>NC_138771.1:544388567-545679525 GCF_965119305.1 Pelophylax lessonae | reverse complement strand
AGCCAGAGCCCTGACTTAAATCCAATTGAGCATCTCTGGAGAGACCTAAAAATGGCTGTCCACCAACGTTTACCATCCAACCTGACAGAACTGGAGAGGATCTGCAAGGAGGAATGGCAGAGGATCCCCAAATCCAGGTGTGAAAGACTTGTTGCATCTTTCCCAAAAAGACTCCTGGCTGTATTAGATCAAAAGGGGGCTTCTACTAAATACTGAGCAAAGGGTCTGAATACTTAGGACCATGTGATATTTCAGTTTTTCTTTTTTAATAAATCTGCAACAATGTCAACAATTCTGTGTTTTTCTGTCAGTATGGGGTGCTATGTGTACATTCATGAGGAAGAAGAATGAACCTAAATGATTTTAGCAAATGGCTGCAATATAACAAAGAGTGAAAAATTTAAGGGGGTCTGAATACTTTCCGTACCCACTGTATGTGCACATGGAACATAGCTAGCAATTTTACACCCCGCATACCATTTTTACAAATGTTTGTTTGTTTTTCCCTGTTGAGGCTTACATGGCAAGCCTTTTACATTGTTTTTTCGGAACAGCTAATAAAATCATAAGTCATCTCTGGTCAAATTTTAAACAATTTTCCCTGACAGCGTATTGTCTAAGCCTATGGCCCCTTAAAGTTTGCCAAAATTTCAAAAAAGTATCAAAAACTGGTGAAAATATTGAGTACTAACCTGTTACCCCAAACAAAGTGCTTCCTCCATTCTGATCTCTACCATGTTCAGGCTTCAAGGTTCAATTCAAAGTCCAATTTTTGGAAAGACAACAGGGGGTTAGTCCTGCTGCTGACCAGCCTTTCCTTTTTGACTGTTTTAACCGCTTGCCGACTGCGCACAGTATATTTACTGCGGCAGTCGGCCCCGGCCAGGCAGAGTGACGTAGGTCTACGTCGCTCGCCTGTCACTCCTTCCAGAGCCAATAGCGGGCGGGCGCGCGCCCGCTGAGGCGCGCGCCCGCCTCGGCTCGTTCACGGAGGAGTGCGGGAGTGTGACTGGCGGACCCGATGTCCGCCGGTCACACTACGATCGCCGGTACAGCGGGAGAAAGACAGAGCGGCTAATGTAAACAAGCCGCCTGTCAGTTCTCCCTGTGTAAAAGTGAAGATCAAACAGTTCTACTATGTAGAACTGTTGATCTTTGTTTTTACACTAGTAGACATGTCCCTGCACAGTTAGAAACACGCCCCTAGGACACACTTAACCCCTCCCTGTCCAATACTGTTAACCCCTTCCCTGCCAGTGTCATTTTTGCAGTAACAGTGCATATATATAGCACTGATTACTGCAGTAATGTCACTGGTACCCCCAAAAGTGTCAAAAATGTCAGTCAAGGGTCCGATCTGTCCGCCGCAATGTCGCAGTACCGCAAAAAAAATCGCAGATCGCCGCCATTACTCGTTAAAAAAAAAAACACCAAAAATGACAAAAATCTTTCCCTTTGTTAGTAAACGCGATAACTTTTGCGCAAACCAATCAAAATACGCTTTTTGCGATTTTTTTTACCAAACATAGGTAGCGTAAAACAAATTGGCCGAAAATTTTAAAAAATTTTGATTTTTACATTTTTTTGGGGGGGAATTTCATATAAAAAAAAGTGAAAAATATTGTTGTTTTTGCAAAAATTACGCTCTTTTTTTGTTTATAGCGCGTGATCAAAAAATCGCACAGGAGATCAAATACCACCAAAAGAAAGCTCTGTTTGTGGGAAAAAAAGGACGTGAAATTCGTTTAGGTACAGCGTCGCACGACCGCGCGATTGTCCGTTAAAGTCACGCAGTAAAAAATCGCAAAAAAACCCCTGGTCTTTTAGCAGGAAAATCCTCTGGTGGTAAAGTGGTTAAGGACTAATTTTTTGGTAAAAACTTTATTTTGGTTATTTATGATCTCTTTTATGTTTTGTTTTTATTTTTTTTTTACAAAGGTTTTCAATTTTTTACAGAAATAAAATTTTGCAAAAACGAGTTACTAGTTTATGTGTTTTTGCTAGTTACCCCATCTAGCTCACTGCAGTTGGGCAAGATTGCCAGGCCTTGTAAGCATTTGCAGGACTGTGATAGCTCTAGCTGCAGGGGGCAAGCTTGTTTACATCATTATGTCAGGTTCCAAATTCAGGTTTGGGCCACACAATTACATTTAATCTTTTTGTAACATATAGCAGACAGGAGAAATATGTGTGTCAGATAAAAAATGAGGCAGACAGACAGTCAAGCCCCTGCCCCCCCAGCTTAACAGCAGAGCCAGACCATTCACTAAGTGTAGTAGGAATCTGTCTATAAAGCCAACAGGCTTCCCACCTAGTTGCCCTTAGCCAAGATGTGGGCAAAGCAAAGGAGAGTGCCATCCAAAATGGGCTTAGCCAAGAATAACACTGGATACCTGGACAGATGTATGCCCCAATAGTCAAGTTCACAGCTACAGTAGCTGCAGCCGCTGACTTGCTTTTTTTTTTTTCTTTTTTTTTTGGTTGGAGGGGTGGGATCCTTTTGAAGCTTGTTCTGTTGAGGCTAGAAACACCAAGTTGGAAGCGGAATGCTTTGCATCAGCAAATCGAAATGCTTGTGTTCTTTGGGTTTGTGAATGACACTTCATTCTCAGTTAGAACAAAGACTTGAAGAACCTTGGCGATTTTCTAATTAGCTCAAACTTGGGGACAGGGAACTCTATATAGCTGTGAGGAGTGAAGTTGCACTTCCTGCCCCAAGCAGGTGTAACAACATGCTTAAAAATTGGGGAGGCGGCATGTGGCCCAACTGTATTACTAGTTCTGCCATCATGTCAGGTCTATGTTGTTGAGCCAGAATCAAGAAGTCCAATGATTTGCAAGCTGCTCTTGGTTGGGCTAGCAGTTAGAGATAAGGAAACAGACAAAACAAGGTCAGTTGCAGAACTTTAACGGCCACAGCGCACTTCAGGAAAAGACACTTAACAAACAGACAAAAAATAAACAATGGCGAATCTGCCAGGAGGGGAGGGGGGGGGGGGGGGGTCACAAACTTCCAAAAACTCAGCAAAGGAAACAGAAAAAGGAAGAGGTCAGTCCCCAAACTTGAAAGGCCAAAGCGCTCTTTAGAAACATACACTTACCAAATGCACAAAACAAAGAAAAAAAGGTGAATCTGCCGGGGTGGGGGCACAAATCCAAAACATGGCATCACCTCCATTATGCTTAAATTGGAAAATGAAGGATATACTTAAAAAGGTGAATGCCTAATTACCACCACCTCAGCATGATTGTGAACAGAATTTGAATGCTTCAAATGTATGCAATCGTATTTCATGTGACAAGAATATCATCAACCTGTAAAATTTAAACAATCAAACACGTTTTACTGTGCAGTGTGTTGATTTGCATGAGTGCAATTGCTCCTGCGCTTACAGATTTGCCAAAGCTACATTCAGGTGGCTGGTAGCATGGTTGGGATTTGAACTTATGACAAAAGTGCTACTATTTAAGGGCTCTTTCACATGGCCGCTCCACGTGTCCGCAAATCATCCTATTTTTTTGCGGATGATTTGCGGATAAAATGTAAGTCAATGGCATTGCGGATGTCAGCGGAATACCATCCGCTGACATCCGATTTTCTTCCTTTCAGTTCTGTTCCGTTTTTTGGAACGGAACAGAACCCAATTTTTCCTCCGTGTAAAGAATGGAAAGGAAGGAAAATCGGATGTCAGCGGTGTCATCCGCTGACATCCGCAATGCCCATAGACTTACATTATGTCCGCATATCATCCGCAAACGGATGGGATGATATGCGGACATACGGAGCGGATGACAGAAATGTCATCCGCTCCGTGAAAAAAAAAAAAAAAGTCCCGCAGCGGAGCTTTCACACGGAGCGGCCATGTGAAAGAGCCCTAACAGTGAGTGCACTAACAGTGAGTGCTAAAGATTGTCCCTGTGCTGAATACAATTAGACTTATAATATATTGAAGTACCAGGATTACAGAATGAACAGATAAAACTCAACATTTTCCAAAAATAAGAATTAGACATTCCCAAAGTCTTCCATATATATAACAGAGCTGTAACATATAAATATCAGCAAAACAAGTCACAGCTACAATTTGTTGACATTTTAGCACTGATCTTGCATTTGAGCACAATATATATTTTCTAGATTTATGTTAATTAATCAATCAAGCATGGTACTACTTAATATTCTTTTTTTTTTTTTAATATTTATTTTAATAAATAATATATATTAAATATATAATAAATATAATATAATAAATATATAATACAAATATATAATAAATATATAATAATATATAATAAATAATATATTTTAATATTCTAAGTATGATTGTGCTCAGCTCAATGCATTAGTGGCTAGCACTTCTATCTACGAACACTCAAACCATGGGTTCAAATCCCAGGCATGCCATCCCCTACTTAAATTTTAGTCCTCTGCGAATGCTGAAACTTGGCGAACACCTAATTGCCACTGCCCCATCTGTATGGTTGTTTCCCTAATTTGCATGCTCATGTGCATGCAATTGTATGTTGTCTAGCAATTCTATGCAATATTATGTGGAAATAAAATAATCACACACTAGAGAACATGCAGGGTGTTGGGACTAGTATTAATGACCTAAGTAGTCTTTGTCCATGAGCGAAGACCACTACGCCAATGTGCTGAGTACAATTAGACATGTATAAAAGTTTAGTATGATTAAAGAATGAACATAGATAATAAGAGAACTCTATAGTCTTCTAATAGGAAATCTAAAAGTTAACATACATACCAGATATGTAACTATAACTAAAAAATACATGTATCCTTACAGAATAGCATACATTACACTGTATTATTATTTATTATTATTATACAGGATTTATATAGCACCAACAGTTTGCGCAGCGCTTAACAAAATGAGGGCAGACATTACAGTTACACTACAATTTGGAACAAAAGGAATCAGAGGGCCCTGCTCGTTAGAGCTTACAATCTAAAAGGGAGGGTCAATTGATACAAAAGGCAATAGCTGTGGGGGATGAGCTGATGGGGCAAGTGAACTGTAATAATCATTTAGAAAAGCATTCGTTAGCAAAAGAAGAAAAAAAATTATATACAATAATTTTATTCAAAACAAATAGCCGCATACGAGATACAACAAATCCCATATAACATGGGTTTATTGGCATACATATACACAAATAATCATAGCTGAATAGGAATTGCCAGTTTTGAAACTGCAACTATGCTGATTCAGAATTCACTATTGCATGTGTGCGTACTTCTATGCGCTTTCTCCGTTCACATGTTCGCCAAGTTAAGGTCTCAATTACTTTAAATGGAAGTAAATAAATGTGGAGCCACCATTTCTTCTCCTTCTTAGTAAATTAGGCCCTGTGTGAGAGCCAAGGACAGACACAGAACTCCCAGCAATAGGCATAAACTATACAATAGCACAGAGCTTGTTATTTAAGAATAGAGGTAAATGAGGTGATGGGGAATGTGAGCTACATGTGCTTTAGAGCTAAAGGGCCCTGGCTAATTATGTAATTATTCTTCATTAAGTGAATGGATTTTGCATAATTTTTGAATATGGTCAATTCGAAGACTTGTACCTGGAAACATTAATATTGCGGCTTAAAGAAAAACTCCACTTTTGTCAAAAAGGTTCATATACATAATTGCTTCAAATACTTTTTGCCATTTAATGGAACTGAAAATGTAAGTTTGCAGCCAATGCTTTTTTTTTTATTTTTTTTATTCTGCATAATTTTCTAGTGTAATTTGCTTTCCTCTGCTCATGTAGTTGGCTCATAGCTTTGCCTAGAAGATGAGAGCTTGAAAGTAAATTATAGACAGCTCTTGCAATCCTGAAACAGATCAGGTAGTTATAGAGAAGGCAGACATGCTCTGACATTGTCCCTATCAGGAAGCCCACCTTGAGGAATGATTTCTTGCTGCCATTGAAGCGAGGGCAGGAAATGGTTTTAAAGTATCTGGATGCAAAAAGGATGGGAAAATCTCGAAAGTGACTGCAAGATTTGTGTTACTGGCCCACTAGTGGGTCTCCTGTGGAAAAAATGCCCCTCAGAAGCAGAAAGCCAAGGCTAAACAGTGATAGCTGAACTGAGGTTGGGGCAATATTTCCCCACCTGGAAAAAATATAGCACTAAAAACTTAATAGGGAATCAAAGCCTGCCCACCCATTGAAATACTAAAGCCTCCTACACAGGATCAGATTATCGGAAGAATTTTCGTCCATTTTTTGTTGCATGCTGGTCTCATATGGAAAGTGAAGAGGTTACTTTCATCCGAAAATTTTAGTACGACAGAATTCAACTTTAAATGATGTAATGTGTTAAAATTGTTTTGTATGTATCCTTTAGTTTACGAGCATGCATAGTCTTGCTCTTACCATTATTTTCAGGCCAAACATACTAATTAAATGAAAATTGGACGTTGCGTTCTTGTACAATAAAAATTGTATAGCCTGCAAGTTTTTGTTGTCCGAAAATTTGTAATCGGCTGTCAAAAGCACTATACTAAAGATCTTAAAACCGGCAGATCGTTCGTTGGACAAAATTTTACTTTTGATTTTTTTATTGTGTGTACATGTCTTAAGGCTCCTTTCACAAGACAGTTCTGATCAGGTCTGACTGTCAGTTTTTCAGGCGTACCCGAGTGGATGGTCCATTCACCCCTATGGACTGGCGGGTGTAAATGGGCACAATCTTTTCCAATCCAGTCTGCTGAAAACAAACAGAAGGGGATCCATTCTCCTCTATGTAGGTGTATTGGATTGGAGGTAAATGGGTACCGGAGTCTGTTTACACCCGGCCACCTATAGAGCAGAGTGATCTCTATCTGTGTCCACTCTGCAAAAACTACGTAGACATGGACCTGTTATCCACATGCTCTGTTCTGATCAGCATGGGATCTGTGAGCGGAACCCCTGATCAGAACAGAGTCCTCCCCAACTGAAAGGGGCCTTAGGACTGCTTAATTCTCTCTGCAAAGCGACCCACTGTGGATTGCTTTTAAGAGGGTGGTAGGGTGCCCTTTCTGAATGCCTGCTTTTTTTTTTTTACTTCTATTTGCAAATTTCCAAATGGCAATTTTGTGGTGCGGCCCTGTTGAACTCAATGGGGGAGTTTGACAGCCTCTGAGTTAAAAATGGAGTGGCCACCAATAAAGGCTTTGTGGCTGCAGCCTGTGTACAGTACAAACATCCAGTGACAAGAAAACTGTGGCTCAGCAGCCAGTTTTTTTTGTCTAAAAGAGACCTTTGGGTCCTTTCACACAGGCGGTCCGCTCGTACTCTGCTTTGCTCAGCGGGGGGGGGGGGGGGGGGGATCACTCCACTGATCCCCGCTGAGCAGGCAGAAGACAGGTCCATTTCTACCTACTCACTGTGCAGAGCAGAGACAAACAAAGTCCTGCTTTACCCATGGACAAATCAGGTGAAAATGTACTGCCTGTTCGTTTTCGACTGATCTTATCCTATCCGATCCTCCAGATGGATGGAAAATAGGGTCACCATCTGTCTGGATTTGGCGGACAGGATCGGATAGCAGCGGGTGTCAATGGACATGTCACTGCTGACATCCACTGCTCCATAGAGGTACTTGGAGGGTTTGATCAGGTCCGCCTGAAAAACTGACAGGCAGACCTGATCAGACCGCCTGTGTGAAAGGACCCTAAGAAAAAAAAAAAAACAAGTTGCAGGTGGAATTCTGATTTAACCCATTCATTTCTGCAGAAGGATAGAGTAATGATCGGCAGTAGACAGGCTCGATGTAACCCATAGATGTGTGGAATTCTTTTATAAAAGGCGCGGGATATGCATTGCATTTCATTTATTAGCCTAAACAGACGCATCCTGTGAGAATCTACCTGTGAATAGATATTTGGAAATATTTTTTTAACTAGCTCTCATATAAGCTTTAGGCTGACAGTAGGGTCTCTAACAAACCTGTCATAGATAAGATTTTTGGAAATCTTTGAAGATTTGCAAGGCTAAAACCTTCCCAGGCTTTGAAGACTCTGTCCGTCTCCTTGGTTCTGGCTTCAGACAACTTAACGGAGAAAAAAAAAAAAAAATTCTGTGTCTATTTCTGGAATCAGTTTTGAAGATTTTGCAAAGTTGGGGAGAGCAAAAGGTGGAACAGGGTCCCTTTTTTCTTTGCACAAAGAAGATTGGCAGCTGAAAAGTATCACTTGTCTCAGATTTAAGGCTTGTTTTCATCCGAACATTCTACAACATAGCTGGTGTTCTTTATATACAAATCAAACCTTCTTTGCAATTTTAAAAAAGTAACTGTCACCTCTCAAACCATCTCAGAATGTAGCCTAATACAAGAGCTGGGCCTTACCACTTGACTTCCCACACAACCTCATAGGCGTCACTTTTTTTGCTATGAAAAAACGACTTATTCAGGTCACACCAGTTTAAATCAGTTTGCACACCTGTCTTCAGTAAATTTCAGTTTACATCAGTTTAAATCCATTTTTGCATCTATTTTTTTTTAGTTGTTGAAGAAGCTAATTATATGTGACAAAAGTATGAACAAAAAGGTTTCTTGCCTGTAAACTGGTATAGTCGAAATGGATATAAACGGACAATATCCATTTATATCTGTTTATATGTGAATGAGAAAAGGATGCAGCCTGATACTATTTACAAAAAATGGACCTGAACGAACAGAGATGTAGGCAGATGTAAAGAGATGATCATCCAAGTTCACCTGCAAACCCATAAGAATTAATTGCTTTCTGATTCCCATCCTAAAATTAATGTATGAAAAGTGGACGGAAAGAACATGGAACACTGCCATAAGCCATGTGTGGCCTTTATATGGTTCAAATTTTTCCATGACTCAAGTCTATACAGTAAAACAGATAAAGTTATATCTTGTCACCACAAAACTATATTTTGGGTATAGGCAGTATTACTTTACTCTATATTATGTTGTACGTTTAAAATTTTTAAATTTTTTTTATTTTTATCACTTGACAGGTACTCTTGTGGAGGGATCTGGGGGTCTAAAAGGCCCCAAACCCCTCCTCTGCACTTAAAAGCATTCAAAACACCAAGTTTGGTTGTTTTGAATGCTTTCATTTCTTTTAATCTGGCGCCAAGTACCCGGAAGTAATGTCATGACATCACTTCCGGGCTTGTACATGGAGACCCGATCAGAGCCGAATGCGGCTTTGATCGGGTCTTTGGCGGCCGTGCAGGCTGGTTGCCCGGATCTCCCGTCCCACCGGACGAGCCACGGAAGACGGCGGGACGTCCCCTCCCGCTCCTTGTAATGACGGGCGAGCGGCTTCTCAGCCGCATCGGCTGTCATTACAAGACAGCCGACCGTGCATGCCGACCTCTAGCTGCAGGCATCACTCCGGTACAGCACTTTCCTGAAATATCGGCAATATCGGTCACCTTGGTGGCCAATTCCAATATATCGGGGAAAGTGCATATCGGCTCTCGATAGATCAGCTTTGCTGATAATCAATCGATCACAAATACAAACATCTCATATTGAATATACAAATGTTATTGACAGCTACAATATATTACCAAAAGTGTTGCAATGCCTGCCTTTACACGCACTTGAACTTTAATGGCATCCAAGTCTTAGTCCATAGGGTTCAATATTGAGTTGACCCACCCTTTAGCAGCTATAACAGCTTCAGCTCCTCTGGGAAGGCTGTCCACAAGGTTTAGGAGTGTGTCTATGGGAATGTTTGACCATTCTTCTGGAAGCGCATTGGAGAGGTCAAGCACTGATGTGGACGAGAAAGCCTGGCTCACAGTCTCTGCTCTAATTCACTCCAAAGGTGTTCTTTCGGGTTGAGGTCAGGACTTTTTGCAGGCCAGTCAAGTTACTCCACTCCAAATGCACTCATCCATATCTTTATGGACCTTCTTTGTGCACTACTGGTGTGTAGTCATGTTGGAACAGGAAGGGACCATCCCCAAACTGTTCCCATAAAGTTTAGAGCATGAAATTGTCCAAAATGTTTTGGTATTCTGATGCCTTAAGAGTTCCCTTCACTGGAACTAAGGGGCCAAACCCAACCCCTGAAAAACAACCCCACACCATAATCACCCCTCCACCGAATGATTTAGACCAGTGCACAAAGCAAGGTCTATAAAGACATAGATCAGCGAGTTTGGGGTGGAGGAACTTGACTGGCTGCACAGAGTCCTGATCTCAACCTGATTGAACACCTTTGAGATGAATTTGAGCGGAGACTGCAAGCCAGGCCTTCTTGTCCACATCAGTGCCTGACCTCACAAATGCACTTCTGGAAGAATGGTCAAACATTCTTATAGACACACTCCTAAACCTCCTGGACAGCCTTCCCAGAAGAGTTCAACTGTTATAGCTGCAGAGGGTGGGCCAACTCAATATTGAATCCTATGGACTATGACTGGGATGCCATTAAAGTTCATGTGCAAGTAAAGGCAGGCGTCCCAATACTTTTAGTAATATAGTGAATTTGGACTAAATCAATTCTCATATTGATACTTTCACTTGGACAGCTGCTCTGATAGTTTCCTCAATTCCCGTACAAGGCATAGACCAACACACTTTCCAGCCCCATCAGGATGTGGGTACAACATCTACTTATCAGAACAGTTTGTCAATTCAATAATAGAATATATGTGCTGAAGCAGTTCCTCCATTGCTCCCTCTTCCCCATAGGATCTTTTTTGTATAACTGTTTTTATTGTATTTAAATGACAGACATACAGAATAAAATAACTTTTACACTATCAAAGAACGTGTCCATTTTTCCGGTGTCCACAAGGGTGGACCAAACATTTCCGTCTGTCGGATTTTTAGGCGGACCTGATTAGACCACCTATTGCCCACCTATTGAAGCGGCGGATGTTGTTGACACTTGCCGACATCTGATCCTATCCGCTAAATACAGACAGATGGAGCATTTGTATCCCATCTGCCTGGCGGATCAGATGACAGTCAGATGTAAACAGACAGGTGGTCCATTTACATCTGACCGCCCATAGAGAAAAGCAGACTGTGTCCATGTCCGCATAAGCGGAGTGGACACAAACCTGTCATCCGTCTGCTCAACAGGGATTAGCGGAAAGATCCCCAGCTGAGCAGGCAGATTCATTTGCGGAGCCCGCCAGTGTGAAAGATCCCTAAGTACATAAATACAACAGGGACCCTAGCTTTATTTAGGTAGCACCATGTGTAGCATGCCTCTAGAATAAAGTTGCTAGGAAGAGGTTTAGGCAAATTTAGTTTCTGGCTTCTCTGTAAACAGTGTTTGATTAGTTTGGGATGCTCTGGGTCTCACAGGCTGCAGGTTCAGATATTTTCCCCTGTATTCTAGTAGGTTCTAGAATATAATTCTCAGCCAATCCCTGGGGGAAGTGCTCTGTAGGTGGCTGAGAGGGAATAAATAGTCTGGGACAAAGAGCAGGAGGGTTCTTATCCTAAAGGAGGAGATCCCAGCCTGGAGGGCTGCTACCCTTCTGGGCATGTTAACTGAAGCCTGCAGAGAGTTCATTGAGGACCCAGCTCAGCGGGAGCTGGGGGCCTACTTTTTCCTGGAAGCAGCTTTGAGTCATGAAAAGGGGGGATGCTGAGCATTTGGACTGGTGATTCACAGTACAGAGTCTAACCAATTATGTACTGGAGGCATCCAAGTATCTGAAGTGAGTAAAGACCTGGAAGTGGGATTCTGCTGTCTAACCCTTTGCATGACTTTGTTAGTGCTGCTAAAGTGGGATTTGCCCTGCTGGGAATCCCAGAAGTGCTTGGGTCTCTAATATCTGCAGATGGGGGCTTCCCCTCTGCAGAGAATAGATACAATAAAAATAGTCCTCTAAATGTCTGTGCAGTAAAGTCTGGAGTATCCCAAAGCTTTCCCTGTACCACATCCAAGTTTAAACAGCAATAAAACCAAGAAAAGACATCTGCTGCCTAGGTATTGTGAGAGACTGTGCAAGTGTTGTGTGCCTGACTTTCTGAGGTCCCAGAAAGCAATAGAACCTGGGACAAAACAGCTGGACCAGACAGAGGGTATGCACTACACATGCATCACACAGCACCTTAAAAAAATCAGAATATATCCTTAACATATGAGAAAAGGAGATTGTACAATGAAAGGAAAAGATAAACAAAAAAGAAAAAAAACTAACAGGAAAACTGTGGTACAGATACATACAGTCTCAGAGAGTAAACATATTGAGCACAACCTGTACTCAAAGATTATGGAACTCTGTGACGGGGAAGGCCTCCCCCGTATTGTGTATTTTCTATTTCAAAAGAGTAATACATCCAACCTGACCAAATGTCTTGGAATTTATTCTGTTTTTCTCTAATCGTATGCACCCATCTCTCCGATTCCATCTTTCTGTCTATTTTCTTATTCCAGTCTTGGATCATAAGACAATGGTCCTGCTTCCAGAACCGGGGTATCAAGCTCTTCACAGCATTTAGAAGGTGTGGGGTAACTATTTTTGTAGGCCTTCAAAAATGCTGATATGTCATGAAACAGGTATTGCAGGGTGTAAATTGTATAGGTCTGAAATAGTTTTGTTGAATCCATGGTGATATTACCCTCCAGAATTCCTGTGTCTTGAGGCAGGACCTCCAGAGATGCAGAAAAGCCCTCATGCAAGCACCCCCTCCAGTATGAAGGACTCATACCTAAAAAGATTTTTACCAGCCTCACTGAGGTCCTGTACCAGCGCAAAAAAAAAACTTATAACTGCTCTTCTGAGCTTTGGAACTGATCGAGGAATTGTGTGAAAGCCTAGTTATTTTTTACAGTTGGGTGGGAGTGACTTCCAGGGGAAAGTTGTGTCTCCCATTCACTTACAAAGTACAGACTTTGCTTGGGGCAGTGAGATAACAAAACTTTATACATGTGGAACAGGAGGTGTTGGAATTGACTATCCAGAGCAAACAGGGATTCACGTTAAGGAAGTTTCTGGCCACAACATGGGAGTTAGTTTGCTTAGAAAATCCGACAGTCGCTGGTGATGCCAGTGGTCAATTGGGAACCCTCTGGACTGTTGATGCAACTGGTCCAAGGGAAGCAGACAGCTGGAGGGGGCTAGCTTAAGGCATCCCACATTGCCATTCTTGTCCCAGGTTTTAAAAAAAACTACATCTTCCTCAGGGCCGTCTTTAATATTGATTGGACCCTGGGCAAACATTTTCTTGGGCCCCCCATGCAATTTCGCTCTCCACCTTGAGACATACAATAAACAGCAGCTAGACTCAAAATCAGTTTACTTAATCAGATCAGGCAGCAATTGCAATTGGTTGCCAGAGGTTACAGTGTATCATTACTGCTCACTGACTGACTGCTAGAGGTTACAGCACACACTTCTGGCTCACTGTTTATTTGCTAGAGGTTACAGCACATAACTACTGCTTGTTGATTGGTTTCTAGAGATTACTGTACAATAACACTGCTCACTGATTGGTTGCTAGAGGTTACAGAACATCCTTACCACTCACTAATTTGTTACTAGAGGTTACTGCATATTATTACTGCTCACTGATTAGTTGCTAGAGGTTACTGCACATCCTTACCGATCAATAATTGGTTTCAAGAGGTTAGTGCACATCATTACTGCCCACTGATTGGTTTCTTTGTGCACACCATGGACTGGGGAGGTGAGGGGACCCATCAATAGATAGAAAACTCCTAGGGATACTAGGACTCCTGGGATCAGTGGCATTGCTGGGGAAAGGGGGTGATCAGTGGCAATGCTGAAGGGTAGATGGGATCAGTGGCAGTGGTGGAGGGATGGGATTAGTCAGGAGGCAGTACACTGTGGCAAATTCTGAATCATGTAGAGCAAAGCAGGAAATCTTTGGCAAGTATATAGTGGGAGATTCTACACTGACCACCAATGTGATGGGAGATTCTACACTGACCACCAATGTGACGGGCAATTTGCACTGACCACAATGCAAGGGGTGATTTTACGCCCCCCACCAATATAAAGAGGGATTTCTACACTGACACCAATGTAATAGGAGCATTTTTTACCAACCACCAGTGTAAGGGGGAATATACAATGACCTCCATGTAAGCGGGAGTTTACACTGACCACCAATGTAAGGGCAATTCTGCACTTACCACCACTGTAAAGGGAAATGTACACTGATCACCAATGTAATGAAGAAGTTACACTGACAACCAAAGTAAGGGGGACATTTACACTGACCACTAGTGTGAATGAAAGGATTTTTCACCAAACCCAATGTAATGAGAAGATTTACACTGACCACCAATGTAACTGAGACATTTAGACTGCATTCACATTTCTTGTGTCAGGAAAACATGCAAAATTGCTTTCCTCACACCACAGAAATGTGCTGCCCTTCACCTGGTACACAGCAGTGGCATTAATTGTTAATGACACCTTCACGCATCTGCTGAGATGTGCGTATTCACATCCACCAAAATTCAGGGTGCTGTGCCACCATGGTATTTTGAAAAAAGGTTCCCCCTACAACTTCCTTACCTTTGCAGAACAGGCTGATGGTGCTTAATGACCTCAGTTGTAGGCAGGACTTTCAAGCCTTTACCTCCCCAGTGGGCAGCATTCAACAGAAGTGAAGGTGGATATGACCTCAGGGTGTATACATATGAATGCTGCCTCTATTTAAATATCAATGCAGCTGGTCCACGGCTATTTACATAATAATGCCACACAATTTACATATAATTGCAGGTTATTTACAGGTAAACACAGGGTCTGTAGGTGAGTCATCTGTACATGGCAATAGGGCAGAGCTGGGTAGCTATGGGAGTAAAACTTTAAGGGAATTTAAACAGGAATAGTTGGCAGGTATGAGGCAGCTGCTTTGGGCCCCACAACAATGATGGGGCCCAGGGCAGCTGCCCCTTTTGCCCTGCCTTAAAGACGGCCCTGATCTTCCTCCAATGGGAACCAAAGATATCCTCCGAGAGGGGCTAAAGATGATGTGGGTGGAGATAAGTCTCTAGTGACATTCAACCACCTGTCCCATATCCTGAGCATACTTAATGCAAGTCTCGATGTTCAGCTTGATAAACCCCACTGTGCTGTAGGTATTCACGGCACCCCTGCTAAATTATATTTTTATAATATATTTTTTCTTTTTAATAAGGAACTTGTCAAAAACGGTGTTCTGTGTTTTTTCCTTTTTTTCCTTTTTTGGTGAATGGGTAGGGGGTACTAGGCACCCAATACCCATTCACATGGGGGGGGGGGGGGGCTGGATCTGGGAGCCCCCTTTTTGAACCCCAAAACCATAGCCCAGGGCTGTCGGGAAGAGGTCCTTGTCCCCATCAACATGGGGACAATGCGCTTTCGGGGGCACCCCAAATCACCCTCCCCATATTGAGGACAAGCAGCCTAGTATGGTTCAGGAGGGGGGGGGGCACTCGCTCGTCCCCCTCTCTATACTGGCCTGCCAGGCTGCATGCTCGGACAAGGGTCTAGTATGGATTTTGGGGGAGGACCCAACGCCATTTCTTTTTTACATTTTGGCGTGGCGTTTCTGTTAAAATATACACCAGACCCGAAGGGCCTGGCATGGATTTTGGGGGGATCCCATGCCGTTTTTTTTTTCTTTAATTCTGTCACAGGGTTCCTCTTAACTACTTAAATACAGGGCACTTTGACCTCCTTCCTGCCTAGACTAGTTTTCAACTTTCAGTGCTCATAGGTATCTATGGGAAATATTGGTCAGCTTGGCATGGCATTGCTCCCCCGTCTTTAACATTGGCGTCTATGGGAAATAATGGTCAGCTTGGAATGGCACTACTCACGAACTATAAGTGACAGGGACACAAAACGTTGTCAGCACCGAGAGGAGACCCAGGACTGCAACATATCTATACATTTTAAAAGTGGGGTATGCCTGTACACTACACTGACTGCACTAAACTGACTCAACACACTATCCACTAACTACCTGCCTAATTTCTATTGTCACACACTATACACGGCTACCGTATAAGCGTCGGCCTTATATAGTGTGGGGCGTGGACTTAGCCCCTGAGCCATGATTGGCTAAAGGCACCCTGCCTTTGGCCAATCATGGCTCTGACAGGACATTGTGCTGTGATTGGCCAAAGCATACAGGTCCGGTGCATGCTTTGGCCAATCAACAGCAATCAATGCACTGCAACAGTGCAATGCATTATGGGGAGCTCATCGGCGGGCGAACTTCCCGCTTAGCGCCCCATTTGTTCTCGTGTTCAGCAAAGTCCCCTGTAAAGTACCAGTCTGGGAAGTCAGTGGCTGGGAGGTCCAGATGTTCCAAAAGCTGAGGGAGATCATCTTTGTTGTGTAGGGTAGCGGTCTTGAAATTCTTGTGGTCAATGAGGCAGAAAAGGAACCCCAATTATATTTTATGCCCTCCTGGCGTAGGACCTCCAGCACCGGGTGGAAAGATCTACGCATCATTAGAGTCCTCCTGCATAAGTCTGGAAAAAGGGACAACTGAACTCCATCAAAAGAAATATGTGATTTACCATGCATAGCCTACATGATAGCCTCTTTGACCACATATTTATGTATCTTGCATATAACATCCCTGGGTCTGTTGGTGGCTTGCAGAGGGGGCTTAAGGTCCCTATATGCCCTGTCTGTTTATATTCAGCCCAGAGATCTATTTCCTTGGATCAGTTGGGAAATCCCTTGGAGCATGGATATCAAATTCGGGCCAGGTGTGGCCTCAGGTAGGCCCTGAATTCAGATGTTTGGTGGCCCCGCTTCTCATTTCCCACTAGAGGAGGATGCTCCAGAGTGTGAGTAAGAGGTACTGGGCGGTTGGGAAGAGGTTACTTTCTTCCCTGAAATATATCAGGAGCTCCTAAATCCTGCATCCCCACACTGGCATGCCCAGGTCACCCCCTCTCCCCATAGGATCTTAAAGCGGAACTCAACTGTATCTGAGCACAACAAACTGAAAACGCTATTTAATTCATTTTTAATATTCAAAGCAAACCCACCTACCTGTCCAAGTCTCCATGCTTTATTTTACTGAGACCTCACTTCTAAAACACGACTGCAGCCATCTTGAAGAAGGGCAGATGATTGATGTAGTATTTATTTCCTGGAATCTATCTGCTCAGGAATGCAGGCAGGAGGGTGTGCTTAGCTGAGAAAGCCCCTCCTCTCCTCCTACAGATAAAAAATAAAAAGCACATGAAGACTCCCGGGATGTATGATGAAATTTTTGCCTAGGCCAGAAATCAGGAAGCAACTGAAAAAAATGTCAGAAAATGTTTAAAACAAGTAAATATATTATACCTTCCTATCTATTTACTAATGCCAGTAGAATAAGGATTGGAAATAGTCAATGTTTATTGAGAGAGTTTAATTCCACTTAAAAAAAGTACTATTGCTTATCTTTTTATGCTCTATTCCATTTAAGAGTAAAATATTGTGATTAATTGCCTTGTTTAACTGGGGTCCCTTTTTAACAATTTAACAAAATTCCCATATCCAAAGTAAACATGTTAAATAGTCCAGTATTCTGACTGCTTGTCCTTGTCCTTAGAGCAAGAACAAGGAATGCGGATATTAGCCCAAGTACTTGTATTGCCAAAGTAATAATTCACTAATATATACAGTATAATCACTCATATCACATTGTTACAGTGTAGGAACAATAATTGGTTAGTTTATATGATTATGATCTCACCCTTGTAGATGTAATCATAAATCATACTTAGGTTTTCATCTTTGCATTTCCATGTACATTTCAATGATCCCGTTTCTAAGGCTTCCTTCATAAGGACAATTACATGCATACACTGGATTCCAGAGGCAAGAATCAGTGAATTCTTGTGGCTGGAATGACAAGGTGTGTATGGAAGAAGCAGCGACTGCTTCACCTGTGTACAGTAATGACAGACTAGGAGGAGCCATTGCTGTTCACACGTGTGGACGGGGCCTACTCATCCTGCAGGCAGGGGTACCTTTTGCTTGGTGTGCTCTCATCAATGTCCGGGATCAGACAAGGACTGCGGTCATGTGAACATTCTAAAGGCCCGTACACACGTACCGATCGTCGGCATACAAACGTCGGTGGACGAAGGATCTGCCGATTGTACGCGTGTTAGTATGGTGCCTCCGACAGATGTCTGCGCACAATCCGCGGACAAAAGTCTTTCTTGCAAACATGAAAATATTTGTATGCCGACACCAGAACGGACGATTGTTCGCCTGTCAGTACACAATTCGGCCGACAGACCGCAGATTTGCAAGACTGGGCATGCTCAGAAAATAGAAAACACAGGGAAAGTTAACCATTACATGACATCACTTCTGCAGTCGGCGGACAAAATTCTTGTGCTGTCCTTGTGCTGTCTTTGCACTTTTCAGCAGACACCGACATCCCGGGGAGAAAAGAGGAACATTTGTAAGCCGACCATCGGTACGTGTGTACGGGGCTTTACATTAAGGCAGTTTCCCAACCTAGAGATGGGCCTTCACTGTGTGCAGTAAATAATACAGAGTTCTTCTGAAAAGTGTCTTGTCCAATGTCACTACACACTGTAACTTGTATGTTTCATTAGTAGGGACGTGTTAAGCCTGCGCCCACTCCACCAATCCAGTGTACCTCTGTAACCTCACTCCCAGTACAAGAATAGGGTCCTGCTGTGCACATAGCGTGGACCTCATGCATGCACTTATTAACTCTTTCACTTCCTGTACCTCATGACCAGGCCAAAGATCTCTATAAGGCGCATTCGGGTCTGGTTGCTATTGGATACCAATCGCTAGGGAGGGAGCCAGACAAGGACTCCCACTAACAGATTACCTGTCATCTTCCCAGGTACCCCCCTAACGACTGGTTGTTTTTAGATTGTTCCTTCACTTGGTTACCCATAGCAACTACACTCCTCTTCTTGTCTTGCCAAGTTTACTCTTTTAAACAATGTTATTTCAAACCTCTTTGTGCTTTACAGATCCTTTGTTCTTTAGATGCTATGTAAATAAACACTCGCGCCAATTAAACTTAAAATTAATAGAAGGGAATTGCTGCTGCTCCAGGTCCCACAGGGTAATAGTCTATATAGTAGATTCGCAAAGAAAACTGCAATTCAAGCAGCGCAAATTTCAATGAAACCACTAAAGTGCATATGTGCAAATACAATAATTACATATAAAAAATATAATACTGTGCTTAGTCTACAAAAATCCTTCCTGTGCCAATACATATAAATCGGAATTGATATAAATTAATAAAGTGCATACAAATAAATATCTAAAGTGCTCAGTTATTATAGTGCATTCAGTGCTCAGTGCAAACGACAAAAAGTCCAAAATATTAAACAGTCCAACAAATTTTGCCCATGTGTCAGGTGAATGAAACCATGTGAATAATTCGGACCATGCAGGTAGTTGGAAATATAGTGATGGTGGAACCCTCCAAGCACCTTCAGGATATGGAAGAATTAAGAACTCAGAAGTAGTGGATCTCTGTTGTCATATAACAACAAGAGATCACTAAGCGCTTATGGGATTTCCAAGGTCTGAATCCTCTGCTCTGGATACTCTTCTGTAGGCAATTCCTGTGAGGTGGTCTCAAATCAAATGTAAAAAGGACAGACAGGGAGAGATCACAGGATTCAGCATAGCTGAACCTGCAATCACTGTCTCTGTCACAGAACCCCCCCCCCCCCCCCCACACACACTTCAGTAAGCATGAGTCATACATTTAAACCCTGCATATTTTTTAGCACTGATTACTGTAGCAATGTCACTGGTCCCCCCAAAAGTGTCAAAAATGTCAGTTAGGGGTCCGATCTGTCCACCGCAATGTCGCAGTCCCGCAAAAAAAATCGCAGATCGCCGCCATTACTAGTAAAAAAAAAAAAAAAAAAAAACAATAAAAATGACAAATCTTTCCCATAGTTAGTAAAAGCAATAACTTTTGCGCAAACCAATCAAAATACGCTTAGTGCGATTTTTTTTTTTTTTACCAAAAATATGTAACAGAAAACAAATTGGCCTAAAATGTTAAAAAATTTGGATTTTTTAATTTTTTTGGGAATGTTATATATCAGAATGTAAAATATATTGTTTTTTTTTTCAAAATTGTCGCTCTTTTTTTCAAAAATTAAAAATTGCACAAGTGATCAAATACCACCAAAAGAAAGCTCTATTTGTGGGGAAAAAAAGGACATAAATTTATTTGGGTACATTGTCGCACGACCGCCCAATTGTCCGTTTAAATAACGCAGTGCCGAATCGCAAAATATGGCCTGGTAAGGAAGGTGGTAAAATCTTCCGGTCTTAAAGTGGATAAAAAAAAATAATAATACGCTCATTGAGATTTTTTTTGTCAAAGACATGTAGCTAAATACATTTTGGCCTAAATATATGACAAAAATTTAATATATTGGATATTTTTTAACAGTCAAAGTACAAAATGTCAATTTTTTGCAAAATTTTTGCTCTTTTTTTATTAATATTGCAAAAAATAAAAAGTGCAGAGGTGATCAAATACCACCAAAAGAAAGCTCTGTTTGTGGGGAAAAAAGGACGTAAATTTTGTTTGGGTACAGCATTGCACGACTGCGCAATTGTCAGTTAAATTTGCGCAATGACAAGTTGAAAAAAGTGGCCTTGTCATTGAGCAGCCAAATCTTCCAGGGGTAAAGTGGTTAAAAAAAATGCGGCTGAGCAGGGCTCCCTCCACCCAGCCATGTCACTTTTTCACAGTCCTTTGTGAATGAAAAACTACAAGTCCCGACAACCTTTGCGGTTGTTGGCGTGTAGTTTTCAGTGAACTACCATGGCACTACGTTTAGTCTTCTTGTCAGATTGTATTGCCCGCATGATGTATGGGCACACAGATACACTGACAGGTCTGCAGGAGACCTGCATGGCACCAGCAATCTGCTGATCGGTGGTGCAATGCTTTAGCAGGGATTCTCAAACTACGGCCCTCCAGCTGTTGTGGAACTACACATCCCATGAGGAATTGTAAAAGTCTGACATTCACAGATATGACTAGGCATGATGGGAATTGTAGTTCCTGAACAACTGGAGGGCCATAGTTTGAAGACCCCTGCTTTAGAGCTACAGAAATAAAAAAATTATGAAAATGTTTTTACCTGCAAAAAAAATGTACATTTAATATTTTTTGTTAAAAGGTGAATTTATCCTTTAAAGTTAGGTTAGACCCAGAGTTTAGTCTGATAGGAAAGAAATAAAATAAAGTTGATCCTAGATCCAGTTGTCTTTTTATGAAGGTAATAATTCCACCAGGCACATAGGTAGAAGTGACACATGATGGTCATCTGCGTGTTGGGTGTCCTGTCTATGTGTGCGAGAGAAGATCACCACCAAGGGAAAATTGGACTATTAGGTTAGGCAGCAGTTATAGACGTCCTGATGTAAGAGGTACATTTTGGGATCCTCAAAGTTGGCTAACAGCAGAGAGACAGTTAAAGTTAGCTACTCTTGGGAAGGTGTTTGGAAATGTTTAGTAAAAGAAGTGAGGTGAAGAAACAGAGCAAGTTTCTGAAAAGGGCACCACAAAAATGCCTAAGCTGGCAGGCGAGATCTTTTCCCACTTCTAGTAAATGGGGAAGTACATCTTACAAGACTATTAAAGAAGAACTACAGTCTGCTCACATATTTTGTAATAAAAACATATTTGCCATTCTGAAGCTTCCCTCCAACCACTTTGCATATTATTTTATATATACTGTGTTTCTTTACTTGGCAAATATGCTGCAGAAATCTCCCTCCACTAAGTCTGGCTGCAGCCATTTTAACTGTGGGCAGCTGAAGCTGCTGCCTGTTCACTTCCTGGATTTACACAGACACACACAGGCACACTTATATATATATATATATATATATATATATATATATATATATATATATATATATACACGTATATATATATATTTACAGACAGACAGGCACACTCAAACCACTGCTTGCCTGCACATTTCTCCTCACCAATCTCTGCAGTCTCCTGTTATCTCCACCCTCAACCAGCACCCTCCAGCTTTGCAACTCTCAATGGCTCTCCTATGACTCACCCCTTCTCCCTTGCTGGCAAACTCGCAGGAGAGTGAGAGGGAGAGCTGTGCATGATGTCATTAGCCCAGACTTTTTACCATACAAGAAAGTCTGTATAAGGTATTTACTTGCAGAAAATAAATGTTTTACTACCCACTAAAACAACAAGGGCAGAGAATTTAATAAATGGAAAGATTAAAAATGACTGAAGGTCTGCTTTAAGTGTAAATTTAATCAGTCCAGGAGAAAGAGACACTTATACAAGACTGCAACCCTCATATAATAATGTGATGTATACTGTATATAACAAAGAGCTGCTTCAAAACCTAGCTCTTAAGTGAATTAAAAACAAGCGTTTCTCCTTTTAATTAGCAGATGGCCTTTTCTTCCCACCCTTACTTTTTACCTATTTTTCCTTATTGGAACCTGCTCCTTTGAGAATCTCTAGTCTTTGTGGCAGATGTAATTCCAGTAATATGTAGTTTCCCTGGATATACAAGACCATGATTTATAAATTGTGTTTCACTTAAATAGGGAAGATATTAATTATTAAATACTATGCATGGTATTTCAATTTTAAGATCAATAGGAGGACCCAAATACCAATACAAAATGAGGCTTTGAAGCAACATTTTGAAGACTGAAGGGGAGGATGGAACACATATTGATTAACAGACACCCCTGGATATGTCAAAGTGACTAAGAAAAGCTAGTTGCCTATGTATATTGTTAGGGATTGAGAAAAACACATTTGTGGTGCGTTGTATAAAGCAGCTTTTTTCAGCCAGGGTGCCCAGGCACCCTGGGGTGCCTCAAGGTTTCTTCAGGGGTGCCTTGACAAAATGCCTAAAAATTGCCCCAAAATTGTATAAAAGTCGGTTGGTGGATAAAGCCTGCCTTTTAGTTACACAAAGCCACAAGTTTTCATTGTGCACCATTATAACCTTCTAGCTGCCAACCTCATAACACTCAATGACATCATCAGTTGGTCAGTTGCTTGCTGTAACGCTCCTGCGTTTTTATTGTAAGCTGGATTTGCAGCTGCAGAATCTCCACTCAGTAGTCATGTAGAGATGTGTTGGAATACCAGATCCAACTCTCCAGACTCATCACTGTGGGCCTGTCTGCTTTAGCATACAGATATACACACACTCCATAAGATGTTCCTGGAGTGATAGGATGTATATGATAGTATGGAGGTGATGTGCTGAAGGGACAGGTGTGAGCAGTGACAGTAATGGTAAACACTTGATAGTAATGTTCAGGAGAGTAGTAGATGGTAATAGGTAGAATGCAGATAGGTTAGTAATCAAGTATGGTAACAGGTGGTAAGGACAGCAGATGACATATACAGGATAGACTAACCCAGTGCAAGGATAGATGGTAGTAGACTCAAGAGCTAGCAATCTATGTAACAGTGCAGATGGTAGAATTAGTATGCATAGATAGTAACAGTCCTTAATGTGCAGAAGATGATAGTGTAAGTTAGTTATGGAGGATTCCCCTGTGGGGTACTTATCACTAGTAAGGTTTAGTAAGTAGAGGGGTCCAGTAGTGAGGGAGTGATCCGGTAGCGAGATACGGGATCAGTAGCGAGGTTTCCGGTCTGTTCCAGGTAAAGGCAAATAGCTGGAGGTTCCGACAGCAAGACAAGGCTTGTAAGCATGTAGGCACACATTGAACGAACAACGTGAGAGAGAACGCCGGCGATTGAAATAGCCGCTCAGCGGCGCTCAGTGATGACGTCATCCGTCTTAAAGGTGTATGCGTTCCACCTAACTAGAAAGGTGGGACGCAATGTTTGAAAGGAAAATGGTAAATAAGGGTACCAAAGGTACCAGAATCTTACATTTGCATATCATCCTTGTTTGACCCTCCCTTGCCTCTCTCCATCAGCTTTGGGGTATCATTAGCTAAGTGATGGAGAAAAACTAAGGAAGAAGAGAAACATTGGAATGCTAGTCAGTACCAGTTTGCAACGGTGTCTTTTCTTTGGAAGAATAAATCACCTCTAACGTTTGGTGTGCTACATGTACCCCTTGAAAAAGTCACGTGGTTTGTGACGCAACGCGTCGGGAGAAGCCGTGGTGACGTCACTTCCGGTCTACGCCCGAGACCAGAAGTATCGGAGTATACCGCATCGGCGGCTCTGTGTTTGTTCCACTGATCGTCCTGTTTTTAACTGTAAGTGACCTGCATTTTTGATGAAATTTTACCCTGATTTACTGTACCATGAGAGTTTCCCTCTTATATTTCAATCACTATGTGTGAATCACTATGTGTGAATGGTTGAAGGAGGATATCGCCCAAAAAAGGAAAGGAGTGTACAGTTCACCATTGCTGAGACTCATATATCTTGAAGCATTATATAAGGTCTGGAGATTGTCAGCATATATAAGTCGTATACCCATTGGAGAAGATCAGGAGGTCCTATATGGTGAAAGATTGCACCTAAATGCTCATTTGAGTGTGAATGGAGGTGAGCGGCCATTACACCTAATGCTGGATTGTTAGCTCACCTACCAATGCACCTGGCTGTCACCGGAATTTTTGCTTCATCTTTTTTAGCCACTGGATCTTTTAATGGACATTTGAGCACTTTATTCACCTGCCACTATCATCTTTTTAGTCATTATTTTCTCTATGTATTTTCTAGCACTATATTTATTCACATTTTATATCAGCACTTGTACATATTCGTTTATGAATTCATTGATATATATATTTATATATTTTTTGAGGTTTTATTGCCCATTCTTTTCATCATTTTCTCCACTACACTTCACATCTGGATTTTTAATTACGGTACTCTATGAAGTTGAATCACTGTCACATTTTCTATCTACTGGTGTATATTATCATCACCACTTCTGCACTTATTCAGCACTTATCATTGTATCATTTTTGAATATATTTCCTTATATACTTCTTCTATATATTTATGATCATCTGATTGACCATTGCATCTTCTTTTATTTCACTGTGGAGATTTATTGTGATTTGATTACACTTTTATCTATATATTTTTTTTACCACATCAGTTTTACGTGTTTTACAACTGTATCTTTTACACTACACTGTGGATATTTATTTGTGATTTGATTACATCACTGCATCATCAATTTCTCATAACTTCTGTCATTTCGAGTTTTATATATCAATTCTTTCCATTATTGGGTGGTCCATCACTGAAGGATCAGAGCGCTGATTCTCTCTATTTTATATACTATTGTGGTATGTGGTGACACTACTGAATTAGCTGCTCAATCCTTAGTGTTCCACTATATATATATTTTTCTATTTTTATTTATCTCCTTCGTTCTTCACGTCTTATACCTACTGGTAGCGCATAGGTTTACCTCTTCTAAGAAAGAAGAGAAACATTGGAATGCTAGTCAGTACCAGTTTGCAACGGTGTCTTTTCTTTGGAAGAATAAATCACCTCTAACGTTTGGTGTGCTACATGTAATGATGTTGCTGCATTATGTACAACTATTAGAATCGTTTTTTACATTTTAGAATGGGGCGCGTCAAGACTGTCCAGAATTTTGGAGGGTGCCTCGAGATTCTCCGTAATTTTAAAGGGTGCCTTGACTGAATAAAGGTTGCTAAACACTGGAATAAAGAACATTCTTCATTCAGAATATTGTCATGGACGATAGGATTCACCTTGAAATTCTCCCCCCGCTGGCTGTCACAATTTAAAAAAAAAACACTACCGTGCGGGTCTCCACATGCCCACAACATTTATTCACAGTGTTCTATTAATGTGAAAACCACAAATACCATCAGCCTTTGCAGCTGTTGGCTTGTAATTCTCAATGAACTTCCAGGGTGCTGTTGAGTGCTCTAGGTAATTCATTGAGTATTCCTATCAGTGTGTAACTGCCTGCTCATGCAAGATATGAGCAGACAGTTTATATCGACTGTCTGCAAGAACCCAGCATTGCACTATTGATTCACGGATCGTGGGTGCAATGCTTTGCAGGCTTATAGTAACGAAAAAAAATAAATGCACATTTTCCTACCTGCAAAAAGGTGCATTTATTATTTTTTAAGGTGAACTTATCCTTTAAATGCATTTGCTATTTGCTTTTATGCATTTTTTAAATCCCAGTACAGTTTCTACGTATCTGCAAAACAAAAACAATGGCAGACAGGCTTTTTCCAGGTTATTTTCGTGACTCTGATCACTAGGCTATCGTGCAACAAAAGTTTTCGTGTTTGTCCCTTCAGATTTTGTTGGATGAAATGTCGTGATCGGTTGTCAAAAGCTGTGTACTAACGATCAGATTATCCTGCGATCAATTTATAAGCGTTTTTTTCCCAACGATTATCTGACCGTGTGTATGAGGCATAAAGCCCTGTACACACAATCCCAAAATTGGACGACAGATCGTGTGTTTTTTTTTTTTTTTGCATGCTTGTCACATATCGAAAATGAAGAGTTTACTAACGTTACGAAAATTCTCGTACAACAGAATTTGTATTGTATTGTATTTTCGAATGACAACTGTACTGATTAAATGAAAATTGTTCGATCTGTCATTGTACGAGAACACTTTTTCTGCTTGTCCCATTGGATAATATTGGATGAATTGTCATGATCAGCTCTTGAAAACTGTGTACTAAAGACCCGATTATCGTATGATTGCTTCAAAAGTGGTATGTTTAGTCCGATTTTCGGATCGTGTGTACAGACCATTAAGGTCAGGTCCTTTCACACCAGCGTTCCGTTTAATCAGTTCAGTCATATTTTTTCAAAGAAAAAACAGATACGTTTACATCTGTTTCTCATCAGTTGCCTATCAGTTATACATCAATATTTTTCACATCCACCACCAATGCAAACACAGATGCAAAACAGACCATTTGTCCGTTTACATCTGTTTTTCGCCCGTTCTGGGTTTTTTTTAACGTAAGAAAAATAGGGCTTTGTTTCGTTTAAAAAAAAAACGGATATGGATGTAAATGGATGTTCATCTCTTCCCATCCGTTTTTCTATAGAGATGCGTTGATGTCCATTTTTTATTCGTCAATGGATGGATGAAAAACTGACAAACAGAACGTCCGTGTGAAAGGGTCCTTAGACCTAAACATAGGTGAGCTCAGAGAGAGTTTTGTGGTTGTTGGAGTGAGGTGAGATGAGAAACAGCTTGATAAGAGCAGGGCTTTGACATTTTCTGTTTGGACGTGTTTGCTTTTTTGCCTTATTGCCAAGGATAAGCCCTTTTTTGTTCTATCCTTTTGCTGAAGAAATCCTTTTTTTTTGTTTGTTTTTGGCAGAAATAGAGCTATGCTGCCTCCAGCAGTTGTATACAGTAGACTATGGACCTGCTGCCACCCAGTGATTCTAGTGATTTCTGTTAATTCTCACCTTTGTATGATGTTTAGCATCCTCCTTGTTAGATGCTAGAAGAGAGTATAGTTTTTGGGTCTTTCTGCCTACCATGAAGATTACAGTGCTCTCTGCCTACCAGGGAGCAGGATCTATTGATAGAGTCTGCCCATGGTGCTCAGGTGCAGCTCAGCATGTCTGAATATTTCACACTAGTCCAACAGGGAGGCATATTGGACAATGGGAGGGAACCTAACAAGTGAGGGCACAGGCTTTGTTACAGCCCTGGTTATTGGCAGAGGGAAGTGACTTGTTGCATGCTGGGCGGCTGTATAAATGCCAGGGGCACATGTGCTTGGAGTCTTTGGCAGGGTCCCGGAGGGAGGGGGTGGCTGCCCCTCTTCTGTAGAAGACGCCATGTGACCTTGGGTAGTTGACCTGAGAGCTGGAAAGTCAGAGAGAAGTTGAACCCAGAGGTCCTGCAGAGCTGACTGGAAGGGAGACACCAGGAAGGATCTGATTCTGCCTACTGTGATTATAGATCTGTGTCATGGGGCCTGTCCTGTGAGGACCATCCCTTCAAGTAGAAGAGTCAGTGGATAGGTCAATCAAGGGGATATTAGAGAGTCTTCTGAAGATAAAGTAGTTGCATCAAGTCTGCTGCTAGAGAGAGCAAGAAGACTTAATTCGTTCATACAAGTGGCAGTATGGTAAAAGCAGTGTGTCTGCATCAACAAGTAATTTGGTGAGGCCAAGTGAGAGTTGTCCTTATCTACTGTGAATAGTTCAGTTGGAGTATCCCACTATTCCCTTCTCCCATCCAAGTTCCATAATAAATACAAAACCAAATACCTTGGTTCCCTGGACTGTTTATTGAGAAATGAGCAAACAGGAGTAAAGAGGGATAGTTCCCCACAGCAACTGTCTGCAGGTAATCAGGGGGAGGCCTAAGAAGTCAACACACAGCAAACCCTACAGGGGCAGAGCTACATTTGGGGGCATCATCCCAGATTTTCCTCTCATTCATGGCAGTGGTTGCTACCAGCAACAGTTGGATAGATACCCATGACATGCCATGTCTTCTTACGCAAAGTGCTGGAGTGTCAGCAAAGAAAGGATGTGTTGTACCATGGAAGAAAGTAATGTCTGCTTCACAGTGATCAGTGCAAGTGTGCTTTAAAGTTATGGTCAAGAAAGCAGTAACCCAGGATGCAGAGATCGGCACGTCAGGTGTTGTGTCAGTACATGTGCTGTAGAAGAAAATGTCTGCCCCGCAGTCGGCAACAGCAGCGGTGGGGGAGTTTGGTTGACATGTGAACAAAAAGGTGTAATGGCGCTCAAGTAAAGGCAGAAGAAGCTGATGAATGTGTGTCTGTAGCAGGGAATACAATCTGCATTGCAGTACCATTGGTGCAGGCTGAGCAGTGTTATGGCAGCAGCGAAGGGGTTACTGTTCCACGTGGGAGAAAATGCGCCAAAGAGATCTGTCTGTCTCCAGAGAGTCAGCTAGTCTGAGGATGTGGGCGGAGTCATTGTTCGCAGGCTGCTAAACCGAATGGAGGAAGGGAGCTGAGACATCACTGCCACCATCGGGTGTAGCTTAGAAGGAGACATGTGTGTGGAGTAGCAAGATGGTGCCGGGGTGAACACGTGTTTGGCCAAGAGCCTACAGAGTAGACTGAGAATCCGGGACACAGACACAGGAGTCCAATTAATGCCCAAAGGAAGTCTGGCCATGTGCAGTGAGGGGACATGGAGCATCTTAGACTGGTATGTGGCAGATGCCTGAATGTATCTGTGCAGCTGCGAGTGTGGGGCCAGTGTGGGCACTGCGGTGACACATTGCTGAGGTTGGAGCAGAGTGGGTTTTTAGCCCAGAAAATTATATGTAAACTGGGAGTCAGTGACCACTTTTGAACTACTAACACCCATAGTGGCTATTCCTTTTGGAAGAGGACGGAGAGTGCCGAGAACACCGCTGGGGCTGGGACCAGTAGTGCAGACCCGCACAACCATCTGCCAAACTAGGGAGACCCAAATTTCAGAGGTGCAATGCACACAAGCCGTAAAGGCCAGGCAGTGGCCACAGGGTGCATTGGTTGCATTCGCAGCAACAGGAAGTCCAGCTCTTAAAGAGACAGAGGGGCTTCAATGGATCCAGAAGTTGAGCAGAAGTTGAGGTCCTCCAGTTTGTTCAGTGAGGAGGAGGCAGGGATCATTGATGTGGGGTCACCCAGGTTTGAGTGCCGATTCAGATCCCTGGAAGAGGGAATTAGTGAATGGGGATCAGGTCACCCAGGTTTTATTGGGACTGTGAAACTGAGGGAAGAAGAAGTCCTCCAAGTTCCAGTTAACTTAGTAAAGAGACATAGGCAGCGGTCATTCACGTATGGTGTGTGAGGAATCTCAGGTTCTGTGAGGGCTATGCCGCAAGAGTCGCAGACTTATCCCCTCCCCGCACCTATGCTTGGGCCCAAGCACAGAATGACTCCTATTCCAAACTGATCTCTAAACCGGAGACCCCGTATGCCCCACCTGGGAGAGGAGATAGGCAAAAATTCTCAGGTTCTCTCATTTTCAAAAGTTCATCCAGAGGAAGGTGGCCCTGGATTACAGAAACAATTATCCATATGATCCACTGGAACTAATGGAGGAAATTAAAAGCAAGAGGGAGGCTTGGTGTGATGAAGTTTTTTGGGACTTTCTCTATGTCCCCAAGCCACATTGGAACCTGTCCAGGCCTCAGCTGTGGGAAAACTTCCTCTCTAATAAAATAAATATATTGGCCCCAGTGGGCCAGTGTAATGTTGAAGGAAAATTTGTGCGAGTTGCTACCTTGTGAGAAAAAGGTAGTGGCTCATTGTCTCTTCAGAGAAGGGGTGGTGGAGAAAAAGGGTCCCTTGAACAGTTCTTACAGACACTCACAAATAGGCCAGCTATTGCTAAGGCTCCAGCCACGACAGCATGCCACCAGGAGAAGATGTGTTGTCTCAATGCTTCAGGGAAAGGACACTGCAAGCATTAGTCAGATAGACTTCACACCTCTTTATCCTAACTTATGGGTCTGGCTAGAATAGGAGTCAGTACACTGTTAATTGAAAGGGTCTTTGCCTATTGCTAGAATGGAACAAGTACAGAGTATGTTTAGTCAGTCAGAATGGTAGGTTGTTCTGTTTATCTATTACAGGAACACAACAGGATGACGAGTCAAGAATTGCCCTTAGGGGACTGGTTGCATCATCTATCTCTACATGGATACTAGTGATAGGGATTTTTCAGGTGAGAAGGTCGGCTCTGCGGAGAGGACAGTCTCACTGTAAGTATATGGAATGTATATGTCACTGGGCTTACCTTTGTTGGAGTCTGTAACGCAGAGATGTACGCTCACCCTTGCAGATATCCACAGTCCAAGGTGACCAGGTAAGAAAGCCACCTGGGCTGTGAATCTGTGCACGGGGGCTTAGCAGGGAAGGTGCTCCAATAGGCAGGACCGGCAGGAACACAATGGGAAGGGAAGTTCAGGAATAACTGTAGTCAATGGATAATATGAGTCTGGATAAGGATCCCAGAAACAACAAAGAGCGAGGATGGAAGCCGGAGTCAGTCTGGAACACACGCTTAGAAAACAGGAACACACGCTTAGGAAACAGGAACACAGGCACAAAGTCTGTCAAACAGGAAGTATCTGGAACAAAGATCAGCAACACAGTCTGTCAAACAGGAACACAGATCAGCAATGAACTGAAACTGCTCTAAGCGAAAGGCAGTGTTTTATAGCTTGCTTAAATGAGCAATTAGCTTCAAGTGGACAATGAGAGACAGGAGTATACTCAGGTGAAGTCCAGCCCCCTAGTGCTGCAGGCAATACCAGATTAATACGACTGGATCCATATGAGCTGAAGTGTGGCTCAGAGGCAGGATAACAGGACAGATTGTCAAAGTACACAGGTTCAAATCCCATGTCAGGTACTTAACAGAGACCACGCCTGGCTGTCTGTAAGCCATGGCGAGAACCGTGACAGTAAAGTTGCTACATGCTTGTGTTTTTTTTTTTTGCAGGCCTGCAAGGAGTCTTAATGCCTCTGTAGAGGTTATCTATGGCCCACTTCTGTATATGTGTAAAAATGTTATTTGTAGTTTAGTCGATCAGGGTGTTTAACCATTTCTCCTGTCAAGCAGTCTTTGTTTGGCAGGGGATGCACTAATATAGTGCACCTGGTATATAATCCTTTGAAGACTTGTAAATTTCTTGTACAGCAGATGTCTATATTTTTCACTTAAATTATTGTGCCTACCAGCCACATATGGGATATGCCCCATGGAGTTGTACATATGTTACCTCCCTTTTCGCCCTTTTCCAAGCTTGTGGGATACTCCATGTAAATTTTTGTACAGGTATTTTTGTAGGGGTGAATGCCCAGAAGCGATGAGGGCGTTGCTCGGTTTGGCGGGGGATGGATGTAGCACCCTACTAGGTAGGTGCTAGAAGAGAGTATAGTTATTGGGTCTTTCTGCTTACCAGGAATATTGCCAGATACATTTAAAGAGCTCTCTGCCTACCAGGGAGTGGGGTTGGGCTTGAACATTGGGTGTTCGTGTATTCGCTCAACACAAGAAAAACCGAATGCTCTGCGGGAAGTTCGCCCACCAACGAGCGCCCCATAATGCACTGCGATCTTGCAGTGCATTGACTGCTGATGATTGGCCAAAGCACGCACCTGACTTGTAGGCTTTGGCTCATCACAGCACGATGTACTGTGAGAGCCATGATTGGCCAAAGTCAGGGTGCCTTTTTTTATTTTAGAAAAAAAAGCAAGGCAACAGCTACACATGTCAGTGGATTGGACTGGAGTCAGTGGAGGACTACCTGAGTATGGCACTCACTGCAACTACTGCAGTCAGTGCAATACTGCTAGAAAAAGAGCAAGGCAACAGCTACACACAATCACATGTCACAGTGGAAGACTACCTCTGCACAATATGGCACTCAGTGCAACCAGTGCAGTCAGGGCAATACTGCTAGAAAAAAAAGCAAGGCAACAGCCACACAGTGGATTGGACTGTAGTTAGTGGACTACCGCTGCAGTAGGGCACTCACTCACTGCAATAATTTTAAATCACTACTGCACTAATGCAGTAAGTGACCACTTTTGAACTACTAACACCCATAGTGGCTATTCCTTTTGGAAGAGGACGGAGAGTGCCAAGAACACCGCTGGGGCTGGGACCAGTAGTGCAGACCCGCACAACCATCTGCCAAACTAGGGAGACCCAAATTTCAGAGGTGCAATGCACACAAACCGTGAAGGCCAGGCAGTGGCCACAGGGTGCATTGGTTGCATTCGCAGCAACAGGAAGTCCAGCTCTTAAAGAGACAGAGGGGCTTCAATGGATCCAGAAGTTGAGGTCCTCCAGTTTGTTCAGTGAGGAGGAGGCAGGGATCATTGATGTGGGGCCACCCAGGTTTGAGTGCCGATTCAGATCCCTGGAAGAGGGAATTAGTGAATGGGGATCAGGTCACCCAGGTTTTATTGGGACTGTGAAACTGAGGGAAGAAGAAGTCCTCCAAGTTCCAGTTAACTTAGTAAAGAGACATAGGCAGCGGTCATTCACGTATGGTGTGTGAGGAATCTCAGGTTCTGTGAGGGCTATGCCGCAAGAGTCGCAGACTTATCCCCTCCCCGCACCTATGCTTGGGCCCAAGCACAGAATGACTCCTATTCCAAACTGATCTCTAAACCGGAGACCCCGTATGCCCCACCTGGGAGAGGAGATAGGCAAAAATTCTCAGGTTCTCTCATTTTCAAAAGTTCATCCAGAGGAAGGTGGCCCTGGATTACAGAAACAATTATCCATATGATCCACTGGAACTAATGGAGGAAATTAAAAGCAAGAGGGAGGCTTGGTGTGATGAAGTTTTTTGGGACTTTCTCTATGTCCCCAAGCCACATTGGAACCTGTCCAGGCCTCAGCTGTGGGAAAACTTCCTCTCTAATAAAATAAATATATTGGCCCCAGTGGGCCAGTGTAATGTTGAAGGAAAATTTGTGCGAGTTGCTACCTTGTGAGAAAAAGGTAGTGGCTCATTGTCTCTTCAGAGAAGGGGTGGTGGAGAAAAAGGGTCCCTTGAACAGTTCTTACAGACACTCACAAATAGGCCAGCTATTGCTAAGGCTCCAGCCACGACAGCATGCCACCAGGAGAAGATGTGTTGTCTCAATGCTTCAGGGGAAAGGACACTGCAAGCATTAGTCAGATAGACTTCACACCTCTTTATCCTAACTTATGGGTCTGGCTAGAATAGGAGTCAGTACACTGTTAATTGAAAGGGTCTTTGCCTATTGCTAGAATGGAACAAGTACAGAGTATGTTTAGTCAGTCAGAATGGTAGGTTGTTCTGTTTATCTATTACAGGAACACAACAGGATGACGAGTCAAGAATTGCCCTTAGGGGACTGGTTGCATCATCTATCTCTACATGGATGCTAGTGATAGGGATTTTTCAGGTGAGAAGGTCTGCTCTGCGGAGAGGACAGTCTCACTGTAATTATATGGAATGTATATGTCACTGGGCTTACCTTTGTTGGAGTCTGTAACGCAGAGATGTACGCTCACCCTTGCAGATATCCACAGTCCAAGGTGACCAGGTAAGAAAGCCACCTGGGCTGTGAATCTGTGCACGGGGGCTTAGCAGGGAAGGTGCTCCAATAGGCAGGACCGGCAGGAACACAATGGGAAGGGAAGTCCACAAATAACTGTATTCAATGGATAATATGAGTCTGGATAAGGATCCCAGAAACAACAAAGAGCGAGGATGGAAGCCGGAGTCAGTCTGGAACACACGCTTAGAAAACAGGAACACACGCTTAGGAAACAGGAACACAGGCACAAAGTCTGTCAAACAGGAAGTATCTGGAACAAAGATCAGCAACACAGTCTGTCAAACAGGAACACAGATCAGCAATGAACTGAAACTGCTCTAAGCGAAAGGCAGTGTTTTATAGCTTGCTTAAATGAGCAATTAGCTTCAAGTGGACAATGAGAGACAGGAGTATACTCAGGTGAAGTCCAGCCCCCTAGTGCTGCAGGCAATACCAGATTAATAAGACTGGATCCACATGAGCTGAAGTGCGGCTCAGAGGCAGGATAACAGGACAGATTGTCAAAGTACACAGGTTCAAATCCCATGTCAGGTATTTAACAGCGACCACGCCTGGCTGTCTGTAAGCCATGGCGAGAACCGTGACAGTATAGTTGCTACATGCTTGTGTTTTTTTTTTGCAGGCCTGCAAGGAGTCTTAATGCCTCTGTAGAGGTTATCTATGGCCCACTTCTGTATATGTGTAAAAATGTTATTTGTAGTTTAGTCGATCAGGGTGTTTAACCATTTCTCCTGTCAAGCAGTCTTTGTTTGGCAGGGGATGCACTAATATAGTGCACCTGGTATATAATCCTTTGAAGACTTGTAAATTTCTTGTACAGCAGATGTCTATATTTTTCACTTAAATTATTGTGTCTACCAGCCACATATGGGATATGCCCCATGGAGTTGTACATATGTTACCTCCCTTTTCCCCCTTTTCCAAGCTTGTGGGATACTCCATGTAAATTTTTGTACAGGTATTTTTGTAGGGGTGAATGCCCAGAAGCGATGAGGGCGTTGCTCGGTTTGGCGGGGGGTGGATGTAGCACCCTACTAGGTAGGTGCTAGAAGAGAGTATAGTTATTGGGTCTTTCTGCTTACCAAGAATATTGCCAGATACATTTAAAGAGCTCTCTGCCTACCAGGGAGTGGGGTTGGGCTTGAACATTGGGTGTTCGTGTATTCGCTCAACACAAGAAAAACCGAATGCTCTGCGGGAAGTTCGCCCACCAACGAGCGCCCCATAATGCACTGCGATCTTGCAGTGCATTGACTGCTGATGATTGGCCAAAGCACGCACCTGACTTGTAGGCTTTGGCTCATCACAGCACGATGTACTGTGAGAGCCATGATTGGCCAAAGTCAGGGTGCCTTTTTTTATTTTAGAAAAAAAAGCAAGGCAACAGCTACACATGTCAGTGGATTGGACTGGAGTCAGTGGAGGACTACCTGAGTATGGCACTCACTGCAACTACTGCAGTCAGTGCAATACTGCTAGAAAAAGAGCAAGGCAACAGCTACACACAATCACATGTCACAGTGGATTGGACTGGAGCCAGTGGAAGACTACCTCTGCACAATATGGCACTCAGTGCAACCAGTGCAGTCAGGGCAATACTGCTAGAAAAAAAAGCAAGGCAACAGCCACACAGTGGATTGGACTGTAGTTAGTGGACTACCGCTGCAGTAGGGCACTCACTCACTGCAATAATTTTAAATCACTACTGCACTAATGCAGTAGTGATTTAAAAATATTGCAGCAGTGAGTGGCGTTCTACTGCTACAGTAGTCCACTGGCACTGACTCCAATCCACTGTCTACTATGTCTATTTTTTTTTTCTAGCAGTTATGCACTGACTGCTAGAAAAAAATAGATAGACACAAGCTAGACAGAGGATTGGACAGACTCAGTGGACTAGTGGACAGACACTACTACTACACTTTCAAATCAATACTCCCAGTTAAGTAGTACAATATTATAGTGCAGAAAGCATAACATTTCAGCATGTTCACAAGTTAAACGGCTTCTTTTCTTTTCATAAATTGCTGCCACATCAATAAAAACACGCTCACTTGGTACTGAGGAAGGAGGAGCAGAAAGGTATCTTCTAGCATGAGAAGCAAGTCTTTTGTAGCGTGCCTCATTTTCTTTCCACCACTGAAGAGGGTCACTTCTTCTGTCAATTGCTGGTTCTTTCAAATAGAGATGAAGTTCATCATCCAGGCTCATTATTTCCAATTCTGATGAATCCTCTGCATGAGGCCTCAATAAAACGCTGAACATTGCATCTATTTGACCACAATGAATTTTCTCTTCTGTCCGTTGTCTTTTGGGACATTGTTCTCCTGCATCCTGCTCTTCCATATCAGAAGCCTTCTCTTCTTGTCCTCTTTTCGTCAGGAGGAACCTCCTGCACCCTCTGTTGAATATCTTCTGTCAGTCATTGCTTTGCCTTAGCCAATACATCATCAGAAGAGAAAGGATGGTTCTTGTATCGAGGATCCAAAAGACATGCAAGCACAACATTTTTATTCTCCTCATGCTTCTAAAACCTTTTGGCGAGGCTGTCCCTCATGGCCTGCCTACATGCTTTGATGCCACATGTGTTGGGTCCTTTATTCTGTTGAAGAAATATCTTCAGGACTCTCACACATGGGATCACAGAGGAAACAGAATAGTAGTAATGACTTACCTCCAGTGTCACTTCCTCAATGGGTACAAGCATCTCTATAATGTTGCTTACTATGTCCCACTGATCTGCAGTAGGACAAGAATGTCCTCCAAGTCCATATTCACCAGAATATATAGTGAGAGCTCGCTTCTGCTCCAGAAACCTTTGTAACATGTGTAGCGTTGAGTTCCATCGTGTTGGAACAGCCTGTATCAGGTTGTTTTTGTGTAGGCCAAGGTCTTCCTGAATGAACCTCAGTTGCTGCTTGGCAAGAACAGAATGGTGGAAATGGCCTGCGCACTTCTTCAGCATGGTAATAATGTCCAGCAAAGCTTTCTGGACATCATTTACCACCAGTTGGAGGGTGTGTGCCATGCAACTGAGGTCTGACACTTCAGCAAGTCTCATACCTTTAACCAAGTTTGCGCCACTGTCTCACAGCACAAGCATCACTTGGTCTTTGGTGATTCCCAATTCTTCTAGCATGCCTAGAAACATTTCTCTAATGTACTTCCCAGTGTGGGATCCTTGCATCACTTTTGTATTCAATACCACATGCCTTCTTGTCCATCCGCTGTCAATGACCGCCTGTGCAGCATGCAGACTCCAGTGTGACCATGGTGGGTAATATACACTGTAACGAGGCTGAGGGAGGCGGCCTAAGAGCTGCCCAGTGCGCGGAGGCACATGGCGCAACATACGCGATTAGGTCACGGAAATATCGGCAATATCGGTAAATCCAAAGACCAATTCTGATATATCGGGGAAAGTGCATATTGGCCCCCGATATATCGGTGTTGCCGATAATCGGTCGATCTCTAGTATGGACTGGGGGGAGGGGGGAGGACCCTAAACCATTTTGTTATTTTTTTAATCTGTTAATCTGTATTGCCAGGACTCGGCAATACATTACAGCCGTGAGCAAGTTTAAATGACATTCTTTCCTTTAGAAATGTCAGTATTGCTTCAGCAGGCTCTATACATCGTACAGGTGTGCTACTTTACAGGCATACTAAGGGGACTCCCCAGCCACCATATTGAAAGAAATTTTTCATTTTTATTATTTCACTTTAAGCATCATTAACCACTTGCCGACCGCCGCAAGTACACCTCCTGGGCAAAGTGACGTATCGGTACGTCGCTCGCCCACGAGCCAATAGGGGGCGAGCGCGCGCCGCTGGAGGCGCGCTCCCACCCCCGCTCGTTCCCCGCGCGAGTGAACAGCGGCTCCGATGTCCGCCGGACACTCACGATCTCCCACGGGAGAGGGAGAAAGGCAGGTGGCTGATGTAAACAAAGCCGCCTGTCATTCTCCCTGGTGTAACAGCAGAGATCATACGATCCTGCTATGTAGGATCATATGTCTCTGTGATTACATCACAAGCCACGCCCCTTGACAGAAGCATGCCCCTAGGGACACACTTAACCCCTGGATCTCTAATAAAGTTAACCCCTTCCCTGCCAGTGTCATTTTTACAGTAACAGTGCATATGTATAGCACTGATTACTGTAGTAATGTCACTGGTACCCCAAAAAATGTCAAAAATGTTAGTCAGGGGTCCGATCTGTCCGCCGCAATGTCGCAGTCCCGCAGAAAAAAAATCTCAGATTGCCGCCATTACTAGTTAGAAAAAAACCCAATAAAAATGACATAAATCTTTCCCTTAGTTAGTAAACGCAATAACTTTTGCGCAAACCAATCAAAATACGCTTATTGTGATTTTTTTTTTACCAAAAATATGTAGCAGAAAAAAAATTGGATTAAAATGTTAAAAAAAATTGATTTTTACATTTTTTTGGGGGGAATTTCATATAAAAAAAATTTGAAAAATATTGTTATTTTTTCAAAATTGACGCTCTTTTTTTGTTTATAGCGCAAAAAATAAAAATCGCACAGGCGATCAAATACCACCTAAAGAAAGCCCTGTTTGTGGGAAAAAAGGACATCCATTTCATTTGGGTACAGCGTTGCAGGACTGCGCAATTGTCCATTAAAGTCACGCAGTGCCGAATCGCAAAATAGGCCCTGGTCTTTGAGCAGCCAAATCCTCCGGCGCTTAAGTGGTTAAAATTACTGCTCCTTTAAAAACGATCATTTAAAGAAAAAAAAAAAAAAATTGCATTGATACATGTCCCCAAGGCAGTACCCAGGTCCCCATACACTTTTTGGCAATAACTTGCTTATAAGCCTTATAATGAGGACTTTTGATTTTTCATGTCCGTGTCCCATAGACTTTAATAGAATATGCATGTTTGCTAGAACTTTTTCACTGTTCGAGAAGTTCTTTTGCAAACCAAACAGGGGAGTGTTCGGCCCATCCCTACCAGGGAGCTATTGATAGGGTCTGCTCATGGTGATCAGGTGCAGCTCAGCTTGTCTGAATGTTTCACACTGGTCCAATAGGGAGGCATATTGGACAGTGGGAGGAAACATGACAAGTAAGGGCACAGGCATTGTTACAGAACTGGCAATTGGCAGTGGAAAATGCCTTGCTGCATGCTGTGTGACTGTATAAATGCCAGGGGCACATGTGCTCGGGGTCTTCAGCTGAAGAGCGGAGTCCCAGAGAGAGGGGGCGGCTGCCCCTCCTCTGTCGGCCTTGGGTAGTACTGAAGATAAAGTAGTTGCATCAAATCTGCTGCTAGAGAGCAAGAAGACTTAATTCTTCCATACAAGTAGCAGTTTGGGTAAAGCAGTGTGTCTGCTTCCACAAGTAATCTGGTGAGGCCAAGTGAGAGTTGTGCTTGGTGAATAGTTCAGTTGGAGTATCCCACTACACCTTCTCCCACGAAAGTTCCAAAATAAATACAAAACCAAATACCTTGGACTGTTTAGCAACGAGCAAATGGGAGTAAAGAGGGATATGTGAAAATTCCATAAACGTAACTAGAACCTTTAGGGCCCCGGTGCAAGAAACCATGAAGGGCCCCCCTGACCCCTTGGCCGACCCAGCCCCATGTGTCACCCCCATAAACCTGGATAGAAGGGGGCAGCATATAGTGCAACTGATTACCTCCATTTTCTTCCTGAAGCAGAGAGGGGATTGGTTCCTCTTTATGCCACCCCTCCTATCCAGGTGTATAGGGGTGAGGAATTGGCCCCCTGGAGCATGGAGATGAAATGAGTCGCAACGGTGGTGGTAGTGATGGGGGGATGAAATGGGATAAGTGGTAGTGATGATGGGGGGATTATTTACAGGTGTAACCCGACTTGAACTGGAGGGAGAAATCGTTCCCATGCTCCATCCAGTGGTGTCCTCCCAAGGGAATTCAGCAGTCTGTACTTTTACTGATTTCATAGTGGGAGACCAGATTCTCTTCTTCTTCCTTGGGGGAGAAGGTACACTGACTCCCTGTGTCTTTTCACCCAACCCAAGCGGCCCCCTTTGTAAACTAAGCGTAGAGGGGGAGGACCGGGCAGAGGACCCCATCTCGCGCCATTTTACCAGTTTTACTAGTAGCGGAGCTCTGTTTAATCTTGGAGCGCTCAATTGGCTCGTTCACTGAGGTCCCCTGAAGTTTTCCGCCTTCTTCGTAAAAAAAATAATTTCTGTAAGGCCTTCAGCAGCTCCTCCAGCAATTCATGGCTAAGTCCCCGCTTGGGGCATTTGGCCTGAAAATGTCCAATTTCTCCACACTCAAAACACCCTCTGCCTCGAAAGGGTGGAAGATTTACTCCCTTAAAACTTTTCTTTGGTTCTTGAACTCTCCTCTGAGCCTCCATCACCTGCATCAGGGTCTGGCACATCTGGGTTTGAGCCTGTGCCACCTAGATCATTAATTTACCTGAATTTTAACTCTCCTCAGGCTTTTTTTCTCCTGTACTATCACAACGACCCAAATTGATATCCGCTTCACTTTCTTCACCTGAGAGACTGTTCTCCACTTGAACTAGGCGGGCAGAGGCTCTCTTTTTCTGCCCTTCACTGCTTAACAGTTCTCTGACTCCCTGGCTCATCTCTTCCAACAGGGCTTCCTCTCTCATCAAATCAGGATAAGTAGGGGTGGTTCGGACTCCCTTTAGTAACAGCTTTAGGATGATGGGATGATTGGGCCAAGCCCCTTGTAACACTCTGTCCAGCCGCACTGGATCAGCATCTTTAGGGTCTATGCCCTTTTTTAACAGAATCTGGTGCAACATCTTGTCCAAACGGAAGATATAGTCAGATAATCTATCTCCTCATTGATTGAACTTGTACAACAGGTCAGTAGTCTTTTCCACTCATTCGAACACAGCAAACAAGGCATCTATATTGTCCTTTGGCAGCTGGACCTCTCAAGCTCTCACTGAGTAGTTGCCTCTTCACTGCTTCTGGCACACTCCACTCTTCCACTGCCTGAGGGGCCTGGCTCATGGGAGTTGGTATCTGGCCAGAAAAGAACCGCAGTCGTCTGTAGCTCTGCCCAGCGCCATTTGAATCAATCTTGACCAGGCTCTCAAATAAACGACACATATCTGCATAGAAAGAGGCAGGGGGGACCCTGACTCCATTGGCGTCCACGTTTGCGGGACCAGGACTAGCCGGTGAGAGGGAGATCCTTCTTCTAATAGCTCCTTATTTTGCAACTGAGAGATCACTCGGGCCTGAATCCCTTCTCTCAGTGTCACCTCCTCTACCTAAAAACATTCAGGTATATCTTCTCGCCATTCTAGCATCACTTGCACAACGTCCAGTTCGTCATCTGCCCGTGCATCTAGTAAATAGGCCCTTTGATCTCACCCACCTCCGAATCTCTCTTTCTGCGCACTCGCTCCCAGTGACCTCCAGAATTGTGCTCCGCTCCAATTGAGCCCCTTGAGACCGTCCCCAGGCTCTTGCGGCGGCCGAGTTCATCGCCTTTCCTGGAATTAGCTCGTAGGGGGGTTTACTCAAGGCTGGAGGGGCAAAGAGGATCCCAGACGAGCCCCCAAATGTAGCACTGTCCCCTTTAGGGCTGCTGGTTAACGGGTGTTCCTCTGCACTCACCTGACCCTGAGAACTATCCAACCCACTGGACACTTTAGGTTAAAACATTCTGACTGTAATATTCAAAGACACTCTGACAGAATAAATATATGAACTCGGTTGTTTTACTTGAAATAGTTATATCAATAGAACTTATTGATAACAAATAGCATTTGAGAAGAACCAAACATAACAATATCAATCAACTGAACCCCACCAAACACAATGGAGGTCAATTGAGCAACACCTTAAATGTGAATACTCAGCAAACAGGATATTGTTATAATGAATAATGTAATCCAATCACAATGTCAGCTATGACTGTCAAAGTTATTGCAATATGTGTTACCTTATAACTTCTTATTAAACTCTCTACTATCAAATCTAGCAATATCTAGTATTCACTTAAATGACTCAATAATACTGCAACAGGTCCTCTTTAAAGCAGCCTGTGCTGAAGTTCCCTCCCTAGCGAGGCCTTGCTATATCTTTATTGGCAGTTGGAGATCTTATCACTCTTCAGCATGATATTTGTAATCCAAAGAACATAGTGTAAGCTTGTTCCTATCTGCAGTCAGTGTGTCAAACATGAATATTTATACTTGCAATTCAGGATTTCACCAGGCACTACTCTGTTAAACAGTGTCCACTTGTGATTATCCTGCCACCCAGGCGATGCACTCTCCCACGCCTCTGCGTCACTGGAGATGATCGAGACTCGGCTGTCCTGGTCAGTCAATTCAGCTCTGCCAGTTCTCTACTCAGCTCTACTGGATCTATTACCACTGTGTGGTTGCAAGCATCCACACCGCTGAGGATGAGCTCCGCTCTCTCTCTCTAAGCTGCACACTTTGGCCCCTGTCACCAACGGTGTCCGCTCACACCTCTCCACAGATCTGTCCTCCACGAGTCCCGGAAGCAAGAGAGCGTGCACTCTGCCCGGCAGATAGGTAGATCAGCTCTCCCATGATCCTTTACTCTCCCATGGCTCCCTGGGGGTATAGTTCCTCCGACAATCCACACAACAGTCTGCCCTCAGTTCATGACTATATCTCCCACAATCCAATTCGTCCATTTCCAGAGCAAGCCAATCCGCCCTTGCAAATCCTTAAAGGGGCACTCAGGTTGCATCATTAATAATGGTAACCTTAATGTATATATTCACATATTTATATGTGGTAGTCCAGGCTTGGCTACAGTACAATAAAGTTCCAGTTAGTCAGTAACATCATAAAACAGCAGGGAGCATGTAGTGGATCATAGGCGTACGCATGTGGCACCAGTGTTTACCAACAACTATCACCCCACATCAAGAGAACATGCATATGGAAAAAGTAGTTATATCAATTGTCATCTGCAGATACATAATCATCTGACAATAGTGGAGCACATTGGCCATGGTTAAGAATTACAGAAGTGGTTTTACATGTTCTTGTATGTCAAATGTTCATCATGGAGGCTGCTCATGAAGGCTCTTCATTTGGAGAACATTAGATGGTCCTCTTATGTCTTTTTAAAAAATTGCTGTATGTGGTGAAGGCTGCATTATCAAGCAGGAAGATATTTCCCTAACAGGAGGTTTCTAATTTTTTGCATTGGCTGACATTCCACAAGGATAATTACAGAGGGCATGGCAATAATATCCATATGATGGCAAGCATTTATTGACCATATATATGATGGTGAGAGCATTTTCTGCACATGTGTAGCGATTCCAGGGTGACACTGATTAAAGAGCACTTTGAATGAATATTTATAGTCACTGATTTATTTATGTGGACACTTTGATGAATTTTAATTCCCCATGCACACAGGATGTTAGAAAAAATGAGCTGCAAAGCCACTACCAATGCTAGGAAAAAGTGGCTGTAAAAACGCGCTTTTAGTAGCTTTTTGCATTGTCATTAATGTGCGCTTAGCCGCATGGGCTTTTAGCAGCATTTCTCTGCCTCTATTCAAAATCCGTTGTTTCCTATGAGAGCCGTCCTAACTGACCCGAATTTCAGCCCATTGATTTGAACAGAAGTCGAATCCAAGTAGGATCCTGATGAACCGACTTGTGATGTGACTTGTGCTCTGAGGACCACGCCAAAATGTAAAAAAAAACAGCGTAAGGTCCTCCCCCCTAAGATCCATACCAGGCCTTTGAGTCTGGTATCGATCTTGAAAGGGAACCCCACGCCAAGATGGAAAAAAAAACAGCGTGGGGTCCCCCCCAAGACCATACCAGACCCTTTATAATGACTTGATATTGACATCTGCATTGGTTCGCAAAGCACAGTGTGAACTGCCTGTGACTCTGATGCGGGGCGGGAACCGCACAGGAATTACTGCGGTTCCCGCACCGCATCAGTGTGAACCCAGCCTCAGATGCAAATTTTGCAATATGCTTGTGCTTTGAGACTTGCAAGATTTCAAAGTAATCACAATCTCATATTTATTCACCCTAATACCAATGGCAGCATATGCTTCTATAATGAGTACAGTGCTCATAACCTGTGCTACACTTCAGTACCCACTATAGTGGCGGCAATGCTACTAAATGTTGGTTGCAGACAAAAGATAATAAATGTAAGTTTAGGTTCTTAGATAAGCTGTCAGAATACAGCAACAGAATGGCTGAATAGAGCCAGAAACCAGCATGTGTTGATTTTTACACTCTGATATGAATGCACAAATGTTCCAGAGTACTATGTGTACCATATGGATACCCCATATGTAGTACTAAGTGCCGGATCACATTTGTGCGATCACAGAGATCACATGTAATTCGGAGCGCACTGCTCCTAAATTACATGCGATCTCTGTGCGGTACAAATTCAGCCATACAGTTTGTATGGCTGAATTCGCACAGCAATCACACTAAAACAAGCACAGGACCCTTTTTTTGGTCCACAGCAGAATCGGATCGCATGGTGGTTCACACTAGTGCGATCCGATTCTGTGCAAACTTTCAGATCGCACTGCGATATGCGATATGATCTGGAGGTGTCATTAACTTTTAATTGACACCCCCAGTGTATCGCATATGGCAGTGTGAAATGCCAGGGGTGCGGATGCGATGCGGGAACACGCTGTATATTCACAGCGTTCCCGCATCGCAGAAATGTGAACCCGCACTTATCCTTCACACAAGGCAGTGAATGAAAGTGTCAATCAGTTCTGTCTAATAGGAGATTTTCTTTAATTTGGACAGACTTCCTGTTTTGTCTATGGGATAGAAAGTAAAAGTAAATCTCCCCAATGAGATACAGATGGGAAAAAAGAAAAAAAGTGACAATATCTTTACTACTACTCCCGGCTTTATATAAAACAAACATTTCAGTTGAAAATTAACAACACAGGACTTGTAAAATAAATAAATAAAATGTTTTAACTAAATATACATCAACCTCTAAATTTCGGTGAAGTTTGTGGTAAATTACTTTTTTTTACAGTTCTGCTCTATTCAACTGCCTGTATTAACCTGAATCCAGTGGAATACTACGCAAAGTCTGGTCCTCATTGGGTGCCAACACTCTGGGGGGTGTTGCAGCCTCCAGACCAGGATGTCTTCACTGATAAGGTAGGCTGGGATGGGGGGTCTGTACTTGGGGTCTTGTACTGAAAGGTGGTTGGGAGGAGATATCTGGAACTATAGGGGGAGATATGGGATTGGGAATGATTTTTACTGGGAGAAGGGGGTAATTTTTTGGTAGTATTCTGTACAGTGGCCTGTGTATTAAACACTGCTGAACCCTGCACACTCTGTGCTAAACACTTCTGGCCCCTATACTCTACGCGATAAACTCACCTAAGCCCTGCACCCTCTGTGTTATGCACTTTTGAGCCTTGCTTTCTGTCCATCAGCAACAGCCAAGCAACTAAATCAAAAGACAGGAGCAGGGTTAGAAGCCAGGATGGGGTCTTTATCGGAAGCAGCAGAAGTACAAAAACCAGCAGGCAGGAAACATAAGTAAAGACACAACCAAAAGTCAGCAACAGGAGATCAAGGTAAAGCAAGGTCAAAGAGCACGCCAAGTCAAATACAAGATAGCAGGATGCGGATCTGATCACAAATCACTGAAGTTGACAACTACTCAGCAACTCTTCTTGGTTGTGCTGAGCTTTAAATAGGCTATTGGTCACCAAAAGCCAGTGATGGATGTGCACACTAGTTTACAGAAATGTACACATGGGGATGCACACACAGCCTTGACCTTATGTACTGGTCTACGAGTTGCAACCCACGTACATACAGATCTTTGGGTTCAGCTATGTACTTGATCTTCCTGAAACCTGCACTTTCTGTGTCATAGACTGCTGAGCCCTGGACCCTCTGTGTTTTGCTATCCTGACCCTTGCACTATAGACCCCAGCCACTCTGAACCATACTAGGCCACATGCCCTCAAATGGGTGTAGGTACACTAGATTACCAAAAGTACTAAGACACCTGCCTTTCATGCACATGAACTTTAATGGCATCCCAGTCTTATGCTGGCCATACACGCACAGAATTTCGGCCGAAAATGGTCATTTTAGGAAAGATCGTTCGAAAATTGCGCCGTTAGTAAACACAAGTTTACCGACGATTTTGATTGTGTGCCCGGCTAATGTCGATGGATCCATAGCGAAAGCTTTTATTGTTTCTACAAAAGTTGTTAAGTGTATGGTAAAATTTAAACGAAAATAATATTCTGACTGGTATTGTACATGTTATCGAACGATCATTATGATCATGAAAACGATTATGTAAAAGAGTTTATTCTGTAAGTTAGTGGCCAATTCGCTTTCGACTGACAAATAATCGTTCAGTCAGCAAACGGCCGAAATTCTGTGCGTGTATGGCCAGCATTAGTCCACGGAGACTGTGAGCCAGCCTTCTAGTCCACATCAGTACCTAACCTCACAACTGTGCTTCTGGAAGAATGGTTAAACATTCCCATAGAGGCACTCCTAAACCTTGTGGACAGCCTTCCTAGAAAAGTTGATGCGGTTATAATTGCAAAGGCTGGGCCAACTCCATATTGAACCCTACGGACTAAGACTAGGATGCCATTAAAGTTCCTGTGCATGTAAAGGCAGGCGTCCCAATACTTTTGGTAATATAGCGTACCTGCTGGGGGGTGGGCAAGACCATCTTCCCCACAACCCTGACATGGTGGCTGTGGTAAATAAACACACACTTTGGTCACTTTTGACAATGACATTTGTAATATATATATATATATATATATATATTTCTATATGGTGTTGGTCATTTATTACATTGTGGGATGTAATAGTGTCTGCATGTTAAATCTAAGTAATAAATTAACTGAGCAAATAAATCAACTGGGTGGCTCTTTCTAATTTTTATATAAGAGGGTTCACTGCTGGATGATGACTGCATTGCGTGCGATATGGATGATAGAACTGCATTGTGTGCGATATCTATTATGTTATCTCAAAGAAAGAGGAGCAGGATGTGGTTTGGGACTGGTCCAAAAATATTGTTTCTAATAGCCCATCCAAGAATGTGCATACATAAGAAGATAACTTTTTACACATTATTGTATATTTATAACTGAATCTTAATTTTCCATATTCTCTTAATGTTTTCAACAAATAGTCAACATCCTGAATTTTTTTGAGCCAGTTCTTCTTTTTTAAGCGCAGCAGGAAATTATTTTAAAATGTTGGTAACTATGCATTTATAGCAACTGGCAAAACTGCAGCTTGTCTAAAGAAGAGTATGTCGTTATTAGACACTTGATGGCAGTAATACACCACAGATCAAGCACTGCATGCTGCTAAGTGTCAATGTCACAACGTGTTTTAGGATGACAGACAAAGGCTTTAAAGCTGTCCATTAAAGAAAACAAGTAAAAACATCTATTATTTTATATTTGGGGGAGGCCGGTGTATTATTTGTTCAAGGTGATGACATCACACACAAACATGAATACAAATTGATGCGTTCATCCCTGATAAAAAAATGCTGTGATTTGGTCTGTGTGTTGAAATCCAGGTCTGCTCACTGCAGCACGTGGAAAATTAAAGGTTTTATATGAGTATTGCTGCTTTTGAGATCAGGAAAGGTCACGTCTAACCGCAAAATGGCACCTGCCGGCTTACAGTCATGCTGGATATGGGTGCTGTGTGGCCCAGTTGATAGTCAGCAGAAGAATTCAGTATTGGACTAAATATTGGGGATTTACTAAAACTGGTGCACTCAGAATCTGGTGCTTGTCATGTTAGGGTCCTTTCACACAGGTTTTCCGCCCGACGGACTCCGTTTTGCTCATCGGGGATCGATCCGCTGAGCAGGCAGATGACAGCTCCGTCTCTGCTTACTTTGCAGAGACAGACCTGTCAGATCCCCGCTCTCCTCTATGGGAGATCAGATGAAAACATACCGCCTGTCGGTTTTCATCCGATCCTATCCAATCCTCCAGATGAATGGAAAATGGGGTTACCACCAATCTGGATTTCAAGGACAGGATCGGATCGGATAGCAGTGGGTGTCAGTGGAGATGTCACTGCTGACATCCACTGCTCCATAGGGGTGCATGGAGCATCCGATCAGGTCAACCTGAAAAAACTGACAGGTGGACCTGATCAGAGGCGTACCTATCGTCTCCAGCGCCCTTGGCGAGAAGCTGCATCGGCGCCCCCCCCCCCCATCATTAAAGACTAAGGGCCCTTTCACACGGGCGTTCCGCATGTCCGTATATCATCCTATTTTTTTGCGGGTGATATACGGACATAATGTATGTCAATGGGATTGCGGATGTAAGCGGATGACCATCCGCTGACATCCGATTTTCCTCCATTCAGTTCTGTTCCGTTCCAAAAACTATTTTTGTTCCATTTAAAAAACGGAACGGATGCAAAATCGGATGTCAGGGGTGTCATCCGCTGACATCCGCAATGCCCATAGACATACATTATGTCCGTATATCATCCGCAAATGGATGGGATGATATGCAGACATACGGAGCGGATGACACAAGTGTCATCCGCTCCGTGAAAAAAAAAAAAGTGCCGGAGCTGATCGCAATGCGGTCCGCTCCGTGTGAAAGAGCCCTTAGATATTCTGTTGTTTGTCTTTTTAAGTCAATTTCTATTAATTTTTATTCGTCTGCGTATCCATTAAAGATAATGTTTAGGTTATACAGTCCTTTTTCAATTGTTTTGACTCAGAAACAGATATTGCATATAAACATAGTAGTCAGATGAGATTTAGGCTAAATAGAGCTTTCTTTTGGTGGTATTTAATCACTACTGGGGTTTTTATTTTTTATTTTTTTTGCTGAACAAACAAAAAAAGACCAAAAAATTAAAAAAAAAAAAAAACACTGTTTTTTTTAGTTTGTTAAAATTTTTTGCAAACAGGTAATTGTTCTCCTTCAATAATGTGCGCTAATGAATCTACACTGATGGGCCGTGATAAGGTGGCACCGATATATATATATATATATATATATATATATATATATATATATATATGTATACATAGTGCAGTATAGAGGAGGCCAGTCCACATCCTGTGTGTGTGTGTGTGTTTGTATATATATATATATATATTTAGTGCTATCCTGTGTGTATATATTATATATATATATATAGTGCATTATAGAGGAGGCCACATCCTGTATATATATATATATATATATATATATGTATATATATATATATATATATATATATATATATATATATATTTATATATACACACAGGATATGGCATCCTCTATATCCTCTATACTGCACTATATATATATATATATATATATATACACACACACACACACAGGATATGGCATCCTCTATGCTGCTCTATATATATATATATATAGTATATAGGATGCCATATCCTGTGTGTGTGTGTATATATATATATATATATATATATATATATATATATATAGTGCAGTATAGAGGACGCCATACCCTGTGTGTATATATATATATACAGGATGTGGCCTCCTCTACAATGCACTACATATATATATATATATATATATATATATATATGATATAATTTATACACACAGGTTATGGCATCCTCTATACTGCACTATATATATATATATATATATATATATATATATACACACAATGTGTGGCCTCCTCTACATATATTTAGTGCAGTATAGAGACCACATCCTGTGTATATTTTTTTTTGTATACACATATATATATATATATATATACATAGTATGGTCTACTCTACATTGAATTTTAAAAAAATGTCTTCTTCTTTAAGCTCTAATGGTACCTGGGAGCCAGCCAGCTAAGCTTCTGTCACTCACTGGCAGAGACAGTGCAGCATTCCCCATTCATTCTCCACCAGGCAGCCTGCGGAGCCTGGAGCTAGGAGCTAGGAGCCTGCTGATGACCCGCCGGCCCACCCATCGCACCGAGCCTCCGACACACACAGTCACAGATAGTGTGGACAGTGGACAGCGAGCTCCGGGCGGGCGGCTTCCGGGATTGCGGGATTCCGGGATTGGAGCGGAGCGGGACGCCAGCCGCGGGGCCCGGGGGGTGCAGGCTGAACGGAGGACCGGGATGAGCAGTAAGTCACTGCTTCTACTGTTCTACACTACACTGCCAGTGTTTTTCCGCCCTCCCCCCCCCCTCGGCCTGCGCCCCTGGCGGGCGCCATTCTGGCCACCCCACAGTACGCCCCTGGACCTGATCAGAAAGCCCATGTGAAAGGGGCCTTAAGCTTTGCCAATAAAACCTGGAAGCTGATTGGTTACTATGAACAGCTGCACCAAATTCTGTGTGCACTAGTTTTAGTAAATCTCCCTCATAGAGGCTACCAGTGGACATAAGTGATGTTTTAAATACTGGTGGGGTGTAATGAAACCATCTTGCTTTGACATTGCTGTAGTAGTACTGGACTGAGTAAAAGTTTGATACAACTATAATAATGGCTCTTTGGAACAGAGATGTTGTCTATAGCAACAAATCGGGTTCTTGATCTAATAAATAAAAATGAAACTGGATTGCGTGCTATGGAAAATAGCTCTACCTTACACTCTGCAGTTTTAATAAATAAGCCATTTTGTCATGTCTTTGCTCTACATTCCTCAACTGCTTCCAACAAGTCAGCTTTTTAGAATTTCTGTAATGTTGCTCAGGTGTTTTTTCATTTTTTTTTTTTTTTTCCCTTCTTCATATGGTTTCCCCAGCCAGTTAACCTCCCTGGCGGTATGATTCTTTTGGATTTTAGGTGCTGAAAGCGGTACCATTATTTTAGGTGCTGAAAGCATGTAATTCTTGTGAATGAGCAGCCCAAACCAACTGTATACATTTATTATACATATTATATATATATATATATATATATATATATATATATATATATATATATGTATGTATGTATACATATATTATGTATACATATATTATATATATATATATATATATATATATATATATATATATATATATACGTATATATATATATATATATTGTGAGGGATTAGCTCGGTGGCGGGTGTGGATGACCCCTTGGGGGGTGCGTTTTCCCAGAGAGGTAGCCGACAAGTGCTTGCAAACAAACAGTGTGGTTTATTAAATGGTGTTTTCTTCACCAGGCTGTATGCAGCAAAACATCCAAAATAAAATAAAACAGAAAATAAATCCTTGCCTCTGTGGGCGGCTACCTTCTCACAACTGGAACCTGCCTAAGTGTCTGTCTCCAACCTACCGTCGGGCAGACTTCCTTGTCCTCCAGCGGACACTCAATAGTCCTTTTATAATAGCTTCACAGGGCAACACAGTCCTTTGTTTCTTTCACATCAACAGTTCGTCTTCTCACCTTTGAGACGTATTCACCCTTGGTTACCGTCCCGGGCACACATCACTCCGGGGGGTCTTCTCCCAGGCCCACACATCCTGTCGGGAGGCACACGCTGACTGTCCTCCTGCTCCCAGCCCACATGGCTTCAGGACACAGCTTCTGGAGGCAGCAAACAATAGGAATTTCTCTGAACAAATTATAGAGCCTTAACTCCCTCATTCTGAACAGGTGAAGGCCTTTCAACTTCCTGCTGGCTAGCTCTGTAGCCAACACCCTAAATTAATTAATGGACTTTCTAAATCAGGTGGAAATGTATCTCCTTCCTGTGACTACATTCCCAGATTTAGCTGACTTCCTGTTACATACCCCCCCCTCTTGTTTCAACCCTAGGGTTGGGACACAGATTTCCAGGCACGCATGTGTCAAGCACTGCTGACTCACTGATAAGCCTCCTATTATCCTCAAGCTTCCGGATGAAACTGTTTTGTCATCTTCATTGACGGATTTCTCATAAATGCCACACAGTTTGTCTCTCATCTCATATACACATTCTTCAACTGCATTTTTGGCATCATTTCGCTCCTTCTCGTTTCTGTCATCTTTATTGACAGCTTTCTCATAAATGTCAGACAGCTTGTCCCTCATAACCGTCTGTCCAATCCACCACGGAGGACCGTGATCCATAGGCAACTCAATTGGGCTAGTCTTAATGTCTTCAACATTCTTAAGACGCCTCTCTCTGCAATCCATAAATGTTTTCCACAAAACTTTGAGAACCTTTGCTTCACTAAGCTTTGTTCCAAGTAGGGACTCTTGACATCCCTCTGTGACTTGAGTTGCCTCTCCATACAGCTGTACACAATCATTGACTTTTTGTTGTAAAAGGGAATGATCTTCCTTCTTGAGCTTTGCTTGCTCTAAGATGCTGTGCAGAGGATTTTCCAATTGAGACAACAGGCTGTCACACATTTCTTCAAAGTGACCCCTGTTCCTTTTCCCAGAGATATCAATATCATTCAAACATTTCATATTCATAGGCAGATCTGAAGCATTTGCACTCATCAACTTCTTAAACTTTTCGCCCTCCTGAGCGAGTCGCAGTAAAGGCCTACTATTTGATTTGATATTCAGTTTATATTTCTTGCCAAACTCTTCACAGAAGTAGCCAACCAGAACATCATCAACTTTCCTTCCACCAACATAGGGGTCAAAGGCAACAACACAGTTGAACCCAGCGATCTGGGTGGTATCCATTATAGACCTCCTCTCTGCATCAGTGAAGAAGCATGGAACTGCAACACATTCTTTTACAGGTTTCTTCAATGCACTTTCTGCTGAACTATTTGACCGCTCAAGGTCACCTAGTTCTTTTTCTCTATCTGAATTCCACATGGAATGCATCTCAAGATCACGATCAAACTTCTGCCACCCGTCTTTCACCAGTTCCATTTTGGAAACACTCCCTGAAAGGCACTTATTCATTTGCTTCACGTTTTCACCAACAGCCTTAGTTTTCTCCACTAGGTTTTCAGCCTGAACTGAGAAATCACCACATTTCTTACTCAGCTCCTTTGTTTGCTGAAGCTCTAATGATACATTTTCCAATGCTTGAAGTTTTTGAAGGAACGGTTTATTCCAAAGGGGTGATTCAAGCCACATGTCGTCACATTTCTGAGGCTCACTCAGGACAGACCCCAAAACACTGATCCTTTTAAAAACTGCATCAGGCACACTATCCCCTCTTTGGGACAGATCCTCTGTTGCCTGGAATTCCTCTTCCAGTTCCTGCAACGGAATCTTCATCTCTTCTAGTTGCTGTTCTAAGGCTCGCTTAGACTTTTCTAGCTCCTGAACGCTTTTCACAACATCATCCTTGGAGCTGATCAATTTTTCCATTTCTGTACGCAGCTGTTTAACACTTTCTAGTTCAGCCTTACACTCTAGAGCTTCCTCCAAAGAGCGAGCCAAGAACAGGGCTTTGCTCTCGTTATCACGCACCTCCGTTTCTGCACGTGCGCGTTCTTCTGCATATTTTGCAGACACATTCTTCTCTTCACCAAGCATCTGATCAAACTTCTTTTTCACATCTTCAACACACTGTAATGAACCAACGCTTTCTTCCATGCGTTTTTTCATAACCGCTATCTGAGCTTGCAATGTTGCGACTTGCTCTGATAGGTTTTTCTTTGCTTCCGCCTCCTCTTTTAATTGTTCCAGGAAGCCATTTTTCTCATCTTCCATTTGTTTGAGCTTTGTGCTAAAACTCAGCCTTTGACACCTCTCTTCCTGTAAGAGTTCCTGCGTGTCTTGCAGCTGCGATTCCAAGATAGAAAAATCTTCCGCAATTTCTCTAGATTTGCTGTCTGCTTGAGAAAGCTGATTTGTAACATTGTCCAACTCAACCTGCAGTCGTTTTGCCTTCTCTGACAGCTTAGCACACAATCGGTCACCTTCTGACACCTTGACTTGCGATTCCAGAAGCTGTGCCTCTACTTTTTCCCTCTTATGTTCACAATCTTCTTTTCCCTGCATAAGAGCCTTCACCTCATTGGCTAGCATCTGGGAATAAGAATGTAATTCTGCCACACAGGCTTCTTTCTCCTTTAACTGCTGCTGGACACGTTGGGCTTCCCCTTTCCAACTTTCACAGTCCGCACGCCATTCATCTACCACATTGCTTAAAGTAGTGAGCTCATACACAGTACTCAGTAATTTAGCCTCTCTTTCCCTTTTCTCTTTGTCGCTGAGAGACAATGTCGCTTCCAGAGCAACATTCTGTTCCTGCGACTCCTGCAGGTCTATTTTTGTAGCTCCCAAAGACTGAAGACTTTTTTCCAGCTGATTACGCAACTCCAACATATCAGCCATACTTTGCTTCTGCAAAGTCTGAATTTCACTTTCCTTTTCCATGAGGATGGTATCTTTCTCCATTATAGTCTCTCTGCGTTTTTGCAACTCGACCAAAAGAAGAGCAGTGGATTCTTCCCACTGTGACACATGAGACTTGAGTAGTTCATTTGTTTCCTGCAAGTTTCTATGCTCCATTTTAAGCAATTCCAAGGCTTGTTCCTTTTCTTCCATTTTCCGTTGCAAGGCATCCAACTCAGCCCTGCACACATACTCGGTTTCCTCCAAACCGATGGCCTCCATTGGCTGCTGGCGTCTCTGTTTCCAGCCTGCCATGCTCTCTTGATGAGCCTTTTGTTGAGCTGCAAAGCTCTGCTGAAAATCCGCATTTGCCTGCTGTTGAGCTGCATTTGCTTGCTGTTGAGCTGCATTTGATATAATCAGATGTTTCAACATCTCCTCCATTTTGAGTTTACTTTTCATCTGAGCACACTGCGTCTCCATAGCAGTTTCATCAGTGTTGCTAGGGACAACAACCTTCCTCTTTAGTAGACTCTCTTTAGGCATGGATGGGGCTGGTTCAGACGGCAACATCCCCTCCATCCATAGAATCCGGTCTCTCATTTCATCTATCTTTGCATTTTTCAGGCGTTTGGACCGCCCCATCTTCAATAACTCCACAAACAAATTTTTCACAGTCCAGCAAACAATTTTCAGACCACTGTCTCTTCAACACATGTAGTTTTTCTCTCTCTTGCAGGATCTCTTTTCCTGCGCACACAGTTTGTGCAGTCACTTGCACCAGACACAACAAAGTTCATCAAAAAATTTTGAGACCCCTGTCTCTTTAAAACACTTTTTTTTTTTTTTTTTTTTTTCTGTCAGGATCTTCTCTCCTGCACACATAGATTGTGCAATCTCATGCACCAGACAAAGTTCATCAAACATTTGCACTTCCTTGCAGGGATCTTCGCTTCTGCCCACTGCATACCTCCACCATATGTGAGGGATTAGCTCGGTGGCGGGTGTGGATGACCCCTTGGGGGGTGCGTTTTCCCAGAGAGGTAGCCGACAAGTGCTTGCAAACAAACAGTGTGGTTTATTAAATGGTGTTTTCTTCACCAGGCTGTATGCAGCAAAACATCCAAAATAAAATAAAACAGAAAATAAATCCTTGCCTCTGTGGGCGGCTACCTTCTCACAACTGGAACCTGCCTAAGTGTCTGTCTCCAACCTACCGTCGGGCAGACTTCCTTGTCCTCCAGCGGACACTCAATAGTCCTTTTATAATAGCTTCACAGGGCAACACAGTCCTTTGTTTCTTTCACATCAACAGTTCGTCTTCTCACCTTTGAGACGTATTCACCCTTGGTTACCGTCCCGGGCACACATCACTCCGGGGGGTCTTCTCCCAGGCCCACACATCCTGTCGGGAGGCACACGCTGACTGTCCTCCTGCTCCCAGCCCACATGGCTTCAGGACACAGCTTCTGGAGGCAGCAAACAATAGGAATTTCTCTGAACAAATTATAGAGCCTTAACTCCCTCATTCTGAACAGGTGAAGGCCTTTCAACTTCCTGCTGGCTAGCTCTGTAGCCAACACCCTAAATTAATTAATGGACTTTCTAAATCAGGTGGAAATGTATCTCCTTCCTGTGACTACATTCCCAGATTTAGCTGACTTCCTGTTACAATATATATATATAATGTATACAGTTGGTTTGGGCTGCTCATTCACAAGAATTATGTGTATATATATATATATATATATACGTATATATATATATATATATATATATATATATATATATATATATATACATATATATATATATATACATATATATGTATATATATATATATATATATATATATATAATATGTGTGTGTATATATATATATATATTATATATATATATATATATATGTATATATGTATATATATATATATATGTATATATATATATATATATATATACATATATTTACATAAAAAGTACAGTAAAACTGCAGGAAAGGGCACTGGGGGGTAATGTAATGTGATTTTATTTTATTTTGAACGATATCAGTGTGTTTGGTGCATTTTACATTCGATTTTGCCGCCGGTTCCACACCCCGGCGGACGTCACGTCGCCGGAGACGGAAGCCGGGGCTCGCAGACGATCGGGAGAGAGCTCCGCCGCCGCACACCGCTCGCAGTCTTCGCTGGATCCCGGAGAAAAGGTAAGTAAAACCTCCTCCAGCATCCAGCGATCTTCTTAGCGCTACCCCGAGTGTGACTCGGGGTTACCGCTTTTGGCACTAAAATATTACCCCGAGTCACACTCAGGAATACCGCTAGGAAGGTTAAATCCAGAAGAAAAAAGTCAGTTTTTTTAAACTGTCCCCCATAGTACTTTGCTTCCACTATAAGTTGTCTCCAGTCTTCTATGTTAAATGATGCCCAGCACCACTCAAGACATGAGGACATTACTGTAAGTGCAGGAAATCAGGGACTATGGTGCACCTAATTCCCAGTGTAATGATGCAAGGACTGATGTCATCATGTCAGCGCCACTCTCTGCATTTTAAAGACCACCCACCCCCAGAAAGATGTGAGTAGGATCTTAACCTGACCATGAAAAATGTAAACAATACAACAATACATTCTATTTGCCTTAAATTAGGCAAGCCTTTGTAGTACATAGTTGATTGTATTTTTAAAGAAGACTGTACAATCTGCTAGTGTAGGGTCACCTTTAGACCACTTAAGTACTTAAAGTGATTCTAAAGGTTGGGGTTGGGGAAATGGGGGGAGGGGGGGTGTCCAAGGAACCTGAGAATGTTTTTAGCCACCATAAGATTGACCTAGTGTTTCATGAAAGATATGTAGCATTGTTGTGTAGCGGGGGGAGCACATCCAATCTTTAACCTGTTCCTGCACTGACCCAGGGGTAATGACCTTGTATTAGCTGTGTATCATGAAATCAGGGAAACTATCCTGTGGGGCTATCCATCCTGGCTTAACCAGCACCTGTTGCCAATTCTTTGGATGCCAGTTTCAGGCCCTGCACCAATGGAACCTGCTTTTCCTCTTAAGCACCAGTTTAATTTCAAGGACACATCCTCATATAGAAGATAAGAGAAGGATAAGACCACAACAGGAATTCCTTATAATGATATGCTGAATCAATAGAAGCGGAGATATTAACATACTTTAACCATCCCTTAAAGGTGGCGACATTCAATTTAAAATTGCAAACAGTCCTTATCATAGGTCAGACGTGGCATAAGAGGAGGAACCCTCTGCTCACAGAACGGGTGTCCCAGAGTCCAGGTTACCATAACAGGTGGATGTCGATAGTCCCTAAAATGGATAGTCTCTACACTGCTACAGGCTTTTCTCCAAGGGGTAAGCTAAACAAACCTGGAGCAGGCTTGGAAGTAGCTTTCTGGAAGGTAAGACACTGAGAGTCCATGGCAGTTATAAATGACTCCCAACTGTCCAAGATAGCACTTTTCTCCTGCAGCTTCTGGTATGCCCACGTCTTCATTTTTCCGGAAAGCAGATTAACAGCGGAATAAACCGCTGTCAATGTAATAGGCCCTGGACTTAAGGACAAACAGGAGCACACAATCTATCCTGAAGGTTGTAAATGAGGAACGGGAACCGTCAAATCTGTCAGGTAACAGGACATAGGGCTCTGGATGTGCAGGTTCCAGGGCAGGGCATACTGTGCCATTAGGTATCAGCACTTCTTGCTGCAACTCAGACCCAGTCTGGACCAGGCTGGACACCTGCTGGGTAAGCTGCTTGCACATCTCTGTGGACTCTGTATGGTCAGTTCATTATGTCAGGGCTTACCTTGGTTGGAGTCTGTAGCGCAGAAATGACCCCTCACCCTTGCAGAAATCCATAGTGCAAGGTGACCAGGTAAGAAGCCACCTGGGCTGTGAATCTGTGTACGGGGGCTTAGCAGGAAAAGTGTTTCAATTAGCAGTATTGGCAGGAATACAAATGGAAGGATAGTCCAGGAATAACCGTAGTCAAAGGATGCCACAAGTCAGGATAAACAGGGAGCGGAGGCAAGGTCAGAAGCCGGAGTCAGTCTGCAAAATAAGCTCAGGAGACAAGAACGCAGGAAATAAATCTGTCAACCAGGAACAATGAACTGACACTGCTCTCAGGGAGAAGCAGTGTTTTATACCTTACTTAAATGAGCAATTAGCTTCAGGTGGACAATGAGAGACAGGAGCATTCTCAGGTAATGTCCAGCCCCTTAGTGCTACAGGCAATGCCAGATAAACAAGACTAGATCCATATAAGCTGAAGTGTGGCTCAGAGGCAGGACAACGGACCCAGAACCTCAAAGCACCCAGGTTCAAATCCCCATGTTAGGTACCTTACGGCGGCCACGCCTGGCCGTCTGTATGGAACGGCAAGAACCGTGACAGTAAGTGATGCAAAATTCAGGAGTCAGTAATCTGTGATGTAGAGTTCAGGAGTCAGTAATAAGTGATGTAGAGTTCAGAAGTCAATAATAAGTGACATAGAATTCAGGAGTCCATAATAAGTGATGTGGAATTTAGGAGTCAGTATCAAACTTGGCAGTGGAAGAACTTCCATACAGGATGTCTCCAACTTACAAACTGACCTCAATGCAATGTTTCATTGGGCAACTATGTGGCAAATAAGGTTTAATGTTGATAAATGTAAAGTTATGCACTTTGGGGCTAAGAATATGCATGCATCATACATACTAGGTGGAGTAGAACTGGGGGAATCCAAAGCGGAGAAGAATCTGGGTGTTCTGGTAGATCACAAGCTTATTAATAGCATGCAATGCCAAGCTGCGGTTTCCAAAGCAAGCAAAGTCCTTTCTTGTATTAACAGAGGCATGGACTCCAGAGAGAGAGATATAGTTTTGCCCCTGTAAAAATCATTAGTAAGACCTCATCTGGAATATGCAGTTCAATTTTGGGCACCAGTTCTTAAAAAGGATATCGGGAACTGGAGAAAGTGAAGAGAAGGGCAACCAAACTGATAAGGCATGGAGGAGCTCGGCTATGAGAAAATATTAGAGGAACTGAATTTATTCTCTATTGAGAAGAGGAGAGTAAGAGGGGATATGAGAAACATGTATAAATACATAAGGGGTCCATATAGTGAACTTGGTGTTGAGTTGTTTACTTTAAGGTCAACATAGAGGGCAAGGGGGCACTTTTTATGTCTAGAGGAAAACAGATTTTGTCTCCAAATACGGAAAAGTTTCTTCACCGTAAGAGCTGTGAAAATGTCGAATAGACTCTCTCCAGAGGTGGTTCTGGCTAGCTAACTAGATTGCTTTAAAAAAGGTCTGGATTCTTTCCTGGGTGCACATAATATAACTGGGTACTAAAATTTTTTTTTTTTTTAGGTAAAGTTGATCCAGGGAATATCCGATTTCCTCACGGGGATCCGGAAGGAATTTTTTTCCCCTGCTGTAGCAAATTAGATCATGCTTTGCTGGGTTTTTTCGCCTTCCTCTGGATCAACTGCAGGTATAAGATTGTGTATATGGGATTGTATGGTTGGGTTTTCAATACTGTTTTTTTTTTTTTGGTTGAACCAGATGGACTTTTGTCTTTTTTCAACCCGACTAACTATGTAACTATGACATAGAAGTCAGGAGTCAGTAATAAGTGATGTAGAGTTCAGGGGTCAGTAATAAGTTATGTAGAGTTCAGGAGTCAGTAATAAGTGATGTAGAGTTCAGGAGTCAGTAATAAGCCACATAGAATTCAGGAGTCCATAATAAGTTATGTAGAATTTAGGAGTCAGTATCAAGTGACGTAGAAGCCAGGAGTCCAGGAGTCAGTAATAAGTGATGTAAAGTTCAGGGGTCAGTAATAAGTGATGTAGAGTTCAGGGGTCAGTAATAAGTGATGCAGAGTTCTGGAGTCAGTTATAAGTGATGTAGAGTTCAGGAGTCGGTAATAAGTGATGTAGAGTTTAGGAGTCAGTAATAAGTGACATAGAATTGAGGAGTCCATAATAAATGATGTCTAATTTAGGAGTCAGTATCAAGTAACATAGAAGTGCAGGAGTCAGTAATAAGTGATGTAGAGTTCAGGAGTCAGTAATAAGCGACATAGAATTCAGGAGTCCATAATAAGTGATGTTGAATTTAGGAGTCTGTATCAAGTATCGTACAAGTCAGAAGTGCAGGAGTCAGTAATAAGTGATGCATAGTTCAGGGGTCAGTAATAAGTGATGTAGAGTTGAGGGGTGAGTAGTAATTGATGCAGAGTTCAGGAGTGTTCAGTAGTCAGTAGTAAGTGGCATAGCATTTAGAGGTCGATAGTAAGTCACAAAGAATTTAGAGGTCAGTAGTAGGTGATGCAGAGTACAGAGGTCAGTAGTAATAGAAGCAGAGTTGTGGGGTCAGTAGTAAGTGATCTATAGTTCAGTGGTCATTAGTGACACATAGTACAGAGGTCAGTAATATTAGAAGCAGAGTTCAGGGGTCAGGAGTAAGTTGTGCAGAGTTCAGATGTCAGTGAAAGTGACCTTCTATCCCACGATACAGCCACCCTCTGCACAAGTTACCACTATTCTCTCTGGATTCATTATGATTGCTTCTGCCTCAGCTCAGGATCTCTTTCTCCTTTGCCTGGTCCCAGGCGGCAGAGCTGTGATTGGCCTTAGCAATGGCCAATCACAGTCCTTCTTGCCCTCGTCCCGCATCAGTCTTACACAAGCAGAGACTATGGGAACCTTTAACAACTTGAACCAATTTATTGATTGCCTGAACGTTTCCCCCACAGCAGGCACTTCAACTTCAGCTCATCAAGGACCTACTGAGACTTCTCTGATTCCCTAAAATAAAACATATATTTTCCTGCATAAAATACATTTAAAGGAGAAAGCCAGTTCATTCCTGAATTGTTCATTTTTAATGCTGCAGCTTAGTGCAGTTGTAACCATTTAGGTCCCAGAGCATCTCTTCCCTTTCCACCATCAAATCTTAGTGCATTTTTTTTTACAGTTCTACACCTTCTAGTCTATTCTTAAGTACATATAGTTAGGTCCATATACTGTATATTTGGACACAGACAAAATCTTCGATTTTTTCAGGTATTTACCAAAACATATTTAAGTTACAGTAATAAAATTGGATATGGGCTGAAAGTGCACACTCTCAGGTTTAATTTGAGGGTATGTACATCCAAATCAGAGGACGGGTTTAGGAATTACAGCTCTTAAGAATAGCCAACCCCCTTTTTCAAGGGACCAAAAGTAATTGGACAATTGAATCAAAAACTGTTTCATGGCCAGGTGTGGGCTATTCCTTCATTATTTCTTCATCATTTAGGCATGTAAATGACCTAGAGCTGATTCTAAGTGTGCTAATTGCATTTGGAATTTATGGCTTTGAACCTACATCATGCGTTCAAAGGAGCTGTCCATGCGAGTGAAACAGGCCATTGTAAGGCTTCAGAAACAAAACAAATCCATCAGAGAGATAGCAGCAACATTAGGAGATGCCAAATCAACAGTTTGGTACATTCTGAGGAAAGAAGAATGCACTGGTGAGCTCAGCAACATAAAAAGGCCTGGACGTCCACAGAAGACAACAGTGGTGGATGATCGCAGGATCTTCTCTATGGTAAAGAAAAATCCATTCACAACATCCAGACAAGTAAAGAACACTATCCAGGAGATGGGGGTATCATTGTCAAAGTCTACAATCAAGGGAGGACTTCACGAGAGCAAATACAGAGGGTTAACCACAAGGTACAAACTAATCAAACGCCTGAATAATAGAAAAGCCAGGTTAGACTTTTCCAAAAAACATCTAAACAAGCCAAATCAGTTCTGGAAAAACATTCTTTGGATAGAAACTAAGAATAATCTGTACCAGAATGACAGGAAGAAAAAATTGTCGAGTAGGTTTGGAACAGCTCATGATCCAAAGCACACAACGTCATCTGTAAAGCTTGGTGAAGGCAGTGTGATGGCATGGTTATGCATGGCTTTCAGTGGTATTGGGTCATTGATTATTGATGATGTAAAAGAAGACAGATGCAGCCGGATGAATTCTGCAGTGTTTAGAGATATACTGTCAGCCCAGATTCAGCCAAATGCAGCAAAGTTGATTGTAAGGAGCTTCACAGCACAGATGGACAATGATCCAAAAACACACTGCAAAAGCAACCCAGGAGCTTTTGAAGGAAAAGAATCACCTGATCTCAACCCAATTGAGCATGCATTTAACTTGCTGAAGACAAAATTAAAGGCAGAAAGATCCACAAACAAAGAACAACTGAAGAAAGCTGCAGTTAGAGCCTGGCAAAGCATCAGAAAGGAGGAAACCCAGTCTTTGGTAATGTCCATGGGTTCCAGACTTCAGGCAGTCATTGCCAGTAAAGGATTCTCAACAAAATATTAAAAATTAACATTTTATTTATGATTATATTCATTTGTCCAATTACATTTGAGCCTCTGAAAATGAGGGACTGTACATAAAAATATTTACAGTTCCTAAAATTTGTACTTGATAGTTATGTTCAACCCCTTAAATTAAAGCTGAAAACTTTCACTTAAAATTCATTTGGATTGTTTCGTTTTATTTTATTCTGGTGGCATACAAAGCAAAAGTATGAAAACTGTGTCAGTGTCCAAATATATATGGACCTAACTGTATGTCTTTTTTGCAGGACATAGAGGACTTTATATTTGTAGCAGATTTGGATACATATTTTATTTTAATTTCAAGATTTAATTAGGTAGACATAGGAAAAAAATTATAAAAAATGCATATTGTTATGCTTTTTTCACAATCCAATTTTTATGCAATTCACATAGCCCTAGATATATGCTCCAAAACAGAATCTACAGAGCACATTGTAACAGGATCGCAAGGCCAGGAACTGATTGAGTCAGCTCCTGGACTTTTGGGGTATATAAAAAAAGATAAATTTTTCCAAAGTTCAATGAGCAGATTCGGGATTTTGAATCATTCCATTTTATAATGAAAGTGTATTGGTTCCCTATGGAGAGTATTGGACCTGTGCATTTAATAAAGGTTCAGCACAGTTAAATTTAAATTTTTATCTGGTTATTCTTAAAGCTGAAGTCTAGTCACAAAAACATGAATTTAAATATATGTGAAGCATGTGCACAAGCAAGTTTTTATAAGTTCGAGACCGAGCGCACATCATACGTGCTGGCTGCTGATTAGGGACAGACAGTCATAAATTATATTGTGTCCGAAAAGAATTCAGAATCAGGGACAGGTCGGAGTGCTGCAGGCAGGGCGAGTTGTTAGGCAGGGTCAGTGTTCTACAATCGATTTTGCTGTGTGGGGGGGTTTGCAGTGCCGGCAGTGACCAATCTTATCGATCATTTTAGGGCCAGGCTGGAGATAGGCAGGGTCAGTGTTCTACAATTGATTTTGCTGTGTGGGGGGTTTGCAGTGCCTGCAGTGACCGATCTTATCGATCATTTTAGGGCGAGGCTGGAGATAGGCAGGGTCAGTGGTCCACATCGATTTTGCTGTGTGTGGGGTGGTGTGAACACAATCTTTTTGCCCGCTGAGGAGGAGGGAGAAAAAAATCTTTTTTATCAGTCAGTTGTGTGCAGCGTTTTTCCTTCAGTGCTGCTGACTGTGATAATACACTGCTGTGTTCACATGTGCTATTATTGAGTGATTTCAAAATTTATACACTTTTTTCTATTCCACTATTCAATATACACCCTTTTGGGTTAAAAAAATTAAATTCTGGCATAGTCTGTACTAATCTATTTAAAAATTACAAACATAAAAGGGGAATTTTCTTTTTTTTTTTCCCTCCATAGCCTGCAGCAGAGCTGACTGATATAAGACACTGCTGTTCACATGTACTATTGAAAAATCACCAATTTTATATCATATTTTCTATTCCGCTATTCAATCTACACCCTTGTGGTAAAAACAATTAAATTGCGGGATAGTCTGTATCGGTACGTGTGAGATACACCTTTCCAATTTTTGGGGCGCATCTCATCCTGCCGAGGATTGCAGGGTGCTTCAGTGTGTCTCCCGCCTGTTCCGAACTCCTCCTACTCCTCATCCTTCCTTTGGGGGTACAAAAAATAGTAATTTGGGCCTAGTCTGGGTCTGTACGTGTGAGATACATACACCTTTTGATATCATATTTTCTATTCCGCTATTCAATCTACACCTTTGGGGTAAAAACAATTAAATTGCGGGATAGTCTGTATCGGTACGTGTGAGATACACCTTTCCAATTTTTGGGGCGCATCTGATACTGCCGAGGATTGCAGGGTGCTTCAGTGTGCCTCCTGCCTGTTCCGAACTCCTCCTACTCCTCATCCTGCCTTTGGGGGTACAAAAAATAGTAATTTGGGCCTAGTCTGGGTCTGTACGTGTGAGATACATACACCTTTTGATATCATATTTTCTATTCCGATATTCAATCTACACCTTTGGGGTAAAAACAATTAACCACTTTACTACCGCTCACGGTAATACTACTGCGGCAGAGTGGCTCGTTCCCGTCCAGTCACGTAGTATTAACGTGACTGGACTCCTCCCCTTCTGGGCGGCGCTTGCGCGCCGCCGGAGGCTCGCTCCCGCTGTTTTCATTCACAGCGGGAGTCGGGCCAGGGGAGGAGCAGCGGCGATCGCCGCTGCTCTTACCCGATCGTCGGGGATCGAGTCTGGAGATCCGCCCGCTGTGTGTAAACACAGCGGGCGGATCTCCATAGTGACAGGGAGTGACAGATCGGACTGTTCAGCATAGCTGGACATCCGATCTGTCCATGAATCACATAGTCACCTCCCCCCCTACACGTCAGTAAGCACCAGGCATACATTAACCCCTCCCTCTCCAATAAAATTAACCCCTTCCCTGCCAGTGTCATTTTTACAGTAACAGTGCATATATATAGCACTGATTACTGCAGTAATGTCACTGGTACCCCCAAAAGTGTCAAAAATGTCAGTCAGGGGTCCGGTCTGTCCGCCGCAATGTCGCAGTCCCGCAAAAAAAATCGCAGATCGCCGCCATTACGCGTTAAAAAAAAAAACACCAAAAATGACAGAAATCTTTCCCTTTGTTAGTAAACGCAATAACTTTTGCGCAAACCAATCAAAATACGCTTATTGCGATTTTTTTTACCAAACATATGTAGCATAAAACAAATTGGCAAAAAACTTTTAAAAAAATTGGTTTTTACATCTTTTTTGGGGGGAATTTCATATAAAAAAATGTGAAAAATATTGTTATTTTTTCAAAATAAACGCTCTTTTTTTGTTTATAGCGCAAAAAGTAAAAATCGCACAGGTGATCAAATACCACCAAAAGAAAGCTCTGTTTGTGGGAGAAAAAGGACGTAAATTTCGTTTGGGTACGGCGTCGCACGACCGCGCAATTGTCAGTTGAAGTCGCACAGCGCCGAATCGCAAAAAGTGGCCTGGACGGAAGACAGCAAAATCCTCCGGTTGTAAAGTGGTTAAATTGCGGGATAGTCTGTATCGGTACGTGTGAGATACACCTTTCCAATTTTTGGGGCGCATCTTATACCGCCGAGGATTGCAGGGTGCTTCAGTCTGCCTCCAGCCTGTTCCGAACTCCTCCTACTCCTCATCCTGCCTTTGGGGGTACAAAAAATAGTAATTTGGGCCTAGTCTGAGTCTGTACGTGTGAGATACATACACCTTTTGATATCATATTTTCTATTCCGCTATTCAATCTACACCTTTGGGGTAAAAACAATTAAATTGCAGGATAGTCTGTATCGGTACGTGTGAGATACACCTTTCCAATTTTTGGGGCGCATCTCATACCGCAGAGGATTGCAGGGTGCTTCAGTGTGCCTCCTGCCTGTTCTGAACTCCTCCTACTCCTCATCCTGCCTTTGGGGGTACAAAAAATAGTAATTTGGGCCTAGTCTGGGTCTGTACGTGTGAGATACATACACCTTTTGATATCATATTTTCTATTCCGCTATTCAATCTACACCTTTGGGGTAAAAACAATTAAATTGCGGGATAGTCTGTATCGGTACGTGTGAGATACACCTTTCCAATTTTTGGGGCGCATCTGATACTGCCGAGGATTGCAGGGTGCTTCAGTGTGCCTCCTGCCTGTTCCGAACTCCTCCTACTCCTCATCCTGCCTTTGGGGGTACAAAAAATAGTAATTTGGGCCTAGTCTGGGTCTGTACGTGTGAGATACATACACCTTTTGATATCATATTTTCTATTCCGATATTCAATCTACACCTTTGGGGTAAAAACAATTAAATTGCGGGATAGTCTGTATCGGTACGTGTGAGATACACCTTTCCAATTTTTGGGGCGCATCTTATACCGCCGAGGATTGCAGGGTGCTTCAGTGTGCCTCCAGCCTGTTCCGAACTCCTCCTACTCCTCATCCTGCCTTTGGGGGTACAAAAAATAGTAATTTGGGCCTAGTCTGGGTCTGTACGTGTGAGATACATACACCTTTTGATATCATATTTTCTATTCCGCTATTCAATCTACACCTTTGGGGTAAAAACAATTAAATTGCAGGATAGTCTGTATCGGTACGTGTGAGATACACCTTTCCAATTTTTGGGGCGCATCTCATACCGCCGAGGATTGCAGGGTGCTTCAGTGTGCCTCCTGCCTGTTCCGAACTCCTCCTACTCCTCATCCTGCCTTTGGGGGTACAAAAAATAGTAATTTGGGCCTAGTCTGGGTCTGTACGTGTGAGATACATACACCTTTTGATATCATATTTTCTATTCCGCTATTCAATTTACACCTTTGGGGTAAAAACAATTAAATTGCGGGATAGTCTGTATGAGTACGTGTGAGATACACCTTTCCAATTTTTGGGGCGCATCTCATACTCCTGAGGATTGCAGGGTGCTTCAGTGTGCCTCCTGCCTGTTCCGAACTCCTCCTACTCCTCATCCTGCTTTTGGGGGTACAAAAAATTGTAATTTGGGCCTAGTCTGGGTCTGTACGTGTGAGATACATACACCTTTTGATATCATATTTTCTATTCCGCTATTCAATCTACACCTTTTGGGGTAAAAACAATTAAATTGCGGGATAGTCTGTATTGGTACGTGTGAGATACACCTTTCCAATTTTTGGGGCGCATCTCATACCGCCGAGGATTGCAGGGTGCTTCAGTTTGCCTCCTGCCTGTTCCGAACTCCTCCTACTCCTCATCCTGCATTTGGGGGTACAAAAAATAGTAATCGGGGGGCCTAGTCTGGGTCTGTACGTGTGAGATACATACACCTTTTGATATCATATTTTCTATTCCGCTATTCAATCTACACCCTTGGGGTAAAAACAATTAAATTGTGGGATAGTCTGTATCGGTACGTGTGAGATACACCTTTCCAATTTTTGGGGCGCATCTCATACCGCCAAGGATTGCAGGGTGCTTCAGTGTGCCTCCTGCCTGTTCCGAACTCCTCCTACTCCTCATCCTGCCTTTGGGGGTACAAAAAATAGTAATTTGGGCCTAGTCTGGGTCTGTACGTGTGAGATACATACACCTTTTGATATCATATTTTCTATTCCGCTATTCAATTTACACCTTTGGGGTAAAAACAATTAAATTGCGGGATAGTCTGTATGAGTACGTGTGAGATACACCTTTCCAATTTTTGGGGCGCATCTCATACTCCTGAGGATTGCAGGGTGCTTCAGTGTGCCTCCTGCCTGTTCCGAACTCCTCCTACTCCTCATCCTGCTTTTGGGGGTACAAAAAATTGTAATTTGGGCCTAGTCTGGGTCTGTACGTGTGAGATACATAAACCTTTTGATATCATATTTTCTATTCCGCTATTCAATCTACACCTTTGGGGTAAAAACAATTAAATTGCGGGATAGTCTGTATTGGTACGTGTGAGATACACTTTTCCAATTTTTGGGGCGCATCTCATACCGCCGAGGATTGCAGGGTGCTTCAGTTTGCCTCCTGCCTGTTCCGAACTCCTCCTACTCCTCATCCTGCCTTTGGGGGTACAAAAAATAGTAATCGGGGGGCCTAGTCTGGGTCTGTACGTGTGAGATACATACACCTTTTGATATCATATTTTCTATTCCGCTATTCAATCTACACCCTTGGGGTAAAAACAATTAAATTGTGGGATAGTCTGTATCGGTACGTGTGAGATACACCTTTCCAATTTTTGGGGCGCATCTCATACCGCCGAGGATTGCAGGGTGCTTCATTTTGCTTCCTGTTCGGACCTCCTCCTACTCCTCATCCTCATCCTGCCTTTAGGGTACAAAAAATTGTAATCGAGGCCTAGTCTGTGTTTGTACGTGTGAGATACACCATTTTGTAAAATTTTTCCTATTCTGCTATTCAATATACACCCTGTTTGAGTGTAAAAAATTAAATTACGGCATAGTCTGTATCGGTACATGTGAGATACACCTTTTTAAATCTGTTTGGCGCATCTCCTTCCACCGCCGAGGATTTCAGGGCGCTTCAGTTTGCCTCCTGTTCCGAACTCCTCCTACTTCTCTTCCTTATCCTGCCTTTAGGGTACAAAAAATTGTAATCGGGGCATAGTCTGTGTTTGTACCTGTGAGATACACCGTTTTATAAATTTTTTCCTATTCCGCTATTCAATATACACCCTGTTTGAGTGTAAAAAATTAAATTACGGCATAGTCTGTATCGGTACATGTGAGATACACCTTTTTAAATTTGTTTGGCGCATCTCCTTCCACCGCCGAGGATTGCAGGGCGCTTCAGTTTGCCTCCTGTTCCGAACTCCTCCTACTCCTCATCCTCATCCTGCCTTTAGGGTACAAAAAATTGTAATCGGGGCCTAGTCTGTGTTTGTACGTGTGAGATACACCGTATTTTAAAAATTTTCCTATTCCGCTATTCAATATACACCCTTTTGGAGTGTAAAAAATTAAATTACGCCATAGTCTGTATCGGTACGTGTGAGATACACCTTTTAAATTTGTTTGGCGCATCTCCTTCTACCGCCAAGGATTGCAGGGCGCTTCAGTTTGCCTCCTTTTCCGAACTCCTCCTACTCCTCTTCCTCATCCTCCCTTTAGGGTACAAAAAATTTTAATCGGGGCCTAGTCTGTGTTTGTACGTGTGAGATACACCGTTTTTATCCTTTTTTCTATTCCGCTATTCAATATACACCCTTTTGGGGTAAAAAAAATTAAATTGCGGCATAGTTTGCATATTTGACTGTGAGATACACCCGTGCAATACTGTTGCTGTTTTGTTCCGCTATTCAATAAACAGGGCAAGATCATAAATTACAGAAATATGAGGAGACCGTCAAATAGGAGCCGTGGCCTGGGTCGTGGTGCTGCTGGTAGAGCTCCTGTTGCAAGGAGAGGACGTGGTCGATCTGTGCCAGCTACACGCACAAGTGAAACACCTTCCTCAAGTGTGAGTAGGCGACAGAACCTGCAGCAGTATTTGGTATGGCATCATACGCCTCTAGAAGTAATGAGGCCAGAAGAAGTAGAGGCGATAGTAGATTGGGTTGCTGACAGTGCCTCCAGTTCCATCACATTGTCTCCCACCCAGTCTACTGCAGAAAGGTCAGAGTTGGCACCTGCAGCCAATGTCCAACCGTCTTTCACTTCACCCCCTTGCAAATCAGGCAAGCAGTCTGAGCCCCAAGTCATGCAGCAGTCTCTTCTTCTTTTTGATGACTCTGTCAGCAGGGTTTCCCAGGGCCATCCACCTAGCCCTGCCCCAGAAGTGGAAGAGATTGAGTGCAGCGATGCCCAACCACTTATTTCTCAAGATGAGTACATGGAAGGACCATCGCAGCACGTCTCTGATGATGACGAAACGCAGGTGCCAACTGCTGCGGCATTCAGAATTGTGGAGACCGACAAGGAGGGCAGGGGTGAAGACTGGGTGGAAGATGATGTGGAGGACGATGAGGTCCTCAACCCCACATGGAATGAAGGTCATGCAGGTGACCTGAGTAGTTTGGAAGAAGAGGCGGTGGTCGCACAGAGCCACCAGCACAGCAGAAGAGGGAGCAGGGTGCAGAAGCGGAGCGGCCGTGCCCTAGACACTACGCCTGCTACTGCCCAACGCAGCAAGGGAACGAGCGCACCAAAGCCAGCTCAAAGGAGTTCTCTAGCGTGGAAGTTCTTCAGAAAATGTGCTGATGACAGGACACGAGTGGTTTGCACCCTGTGCAATCAGAGCCTGAAGCAAGGCATAAACCTTCTCAACCTGAGCACAACCTGCATGATCAGGCATCTAAGTGCAAAGCATGAGCTGCAGTGGAGTAGACACCTTCAAAACCAAGAAAGGTCTCTGGCTCCTCCTGCTTCCTCTTCTGCTGCAGTCTCGGCCTCTCCATCCACATCTGTAGTGATACCGGCACCTGCCACCCCGCAAACAGACGATCTGTCAGCAACACCACCACCTGGGTCACCAACCATCTCCACAATGTCCCGTGGAAGCGTTCAGCTTTCCATATCCCAAACACTTCAGAGGAAGAGGAAGTACCCCCCTACCCACCCGCGATCCCTGGCCCTGAATGCCAGCATTTCAAAATTCTTGGCCTTTGAAATGCTGTCATTCCGTCTGGTAGAGACACACAGTTTTAAAAGCCTTATGTGAGTGGCTGTCCCACAGTACGTCGTACCCAGCCGCCACTACTTTTCCAGGCAAGCCATCCCTCCCTGCAAAACCAAGTGGGGGAAAAAATCAGGTGTGCACTGCGCAACGCCATCTGTGCCAAGGTCCACCTAACTACTGATACGTGGATCAGTAAACACGGTCAGGGGCGTTATATCTCCCTAATGGCACACTGGGTAAATGCAGTGGCAGATGGGCCTGAGGCGGATAGCAATTTTGCGCACGTCCTTCCACCACCGAGGATTGCAGGGCGCTTCAGTTTGCCTCCTGTTCCTAACTCCTCCTACTCCGCTTCCTCATCCTCTACCGCCTCCTCATCCGGTCAGTGTAACACCTTCACCAGCAACTTCAGCACAGCCAGGGGTAAACGACAGCAGGCAGTTTTAAAACTTGCCTGTTTGGGGGAAAAACCACACACCGCGCAGGAGTTGTGGAGGAGCATGGAACAGCAGACAAATGAGTGGTTGCTGCCAGCGAGCCTCAAGCCCGGCCTGGTGGTGTGCGATAACGGGCGAAATCTCATAGCAGCTCTGGGCCTAGCCGGTTTGACGCACATCCCTTGCCTGGCGCATGTGCTGAATTTGGTGGTGCAGAGGTTCCTTAAAAATTACCCCGATATGTCAGAGCTGCTGCAGAAAGTGCGGGCCGTCTGTGCGCACTTTTGGCGTTCTCACCCTGCTGCTGCTCGCCTGTCAGCGCTGCAGCGTAACTTTGGCCTTCCCGCTCACCACCTCATATGTGACGTGCCCACAAGGTGGAACTCCACCTTGCACATGCTGGAAAGACTGTGCGAGCAGCAGCAGGCCATAGTGGAGTTTCAGCTGCAGCACGCACGCGTGAGTCGCTCTGCGGAACAGCACCACTTCACCACCAATAACTGGGCCTCCATGCGAGACCTGTGTGCCTTGTTGCGCTGTTTTGAGTACTCCACCAACATGGCCAGTGCCGATGACGCCGTTCTCAGCTTAACTATCCCACTTCTATGCCTCCTTCAAAAAACGATTCGGGCGATGATGGAAGAGGATGTGGCACAGGATGAGGAGGAGGAGGATGAAGAGGTAACATTTCCAAGGCTTTCAGGGCAGTCATTCGCAAGGGGCTCCGAGGGTGGGTTCCTGCACACACAAACGCCTGGGACACAATTGTCCAGCAGGGGCACAGTTCTGGGGGATGAGGAGGAGGAGATGGAGGAGGAGATGGAACCATGTTCACAGCAGGGTGGCACCCAGGCCAGCTCATGGCTATCACTGGTGCGTGGCTGGGGGGATACACAGTGGCGGAGCCAGAGGGCTAGCTGGGGTGGCAATTGACACCCCAGATGAAATCCTTGCCACCCCTGTTGCCACCCCAGCCGCTAACAGTACCTGCGACAATGTGCCGAGTGCGCTCCTGCACCCGGCACAAGCATACAACAGACCAGCTTTTCATTTCCCTTCCTCCCTGTAAGCGGAGATACTCCCCCCCCCTCCCCCTGACAGATGCTTCGTAGACCCGGCCGGGCACTGCGTGACGTCACTCACAGAGAAGCCGGCTGGAGGCGTGATTGGAAGGACTCGGAGGAGCAGAGGAGAGCTGCTTGAGCTGCAAGTAACCTAGAGGAGCCGAGGAAGAACTAAGCACTGCATATACATAGACATCACACTGACAGGTATGTGGGAGGCTATATTATTGTCAGCCTCCAGCTCGCATCCCTGGCTGGCTGTCTGTCTGCAGCAGACGCGGCTCACTCTCTCTCTCCGGGTTATTTATTACCTTTCTCCCCCGGCGGCAGAACTGCAGGGGGGATGGAGAGCTACGACAGACTTCCTGGCAGAAGGGAGATCTGACCATGAAGACTTTCCAGAGGTGACTGATTCCAAAAAAAAAAAAAAGTTCTGTATTGTGTGAAGGGATGAATGGGCCACTGTTCTTCTATTATTGACTGCGATTAGGGATTTACACACAAAGTATTGTAAAAATGCAAATGTATTAATCATACAAATTCATTAAAACCATCATATAAAATCAGCAGCTGATCAGCCACAGGACTATTCTATATTCAGAGACCACCTTCAGGCAACACGCACATGTGAATAGATGAACCCCTCTACACAGCATCATGCATCTACAGTATGAAATGCCTCATAGGGGTAAATTATTCAGTCCTGACCTTTGCACTCTATACATGGGTGTAATTATCAAGTGTGGTTATCAGGCATGGGTAGATGACTGATCATGCACAACCTGGGGAGGGGGGGGGGGGCTCGGTTTGGCATGTTCGCCCTGGGCGCTGGATGACTTTGTCCCAGCACTGCTTATGCTTATAACATTACATAGATGAACCTGAACGAGAGGGCGCCTGTGCAGCAAGTTCTCTGTGACTGTCTGTGACTGAGCGCGGTGAGCAGCAGCGGAGCCGTGAGCCGCTGCACAGCTAACCAATCACGCGTGCCTGCACACCTTATTGGTTCGCTGTGCCGCTACTCACGGTGAGTAGCGGCACAGCGAACCAATCAGGTGTGCAGGCACGCGTGATTGGTTAGCTGTGCAGCGGCACACGGCGCCGCTGCTGCTCACCGCGCTCAGTCACAGACAGTCACAGAGAACTAGCTGCACAGGCGCCCTCTCGTTCACTTCTTCTACCTGTAACCTTAGGCAAGTCTCTCTCTCTCTGGTCTCTGCATGATTGAAGGGGACACGGCACGCTGGTCACTACATTGATAGGTTGGCAATCATGCTGGTCACTACATTGATGGGTTGGTACGCTGGTGGTCACTACATTGATGGGTTGGTACGCTGGTGGTCACTACATTGATGGGTTGGTACGCTGGCGGTCACTACATTGATGGGTTGGTACGCTGGTGGTCACTACATTGATGGGTTGGTACGCTGGTCACTACATTGATGGGTTGGTACGCTGGTCACTACATTGTCAATTGATGGGGAGGCATGCTGGTCACTACATTGATGGGGGGCAATATTGTGCAGCCCTACTCATAGGTATGCGCATGGGGTGTGCCGGGTGTGCCTAGGCACACCCTAATCACCCTCGTGCAGTGCTTCTGCCATGGCCGCCGCCGCTGTGTCTGCTGCTCTCTGCCCCTGGCTGCTCAGCTCCTGAACCCAATCCTGTCAGTGTGGAGACTGAGAGGGACTGTCTGGGGGAGGACCCTGGCCTGCTGTAAGGGGGGATCTATATAGGGGACCTCACCTCACCCTGGCCTGCTGTAAAGGAGGATCTATGGGGGACCTGCCCTAGCCTGCTCAAAAGGGGGATATATGGGGATCCTGCTCTAAAGGGGATCTATGCCATAGATCCCCCTTTAGAGCAGGGTCCCCATAGATCCCCTTTAGAGCAGAGCCCTGTGATCGGTGTGCGGCCTTAAAAGAATAATGTTTACTTTGATAATTGTTTATTTAATTAAAAATGTTTTAATACCGCTAAGACCCCGTTCACACTGGGGCGACCTGTCAGGCGACCTGGTCACCTGACAGGTCGCCGTAGGTCGCCTGCCATAGAGAAGCTGCGGACCCGTTCTAATAGGAGCGTCACAAGTCGCTCCGACTTAGAAAAAGGGTCCGGAGCTTCTTTGGGGCGACCCGGAGCGACCTGCATAGACTTCAATGTTATGAAGTCCGTGCCGGCCGCTCCGAGGTCACGGTGCGAGCAGCGCGCCGCGACCTATGAGGTCGCCCCGGCAAGTCGGATCACCCCAGTGTGAACGGGGCCTTAGGATGTTTGTTTACATTTATTTATAAAAGTGTATGAATATATATATATATATATATATATACACACACACACACGCATGTATATTGACCCCCCAAAATAATACCTTGCCACCCCTTTGCCACCCCTGTTTTAAAAGTCTAGCTCCGCCACTGGGGATACAGAGGACACAGACGATACACCTCCCACAGAGGACAGCCTTTCGTTGCCTCTGGGCAGCCTGGCACACATGAGCGATTACATGCTGCAGTGTCTCCACAACGACCGCCGAGTTGCCCACATTCTAACTTGTGCTGATTACTGGGAGGCCACACTGCTGGATCCCCGTTACAAGGACAACGTACCGTCCTTAATTCACTCACTGGAGCGCGGTCGCAAGATGCGCGAGTACAAGCGCACGCTGGTAGACGCGATGCTGCTGGCATTCCCACCTGACAGCGGGGCCACAGTGGAAGCACGTGGCCAAGGCAGAGGAGGAGGAGGAGGAGGAAGAGGTCGCCAACGCAACCAGGGCACCACCAGCACCTCAGAAGGCAGGGTTAGCATGGCCGAAATGTGGAAAAGCTTTGTCAGCACGCCACAACAAACAGCAGCACCAGCAGCTCATATGGAACGTCTTAGCAGGAGGCAGCATTTCACCAACATGGTGGAGCAGTATGTGCGCACACGCCTACATGTAGTGAATGACGGGTCTGCCCCCTTCAACTTCTGGGTCTCCAAATTGGGCACATGGCCTGAGCTTGCCCTTTACGCCTTGGAGGTGCTGGCGTGCCCTGCAGCCAGTGTATTATCTGAACGGGTATTTAGCACGGCTGGGGGCGTTATCACAGACAAGCGCAGCCGCCTGTCCAGAGACAATGTGGACAAGCTCACGTTCATTAAAATGAACCAGGCTTGGATCCCACAGGACTTTTCCGTACCTTGTGCAGAATAGAGATGGATACCGACCTTACCCAGCCATTGTTCTATTTTTGATCTTTCTCACTCTTTTGGGGTGTACCCTCATTTAAAATGACTGAAAAAAAGCAGTTTTGGCTACCTCGTCCTCCTCCACCGCCGCTTCCACCTACACCGCCCATAGGTGTGTGCAGCCTATTGCATTAGGGTGTGCACCCCAAAGTTTAAATACACATGCATGTGTTTGCCTACATGTATATGGCCCCGGTACATTACTCTCCCTGCTGGCAAAGTGAAATAGAAGTGTGTGGCACTTCTCTTATGGCAGAGCAGGTCCGAGGGAGATCTTTCCCATCTCCTCACTGGCAAACAGAGCGATAATGCTAATGTGCCCTAGGTGATTAGGGTGTGCCCAGGCACACCCGGCACACCCTGTGCGCACGCCTATGACACCGCCACATCCACCACCACTTCAACCTCCCTCCTACTCCATATGGGCCTCGTCCTTCACAGATGAACATTGTTTTATTTTTCTGTTTTTTTTTTGTTGTTTTAAGTTATTTCCCTATCCACATTTGTTTGCAGAGCACTCGCCATGCTCTTAACTACGTTTTGCTGCCATTTGCAGCACTCTAGCCCTTTCCATTGGTGTTTTAGAGCCATTTTAGTGCATGAAAGTTCGGGTCCCCATTGACTTCAATGGGGTTCGGTGTTCGGGTAAAGTTCGGAAAAAGTCCGGGACACGGACCCGGACCTGGACTTTTTTTTCAAGTTCGGCCGAACCCGCCGAACACAGACATCCAGGTGTCCGCTCAACTCTAATCCCTAGTCATAATAAAGGCAGGCCTTCCTATTGCGACAACAGTCTCGAAGGGACATGGAGAAACCAACAGCTATTTCCAAAGAACAATAGGTGTGTGAATGCATGCCTATTGATGCGTGTTGTGTTAGGCCAGTCCTCTGCACCACAATGGAGCAAAAACTGCGCATGTAACATTTCAGAAAGTGTACCACAACGCATATATACCAAGATTAAATAAATGGCACTGCGTTACATCAGCAATAGTGTGAACGGGCCCTTACATTTTAAGCAGTAATTCTCTGAATTTTTGCACTTTGGCCTCACATGCTTGTGCCATCCACATTTCACATAGTTTATAGTTATCAGTGGTAACAAACTAATTCCACCAGAATGTGCTGTGCCAATAAGCTGAAGGAGAAACACTTATGTGCGTTTATGTAACCTTTTCAGATTTATCTATAAAAAGTATCTATCCTTGTTTATTCCTGTGTATATTAGCACACATAATAGAGTTTCAGGTAAGTAAATGGAAAAATAACATCCAACCTTTTACTCACTATAAACTCTTCCCCCCTGCGATAAGAGCTAAACAATAACAATCCTTTCTGCTGTCCAAGGCCATTCACTGTTTAATTCAGCACAAATTCAAAAGATGTTTTAACCTTGCTGACATCATAAATGGACTATGTGGGGTTTTCAATAATGTCAGCGCTGTGCCTGGTTCTTAGTGTTGAGCGTAGCTCTCCTCTAGCTGTGTCTGATCTAATAAACACTTCAATCCTTTCAAACTTAAAGTAGAAGTAAAAGCAAAACTTTTTTTTTGATAGAGTAAGGGAGGGTTATACCTCTGTCAGTTTGTTTTTTACATTGTGGAGTTTTCTCATCACTTCCTGTCCCATAGCCAAAAAGGAAGTGAGGGGAAATCCTGCTAAAGTAAGGGAATCCCTGCGTAGGCAGGTACACTGTATTTTCTCCACTGCAGGTGGTGCTTATCCATAGGTCCCAACTGTCCCCGTTTTTGAGGGACTGTCTCTGATTTGGAACAAAGTCCCTCTGTCCCTCTTTCCTTCTCACTTGTCCCTCATTTTGGTCTGGTCTATACGGTTGTATATAAAATGCACTTTTTATCATCTTATGCTGTTAGTGTAAAGAGTTGCTCTGCTCGCCATCCAGAGACCTCATACTACTGTAGAACAATTCCCAGTCGTTTGCTGGATATGGGTCCTCCTGGGTTACCGCTAGCAACAACAGCACATTTAAGCATGTTTCTCCAAGTGTGAGCACTGAGACAATGACCAGTCCAGTATCTTTGGGTTTTTGTATTTATTTTGTAACTTGGATAGGAGAAGGGATGAGTGGGATACTCTTTGAACTGAACTATGCACAATTTTTGCGGGGACACTTGAAAAGGCTATTTGGCGCTGACTTGACGCTGGTTGAATGCCTATCAACACTGGCTTGACGCTGGTTAACGCTGGCCGGATGCCTGTTAACGCTGAACTGACTTGTGACTGCTTTCTGACTAAAGAAGTCCTCTTTGAGCTCCCTTAAAGCGGAGTTCCGGGCACAGAAGTCATTTTTCACTGAACATACCCCCGGGACAGTCAGGGCTAGCACATTCCACAATGGCTAGCCTCTGATCTGTCCCGGTTCGCACTTACCTTTTAGAAGAAATACTTACTTATAAAATTTCTTCCACAGCGTTTCCATCTCTCTTGTGGGCAGCTGAAGCCGGCGCGGTCCTCTTCTGTGTCTTCTTCCGCGTCTTCTTGTTCCAGAATGCGCCCGCACTGGCCCCTCTCGTCACTTCCGGTGCGGCGCCGCCCGGAAGTGACGAGCGGGGCCGGTGCTGTCGCATTGATTCCTGGGAGCTATGACGTTCAGCTCCCAGGAATCATCGCGAGACAGGAAGTGACAGTGGAGCCGCGGCGCTGAGGGAGGAAGTACTCTGAGGTGAGTATTTACGATCTTCATTTACAAGGTGAGTAAACAAAAAAAAAAAACGAATTATCCAATTCCTTTTCAGGTGATGTCTAACTAGCGGAGGGGCACAAAAAAAAAAATATCGATTTTGTGCCCGGAACTGCGCTTTAAGCATTCTTGCTGAGGTAGCTACTTGTATACCGCTGCACTGCTGAACACATCAGGGCCCACACCGGCGCCCCCTTTCTCTCAATTATCTTCAGGGCTTAGACACTGGCACCCCCTTTCCTAAGCTTCCTCTACTGGTTACCTGGCTTACAGATCCCTTTGACCTTCTGAAGTGGCCCCCTCTCCTAGGCAGACCCCTGGGCAGTTTTGAGTACTCACAACACTGTTTTTCCTGGAAACTTCTGCCCAGCAGCTCCACTCGGTCCACAGCACTCTGGATCCTTCCTGTAGCCCAGCTCAGCCTTCGGTTCTCTAGGCCGACCGCCCAGGACACCCTCACTTGCTCTGACAGGAGGAGAGACAGCTGTCAGCCTCCTCCTGGGTCTCTGCTTCCCGCCAAAGACACTCTGTCACATGTTTCCCCTCAGACTTATATCCGATCCCAGGGTGCATTGCGGCAAACTCCGCCCACTGAGACACCTATAAGCCCTGGTGCTATTGGCTAGGTTTCCTCCACTGTCCCATAAGAGCCCTCATTGGATACAGTGGGGAGACTCCCCAGACTCAAAAGACCACGTCTGGAAACATATGACAGCCTAACTGAATGATCAGGTCCCCCTAAAAAGCAGACAGGGCCAATATATACTTTTCCTAGCACCTACCTAGGAGGGTGCTACACTACTATTTTCCCGTAATGCAATATAAGGAGGAGGAGCAGATAAATGACAGGATCTCCAACACCTGTTCCAATAACTTGTTGCATTGTGGGAGAATAGTAATTTGTGGTCTCTGAATGGTGGAGAGAGCAGAAAGAGGGGGTAAGCAGTGCAAAATTTCACTCCAACAGTGCCTGCTGTTAGCACATACAGCACCAGAGTATAACCACTCAGGGCAATATCCGGCAGCAGGAAGGGAGAATTTTTTACATGAAGCAGGGGATGAGATACACACAATTATATGTAACTAACATGTTTGGTGCTGTATTCCCTCCCCCCCCTAAAAAAACATAAAGAGCAAGTACAGACAATGACATTGAATACAACCAACCAATAAGTGACTATTGCAGTTCAGCAAACAATGCAGAAGTCTCAAAGTCATAAAGATTGCCCAATTTACAGTACATCCGGAAAGTATTCACAACGCTTCACTTTTTTCACATTTTGTTATGTTACAGCCTTTTTCCAAAATGGATTAAATTCATTACCTTCCTTTAAAATTCTACAAACAATACCCCATAATGAAAACGTGAAAGAAGAAATCTTTGCAAATTTAGTAAAAATAAAAAATGAAGAAAATCCCATGTACATACAAGTATTCACTGGTCTTTGCTCAATAATTTGTTGAAGCACCTTGGCACCAATTACAGCCTTAAGTCTTTTTGAGTATGATAATACAAGCTTTACACACCAATGTTTGGGCAGTTTCTCCCATTCTTCTTTGCAGGACCTGTCAAGCTCCAATAGGTTGAATGAGGAGCGTCGGTGCACAGCCATTTTTAGATCTCTCCAATCAGGATCAATTCTGGGCTCTGGCTGGGCCACTCAAGGACAATACAGAGTTATCTCTTAGCCACTGCTTTGTTATTTTGGCTGTGTGCTTAATATTGTTGTCCTGTTGGATGATGAACCTTCCCCCCAGTCTGAGGTCCACTCCAGAGTACTAGTCTGGAGCAGGTTTTCATCAAGGATGTCTCTGTAAATTCATCTTTCCCTTGATCCTGACTAGTATCCCAGTTCCTGCCACTATAAAAACATCCCCACAGCATGATGCTGCCACCGCCATGCTTCACTGTGAGATTGTATTGGCCAGGTGATGAGCAGTGTCTGGTTTCCTTCAGACATGACGCTTGGCATTCAGGCCAGAGTTCAATCTTTGTTTCATCGGACCAGAGAATTTTGTTTCTCATGGTCAGAGAGTCCATCAGGTGCCTTTTGGCAAACTCCAGGCAGGCTGCCATGTGCCTTTTACCGAGGAGTGGCTTCTATCTGGCCTCTCTACCATACAGGCCTGATTGGTGGAGTGCTGCAGAGATGGTTGTTCTTCTGGAAGGTTCTCCTGTCTCCACAGAGAAACGCTGGAGCTCTGTCAGAGTGACCATCCAGTTCTTGGTCACCTCCCTGACTAAGGCCCTTCTCCCCCAATCAGTCAGTTTGGCCTGGGCGGCCCACTCTAGGAAAAGTTTTAGTGGTTCCAAGCTTCTTCCATTTATGAATGATGGAGGCCGCTGTGCTCACTGGGACCTTCAATGCTGCAGAAATGTTTCTGTACCCTTCCCCAGATCTGTGCCTCAATACAATCCTGTCTCAAAGGTCTACAGAAAAATCCTTGGACTTCATGGCTTGGTTCGTGCTCCGACATGCACTGTTAACTGTGGGACCTTATACAGACAGGTGTGTGCCTTTCAATCATGTCCAATCAACTGAACGTACCACAGGTTGACTTGAATCAAGTTGTAGAAACATCTCAGTGATGGTCAGTGGAAACAGGATGCACCTGAGCTCAATTTTGAGTGTCATGGCAAAGATCGTGAACACTTATGTACATGTGATTTTCTTCATTTTCTATTTTTAATAAATTTGCAAAGATTTCAAACAAACTTCTTTCATTGCTTTGCTTTGCTATACAGCACTCAAAGATCAAGCAGTACAAAGTGAGATACAAGGCATTTTTTTCTTCCTAAAATAAAAATATGTTATATTTACTTTCTCTGTGCAATGTTATTGCACAATGTGACCTCTTACCTCCTTTATGGTGCTTTTCCACCAGCGCTGTCCCCTCCTTCTTCATCTACATACCCCTTCAGCAAATCATGTGCTAAGGGGGCAACTGTGCAAGCATGCTCCGGAGCTGGGCTGCGTGCGTCCATAGACACACACAGTGCTGGCAAGCCATGCCTACTACTCCGTCCTCACAGCAGTTTGGCTGACAGCAGCAGGAGCCTAAACTCTGTGTCTCCTGTGATTCCCACGCACTTTTCCCAATGCACACATTCCTGTAGAGTTGGCTGTATTTATAAGTGGGTGCTGAAGCGATCGTCTGCTGGAACCGTGTATAGTCAGAGAGTAAAGTTTTTTACATGTCACATGCCTGATAAAAAGGGCCCTGTGTCTCTCTGAAACATTGCTTTCTGCTGTAAGGATGCGATCATGGATTTAAGCTTTGGACTCATTTTTCGGGATCTTGGTGTGCTGGTGACATTACTCATTCCTTCTGTGAAAAAAAGGGAATGTATTAAAGGTAAAAAAAAAATTAACTTTTAGAGTTGAACCACTTTAGGTTTTCTAAACAAGTAAAAGAAGAAAATTTACTTCTGCCTACTATTATATAAAGTTCAAATGAAGGGTTCTTCAGAGTGATAAGTTGAAATGTCGTTTTAGCACTTTTTAATGGTAATCTAGAAGAAGAGTGCCGTGTCCAGAATAGGAAATGTTGAGGATTTAGAGTAATTGTAAACAATCACCTTGTAAAACAACCCATTCAGTTTAAAATATAAATGAAAGGCAAAACATTGTTGTATAGATATAAAAATACATTATAAATACTAGTTTTCCCTTTTTTGTAGGTGATCACATCCCCTCTGTTCTCAGCTGCAGAACAGCTGGGGGGAGGAGGAGAAGCAGCAGGACACGGAGCTTGCCAGTAAATGGCTGTGCAGCTGGGGCATTTTAGGACAAGTCTAATCATTGGAGGAGAGCATACTGAATTTCTAGCATAGCTAAAGAACTGAGCACAGGGTGTTCTGCTTAGTGTGGTCAGTTTTAATAGGAAAGCAGAGGGACTGGCAGGAACACAAGGGATTTCACATAAAGGAAGCAATACAGAGAGAATAGGATACTTTATCATACAAGTACACGGTACAGCAGGCACATATCAAGAATATGAAGTGTTGGGGTAACAATGCTTAAACAAACAGAAGTGTCTTAGCAGACAGTATTTGAAGTAGATGAGTGCAGACAGTGTGATAGCTGGCACTATGTCCAGGAGAGGTGTGTAGAGAGTATAGCAGGAGGCAATATATGCAGTAAGAGTTAGTGGAGTGTATGACGGTGGGCAGTATGTGCAGGAGAGGTGTGCAGAGGGTATTATAGGGGGAATATGTGCAGTAAAGGAGTGGAGAAAGTATTACCGGGGTAAAATATGTGCAGGGGAGCAGTGCTACGGTTATGATGGTGGGCAGTATGTGCAGGAGAGGTGTGCAAAGATTGTTATGGGGGGGATTATGTGCAGTACAGAAGTGGGGAAAGTATTATAGGGGTGAATTATGTGCAGGAGAGCAGTGCTAAGGTTATGATGGTAGGCAGTATGTGCAGGTGAGGTGTGCAGAGGGTATTATGTGCAGTAAAGAAGTAGGGAATTATGTTCAGGGGAGCAGTGCTAAGGTTATGACGGTGGGCAGTATGTGCAGGAGAAGTGTGCAGAGAGTATTATAGAGGGGACTATGTGCAATAAAGAAGTGTGGAAAGTATTATAGGGTGAATTATGTGCAGGAGAGCAGTGGTAAGGTTATAATGGTGGGCAGTATGTGCAGGAGAAGTGTGCAAAGGGTATTATAGGGGGGGTCATATGCAGGAAAGAAGTAGGGAAAGTATTACAGGGTTGAAATATGTGCAGGGGAGCAGTGCTAAGGTTATGACGGTGGGCAGTATGTGCAGGAGAAGTGTGCAAAGGGTATTATAGGGGGGGGGGGGGGTCATATGCAGTAAAGAAGTAGGGAAAGTATTACAGGGTTGAAATATGTGCAGGGGAGCAGTGCTAATGTTATGAAGGTGGGCAGTATGTGCAGGAGAGGTGTGCAGAGGGAATTATAGGGGGAATACATGCAGTAAAGAAGTGGAGAAAGTATTACAGAGGTAAAATATGTGCAGGGGAGCAGTGATAAGGCTATGATGGTGGGCAGTATGTGCAGGAGAGGTGTGCAGAGGATATTATAGGTGAGGGGGATTATGTGCAGTAAAGAAGTGGGGAAAGTATTATAGGGGTGAATTATGTGCAGGAGAGAAGTACTAAGGTTATGACAGTGGGCAGTATGTGCAGGAGAGGTGTGCAGAGGGTATTATAGGTGGGGGGGATTATGTGCAGTATAGAAGTGGGTAAAGTATTATAGAGGTGATTTATGTGCAGGAGAGCAGTGCTAAGGTTATGACGGTGGGTAGTATGTGCAGGAGAAGTGTGCAGAGGGTATTATAGGTGTGGGGGGGGGGGGGGATTATGTGCAGTAAAGAAGTGGGGAGAGTATTATAAAGGTGAATTATGTGCAGGAGAGCAGTGCTAAGGTTATGATGGTGGGCAGTATGTGCAGGAGAGGTTTGCAGAGGGTATTATAGGTGGGGGGGGGGATTATGTGCAGTAAAGAAGTGGGTAAAGTATTATAGAGGTGAATTATGTGCAGGGGAGCAGTGCTAAGGTTATGACGGTGGGCAGTATGTGCAGGAGAAGTGTGCAGAGGGTATTATGTGCAGTAAAAAAGTGGGGAAAGTATTATAGGGGTGAATTATATGCAGGAGAGCAGTGCTATGGTTATCGCTGGGCAGTATGTGCAGGGGAGGTGTGCAGAAGGTATTATAGGTGTGGGGGGGGGATTATGTGCAGTAAAGAAGTGTGGAAAGTATTATAGAGGTGAATCATGTGCAGGGGAGCAGTGCTAAGGTTATGACAGTGGGCAGTATGTGCAGGAGAAGTGTGCAGAGGGTAATATGTGCAGTAAAGAAGTGGGGAAAGTAATATAGGGGTAAATTATGTGAAGGGGAGCAGTGTTGAGGTTATGACGGTGGGCAGTATGTGCAGGAGAAGTGTGCAGAGGGTATTATGTGCAGTAAAGAATTGGGGAAAGTAATATAGGGGTAAATTATGTGCAGGGGAGCAATGTTGAGGTTATGACGGTGAGCAGTATGTGCAGGAGAAGTGTGCAGAGGGTATTATGTGCAGTAAAGAAGTGGGGAAAGTAATATAGGGGTAAATTATGTGCAGGGGAGCAGTGTTGAGGTTATGACAGTGGGCAGTATGTGCAGGAGAAGTGTGCAGAGGGTATTATGTGCAGTAAAGAATTGGGGAAAGTAATATAGGGGTAAATTATGTGCAGGGGAGCAGTTTTGAGGTTATGACGGTGAGCAGTATGTGCAGGAGAAGTGTGCAGAGGGTATTATGTGCAGTAAAGAAGTGGGGAAAGTAATATAGGGGTAAATTATGTGCAGGGGAGCAATGTTGAGGTTATGACGGTGGGCAGTATGTGCAGAAGGATGTGTGGAGGATATGACAGTGGGAAGCGTTAAATATGATGAAGGACCTTCTATAAAAGGTAGAAAATAGCTTTGAAGCCTCGTTGTATAAAAGCCTGTAAAAAGAGACCGTGCTTTGTTTATTGCTTTTCCACCACAGAGGGGTTAATCTGTTTAGCCAGAAGACAATGTAGGTGTTAATCTCCTTGCACACTGTGATAGTTACAAGTTTGCCATGATCCCACTGAGCACTAATTGCAAGTGATGTTACAAAAATAAATTCCCTTTGTAAAATTAGAAGTTACATGCGGCTCGCTAATAAATCATTATTTTTCATTCCTAACCCAGAGCAGAATGTGCTGCTTGAAAATCTCTTGATCCCAGAGGGAATTCTGGGGTTTTTAATATTGGGATACAATGTATATATTTTAGGAAATCTGTTAATTAACAGCTGTATTATTAGACTGCCCCGAATTACAATGTCAACCTTGTTTAAAAAGTTGGCTTTAATTTATGTTAGCAACACAGGATTAAATCATAAACATATTTCAAAGTAAAATAGTGTCTGCTCATTTTTTAAATTAACATACCTTTTGCATATGGATGCTCTTAGCATATGTATGTTACAGTTTAGGAGTGTGATGGGAGAAGTGGAGATTCTCACTTCATTTGGCAATAATAGGGGTATTTCCAAAGATGAGAACAAAGTATAGTAGCCCTAAGAAACACGAGGATGGGTTTCTACTAGCTACTGTAGATTTTATAATCATTGATATTTTGAGTAGGAAATAACGTTTGAATAGGAAATTAAATGAAAACAGCTGAACTGAGTAGTCTATCCCTTTTACTGCTGATGGATTTCATAGTACTGTGTTGTCTCCTTCAAATGTCCTCTATAATTAGCTTTCTTTCCAATGCTTACCTAGAACCCTACCACGTGACAGAGCTCAGGCCTTGCAACTGGCTGCACAATATCCCTGTACTGTATTACAGAAGAACAGGTAGATGGTCACATACTCCCCTATACTGATAAATACTAATTTTACAGAGTTTTTGCAGATGTACCTGGCAAAGGGGTCAATGAAAACCATAAGTAAGAGCACCTAATAGGGCAGACTGGTAGGCTATCCAGTTAAACTCTTACTGTGTCCTTAGTAGGCGAAGTACAGGTTTACTTAATATATATTATTAATCTTGGTTAAATTAAAAACTACATAAACAGCTAGGCTCAGTAAGAGCCGGTTCACACTGAGGCGACACGACTCCTTACTACTTTGGGGGCAACTTGTGCATTACCATGCACCACGACTTCGGAGCGACTTGCAGGGACTTCACATAATGGAAGTCTATGCAAGTCGCTCCGAGGTCGCCCCGAAGTAGTACAGGACCCTTTTTCTAAGTTGGAGTGACTTGTTTGTCGCTCCTATTAGAACGGGTCCTGTAGCGGTCAATGGACCGCGAGGGAGCGCGACTTGTCAGGCTGACAAGTCACCTGACAAGTCGCGCTAGTGTGAACCGACTCTAACAGTTCACAGAACGTTTAAGAAATCATGGAGTGCTAAGGGTTTGAAAACTTCTATGACAACAGTGACACTCTCTGATTCTAGCTATGTTCTGTACACTTGGACACCCATCTAGCTTTTTTTTCTATCAAGCAACTGAGCTAGCTCAAACTAGCCCCTAAGGAAGTCTGTTCCACATTTTCACAGCTCTTACTGTGAAGAAGCCTATCTAGATGCTTAACCATACCCAATCAATATTCAATAAGATTGGGTCTCACCGGCTAGACCAATTCGTCTTAGACAGGATTGGATATTGCAATGCTGATTGCGTAACACCAAAAGCACAGCTCTCTGCCCACCAGTCCGGTCACACTCACTTACCCACTCCATCAACTCCCCTTACCCAGGACATTTTTCCTAATCTTTTCTTCCTACTTCTCTTTCTCTCTCTTTTCCATTCTTCCTACACTTTGATGATGCACTTTCCTTTTAACTGTCATTTCCCCCACATGTATTTTACTTCTAGCATGGAGACAGATAACTAGCTCTTCTCCTTACTCACCAATAGAGAACTTAACCCTTTTCAGCCACCCACACTTAGTGTCCAAACTTCCCTACTGGAAAAGAGTTTCAGGGGAGACAACAACTTAATCCATTACACAAAACATTGAATGCCTTACTTTTTACTATATGATTACATTCACCCCTCATAATGAAAGCCATGGTAGAAAGCTATCTGTAAGTACTCTAAAATATGATCTTTACTCAATTAACCTTTGGTTGTCACATCACACATAGATTGCTAACTGCAATAAAAACGTTGTAAAGAAAGAATGAGCTTTGTTTGGTCCTAATCCAGCTCTGTTTATTAGTACAGGTTTCCTTTAATAAGAAAATACCAGCTGACTGGAGAAGAAGAACAGGATGCTGGGTGAGATGTTAAAAGGCCTGAGTGCGGGCAGGATCTTTCTTTTGGGACCCTGGCCGGAAACTGCTTGCAAGTGACTCTGTGCTACTGTGCTGTGGCGAGGGAGAGGGAGAGAGAGAGAGATCGATCGTGCGTGGGTGCAGGAGCATCCACTGCCAGCTTCTTTTGACCAAGCGGTGGCAGCCTGGAGGCCACTCTTCAAAAATTCCATGCCAGATCCAGCCGAGCTAAAGCACGGTGTGTTGTTGGATCGATTTACCCCTTGAGTAGGGCTCTACCAAGGCCTTTGGTTGAGGCCCACCCCACTTCCAGTACCAGGAGTTGTTGGGACTGGTGAGCGGGCACTTTCCCATTCTTTTAATGAAGAACACTGCATTTTTTTTACACTGCATGCAGACATCACTGTTGGTCCCTTTGCCTAAGCCTGTATGACCCGGTGTTACACTCACTCTTTGTGGAGCAGCAGCAGTGTTCCTCTTCCACAGGACATCACAAGTACCCTTTGCTACACATTGCTTGTTAAGCTATCACCAGGCTACTTCACTCTCTCCGAATTATCAGAATATCTCAAGTACTTCATTAAAAAGCTAGCTGAAGACCTAAGTCTTCTTTCTTCTGAAAGACTGCAACATACAGTATCCTCCCCACTAAGGGACTAATCAGTTAGTAACATAAGTACAAATACCAACACCCGGGACTCTATTTACTGATCAAGCAGGGTTAGGTTTTCAAGAGTTATTAGCGCCATTCATTTAAGGACAATGTTATAACTTTTTGATCCTTCTGAACTGTAGTGTTGAGGCGCAGAATGGAGTGATTTGACATATAAGTGGTCACACCTCTGCCCTCCTCCTGCATGTTCACATAGGTTTCCAACTGAACAGAGTATTGTTTGAAAAGTCTTTATATCCTACAATCAGTGTTTTACTGTTTTATATCATTGTTATTTTTTGCTTTGTGAAACTTCTTCATGGGCTAAGTATATATCACATGGAAAAAATGTTTGTAACCTTCCAGTAAACACAACTTAACTTTCTCACTTAAATTGTGTATGTGTCTTTAACTTTTTGATTATCACTAAAAATGCCTGAACCCAGGGTGTCGGAGGTGTCAGAGGACTTGCAGGGTCAAGGCAACCAATGGGGTACAGATTCAGCAAGCAGCCCTGACGGGGTAGTGCTAAACAAGTAATAAATACATTTTATAGCGTAATTGTGCATGCATGCATGCACTCTATAGATTACTATATGATATATTAATGCTATGTATACACCTAAAGTTATAATAAAGCATATCCACCAAAAATGAGACACAAAATAAAATTAGAGCCTGCCCATACAAGTTTGCATGGTAGAGTTTAATGAAACAAGGAGTAATAAATAACATCACATAAGATGACAGCCTGTGCCTCGTCAGATAGTGGGGAAATATGTAATGATTGATCACTGACTGAAAATTATGCCACTGCTTCCTGCTGTAATTCATTTGAAGACTACCTCCATAAAGTTTCATTTCATAAAATAGACTATTTGTTGTTTTTGACTATGCCAGGGCTTTTACAAAGAATCAGGACCAAATCCCTTTTTAACTCCTATAGAGTCAGCATCCAGGACTGTATTTACTTATAGTGTTCATTTCCCAAGGGCACTGACGTATATATGTAAAGAAGTTGAAAAATTATAGAATGAGGTTTAGACTAGCAGTGAAGATTGTAAAAAAGGAATAACTGATAAGTAACTGAGATTTAGACTTAGAATAAGGATGACTGATGAGAAACAAGGGGTTTGAACTAGGAGTAAAGGTGTGTAAGAAGTATGACTGATGAGTGACAAAGGTTGGGACTAGAACTAGGATTTGTCCCCGGATTGCAGGGACGGTGCAAGGCCAATTGTGGGTGGGTGCTGAGGCGGGGGAGGGGGTGCCGAAGCCAGTGGCATACCAATGGGTGGTGGTCTGCCCCAGACGCTACACATTGGGGGGTGTCAGGCCAGGGTCGCCAACTGTGTCAGCTTTAATTTGAATCGCTGGGCACCTGCCATCACCCAAGATTTCCCCTGCTGGTTTGGCTCCTTTGATAGACAGCACACTTGTGCAATGCCGGGACGTGTGCTGTCTATCATGTGTAGGAGCTGATCCAGGAGGCGGGACTTGTGTGATGATCCAGCTGGCTCTCCTCTTCTCTCTGATACCCTGCACTGATTAGGCTGCATAGATTGGCACTGGTGAGGCTGCATTACTGGGCACAGGTGAGGCTGCTTTGCTGGACACTGGTCAGGCTGCATTGCTAGGAACTGGTCAGGCTGCATTGCTGGTCACTGGTCAGGCTACCTTGGATGGACACTGGTCAGGCTGCATTGGATGGACACTGTTCAGGCTGCATTGCTGACCACTGGTGAGGCTGCATTGCTGGGCACTGGTCAGGCTGCATTGCTGGGCACTGGTCAGGCTGCATTGGATGGACACTGCTCAGGCTGCATTGCTGGGCACTGATCAGGCTGCATTGCTGGTCACTGGTCAGGCTGCATTTCTGTGAACTGGTGAGGCTGCATTGCATGGGTACTGGTAAGGCTTTAGTGCATGGGCACTGGTGAGGCTGCATTACTGGGCACTGGTGAGGCTGCATTGGATGGGCACTGATGAGGCTGCATTGCTGGGCACTGGTGAGGATGCATTGCTGGGCACTGGTGAGGCTGCATTGGATGGGCACTGGTCAGGCTACATTGGATAGGTACTGGTCATGCTGCATTGCTGGGCACTTGTCAGACTGCATTGCTGGACACTGGTCAGGCTGCATTGGTGGGAACTGGGGGGGGGGGGTGCATTGCATGGGCACTGGTCAGGCTGCATAGATGGGCACAGCTGAGCCCTGCATTCTTTTTGTAGCGCACTCCTGAGCCCTGCATTCTTTATGTAGCGCACTCCTGAGCCCTGCATTCTTTATGTAGCGCACTCCTGAGCACTGCATTCTTTATGTAGTGCACTCCTGAGCCCTGCATTCTTTATGTAGCACACTCCTGAGCCCTGCATTCTTTATGTAGCACACTCCTGAGTGCTACTTAGCCCTGAATTCTTTATGTAGTGCACTCCTTAGCCCAGCATTCTTTATGTAATCAAGAAAACAAAGTAGATCAGCGCTGCTATCTATAAATAAATATCTCTAGAAAATACTCAATTGTGCAAAGTGATAATTGTGCAAATATCAAATCTAAACTTGTGCAAAATTAAAATGTGCAAAATAGCAATATTAATATCAATATTTCATAACCATCGAATGAAAACCAATAACGTCCTTTGAGCTGGAGTGAAATATATAAATATAAATCTGAATAAACTGTCTTTCAGTGCAAACCAACTTAGAAAGCGTTGCTGTGCTCCTTGAGTGCAATGATGATGCTCCCCCTTGTGGTTCCCTGCTTACCACAAGTAGATGTATATCAAACGATCAGGGGCGTAACTACAGGGGTTGCAGGGGTTGCAACTGCAACCGGGCCCCATGCTCCAGGGGGCCTGTGCGTCTCCCCTGTACACCTGGATAGAAGGGGCGGCGGGGCAGCATGTAGAGAAATCACTGTAGCTGCAGGAGGAAAATGGAGGAGATTGGTTCCTCTGTATGCGCCCCCGCCACTCCTCCTATCCAGTTCACTTGTGTTCTGCTGTCTCTGGGCCCCTGTATGTTCCCCTGGTCCCCCCCCCCCCTGTGCTCCCTCCCCTCTCCTGCCAGCTGCTGCAGGGGATGTGTCACAATAGAGAACCAGGAAGGGGTCGTTAAATATGTAATTTACCAGCTCCTTCCTTTTCTGAATGGACAGAGTCATAGTCAGTGACATTGTAAAAAAAAATAAATAAAATTATAAAAAATAATACAATTAAAATACCAAAAAATAAAAACTACTGACACCAGTGGGTGAACTTCCATGATCGCAAAGGTCACACTTGGCATTCCACCACCATGGGGAGGCCCCAAGATGGCAGGAAGGGGGACCACTGCAGAACTTGTGAAAGAGTCCCGCTGTGGGACCGTAATAAAGGGCCCCGCAATGAGAGTAAAGGGCCCCAGGATCAGTGGGAAAAGCCCCAGGCTTGAAGGTTAAGGGCCCCGGCCAGGGGTCCGGGGGGCCCTTCATGGTTTCTTGCACCGGGGCCCTGAAGGTTCTAGTTACGCCTCTGCAAACGATGTTTGGTGATCTTTCAGTGTGTGTCCGCAGATCCTTCTGAATGCTGCCTTCACCGAATATGTAGCTGGGAGTAATCCTTGAACTGGATGGTCATCAATCCCGGAGTGTCCTCATAGAGATAAAAGGGCCATCCATAGTGAAGTACGTTTTAAAGTGGAAGTACAGCCTAATATCTTAAATTCTCCCCTGCAACCAATATTGTGAGCGAAGTTCATGCTTATGTGTCAAAATGAAGAAATCTCAGTTTTTCTCCAGTTTTCAGTGCTGTCACATGACTTCAATTCCTCTTCCTGCTTCCCGCTTGCTGGGATAACGGCAGAGCAGCTTCTGAGCCGCATCGGTTGTTATCTCCTTAAAGCAGACTGCCAGCTCTAAAAAGCAGTACTGGGTTGTAGCCTGCAGCTGGAGGCATCATCTCAGTACAACCACTTCTTCAAGCCAGCGTACAGGTACGTCAGTTTGCGGGAAGTGGCTAAAAGAGCTAAAATAAACCCTGGGTGGCTAAACACCAACGTAAAAATGCATAAATAAACAAAAGAAAAGGCCTTCAAAAAACACAAGGCTGAAGGCTCATTGGCAGCATTCCAAAATTACAAAGAATGCAATAAGAAATATAAGAGCCCAATCAGGGTGGTTAGGATAGAACACGAAAGGCACAAAGTGGAAAAAAATTCTTTAAATATATAAATAGGAAGAAAGTGAGGCCAGAACTTATTGGCTCCATAAAGGATGATGAAGGGAATTTGGCTATAACGGACGACAGAGAGAAGGAAAAGGTTCTGAATAAATTCTTCTCCTCAGTCCTCACAAAAGAAACAGGGGCATACAGTAACCTAGACTAATATTAATGTTAATGTCACAGGAAGCACCCTCATGATTAACAGAAGACAGACTCAGAATTAGACTTGAAATACTTAACATAAATAAGTCCCTGGGACCAGATGGCTTACAGCCGATGGTCCTTAAAGAACTGATAGCCAGACCCTTGTTCCTAATTTTTATGGACAGTCTACTGACAGTAATGGAACCAGCTGATTAGAGAAAAACCAACGTGGCACCATTTAAAAAAGGACAGATTTATATCCCTGGGAACTACAGACCAGTTAGCCCAACATTAATAGTCTGCAAGCTATTGAAGGGGATGATAAGGGACTATATACAAGATTTTAGTAATAAAAACGGTATTATTAGTAGTAATCATCATGGGTTCATGAAGAATCATTCTTGCCAGACCAATCTATTAACCTTCTATGAAGAAGTGAGCTGCCATCTAGATAAATGAAGGCCTGTGGATGTGGTGTATCTGGACTTTGCAAAGGCATTTGATACAGACCCCCACAAATGTTTAATGTACAAACTAACTAACTACGTTAGTATGGACCATGGATTAAAAACTGTCTTCAGGGGCAAGTCCAGAGTGTGGTGATAAATGGTGAGTACTTGGAATGGTCCAGTATGAAAAGTGGGGTCCCCCAAGGATCTGTCCTGGGACCAATCCCGTTTAATTTATTCATAAACGATCCAGAGGATGGGATAAACAGCTCAATCTCAGTATTTGTGGACAATACTAAGCTAAGCAGGGCAATAACTTCAATGCAGGATGTGGAAACATTACAAGAAGACCAGAACAAAATAATAGGGTGGGCATCTACATGGCAAATGAAGTTTAATGTTGGAAAATGTAAGGTAATGCATTTGGGTGCCAAAAATACGAACGCAAGTTACTCACTAGGGGGAGAGCCTTTGGGAGAATCTAAAATGGAAAAGGACCTGGAGGTCCTAGTAGATGATAAGCTCAGCAATGGGATGCAATGCCAAGCTGCTGCAAGCAAAGCCAACAGAATACTGGAATGTATAAAAAAAGTGGATTCACTCCAGAGCTAAAACGATAATTCTCCCACTCTACAAGACTCTGGTCCGGCCGCATCTTGAGTATGCCGTCTAGTTCTAGGCACCTGCCCTCAGAAAGGATGTGCTGGAATTGGAGAGAGTCCAAAGAAGGGCAACAAAGCTAATAAAGGGACTGGAGGACTTCAGCTATGAGGAAAGACTACAAGCATTGAACTTATTCTCTCTGGAGAGGAGACGCTTGAGAGGGAATATGATATCAATGTACAAAAACCGTACCGGCGACCCTAGCATAGGGAACAAACTTTTCAGCGAAAGGGAATTTAAAAAGACACGCAGCCATTCACTAAATTTAGAAGAGAAGCGGTTTACCCTAAAACTGCGTAAAGAGTTATTTACCGTCAGAGCAGTAAGGATTTGGAATTCTCTTCCACAAGCAGTGGAAAACTATTGAATGGGCACCTTAACGACCACAACATACAGGGGTATATGATGTAGTATTGACAGCCCACACACAAACTCATCATAGGTTGAACTGGACTGACTGGTGTCCTTTTTCAACCTCACTAACTATGTAACTGTGTTGTGACTAGGAATAACACTAGAAGTAATGCATTTTGAAGGTTTTGGCGAGAAAAAATGTTGTGTAATGAGGATGACTTATGAGTTTGTGGGCAGTGCCCAGATGGCGATGGTGAGGAATGCACACTCATGCCCCTGCAGGCTGCCAGAGGCATATGCCAATACACAGGCATGGCATGAAGGCGTTGCTCTCCTTAATGAGCGACACTTCTCCACAGTTTTCTTTTTAGTAGTAGGGATGATCGAACTTTTGAAAAGTTTGGTTCGACCAGAACACCCGAACTTCCCGAAAGTTCGGGTCCGGATTCCAGAACCCCATTGAAGTCAATGGGACCCGAACTTCGGTAATCAAAAAACACCATTTTGAAGCCCTAAAACCCAATAAATGCCCCTAAAAAGTGCCTAGGGTTTCATATAACGAATGTCTATGCAAGTCGCTCCGATGTCGCCCCGAAGTAGTACAGGAACCTTTTTCTAAGTCGGAGCGACTTGAGTCGCTCCTATTAGAATGGTTCCTGTAGCACACAATGGACCGCGACTTGTCAGGTAGGGATGATCGAACTTTTCAAAAGTTCGGTTCGACCAGAACACCCGAACTTCCCGAAAGTTCGGCCCGGATTTCAGAACCCCATTGAAATCATCATGGTCATGCCCCAGGGACTATTAATCACACAAAAAAAAGTTCATAAAAATTGTCGTTTTTGATAGAGAGCCAATTATTGAATAAATTATTGAAAAAAAAAAAAGAGATTTCTTTGGATTTAGTGTCTGGGGGGGGGGGGGGTCTAAAAAGTGTACCTGTGAAATTTCAGCTCTGTAGCATGTCCAGAACCGGGGAAAAAAAGATAATTATTCTTAGAATTTTTATTAGCGCAGGGATGTGGCTCCGCTCCTATCACACCTATATGTCTGTATATATACATATATGTGTGTGTGTATATATACCCCTATACAGAAGTTCAGATGTTATGCCTGCCTCCAAAGACGCCCAAAAAATGCCCAAAAAACCGCCTGCAACAACACACCTGGGCGTTTTTGTTGCAGGTGTTTTTTTGGGCATTTTTTGGGCGTCTTTGGAGGCAGGCATAACATCTGAACTTCTGTATAGGGGTATATATACACACACACATAGATGTATATATACACATACACATATATAGGTGTGATAGGAGCGAGCCACATCCCTGCAAATAATTTCAATAGCGCAGGGATGGGGTTCCGCTACTTTCACACCTATATGTGTGTATGTGTATATATATATATATATATATATGTGTGTGTGTATATATACCCCTACACAGAAGTTCAGATGTCATGCCTGCCTCCAAAGACGTCCACAAAAAAGCCCAATAAACGCCTGAAACAAAAACGCCTAGGTGTGACAGGAGCGGAGCCACATCCCTGCTCTAGTAAAAATTCTAAGACAAACAATCTTTTTCCTATAGCGGTCACCCTGACATGGATGAATTCGGTCACCCTGGCATACAAGGAGCGGAGCCCCATCCCTGCTCTACTAAAAATTCTAAGAAAAAATATCTGTTTCTTATGGCGGTCACCCTGACATGGATGAATTCTGTCACCCTGGCATAGCAGTCAGAGTCAGTTCACCCTACACTACACTACACTACGGTCACCATGACACTTAACACTTTCCCTACAGAAACTAGATTATTGAATCTAACTATAGTGGTATATAGTACCCTAACTACACTAGATATCCCTTTCCTCACACTAATAATTGCTAAATCACACTTTTGCAGCAGGAGTAACAGAACTGCTTCCACTCTCTTCCACAGCCCCTGTATTACAGTGCTAGAGATTTGGAGGGGCTATGTTATATACTGGGGGGCGTATTCACTACTGATTGGCCTCTGGACCCCCTAGTCACTCCAATCACATTCCTAGCATCCTCCTGCCCCCTCAATTGGCTTTTACTGATGGTTCTGGTCCAATCACGGGCTTTTAAAGCCCAGTTCCTGTCCCATTGCATTTTGGTCGGTTCTGGTTGCCGAATTCCGAACTTTTTTTGCAAAAAGTTCGGAATTCGGCCGAATTTCGAACAGTCAATGTTCGGGTCGAACCGATGGTCGACCCAAACCGTTCGATCATCACTACTTAGTAGTTTAATTCCTAGATTCCATGTCACAGTTCTTTCAACTTTATATACTTGTCAGGGCCTGGATCTGAACCCAGGACCTCTGCTGTGTTCAAAAATAGCTCTTCTTACTAAGTCACCTGAGATGCTGGACATCTTTCTTTTGGATCTGTCAGACAATTTTGCTTTGTACCTTGTTTTTAATGAACCTTGAACTTTTTGCTGCTCCCATGAACTTCCTAATTTAAGCCATTTCTCTGCGCTTCCTGTTTGCCAGATTATTGTGTTCTCTCCAACCAATATCTCACTCTTTAAATATATAAAGTGATATCACACTACAATAAAGTGCTAATAACAAAAAATTGCTGTTCTATTCGAACAGCAAAAAAATACTGTGCAGTGCAAATAACAAAAGTTGCTGTGCTGTGCAAAGGTGCAATACTTAAAAGGGTTGAAGAAATTAACAAATCAATCAACATAAAACAAATGTGTCCATATGACTCCTTAGCATGAACTCTAAAATAACATGTCAAAATTAGCTTAATCGCATCAATTGAAAAGATAAATCAAAAGTGCAAGGTGCTAGTCCATTAAAGTGATTTCAAGTGGATAAACAATCTCTAAAGTGCCAAAATAAGTGCAGCTGACGCAATGGATCATTCAGGTGCTCACGATCCCACCAACAGTGATGGATGGCTTCTCACCTTATAATTTGACCAGTGTTTCACCACTAGGTCAAAAACAGCTTTATAGTATCCCCAGACAAATGGGTAGACTCAATCCTCTCATTAGGTCCTGAGTGCTCCCTGGTTGTTGCACAGATAATTAGGATGGCTCTGTCCTCACTGTATTTCCTCAGTCTCCGTCATAAAACGGGAATACATGGAAAACCAATCTAGTGCTCTCTGTATATAAGGTATTTATTAAATAATCCAAATATTAAAACTCACATTTGTAGACACATAAGCTGTGCGGTCTGGGTAGGCATTGAATCGGTTTACTGAGGAAGTCACATGCCCATCAGCACCTAACTATACGCGTCTAGGGGGAGTGGGGACACAACTTCTCCTGCGTCTCCTAAACAGATTCCTGGTCAGTGGGGTAAAAAACACCCTTTAACAGTTATGATGTAACCAATATACACAAGGCTGTACAGGAGTGGGGCAGCTATAATGCACCAGTAACATCTAAAGTGGTGCAGGGATTAAACCAGAAGTGCCCTTTTATGGGGTTTGTAGTTCCACCAAGTGTGAGAATGTGCACTAGAAAAAAACAGTCAATAGCACTGGTCTGGATATTACACTGCCTGGCCAAAAAAAAAAAAAAATTGCCACCAAAAAAAAGATCACACACATTGGACCGCCTTTAGCTTTGATTAAGGTATGCATTTGCTGTGGCATTGTTTTGATAAGCTTCTGCAATATCACAAGATTTTATTCCCATCCAGTGTTGCATTCAGTTTTCACCAAGATCTTGTATTGATGATTGGAGAGTCGGACCACTGCGCAAATCACATCCCAAAGATTCTCAGGGGGGTTCTGGACTCTGTGGTGGCCAATCCATGTGTGAAAATGACGTCTCATGCTCCCTGAACCACTCTTTCATAATTTGAGCCCGATGAAACCTGGCATTGTCATTTTGGAATATGCCGTGCAACCAGGGAAGAAAAAAAATCTATTGATGGAATAACCTGGTCATTCGGTATATTCAGGTAGTCAGGTGACCTCATTCTTTGGGCACATGCAATAACTATCCAATAGGATAGGTATTGCATGCTTAGTTTAGTTAGTTGCTTAGTCAATTCCAGGTGGCGACTTTTATTTTGGCCAGGCAGTGTTTATATGGCATTGGGTAGTTTGTTGCCAATGGTACAAGGAATCCTAAGAATGGTATGTACAGTACGTTGTATAGAGTTTACAGCATTTCTTTGTGATTTAATATATAAACAGTTTCATCTAATGGAGGTGTAACACAAATGCACTCTCCAGATTCAGGTGCATTAATCCTTTTTCTTATCCTTGTCACACTGAAGTGAGGACATACGCTGCTCAGACACTTATAGGGCTGCAATTAAGGCCCATTCTTTTTTTTCCCCTTTCTTTCTCTTGTCATCCCTGTCACTTTTAATGGAATCAGATACAAGGATACAGAAGCATTTTACTGTACTAAAAGGTCTTTGGGTGAAGTTGTCCTTCATAAAAAGAAAACATAAAGACTACTGTTTACTGTAATAAAGGAGAAGTGCAGCCAAAGCTTGTTTGGCTGTACGTCTCCTATGGTTTACAGGAGTGCACTTCTGTGATCAGTTTTTAGCACGGAGGGATGAATTCAGCTCTCTGCTGATGTCACAGAGTCAGTCCAGGCTCGGGCGTCATCACGATCATGGAGTTGGGATCTGCCCACATGCTTGGATCTACACCCGGTTTAGCCTCTCAACGAGGCGCTAAGAGTCTGAGCTGGTCACTCCACAGCCCAGTGCTCCAATGAGTGAGGAGAGGGAAGAGCAGAGAACTGCTGACAGTCTCCGCTCGGGGAGCTGTGAGAGCTGAGTGATCAGCGGTGTTTGATCGCTCGGTTCTCAGTGTAGAGGCGCTGGGGGACAGATGCAGCATCAGACCTACCACTATCCACCTAGGTAAGTATGATTCTTAAATAAAAAAAAACCCTCATACATCTCTTTTAAGCACATATTTACATGTAGACAGAATGAGCAGATTTTTACTTACATGTAGAGGTGCGCCAAAAATTTAGTGCTAAAACCAAAAATGCAAATACATTTATTGCCTGCTATTGACACTTTTAGTGCAGGAAAAGCTCAAGAAAAATGTATCTCTTTAAACTCTATGTATAAATTCACACTGGTCCGTTATGCTTCCATTGTGGTGTTAAAAACCCTGCTTTTGGCCAGTTAACAACTTTCAGACCGGAGGATTTGGCTGCTCAATGACCAGGCCCTATTTTGCGATTCAGCACTGTGTGATTTTAATGGACGATTGTGCGGTCGTGCAATGCTGTGCCCAAACAAAATTGACTTCCTTTTTTTCCCACAAATAGAGCTTTCTTTTGGTGGTATTTGATCACCTGTGCGATTTTTATTTTTTGCGCTATAAACAGAAAATGAGTGCCAATTTTGAAAAGAAATATAATAAAATTTTTCACATTCTTTTATATGAAATTCACACAAAAAAAAAAATGTAAAAATCTAAATGTTTTAACATTTTAGGCCAATTTGTTTTCTGCTAGATATTTTTGGTAAAAAAATCGCAATAAGCATATTTTGATTGGTTTGCGCAAAAGTTATTGCGTTTACTAACCACCTGAAAGATTTATGCCATTTTTATTGTTTTTCTTTTTTACTAGTAATGGCGGCAATCTGCGATTTTTTGCAGGACAGCGACATTGCGATGGACAGATCGAACCCCACCTGACATTTTTGACACTTTTCGGGGTACCAGTGACATTACTACAGTAATCAGTGCTACAAATATGCACTATTACTGTAAAATGACACTGGCGGGGAAGGGGTTAACAGTATTGGTGATCAAGGGGTTAAATATGACCCTAGGGGCGTGATTCTAACTGTGTGGGGGGCGTGGCTTGTGAAGTCATCACAGAGACATGCAATCCTATATAGCAGGATCACATGACATCTGTGATCACTTCAGGGAGAAGTACGGATGGCTGTGTTTACATCAGCCGTCCGTCCTTCTCTGTCAGCGGCGGGAAATCGCGAGTGGCCAGCGGCCATCGGAGCCGCCTGTCACACGCACTAGTTTCCCTGCTGGCAAGCGCTGTACATGTACGGGACTTTGCCTGGGAGAGCCAGACTGCTGCCGTACATCTGTGACGGCTGGGGCTAAAGTGGTTAAAAAAACGCCTCAAAAACGCTCCCCCCCATTGAAACGGTATTTGTGTCACATAACCAAAGAAAAACAAATCTTAAGCACAGTAAAATCGTGGAAAAATCGTGGGCGCCATTATCGGCACCTTTTTCTCTTATCGGCAAAATGCAGATAACACCATTTTCGGCCAATATGTTTTGGCCACCCAAATTTCGCTGCATCTCTACCTTACATGTCTGGTTTACACTTTCAGGCTGTTACACACACATTGAATTATTGAATGCTCAAAGAAAATAGACATAAGAATGCTTGTCAATAGTTCTTAGTTTTTTGCAAGATGGTTGAGAGAAGCTTCATAGAAGCAGCTATGTGGTGAAAGGCCCATTTACTCACCATGCTCAGATGCAGGTGTAGGCCCCATTAACAAATTTTCCCACAATTACCGGGTTCCTGGACATTGCCCTGGACAATTTGTTTGTGAGTAGCCATTTTTAATATTTTACTAATAAAAGCCTACTGAGGATAATGCGCTAGGCTGGTGCTTTTTTTTGTTTATGTCTACATTGCCCTGGACATCTGACTATGCTTCCGGTTTAGACTCATTGCCAGAGTATGGCATAGGGTGTCCATTTGCATAAATGATCACATGCAGTAAAAAGACCACTTCAGAAAAAAATAAAAATGATTATGCAGTATTTACCACAAAATGAAAAATGTCATCTATTTAAGAGCTGTTAGACAGCCGACCATACGATTTGTATTTATTGCGGCAGTGTGGCTCTCCCAGGCAAACCAACGTAGGGCTACATCGGTCGCGCGCCTGCAGCTAGGGGGCGAGCGCGCACTACCGGCGGCACGCTCCTGCCCCCAATCACCACCGGTCAAACCGATGTACGGTTCAGGCAGCTCTGATTGCCGCCTGCCACCCGCGATCGTTCCCCGCTGAGAGAGAAGGACAGGCAGCTGTTGTAAACACACCCTCTATATCGGATCACAGGTCTCTATAGTCATTCCACAAGCCACGCCCCCACAATTAAAAACACGCCCCTAGGTACACATTTAAGCCCTTGATCACCCACACTGTTAACCCCTTCCCTGCCAGTGTCATTATTACAGTAACAGTGCATATTTTTAGCACTGATTACTGTAGTAATGTCACTGGTCCCCCCAAAAGTGTCAAAAATGTCAGTCAGGGGTCCAACCTGTCCGCCGCAATGTTGCTATCCCGCACAAAAAATCGCAGATCGCCGCCATTACTAGTAAAAAAAAAAAAAAACAATAAAAATGACATAAATCTTTCCCGTAGTTTGTAGACGCAATAACTTTTGCTCAAACCAATCAAAATACGCTTATTGCGATTTTTTTTATACCAAAAATATGTAGTAGAAAACAAATTGGCCTAAAATGTAAAAAAAAAATGTGATTTTTAAATTTTTTTGGGAATGTTATGTAGCAGAATGTGAAAAATATTGTTTTTTTTTCAGAATTGTTGCTCTTTTTTGTTTTTAGTGCAAAAAATTAAAATGGCAAAGGTGATCAAATACCACCAAAAGAAAGCTCTATTTGTGGGAAAAAAAGGACATCAATTTCAATTAGGTACATAGTCGCACGACCGCGCAATTGTCCGTTAAAGTAACGCAGTGCCGAATTGCAAAATATGGCCTGGTCATTAAGGGGGAAAATCTTCCTGTCCAGAAGTGGTTAATAAACAGTAGCGTTTGACATGAACATTTGCAACTATCATCTTTTTATTCTACAGGGCCTCTGCTTTCAGAAAATGTATAATGTGCTGGGGGTTAAAGTCATTTTATTGTCAAAAATGAAGATTTTAACATTTGTGCAAAAATAACAGAGTTAGCTCCAGAGCCGAACTGGTTAAAGCATGTTTATGGGTTTACTTTGACTTTAGCCTTTCCATGTAACGATGGTGCAGGAAGTAATGTGCATTTGCATTACTGTAAAGCCCCTGAAAAACATTAAAGATTCTTATGATTTGTACATAGCACATTATGAACCCAGATACAATGCCAAAGAAGTATTATGTCTCGAAACAGAAGAAATCTATACAGTGCCACTGTGTCGTGTCACACCTTGTCTTCCACCCTGGGGACTTGCAACACCTGAAAACTTTTCTTTCTCATTCTGCTTCTTCTAACAAGCATAAAATAAATCGTTTTCTTTCCGATTGCCATGTTTTCTGCCATTCCTGTGTTCTGCTGCCTGAGATTGGGACAGGAACACATTGCTCAGACTGTCCATTAAACTATTTTTTCAGTTGGTTTTGCCATAGGCAGTAGCACCTGTTACACTTGCCATGTTCTCTCTGGATATGTATATATATTTCTAAGCATTTCTCACTTAGAGCTGTGATATCATGCACATGGGCAACAAGATAACAAGATGAAACAGCAAGGTCAGGGGAATGTGAGGTGAACAGAAAGAGAAAATCTCAAAAGTAGAACGCAGGATAAAGTAATAAAATGCATGAAAGTGGACATTAGGGAAATGAAAACTGCTCATCTTACAGCCTAACTCAGGGCATTCTCCAAATGAATTCCCTGCCAGATAAAGAATTAATGTTCATTTTTTTCTAGAGGCTGATTTTATTGTAGCACCCCTCTGACACCCCAAAGGCAGGATAGCACCTCCAGAGACCGGGGCGGGCTGGCATTTCACCATAGGGCTAAGTCCATGGACCGAGAAAGAATATTGGATACCAGTCGGTTTTGTCTTTTTAAAGTTTAATTGTGGAATGGGTAAGGAGGTAAGGGTTAGGGGTCCCCGATACTGTAATAGATCACTTACAGACTCTGCAGATCCATATCAATGGCCAGCTTCACAGTGTCAGATCCTTTAAGTCAACCCGACAAAACTGTAAGCACATTCCCAAATTTCAGTGTGTTCTTCAAGTGAGTCACCAGGCCCTCCAAAGAGACCAGCCTTCCTCCTGGCTCTCTCCAGTAAGGGGCCTCCCCTGGGTTTCCTCCTTGGCACAGTGTCCTCCAGACCAGGCAGGACAGCTTCAGGACCACTTCAGCACATGTTAGGCCTCAAACTAGGCTATAACCTAACAGCAGAGCCCTATCCAGCAGCATTTCCCTCAGCCTGAGGCAGGACAGAGAGCACATCATGGCCTGTCCCAATTATTTAAAATATTTAACACCCCCCAGCATGCACCAGCAGCATTAACCTCCTACTGGAGTAGCTTTAGGAAATATAAATATTCATAAATTAAACACAAAAAGATCCTGCGCTAATAGTGAGTAAAACAAGTGAGCAAAAATGAGTGAATATGAAAGCAGCTGTAAACACTTGACCAATAGTAAGATCAACAATATAAAGCAAAAAATAGTGCAGCGCTATCTAATATGGTGTAATCCATAAATCAAAGTGAAGCATTAAATAACATAAAAAACACAGTGAACAAAAAAGTCCATGAAATGTGTTCCGAAAATTAATAGTGAGTAGTGGTAAAAAGTCCCAGAGAGGTGATGATAGACCCGAAGACTTGGAATCCAAAGGTAAAGGCAGGAGTACACCCGTGGGATGTAAGTAGCAAAATGGCAGCCACCAGAAGCACAGGCCTCCAACTTAATGGAATGGCCACATGCGCTAAAACAATGATTCCAAATGGATCACCCCTTCCAGAGACCAGGTATCCAGGTAAATTCCTCTATCTCACATAAGAACTCCACACATGGTATCATAAAATATAGAAGGAAATAAGCAGCACATAGCGTAATTCCGTAAAGTTTGCATAAGGTTTTATTAAGATTGCACTTACATGGGTAGCTGTGTATAGAGGCACATCGAAAAAAACATCCAAGGCCGATGCATAGGATCGCGGCGTCCCGCGTGTATGTGAGCTGGCGTCTAGGGGGCATGACAGTTGTGCGTCCAGTGCCGCCCGACCGGTTTCGTCACACTTGACGTCGTCCGGGGCGTGGTATGAGATTCTACAGTATGAGATTCTACAAATAAAACGATGACCAGTGATACCAGTGACAGCTACTAGCGACAGTGCAAAATCACAAGCCAACTTAAGCTAAGGGGAAAACCGGGTGCCAGATCACATACTTAGTACATGATCCGACACTTCTGGGTCTAGGGGCGCGCATGTGTGCTGTCGGCTACCTGCTCCCACTGTGATTAGATACAGCAGGAGTTGATCGGCAGGTACTGCAGACTTGATGTCCGCAAGCACCCGATGATCATTAGGCAGAGAGCCAGAACGGCGTTCTGTCAGTAGGGAAGGCATTGATCCTGTGTTCCTGCAAAGCAGGTACATGGATCAATGCCTTACCCTAGTAAAAACACCTCCCACGCTATTAGAAAACACTGGCTAGGCACACAGTTAACCCTTTGATCGCCCCTGATATTAACCCCTTACCAGTCAGTGTCATTAGTAAGTTACAAAAAGTGTCAAAAGTGTCAGTTAGGGCCTAATTCACCTAGTATTCACTATAACACCTAGTTGGCGAACACGCATACTTTTAGACACAATCCGCAGAGAGCACATCATGGCCTGTCCCAATTATTTTAAAATATTTAACACCCCCCTCTCTCCAGTAAGGGGCCGCCCCTGGGTTTCCTCCTTGGCACAGTTTTCTCCAGACCAGGCAGGACAGCTTCAGGACCACTTCAGCACATGTTAGGTCTCAAACTAGGCTATAACCTAACAACAGAGCCCTATCCAGCAGCATCTCCCTGAGGCAGGGCAGAGAGCACATAATGGCCTGTCCCAATTATTTAAAATATTTAACCCCCCCCCCAGCATGCACCAGAAACATTAACCTCCTACTGGAGTGGCTGTAGGAAATATAAATATTCATAACACAATATGAGATTCTACAAATAAAACGATGACCAGTGATACCAGTGACAGCTACTAGCGACAGTGCAAAATCACAAGCCAACTTAAGCTAAGGGGAAAACCGGGTGCCAGATCACATACTTAGTACATGATCTGACACTCCTGGGTCTAGGGGTGCACATGTGTGCTGTCGGCTACCTGCTCCCGCTGTGATTAGATACAGCAGGAGTTGATCGGCAGGTACTGCAGATTTGATGTCCGCAAGCACCCGATGATCATTAGGCAGAGAGCCAGAACGGCGTTCTATCAGTAGGGAAGGCATTGATCCTGTGTTCCTGCAAAGCAGGAACATGGATCAATGCCTTACCCTAGTAAAAACACCTCCCACGCTGTTAGAAAACACTGGCTAGGAACACAGTTAACCCTTTGATCGCCCCTGATATTAACCCCTTACCAGTCAGTGTCATTAGTAAGTTACAAAAAGTGTCAAAAGTGTCAGTTAGGGCCTAATTCACCTAGTATTCACTATAACACCTAGTTGGCGAACACGCATACTTTTAGACACAATCCGCAGAGAGCACATCATGGCCTGTCCCAATTATTTTAAAATATTTAACACCCCCCTCTCTCCAGTAAGGGGCCGCCCCTGGGTTTCCTCCTTGGCACAGTTTTCTCCAGACCAGGCAGGACAGCTTCAGGACCACTTCAGCACATGTTAGGTCTCAAACTAGGCTATAACCTAACAACAGAGCCCTATCCAGCAGCATCTCCCTGAGGCAGGGCAGAGAGCACATAATGGCCTGTCCCAATTATTTAAAATATTTAACCCCCCCCCCAGCATGCACCAGAAACATTAACCTCCTACTGGAGTGGCTGTAGGAAATATAAATATTCATAACACAATATGAGATTCTACAAATAAAACGATGACCAGTGATACCAGTGACAGCTACTAGCGACAGTGCAAAATCACAAGCCAACTTAAGCTAAGGGGAAAACCGGGTGCCAGATCACATACTTAGTACATGATCTGACACTCCTGGGTCTAGGGGCGCACATGTGTGCTGTCGGCTACCTGCTCCCGCTGTGATTAGATACAGCAGGAGTTGATCGGCAGGTACTGCAGATTTGATGTCCGCAAGCACCCGATGATCATTAGGCAGAGAGCCAGAACGGCGTTCTATCAGTAGGGAAGGCATTGATCCTGTGTTCCTGCAAAGCAGGAACATGGATCAATGCCTTACCCTAGTAAAAACACCTCCCACGCTGTTAGAAAACACTGGCTAGGAACACAGTTAACCCTTTGATCGCCCCTGATATTAACCCCTTACCAGTCAGTGTCATTAGTAAGTTACAAAAAGTGTCAAAAGTGTCAGTTAGGGCCTAATTCACCTAGTATTCACTATAACACCTAGTTGGCGAACACGCATACTTTTAGACACAATCCGCAGAGAGCACATCATGGCCTGTCCCAATTATTTTAAAATATTTAACACCCCCCTCTCTCCAGTAAGGGGCCGCCCCTGGGTTTCCTCCTTGGCACAGTTTTCTCCAGACCAGGCAGGACAGCTTCAGGACCACTTCAGCACATGTTAGGTCTCAAACTAGGCTATAACCTAACAACAGAGCCCTATCCAGCAGCATCTCCCTGAGGCAGGGCAGAGAGCACATAATGGCCTGTCCCAATTATTTAAAATATTTAACCCCCCCCCCAGCATGCACCAGAAACATTAACCTCCTACTGGAGTGGCTGTAGGAAATATAAATATTCATAACACAATATGAGATTCTACAAATAAAACGATGACCAGTGATACCAGTGACAGCTACTAGCGACAGTGCAAAATCACAAGCCAACTTAAGCTAAGGGGAAAACCGGGTGCCAGATCACATACTTAGTACATGATCTGACACTCCTGGGTCTAGGGGCGCACATGTGTGCTGTCGGCTACCTGCTCCCGCTGTGATTAGATACAGCAGGAGTTGATCGGCAGGTACTGCAGATTTGATGTCCGCAAGCACCCGATGATCATTAGGCAGAGAGCCAGAACGGCGTTCTATCAGTAGGGAAGGCATTGATCCTGTGTTCCTGCAAAGCAGGAACATGGATCAATGCCTTACCCTAGTAAAAACACCTCCCACGCTGTTAGAAAACACTGGCTAGGAACACAGTTAACCCTTTGATCGCCCCTGATATTAACCCCTTACCAGTCAGTGTCATTAGTAAGTTACAAAAAGTGTCAAAAGTGTCAGTTAGGGCCTAATTCACCTAGTATTCACTATAACACCTAGTTGGTGAACACGCGTACTTTTAGACACAATCCGCAGAGAGCACATCATGGCCTGTCCCATTTATTTTAAAATATTTAACATCCCACCCGTCTCTCCAGCATGCACCAGCAGCATTAACCTCCTACTGAAGTGACTGTAGGAAATATAAATATCCATAACACAGTATGAGATTTTTACAAATAAAATTATGATGATGACCAGTGATACCAGTGACAGCTACTAGCGACAGTGAAAAATCATAACCCAACTTAAGCTTAGGGAAAAACCAGGTGACAATTTATACAATCAGTCTGAGCTAACTACAGCCAAACCAAAAATGAAATTGACATAGTAGCCCCTGTTTAGGACAAGAGAGCCACATAAAACAGAATACTACTTACCTAATTTCAGGATTCTGCCGTCTCCCTTCCAGACAATTTTGGTTGTGATGCCCAGTCCCCTGAAACCACTCTGTTTGCTAATGTTATCACTTACAATGCAGGACCAGCGGCCACATCTCATCCTGATGACTTGTGTTCAATAGATAATGAGATAGCCCATGACAGTTCTTTTTCTCAGTGCTCAGTAAGCGGGTCTGCCTGTTATAATTTCATCACAGTCTCAGTAGTGTAACAAGAGAAATGCTGCACATGAACAGAACCTTAGAAAATGGCTTTTTCAAAAGAAAAAAATATATCTAGTCCTAAAAATGTTCCCTTCCCTATCCTGCCTAATCTGTATTAAAGGGATTTGTATGCTTACCTATTTTCAACCACTTGCGGACTGCCCACTGCACATTTACTGCGGCAGAGTGACGGCTCTGTGCTGGATCACATACTTAGTACATGATCCGACACTTCCAGGTCTAGGGGTGCGCATGCGTGCTGCCGGCGACCCGCTCTTGCTGTGATTAGATACAGCAGGAGTTAATCTGCGGGTGCCGCAGACTTGATGTCCGCAAGCACCCGCCAATCATTATTAGGCAGAGAGCCAGAACAACGTTCTGTCAGTAGGGAAGTCATTGATCCTGTGTTCCTGCAAAACAGGAGCCTAGATCAATACTTTACACCTCCCACACTGTTAGAAAACACTGGCTAGGCATACCGTTAACCCTTTGATCGCCCCTGATATTAACCCCTTCCCAGCCAATGTCATTAGTACAGTTACAAAAAGTGTCAAAAGTTTCAGTTAGGGCCTAATTCACTATAACGCCTAGTCGGTAAACACTCCTACTTTTAGACACAATCCGCAGAAAAAGCGTACATTTAGTCATAAAAAGCAAATTCACTATAGCGTGCGGGAAAAATTAGTCGCGAAAGCGAATTTACTATAGGTCACAGAAATCATTGACCATCTAAATCAGTAGTCGTGGTAGAAGCAAGGGAATTGCACATGGAAATAATGTTTAGAGAATGATATCATAGCTGAAATTATTCCTAAAGATGTGGTATATTGTTTGGAGATGATCTGCTTTTTAAACTTTTTAAAAAAGTGATGTGTAAATATGATTGAAAGTCTGAGAAGAGATAAATTCTCCCTCTTTCTACGACTATGTACGAGCACAAGTGCGCATGACAAGAAAAATAGTAACAATTCTTCCCACAGTCAATTCTAACCGGGCGCTATAGTGAATTTGGAAATTCGCGAATGTGAAAAATGTGTACGCAAATGTAAATTTGTGCGTAAGATATATAAAAGCAAGGGTAAACTATTGATTCTAATTGTACAACTGTTATTTACACAAAAACATACATTTTAATTTTGAGGTGTACCCTTTAATTTCTAAAATAAATAGTCCTTGCTGGCTTTTTATGTTGCTTTCTATCCCTTTTTTTTTTTTTTTTAAACAATGCTAGTAATGTTTTCATGTTTTTGGAACATATATTTTTCTCTCTCTCTACATAGATAGATATATATATATACTGTATATATATAAATATATATATTTTTTAGATAGATAGAACCAGCGATGGGCTTGACGTTCAAGGATTTGACTCGAACATCAGCTGTTCACTGAACACACAAACAAATGGGGCACTCAGTGGGAAGTTTGCCCGCCGATGAGCACCCCATAATGCACTGCGCTGGTGCACTGAATAAATTACTGATGATTGGCCAAAGCATGCACATGACCTGTATGCTTTGGCCAATCACAGCACAATGTCTTGTCAGAGCCATGTGTAACTTAGCTATCAATTTTCACTACACCATACATACGTGTCTAGTCCTTTATGGTCATATTTTTAAGTTTTCCCTGACAGCTGAGTGTGTCTGCATATGGCCCGCTAAAGGCTAAGTTCACTTTTTTTTTTTTGCGCTAAATTTTAGCTCCCCTATGTGCCAAAATTCCATTAATGTACCTCTGCTGAAAACAAACAAACAATTTCTTTAGTTGAAAGAAGAAAGCCTTACCTGCACTTTTGCTATATTTCCTATAACAAGTCATGCCTGATATACTGTGGCAGGGTGGCTCAGCTGTGCAAAATCACGTAGATCCCACGCTCCCGCTGTAATTAGACAAAGCGGGAGACAGCACGTGTGAGGAGTGGCGGCGCTCGCCGCTGGCCTTCCCCTGATCGACATAGAAAATGACAAAAGACCCACCTGCTTATGTAAACAAAGCAGGCGAGTCTTCTGTCACACAGGCAGATAGAGATCAGGAGTTTCAGCTAAGCCATTCCCCCACACAGTCAGCAAGCACAGTTAAGCATACATTAACCCCTTTGATCACCCCGGTGTTAACCCCATCCCTGCAAGTGTCATTTATACAGCAACAGTGCATATTATTTAGCAGTGATTACTGTATTAATGTCACTGGTCAAAAATGTTAGTTAGGGGTCCGATTTGTCAACTGCAATATATATATATATATATAATATATATATATATATGCAATGTCGGAGTCCTGCTAAAAATCGCTGATCGCCGCCATTACTAATAAAAAATAAAAAATAAATAAAAAATCCAAAAATCTATCCCGTAGTTTGTAAACATTATAACTTTTGTGCAAACCAATTAAAATATGCTTCTTTGGGATTTTTTTTTAACGAAAATATGTAGCAGAATACAAATTGGCCTAAAATAGATTTTTAAATATTTTTTGATTGGGAATGTTTTATAGTAGAAAGTAAAAAATATTGTGTTTTTTTCAAAAATTGGCGCCCTTTTTTGTTTATAGCGCAAAATCTAAAAACCGCAGAGGTGATCAAATACCACCACAAGACAGCTCTATTTGTGGGAAAAAAGAACATCAATTGTATTTGGGTACAGCATCGCACGACCGAGCAATTTTTCGCTAAAATAACGCAGTGCCGAATCGGAAAAAAATTGCCTGGTCATTAGGGGGGTAAAACCTTCCAGGGCTGAAGTGACTAACTAGAGCGCCCAGTAAGACACAGGAAGGAATTCATCAGCTGACCTCATTGACACACACCTGTGGCTGCCTTCCAACAGATCGCAACCACCCCCAGGTACACGGTTTTCTAATACAATTAATCAGTGATCACTGGTCTCACTAAATATATAGACATTTTTTTTTTCCTTAAAGGGTAACTACACTTTTGTGACAAAAAAAAATAGCAAATAAAGAAAAAACAATATAGCGTATACAATTCGACATAAGTCATATTGTAATTGAATGTTATTAAAAATTACCTTTCCTTTTCAATCTGCAGCCATTGTCATTTTCTAAAAATGCAACGCAATATGGCTACCTGGAGGTGTTCTGTACACAGAATGTGCACTGACAACACCCCAGAAACATAATTTCCTGCTTGCGTGATTGGCTCACCTATTTTCCCAGAAGGCTGCACTAAGATACAAGTCAGATTTCTGGCAATCTCTGCAACAAAAAATGAATTTTTGGGGAGATACCCCCAATAGGAACACATCTAAAGGGATGCAGGCCCAGCAGCTTTCCTCATTAGAGCTCTGCAGCTGCCGCAGCTGATAGATAATTATGAAACCACTCCCATTTGACCCACTCAGTACAGAGGCACAGAGGAACAAACAATGATTTCTTCAGAATAACAAAAGGTAGGAATCTGCAACAAAAGTTTGTTATCATCCTTGTAATGTACAGAGATCACCCAGAGAGGAATAGTTTTTTTCTCAACAAAAGTGGAGTTACGCTTTAAATTCATCTTGCATAGATCCATTAATTTGGAGAGTGAAGGAAATGAGCGACCAGATAACAGCCTATAAGGACAGAACTGTAGTATTGAAAACAGGAGAAGCGTGTCCTGAGTTCTGTAAAGCTCAGCATACACTGTACAATCTAAATGTACAATCTGCTTTACATCTGCCATCAATTATGTAGCGCAAGGGCATGCCTGATTAGATACAGAGTGATCGGATAGCTGGTGTGTCCTCCCATTATATAGTTTGGTAAATCTAAAGGAGATTGTACAGAGCTTGTTAGAAAGTTAGGAGTAGCTCTTAATTGTGTTCATGGAACTCTACATAGCTTTGTGGAGTGAAGTTGTGCTGCCTGCCACAAGAAGGTATACCAGCACAAATTTGATCAGAAAATAAAATCAGACCCCCCCCCCCCCAACTAAAGAAGGCCCTTAGGTCTCTATTATATGATAAATAGATAAATAATTTTTAGAATGTTGACTTCTAGTTATATATGGTTATTCTTTCATCATGGTACTACTACGTATTCCAGTTAAAAAAAATCTGCTCAACACAGTGGCTTAGTGGTTAGCACTCTGAACTTGGACCAATCAGGTCATGGGCTCAAATCCCACCTCCCTAAATTTCCATGGCAATTGTATATCTGCATAGGGGAAAACATAATTGCGAACAGTGCGATACATTAGACCCCGTTCACACTGGGGCGACCTGTCAGGCGACGTCGCCGTAGGTCGCTTGCCATAGAGAAGCTGTGGACCCGTTCTAATAGGAGCGACACAAGTCGCTCCGACTTAGAAAAAGGGTCCGGAGCTTCTTTGGGGCGACCTGCATTGACTTCAATGTTATGAAGTCCATGCCGGCCGCTCTGAGGTCGCGGTGCGAGCTGCGCGCCGCGACTTGTGAGGTTGCCCCGGCAAGTCGGATCACCCCAGTGTGAACGGGGTCTTAAAACCCACAGTGTAAATATTGTACAATGCACATATCCATTCGCCACTAAAATTCTAGGAAGATGGTAGCATGGGTGGGATTTAAAGCCATGAGCTGACTGTTGCTATATGTAAATACAAATTAAACATTCAAAAATATTTGACATATAATAGAGATGTAACTGTAATTATTCAAGAAATATAGCATTAAAGAATAGCAAACATTACTTTGAACACTGATTAAGAAATGCATTCGTTTGTAGAACAGGAAAAAAATAAACCAGGAAAGAAGATTAATATTATAGATATCAGCAAAAGAAGCAAAACAAGTCACATCTACAATTTTTTTGACAATTTAGCAAGGATCTTGCATTTGTATTTTAAGAGAATAAAGATTCTCTAGAACTATGTTCATTCGTTAATCATGGTACTACTGTATATTCTAAGTATGATTGTGCTAATCTCAGTGGCTTAGTGGTTTACACTCCTATCTAGAAATGCTCAGACCATAGGTTCAAATCCCCAGTGTGGTATCACCTGCTCAAATTCTAAACAGCAGAGGATGCTGAAAATAGGCAAACGCCTAATTGCCACTGCCACATCAGCATGGTTGTTTCCATAATTTGCATGTCACGATATGTTATTCAGAAAAAGTATTATTGTGTGGAAATTAAAGAATCAAAAGCTAGTGAACACGCAGGGTGTTAGCATGGTTGGGATTTGAACTCATGACCTAAGTGCTTTTTATGCAGACCACTAAGCCAATGTGCCAAGTACGATTAGACTTGCATAATAGTTTAGTATGATTAAAGAATGAACATAGATAATTAGAACTCTATAGTCTCCTAAAAAATAAATGTAACATGAAAAAAAAATGTACATATAACAGATATGTAACTGTAAATGATGAATACATGTAACCTCATGGAATAGCAGATATGACCTAAAGCATATGTAAACCCAACATTTCATATTCTTGATATATGCCTGCTGTACCGTGTTCTTGTATAAGAACGTATCCTGTTCTCTGTGTATTGCAGGGTGTTCCTGCCAGTCCCTCTGCTTTCCTATCAAAAACTGACCACACTAAGCATAAGAGCACATCGTGGTCAGTTTTCTGCCTGTGTTGAGAATGCAGATCAGTGGCTTAGTGGTTTACACTCCTATCTAGAAATGCTCAGACCATAGGTTCAAATCCCCAGTGTGGTATCACCTGCTCAAATTCTAAACAGCAGAGGATGCTGAAAATAGGCAAACGCCTAATTGCCACTGCCACATCAGCATGGTTGTTTCCATAATTTGCATGTCACGATATGTTATTCAGAAAAAGTATTATTGTGTGGAAATTAAAGAATCAAAAGCTAGTGAACACGCAGGGTGTTAGCATGGTTGGGATTTGAACTCATGACCTAAGTGCTTTTTATGCAGACCACTAAGCCAATGTGCCAAGTACGATTAGACTTGCATAATAGTTTAGTATGATTAAAGAATGAACATAGATAATTAGAACTCTATAGTCTCCTAAAAAATAAATGTAACATGAAAAAAAAATGTACATATAACAGATATGTAACTGTAAATGATGAATACATGTAACCTCATGGAATAGCAGATATGACCTAAAGCATATGTAAACCCAACATTTCATATTCTTGATATATGCCTGCTGTACCGTGTTCTTGTATAAGAACGTATCCTGTTCTCTGTGTATTGCAGGGTGTTCCTGCCAGTCCCTCTGCTTTCCTATCAAAAACTGACCACACTAAGCATAAGAGCACATCGTGGTCAGTTTTCTGCCTGTGTTGAGAATGCAGATCAGTGTGCTGATGTTTCTCCTCCCCATCTCTCTTAGCTCCTTATGCAGCAGCTGAGAACAGAAGACATGTGATCACTTATAAAAAAGCGGAAAAAAGGTATTTATAATGTTTTTTTTTATATAAATCTATACACAAATGTTTTGCCTTTCATTTATATTTTAAATGGAATGGGTTGTTTTAAAGGTGAGGGTTTACATGTACTTTAACCACTTGCCGACCGGTCACGTTGACCGTACTGCGGCAAAGTGGCACGATCCCGTCCAGCGACGTAGACTTACGTCGCTGGACTCCTCCGCCTGTAGGCGGCGCTCGCGCGCCGCCGGAGGCACGCTCCCACTGTTTTCATTCACAGCGGGAGTCGGGCCAGGGGAGGAGCAGCGGCGATTGCCGCTGCTCTTCCCCGATCGTCGGGGAATCTAGTTTGGAGATCCGCCCGCCTGTGTAAACAGAGCAGGCGGATCTCCTAAGTGACAGGGAGTGACAGATCGCAGTGTTCAGCATAGCTGAACATACGATCTGTCCCTGACTCACTCAGTCACCTCCCCCCCCACACGTCAGTAAGCACCAGGCATACATTAACCCCTCCCTCTCCAATAAGATTAACCCCTTCACTGCCAGTGTCATTTTTACAGTAACAGTGCATATTTATAGCATTGATTACTGTAGTAATGTCACTGGTACCCCCAAAAGTGTCAAAAATGTCAGTCAAGCATCCGATCTGTCCGCCGCAATGTCGCAGTCCCGCAAAAAAAATTGCAGACCGCCGCCATTACTTGTTAAAAAAAAAAACACCAAAAATTACAGAAATCTTTCCCTTAGGTAGTAAACGCAATAACTTTTGCGCAAACCAATCAAAATACACTTATTGGGATTTTTTTTACCAAACATAGGTAGCAGAAAACAAATTGGCCAAAAATTTTAAAAAAGTTTGATTTTTACATTTTTTTGGGGGGAATTTCATATAAAATTAAAATGTTAAAAATATTGTTATTTTTTCAAAATAAACGCTCTTTTTTTGTTTATAGCGCAAAAAGTAAAAATCGCACCTTCAATCAAATACCACCAAAAGAAAGCTCTGTTTGTGGGGAAAAAAAAGACGTAAATTTTGTTTGGGTACGGCGTCACACAACCGCACAATTGTCAGTTAAAGTCACACAGCACCGAATCGCAAAAAGTGGCCTGGACGTAAGACAGCAAAATCCTCCGGTGGTAAAGTGGTTAAAAGAGAAGTACAGGTAAAGTTCTTTTGCCCATACTTCTCTTGTGGGCCACAGGAGTGCACTTACTTTTGCTTTATGCACTTCGTTTTCCTGTGACCCAGAATCAGCCGACAGTGGGCTATAGCCCGCTGTTAGCTGAAATGGCAGAGCAGAGCCATTGTAAAGGGTGCCTTAGTAACGCAGATTTGGAGTCACAAGGGACCCCTTCATCAGTCATGTGATCACATGCCTGACGAAAGGGTCCTGCGTGACTTTGAAACGTGGCACTCTCTTGTTTGTGATGTGAGAATGCTTTAATAAAAAAACGTTTGGACGCAACGTGAAGATCTATGGTGTGCTGGCAAATAACTTCATCAATAAACAGCTTTTTATCAGAATGTATTGATACATTTCAGACATACCAGCTGTATTACAAATGGGATTTGATGATCACCAAAGCATACATAACTGGACTAAAGGACGGGGCTTTTTCTCTGTGTTTCATACATTTAGCATGGCAGAATGAGTGCTTCCTCCACAACGCTCAATGTGTACCTTGGTGGTCATATCCCTCCTGAGTAATAAATGTTCGTTGCTGTTCAAACATTACTCTTGAAATTACTAGAAAGTGTGACAGTTTTAAAAGGTTCTTTATGAATAATATCAATAGCTCCTATGGAAAAAGGCAGCCCAGAGTAAAAGAGTGAGATTGGAAATATTGCTTTCCAATTCCATATAAGCAGAGCATGTTGTCATATGTGATGTGTTTTGAATGGGCAAATTACTGGCTTTTTGGCTTGGAAATTGCTCATATTCATTCAAAATTGCTTCTCAGGCGTGGAAATCAATCTTTGTTTTGCAAATTTCAATTCCTTTTGTGCTAACCACATAGATGGAACTAAATGTGTTTCAAAATATTTCTTTAAAAAAGATCATATGTGATGTTAATTTTAATCAATTTTTTTATTGCAGGAATCAATAATATGAGATCTAATGTGACAATACCAAGGACCAAGGAGTCATTTGTGTAGTGTATATCAAAATACAGTGTTTTCTGCTTTTGTCATACATCTTAGATATCATAGATTGGCAAAAATATGAAATATGGAGAAGAGCAAAGAGCAATAGAATGTGTCAGATATGGCTTCAGAATTAAAGTGCAAGGTATTCATGGTACTGGCATCCATTGTAGGATCAAAAATATGCTATTTTTTAAGATATTTTAAAATACATTTTAAAAATATTTAAAAATACAAGTGTAGTTCTTAAAGTGGTACTAAACCCAAGACCCTGCATTCACTATATCTGGTCTCCCATGGTACACGTGTAGCGCTACCCCCGCAGGAGCCGCCTAAGTATGATTGGTTCCGTACTCTGCCTTTCAACCCCAAGAACAATCTCCACCCCTCTGGCACACCTGGCAATAATGTAAGTGCAAAGACCAATGAAAACCCACACGTTATGATAAAACACAGAAGTGTCTTTACTATAAGGTTTCTGTGTAAATATAACAGACAGTAATAGTGTATTCTTGAATGAATTAGCAATCACTGAGATTAACAGCAGTATAACTCAATGTATTATATCATACTGCTTCTAGGGGATTCCACACATGTAAATGACCCCAGAAGCAGAGGCAAGCACTTAAACAACAACAAATTGCAAAATAACAATTAAACACAAGCTGGGTTACCACTACTTAAACTAGCGCTATGAGTCCAGGCAGGAGGAGAGCAGAAAAATGACTTTCTCTTATGTCAGACCTCTCTCTTCTCTCCCCTGACACCACAGGCCCAACTACAAACACTGTACCTAATTGCTTAGTGGCTTAACTCCCAAGTCAGACTACACTGCACATACACTACATATACAGAGCCCTGAGTATGTGTGTCTGTGCCCATATGGCACCAGTAACTTTAGTCCCTTGGAAGAAGGATGAGGCCTTGTATCTTCGGTTAGCCACTTTAGTTGGTGCACTTAGAACTCCTGCTTGCCAAATTGTAACTGTGGTATGCTGAAAGTATCCGCATAGCAAGGCAGACACTGTGACTGCTTAATAGGGCTTCAATAAGACCCAGGTTCTGGCAAGTGAGGGCACGGAGAAGTAACTCTGTCTGTGTGCAGTGTCCTTGTTTCCTGCAGATGGGCAAGTGCCCTCTTACCATTCCCGCGGTCAAGGCCCAAATAAATGCCTCCATCCCTGGTTACATAGACAATGTGTGCTTTGTGGGACTTTGAGTGAGACACCAGCAGGTATGCCCAGCGTCTCCATCCCTGTATCGGAAAAAAACGAAGATGGTGTTTTTTTTTCAGCCAGACTAAATATGACAACACAACTTTTTAGAGGTAAAAAGAGGTATAAATAAAAATGTGTTCACAATTTTACATATAACAAATGTAATCATGTTGCGGTATATGATTTCTGGAGAGAGGGTTACAACAAGCCTTTACTTCTACTTTAAGACTTAAGCTGTGAAGGGTAAATGCAGACTAGCACAAAGCCCACTCACACTCCTGTAGCAAATGATGCAAGTCTGAAAAAGAGGGCCACATGCCCTTGGTATCATCCACAAGAAACTTTATTGGAGACTGCTCAGGGAGAACACGGCAGAACGTGCCATGATGTTCTGTCCGAGCAGTCTCCAATAACGTTTTTTGAGGATGATACCTGCAGTGTGCAACACTGCTATTCCTTTGGCATATAATTGTATTATTCTCATAATTATAAGCAGATGCCCCCCCCCCACGCGTACGTCAGAGGCCAACAGCCCCCCCCACCATCAGAAGTCAAGTACCCCCTCCCTCCCTTACATTAAATGCACCCCCTTACCTTGTGCTGCTGCTGGGAAGCAGCTGGGGTCAGAGCTGGGAAGCAGAAAGTGCAGGGTATGGAGGAGAACCAGAGGAGGGCAAGAGTCTGCTGAATGCTAAAACCAGGGAAGGCATAGGCCCTGCGACTGCAGAGAGGTGCAGGATTTGGTGGTGGAGTTCTGTCCTCCTCCATGCTGTCGACTGCAGAGACAAGGGGAGGGCAGAGATGAGCCTCTCCACTGCTGCACAGAGAAAGGCAGGATCTGGCGGAGGAGTTGTATCCTCCTCTCTGTTGCCAACTGCTGAAAAAAAGGGGGAGGTAGAGACAAAGGCGGTGCCACAGCTGCAGGAGAGGTTTGAGGGCCACATGTTTGATACATGTGCTGTAGAACCTCTGATCAGGATGTAGGGTCAGTATTGGACTTAACATTGGGGAATTGCTGTTGTTCAGCGCTGAACAATGTTTCAATAAAGAAAAAGTATGACATAGTAAATGTAGTTGTGTGGTGTAAGGATAATTTCCTTACACCATAGATGTACACCTGGTTTGAAGGCGATGTGACTACTTTAGTAGGGGAAGGCGGTTGGCACTGGATTAAAGAAAGATTGGGCATACAGAGATGGTTGAGACCACGAAAAGAATCAGCAGGGCTCAGGAGGCCCAAAAGTCAGAAATGTGTGACATGCTGCCTTGTACAAGAGACGCAGATGGTACAGTGAGGAGCCAATGGAATCCTGAGATCCTGTCCAGAGAAAGAGAGATCACGTAGAGTCAGACACTCTGAGAGGGGAATGTAGCCTAAGAGTTAAGCGACGCATCAGAAAAGTTGAAGTGAAAGGGGTTAGCAAAAATAGCATCCAGAAAAGAATTCCCAATCAGGTTACATAGAAATCTTCAGTGTGATGTTGTTTGATACGCCATGTGGAGGAGGGAGGGCTTTGGCATGGAGTCTGCAGGACCATAGAGCATATATATGCAACCATAGAGCACAAAAGTGGGTGGATCATGTAGGCGGATTACTTAAGGCGGCAGTAAACTGCAGCGGATGAAAAAAAAAAAAAAATCCCCTGCAAGGCAGTGTCATAATGTGCTAGTATGCATATCATACTAGCACGTTATGAGAGACTTGCCTTAGAAAGAAGCCCTCCAGCGTTGCTCTGTCACCGCTAAGAGAGCTGACATCTTCTTCCGATATTCCTTTCAAGTGAGTGTCCTCCGGCTACATGAGTGGCCAGGGGCACAATGACGTCACTCCCATGCATGCGCATGGGAACCGCCGTTTAGGGAACGGGCTGTGAAGGATCGGCACTGTATGCCAGATCTTCAGAGCGCATGCTCTGGTAAGGTCACTGGCTGCATGCATTCTGAATATCTCCTAAACTGTGCAAGTTTAGGAGATATTTACAGTACCTTCAGGTAAGCCTTACTATAGGATTGCCTGTAGGTACAAGCGGTAAAATACAGTAGAGTTTACTACCATTTAAGTAAGTGCAATACTGCACAAATAGTTTCTAAATGTGTGTTTTAGCTATTGATTTATCTCTATGGCTGGAGTTGTCCTTTAAAACAAAGGTCTTTGTCTGAAACAATAAGGAATGTATTTGCAACGGGTGTTTTGTCCAGAAGAGGCAGTATCCAGATTAATCATTTTGCCAATTGGTATTCATCTTTCCTGTAAATGACTGAAGTCTCTCTCCATAAAAGTAATAAAGTGACTATGTAAGCCACAGGAATAGCAGCTGATGGGGTATTACTTGCTCATCTATAAACTGCACAGTGATTGTACTGAAAACGATTGCCGTCCATGGTAAGAGCTTTACAGCTGGCTGTGTTGAAGCACTTTGCATTTTGACACCCGGCCACTGTGATATTAGTAAATATGACACCTCATTATAACAAAAGTTTAATGCACATTCTTATTAAAGAGCAACTGCATGCCAGAAATAAATCAATAACTACTAATGATATTCATTGAAACAATGCATTTAAACTATTCAGTAAATCCACTCATTATTCTCATAAAAGGAATGTATAATGGTTTTCTAAATATTTTCCTTATTTACCCATAATGATCGGGGCTAAGGGCTAAAAAATATAAGTAATAAACTTTATATATATATATATATATTTATTTTTATAGTGTGTGTATATATATATATATATATATATATATATATATATATTTATTCACACAGAATATATATACTTTTTATAGGAAATTATCAACTAAGAGAGCGCTGACAATCAGTTCGCTCTTTTAACCAGATACTGTTGCAAAATACCTGCTGTCCAGGACACACTCCTGGTGTCTTGTACATACTGTATCCCTCCCCCTGCTTCGATGTAGTGTACTCTAGAAAGGGCATCCGCATTCTGATGTTGCGTTCATGGTCTGTGTTCCACTACTAATTTAAACTCTTGAGATGCTAAGAACCACCCAGCAACTCTGGCGATCGTGTGTTTGTTATGTCTCATCAAGGTCAATGGGGCATGGTCTGACACTAGGCGAAACTTCCTGCCCAGGAGAAAATAGCATACTAAGTTCAGAGCCCACTTAATGGCCAGGCACTCCCACTCCAGTAAGGCATAATTTTTTCTCTGTGGCTGTCAAATTTCTACTAAAAAAGACTATAGGATGTTCCTCCCCATTGGCCTCTTAGGCTCCTAATCCTTCACTGGAGACATCTGTTTGGAAATCAAATTCTTTTGAAAAGTCCGGAGTGACCAGCAATGGATACTGGCATAAAGCCATTTTAGGCAGCCTTCTCAGTCTTGTCATTCCACTTGACCATAACTGACTTCCTGCTCTTTGTCAAGTCAGTGAGAGGTGGAGCAATAGTGGCAAAGTTGGCAACAAACGTAAGGTAGTACCCCATGATGCCCAAAAAAGCTTGGACCTATTTCTTTATGACTGGGCCAAGCCTGAATAGCTTCTACCTTATTCATCTGAGGTTTCACCAAAACTGTACCCACAATGTACCCCAAATACTTGGTCTCTTCCATAGCAAATTTTCTGGGTTCACAGTAAATCCCTCCTTCTTTAGAGAGTCTAAGACTGCCTGCACTTGGGGAAGATGAGATTCCCAGTCAGTACTAAAAATGACAATGTCATCTAAATACGCTGAAGTGTATTCCGATGTCGGCGTAAGGTTTTATTCATAGCTCTCTGGAAAGTAGCTGGGACAGTATATAAGCCGAACGGCATTCTTATATACTGGAAATGACTATCTGAGGTAGAAAATGCAGTCTTTCCTGTTTCAATATGTTTATTGGTTTTCGAGGAGAACATAGAGAATTCGATACAACACAAATATCGCTCAAGCAGGGGAAAAAATGCAGTCTTTTATTTGGCTTCCTTAGTTAAAGGTATTTGCCAGTAGCCTTTGGTAAGGTCTAAAGTGGTAATGTACTGGGCTGGTCCCAACCTTCCTATCAGCTAGTCTGCTCGGAGCTTTGGATATGCATCGCACTTCGATAACTCATTGAGCTTCTTGAAATCATTAAAAAAACGCGTTCTTTTGGGCTTTAGTATCAACACAATGGTGCTCAACCACTCACTCTGCGATTCCTCAAGATATCAAGTTCAAGCATTTTCTTAACTTTCTCTGACACTGATTTCCTCTGTGCCTCAGGAATGCAATAGGGTTTAACTCAGACCTTCACATTAGGTTCCGTTAAAATGTCATGTGTGACTACCCTGGTAAGATCTGGGAGTCCTGAACACCTCTCCCTATTCCTCTGTAAAAACTATTTTTACTTGCTGTGTTTGTAGCATAGACAGAAAGGTGCATACTCAGATGGAATTCTCCCCTACAGGATACTCAGCACTAATCTCAGCCAGGGAAACTACCTGCTCTCTGTCCTTCCTGGTATATCTGGAAGGGCTTCCTGTTCCCACGTTTACGTACTTAATAGTTGACTTCTCCAACCTTTTTTACCACCTCAAAAGGCCCCTGCCACCTTGTCAGGAATTTGTTTTCCACTGTGGGAATGAGTACAGCCACCCAATCCTCAACCTGAAACTGTCTAAGCTTGGCACACCTGTTGTAAACCCTTCTTTGTGCTTCCTGTGCATTTGTGTGTGCTCCTTTATTAGAGGTATCACCTTAGAGATCCACTTTCTCATCTGAGTTATATGTTCTACGACTGTTACCTTCACTATGTTTCCTTTGCTTAGTTGCACAACCTTTTTTAGCATTGACGAGAGTTTTTTTAAACCACTCTATTAGCCCATTAGTCTGTGGGTGGTAGACAGATGTGTGCACCTGTTTGATCTGGAATAACTGGCACAGATCTGCCCTCACTCGAGACATGAATGGGGTGCCCTGGCCTGTCAAGATCCCTTTCGGGAATCCTGTCCTTGAAACATATTAATCAATTCCCTGGCAATTGCTTTTCAGGAGGTCTTCCTCAGTGGGACTGCCCCTGGATACCTGGTCTATTAATGAAGTACTATTAGGATGTATTGGTGGCCCCAAGCTGATTTCACTAAAGGGCCCACCATATCAATTGCGATAAGCTTGAATGGTATCTGATAGACCATTTGCCCCAGATGCAACACAATCAGAGTTCTCTAAAGTCTTACCAACCTCCTGTGTAATTATGCTGCATGCCATAGTAGATTTACTGGTACGAGTGGGTATTCCTTGGTATCCCCATGTATAAACACTACCCTCAGGATTCTTGCTACCCAGGACTCGCCTCCCCAGCTACCCTGCTATCCACAAGTGTTACCATACATCCCAGCAGTGCTTTGGAGTGAAGCTGGTTCACCCAGAGGTCACACTCAAAGCCCCTCTGTTAGGTCCAATTCCCTGTACAGCACACACCATGTGTTCCTCCTGCAGAAGACATTGGGCCTAGACATGGTCCTGGAAATGATACCACCAGTTCAGCACATCCTTATTCCTTTAGACTGGAGCAGAGTTCTGGGTTACTGGGGTGGTCAATCCCTGGCTCCCTCCCCACTGACAGGGGGTTGTTGTGATCTTGCAGGCCCCAGTAGATCCTCCACCTTAGTGTATCTCTCGACTATTTTCACCAGTTCATCTACTGTCTTGGGGTCTCTAAGACCCACCCAGCACTGAAGGTTGTTTGGCAGCAACTTTAGGTACCAGTCTAACCATCTAGGAACCCAACAACACCTCTGACTGCAGCAATTTCTTGAGCAGCTGAATCCGATCATGCATCTGAGACTTTGGCAGACAGTCTGGGTGATACCTCAAGTGGTCTACTGTTTGGCTTGCATAGAAGTATTCATCCCAAGGGGAGCCAGAATTTCTAACTTCAGCCATTTGTAGTAGCATCAGCAGATGATGGATCAAAAAATGCTACCCCTTTCTTTCTGTTGTTCTTGAAAAGTGGCCAGACATGCCTCCACATAATCACTAGGAGTTAGCTTTTGCAGGTAGTGGCTGGCCCTCACAGTTACCTGGTTGATAGGGGCAAAACCTACTTGTTCCTTGTAAAAGACACTACACCACTTCCTGTAAGGCAGCCAGCGTCTATCGCTGCTGGACCATCACCACCTGGCGATGGTTGGCTTCCGCAGAGACACATAAGAAAGAGGAAAAAACCGCTCAGATGAAGAGTCCTCCCAACGATCAAAACAGGGTGCTGGTAAGATCCGCAATCCTGGCAGCTGTACTTGAGTAGAGAGAAACAACCGCACTCCAGTTTGAAAGTATGAAGTATTAAAATCCGTTTATTGAAAATCCAAACGATAAAAGCAGTCCATGGTGACAATCAGAGACAGGGGATGAAGACACAGTTGACGCGTTTCACAAAATTACATTCGCTTAGTCATAACTTCTGCAGAGACCTAAACCAAAAAATGTCTCTGAGCTATGGATGTGTTAAACAAACCCAAAGTGCTGCTGCTCAAAAATTCTGGTATTTTAAATGACAAAGGTGGCAATGCACAGCGCAAAATAGGTATAAAATGACAAATGTGTAATAATAATGATAAAACTGAATAAAACTCCTGCTATTGCATCTTCACCCTCAAGTGCATATTAAGCAAAGTGCCTTTAAAATGTGCAAATCATATATAGTACAAATGTGCAATCATATAGAAATGTGCAAATAAGCATAATCACATGTGCATAAATCAAAAATAAATACAATAAAAATAGTAATAATAAAGTTCCAAAAAAGTTCAAAATATTTAAGCAAGTGGCCAGTGAAAATGTCCAAAAGCACTTAAGTGCTTTAAATATGCAGATCTATGCAAATCCGTGCCAAAAATCAGGTGCAATTCTGTAAAGATCCACCCCCTTTGGATTCCACTTACCAGACTGATAGGACCCCCCTAGCAATACTGCATATGGGTCAAACACGCTAAGTCCGGTGTGGAATGCGATTGGTATCCTTTGGACTGGTTAGGAATCGATCTCACCCAAGGTATGTATGCCAGTAGGATAAGAAACCGTAGGGAATGAAGACTCACAATAGTGTAATCCCGTTTGGTATGTTTATTGAATACAGCAAAGATAAAAAACACTCACATTTTCGTTGATAAAACAAGCCTTGTTAGAAATTCAATCATATGCGGCTCTGTAGGTTTCCTAAGAAGCGGTGCTCGCTCGGACTGTGCTGGTCCCGGCTTGCGTTCCACTGCTACCACCTGGCGATGGTTGGCTTCCGCAGAGACCTGCATTTGCGCCCAAATGGCTTCCTGCTGGGCCTGTATTCGTGCCTGAGTGGCTTCCTGCTAGGCCTGTATTTGTGCATGAGTGGCTTCCTAATGGGCCGCTGTGCTCTGAACCAAGGCTTTTATAACCTCCTCCATGCTGCCTCCTGAGGTTCGCAGCACCTGTGCTGCTCTGTTCCAGGCCATGCAATGATGGGAGCTGGCCCTTTAAATATCAGTTCTGCTTTCAGATGGCATTAGCAGATAAAATGTGCCCACACCCAAGCACTAAATGTGATCTGAGGCACTCTGGAATGACAGCCAACCAGTTGTTAAAGGCAACCAGTTTGTTTATTAGTATTTTTTGATAGAAAATTAAATAAAAACCCAAAAATATTATATATATGTATTTTAGCAGAGGCCCTAGTGAATAAGATGGCAGTCGTTGCAATTTTTATGTCACACGATTTTTGCTATTTAGGCAATGCTTTAAAAATGTTTACAGATTACCAGTTTAGAGTTACAGAGGAGATCTAGTGCTAGAATTATTGCTCTCACTCTGATGTTTGTGGTGATACCTCACATGTGTTCTGCGAAACCGTTTACATTTGTGGGCGTTACCTACGTTTGTGTTCACCACTCCTTGCGAGCATTTATATTTTTTACACTGTCCCTTTGAAACATATTTGTTACCACTTTTATTGCTATCGCAAGGAATGTAAGCATCACTTGTGATAACAATACAGCATGACAGGTCCTCTTTATTAAGAGATCTGGGGTCTTTTAGACCCCAAATCTCCCCTCTTCTCTTAAAAACAAACAATCAAACAATCAAAAAAAATGTTTTTGATCTTTTGCTTTAAATAAAGAAAGGCCTTGTTTACATAGAACTGGAACCAGAAGTGACTCCATGGCTTCACTCCAGTCCTCCTAGGCCATAGAGATGAGCAGAGGCCATCTTTCCTTTGCTCATCTCTGTAGCCAGCCGCCAACAGCACCAGATCAGTTTCTGGAGCTACTGATCTCTCAGGTAAGCCTGGGAACCACTGGAAAGCGGCGAGGAAGGGACAACGACTCCTTCTGCTTCTAAAAGTGATGCCGCTCAAACCACTTTTAGTGCCGGTTCACACTGAAGCGCCACATCTTCGGCACGACTTGCATGGACTTCATAAAACGAATGTCTATGCAAGTCGCTCCAGGTCGCCCTGAAGTAGTACAGGACCCTTTTTCTAAGTCGGAGCGACTTGTGTCACTCCTATTAGAACCGTTCCTGTACTACACAATGGACCGCAACGGTGCACGACTTGTCAGGCTGACCAAGTCGCCTGACAAGTCGTACTAGTGTGAATGGAGACTTATCTGAAAGACTGGCCCCTGAGGGAAAAAATTATACAGCTGCAGGCTGCAAGCTGCAGCCTGCAAGCTGCAGCCATACTGTTGGAAAATTTGTGTTCGATCAGTGCATGCAGCATATCTGCTGCAGTGCTGATCAAAAAAAAAAGATGGCCAGCTTTAGTGATTAGCACTTATGCCTTAGAGCACTGGGGTCCTTGGTTTGAATCTTGGCCAGGGCACCAGCTGCATAGAGCTTGACTCCATTCTGTATGAAGGTAAACCTTTCTGACTTTTCACCCGACTTTGCTTTGCCAAATGCTTATTCGAAGGCCCATGACTTGGAAATACTGAAACCAGACACAGCCAATCAGCAAGAATTAAAAAAAAAAAGAGGTCAGCAAGGGCAGCCTCATTATACAGTATCTGCTATGACAGGTGTACTTTAAAGGAGAAGACAAGACAGAAAAACAGGATATACTTTACATAACTAGATCTGAATTACGAATATTAATGTCGATAAACAGTTATATACATTCATCTGCTCTGCTCTACAACTTCATCAAATTGTATTAAACATGTCATATTATTGCGTACCTCTATGCTTCTCTCTGCATTTGTATCTGCTGAATTGTCTATCCAGCTTCTTTCCCTGTTAAGCCGGGTAACATAAACCATTCTGGCGCTAAGAACAATGAGAGGTGATGGATGGGACTGATGAAATGGATGTCATTTCTTGATTAAATCAAACTTTATTGATGCCTGTCGGCCTATTGTTTATAGCTCTGAAAGGCCATTTCAGCTAGTTTTGAGGAAGCTGAAAGACTTTGTAGACAGGAGAGAATATGTACAGTCTGTAGGCTGGGATGTTCCTGGCTGTACTGATTTCTCAGATCCGTCTTGCTACAGTGGTTATAAAGGCTATTACACAAGGGGTGTACGATCTAGGGGTAGGAAAATCCCCACAATAAATGAAGGGTCATTGATCAAACAAGGCTGAGCTATTTAAAACACTTGAATAAACACTAGCCTGGGGAGAGGAAATTGAAAGATAAAGAGTGTATTTTTATGAATTTCAATAATACAATGTAGCCTGTTATGGGGTTTTATAGGTTGCCTGTAGATCTCTCCAATGCCCTCTTGAATTTAATGGTGAGTAAGAGATAAAGGATCCATGTCCAACAGGTTTTTCTTTAAGCTGATACCATTCAGGTCCTCCAAGTGTTAAGGTGTATTAGGTGGTTGTTCAATTCAGAGAAATTCTTCATTATCATGGTCCTACTGTCATACAGGAAATCAGCATTGCCGGTGTATACGTGACTTTTGAAATTACTGTACCGATTTTAAACAGCTCGTGTGGAAGGGTGAAGAGATCCAAGGCTTCAGATAACAATAAAATTAGCTTTTGAGTCAATTTACAGCTTCATTTTTTTAACAATATATGTAAACTCTCACTGTGTGCTGGTTTTGGCCATTTTATATGTACTCTGGGATTTAATAAAATCTGATCTTTTATTTTATAGCACAGATACAATTCTGATATCTACCAAGAACTACACTGAAAGCGCAGGGAACTACACTGCTAGGGTCATTGATGTCAGCTAAATCTGGAACCAGCTGGAATAAATGGTTCTGCAATATGGAAAATCTGTTTTGTATGATTTTGGCACAGAGCCTGTGAGGAGCCACCACCATTGTTCCCAGTGCAGGTTAAGATAAGTATACTGAAGAAGTAATCACTTTAGTGTTGGAGATTAGTATAGGGTGTATGCTACATTCATTTTATTTCAGAAGGTAGGGGTTTGTTTTAACACTTTAGGGTGCTGGTAAAGATTTAAGTGGGTTAAAGCAAGCTAAATAAGAAAATTGCATTCTAATGAAGTGCAGATGCAAAGAGCCTGGAGTGGCCCCCATCTCTCTACCCTTATGCCCAAATAGGGGGTCACCCTCATGCACAACACTCCAGCACCTCCTGGTAGTGTTGAAACTTTCTTGTCCTTCAGTCCATTCTTAGCATTAGTGTTTAGCCAACAGCGCTGGGTTGAACGAAAAAAAATAAAAAAACGTGTAATATGTACTAGGCTTAAAGTGGAGTTCTGGGCTTAAAAACAACTTTGGCCCATCCGCTTGCTGTAAATCCCCTAAAAAACAAATGGATACTCCTGATTTTATTTCTTTACTTACCTTGTTTTAGAAGAAAGTATACTTATCTTCCTTCTACTTCCTCCCTCTTCGGCCGCGGCCCTGCTTGCGATGACTCCTGGGAGCTGAACGTCATTGCTCCCAGGGTCCAATGCGCCTGCACTGGCCCCGCTCGTCAGTTCTGGTGCAGGCGCGTCATACCTTGCTAAACAGCTTCTGGGCATGCGCCGGAAGTGATAAGCGGGGCCGCTGCAGGGCATTCTGGGACGAAGAGGACACGCAAAAAGATGCAGAAGAGGACGCCCTGGCTTCAGCTGCCCACACCTGAGATGGCAGCGCTGGAGAAGAAATTTTCAAGGTAAGTATTTCTTCTAAAAGGTAAGTGTGACCTGGGAATGTTCAGAGTTCAAGGCAGGAGGGGTGTTGGGCGCTTGTGCCAAAAGTAAAGGACCCCAGTGTAACAACAGATGATAAGTAGAAAAGTTGAAACGATACGGAACTGCTGGAGAATAAGCTCCACAAATGCTGATGTACTTCAGGGCAGCTCTGGCGGGCAAAAGACGAAAATCCCGCTGACAAACAAGGAAGAGAAACAGGCGCCGCTGAGTGATCGCATAAAATCCTTTCTGCAACAGTACTCCCCTTCTCCGCTTTCGGCTGAGGATCTGGAATCTATGGACGCCCCTATAACCGCTGATGATGTCTCCCTGGCCCTTAAGCAACTCAAGCCGGGCAAGTGCCCGGGCCCCGATGGGCTCACAGTGGGATACTACAAATCCTTTCCAGAGCTCCTTTCGTCGCCTTTTCGTTTCGTATGCCTTCCCAGACTCTCCGACCCTATGCCCTGACCTTCTGGAAGCCCACATTGTCGTAATACCCAAGCCCGATAAGGACCCTTCCTTGGTGACCAACTATAGGCCCATCTCGTTACTCAACGTGGATATTAAAATCTACGCAAAAATTTTGGCAAACCGCTTCCTACATCTCATCCCCGATATCATCTCCCTAGACCAGGTGGGGTTTTTCCCTGGGCGCGAGGCCAGGGACAACACAATTAAGGCCCTCAATATCCACCATTGGCTCACCTCTTCTCAAACACCGGGCTTCCTCCTGTCGCTCGACGCAGAGAAGGCGTTCGACAGGGTGGCGTGGGACTATATGATTGCAACATTGGAGGCCATAGGTATCTCTGGCAGGATGCTGGACTTTATTAGGGCCCTTTACTCTGGTCCCACGGCAAGAGTGCGAGTTAATGACCACCTGTCGGATACCTTCTCTGTGTCGAATGGCACGCGTCAGGGTTGCCCCTTATCCCCCCTCATTTTTATCCTTACCCTTGAACCCCTACTTCGTAAACGCAACTCAAACCCAGACATTAGTGGTGTGACTGTCGGAGCCAAATCTTACAAACTCGCGGCCTACGCCGACGATATCCTTCTTTTTCTCACACGACCAACTACCACTCTGCCGAACCACCTGAGGGACCTGGACACGTTCCAATCTCTTTCAAACCTCAAGATAAACTACACTAAATCTGAGGCCCTGAATGTCTCCTTACCGGCGCACCTTTTATCTCTCTGCCAACGCAACTTCCCTTTCCGGTGGGAGTCTCAGGCCATCACCTATTTGGGTATCCAGATCCCTGCCAAGCTTTCAGACCTATACGCAAAGAACTTCACCCCCATACTTGCGTCCGTTAAGTCTGATTTGACTAAATGGGAGCGTGGGTCCTTCTCGTGGTTCGGTAGAGTGGCCATCATGAAAATGAATATCCTCCCCAGGCTGCTATATGTCCTTCAAACGATTCCCATCAAGATCCCCCCTGTGTTTTTTAAAACCTATCGACGGATATGCTCCGCCTTTATTTGGCGCTCTAAGCGCCCTAGGTTGTCTTGGGACCTCCTAACCGCGCCAAAATCGTCCGGGGGGCTGGGCCTACCTCACATACAAAGATACTACTGGGCCTGTCACTTGTCTAGGATTGTAGACTGGCACAATGGTCGCCTTACGAAGTACTGGGTGAACCTTGAAGACTCTATGTCCCCTTACCCCATTCACTTCCTACCGCGGTCTAGCCCCGACTCCACTCCGGCGAAGTGCGCGAAACACCCTCTCACGCACCCTACTCTACTCATTTTTCGCCAGCTCTGTAAGACTCTGGACATATCTTCAAGACCGGGCCCGATGGTCCCCCTTTGCCACAACCCAGACTTTATTCCGGGTGTGGTTCGCCTTGACCCGCTTGTACCCTTGTCGGACGTCCCGCATAGGGCGACTCACTTTTTTCGGGGTGGCTCCCTGCTTACACACTCGGCTCTTTCCAGGAGATTTCCCAAATGCAAAATCCCCTTCTTCAACTACTTGCAGATTAGAGACTTCCTACTACACACCGAGGACCTCAATGCCTGGCATAGGGACGCTACCCCCCTAGAGGACCTTTGCACCCATACGTCGCCCCAGCGACATTTGATTTCTTGCTTATACACCCTCCTATCGCCAAGGCTTCCCCCTAGGATCGCTCGTATCTGCGAACGTTGGGAAACGGACCTTGATATCTCTCTTAGTGGCGAAGACTGGGATAGAATCTTCACACACATGCATAAGGGCTCCAGAAATGTATTTGTGCAAGAAAGTGGCTTTAAACTCTTCTCCAACTGGTACAGGACCCCCGATACCCTACACAAGTTTTCGTCTGCAGCCTCCCCTATGTGCTGGCGGTGTAATAGCCACACCGGTACTTTACTCCACATCTGGTGGGAATGCCCCCTTATGAAACCCTTTTGGCAGGAGGTCCATTCTCTTATCAAGTACATCACAACCTACTCCCCTGCCTTCGCCCCGGCTCAATACCTCCTCCATCACACGTCTATACCTCAAAAAGCTTACAAACAATCATTGACCCTACACCTTATTAATGCTGCGAGAATGTGCGTCCCTTGTCGCTGGCTCTCTCCCTCCCCTCCCACTGTTGCGGACTGGCTCCGTAGAGTGAAGAGGGTGGCGGAGATGGAAGACCTGACCCACCAAGCCCACGACTCCCCTGACAAATTTTACACCACGTGGGCCACTTGGCTTCATTTTTCCCTTTCCTCCAAATATGGCGAATTAATGGGAGCTTCAGACTAAATAGGCTAATTGGCTGCGTCCCCTTCTTTCCGACATGGACGTGGCGGGCCGTCAATGTTCTCCCCCCCCCCTTTTTTTTTTTTTCTTCTCTCTTCTCTTTCCTCTTCTTCCTTTCCCTTTTCCTCTCCCCCCCCTTTTTTTTTCTCTTTCTCCCCCTTTCCCAGTGTATTGTCCTTGTTTCGTCACCCTTATCCCGACGTCCTCCCCTTCTGCCTCTCCCCTACCTCCTGTAACATCGTAGTACACTGGTAAGAGGAGATACCAGTTTACCATTTGCCCTTACCTGTGTGCCAGCTCTCCCCGGCTTAATTATCGGCATAACCCCCCCTCCCCGCTCATAGTGCCCCTAATCTGGTCCTCATCCAACCCCCTCTGGTGCATGCTCGGGGGTCTTGGGCACAGTGTGCTCCCCTTGGGGGTGCCCGACCCCCCGATCATGTGCCCGGGGGGCCCCCCTGGTTTCATTTGCAGGATCCGCTTCTCGACCGTGACCCGGCCGAGGGGGTTCACTTTTCTAATGGGAGAACTATAGCATTCAGTTCAGACACTTACTGGTACTCGAGCGTTGCTTTCCATGCACAACTTGCCCTATTCCTGGGTCTCTTCTCGCTGTTCGCTTTTGTGTTTTCCCCGACAGACCTTCACCTGTTTACTAGCCATATATTACATGTCATTCGGTACCTGTTATTGTCCTAACTAAGGTTGTTTGTTACCACTTGGTCTTGGATTTTTGTACACTTTTTGTGACCTTACTTGTATGCTTATAAAACTTTCAAAAAAGTGTTTAAAAAAAAAAAAAAAAAAAAGTTTAATACATGAAATAATATAACAACTCACTAGACGTCTGATGAAGGAGCCTAGTACGCATGCTCTGAAACGTGTTACGTCACTTCCGGTAGGCTTGCGGTCCACTGCAGCCTCCACCTGATCCAGCTTCCTCACGGTCCTTCCTGCAACGTCATCTCCCGGCTGCGGGCCAGTCGGTATGCGGACTTGTCAACACAGGAAGCGATCTAAGAATATGGACACAAGCTAATTCCCATGTGAGTTGTTATATTATTTCATGTATTAAACTTTTATGCTACACTCAGCGGCGCCTGTTTCTCTTCCTTGGGAAAGTTCAGAAGCTATCCATTATGAAATGCACGAGCCCTGAATGTCCCGGGGGTATTTTTATTGAAAAAACATTTCCGAGGCCGGAAGTCCGCATTAAAGCTGTACAGAAAAAATATCTAAACTGCTTTAAATCTGCCTAAATGTAGTGCTTTTAAGGAAATTAATTACATGAAAAGTTATAACTTAATTATGTGAAAAGTTATAACACCTTAAGTTCTAAAGAGATTAAAAAAGTGAGAGCCTTACAACACAGAGCCCGATTTGACTTGTTGCATGTGGCCATGTCTGCAGTTTGTTTGGCCTTACTGTGCCGTCTTTTTATAAGCACATTTGCATCCTGTTTATGAACAAATGTTTATTAGAGGCCGAGTTTGAGATAAACCTACATGAACCTCAAAATGGTTTTCCTATTTACGGATCCCTCCAATTCTTTTGAGCTAAAGGGAGGAACATGTCACCTCCATAGATCATGAAAACAAAATGAAAAACCTCTGTTGTTTAAATATACTGAAAATCATTGTGAGCAGTTATCAGTCTGACCGCAGTGCTGGCGCATTAATATTGACTATTCCCAGTGTATATAACCGCTATGATGTGTAACACATTCCAGCTGGAAGGTTCCAATCAGCAAAACTGTTCATTTCCTCCCCAAAGCTTGATAAATCTATATATAAACACATAGCTATGAATTACAAGATGCCATTTTTCATATTGCAAAAGCAGCAGACTCTCAGCAGGGCCTCAATTAATCACAAAGCATAATGAACCCCGGTGCCTTTCAAGGAACTGTAATTGATAAATAATTTTATCTAACCTTGAAGTAGATTTGCTATCAATTACCCCTTGTTTATATGGGTAAAAGCAGCCGAGCGGTGGTATTCTGTCCATTTCACCCAACAGGCATCAAGAACATTTATGCGTTAGTATTTTCAATTATTTTAGTATGTTAAAGCAGAACACCAACTTCTAATATTAGTTTTAAAATAAATATCCCAGAAGTATTAAAAATAAAAAAATGCAATGTTCCCCCTACAGAAAGTACACTCTGCCACTGCGTTAAATGGAAGTCAACATCATTCAACCAACTTGCTATGAACCCGAACTCTCATGGGCACACTTCCTGGGGTTGTGTCAGCATATTGGCCTGGGCTCACAGTACAATACTGCATAGAGGGACGATGATGTGATAGGGTTAGTGTTGCTTTCTACATTATTGAACTATGTCCACCACCGACCCTGGATTTAAAGTATAAATACAGACAAATCTTTTTATTTAGTTTTGGACAGAGTGGAGAGGGATAGAAGGCCTGCCAGTTTTTATTGCTGTCTATGCCCCCATTAGGGAGATTCACCCCCTATTTTTGTCCTGTTTACCATTATCATTGAAATTGAAAGTAAAAGAAAATCTCAAATTTTGGGTTGTCCCCAGAAAAATAATAGAGCAGAAATCTGACAATGGGGACACTAGTTCTTGTGACCTGGAGGGACCCAGGGGATTCCCTTATTTGCAGGGATTTCCTTTCACTTCCTGTTTTGGCTATGGAACAGGAAGTGAAGGTAAATTTCTCCAATAGTACACAGATGGCACAAAAGAAAACCTGACAGAAGTTTTAACCCTCCCTTATTCTATCCAAAGTGAATGTTTTGCCTATAGTTCGTCTATAAGGTATGAATAAGGGGATTTAAAAATAAAATAAAGGTATTCAGAAAATGCAACTAAAAGTTGAAGGAAATCTCTCCAAAGTGAAGTAAATTACTTCTTAGGCAGCTTTAAAAGGAACAAGTGTGCATTTGAAAATTTCCCAACAGTCGCATCCTTGTGTGAGATTAACATTTTTGATTTTCTCTAACTTTCGATCCCGAACAAATACTGTTAACTCGTTCACGTCAAGAGGCAGTTGCAAGATGATTTGCGTTTAGGTCCCAGACCTACAACCCTTCAGTTCTACTCCCTCGTGCAGTGAATTTTCCCCCTCTGGCCAGGAGATGTACAGGCATACAGCACTCAAGCTTGATGGAAATACATCTGATGTGTTTATTTACAGCTCACACATTTATAGGCCATTTCCGCGGGAAAAAGCAGTTTAAACTGGTGTACAATCCATGGGTCAGTTTAACAATAGAATATCTAATAAGACAATACATGAAAAGGTTTTGTTGTCCCTAACACATTGATGTAAATGTGAGACGTCTTGTGTCTGAAGTTGCTTATTTGTGGAAGGGCTTTCCCGTCTATGCTCAGCTGTCTGATGTGTTAATATGCAAGTACTTATCAATGTATTCAGGTGTCTTCTGTAATCTATATGCAAAGTCTAATTGTTAAGTGTCCAGAAGGTATGAATGAGATGTGTTAATATGTCTGTAATGGTAATGAATGACTTGTTAATGTAATTTCCAGAGACCATATTCCATTGTGAGTTGGGCACTAGCTGAAATGTATGTCTCTGGTATCAGGGGATACCAATATTTTATTAAGGCACATTGATACACTCTTTCAAATACTGAGGATGAATCTTCCTAGCAGTGATGCAAGAATAAAACATTTTTTTATTTATTATTATAACACCATTGAAGCATTATTTATCTTTTAGCCTCCGTTCACATTAGGTCGCTCCGACTTAGGGGGCGACCTGTGAAGTCGCGTGCAGCGTGACTTCAGCGCGACTTGCACGGACTTCACATAATGGAAGTCAATGCAAGTCGCCTCCAGGTCGCCCCAAAGTAGTACAGGACCCTTTTTCTAAGTCGGAGCGACTTGAGTCGCTCCTATTAAAACAGCTCCTGTACTACACAATGGGAGCGTGAGGACCGCGACTTGTCAAGCTGACAAGTCGTGGTCCAAGTCGTACCAGTGTGAATGCGGTCTTATATTGCTTATTTATTTATTCACGGAGCATTGTATTTATATTGAATATACTGAAAATTTTGAAGTTATAAGAAGTACAGCACTATTGAAAAATAATTTTAAGAATTATATTTATTTTTATATAGATTTTTTTGCACTGTCTAGCACCTTAAAAAATCATATTTCTGAATTATTATTTATTGATTGTACTGTATAAATACTGAGAAAAGTATATATTTATAATCAGTACCTACTTCATAGGAAATATTCTCAGCAATTTTGCACAGAAAAGGTAGCACTTTATTTTGAGTATTCACAGCATCATTTGTACACTAGTACTAAGCACTCTAACCCCTAACCTAGTATAAATAATTTATCTACACCAGCGCCTTTTTTACTTTTCTACCTAAGAATAAAAAGTTAGCAGGGGTTCTTATCCCTCATACTTCATCCAAAAATTAAAACATTTTTTGGTCTTAGATACTTTTTAGCACTTAGAGGAGAGCTTAACCGGTTGCCGACCGCCGCAAGTACATATACTGCGGCGGTCAGCCCCGGCCAGGCAAAGTGACGTACCGGTACGTCACTAGCCTGTCACTTCCTTGTGAGCCAATAGCGGGCGGGCAGGCGCGCGCCCACCCCGGCTCGATCCCCTGGAAGTCCGTGCGTGTGACCGGCGGACCCGATGTCCGCCGGTCATTCGCGATCGTCCGCCGTGAAGGGAGAAAGGCAGGCGGCTGATATAAACAAGCCACTTGTCATTCTCCCCTGTGTAGGAATGGTGATCATACGGTTCTACTATGTAGGACCGTTGATCACTGTTCCTACACCAGTAGCCATGTCCAATCACAGTAAGAAGCACGCCCCTAGGGACACACTTAACCCCTCCTTCCCCAATAAAGTTAACCCCTTCCCTGCCAGTGTCATTTTGCAGTAACAGTGCATACGTATAGCACTGATTACTGCAGTAATGTCACTGGTAACCCCAAAAGTGTCAAAAATGTCAGTCAAGGGTCCGATCTGTCCGCCGCAATGTCGCAGTACCGCAAAAAAAAATCGCAGATCGCCGCCATTACTCGTTAAAAAAAAAAAAACACCAAAAATGACAGAAATCTTTCCCTTAGTTAGTAAACGCAATAACTTTTGCTCAAACCAATAAAAATACGCTTTTTGACATTTTTTTTTTTACCAAACATATGTAGCAGAAAACAAATTGGCCAAAAATGTTTAAAAAATTTTGATTTTTACATTTTTGTTGGGGGGGGGGGGGGGGAATTTCATATAAAAAAATTAGAAAAATATTGTTATTTTTGCAAAATTGACGCTCTTTTTTTGTTTATAGCGCAAAAAGTAAAAATCGCACAGGTGATCAAATACCACCAAAAGAAAGCTCTGTTTGTGGGAAAAAAAGGACGTCAAATTCGTTTAGGTACAGTGTCGCACGACCGCGCAATTGTCCGTTAAAATCATGCAGTGCCGAATCGCAAAAAAACCCCTGGTCGCTATGGGGGTAAAATCTTCCGGGGCTTAAGTGGTTAAAAAAGGTGACTAGAACACTGAGGAGGAGAACAGATGTGGGGGTAGCACTCACTCCAATGGTGTCACCAAGAATCTTCCACTAACCCTGGAACAGGAAGTGATATTCACACTTTATAACATTTATAGGGTACATACGGTGATTGATTGGTTTGGAATTTAATGTAAAGAGTGTTGCCATCCAGGACTGAAAACCCCGGTATTATATGTTGTGTTAATGTTTGGAATTTTGAATGCTGCCTAGTAGCTCTGGCAGGAACAGCTTTTGATCTGTCCAAAAAATATGGCTGTTAAGGGACCATTGATTCTCTGTACAGCTACATATGATTGTTCTGAATGCAGTTATAATTTGGGATAGTCACAACAAAAATAGATCATATGGTATGAAAAGTGAGCATGTTGATACTTTGGGTAAAATATAGCCTTTGCTTTATAAACTGTGAAGAGATCCTATGAAGAGAGAGCCGAGAGAAAATGAAAAGAGAACTTTGCTGCAGTGTCATTCCTCATACTGATCTACACGCGGTTTCACATGACTTCCTTCATACATCACTTTTATATTGCATCATGTTTTGGAAGCTTCACGATCAAAGCTAACTGGAGGAAGAGTACAAAATGGTGGACAGATCTTGGGAACTTCTAAATATTTATGTACAATAACTGACACTGTGTTTGTATTCTCACCTTCTATAGCCTGCACAATTATGTTAGCAGATTTATATTCCTTAAAGCTGACATTCTGGAAGATAAACAATAAAAACTGTTCTGTGTTCATTTAAAAAAAAAAATACAAAATGTCTTTTTAGAAGCAACTATTGGAAGAAAAAACTGAGAGCCTCTGTTACTCTTCTACAAAGCAGCACTCTGGGAACAGAAAAAGGTAGCGCTAGTAGGAAATCAGGTATGCTGCATTCAAAGGTGTAGACAAGGATTACACTGACAGGAGGAGAGAGCAAAGTAAGTAAAGGAAATAGTTTCTGCTGCTGCTTATTTTGCCTACATCCTAAGGGGTAGGGGTGGTGACCAAACTGAAAAAGAAAAAAGTCACATCGCCAACCTATTGTCCGGTCAGACCATGTAATTTTGAAGATTGGATGGTCTTTAATAAAAAAACATTTGCAGGTATTAGAAAATTGGGGGATTAGAAACCCTGTCTTACTTGTGTTTTGGTCTCTATAAGAAAGATAAAAATGTATTTCCACCTTTGCAGTAAACCCCACTATGTTTGTTATGTGCTCTCATTCACACAGAAAACCACATTTCATTTTATTTTTGTTAAATATTTCTTACCATTTTAGATGTTTTTTCAGGTGTCATGGCTGACTGAAAGGTTTTTGTTTTTTTGTTTTTAACAATGTTAGAGCCTGTCCCGAATCTGTCCAAATTAGTATACAATGCAACAAAGCCTAGCCTTTACACCAAGGGTCTCCAAACTTTCTAGACAAAGGGCCAGTTTACTGTCCTTCAGACTTTAGGGGGGCCAGACTGTGGCTATTGGGAGTAGAAATTGTCCTGACGTCAGTGGGAGAAAACAATGTATCTTTGATACCAGTGGGAGGAATAGTGCCCCATCATTGGTATCAGTGGAAGGAAGAGTGCCCCAGCATTGGTATTAGTGGAAGGAATAGTTCCCCATCATTGGTGTCAGTGGGAGGAATAGTGCCCCATTATTGGTGTCAGCGGGAGGAATAGTGCCCCATAATTGGTATCAGTGGAAGGAATAGTACCCCATCATTGGTATTAGTGGGAGTAGTTGTGCCCCATAATTATTATCAATGGGAGGAATAGTGCCCCAGCATTGGTATTAGTGGAAGGAATAGTGCCTCATCATTGGTGTCAGTGGGAGGAATAGTGCCCCATCATTAGTGTCAGTGGGTAGAATAGTGCCCCATCATTGGTGTCAGTGAGAGGCATAGTGCTCAATTATTGGTATCAGTGGGATGAATAGTGCCCCATCATTGGTATCAGTGGGAGGAATGGTGCCTCATCATTGGTGTCAGTGGGTAGAATAGTGCCCCATCATTGGTGTCAGTGAGAGGCATAGTGCTCAATTACTGGTATCAGTGGGAGGAATAGTGCCCCATAATTGGTATTAGTGGGAGGAATAGTGCCCCATCATTGGTATCAGTGGGAGGAATGGTGCCCCATCATTGGTATTAGTGGGAGGAATAGTGCCCCATCATTGGTATTAGTGGGAGGAATAGTGCCCCATCATTGGTATTAGTGGGAGGAATAGTGCCCCAACATTGGTATCAGTGGGAGGACTAATGCTTGATTATTGGTGTCAGTGGGAGAAATAATGTCCCATCATTGGTGTTAGTGGAAGAAATAGTGACCCACCATTAGTATCAGTGGGGGGATTAGTGACCTACCATTGGTATTAGTGGGAGGATTAGTGACCCACCATTGGTATTAGTGGGAGAATTAGTGACCCACCATTGATCTTCATGCACACTTGACGTCATAAAAACATCAGTAGCATTGCCACGTTAAAAATGCATGTAAATCCGCATTTTTTTTAGTGTTAGCGGTTTTCTAGCAAGAAAATACCTCTTAAAAAGTGCTATGGGATCAAAAACACTCAAAAAATGCCGGTTAGCAACATTTTACCGCGTTTACAGGCGTTAGAGCGCTTTTACAGCTCAAAAACTCCTCTCAAAACCCACTAGTTCTCGGATTTTTTCCACCTGGAAAACGCCCCAGCCAAAAAATGCTGATAACAGCCTATGTGTGCAAGGACACATAGGATGGCATGCTTGGGAGTTTACTGGCTGTAGAAAAAAATGGCAAAAGCCAAAAACAGCAGCTGTAAAAACGTCCAGTGTGCATTAGGCCTTGGTATCAGTGGGAGAATTAGTGCCTCACCACTGGTATCAGTGGGAGAATTAGTGCCTCACCACTGGTATCAGTGGGAGGATTAGTGCCTCACCACTGGTATCAGTGGGAGGATTAGTGACCCACCATTGGTATAAGTGGGAGGATTATGTCATAAGTGGGAGGAATATACCCATTATTGTATCAGTGGGATGAATACCTCCCCATTATTGGTATCAGTTTGAGGAATAGTACCCCATTGTTGATGTCAATAGGACAAATGGTGCTCCATTGTTGATGTCAGTGGGAGGAATAATGTCTTGTATCAGTGGGAGGAACAGTGCCCCAAGGGCTGGATAAAGGCAAGCAAAGGGCCAATTTGGAGACCACTGCTCTACACCTATAACCCTTTTTTTAGGACAGACAGTGTTCAAATCGAGTTTATTGATAACGAACATCTACATGCACAGTTTAGACAGGGTTAATTATGACAAGTCTCCAGTCCCATCATAAAAGTCCCCAGTCCCATTATAAACAAAGAGAACTACCTAGGGTTTTTTTTTTTTTCTTGCTGGAGGGTCCAGAATAGAGCATGCAAAAAATGTAAGCTGTAAGTTTTTTTTTAAGTTATGCTATGTTAATGGGGACATGTAACAAATATAAGTGAGATGTTTTCTCAATCTGACTGCAAAAAGTGAAAATACACTTTAACTCACTTACCCGCTTCTGGGAATGATTTCACAGACAGCGAAGATAAATTTGAAACATACATTGATATACATACATAATAAAAAGCTGACAGGGGCCCCAACTTTTCTCTACTCTACGAAAAAATATTTTTTATCCTTGACTGGGTTGCTATTAGAGATTTAGCCTAATTTTCTGTCTGGGGAAACAGGTTTAGTAGAACAGGGAGGAAGGGGAAATCTCTTAATTAGAATCCTGAATAGATGTGTAGCACCCTCTAGTGTGTGCTAGATGTTAGTGAAGGTTTGTTAGTGTAGGTAAAAATTAGTTTTACTCTGGGCCAAGCCTGAGCTGGGAATCTGGGTCAGGGTTAGGGCTGCATGACTCCTCCTAGCAGCCTCTTTGGTGCCTCCCCCTGTTTTCTAGGACATTGGAGAATGTTCTAGACATAGTTGGATGGAGCTTAGGAGGAACTGCTTGGCATATTTATGAGGTTCTCATCCAATCCCTAGTAAAGGGATGACAGGGGGCAGACCACCTCATAAATAGGCATGTCATGCCAGCAGAGGCAGTCGGGTGGAAGATGGAGTGCTGAGGAGGCTGTCAGTGACCCTCAGGGGTGCCCTCTAGTCTGAAGGGGGGTGACCTTGGGCAGGGGCTTGGGTGCTGGAAGGACCCTGCCATAACACATGAAGGAAGCCCTTCCTGGAGGCAAGGGAGCAGCAAGAGAGGACAGTGAGAGAAGGTCAGCACTACTGGGAGATCTCATGACAGTCAGCTGGGTGGGCTGGTGGGTGTCAGTCTGGAGGATTGTGGTGGAGAAGTTAGACTGGAGGGCTAGGAAAGGGGCAGCTGCAGCCAGATGGGTTGGCAGTGCCTGAAGAGGTGGTACTGGGGCCAGAAGCCACAGGAAGAGTACAAGCTGGATAGTGCCATTTTGCTACACAATCAAGGGGACTAAAATCCCTGCCTGTAATGGGCCAGTGCTTTATTCTCAAGGGCCATACACACTATAAGATTTTCTGAAGCCTTTTTCATTCAGATTTACCTTTTCTATATAGTGCAAGGGCCTGCCAGATTGCATACAAATTGAAAGTGTTTAGGTTTGACCTCATATTATATGGTTTTGGTAAATCTAAAGGAAAAAGTCTTCAGAAAATCTTATAGTGTGTATGGCCCATTACTGAGTGACTGTCAGATCTTTACACAGTTATCCAGCTTGGTTCTGCAAGCAAGTGTGTGCTGAAGGAAGAAGTGGAGCTTTAAATAGAGCTGAATATAGAGACTGTATAGAAAGAATGTCCATGAAGTTTTGCCAAAGTTAAGTGGGCATCCCATAACCTCCCATCCCTATCCCTGTTATTACCCTCAATAAACCACAGGGTGGGGGATCCCAGGTACATCCATCCATCCATTTCCAGTTCCATCTCCACACTCTGTTCAAAGCTAAAATAAAAAGAAAAAAGTTTGGGTGGATTCACAATTTAACTGACACTGGCACGGTACCTGTATGATGTTTGTAGATGGCATGGATTTAGTATTGTCAGTTTTGTTTAGTACAATGTTTAATTCAGATAACTGGTATATACTGTGAATACCTAATGAGAGCCAACAATATTTCAAACTATTTTCCATTTGTCATTTGTCCTATGAGTTGAACAGCTTGTTCTAAAATAACTAATTTGTGGCTAATAAAGTGAATTAATAAGACCTTACACAGCTGTAACTGATGCAGTTTCCTGAAACATGCTCATCAGAAATTACTGGTTCAATAATGGCTTCCACTTACCTCGTCCAAAACCACAAAATTAAGTACAAGAGGAAATGAGCAATTTGTGTTGGCTGTGATGTATAGTAATATTTAGGAGAGATTGATGCATTTTTGTAGCACAGTAGAAAAGATCAAGACACATTGCTAGTGGGAAAAAGATTTCATATTCTGTGCAGATAGTGCGTGAGAAGTCACTTTAATGGGCTAGATGTTTTAAAGGTCTCAAACTAAAAGTGATGGTATTTTACATGCCAGCCACTCAAATCCTTCCTTTCATTTTCGAATGTACACTAGAAACATATTGTGTGATTGGTACTGTGATGCAGGTACCTTCCATTCAGACAAGGAACAAAGTGTTCTTAACATCTTTGTAATTTAACCACTTTACCACCGGAGGATTTTCCTGCTTTACGTCCAGGCCACTTTTTGCAACTTGGCACTGCGTGATTTTAACTGACAATTGCGTGGTCATGCAACGCCATACCCAAACGAAATTTACGTCCTCTTTTTCCCACAAACAGAGCTTCCTTTTGGTGGTATTTGATCACCTCTGCGCTTTTAATTTTTTGCGATAATAATAAAAAAAGAGCAAAAATTTTGCGAAAAAATTTACATTTTCTACTTTGACAGTTAAAAAATATCCAATATATTCAATTTTTGTCATATATTTAGGCCAAAATGTATTTAGCTACATGTCTTTGACAAAAAAATTCTCAATGAGCGTATTTTTAACCGCTTTAAGACCGGAAGATTTTACCCTGGCTATATTTTGAGATTCGGCACTGCGTTAATTTAACGGACAATTGCGCGGCCGTGCGACGCTGTACTCAAATTAAATTTATGTCCTTTTCTTTCCCCACAAATAGAGCTTTCCTTTGGTGGTATTTGATCACCTGTGCGATTTTTAATTTTTGAAAAAAAGAGCGACAATTTTGAAAAAACAAAACAATATTTTTTACATTCTGATATATAACATTCCCGGAATTTTTTTTTTTAAAAATCTACATTTTTTAACATTTTAGGCCAATTTGTTTTCTGCTACATATTTTCGGTAAAAAAGATCACAGTAAGCGTATTTTGATTGGTTTGCGCAAAAGTTATCGCGTTTACTAACTACGGGAAAGATTTGTAATTGTTATCGTTTATTTATTTTTTATGGCGGCGATCTGCGATTTTTTTTTTTTTGCGGGACTGCGACATTGCGGCGGACAGATCAGACCCCTAACTGACATTTTTGACACTTTTGGGGGTACCAGTCACATTACTACAGTAATCAGTGCTATAAATATGCACTGTTACTGTAATAATGACACTGGCAGGGAAGGGGTTAACTTTATTGGTGATCAAGGGGTTAAATGTATGCCTCATGCTTACTGACGTGTGTGGGGGGAGGGGATTGTGTGACACAGACACAGATCGCAGGTTCAGCTATGCTGAATCCTGTAATCTGTCCCTGCCTGTCACATAGGAGATCCACCCGCTTTGTCTGAATACAGCGGGAGGGGAGAGTCTGGTGACGTAGGGCTACGTCGCCAGATGATAATGAGCCACTATGCCGCAGTACCAGCTCAGTGAGCGGTCGGCAAGTGGTTAAAAAGAACCCACAGACTTTGTTTATTTCACATTCCATTGTTTCACACCTGATTACAGTGACATAGGACTAGGGGTTAAAGTGTAACTCTACTTTTGTTGAGAAAAAAAACATTCCCCTCTGGGTGATCTCTGTACATTGCAAGGATTGTAACAAACTTTGTTGCAGAGTTCTACCTTTTGTTATTCTGAAGAAATCATTTTTTGTTCCCCTGTGCCTCTGTGCTGAGTGAGTCTAATAAGAGTGGTTTCATAATAATCAAACAGCTGCTGCAGAATCAGGGCTCTAATGAAGAATGTTGCAGGGTCTGCATCCAGTTAAACGTTATTTCCTATTGGGAGTATCTTACCAAAGATTAAATTTCTGTTGCAGGGGATGCCAAAAATCAGACTTTTATCTTAGTGCAGACTTCTGGGAAAATCAGTGAGCCAATCAAACAAGCAGGAAATGATGTTTCTGTGGGCATTCTGTACACATTCTGTCTGCCATATTGCATTGCACTTAACAGAAAATGACAGAGCTGCAGTTTGAAAAGGAAAGATCATTTTTAATAATATTCAATTACAATATGACTTGGTTTGAGCACTTTATTGAGGATTTTACTTGCTATATGCACGGATCCACAAAGACTTTCATCTATTTACTTTGACACTTTGTATTTCTTACCAATTATTTCTGAACTACGTTGCACTGTATATCGATTCTTTATCACTAAGAATAGCACATTAGAGTTTTCTTTGGACATTTGTTTTGCACTACGCACTTTTATGATTATTTACATTGGTTTAGTGAGTTAATATTGCGTTTTATATAAAACTATTATTATTCACTTGTCACATATTTATACAGTATATCTTTTATTGTCACTATTGTTTTTATGCTAATATATTGAACACTGGTGAGGTAATTTAGAGATACATTTGACCACGTCAACACAGTTTATTATATATAAAAAATCTTTTCAAGAATATATATTATTATAATCACTTTCAAATTTTATCACCTACACATTCTTAGTTAATAGGAGTTTTATTCTGCACAACACTATTTTTATATATTTTAGCTCAATCACACTTTTTATGAGAAGTGAAGTGTCTGCGGCATTTGTTATTAAAAGGTTGCTTGCAGGAATTTTTATCTTTTTACAATATGACTTGTGTCGCAATTGTATATGTTATAATATTTTTTTTTAATTTGCTATCTTTTTTCCCCATGAACGTGGAGTTACCCTTTAAACATTGCCCTAGAATTTTCCCTGGAAGACTACAACACGGCCAACCATTATTCTGATGGCAGGAACACTGATTAAAGACCCTACATTTGGTAACTGAAGACCCGATGTGGCACTAATTGTTGTCATAATTCTAAGAGCCTTTTCTTGATGGAGCATTAGGACCATTCAAGCTTAGGACAGGCCAAATAAACTGAAATGATTCACCCAGAACCAAAAGAAACACACTGGTCTGTGCATTTAATGGTCTTTTGATGATGGACAGCCATCTACAGAACTAACATTACAGCTTTATGCAATTTTCAAACCCCCAACATTTCAGTGTACTTTGTTTAGGAGGGAGCCAGGACTGGACGAGTATTGCCAGACCAAGCACTAAAAAGTTTACTGAATACAGAAATGCAAACTCCACCCAATTCTGATGTATGAAACCCAACTTCGAACTCCATCCACTAGATTACGTCCTGCTTTTTTTTCCCTTTTTTTTAACTTTCCTTTTCCTTGGGACTTCAGGACAGTTACATGCTGACCATGGTTCCTTTTCTTTTTGGATCTTCTCCAAGAGTCCTTAATGATGCAGAGTGTGGCACTGATGTGATGACAACATTGATGCATCATTACACTGGGACTCCAAGGCCCATGGTGATGCCCCTTCAGGAGGCAGGTCCATGACACCCTGCATTCATTTGATGTCCTCAAGTCCTTCCAGGTTGATTAAAGCTGGCTCCATTCATCCTGGAAGACAAGTGAACAAGTATTGGAAAATAATTACTGTAAGGGACATTGCCAGAGAGGAGTTGAGTACTGCAGCCAGAGATGCTTTTTTTCCTACTGCCAAGCGGACTGTTTGAAAAATAAATGCTCAGATTTAAACTTTAATCTTCCACAGTTGATGGCAAATTGAATCATGTGCTTTTATTGTAAATTGGTGAATTGTAGCAAGATATTTCCACTAAAATTGCTAGCTCTTGTCAACTACTATAGCCAGCCATTAGAAGGCCAAATGTTGTTTGTTACATTCTCTGAAACACAGAATAAGCGAATAACTCAGGAGTTAAAAAGTAAGAGAGAAAAAAAAAAAAGATGACTTTGTGGCACAAACCACTGCAGAGAAACCCTGCCAATGGAGTCTTTAAGAGGCATGAAAAACCGTCAGCAAGTGATGTGCCTAATCACTGCTGATATGAAATACAATCTAACTTTTGTAACAGGCCATTAAAATACACATGAGTAAGCAACTAAGCAGGTGCAGTCTGCTCTCTCTACTGCAGGTGCCGCTCATCTGCAGTTGTATTGCAGTTGGAATGGAAGTCATGGAGGAACATGTTCCTCTGTGGTTTTTCGGGTAACTGGGAAAGCAATCCGATTGGCTGCTGCTGTCCCATGTGACTCTGGCAGCCATCTTGGGTCAGGCAGAACCTATTACATCATGGCATGCATTTTGTGTGTGGGCAGTATAGGAACAGGTCACCTATTTGATAGGGACAGTGACTAGCAGCAGGGGGAGGTTCCAGACGAGTAGGGAAAAGACAGGGACAAACCATCCTTCCTGGATACCTCCCCATTTGGGTACAGATCGGCCAGATTGCATTACTCCCTTCAAAACAGACGCTGTCGGCATGATGAGACCTGCTCTGCTACACATTGCGGTTGCATTCCGTGATTGTTCCCGGGTCGGGTGTCTTCCTGCCGGTCTTGTTGTAAACTGCTTAACTTTTACATTAATACAAGTTATATTCTCTGCAACTGAACCCCGAGTTTTCTGCTGCCACACCATGCTGCACTTCCCCACACATACAGTACATGGTCAAATCCTTTAGCTATGGGTAACCCAATCTACAGTAAATTTGGCTACCCACAGTGAGGGCTAATTCGGATAATCGGGTATTGATATAGATGTCTAGCTAGATAATTAGCCTATACCAGGGCTTTTTTTCAGCAGGAACGTGGGGGAACGCAGATCCGGCAACTCCAGAACTGAATGTATGTACTGGCAAGGGATGCTGGGGTGTGCTAGAGGGTCTATTGATGCTGGCTGCTGGGAAATCTATTGTTGCTGGAGGGGCTCTATTTTTGCAGAGAAAGGGGGACTATTGTTGCTGGGGAGGTCTTCTGTTGCTTTTGGGGTATCAATTGTTGCTGGGGTGGGTCTTATGTTGGTGGGGGGGATCAATTGTTGCTGAGAGGGATCTACTGACAAGGGAGATGTCCTTGTCGCTGGCTGCTGGAGGGCCTATTAATGCTGGCTGCTGGAGAATCTATTGTTTCTGAAGGGGATCTATTTTTGAAGGGGGGTCTGTTGTTGCTGGTGGGGGAATCTATTGATGCTGGGGTGGGTCTTATGTTTCAGGGTGTCAATCGTTGCTGGTAGGGATCTACTGGTAAAGGAGGTGCCTCATGTTTCTGGCTGCTGGAGGGTCTATTGATGCTGGCTGTTGGGGAGTCCATTGTTGCTGGGGTTGATCTATTGTCGCTGTGGTGTCCATTGTTGCTAGATCTACTTTAATGCCTTTCTTGTTATCATTAACAAATTCCATACAAAATACTTTGCGCCACAACATGATACTTTCTATACCTTCTGTATTCTCTAAAAGGGGTGGTACTGGGAGGTGAATAAGGGGTGGAACCTAGGAATGGTGCTCGGAGGTGGGTAGGGGGCAGAGTCAAGGGTAAATTTAGAAGGGAGGAGATCTTGCACCTCATCTCGAAAAATAAAAAGCCCTGGCCTATACTAATCAGTGCTCCCCGTGTACAACAGTGTTGATATTTTATTACCTCAGGGGTGGTCCACACACAGATTGCTTATAATTAGAAATTCTATAAGACTGCTCCTAACTCATAATTTACTCATCTTGCAAACTTTTATGTTTCCTTTAATTTTTGAATCATTTGAAAACATATTTGCAGGTGCTGATTCAGTGCTTAATTACAATTTATTTAATCTAAGCAAATAATAAATACTTGAAATTCATCGCTGCACAGAAATGAACAGGTATTTAAATATAAGCGTCAATTAAACAGAAGGGATGCCAAGTTTACAATTGTATAAAAAAAACTATATTAATCTTGGCTAGCATATAATATTAAAGCAAAGCAAAATAACTATATTACCAGACTGGGACTTGTAAATCAAAGAACAATAATTACAGCAGCATAATGCTTCAGTATCTATTATGTCCAACAAGATTGTGACTTATAAATATTCAGAGGTCCTTATGGTCTTAGAAATTCATAAACTATGTTGTACTTTTGCTAAAGAAGAGATTGCTTCAAGGTCAGTCACTCCACACAGCCAGGGTCTCAACTCTCAAGAAAGGGGAGAAAGCACCGAACCCACACTACATTTTTGCTGCTACTTATGGTGCCCATAAACATCAGATCTTGGCTGGATTTGCAGGTATAATCTCAGAACCCAAAGATCTAAAGATCTTTCCATAAACATGTATGTTGGATTGAGAAAAAAACATGCATGTACTGTATATGTGTTTAAAGAGGGAGATGGGATTTACAAGTGGTTAGCTTATCTCAGGGAAAAACAGTAGCAACAGGCTGGGGAAATTACGACAGCCAGTCAACTTGAATTTTCAGAAGGAGCATTAAAGTGATTGTAAATGATCCCTTTGTAAAACAACCCATTCAGATTCAAATAGAAATGAAAGGCAAAATATTTATGTATAGATATAAAAAGACATTTTTCCCTTTTTAAAAAAAATGATCACATTCCCTCTGTTCTTAGCTGCATAACAGCTGGGGGGAGGAGAAGCAGCAGCACACTGAGCTTGCCAGTAAATGGCTTTGCAGCGAGGGGGAGGGGCGGGGGAGGGAGGTGTCAGGACATGTCTGATCATTGGAGGAGAGCACAGCTAGAGAACTGACCACCCTGTGTTCTCCTGCTTAGTGTGGTCAGTTTTTAATAGGAAAGCAGATGGACTGGCAGGAACACCAGAGATTTCATACAAAGAAAGTAAAACAAAGAGAACAGGATACTTTCTCATACAAGTACATGGTACAGCAGGCACATATTAGAAATAGGAAGTGTTGGGATAACAAATGCTTTAAGCTTGCCAATGACAGATTAAAATCAGACCAATTCAGCAAAGATTGACTGATCTGCAGCTGCAGCCAATAAGTTCTGGCTGAATGAAAAAAACTACCCCTATATGCCTAGCTTTAGTAATAGTAGGCTTATTTTTGCCACTCCTCAAATCTGGCTGCATAAACAATTTATCCAAAACATACAAATCATGTTTCATAAAATAGTCATGTAAAAGAGATTAGCTTCATGTAAACCATCAGTGTGTTTATAGATTGGATTTACACCTTTGGGTTGTGTTATTATGCGTGGTGAAAAAGCATACCCTTTAAATGAATGAACTGCCAAGCACCAAAGTGGACATTTGAATTGACCTGCACTTTGTTTCCCAGTGTAGCCAGGTGTCAATGGCTACAGTCCTTGGTTCCTTCACATCAGGGATCCTCAAACTTCGGCCCTCCAGCTGTTGTGGAACTACACATCCCATGAGGCTTTGTAAAACTCTGACATTCACAGACATGACTAGGCATGAAGGGAATTGTAGTTCTTGAACAACTGGAGGGCCATAGTTTGAAGACCCCTGCTCCACATAGTAGCAGTAGGTAGTCTGTGTGTATGGGGACAGTCTTCTCCGCCCCCCCCTTTCTTTTTTTCTTACCGCTCCTTAGAAGTGCTTCCTGGACAGTCCCCCCCCACATAGGCAGAGGAAAAAAGAAACTTGCAGAGCTGCAGTGCGACTAGACCAGCTCTCTGCTTATCTATCTCTAAGTACCCTCCCCGACACAAATTTCCAGCTGCTTTTTTCTCCTGTGTCGGAAAACTTGTCAGAAGTTAATATGCTGGTAACAGAGGAATGGAGCAGTAGAAAGACATGACACTCAGAGCTTTGGAGAGAGATAAGTAAAAACTAAAGATATATGTGCCCTGGTCAAATTTCATGAATGGGGTTTACAATCACTTTAAAAAGGATCAGAAGAAAAAATACATAAAAAAATAAAAAAAAGAATGAACACACAAAAAAAAAAGAAAGGTGTTAAGGAAATGTCTATGGTCACAGCACACAATCAACATCAGCAATGTAATAGCAATGCAAAGAAAAGTTATTTCTAACAAACCAGTATAAGCGTGCTTGAAATCTCTCCCTATACAGTGCCTTGAAAAAATATTCATACCCTTTGAAAGTTTCCACATATTTGTCATGTTACAACCAAAAAAGTAAATGTATTTTATTGGGATCTTATGTGACACATGAATATGCTTTGATCTAAACCATTCCATTGTAGCTCTGGCTGTATGTTTAGGGTCGTTGTCCTGCTGGAAAGTGAACCTCTGCCCCAGTCTCAAGTATTTTGCAGACTTGGAAAACAGGTTTTCTTCTAAGATTGCCCTGTATTTGGCTCCATCCTTCTTCCCATCAACTCTGACCAGCTTCCCTATTAATGCTGTGTTCAGGGTGATGTGCAGTGTTAGTTTTCCGCCACACATAGCACTTTGCTTTTAGGCCAAAAAGTTTAATTCTGGTCTCATCTGATCACAGCACCTTCTTCCACATGTTTGCTGTGTCCCCCACATGGCTTCTCGCAAACTGCCAATGGGACTTCCTATGCCTTTCTTTCAACAATTGCTTTCTTCTTGCCACTCTCCCATTAAGGCCAGATTTGTGGAGTGCACGACTAATAGTTGTCCTGTGGACAGATTTTCCCACCTGAGCTGTGGCTCTCTGCAGCTCCTCCAGAGTTACTGTGGGCCTCTTGGCTGCTTCTCTGATTAATGCTCTCCTTGCTCAGCCTGTCAGTTTAGGTGGACGGCCATGTCTTGGTAGGTTTGCTGTTGGGCCATACTCTTTCCATTTTCGGATGATGGATTGAACAGTGCTTCATGAGATGTTCAAAGCTTGGGCTATTTTTTTATATCCTAACCCTGCTTTAAATTTCTCCACAACTTTATCCCTGACCAGTCTAGTGTGTTCCTTGGCCTTCATGATGCTAAGGTTCTCTAAAAAAAAACCTCTGAGAGCTTCATAGAACAGCTTTATTTATACTGAGATTAAATTACACACACAGGTAGACTCTATTTACTAATTAGGTGACTTTTGAAGGCAATTATTTGTGAATAGTGCTCCACTGCCTATTGAGTGATATAGTACAATAATATCCAGTACAGTGACTATAATTTAACTATTTAAAATGAAAAGAAAATACTCACATTTCTATAAACAATAATACATCTTGCTGAGATACAATGAAAGTGCATAAAAATCACATTCTTCAGAGGATTCCCTGAAGAAGTCACATGGGTGTGACGTAACGCGTAGGGCAAGAGCGGAGGTTACCGGAAGTGACAAAGACACCAAAACGAGCACGGCTCTCGTGAACAGTTGTCAGGTGTATTAATCTTATATGTGAAATAAAGCTGCTTTATTTCAAAAAATATTTTTAATATACTACACCATGAGAATATCTCTTGTATATCCCCACTCTGCACTACATGGCAAGAGGACCTTTAGAAGCTCCTGAGAATACCCATTATTCATAGATAAAAATAATGCATTGGGGAAAACCACAAAGGACCACAAAGGGCGAACAGAATACACATAAACTCTAATGGGGATGTAATACTACATGCTTATTTCAAGCAATATCCAAGTGAGAGGCTAGAAAGCTCAGTATTGTCACTTGGATGAAGAAAAGAATCATACACGAACACTCTTATTAATGGTAAAGGGATACACCCTGGATATATATTGAGGACTTTTGTGTACATGTGGACTTCAGTTTTATTTTTGTGACCATTTTGTATGTTTTAGTATCTATAACTTTGTGCTTATATATCTGCACGGTGCACCTTGGCGGACTTTCATTGTATCTCAGCAAGATGTATTATTGTTTATAGGAATGTGAGTTTTTTCTTTTTAATTTTAAAAAGCTAATTTGAGTCACTGTACTTGGAATATTATTGTATCATATCACTAAATAGGCAGCACAGCACTTTTCACCAACCATTGTATTCTTTGTTTAATAGCTATGGATAAGCTATAGAGTGCTAGCAGCAGCCTAACATTTGTTTATTCGAATACACGTATATTGATAGCACGAGAGTAATACACCTTATATTCTGAAGGCAATTGGTTCCACTAGATTTTAGTTAGAGATATCAGAGTAAAGGGGGCTGAATACAAATGCATGCCACACTTTTCAGATATTTATTTGTAAAACATTTTGAAAACCATTTATCATTTTCCTTCCACTTAACAATTATTTGCCAATTTGTAAAATCTCAATACATTGCAATTTTGGTTGTAACATGACAAAATGTCTAAAATTTTAAGGGGTGTGAATACTTTTTCAAGGCACTGTATGTAGTGATGTCTACCTGTCTGCTGGCCATCTCTCTCCTTAACTTCCTGGATTCTCTTCTCCTCTGCTGCCTACTTTCAATTTCTCTGGCTATATATCTCATTATACCTTGCTGCCTGCAAGCTCTGGATCATATTCATCTTGACCCTGGGGGAGGGGAGATTGGGGCAAAGCTTTACTACAATGAGAGTTATGGTGAATCCACAAGTTAAAGAGGAAGTAAAACTTCCTCTGTAACTTGTACCTATAGATAAGCCTATGATAAGGCTTACCTATAGGTACTGTAAATATCTCCTAAACCTGCACCTTATAGGAGATATTTACTTTGCATGCAGCCAGTGGTGCATGCGCTCTGAAGGAAGGGCCACCCGTGCTGTTCCTTCAGAGCCCTGTGCCGTGAACAGTGACTCCCGCGCACATGAGCGCGGGAGTGACGTCATCACGGTTTTGGCCAATCAGATGCGAACCCGGAAGGAAGAACGGTAGATGGACACCGTGTCAGCGGTGAGCAAGTGGCACTGCGGGGGCTTCGTTCTAAGGTAAGTATTTCATAATGAGCTAGAATGTGATGCAAACTAGCTCATTATGCCTTTGTCTTACAGGTTTTTATTTTTTTAATTTTTAAGGTCCTCGGGGGTTAAAGGAGTCTGTGAGTTTTCAGTTGTTCCTTTTAGGATATTCTTTCAAGATCAAGAAACATATAAACATGGATTAGGATCTTTCCAGTTTAATGGAGACTCATTGATTAACATTTATTATTACTTTTGTAGTAAATTTTCTTTTTTTTGATATCTGTATTTTTGCATTGTATTTTGTTTATGTTGTGATTTAATTTAAATATTTAGGTTTTGGATATGGTACATATATATATATATATATATATATATATATATATATATATATATATACAGTATATATATATGTATATATATATATATATATATATATATATATATATATATATATATATATATACATATATATATACTGTATATATATATATATATATATATATATATATATACTGTATTGTCAAAAGTATTGGGACACCTGCTTTGACACGCATATGAAATTTAATGGCATCCCAGTCTTAGTCCGTAGGGTTCAATATTTCGTTGGCCCACCCTTTGCAGCTATAACAGCTTCAACTCTTCTGGAAAGGTTTAGGAGTGTGTCTATGGGAATGTTTGACCATTCTTCCAAAAGCGCTTTTATGAAGTCAGGCACTGATGTGGACGAGAAGGCCTGGCTCACAGTCTCTGCTCTAATTCATCCCAAAGGTGTTCTATCAGGTTGAGGTCAGGACTCTGCGCAGGCTAGTCAAGTTCCTCCACCTCAAACTTGCTCATCCATGTCTTTATGGACCTTCCTTTGTGCACTGGTCCAAATCATTTGATGGAGGGGGAATTATGGTGTGGGTTTGTTTTTCAGGGGTTGGGCTTGGCCCCTTAGTTCCAGTGAAGGGAACTCTTAAGGCATCAGCATACCAAGACATTTTGGACAAATTTGTGCTCCCAACTTTGTGGGAACAGTTTGGGGATGACCACTTCCTGGTCCAACATGACTGTGCACCAATGCACAAAGAAAGGTGCCTATAAAAGTCCCTGCCACCCAATAATCTGTCTAGGTGTGTATAGAGACTGTAACAGTCTCAAGTCACACCACCACTTTTTTTTCTGCTGGCTGCAAGCTGTGATTCCTGTACTGACTTTACCTTCTAAAACTCCTCCTCTCAGCACCTCTGTAGTTCAGATGGCATTCTCTGTTAAAGGTGTGACACAGCAGTGCCTGCCCAGAAGTCATAGTGGATACGTGCCACAGAATTTAGGAAAGTAAATGCGTGGGGATTTTCACAAAGTACGTTTACAGTTCCGAATAATAGAAGTAGCCCAAAAAAAATACAGTGTGTATATAATGATTTTAACTTTTGAGCACAGAAATTCTTTAACTATCAGCAGCCTGTCTAAATAAAGCCCCAGTCTGGGCAAAATATGCACCCCCACCCAAACCTCCCTTTCACCCCCTATAACCAAATTTGCAGGGCTTTTTTGCTCATTACCTGGTGAAGAAAGATTTACTAATCTAAGGTTTCCTTCCAGTTCCCTCTCTGACACTGCTCCAGGGTTTGCTAATCCACAACTTCTCTTGGTCCCTTGCTGGTTGGTCTCCAGCCATCTCCTTAGTGTTGATACTCCCAACTGTCCCTGATTTTGAGGGACTGTCCCTCATTCGCAACAGAGCCCCTCTGTCCCTCTTTCCTCCTCAATTGTCCCACAATTTGGTCTGATCTATATAGTTGCATATACAGTACGTAAAATGCACTACTTATCTATCAAAAAGTGTTTCCCAGTACTAAAACTTTCATCCAATTTTTAAAATTGCTGCATTTGCAAATTCCAAAAGCCAGTATAAAGGGATAGTAGTGCTAAAAAAGCACTTGTGGGTTTACCCAATCCATTTTTTTTTTTTTTTAAATACAATTCTCCTTTAAGGGGGATGGCAGGGGGTATGTCCTTTGGCTACATCACATGTGTCAAACATAAGGCCCGCGGGCCAAATGCGGCCCTTTATGCATTTTCATGTGGCCCTCGCACCTGCACCTCTCCTGCAGCTGTGGCAACTTCCTCATCTCTGTCCCCACCTTGTCCCAGCAGTCGGCAGCAGAGAGAAGGACAGAACTCTGCATACAGATTCTGTGCCTCTCTGTACAGCCGCAGCACCCCCTCATCTCTGCCTCCCCCGGTCTTAGCATTCAGCAAAACTTCAGCCCTCCTCTTGTCCTCCTCCAGACCCTACACTTTCTGCTTCCCAGCTTCATCCCCAGCTCTACCAGGCAACAGTACAAGGTAAAGGGGGTGCACTATGATGTAAGGGAAGGTGGCAGACTTTTGATTCCTGATAGTGGGGGAGCTGTTGACATCTGATGTCAGGGGGAATGGGGTGCTCTGGACATATAGTCTTACAGATACAATTGGCCCTTTGAGAGAAACTATAATGCTGTAGTGGCTCATGATGAAATTGAGTTTGACACCCTTGAGCTAAATACTTTTGCTAATAGGTGTCCCTCATTCCCATCTAAGAAAGTTGGGAGGTATGCTATTGGAAGTAAGCAGAAGAGGAGAGAAGACTTGCAGTGTTTTTAATCTAGTGATTAGTTAGGGGGGATTGGAATGTGGTTACTATTATCCCGGAGATGTACTTTAATATTTTCGATGGTCTGAGTAAGCAACTAGGCAGGACTGAGAACACTGACTACTAGATGTTAGGCCTAGAGGGCTACTCAATATAAGCTTTCGGAAAGGGCCACATGTGGTTCTGGGATGCAGGTTATGTACAAGGGAGTGGCACCATTCATTATAACCTAGCCAACACCTCTGTGCTGAGTCCTGCAGACTTTAAGCTGAAAGGCTAGTCCTTGTCCTGAAGTCTGTGATCCCTAGGATTCTCCTGTGACATTAAAGAAGGGATTCAGATAGCATTACTAGGTATAATACAGTTCAGAATATGCTTGTGTAACACAGGTTTAAAAGCTGTCTGTGGCCTCTGTCTGCTGTGGGATTTGAAGTTTGATTCCCAGATCTCTGGAGCAGTCAGAAGCAATCAGCAGAAAATAGAAGTTTTCGGGAGAGATAACTTAGGACATTAACTGGTTCTGTGGCCCTGCAGCTATGGAGACTTTAAATGGCTTAGTATTCACTGTGCCTGCTTTTCTCCCTCTTCCTTCTCTTTCTGGGATTCATCTGCCAGTCTTAATCAGTATAGGCAGTTTCATTATTAATTCATTTTGAAAATTAACCAGGCTTTTTAATTAGAATTTTCGGAAAGAACACACTGTCTTCTTTGCTATCATGTGATCAGATGGGTGCACACTACCCCTGAGGGGGTAACCGGGCACTGAACGGAGAATGACTCTGTATTGTTTTCTCAACTATTTCTATTAATGTAACCAACCAAACTTAGAAACCGCTCACATGTCTAACTTCACTCAGAAAGGTTTAGGACTTAGTGGAACTAAACTCTCCTCTCAGTCAGCATTAACTATTTAAAGCATGCCTAAAGGCTATTTTTGTAAATTAAAATAACATTTTATATTTACTTACTTAGGTCCCCTGCTGGAACTGCCTACTCATTCAATGTCTACCTCGAAGAAAGCACTTGCTATGGGGCTGATTTGCAGGCTTGTTCCCGAGCTGGGCTCTGTGTGTCTATACACACAAATAGCACAAATCGGCCCTGCCCCCTGCTTCATCCTCACAGGATTTGATTGATGGCAGGAGCCAATGGTTACCTGGATTGAATTTGAGCTCAGGCCCTCGGGGGGGGGGGGGGTGCTAATCTTGGATGATTTTTTACCTTAATGCAAAGAATGCATTAGGGTAAAAAAAAACTTCTACCCTTTACAACTACTTAAATCCTTATGCTGCTAGGATTAGTAAATAATTAGGAAAGTATATTATATTTGCTCTTGTGTGCTCTTATACCCTTGGATAATTTGTACATTATGTACTATATTTAAAAAAAACATGAGTGAGCAAGAAAAACACATTTCTTTTATATCCTATGGGATTCATATTCAACTGCAGGTCCTAACAGAATGGTACAATCATAAAAGAAAACATGGGAACAAGTAAACACATTAAATGTCCCCGGTTCAAAAGTCTGCATACCCTGAGTTCTTAACCACTTGCCTACCGGGCACTTTCACCCCCTTCCCATCCAGGCCAATTTTCAGCTTTCAGCGCTCTCACGCTTTGAATGACAATTGCGTGGTCATGCTACACTGTACCCATATGACATTTTTATCATTTTTTCACACAAATATAGCTTTCTTTTGGTGGTATTTAATCATCTCTGGGTTTTTTATTTTTTACAAAAAAAAAGAAAAAAGACAGAAAATTTGGAAAAAAAAAAAAGTTTTTCTTATTTTCTGAAAGTAAATTTTGAAAATAAATCAATTTTTCTCCTTCACTGATGTGCGCTGATGAGGCGGCACTGATGGGCACTGATAGGCTGAACTGATGGGCACTGATGAGGAGGCATTTATGGGCACTGATGAGATGGCACTTATGGGCACTGATGAGGTGGCACTGATGAGGAGGTACTAATATGCCGCACTGATGAGCACTGATAGGCAGCACTGATAGGCGGCACTGATGAGCACTGATAGGCGGCACTGATGAGCACTGATAGGCGGCACTGCTGGGCACTGAGAGGTGGCACTGCTGGGCACAGAGGTGGCACTGCTGGGCACTGAGAGGCGGCACTGATGGGAGGCACTGATGGGCACTTATAGGCGGCACTGATGGGCACTGGCGGGTGGCACTGATGGACACTGACTGGTGGCACTGATGAGCACTGATGGGCGGCACTGATGAGCAGCACCATCAGTGCCCACACTCAGTGCCCATAGTGCTGCCAGTCAGTGCTCATCAGTGCCTAGATGAGCAGGCACTGATGGGCACTGACTGGCAGCACTATGGGCACTAAGTGTGGGCACTGATGGGGGGCACTGATGGAGGGCACTCTGGGCACTGATGGTGGGCACATTGTTTTTTTTTACCTCTGTAGTAATCAGGGCACTGGTGATCAGTTCCCTGATTACATTCCACTGTGTCCCCGACGGCTGATCGGCTCTCCTCCTTCCTCACACTGCAGTCTCTGTGTGAGGAAGGAGCGCTGGCGATGAGAGATGATCTCATATGTTTACATATGAGATCATCTCTCATTGCATGGGCCGATCACGTGGTAAATGGCCGCTGTGATTGGCCATTTACCACGATCTGTGATTGGCTGTGTCCAAGGGACACGGCCAACACAGATTTTCCCCAATGCGCGCTTGCGGGAGCGCGCGGAGAGCCTGTCTCTGGGAGGCCGTTTAAAAATGTGAGTCCGCGCTGCAGCCGTACTTCGGCTATAGCGTGGATGGCAACAAGTTAAAGCGGAAGTAAACCCTTTGATTTGACAGCTTCAAAAAACAGTTAAATTCCTGGCAGGTGCCGTAAATGTAACTCTCACATTGGTTGTGCTCTCAATCAAACTGTCAAACCATCCAATGGCTGGTGTCATAACTGATAACATGTGTAGCACCATGGCAGTTGAAGGTCAAACAGAGGCCAAGATGGCAGCTTCCTTGTCTGAAAATCATAGGAGGGTTTACTTCCACTTTAATACTGTGTATTGCCCCCTTAAGCATCAATGACAGCTTGCAGTCTTTTGTAATAGTTGTCTATGAGGCCCCGATTTCTTGCAGTTGTGTTTAGCTACCCATTCATCTTGGCAAAATGCCTCCAGGTCATGCTAAGTCTTTGGTCGTCTTGCATGAACCGCACGTTTGAGATCTCCTTAGAGCTGCTTGATGATATTAGTGTCAGGAGACTGTGAGGGCCATTCCAGAACTTTCACCTGTTTCTGCTGTAACCACTGGAGGGTCAACTTTGCCTTGTGCGTAGAGTCATTGCCGTGCTGGAAAGTCTAAGGGCATCCCATGTGTAGCTTTCATGCAGAAAAATGCAAATTGTCTACCAGTATTTTATTGTAACATGCTGCATTCATCTTGACATCAATTTTCACAAGATTCCTCATGTCTTTAGAGCTCACATCCCCAAAACATCAGTGAACTACCACCATGCTTTACAGTGGGGGATAATATTCTTGTTGCTATAGACCTTGTTGACCCCTTTCCAAACATAGGACTAATGGTTGTGACCATAAGGCTTTATTTTGGTCTCGTCACTCCAGATTACAGTGTGTCAGAAGCTGTGAGACATGTCAAGGTGTTGTCAGGCATATTGTAACCAGACTTTTTTGTGGCATTAGCACAATAAAGGTTTCTTTCCGGCAACTTGACCATGCAGCTCATTTTTGTTCAAGAATTGTATTGTGCTCCATGAAACAACTGCACTTTTTCCAGAGCAGCCTGTATTTCTCCTGAGGTTTCCTGTGTATTTTTCTTTGTATCCCGAACAATTCTTCCCGCAGTTGTGGCTGCAATCTTTCTTGGTCTACCTGAACTCGGCTTGGTATCAAAAACCCCCCAGAATTTTCAATTTCTTAATATGTGATTGAAACAAAACTGTCTGGCATATTCAATGCTTTGGATATCTTAATATATCCTTTTCCATCTTTATAAAGTTTTACCTTGTTACACAGGTCTTTTCTACACCCCATGGCTCAGTATCTAGCCTGCTCAGTGCATCCAAGTGAGAGCTAACAAGCTCATTGACTATTTATACACAGACACTAATTGCAATTTAAAAAGCCATAGATGTGGGAAATTAACCTTTAATTTCCATTTTAACCTGTGTGTGCCACCTTGTGTGTCTGTACCAAGGCCAAACATTCCAGGGTATGTAAACTTTTGATGAGGGCAATTTGGGTGATTTCTGTTACCATTATGCTTTAACAAGGTGTCAAACAAACTATGTGATAATAAATGGTTTCATATGATTACTATCCTTAAATAATAGACAGTTTTATTCAGCATGATTAGTCATATTTTCATTATTGATGTCAAAATGTTTCGATTTTTGCCAAGGTACAACCTTTTTTTTTTTTTTTTTTCAACATTTCTTTGGTTGCTTTTTGGTTTCTAGCCAGTGCCAAAATGATATCATACATTCCTTCAATCTTCATGGGAATTTTTTTTCTTTCATCTTGAGGAGGGGCTTTCTCAGCCAATATCCAACTTTTCAGCTAAGTACACCCTTCTGCCCTGCCTACATACCTGAGCTAAGGTTCATATTTTACCTGTTTACCAGGCTGAACTTAGATGTGATGCTGAAAATTGCCTGCTACTTTTACTTTTACATTTAGATGTCAGTTTGTGATTCAGAACTCACTGACAGGTGGGTCTGCATCCTTCTTACCTGCATTTGATCTGCTTCAGGGAGGTTTTGGATTGCCAAAGACTTGTATGGCCATTCGGAACGTATATGATGTGAACAAAAGCCTATTGACAGGCTCTTAAAGCCCACCTGTGTGAAAACTAAAAGTCCTTCCTTGCAGTGGGGCATAGCTGTATAAGTTTTGCTATCAAATCTCAAATTTTGGGTTGACACCACAGTAAAAGAGGGGAAATCCTCCAATTGGGACACTAGTTCTGGTGACTCTGGTGACACCTGGGGATTCCTTCATTTTGGAAGGATTTCCTCTCATATCCTGTTTTGGCTAAAGGACAGGATGCGAAGAGAAGAAAACTGAAAAGGGTTATAACCCTCCATTACTCTATCCTAAAAGGAAACATAACATTTTGCCTTTAGTTATGCTTTAATAAGGTTATATGAAGTGGGCTCTGACCTCCTTGAATGTGAACAAAAATCTGTATTCCAAAATGTATGTGTTATTGATTCAAATCCCAATAGTATCTATTGGTTAGTGACCCAAAAATACATATAATGACAAGTGCCCCAATATTTCTTACCAACAATGAATAAACATATGATTATTGAACGCATAAAATAAAAAATATAAAAAAAAATTGGTAACATAAAATTGGCTAGTGAAATGATAAATCCTAAAAGAAAGTCCTTTATAAAAAAATACACAACAAAGTCACTTGCGCTCGAAAGGGTAAACAGACAGCGATCAACCTCAATGCAAGTCCCTTCCTGATGACGCTAATATAGCGAAATGCATTGAGGTTGATCGCTGTCTGTTTACCCATGGACCGCAAAAGTCACGTCACATCTGGAGATAGTGGAACACACGCCAGGACTTGGTAAGAGGAAGGGTGGTGCTTTTTAACAATCCATTTTAACAATGCATTGAGGTCGATCGCTGTCTGTTTATCCATGGACCGCAAAAGACGTCACGTCTGGAGATAGTGGAACACACGCCAGGACTTGGTAAGGGGAACGGTGGTGCATTTTAACAATCCAGGGGATCTTTTGGGCACAATTTGAATGCAGACCTGCTAGTCGAGCAGGTGTCGGTCTGGCCACTTTAACATGTAAGTGCATTTATTGTGGGAGGAGTTTTTAGATGAGAAAATTTTTAATAAAACTGTGATGCACGATCATCCTGTTACTTATCTTTTTTGGTGATTGGTGTTGATCCATTATTATGGGAGGAGTTTTTAGATGAGAACATTTTTAATAAAACTGTGTTGCCCGATCATCCTGTTACTTATCTTTTTTGGTGATTGGTGTTGATCCATTAATAGGAGAACACATCTATTGGAGGAAGAAATACTGACTGTATGAGAGGGAGTGAATCCTACGTCCAAGCTTATTGGCCAAATAATAAGGCTTTTTTGGCCCAGGGGGCCACAGGGCTCTGATGAGTGCACCTCTAGCATCACTGGTGGTGGAGAACTTATTGTGTCACATACGGATCACCTATATACTGTAGAAGCACGGTGAAGGGACTAAGTCAATTGGAAAAACACTGGTCTTTGATGTGGAATTTTTTTATAAAGGACTTTCTTTTAGGATTTGTAATTTTTCTTTCCAATTTTATGTTGCCACTTTTTTAATATTTTTGATTTTACACGTCCATTAATTATATGTTTATTAATTGTTGGCAAGAAATATTGGTGCACTTGTCTTTATATGTATTTTGGGGTCACTAACCAATAGATACTATTGGGATTTGAATCAATAACACATACATTTTGGAATACAGATTTTTGTTCACATTCAAGGAGGCTAGTTCCCACTTCATTTATCTTTTTTATTGTATTAGTGTGGTTCACACTTAAAGGGGCAGCTGACACATTGCACACCACATTTTTATTTTTAGATTGGCGCTCTTTCTAATATTTTCATGCTTTAATAAGTATTTAGTAAAACAATGCTAAACAAGCCAAACAAAATTTGAAAATATTTTTTTGCTTAGGTACATGTTACCCATGGCAGTGCCCAGACCTCCGTCATCTATTTGACAATCCCTTGCCTATTAGCCTAGAAAATGGTCTTTTTTTAACATTCAGCTAGGGCAGTGATGGCGAACCTTGGCACCCCAGATGTTTGGAACTACATTTCCCATGATGCTCATGAACTCTGCAGTGTAGTTGAGCATCATAGGAAATATAGTTCCCCAACATCTGGGGTGCCAAGAATCGCCATCGCTGAGCTAGGGTTTGGATTTCGCACCTAAACTTTAGTCATATGATGGGGTGACAATGCTACTGCACTGTTCCTGATTCAGGACAGCTTAATCACATGATGACCAACCATTGTTGATTTGATTTTTTTTGGTGTCCATCATACACATGGGTGGTGTTTCTAACCACTTGCCGCCAAATCATGTACCTGATACATCATTTGACTTCAAGTGGTTAGACTGGGGTGATGCCAGCGGTACGGATTATTGGAGCTGACGGTCGGCTCTCTTGTAATAGCAATCCGAGCAGCTAACTAGCCACTCAATTGCTGTTACAAGCAGCGGGAGAGGACTTCCCCCCCCTCCTGTCACCTTCTGTGAATCTCTCAGTCTCCCCCGTCCCACTGGAAGACCTGAGCTACTAGCTGGCACATCCAAGACCCATACAATTCTGGAATGGGCTTTAATCAGGTCTTCGCTATGGTAACACGGAAGCAATGACATGACATCACTTCCGGTTTACCTGAATGTCAACAGCCCCATTTTTTAAAAATCAAAAGTATTCAAAAACGCTAATTTTGAATCTTATTGACCCCAGATCCCTCCATAAAGACTACCTTTTACATGCCTATTGCTGTCACAGGGATGTTTACATTTCTTTAGACAGCAATAAAAGTGATAAAAAAAGAAAAACATTGAAGCAACAGTGCAAAAATGAAAAAATTGATGATGGTAGCAGCACTGAGAGAAGTGTCTGTCAATATTAGGACTTGATGATGATACCTTCTGTTTCTAAGAAGGATGTGGGGATATTACTTTCCAAACAATGCTTTAAGCGCATACTCTTATAATGGGTAAACCCGATGGCTGTCAAAGTTGTTTGCAAATATAAGCTCTTACTCCTTGAAGAATGGTTCAACAATGGTAATACATTTAGTGACATGAGATTAACCTTTTGTTGTTTTGCTTGGCACTACATTGATTTCATCAGAGGATTTAAAAGAAAGCAATTGTATGCAAAGATTTAATCTCATGCTACTGCTACTAGGCAATTAAATGATTTATGTGTAACTGAGCCCTTATTCTGTTTAGGCAACATTCAACATTCCAAAGGATCTCTGCAATAAAGGGAACCTTTTATTTCTACTTCATAGTGTAAATCCTAAAATCCTATTCTGTGCACTTATTTAGACTTGGATCCCGCTATACGATGGCCCTCTGCCTTAATTTAACCCCTTCACGCCTAAGGCTCCTTTCACACTCATTCTCCTCTATGGGGAGACGGACGTCAGTGGACATGTGTCAGATGACACCCGCCTTGCATCCAATCTGACAATACCTGCTAAAAACAGACGGATGGTGATACGTTCACCACCTGTCCAGCGGGTCGGATCGGATGGGATCAGATTAAAAGGGACAGGCTGTCCATTTTCATCCACTCTCCCCATAAAGGAGAGTGGGACTCTGACAGGTCTGTCTCTGTACAGTGAGCGGAAACAGACCTGTCATCTGCCTGCTTAGCGGGGATAAACGGAGTGATCCCCGCTGAGCAAGCAGAGTCCATCCAAATGGATCCGCCCCCTGTGAAAAGGGCCTAAGTGTAAAACAAATCCTAATGCCTACGCCCAATTTTGCAACTTTGACATCTGTCAGTAAACCTGTACATATCATCACAAATACTTTGTGCATCCAGGTGGATTATACCTTGTTTTTTTTCAGGACAAATTGGGCTTTCATTTGGTGGAAATTGGTAATGGAAATTTAAATTTATTATCCAAGGAAAATTTGCCTAAATTAATTAAAAAAAAAACTTTTTTTCTAAAACGTAACTGTATATTTCTTGCTACTACCATAACCTATCACTAAGAACAACCCAAATTGAACTCTTCTTCTCCTGGCGATCGCAGCAATACCACATATGTCTGTTAGTTGTTGTTTGTACCCGTAGTACAGCCCAAAAACAATAGTGCACATTTTGTTTTGTTTTTATCCTGCCTAAAACACACCGACACTGAAACTGACTGACACTAATACTAAAAAAAATAAAAAAATCCTGCCCAAAAATACTGACCCAAAAACTAACCCTGGGGCTGACCTAGATCAAACTATAATCTAGGTATTTATTTCATTTTATTTATTTATTTATTTTTTCTACACACTTTTTTTTTTCTATCTCTGCAATGATAGAGAAAGATACAAGGTATGTGTCTCATCTATTCATAGAGACAGAAAACCCGGGTGTGGGCTTCACAGTGACTGATCACTTTTATAGCCAATCAGAGGCTATCACAGGGATTAGTTGACCCAGAAGCAGACAATCTGGATCCTGATCATTAGAACGGGGCCCAGGGCTCTTAGTGGTGTGTCCCATGTGGTGTGCTCCCAGCACAAAGGGAGATACGCAAATATGCGGCCCTACGTGAAAAAGGCCCAGTCTAGTTGGGCCGCATATTTGCGTATGGTCAGCATGAAGGGGTTGAAGCTAAGCCTCAACAGTCCAATGCAACAGCCTTGATGGCCAGCAAAGTTCTCACACTGGACTGTTGAATGATGTTACATGTTCTTTTGTTGTTTATTCCAACTTAAAGTATTTTTGAAGCCAAAAGGATTTTCTTTTTTGATAGCGTAAGAAATGGTTAATATCCGCTTCAAGAATTTTTTTTGCCATATGCGCCCCATTGGAGAATGTTTTTCCTGTCCCGTAGGCACAAAAGTAAAGTAAGGGAAATACTTTCCAATGTCAAGGAAATCCCCACAGTTAGCAATCAAATAAGGGTCTTCATTGGAAGAGTCCTGCTCTAATGACAAGCGCTCTAGTTACAACACAATTTTGGATTTTGACTCACTTTCTTTCCCGGTCACAGTGGTCACCAGGGCAAAAACAGTAGGTGGATCTTCCAAGTTGGGGCAAAGAAAGCAATGAACACCCCAAATAGGTTTGTAACCTTTGCCTCTCTATTCCCCCAAAAATCTTGGCTTTATATACTTTAACATCTAGTTATTATCATAAAATTACCAGTGATTAGCCAGCAAAAGGAAATACAAAGTAAACTGTTCCCATTGTTTATCTTTTAGCACTGCCCCTATTATTCATTGATAGGACAGGTGGCACACTGTTATAATATGAAGAAAAAAATGGTATGATCACCTCCAATGCCTTGAATCCACGCTTCATTGTTTAAACACCCCAGCACCTGCGAGAATATTAGCCGTGGTTTTTGAACTTGATTAATATTGATTTTACATTAGAACAGTGTTGTTTGAAGAGCTTAGAAAGCACTCTGGGTTTTGTATAATTTTTCTTCGAGGGAACTTACAATTTCTTTTATTGTTCTAAGGAACTCTTTTAAACCAAATCCTATGCATTATTTTCCTCTTTCTATATTATTGATATATCCCAGTTGTGATTTAACTTTAAGCATTGCTAGTATTATTCAAGTGCACGTTAAGTTTTAAGACAACATATAAAATGGAAAAAATCTTACTGGGGCTTATTGCATCACTGGAATTCCATTTAAACTTAAAAAAAAAAAAATACTGGATATGCGAGATTCCTTCAGTTATAAATCGAATATTCGGATGAAATTTTTGTTATTCAGAGATTCGGATATATCCAAATTTCCAAATCATAATAGTAACAAATTTCAACTAATCCAAAATAAATTATAACAAAATGAATTATCCAAATTTGAAAGTGAATTTGAAATTGAAAATGAATTTGAATTCAAAATGGTGACATATCACAGTACAAACGTGAAATAAGATGATGATTCCTACATAGGCTGCTGAGCTAAATAGAATGAAATAGAATAGAAAATAAAAGCATGGAATACAAAAAGAACTGAAAATAAAGGAATAGGACCTAAAAGAATAGAGTATACAAGAATAGAAAAAATAGAATAAAACAGAATAGAGTAGAAAATAAAAGAATAGGTGAAAAAAGGATACAACAATAGAATAGAAAATAAAGGAATAGATTTATATTTTTTATTTTCTATTCTAGTTTATTATGTTTATTCTCTTCTATTTTGTTCTATTCCTCTATTTTTAATTATATTCTTTTTTGTTTTATTCTATTCTATTCTGTTTATTGTGTTCTATTCCATTCTATTCTATTGTATTCTCCTCTAATCTATTATTTTCTATTCCTTTAAAGCAGCCTACAGTAAGTAGGAATCGTCATCTTATTTCTTTTTTATACCTTACTGTATTTATTGCAATATGTTTTAATTTCAAATGAATTTTTTAAATGAATTTCAAATCTATTTGAAAATAATGAATATATGAAACAAATCTGAATATACGAAATGGATTGCAAAAACGAATCATTCGATCATAACGAATATGACAAAATGAAATTATTAATTTAACGAACGAATCCGAAACAAAACAAAACACATTTTTCTGTTGGGCAAATCTTTAAAAATGCCCTCTTTTTTTGTATGCATAATATAATACACTTTTATATTAAACCGTATTTGAATTGCTAAATGTCTCATTAGAAACAACCGTCTAATCTAGACATTTAGCAATACTCCTCCTTCACCGACAACATGGTGCATGTGCAGCTGAGTTGGCTACTTACAGGCACTTCCTGGTATCGTTTTACGTATTTGTTCAAGCAGCATAGCAAAGCGGCATCCCCTCCCGCCCAAACTAAGTCTACTAACATGTTTCAGCTGGCCTTAAAGTGATGCTAATCTTTGATTTAAAAAAATAAAATAAAATATTCCAGTATGTGTTCTTAAAGTGTTTGTAAAGTCACATCTATTATATTCTTTAATCCTCCCTGTTTTAGGAACACATTAAATACAGTGTTTGTGTTTTTTTTTTTAAATTAGAAAGTTTAATATCTTCTTTTCTCTGCTGTGTGGCCACATGTCCACTCTCTGCTCTGCTTCTCGTGGGAGGGGCTGAGATTCCCCTCTGAACTTATGCAAGCTAGTAAAGGGAGGACATGTGACCACACAGCAGAGCCGGGCAAAGGTGCTATTGAGCTTTATAATTTAAAGAAAAAACTCACACACTGTACCTAACCTGTTCCTGAAACAAAGAAGATAAAAGTATATAACATGTTACTTTACAACTACTTTACCAAAGGGGAGAAGCAGCTGCAGCAGAATACTCAATCAAGGCAGGAGGAGAGGGAAGGGGCGGGGAGGAGATTGTCTTCACAGTTCACACACAGACTATAAAAATGACAGGAAGAGGGGGAAGGGAAGATGCAGAGACACTGAATACACAGCAGGATGACGGAGGCACGTAGTCTGACCATGCTATTAGGGATCAGCATGATAAGCATGGTCAGTACACATAGGGGAAGACAGAAACAGGCAGGATCAACCAGGTATTGTACGACATGAAGAGGGACAAATGGCAGGGCATAAGCACTGTGCTATATCTCGTGCCTTAAAGGTACAGGAGCATGTATTTTTTTTTTTTTTTTAGGGTTACAGCCACTTTAACATTAAAAAGTACTTTCCACCTTTAAGTCTCCAAATCCCTTTTGCTGCTATGATCTAACTACCTGTGGTGTGGCTTCATTTACTCCACATGGTTCCACTGAAATTGAATCTATTTATGCTTTGCCTTCCCTGGTCCATGCTCCTCATCAACGTGCTAACAAAATTATTACATAGAACCTTCCCACTTTCAAGATTGCCTTATCTTAAACCCCGTGATGTAATTGTTAAGTCTCTGTGCCTCTTTGGTATTTATAAAAAAATGGAGTGTCCCCCTAAAATCCACACCAGATCCTTATCCGAGCATACAGCCTGGCTGGCCAGGATGGGGGTGGGGGCGAGCGAGCGCCCCCTCTCCTGAACCTTACCAGGCCACATGCCCTCAACATAGGGGGTGGGCTCTGCCCCCCCACCCCAAAGCACTTTGCCCCCATGTTGATGGTGACAGGAGTCTCTTACCGACAACCGTGACCATGAGCCAGACATGCTGGACAAGCCTGGGCAAGTTCTAACTAACTACTGCTATGTTCTCTTTAGATGTGGTCTTCAGGTGTATGTAGGGGGCAAATCCTGCTAACAAGTCAGGTTTGTGGTGGGAGCCTACTCACCCTCCAAGTGGGGGTCCTTTTCTTGTCTACGCGCTCACCAATACTCGGGCCCAGGCGAGGTTGCGCTCATGTGAAAGTCAACATTAGGGCGGAACCCCCTGCTTTGAGATGAGCTGTATACTGTGTGCAGCTGTGTAAAAACATACAGATTCCTTCTGTGAAACACTTTATCCCATATTACAGCACACCTTGCCTTCTGAATGTAGCATTTATAGTATAATTCTGCCACCTCACTCCCAGTGACAGAATGGGGTCCCACTATGCACTAGTGTGGACCTCATGCATGCACTTAATAACTCCTTCAGCTCTTCTGTACCATGAGGTCTTTGTACCACAGGTTTGGTCCCAATTACATTTAGGGAGACCTACTGTCTACTGCTAGGGAGGGATCAACGACCCCCCCCCCCCTCGCTACCAGCGGACACATGACTCCAACACAGTACCACTGCTTGCTGTCTTGCTGCTATACATTTCCACCAGTTTACGGTTACCCGTAGCAACTGTTCTCCTTCTGCCAACTCTCCTGCTGAGTTAATCTTTTGCGGTGGCCTTCTGTTTCTCTCCAACCTCATATGTGATTTACAGGCCTTGTTCATCTAAATACACCATGTACCACTATGTGCCCTTTTAAATAACTTCAGACTAGAGATCGACCGATTTTCGGCAAAGCCGATATATCAAGGGCCGATCTGCACTTTCCCCGATGTATCGGAATCGGCCACACAGATGGCCGATATTACCGATATTTTGGAAAGTGCTTGTGCTAGAGTGATGCCTGCAGCTAGAGGGATCACCCCGGTACCGGCATCCATAGCCGACGGTCGGCTGTCTTGTAATGTCAACCGATGCAGCTGAGAAGTCGCTCTGCTGTCAGGATGTTCCCCCCCCCTCCTGCAGCCTTCAGAGGCTCACGGGTCTCCCGTCCTACCGGGAGACCCGGGCAACCAGCCTGCATGGCCTCCGAAGACCCAATCAAAGCCACCTTCGGCTTTGATCAGGTCTCCATGCAAAACCCCAGAAAAGATGTCACTTCCGGGGACTGGCGCCAGATTGAAAAAAATTACAGCATTTAAACAGCCAAACTTGGCGTTTTGAATGCTTTTAAGTGCAGAGGAGGGGTTTGGGGTCTTTTAGACAGAGTACCTGTCAAAAAAATATATATATATTTTTTTAAATGTACGAAAATATCGGCCCATATCGACTGCTACCAATACGCGATGACCAAAATATCAGTATCGGTATCGGCAATGAAAAAACTATATCGATCGATCCCTACTTGTGACAAGGCATGAAACAGTTGATGACCTTTACTGAAACTTTTTCAGTACAAGCTGCAGAACACAGATTTCCCCTGACTAACTAGCATCGGGCTGCCCAGGCATACTTCATAATTGGAAGAGTCCTTTATGAGGTAGATTCGCGTGAGGATATTTTGTAGGTTGCTGGAGGCTACATCTTCTCTGACAGACTTCTCACTTTTTTCCCATGCAGTCCCCGCTCGCCCCAGAACCCAGTCTTCCCCCTATTTATATACAGAACAGGGTGGAGGGTCATTCTCACAAAAACCCAGGAAAATGCAGAACCCATATTACCCCATCCCCACCAAGGCAGTCCAGTAACTATATACAATAGCAGGAAACCCTTAGTAGGCACCTGCATACTGTAGTTTCAGTGGGGTGGCACATTGTCCTTGAGCCTTGTATTCCTCCAGCTGTGTTATCAGAGCTACTCTAGACTTCACTGAGAGTGATGCTGTGTAAAAAAAATATTCTCAAGTAGCTGTGTTGTGTTCTGTTTTACTAAAGTAGTGATTTTCAGGTAGACTGTTTGTTGCTATAGAGTCTTATGGAAATTATGATATGTTATGCAGCCATGTAACCCCTATTGACTCACTGTGAAGAGTCCATGTTTTTGCAGCTTTCATTAATCTGCAGTGTATACATTTTTTTGCCATCCTGAACCTGTTTTGCATTATTGCTTGGAACTTTGCTGTTTTTTTGTTTTTTTTTTAGTAAATTGCAAGTTACAGTTACTCTCTGTCTGAACATTTAGCTAATGACCTATTCTGTTAAACAGGCACATTAAGGCTTGAACTGAGAAAAACTATAATGCTAAACTTCTAATTTGGTTATAGGGAAAATCAGGATAATATTTCTCTCTGTCACCCTGCTTGAGAGATTTACCCCTGCTTCTATTCCCTTTAACAGAAAAGGGGTAGAGCTTTCCCCAGGACAGGAAAGCACAGATAACAATAAAAACATTATATGTTCTAAATGGTAATGAACTAGCTATTAGTTTGCACATTTTTATTGGGGTCTCTGTTAAAATAATTTTTCCTTTATTTCTCTTTATTGATAGACCACTGTAAAAACCAGATGTAGCCTCTAACCCAGAGGTCTGGAACGTTTTTTAAAAAAAAGGGCAAGTTTGCTGTCTGTTGCACTGTTTGGGGGTCAGACTGTGGTGGTAGAAGCAAAAAATTTTAGGAGTCAGTGGGAATAAAAATGTCCCGACATTGGTGGTCTGGTTAAAAAATGCCCCTGCGTCAGTGGTTATTATGAGTAAAAAAAAAACCCTGGTTCAGAGCTCAGTGAAAATAAAACATGCCCTCGTCGTCAGTACTTGCTGTTAGAAAAAAAAAAAAAAAACACCATTGGCTAGGATTATTAAGACCAATCTCATCACTTTTACACGTGTATCTAAATAGACATTAAAAAAAAAAACCCTCTAGTTTCACTTTACAATATGGCAACATTCTAGTATTTTCCTTGGCTTAGTGTCCAATTTTTTTTTTCTTGAATTGGTCTTTATTAGTCTTGTCATATCCATCCAGCACTGAACAGGTTACTTTCTTCCAGCTAGCAGTGCTAAGTAAAACCGTGTCATAAAAATCGATGAAGTATGTTAACGGCATTCAAATAAGGCTTGAGCGTAGACAGATTCAATCACAAACACAATCTTATAGAGTACTCTTCTGGCATAGCTACGGCTGCAAGCTTCAGAATCATATTGCGCTCTATACAGTATGTCACAGGCAGTTACTGATGCTCAGCCTGATGGGTCCTATGCATGCTGATGCTCAACGGCGGCCTTGTGTGCGTAATGTATATTAATGATCTCTGTTGAAGAGAACAACTATATTCCCTGAAATTCTTTCTGATGAGAAATGCTATGGTTTGCGTAAAACCGACCAGTACCTGAGAGGCTGGAGGGATTGGCTACTTAAGTGAAAATATATATTTTTGGTATGAGATGGGTTTTGACTTGTAATTTCATGCCCAGAGTACCTGTTACACGCATGTCTTCCTATATGGAACACATTTTCATTATAAATCCAAAGCAGGCTTCTACAGAATTTGCATGGAGGAGAGTACTTGTTATTGGCTAGTCATTTTACACTGGAGTTTGGTGACTAGGTACACAGGTAACTCTGTAGGATGATCTCATATATCGATACTGAAGCAAATATAGGTATATTCAAGCAGTAAATATCAATGTGTATCTGCAAAATTGTTTCTTATCATCTGCAGCCAATTCCTGTTTCTAATACAAAAAAAAGGGGGGGAAATGGTCTAGCTGAAATAGTTGGGTGTGATATCCCTGGTGACACTGCAAGTATAGCGGTCCTTCCCCTGGCTCTAGGACATGGGCAGAAAAAAAGCTATACTGGCAGGGACCAGTAGACAAAATGAGAGCCTTTTGAGGATGGATAATGAAACCACAGGGTCACGAGTTGGTCAAATAGAATGTGTTTTATTGGTGTAAATAATACACAGTTTTAGACTATGGTTCAAGCAGAGGAGTACAGAGGTGTGGTTAGTGCAAATAAGGTTGTATATAGAATCATGTGATCAACAATACGATACAGTAAGATGTATAAGTTTACATATAGATTGCATGGAATTAAACAGTACAGTACAATACATGTTCAACTTTTGTTGTACAATTTTCTATTAGATTCACCACAAACCATATAATGTGAGGTCAAAACTAAACAACACTTCCACCTGTATCCAATTAGGCAGGCCTTCATACTACATACTACAGAAAATTGTACAGAAAAAGAGGGGGAACATAGGTAACCAGTGTCAATGACAGGACTATGGTATGCACGGGCTGGAAGTGCCAGAGGTTGGCAAAGATACACTGGATTTCCAATGAGCAGTGTAGTGTCACAGGGGGTGTGTGTGTGAGTGTCCCACAGGTTGGCCAAACTTGGGCCGGTATTCATGGGTTAAAGGTGCCAGGCATCTGGCAGGGTTACATTGATTGTCCAGGAAACAGTGTAGTGCCCCAGGGGATGTAAGTGTCCCACAGGTTGGCCAATCGAGGGCTGTTTTCTGACAGGGATTCCTGGGATGGGGCCGGGCTCCAGGTGGGAAATATGAAGAGATAAAAAGGGGGGGGGGGGAGGTTCTGACTGTTTTTGACTGTTCAAAAGCTGTTTTTGACCTGTTGTGTTTGTTCTGAAGCAGCATATCATTTTTAGGGTGAATTTGGATGTCAGAAAAAGCAGGTCAAATGCAGACTTTTCTCAATAAAAGTTGTTTAAGTTATTTGAACGCACGTGTTTAGGCAGCTCTGTGTTTGAATAGAAAAGTCTGTGTTTGACAAGAACTATTGCATGCATGAAGGTGGCTATATTCCGGCACTGCTTTGGTCTGCTTTCACTCCCCTGGACTTCCCACTGGACATCTTATTTTCAACTTGGTTCTTGGTTTGTAGGCATTTATAGACGTCATTCTGTCATCTCTGAGCTAGCAACCCAACCCAGGAAATAAATGCGTTCCCCGATTGATACCAGGGCACACATTGCTCTGTCCTTCTAGAGAGAATAGATGAAGACATTTTCAGAGGGAGTCTCTAGGCAAAACAGGCCTCTAGGTAGCACCCTCCTAGATAGGTGCTATGGAAAGTATAGTTTTTGCTCTGCCTGCTTATCAGGAGAGCCTGATCGATAGTTAGGCCTGTTGCATGTGTCCATGTGTGTGTCCTCACTATATCCAATGGGGGAGCCTGTTGGACATTGGAGAAAACCCAGCCAGTGACACACAGGCTTTTTTAAGTATCTCAGGGGGTTGGCACAAGCAGTGGTGCATCCTGGGATATGTTATAAAAGCCAAGGGCTCATGTGACAGGGGGTCTTTGGGCGGGAAGCCAGGTCCCAGGAGGAGGGTGATGGCTGTCTCTCCTCCTGTCAGTATGGAAGATGGTCACAGGCAGTCTGCCTGGTGAATTAGAGGTGTGGTGCTGATCCAGAAGTTCTAGTGGATGCTGACTAGGGATGATCGAACTTTTGAAAAGTTCGGTTCGACCAGAACACCCGAATTTCCCAAAAGTTTGGTTCGGATTTCAGAACCCCAATGAAATCAATGGGACCCGAACTTCGGTAATCAAAAAACACCATTTTTAAATAGTGATGTCACGAACATAAAATTTAATGTTCGCGAACGGCGAACGCGAACTTCCGCAAATGTTCGCGAACCGGCGAACATTGCGAACCGCCATAGACTTCAATAGGCAGGCGAATTTTAAAACCCACAGGGACTCTTTCTGGCCACAATATTGATGGAAAAGTTGTTTCAAGGGGACTAACGCCTGGACTGTGGCATACCGGAGGGGGATCCATGGCAAAACTCCCATGGAAAATGATGTCGTCGACGCAGAGTCGGGTTTTAATCCATAAAGGGCATAAATCACCTAACATTCCTAAATTGTTTGGAATAACGTGCTTTAAAACATCCAGTGTGTGTATACAATCAGGTATGATGTTGTATCGATCAGGTAGTGTAAGGGTTGCGCCCGCTTCACAGTGACAGACCAAACTCTGACAGACCAAACTCCCCGTTTAACGCACCGCAAACATCCGCAAACAGACCAGAACCGACCAAAATGGGACAGGAACTGGGCTTTAAGGGTTAGGGTTAGGTTTAGTGTTAGGGGATAGGGTTAGGGTTATGGTGAGATACTTAGGGTTAGAGTTAGTAACCCTACCCCTACGCCTCTAACCCTAACCCTCTAACCCTAAGCACTAAAAATAACCCTAACCCTAGCCCTAACCCTAATTCTAATTTTTTTTCTGGTTCTGGACATGCTACAGAGCTTAAACTTCACAGGTACACTTTTTAGACCCCCCAGACACCAAATCACACAAAAAAAGTTCTTAAAAATTGTCATTTTTGATAGAGAACCAATTATTGGAAAAATTAAAAAAAAATAAATAAATAAAAAAAAAAACTTTCTTTGGGTTTAGTGTCTGGGGGGTCTAAAAAGTGTACCTGTGAAGTTTCAGCTCTGTAGCATTTTCGGAACCAAAAAAAAATGCCGAATTAGGGTTAGGGCTAGGGTTAGGGCTAGGGTTAGGATTAGGGTTAGAGTTAGGTGTAGGGTTAGGGTTATTTTTATGGCTAGGCTTAGAGGGTTAGGGTTAAGGTTAGAGGGTTAGGGTTATGGTTACAGGGTTAGGTTTAGTGTTAGGGGATAGGGTTAGGGTTACGGTAAGATACTTAGGGTTAGAGTTAGTAACCCTACCCCTACCCCTCTAACCCTCTAACCCTAAGCACTAAAAATAACCCTAACCTTAGCCCTGACCCTAACCCTAGCCCTAACCCTAATTCTATTTTTTTTCTGGTTCTGGACATGCTACATAGCTGAAACTTCACAGGTACACTTTTTAGATCCCCCAGACACCAAATCACATAAAAAAAGTTCATAAAAATTGTAATTTTTGATAGAGAGACAATTATTGGAAAAATTAAAAAATAAATAAATAAAAAATAAACAATTTGTGTCTGGGGGGTCTAAAAAAGTGTACCTGTGAAGTTTCAGCTCTGTAGCATGTCTGCAACCAGAAAAAAAATACGAATTAGGGTTAGGGCTAGGGTTAGGGCTAGGGCTAGGGTTAGGGGGTTAAGTTTAAGGTTAGAGGGTTAGGGTTAGGGTTAGGGCTAGGGTTAGGGCTAGGGTTAGGGTTATTTTTATGGCTAGGCTTAGAGGGTTAGGGTTAAGGTTAGAGGGTTAGGGTTATGGTTAGAGGGTTAGGGTTATGGTTAGAGGGTTAGGGTTAGGTTTAGTGTTAGGGGATAGGGTTAGGGTTACGGTGATATACTTAGGGTTAGAGTTAGTAACCCTACCCCTACCCCTCTAACCCTAACCCTCTAACCCTAAGCACTAAAAATAACCCTAACCCTAGCCCTAACCCTAACCCTAGCCCTAACCCTAATTCTAATTTTTTTTCTGGTTCTGGACATGCTACAGAGCTGAAACTTCACAGGTACACTTTTTAGACCCCCCAGACAATAAATCCCAATTTTTTTTTTTTTTCAATAATTGGCTCTCTATCAAAAATGACAATTTTTAAAAACTTTTTTGTGTGATTTAGTGTCTGGGGGGTCTAAAAAGTGCACATGTGAAGTTTCAACTCTGTAGCATGTCCAGAACCAGAAAAAAAGATAATTTTTCAGTAGAGCAGGGATGGTGGGAACCTTCCTTTTACACCTATATGATCTTCTTTTTCTGGGTCTGGGCATGCTACAGAGCTGAAACTTCACAGGTACACTTTTTAGACCCGCCCCCCCCAGACACTAATCCCAAAAAAGTCATGCCTGCCTCCAAAAATGCCTGATAAATATATAGAAAAAAAATAAATAAAAGCAGACTGAAATACCAGCCCTAAAAAGGGCTTTTTGGGGTGCTGTCAGGATGCTGTCCTTACAGCAGGAGTGGACACAGAACACTGGCCTAGCTAATAATTTCCCTATCAATTCAGCAGCAACAGCAGCCCTCTCCCTGCTCTAACTAACTCTGCAGCTTCAGAATGAATCTAAGATGGATGCTGCCCTTGCTTTTTTATAGGAGGTGGGAGGGTCTGGGAGGGAGGGTATGCTGATTGGCTGGAATGTGTCTGCTGACTGTGAGGTACAGGGTCAAAGTTTGCTCAATGATGATGTATAGGAGGCGGACCGAACACCGCATATGTTCGCCCGCCGAGGCGAACGCGAACATGCAAAGTTCGCCGGGAACTGTTCACCGGCGAACAGTTCGGGACATCTCTATTTTTAAACCCTAAAACCCAATCAATGCCCCTAAAAAGTGCCTAGGGTTCTGGGTCATGCCCCATTAACTATTAATCACACAAAAAAAAGTTCTTAAAAATTGTCATTTTTGATAAAAATAGCCAATTATTGAAAAAAAAAAAAAAAAAGAGATTTTTTGATTTTTACTTTGGATTTTGTATCTGGGGGTCTAAAAAGTGTACATGTGAAGTTTCAGCTCTGTAGCATGTCCAGAACCATAAAAAAAGATCGTTTGTATTAGAAAACTTTCAGCACAGGAGTATGGCTTCGCTGCTTTAACACCTTGCCGGTTTAATAGAAGGCATTTTTTTGGGTTCTTTGCAGTCAGGAAAAACATCTGAACTTGTGTATAGTGGTACTGTGCACAAGTTCTGATGTTTTGCCTGCCTCCAAAAACCCCCCAAAAATGCCAGCAAAAACACACCTGGGCATTTTTTTTTTTTTTACGCTAGTGTTTTTTTGGCATTTTTTGGGGTTCTTTTGAGGCAGGCAAAACATCTGAACTTGTGTATAGTGGTGTATATACACACATACATATATTTATATACACACCTAGACATATATAGGTGTGATAGTAGCAGAAATATATGCTTGCGCTAATGAAATCATTTACAGTAATATATTTCTGCTACTATTGCCCATTTGCCCATTTCCTGAAGCATTGCATTTTGGTCGGTTCTGGTTGCCGAATTCCGAACTTTTTGGGCAAAAAGTTCTAAATTCGGCCGAACCTCGAACACCCAATGTTCGGGCCGAACCGATGGTCGACCCGAACCGTTCGATCATCCCTAATGCTGACAAGGGAGTTGAAGGCAGAAGCAACCCAGGGAAAAATAGTGTTCGTGACGTACCGGGAAGGTTGCCGAGGTAGGGGACCACTCCAGTAGAATGTCAGTGGACAGGAGTTCAGCACACGCAGCAAGAGGGAAAGGGGGTGCCAAGTTAGACCCTGAAGAGTAACCTAAACATGAGTTCAGATTCTTCTACTTCACTTCAGTGGTAAGGTGAAGCAGCGGCCTTGCTGCACACACACAGTTAGTTGTCCTCAGGATTCCACATAGTTCTAGTTGCAGTATCCCACTCATCCCTTCTCCCATCTCAATTCCAAATAAAACACAAAAAAACAAATCCCCTGGACTGTTGATTGACTGAGCCAGGGATTTAAAGTGATAAGTTTAACCGACGGTTGCTATATGTAACCCAGGGGAATCCAATCTCAGCAGCTCTCTAGGGGGGCAGTGCTACATATATATATGTAAAGATTACCAGACAGGCACTAGCAAACAACTAGCAAAAAACCAAAGTCCATGTAGTCCATTATCTGCTGGAAGGTAATGGGAAAACAGAGGCCAATTGGATGATGCAGCAGGTGGTAGTTGGGAATGGATACACACAAGCCGGCAGCTCCTATAGAGGTATGGGATCCCTCAGAGACAGAAAATGAAAGAAGAAAAAGGGGCCAGGTCAATGTAAGTAAAAGGGAACAACAATTTTTTAAGTATCCACATACATCAAAGAAAACTGTATGCCGCGTGCAGAGGTGGTATGGTGTTCATAGGAACAATAGAAAGGATGGACTGGAGAGCAGCTGTGATCACAGGTCGGAACTCACTGATAACACATCCGAAACCGAAGGTGTTAGCAGGCTCCAAAGCCCTACTGCCAAGGACTGGAACGCCAGATGAAGAAGTAGCCATTCACTCAAACCAGGACCCGCCGCGTTAAGCGAGCTGGAACCAGTGGCATCAAAACGGCTCACACATGCCACTTCAGGCTACAGCTGTGACAGGACAAGACACACAAGCTAGGGAGGAGGCAGGCCGCAACGCGTTTTCTAGGCTCCGCCTCATTCTTCAGGCTGGCCAGTATACAGTTTTCTTTGATGTAAGTGGATACCTAATAAATTGTTGTTGCCTTTTACTCACATTGACCTGGCATTCTTTTTCTCCTTTCAATAGGTCCTGTGCTAGAATTATTGCTCTCTCTCTAACGATTAGGGCAATACATGACATGTATAATTGAACACTGTTTACATTTAGGGGCGCGACTTATGTATGCGTTTTCTTTGGCGTGTGAGCACAGAGGGATGGAGCACTTAAAATTTTTTGTTTCTTTATTTTATTTTTATTTTTTTATTTTTAAACTGTCCCTTTAAAAAAAAAAATGATGATCACTTTTATTGCTGTCACAAGGAATGTAAACATCCCTTGTGACAGTAGTATGCAGTAAGAGGAACACTTTATGGAGGGACCTGTGGTCTCAAAGACCCCAAACCCCTCCTCTGCATGTAAAAGTAATTAAAACGTCAAGATCAGTGTTTTTGAATACTGTCATTTTTTTTTAAATCGGCGCCGTTGGTTGCTGAGTAAACCGGAAGTGACGTTGTGACGTCGCTTCTGGGTTTCTACATCAGAGACCCGACCAAAGCCGAATCCGGCTTTGTTCGGGACTCCGGCCAGCCAGCGGACCCACTCGGAGCGGTAGAAGGCCTCCTGAAGGACTGAGCAGCTGCATTGGTTGATATTACTATAAAGCTGATCGTTAGCTTTTAAAAACGATACCGGGGTGATCCCTGCAGCTGAATGCATCACTCCGGTACAACCACTTCAGCAAAATGATGTACAGGTACGTGATTTTGCAGGACGTGGTTAAAGTTGTGATTGCAGCCTGGCTGCTAGCCATCACTTCACACACCTGACTGGATTTCATGTATGCTTTGCACCATCTTTTTTTCTGTTTACTTTTGATTTCTAAGGACTACATATCCCATGGTACCTCGCTCCCTGCAAGCAGTGATTCCTGTACTGATTTTAACTCCTGAAACTCCTCCTCTCAGCAGCTTTGCAGTTCAGAAGACAGGATCTGTGCAATGTGTAACACAGCAGAGCTTACTTACAGTTTATAGTGAATGTGTCACAGAATTCAAGGAAGTAAATGTTTGGGGATCTTCACAAAGTAAATTTACAAACTTCAAAATCAAGCTGGAAACAATTGACATTCAATGTGGAAAAGAATATATGTTTTTACATTTTGACCATAGATACGCTTTAACCACCTCAAGTCCAGACACTTTTACCTCCTTCCAGTCCAGGCCAATTTTCAGCTTTCAGTGCTGTCACACTTTGAATGACAATTACTCAGTCATGCAACGCTGTACCCAATCAAATTTTTATCATTTTTTTTTCACACAAATAGAGCTTTGCTTTGTTGGTATTTAATCACCATTGGGTTTTTTATTTTTTTTTGCGATATAAGTGAAAAAAGAGTGAAAAATTTGAAACCATTTTGTTTTAGTTTCTAAAAAAATTTGCAAATAAGTTCATAAATTTGGGCCAAAATTTATACTGCTACATATCTTTGGTAAAAATAACCCAAATTAGTGGATATTATTTAGTCTGTGTGAAAATTATAGAGTCTACAAGCTATGGTGCCAATCATTGAAAATTGATCACACTTAATCACACCTGATGTACCGACGGCCTATCTCATTTATTGAGGCCCTGAAATGTCAGGACAGTACAAATACCCCTCAAATGACCCCTTTTTGGAAAGTAGACATTCAAGGGTATTTAGTAAGTGGCATGGTGAGTTTTTTGAAGTTGTAATTTTTTCCCACAATTTGTGGGAAAATTAAGAAATAAGAGGCATGGGCCGCAGATAGGTACTCAGGTACTCTGATAGGCTGGAGACAGGTGCTCGGGTACTTTTATGGGCTGGAAACAGGTACTCGGGTATTCTATTGGGCTGCAAATAGGTACTTAGGTACCTTGACTGGCTGGAGACAGGTACTCTGGTACTCTGATGGGCTGCAGAAAGGTACTCAGGTACTCTGATGGGCTGGGGACAGGTACTCGGGTACTCTGATAACAGGCACTTGGGTATTCTGATGGGCTGGTGACAGGTACTTGGGTACTCTGATGACATGTACTCGGGTACTCTGATGGGCTGCAGAGTACTTGGGTACTCTGATGGGCTAGAGAAAGTACTCGGGTAATCTGATGGGCTGCAGGTAGGTACTCAGGCACTCTGGGCTGGAGACAGGTACTCGGGTACTCTGGGCTGGAGACAGGTACTCAGGGAATTCTAGGAAAGAATCCAGGCCTTTTTTAAAGCAATCTACTGAGCTTGCCAGAACCACCTCTGGAGGGAGTCTATTCCACATTTTCACAGCTCTTACTGTGAAGAAAATTTTCCATATTTGAAGACAAAATCTCTTTTCCTCTAGGTGTAAAGAGTGCCCCCTCATCCTCTGTGATGACCTTAAAGTGAATAATTCAACACCAAGTTCACTATATGGAGCCCTTATGTTTTTTTCATATGTTGATCATATTTCCCAATATCCTTTTTGAGAACTGGTGCCCAAAATTGAACTGCATAATCTAGATGAGGTCTTACAAATGATTTGTATAGGGGCAAAATAATGGCTCTCTCTCTGAAGTCCATGCCTCTCTTAAAGTGGAAATAAATTTCCATTACTAACTTTTACCTATAGGTAAGCCTATAATATCTACTAAACGGGCAACATTTAGGAAATATTTACTGTACATGCAGCCAGTGACATCACTGGTACATGTGCTCTGAAGGAATGGCCACCCGTGCTGTTTCTTCAGAGCCCTGTGCAACAAAATGCAGCTCCTGCGTACATGCGTGGGAGTGAAGTCATCGTGGCTCCAGCTAATTACAGAGCCAGAGTCCTCGAACCCAGAAGCAAGAGGGGGGAAGATGGAAGTGCCTGCAGCTCTGACATCTCGGTGGTGGAAGAGCTTAGTTTTAAGGTAAGTTTAACATTGAGGGCTAGTATGGAATGCATACTAGCACATTATGACATTACCTTGCAGGGTAAAAAAAAACATCCAGTTTGGCATTGCATACTATTATTAAGCTTATGATTTACCAGAACACCCAGATCCTTCTCCACTATGTATTCTCCCAGTTTTACCCCTCTAGTATGTATGACGCATGCATATTCTTAGCCCCCAAGTGCATAACTTTACATTTACCAACATTAAACCTCATTTGCCACAGTTGCCCAATAAAACAGTGCATTGAGGTTGGCTTGTAAGTTGGAGACATCCTGTAAGGAAGTTATTCCACTGCAAAGTTTGGTGTCCTCTGCAAAGACTGAAATTGTACTTTTAATCCCACACCCTATATAATTATTAAAGATATTAAAAAGTAAGGGTCCCAACACTGAATCTTGAAGTACACCACTGATAACCTTAGACCATTCAGAGTAAGAATCATTAACCACTACTCTCTGAATTCTATATTTTAGCCAGTTTTCTATCCAATTACAAACTGATCTTTCCAAGCCTGACTTTACCTTACACATTAGCCATGTGAGGGGAACTGTGTCAAACGCTTTTGTAAAATCCAAGTATACTACATTCACAGCCATCACTCTGTCCAAGGTTTTACTTACTTCCTCATAAAAAGAAATCAGGTTTGTTTGACAACTTCTGTCTTTCATGAATCCATGCTGTCTGTTGCTTAAAATATTTTTTCCAGCAAGAACTCTTATATGTGGTCTTTTATTAAACTCTCCAGTATCTTCCCGACTATAGAAGTTAAACTAACAGGTCAAAGTCTTGGGTTTGATCCCTTTTTAAATATAGGCACCATGTTGGCCCTACGCCAATCCAGTGGCACTATTCCAGTCCTTACTGAGTTCCTAAAAATTAGAAACAATGGCTTTGAAATGACAGGTGGCAGAAAAGGGGCAAACTTGTGTAAAATTTGTCCATGTAGAGGTGGTACCACTTTTGGAATAGTGGCAGTACAAGGTCCCACACAATTTTTCCACTGCTTTAGGCCCCTTTCACACAGGCGGACCGTTCAGATCCGCCTGTCCGTTTTTTTGGCGGATCTGAACGGTCCCCCCATGCATTCCTATGGGGCATCGGATGTCAGCGGAGACATGTCCGCTGACATCCGACCCGATCCGATCCGTCAAATCTGGACGGATGGAAACCCTATTTTCCATCCGTCCAGTGGATCGGATCGGATGGGATCGGGTGAGAACGGACTGACGGTCCGTTGACATCCGATTTCCCCCATAGAGATGCATGGGGAACTGTCAGCTGTGTCTCCGCACACAGCGCGGAGACACAGCTGTCCTCCTGCTGCTCAGCGGGGGATCGGCGGCTCCATCCCCCACTGAGAAAAACGGACTCCGTCCAATGGACGGAGTGTGTGAAAGAGCCCTTACATATAGATTGGGCATGCAGGGGGCTCCAGCTGGCTGTCCTTTCCTTCATAAACCCAGAGCTTATGCAAATACTGTCACAGAGTTGTCAATTTTTTTACCATACAGTATCTCGCCTATTTACATGGGATGTATTGCTTGATGCCAAGCCTGCTGGTAAAATAATTGAGGGACTTATCAACACAGATATCAGTCAGGTCAATACAGTGACATTAGGGTCATAGAGAGTGACTCTCTAATAACAGGTAAGGATCAACATTAAACCTGATTATATTGGGCTGATAATCTCAAGAAATTCTTGAGATAATCAGCCCACGTAGGTGTTAACAAGAGAGGGATAATGAACGCTTCCAAGTCTGTTGAATCCTGTAAGTAGGGCCTTCCCACTCTTGCTTTCATTGTCTGTTTTTTTATCCTTCAATTTTTCTTTTGTCATTTACCCAGATTGAATAGTATCACAGAATATTTTGACGACAAATAAAGAATAATAATAGTTATATGCAGATATCTTTCCAAATGTTGTAAAATCTGTGTGTGAGCAAGCAACAGTCCTTTCATAGTGCATGGGCTGGATCTGTTTCTTAGTTAGTACTGGGAAGAGCCTAGTGGTGATATCAGAGACATAACTAGAACCTTCAGTGCCCGGTGCAAGAGGTGCAAGAAACCATGAAGGGTACCCTTGATCCCCCTCCCAGGGCCCTTCCCTCCGAGCCCAGGACCCTTCCCTCTGAGCATGGGGCCCCTCCTTCCAAGCCTTTGAGCCATGTGGGGGACCGCAAGGGCCCGGTCACAAGTGCAACCTTTGAGCCAATGGCAGTTCCGCAACTGGTGCCAGTAGTTTTTTTTATTATTTTTTTCACCATTTTATTTTATTATTAATTGTTTCCTATTTTTTTAGGAGCACTGTTGGGGTGCTTTGGTGAGATATTAGGGGTCTAAACAGACCACTGATGTTCTACCTTTGAGATAGAGAAAAGAGATTGGGGACACAGCCCCCAACCTCCTTCTCTGCAGCCTCAGCTGCACAGAATGAATGGGCAGGTATAGCTCTGTACAGAGCTTGTTCTTTATCCCTTTTTTGTTCTGATTAGGCTTCCCAGGTTTTATACTTATATGCAAGCAGCAACATTTAATTCTATATACTACTTATTTTCTTTACAGACAATGTTCAAAGCTGCTTCATGCATTATTTACAACTTTTTGGGACCTAACCCCGTCTGCGGTGTGTTATGTGTGTGCCTTGGACTATGCTCCCACAGCTCCCGGAAAAGACACATTCTCAGTTATCCTTTACTTTCAGCGCCATCTTGAACCATGAGCTGACTTGTAAGTCATCAGGGGTGGATAGATTCTCCCCCCTTCCCCCCTCCTATTTTTGGGCAAATTTTGAGATCTTTTAGGCATTCATACATAAAGTATATTGTTTTGCAGATTTATGTCCTGCATCTGCTCCTGAGGAAGTGCGTTTAGAGCACGAAATGCATCAAGCTTTTACTGGATGCAGCCATATCATAATCATGCATTTATATCTTGATCCAGTATATGAAATTTTGCAATTGTTTTTTAATTATGTATTTTAATCTATCTGATGCTTAGGCATGTATATCAGCTCATACCAATAATTAACATGTTTCATTCTGTAATGTGCCAAGTCTAGCTATGTCATCCATGCTAAAGACTCTCGGCTCTAGCTGGATAGAACAAGCTTTTCTCAAGATAGCCCCTGAGAGCGGGAAAGCAGGGTTTCCCATGAGGACAGATAAGCAGAGGAATGATTGAGAAGATTATTCGAAGCTTGAATTACAGTGCTGCAGTGCTCATAAGATTTGGGAAGATCCTCGTAAGTATACAGAAAACATAAAAGTGGCCACAACCCTTTGTACATGCACCTTTTTTACTCCCCCATGATTGCTATCTTGGTCCAAAGAGTCTGTAGACGCCACTGCGTTTTCCTCCCTCTGGTAGGTCCGGTATCTTATGCATGCCAACTGTTTGCCGGTTAACTGGTTGCGCTGCACCACAGCTCTTCTATTAGTTCCAAGCTCAAGCAAAACTTATTTTATCCAGATGTAAGTGTTTACATATGTGTTTTAATAAATGGATTTATGCTTTTATTACCATATGTGCTGTGGCCACTTTTATGTTTTCAGTGATTGGTACCGATCACTGATTCTGTCTATTCATACAAGAAAGGGGCCGGTAAATTACATATTTACCGGCCCTTTCCCCTCTCTCCACCCTGACAGCATCCCCCACAGCAACAGGCAGTAGAGAGGAAAGAGGAACCCAGCAGAGCTGCAGGGGGACAAGGGGGGCAGAAAAGAGCACAGGGGCCCAGTGGCAGCAAAAATAAGCTGGATAGGCAGGGCTGCGGGGCAGCATATAGAGGAGCCGATTCCCTCCATGTTCCTTCTGCAACTGGTGAATGCGTGCAGGAGGGAGAGGAGGAGAAGCGGGCAGTCAGCGACTGCAGGAGAAACATGGAGGGGCAACGGTTCCTCTATTTGCCACCCCACTGCCCCTCCTATTCAGGTGCAGCTGCAATTGCAACCCCTTTACTTACTCCCTTGGGTGATGTCCTTCCATTGTGCCTACTATTCTTGGTAAGAGGTCTGCTTGTTTGTGGCCAAATTAAAGTATTTGTTACCCTAAATATCTTTTTTTTTTTTTTTTTTTTGCTATGTGTGTTTTTATACATATGTATTTTAAAAAGCATAGTCTCTATCATTTGTATAAACTTCTTCCTTCCAGGGTACCAGGTTGTTCCTGCCAGTAACCTTTCTTCCTTGTTTTAAACTGTTAACACAAAGCATAGAAGTTGATCTGTGCTTGTGTGGTCAGTTTTCATCCTTTGGCTGGTCATTCAAATATACAGAACACACTGCAGACACACAGTTTCCCAGTGTTGGGTAGTTTTTTCAGTCACCGCATCTCCTTCCCAATCACAGCCTGCCTCTAGCACACACCCACTCCCAATCAAAGCCTACATTTGGCACACACCCTCTCCCAGTCACAGCCTGCCTTTGGCACACACCCTCCTCAATCACAGCCTGCCTCTGGCACATACCCCCTCCCAATCACAGCCTGCCTCAGGCACACACCCCCTCCCAATCACAGCCTACCTCTGGCACACAACCCCTCCCAATCTCAGCTTGCCTCTGGAACCAATCAAAGCCTGTATTTGGCACAAACCCCCTCCCAGTCACAGCCTGCCTTTGGACACACCCCCTCCCAATCTGGAACACCCCCCCTCCCAATCACAGCCTGCCTCTGGCACACACCCCCTCCCAATCACAGCCTGCCTTTGGTACACACCCCCCTCCCAATCACAGCCTGCCTCTGGCACACAACCCCTCCCAATCTCAGCCTGCCTCTGGCACACAACCCCTCCCAATCTCAGCCTGCCTCTGGAAAACACCCCCTCCCAATCTCAGCTTGCCTCTGGAACACACCCCCTCCCAATCACAGCCTGCCTCTGGCACACCCACTTTCCAAATCACAGGCTGCCTCTGGCACATTCCCCCTTCCAATCACAGACTGCCTCTGGCACACACACTTTCCAAATCACAGCATGCCTCTGACACACACATCTTCCCAGTCACAGCCTTCCTTTGGCACACACCCCCTCCCGATCAAAGCCTGCCTCTGGCACACACCCCTCCCAATCACAGCCTGCCGCTGGCACACACCCTGATCAGAGCCTGTCTCTGGCACACACCCCTCCCAATCACAGCGTGCCTCTTGAACACGCCGCTCCGGCTGAACAGACAATGTAATACAGGCACTCGGTGTGTCTGCACAGTGTCCTGTAACCCCACCCGCCACTATCAGGAAGAATAAATGCATGATCACATGCATAACTGTTTAACCTTGCAAAACAAAACAAAAACAAAGCAAAAGCAGCTATGGTGTCTTGATAACTATAACTGTATTGGAAAGTGTCCATAACATTGTATAATCACAACTACATTAAAATTCATATTTGCACTATTATTGGTAGCCTGGAAAGCCAGGGAGGCAAATTTAGAGGTATACACTGACCATTTGTAAATTATTGCCATACTAGTTACTCCCAGAGGGTTAAACAGCCTTTCAAATCAAGAGTGAAGAAGTGAAACAGGACAAGCTATCGGCTTGTGGTCTGCAGCCCACAGCTCTACCTGATTGCATGTAATGCAGAGCTCAGTATGTCCCAGATTGGAAGCACAAGCGACGGCAGGGGACATTATATGAGGAAATCAGAAAGCAGTAATTATAGCGGTCAATCCTCTCGGAGCCAGCCGGCAAAGGCTAGGCAGGCAGAAACTCATTCTGATCCTCTTACCACAAAACAATTTCATATCACTAATAAGAAAAGATGTGGGTAAGGGATCTGTGACTAACAATTTGTAAATTATTGTCTGAGAGCCTCAATCCTGTAAGTATTGATAAGAGCACAATGACAGCTCTCTAGAAACGGCTTCCAGCATTAGTTGTGTCATTAGAACAGCCTGGCCATAAGTAACCTTTCCAGACAAAAGTGCTCCATTTTATTTTTTATTCTTTGCCGCAGCCCACTCATATCTGTGCCACTGTGCCTCATGCAGATGGAATAATGGAGAAAAACAGCTGCAAATATAACAGTGATGAGAAAAGATGGGGGGCGCCATTGCTGGAAAATTCTAGTGGCCTGGCTGTCTGGCTTCAACACATTTTGAGTCACAGACATGCAAGAAATCATAGTATCTTTTCTCTATACTTGTTTCAGGTCAGAATGCATTAAAGCCAAAGCATCAGCATGACAGCCAGGGAACCAACATGCTTAAACGTGAGGTCAGCAATGGCAATCCTTAAACTTTTCTAATGACAGAATCACTTTAAGAGGATTTAAGAGATGACAGTTGCCTTTATCAGGTTTTTATGACATTACAATCCAATCTAATTTCATCCAGCTGCTTAGTTGACTGACTACAGGGACTGCAAGGTTAGTAGACATGCCCAATTGCTGTTACCCCTCCCCCACCTTTGCAGCCCATTTTTTCCTTTCTCACCTCTCTATTCGCATGTAGCACACCCCCTAAGGTGCCACACATAGAATGAGATCCCCCACCATGCATAGCCATGCACACCAAACTTCCACAGGCATTCAGAGTTAGAGAACAGTCCATAACTTTGTTTTCGTTATTTATTTTAGGGATTAGAACTTGGATGGGGATTGGGAATTATGGGATGCCCACTTGACTACAGAACAATTGTAGGGACATATTTTAATATATACAGTCTACTGAATATACACTCCTCTGCTTCCTCCAGTACTCGCTTGCAGTACTCCACTGGCACACTGATAGTTAATCTGACTCAGCATTTAGTTAGATTCAGAGCAAAATCCTGTTATAGGCAGGAACCCATGGCCCCTTGGGGTGTAGAAAAAGGTCGGTGTCCAGCATACCTCCCTGTGGCTACTGACACCTGTGGCACCACTTCTTCAGGCACTGCCAACCACCTGGCTGCAGCTGCCCCTTTCACTAGCCCTCCTGGCTACGTTCGTCACAGTCCTTCAAGGCTGCACACTCATCAGCCCACCCAGCTGACTTCTCAGAAGATCTCTCGGACGTACTGTCCTGCTCCTGCTGTTCTCACGCTTTCTTCATGCCTCCAGGTAGAGGTTCCTCCATGTATTGTGGGGGATCATTCCAGCACCCGAGCCCCAGGCTTGAGGTTACCACCCCCCCCCCCCCCCAGACTAGCCTCCTCAGCACTCCATCTCCATCTTCCACCTGACTGCCCCTGCTGGAATGACTTATGAAGTGGCCTGCCTCCTTCCAGACCTTTCCTGCTGGGGATTGGCTGAGGCCCTTATAAATATTCCAAACAGCCCCCTCCTAGCCTCCACCCACTGCATCTGGAAGCTTCTCAAAGGTTCCAGAAAACAGGGGAAGCACCAGAGATGCTGCTTGCTGAGTCACTCAACCCTGAGCCAGATGCAACCCAGGCCTGGCTGCAGCCAAACCAATTTGCCTACACTAACAAAGCCCATTTACATCTAGCACACTAGCTAGAGGGTGTTACACACATAACAGGAAACATCCCAGTCAAGTACTGACCTGAAAATTTGGAGGAGTGTGAAGAACAATTATGGGTAGTAATCAAAGGTTAGTCTTTAATTGCCAAGAGTGGGCTAATGATTGTTACTTAATGCTGGACAACACTGTACTCCATTTTCACTTAAATGAGAAGTATGGCCAAAGCTTTTTCGACTTTACTTACCTTTTGGGTCATAGCAGAACATTTACTTTTGTACTCCTAGGACCCAGAGTCAGCTTATAGTGGATTGTTTCCTATTATCATTTGATGAGGCAGAGCCGTCTCAGGCTAGGGAAGTATCCTGACAATATTGTCAAGATTCACTCTGCTGCCTTAATAACACCGCTCTCTACCTTTTAGTGCATGGCTAAGAGCATAAGCCAGTTGTGCCTGCCTCTTTCTCAGCCCTGTGCTCCAGTAAGTGTTGGAAAAGCAATGGAAGGAGCAGTGACTGAAAGTCACTGCTCTCTGCTTGGAGCAGACTGAGAATTGAGCGGTCAGCGGTCATGTGATAACAATCAGTGTGGGACAGCTGCAGCATCGCACAGATGCAGTAAGAGGTGAGTATGGATGTTTTTTTTTTTTCTAATGCTCAACTTTTTACTTTAAAGCCTAAAAACCAACTCAACTTCTCTTCATCAAAAAGTTTTAATCTACCGAAAAGCCTCTTTTGTTCATCAGAACCTGTGGTCATGTGGAATGCAGGGGCCTGAGACCTCTTTCTTCTGGATTGCAGAGGAGGACTGTCCTTTTTGGGGAACCCACCCTCCCTGAGGATGCGCACACTTCCCATTGGCTTTCCATCTGCAGAGTTTTCACAGGGTTCAGAAGACCAGCGCCATAATGCCGTCATGCTGAGGGGAGGCAATAAAACTAGTTGGTTGTGGGGCACATACTGCAATGGTGAATCACCAGCCTGCACAAGTTGAGGAACCTGGGAAAGGTGACATTACAGTGCATTCCAGTATGTAAAAAACAAGTGTTGGAGGTTTTTTAAATTTTAAATCTGAACCTATACTGCTTGCAGGTTAACTAGGACTGTTGTTTCAGTACTCTGACACTCTTAAAGAGCTCCAATGATAGCCGGCAGAAGAACATATCAAAGGACTGCCCCTCCCGTAATACTTATCCTGCCCCTTTCTTTTTGGACAGTGCCAATCCAGTCGGTCTAGGCCCCTGTATTCTGTAAATTAGGCTTCATTACTGCCCATGGCTGCACTTTAGGCGACCTTGCTACTGTTTATGCTGATCTGGGCACCAAATGTCATGATATGCCTAGTCCCTAATACTAATCACCCTGTATGGTAAATTGTGTTAATTTTCTTGCTTGGTTCTTTACCCACCATGTCAGGTGACACTGATAATATATTATTTTGCCTTTACTAACTGGTTCAGCTACTGTTTTAATGGATATAGTAATATTAATGGTTACCGGATATTACTTTTAGTGATTTTCTGCTTTATTGCATGCTTTGTACACTCAGCCTAGTGTGTCAGAAGCTCTTATGGAGGTCAGGGAAAAGAACAGAGGAGTCGACCAATCTTAACCTACTGGGGTAGTGCTACCTTTACACCACCCAGCTATTTATTCTGTGCTGGTCTTATTGTCCAGCTATTTTTACTTCCAGCTCTTTATAATACTAATCCTTTATACTATACTGCTGTATCTCCTAACCTGAGATTTTCACTCCCTACCCTTTATACTACTCAACACATTATGCTACCTAACTCTTTATACTGCCCTACTCTTTATACTATTCTTTTTTTTGGACTAGCCAACTCTTTATACTACGTAACTCCCTAGGTTTCATGTACACAAGCCTACACTGGCAGCTCTTAAACTTGAGTTTAGGAGCTTTTGGCATTTTTTTGCCAACGCTCCTAAACTCAACTCCATAAAAGCCTATGCGATTTTGCATTTTCCCGTAAATGCTGTAAATGTAGGCCAGTGTACATGAAGCCTTATACTACCTTGCTGTTTATAAAACCTTGCTCTTTATACTACTTAAAGTATAACTAAAGACAAAACTTTTTTTAGTTTCGGATAGAGAGGAGAGGGGTTATAACACCTGTCAGTTTTTATTGCTGTCTGTGCCGCTGTTAAGGAGATTCATCTTCTCTATTTGTTCTGTTTCCAATTATCATTAAAAGTTAAAGTAAAAGATAATCCCAAATTGTGGGTTGTCCCCAGAAAAGTAGAAGAGGTGAAATCCTCCAATGGGAACACTAGTTCTGGTGACCTGGGGGCCTGAAGGGATTCCCTTAATTTGCAGGAATTTCCTCTCACTTCCTGTTTTGACTATGGGACAGGAAGTGAAGGTAAATCTCCCTAATGGGACACAGATGGCAAAAAAATTCTCACAGGGTTTATAACTCTCCCTTACTCTATCCAAAAAAAAAAAAAAAAACAAGAAAAAAGATTTTGCCTATAGTTCTACTTTAACCCCTTATCTACCCTGCTTCTAATACTACCTAACACTTTACACTGCCCTTCTTTTCCTGTTCTTTAGACTACCCTGCACTTTATACTACTTAACTCTACTACCGTGCTATTTATACTACCCAACTCTTTGAACTGTACAATTATTTTACTATCCTGTTAAACAACCCGGCTCTTCATACCGCTTCTTGTTTCATAACATGTAACATGTTACTAAACTAGCCTACCTTACTATGTATACTACTTAAAGTGGTTGTAAACCTGAGACAAGAAATATGAATAAAGCATATACTGTACCAGTCTATAGTGTGTACTTGTTTTAATTTTTAAAAGCACTAAGTGTAATTTCTGTCTGCAGCTTTGTTCCTCTGCTAATAGCATGAATCACTTCTGATAATTTTTCCTGACACCAAGAGAAAAACGAGGACAGGGAAGGAAGCTCCAGCAGATTGACAGCCTCAGCTCTAGTCCTGTGTGCTGTGTGAAGGGGGTGTGTCTCTTCCATCCAATTAGCTCTCAGACCTCTGCTTACTGAGCTCTGCAGAGTATAACTTCAGCTCTCTGCCCTCTTTTTTCTGAACTCTCAGACAAGCTTATAAATGTAGCACTTTGAATGGATGTAGAGAAGAGATGAGTGTAGATAGACAGATACAATGCATGCAGGAGGTTTTGTTTCATCGCTGTGTATCACCTGATGATAGTCCCTTCACTGGGTATTGTGACAGTGGTGGGTATCAGACCACTGGCCTTCTCATCCAACTCTTGACCAGGCAATTTCACACCCTGCCATCACTTGCGTAACAATACCACTCTCAGCCGCACACCACAATCTAGATGCCAGCAGACTGAGAGCGATTGTCACCGGGCTAATTAAACAATTAACCCTTTCTCTGCCACCACCGCTTCGTTTGAGCCCAGCGGACGCTCGTAATTTTAGAAATACCAATTATGACTTTAGAATAATCGTCTGTAACACAGACTGTCACCGCAGACAGGAATGTTCAAAGGCTTTATTCTATACAGTAGCGCTCTTTAAGAGACAGGTTCTTGGGTTAGCTTGCGTTAAGAGCTTAGACACAAGATTAACACTTTTCAAAATAAGGTTTAATTATAAAAAGGTTTAAATTGATGCAAATAAAAATATTTACAGAAAAATGGGTTACAAAGAAATAGAGACACAATTCAGCAATTTAGAAAAATAAGATAAAGAATTAGAAATGAAATACTTGCATTCAAAGTCCCAAGTGTATCAGAGTTTCAAAAGCTGAGCATGTGTGATCGGTCCTCAAAGTGATATAGAGATGTTCCTTCTTCGATGTTACTTCTTTGATGTTAAAATGAGAACTGAGAACTCCATCAGCTTCTCTCTTTTTCTCTGACCCGCAGGGGGTGTCACCAGAGGTCCTTGACCAATAAACATAGGGGCCATGGGCGGTCCTGAGGCTCATAAACTGCTAAGGGACCTCCCGTTTAGACAGATTTTTTTAGTTCAGATTTTTGGATCTGGCTGCTGACGGTGGTCTGCCTCCCCCCCCCCATGCTTCTCACTTGATTAATTTATGTAAGTTGCAGGCTTTAATAAAGATCTACTTTGAGATTGATCAGCATGTTGGAGAGTCATATGTGGATCTAAGGAGACGGGGAAGATAGTGTTCCTTCAGTTTCAAGCGTTATTGAATTCCATCTGGTAAGAGGCCAACCCAGGTGTTTTCTCACAAAGTGGTTTTGGATTACTACGGGAATTGGTTTTTGTTCAGCTCACATGTTTAATAGTGGCACCTTATTTTTTTTCGTTCAGTAAGGAGGAATTTCACTTGGTGGTGGATTTAGTTTGGATTTGCAAGTGAGTTTATTTTCCCTTCATCTTCAATTTAATATCATCACCTCATCAATGGACACTTATGAACTTTTGTGTTTATGCACCAGTTGATTTAAACTCACGGATCACTTTTGTGTCACCTAAAAGTTATCTATTTTGATGTCTATTTATTTATTTGGTATTGTCATATAACTTTTAGTTATTCATCCCATTGTTCTGGGTCTTTACCTCATTTTTGTTTAGCGCACCCCCACACATATATAGATTTATAACAGAATTCATATCTTGAAATATGTAAGGGTTACATTCTTTAAACTGCGAATTCCTCACTCCGCATGTGATTTGCTTTCAAACGACATCAAAGATGAATATTTTTTATCATACAGGGAATATCTTATTGCTCTTTTCTATCCCATGTGTGATAGGGGGATCATGCAGGGTCTCGTTTAGTTCAGTATTTTATTTATCATCCAAATATATACTTTCTAGAGACCTATCTTGGCTGAGTTTACAATTATGAATTTGTGTGTGAATGCATTACAGTTCTAATGGCCAGCTGGGCTGTTTGGTATTTGCAACCCAGCCTGGTCAGTCTTAATGGCTCGCCCGTTTATGACTTTGCAACCTGGCCTGTCCTGCCATCTGCCAGGATGTGCTTGAGATAAGGTGTTCTTTTGAAGCTCTGCATACTAATGTTAATTAGGATAAGGTGGGGGCTGGTGAATGAGTGGCTTTTTGGTTTACCTGTGATGGCTGCTCTCTGAGACAAGATGGTTGCTTGACAAAATGGTGTCCCAGTGCACGATACCATTACAGGTATATGTACGGTTTTACAACCACTTTAACTCCTTATACTACCTTGCACTTTATAGTACCTAACTGTTTATACTGTCCTGCTCTTTATACTACCCTAATCTTTAGATTACCCTGCTCTTTTCACCACTTACAGTGGAGCTCCACCCAAAAGGGGAAGTTCCACTTTAAGGACTCGTCCCCGCTACTCTTAAAGAATTTGCACTTTTGAGGAAAGGGGGGAGAGTGGGTATCTGATTTTGACAGTTACCCGCTCCCACATCAGCTACGAAGTTCTCCACCCTCCCTCCCCCCCTGCAGTCTTCTGGGACACGTGAAAGGGCCCAGAAGACCGCACCCACCATTCACGATGCGCAGCACTGCCCACGCATTCACAGTGCTGTCCATAGTGAAGATGAAAAGAAGACAGTGGGTGAAACCAACTGGGGTAAGCACACGGCTGGTTCATGGGACAGGTGAGTGGCTGTTTTTTTAAAAGTCAGCAGCTACACTTTTTTTGTAGCTGCTGACTTTTATTTTTTCACAGGCAACAGGAACTCTACTTTAATGCTTTATGTTGCCTTGCTCTTTATATTATCCTGTTCTTTAGACTACCCTGTCCTTTATACTACTTTACTTCTTATACTATCCAACTCTTTATGCTGTCTTGCTCTATATACTTTCCTGTTTTTCAGACTACCTTACTCTTTATACTACTTAACTCCCTATACTACCTAGCTCTTTATATTGTCCTTTCCATTTTAGTACCCTTCTCTTTATAGCATAGTACTTATCCTTCCTAAAATTTTCAATCACGTCTGCTGCACAGGTGTCATAACATTCCCAACACTGATGGTATTAGATTATGTTTATATCTAGCCTCATTTAGCATAGGTTAAGGACTTGAGATTGTACTGATTGTGGTGTCAGCACATTGCACTTGATGTCATTTCATCAGCGTATGAGTCGTAGGCTCGGTGAAGAACAGACAAGCTGCACCTGCACCTACTATGAAATATGAGACTGCAGGGGAAGATGAGACTTGCTATTATCATGAAAATGCAGTAAAGGCGAGTATGGGGAGAGGAAATAATGTCACTTGCCATTCTGGAAAATGGCATCCATAAGGTCACATGGCAGGAGAGGAGAGGGACAGATGGCCTTGCAAAGCTCTGCTCCCATCCCCACTGTGCACAGAAACCGTCACTAATAACAAGCCATGAGCAGGGGGGGCACAGACAGTAATGCAGCACTGTTCTAGCAGCCCAGGTGGATGATTAATGGTTAAGGTGACCACATCTTCTCTCTAATGCAGAATGCTGCAGCTCCAGGCAGGACATTTCTCTGCATTAAAGCCAGAAGAGCATCCACAAATATATAGCAACCATTTTATAATTAGAAGCATAATCTTACTAAACATATGGCTTTTGTACTCTCATCGGACATCACGTATGAAGTCAAAAGGAAAAAAAGTCCTTGATCTGTGTAGTCATTAGAGTTTACTTTTTGCCGGCTGTCATTATGTCTAACACATCTTTAAAACGGATGCAAATGCATGTTAAAATGAAAGTAAATTAAAGCAGAATCTTTTTTCTTAGCCGCAGGTAAAATTGATGGTTCTTTCATCAGATATTCTGATAAATAGGGTCAATTTTCCTCATTTAGAAAAGTGTCTGAAATGAGAACTGTATGCTTCTGAGCAATCAGATTCACATCTGTGCAGGAAAATTAGACTTATTATAAAATATCCAGTCTAAGTTGTTGCTTTTGGGCAACTGTTTGACTTAAAGTGTACCTATCATGAGACAAAACATTGTGACATGCCATTTTCACATACCTGCAGGAAGTGTTTCTATTTGTTTAGTCTTTGCAGCCCCTAAATTTGGGGTGATTAAATATGAACATTACTGGCTTCAAATAGAGAAAAGTATTTAATAGAACAAGTCAGAGTTAGGCCTTATGCACACTGGATGTTATCAAAACGCCAGTAGAAAACTGTAGAAACAGGTTTTTTTTAGCTTTTTTGCAGTAGAGTTTTTCAGCGTTTTTTAGCTTTTTTCAGCTGTAGCATTTTTTTTTAGCAAAACTATACTCCCACAAAAGATTATGGCTCAATAACGTTGATAAAGGTCGAATAGCTGCCTTTTTCAGCGTTTTTTTGGCATTTTTCAGCTTTTATCAGAGTTAAGGCCCATACACACAATAAGAAAATCGGAAGGGAAATTTCGTCCGACGAACGATCTGCCGATTTTTGGATTGTTAGTATAGTGCTTTCGACAGCCGATTACGGATTTTCGGATGACAAAAACTGGATGTGCAGGCTATAAAATTTTTATCGTACGTCAACACAACGTCCGATTTTCGCTTAATTAGTACAGTTTTCGTCTGAAAAAAATCTTAAGAGCAAGACTAGGCACGCTCAGAAACGAAAGAACACATACAAAACAATTCAACACATAACATCACTTAAGTAGAATTCTGTCGTAGGAGAATTTTCGTATTAAAGTAACCTCTTCACTTTTGATATGAGACTAGCATGCAACAAAAAACAGACGACAGATCATTCGATAATCTGATCGTGTGTACGAGGCTTTAGAGCATTTTTACAGCTGGAAAAAACTCCTCTCAAAACCCACTAGTTCCTTTTTTTTTTTCCAACCAGAAAACGACCCCTGTCAAAAATGGCTGATAACGGCCAATGTGTGCATGGACACATAGGATAACATGCTGGGGGGTTTACTGGCTGCAGAAAAACATGCCTGACGTCAAAAACAGCATCTGTAAAAACGTCCAGTGTGCATGAGGCCTTATAGATAACTACAAATAAGATTTTCACTATGCAGCTTTGTATATGAAAAGAAGAATGAGATTGACCTGTATAGCCAAGCAGACAGGTTTTATTCAGTAGGAAAGTCTGAAAGGCTATTGCACGTATTTTTCTTGGCAAATATCTGGATTTATTTGCTGTTCTAGTGTTAGAAACGGTGGCAGGTTTTCTCCCTGTACAGAATGTGCTAATATTGGGAGACCCCAAAGCATAGGAGGAGCATCAAGGTAGTTCTGTGGAGCAGCATGGGTGGCCAAAACCAAAAGTGGACAGACAGGTAGGGCTGTATCTACCAAAATGTCAATAGTGGGTTAGAGCCTTGGGCAGCAGGATTAGAGCAGTCAGTGCCAAGCTACAAAATATACAAATTGTAATCACATTTTCTTATTTTTTTTTTTTAATCCTTCTGTCTAATTCTGGGAATTTTTGGACAAATTAATCTAGGAATGGGCAAATATTCCTGGGTTCCATTCAAAGGGGGTTCATTTAATCCCATCAGATTCCCAAAACCCAAACTTGAGACATCAAATCCCATATAAGTGTAGGGTTTTGAATCTGGCTGTTAAATTTTGGCCATTTTTATAGCTAATTGGCAAACTATTGTAAAAAATGGCACTGCCATAGGGGACATTGAAAAAAGCAAAAAAAAAAAAAAAAAAAGTTTTAAATAGCGTACAGTGCCACGAGGGTCCTTTTAAATTGGAAGTACTGTATATTCACTTTCACTCCAGTGCTGCAGTGTTCCAGAGCTCCCTGCTGAATGCTGACATCTTTGCCTGATCTGCTTCCGGGTATCGATCTTCAGCTCGATTCATTGGCTGGGCTGCAATGATGTCACTTCTTTGAAATAAAAAAACAATATTTTTTTCTTTCTGATATAAAGCATATGCAATAAAAAAATATAAAAAAAATCTAATTTCTTCATAAATGTTGGCCAAAATGTATTCTGCTACATGTTTTTGATTGAAAAAATCATAAAAAGTGTATATTAATTGGTTTTTGTGAAAGTTATAGTGTCTAAAATTTATGATATATATACTGATATTTTTTATTTTTTTCATACTACTAATGGCGGCGATCAACGACTTATAATGGGATTGCGATATTGCGGCAGACAATCTGACACGGAAATGACGCTTGGGGAAACTGACTAACTGCCACTGACATGACCAGTGACAATAATATAATAATCAGTAATAATGCTATACACTGCCACTGTACTAATGACACTGGCTGGGAAGGGGTTAACATCTAGGGTGATCAAGAGGTTAAATACGTGCCTAACTATGTGTAATGGGTGTATAGGGTGCTGCTTTCACTATCTGATCTCTCAGTTTCTCATCCCTGATTTGAATGCATAATAAACTGACAGATTGCTCCCTTCGTACAGAGCTCTGTGTTATTTACCAACACAAGAGCTCTGGGCTGTGATTGCATACAGCTGATCAGCAGGTCCAGGTCATGAATCATTGGCAGCAACAAATGGGTGCATTGCATTGACTACAGTGACTGTTCATCTACGGTACAATGCGGGCGGTCACTAAGTGGTTAAATTATGCTTGGTGCTTGGGTAATGCCTTTTGGCTGTATGTGGTGTTATGGCACAGTATCATTTTCACAGATAGCATCAATGACTCCAACAACTGTCTTTACATATTTTGGATGTGCCATTGATTTTTTTATCTTCTACATTTAGCTTTGCTTAACTACTTACCGAAAGACGGCTACAATGTGGTTGTCCAGTTCTGGAAGGGCGAATATTGATGTCCTCCCAGAATCCTACCCCCCTGCATGCCCTCAGGGCAGGCATCCGGTGTGTTCTGTCATCCTTGTGTCCTTTAGACAGCTAATCACAGATCGAGGTAAAGGGCCAATCACAGCGGCCCTTTACTATGTGATCAGCTGTGTCCAATCATAGCTAATCCCATGTAAACAAATGCTGGTTATCATCATTTCCTTTGCCCAGAGCCATCACTGTGTGAGGAAAAGAAAGCCAATAACCGGCTGTCCAGTGACAGCACACATTTACACTGATTATCAGGGCAGCCCTATCAGTGCCAATCAGTGCCCTTCAGTGCAGCATATTAGTGCCCATTGCTGCCGCCTTATCAGTGCAGGCTTATCAGTGCCTCCTCATCAGTGCCCATCAGTGCAGCTTATCAGTGCCCATCATTGCAGCCTCATTAGCGCACATCAGCAAAGAAGAAATAAATTACTTATTTTGCAAACTAAGACAAAGGGTTTTTTTTTTCTTTTTCATTTGTTTAGCAAAAATTAAAAAAACCCAGTGGTGATTAAATACCGCCAAAAGAAAGTTCTATCTGTCTAAAAAAATGATAAAAGTTTCATATGGGAACAGTGCTGCATGACATCACAATTGTCATTCAAAGTGCTAAAGTGCTGAAAGCTGTATATTGGCCTGGTCAGGAAGGGGGTGAATGTGCCCAGTAGGCAAGTGGTTAACTACAGCACCAGCACCACAATCTGATTATTTCAACTTGAAAACAAGGATTTTTTTTAGTAGACTTTATTGCCACTCCTAAATAGTTTAACCACTTACCGCCCGCCCGCCGTCATATGACGGCGGGACGGTGCCGCTATTATCCTGGGCGGACGTCATATGACGTGACCCAGGAAATGCACGGCCGCCGTGCACTGCCGGTGTCGGGGTGTCCCCGGGACACCCCCCGTCACCGGCAGGGGGGAAACAGCCACTGGGCGTGGCTGTTTCCCACGTGATCGGCTGTGTTCCAATGACACAGCCGATCACAATGGAGGCGGCCGGGAGATGACCGCGCATGCACGATCGGGAGCGCGCAGCGCGGTCATGTCGGTGGCACTGTGTTCAGTAGGAACACAGCTGTCACCGGCAGTAGTAAACAGTCACTGATAGTGACTGTTTACTATGTGATCGGCTGTGAATCCATTCACAGCCGATCAGAAAATGTAAACAAAGAGCAGTAACTCAGTGTTACTAGCTCTTCTCTCCTCATACAGTTTCCAGTATGAGGGGAGAAGAACTAGAAACAGTGAGTTACTGCTCTGTGTACCTGCAAAAGTAAAATCACAGTAATAAAGGTCCCCCCACACAGTCCTCAGCCCCCCCCCAATGTCACCTGTCACCCAACAGTCACCTCATCAGTGCCCAGAAATTGACACCCATAACGTTCACATGTGAGCGCAGTGATCGCGGGTAGAATCACCGCGATTCTGCCCGCAATCCAGAAATCATTGCAAATTGCGGGATGCCTGTGCGTTGCCCGTTTTTTGCAATAGCACCCCAAACGCTGTGCGATGTTGCCACCATTTCCGCCTGCCGAATCGCGGTAACATCGCGAAAAACATCGCATGACGCCCAAAAAAGGTACAAGAGCTTCTTTGGGGCGTCATGCGTTGTTTGCGTGATGTTACCTCGATTCGGCAGGCGGAAATCGCAGCAACATCGCACAGCATTTGGGGTGCTATTGCAAATCACGGGCAACGCACAGGCGTCCCGCAATTTGCAACGATTTCTGGATCACGGGCAGAATCGCAGTGATTCTGCCCGCGATCGCTACGCTCACATGTGAACGTAGCCTAAAATTCACCGGTCACCAGAGACTGCCATCAGTACCGCCGTGCACCATCGCCCGTCACCTGTCACCCATCAGTGACCATCGCCCGTCACCTGTCACCCCATCAGTCATCGTCACCTGTCACCCCATCAGTCACCGTCATCTGTCACCCTATCAATCATCGTCACTTGACACCCCATCAGTGATCGTCACTTGTCACCCCATCAATCATCGTCACATGTCACCCCGTCAGTGATTGTCATCTGTCACCCCATCAATCATCGTCACTTGTCACCTCATCAATCATCGTCACCTGTCACCTCATCAGTCATCGTCACCTGTCACCCCATCAGTCATCGTCACCTGTCACCCCATCAGTCATCGTCACCTATCACCCCATCAGTCATTGTCACCTGTCACCCCATCAGTCATCGTCACCTGTCACCCCATCAGTCATCGTCACCTGTTTGCCATATGCATGCAATCACTTACTGACCGCCTAACGACTATATGCGTCGGCCATTAAAAGCTAAATACTGGGGTTATGGCAGCAGATAGCCCCCATAACCCCGGTATTTTTTGAAACGGCGGGCGGTCGGCTTTCAGATAAGGGTGGTCCCAGTGGCGGATTCGCCGCGGAATTACCCTTACGGTGCAGGGGAAGAGGTGCCCCCCCCCTATTGCCGCGTCCCAGACGTTTTCCCAGCTTACCGGACCCGCCGGCAGCGGGGAAAACTATCCGGTCCCGGATCCTCAGAGACAGGAAGTCAAGTGAGGGCAAGATGGCCCTCACTCAACTCTATGGTCTTGGAGGACCGGAGCTACGTCAAAAGACGTTGCCTAGCAACCGGTTTAAAGGGCCGCTTTTTTTTTTCTTTTTTTTTTTTCCTCTTTCAACAATTTTTTTTTCTTTTCTTTTTTAGGGTAGTTGTGAGGTGTGAGGTCTTTTTGACCCCAGATCTCACAATAAAGGACCTGTCATGCCTATTTCTATTACAAGGGATGTTTACATTCCTTGTAATAGGAATAAAAATGATCAAAACATTTTTTTTTTAAACTGTGTAAAAATAAAAAAATAATAAATAAAATAAATAGGAACAAAAAAAAAAAAAAAAAATTAAAGCGCCCTGTCCCCGTTAGCTCGCGCGCAGAAGCAAACGCATACGCAAGTCCCGCCCACATATGTAAACGGTGTTCAAACCATACATGTGAGGTATCGCCGCGATCGTTAGAGCGAGAGCAATAATTTGAGCCCTAGAGCTCCTCTGTAACTCTAAGCTAGTAACCTGCAGAAATGTTTAAAATGTTGCCTATGGGGATTTTTAAGTACCAATGTTTGGCGCCATTCTGTGAGCATGCGCAATTTTTAAGCATGACATGTTGGGTATCTAATTACTCGGCGTAACATTATCTTTCACATTATGGAAAAAAATTGTGCTAAATTTACTGTTTTCTTATTTTTTAGTTCAAAAAAGTGAATTTTTTTCAAAAAAAAATCGCATCTGGAAGACTGCTGCTCAAATATGGTGTGATAAAAAATATTGCAACGATCTCCATTTTATTCTCTAGGGTCTCTGCTAAAAAAAAATATATAATGTTTGGGGGTTCCAAGTAATTTTCTAGCAAAAAAAATGATTTTAGCTTGTAAACACCAAGTGTCAAAAATAGGCTCAGTCTTAAAGTGGATAAATGGACAACTTTGTGTAAAGCGCTACTTGGATGTTAGGCCTATGTATGTGGCCAGGCTGTGAAAAAGTGTTACACATGTGGTATCGCCATACTCAGGAGGAATAGCAGAATGTATTTTGGGGTGCAATTTTTGCTATGTACATGCTATGTGTTAGAAATATTGCATACATTGGACAGCTTTGTGTAAAAAAAAATGTGTTTTCATTTTCTTTCCACATTTTCCAAAAACTTGTGGAAAAAAATGACATATTCAAAAGACTCATTATGCCTCAAAAATTATACGTTGGGCTGTTTGCTTTCCAAAATGGGGTCATTTTATGGGGGTTTCCATTGTCCTGGTGCTCCAGGGCCTTCAAAAGTGCGATAGGTTGTCAGGAAATTATATGTGTAATTTGTGCTCCTAGAATGCCGGACGGGGCTACTTGAATGTTAGGCCTCTGTATGTGGCCAGGCTGTGAAAAAGTCTCACACATGTGGTATCGCCATACTCAGGAGGAGTAGTAGAATGTGTTTTGGGGTGTAGTTGCAAGTATACATGTGCTGTGTGAGAGAAATAACCTGTTAATATGGCAATTTGTAAAAAAAAAAAAAAAAAAAATCTTCATTTTGCAAAGAGTTGTGGGAAAAAATGACAACTTCAAAAAACTCTCCATGCCCCTTATTAAATACCTTGGAATGTCTACTTTCCAAAAAGGGGTCATTTGGGGGGTATTTGTACTTTCCTGACTTTTTAGTGTCTCAAGAAATGAGATAGGCCTTCAGTACATCAGGTGTGATCAAGTGTGATCAATTTTCAATGATTCGCACCATAGCTTGTGGACTCTATAACTTTCACAAAGACCAAATAATATACACTTACTTAGGTTATTTTTACCAAGGATAAGTAGCAGTATAAATTTTGGCCAAAATTTGTGAAGAAAAATGACTAATTTGCAAAATTTTCAGTCTTTTTTTATTTATAGCACAAAAAATAAAAAACCCAGTATTGATCAAATACCATCAAAAGAAAGCTCTATTTGTGTGAAAAAAAAGGACACAATTTTTGTATGGGTACAGTGTTGCATGACTGAGTAATTCTCAGTCAAAGTGTGAGAGCGCTGAAAGCTGAAAATCGGTCTGGGCAGGAAGGGGGTGAAAGTGCACTGTAGGCAAGTGGTTAATAATATTTTTGAGCTTCTATTTTTTCAGTAGCACACTGCATTATTTTAAATTAATACAATTTCAAAACAGAGTGTGCAAAAGCAATTCAAAAGCTCAAACCCACATTCATACCTCCCAACTGTCCCTGATTCTCTGGGACTGTTCCAGGATTTCAATTAAATCCTGGTGTCCTGCGAATCCGGGCTTAGTCCCGCAGCGGAGCCAAATGCCGGGACAAGTTCCAACATTTGACTCCATTAATCACCCTGTCAGGTGCATGCTGCTATGCCCTGCAGCTGGTGAGGCTGAGGCTCGCTCAGTGCTCAGCCAGCACAGTGCCCTCACCTACTCCACTCATTCACTCGCCCACTGGCTCTACATCCCGTATGAAGGGAAGAGGATGGAGGCTAGTTCTCCTCCACTTCCTCCCCATGTCCCCCTGTGCCTGCCCACAGCCCCCCCTGTGCCTGTGTAGAGGTTGTGTGGACGGGAACTTTAAAGCAGTTCACAGGATGTCTTCCTAAACCTTGGGTGGGGGAACTCTCCGCTCTCTCTCTTCCTTCCTTGTCCCATAGTGTTCATGCCCTTCTATGTCCCATAATGTCCCATAGTGTTCCTGCCTTTCATGTCATATAGTGTTCCTGTCTACCATGTGCCATAGTGTTCCTGCCTTACATTTGCCATAGTGTTCCTGCCTTCCATGTCCCATAGTGTCCCTGCCTTCCGTGTCACACAGTGTCCCTGCCTTCCGTGTCACATAGTGTCCCTGCCTTCCTGCATTCCATGTCCCATAGTGCTTCTGCCTTCCTTGTGCAACACGGTTCCTGCCTTCCATGTGCCATAGTGTTCCTGCCATGTTTTATAGGTACAAGGAAGCCCAGGTTTTGTTTAACTATGACCCTTAAGTCTTAAGCTGGTTCCGCCTCCTAGCATGAGGCTGAGAGCTGGAGTCAGCTACACCCATACCCAAATCAGCTCAGTGCTCCAGTGAGTGCAGGAGGAGCAGAGTGGAGATTGGTGAATGACAGCTCTGAGCAGACTGAGAATTGAGCGATCAGCGGTTATGTGATGGCTCAGTTCTCGGTCTTTGAGCTGAGAGTGGACATCTGCAGCATGTACTGTATATAAATATATAACCAAAATTCTCCTTTAAGTACTGACGTACAAGAATAGACTACGAACTTTGAGACACAGCCGAGGATTTTACCCTGCTGCAAACATTAGAAATTAGGCAGCTAAGATCCAACTTTGGAAATATTGCGTAGCACATTTACAGTGCTGGAGGCTAGGATAGGTGTCAGGGGCTGATAATGGTGGTAGGTATTAGAGGACAACATTTAAATGTTTAGTCTGTAGCATCAGAAGCAGGGGTTTTGTAGTTATAAGTAATTTAAGACTGAGCCATTATAAAGACAGTGAGCTGGCCCATACTCTTCGGGGACAGGTGGATTTGTTGCTTCATGTCAAAACCTCCTGCTGCCCTGAAGGCCCTTTCATGCAGCACACCAGCTGTAGGACAAGCCAGAAGTTCCATCACATACTGTGCAAGCTCTGGACAGTAATCCAGCCTGGAAAACCAATAGTCTATGGGGTCCTCACTTCTGAAAGTGTCAACATCAGCCCAATGTTGTCAGCAAGTGGTTCAGGCACTGCCTCAGTGTTGCCTGCAGCCGAACATGGCTACTAGGGTTTAAAAAAAATCGGTAAAGCGGCGCTGTGGCAATGGCACTGAGGCTGCATCTTCTTTCCTAGATTAGAAGATCTCAGGCATATCAAAAGGAAACATGTCACAATCAGGAAATTTGTCAAAGAGGTTCCAATGCAGAACCTCCTCAAAGTGCTGCATTTTGGCTCTCTTTGGAATGGTAGCAGCAGATCATCCATTTTACCCTCATGTTGGGGATCTAATAGGGTTTCCATCTATATCCTGGGATTTACAGGTATTTAAACATTTTCATCAAAAATTGCCTGCCGAAGTGGTCCTCAGTGTAGCTGAGAACAACACTGTCCTCAAGAATCTCACCCTACTTTCACCATGACTGATATGCTTCAGGAGGAGGCCGCAGACCACAAAAATGGTGTCGGAAGCAGATATGTCAAAAGAGTCCCACACTGCAGAGCTCTGTGCACCAGCCACAAGAATAGCAGTAGAATGTACCTGTAGGGAAGTGGCCCCTGCCCCTGGACAAAATTCCCTCTCACTGCTGTTCTGCTTCTCCCTGGATATATTCCATATCTCTAATCGGTATCATCTGTGGATAGTCAGCCACCTCATCATCCACTCCATCACCATCACTGGAGACCACTTTGTAGTAAGCTGTAGTTGATAGAGCAACTGATAGACACTACAAATAAGTGACTGGAGGGATGCTGTAGAAAGTGTAGAGAGAGGCAAACAATAGAAGGTTGTAGATGTATTTATGGAGGAAGGAGAGTTGATAGAGAATAGAGAGTGTGCAGATGTATTAGCGAACACAATGTGGAGATGGAGTGAGCCAGATGGGGCATCCTGGGGGCATATGTACAGGGTAGTGATATATGTTGTAGGGGAGCCCAGGTGATAAATCTTCATAGAGGCCAAATGCAGCCCTTGTCTATCATTGGACAATGTTCATATGTTAGGCAAATTTAGACATCAAGTAGTTAAATAGAGCTAATGGAGTATGAGAATACATTAACAATTCACATTTGCCCTGTGTTATGATTAAACAAAGAAGACCCTGTGGTTAACCCCAAAGTTGCCTGGTTGCCAGTTTGGGCATTAATTTAGGTAATTAAATTACTAGGCATTTCTCAGCCTACGCATAGCTTAGCACTACACAAATAGCTGAAACAATGTGAAGTTCTTTTTTAAAAGTGCTTAATCAGAGCTCTTCAGCCAGCTAGTTCTCAGTAGAAGACATCCCACTCTTATTAATATTTCGGGAGAGTGCTCAGGTCTTTAAATCAGCCTAAAATACAATAATCGCATTAACGCTGACGTCAGCAAAATATGGCAGGCCGAGGAGAAAGAACTTGCTTATTTATCATGCTAATTGAGTGTTGGCGCAGGAGAAATTCTATTACCAGAGTTACGGGGTGAAAGTTCTCCCGTACCTGAAAGGATCTGAGAGAGGAAAACTTGCTCTGTATTCTTAATGTCAAAGTAAAATTCTCTTATATTCTCTCATGCCGCACAAAACTGATGACAATAAAAAATCTTTTATACACAGTGACCAAGTTCTTTTAAAGGCCAGTAAACAGAAAGAGAAAAAAGAGAAACGTACAGTATATTGTATTGTAAGTTTTAATTTGGAATGATGGGACATGTTGATTGGGATCACTGTAGGGTCAGATTTATACTATTATATATTTGTATAGAAAATTCTGGTGTTTAGAAAATAGAAAGTATCTGAATGTAAGGAGGTACTAGAGTTCCCCAGTATCTTGCATTATGGTGTGGTGGCTGTGAAACAGTATTCTCTGAATCCCACAATCTGGTTCTCAGGACATCTACAGTATAGGAATGTAAAAAGGTCTTAAAGTTCCCCCTTTTATGCTGTAAAATGGCATGGTGGCTGTGAAATAGTTTTCTGTATCCAAAATTCTCATGCTCAGCAAACATACAATATAAGAATGTAATTTGGTGTTAAGGTTCCCCTTTCTCCTGCAATATGGTGTGGTGGTTGTCAAACAGGGTCTTCTGTATCCCATATGAGAGAGCAAGCAGCCAATATTCTTCCAGATATCAACAAATACACAAAAGACAACTTTATTGGATAACTAAATGGCCAGAGACTTTATTTATTGGTTTCAACATTTGAATATTATTATAAATACATCAACATTTATTATATATTTCTTCACAAAGCATGAATATATTAATCCAAAACAACCCAGCTTTTGTAGCTCGGGTTGTCTTAACCATCCATAATTTTTCCATAAAATTTGTCCAACAAGGCAGGAGGATGTATACAGCCTCCTGACTACCCTTTTCAGCCCTTGGCTATTTCTACCTATGTCTGGAAGTCTATATTCAGGCCTATATCAGAAAGATGAACACCATCTATCTGATATAAGCCTGTAACTCCCCTTTCCAATTCCCTATGTCTGAAAGAAAAGCTGTAACCTAAACTTAAACATTTTTCAAGCATTCGATTAATATGCTTTCTAATTTTTTCAAAAACAGAACCCAAACTATGTTTTAACCAAATTAAAGTGTTAGGTGACAAAGCTTTAATCCTTTGAATAACAAAATGCATCCTAAAAACTAGGTTGAGTGTCTTCTGCTTGCCTATATCGTTTCACCCCAAGTGAATTAACAAAATAGCTAGCATAGGCCATCCATAGCTTAATCTGCTTAACTCAGCCATTAATTCATCCCAGACCATTCCCCGTTTACCGCACCTGGATATTTTAAATAACTTTGGATCCAAATTCAGGTTTACTCCATAATTTCATTCCTCTGCTTTTTTATGGACCCAGTAAACAAAAGAATGGCCAACTATCCACATTATCAGCTAAGATAATAAATTAAGTCTAATATAAGACAAATAAGCATCAGACCTCCATCTACCTATTTTTTTGTTTCCTTTCTTTTGCCATGCCTAATTGAGCTGCCTCCGTTGCTGCCCCTATTCTAAATGAATGGCAAGAAATAGGGAAACCATCCATTTTCAAACTTTTTAAGCATTTGTTGAGAACTTTTAGAAATTTGAATTTGACCAATGGGGAACCATGAGCATGGATTAATAATAATTCCCCCCTTTTGGTCTTAGTTCCATGTATTTGATTACCAACCTTACAGGGCAAATTACTGTATTTGGACATTTGTATAAAGAAATCCAAACTCTTTTGCCAATTTGATCTGTTTTTTAACTTTACAGAAAAATCCGAATACAATTCTCCTCTACTATAACATGTTTAAAATGCAGGCCGCTTTCCCCCAGTTTTTTTGGAGGTATGAGTTCAGAAAAACGTAAAGCTGCAAAAAAAAAAAAAAACTGAAAACACTGCATTGAAAAGACTAGCTTCAAAAGTGGAAAAACAAATATGTTTAGTACAAAAGCAAATCTTGTGTAGAATCTTAGATGTGATTTTTCTTTTTTTATAACCCTTCATGACTTGCTAAACCAAGAAAAAAACTCAATAAGGATGGCAAACCATTTAATTTAAGAAAAAATGAAATTCTGAATATTATTTTGTTCAAATGGGACCATTAATAATTGTTTGCCAATAACGAATTAAAAAATGCTAACACTATTTTCTGAGAACGCAGCCCAATCGCATGACAACCATAGAAACCAAGAAGATGACTATTCCAAATGGAAACTGCCAATGAATTTTGAATGTGTTGCTGAATCAAATCAAATCTCACAGGTGTTTGGGACATACTGTACCCATTTTAAGGCTTACCTGTAGGTACAAATAACCGGCACGGTTTAGGAGATATTTACAGTGCATGCAGCCGCTCGTGAGAGCGGCGCATGCGCTCTGAAGGTCCGGGGGACCTTCAATTAAGTTGCCGGGAGCTTGCCGGAAAAATCACTCCCGCGCGCATGCGCGGGAGTGACGTCATCGCGGCTCCGGCCAATCATCGTGCCGGAGCCATCTCTTCCGGCCAATCAGCGTGCCGGAGCCGCCGAACCCGGAAGAGACGACGAGGGACCATGGCAGCGCCCGCAGCGATGTCCGGGGGTCCGTGTCGGGGCTTCGTTTTCAGGTAAGTTACACATAATGGGCTAGTATGCGTTGCATACTAGCTTATTATGCCTTTGTCTTGCAGGTTATTTTTTTTTTTTTTTATTGAGTTTACAACCGCTTTAAACTTGAAACCCAATGAGTTAAAAATAGTTGGATGAATAGGCAAAAGCCGAAACACCTATTTTATATCCACTTTAGCTAACATTGCGTTAGGACCCAGTTTTCTCAAATAACTGATGGCGTCTTCAAAAGATGCATATTCAACTGAATATTTTTTATAACAATTTGATCATTCAAAGATTTAGCATAAGGAAATGATAAATGATATATTAGCCTAAAAGCATTTGGCTCTTTTTTGGGCAAAATTCTTATGGGGGAAATTCAAAAGTTGTCAAACGGAGGTGATTTAAATGGCCCTGCTATCATACCTTCTAAAAGTTCTTTATCAATCTTTTCTTTAACTATAACTGATAATCTCTCAACCGATTTCATATTGTTGGTTATAGAGTAAACTGACTCATTAAAAGATGGTAATAAAAAACCTTTTTCAAAACCTTCATAAAGCATGCTGGCCATCCGTTGATCTGGATACTTGCGCAGCCATGGCAACATGTTTTGAAGGATCTCCCATGTTTTAGCTTTTAAGGAATGGCTCTCTATTTGCACTTTGCATACCAGAAGACATCTTTTTAAAACACTTTGTCACTCCATGAGGACCAGCACAAAAAGCACATTCGTGATTATACCTACAATTCTGTGCCATTTGCATTGCGAATCATTAAACACAAAGCACACTCTTTTTTTATATCCAGACTGTACCATAGTATTTGTCATGTTTATTTGCCTACTTATCAGTGGCTTTTGTGATATCAGCAAATAAGGCCATATGCTTAAATCTTTACTACCCCATATTAACATTTTATGAACCGCTAATTTTTGTCTGAATGATTCATCATATGTAAACCAACCAAAGCCTTCAAAATTTTTGTAAGCTTCTAAAATAATATCAATATGATGAAATAAACCAGAACTTTTTTCTGGACATTTCTCACATGTTACACTTGTATAAATACAGAGAGCCTGTAGCAAATTGTTAAATGACCTGGCTACAGGCCTTCTTCTGTCATCATCATTTTTTTCTTTATCTTGTCTCAGAAATTCTTTACTGGAAGGGAGCAAGGATAGCAAATCTAGGAATTATTCATTCCACATTTTTTCTTTTATCTCCTTTGACAAATGGAAACCTAGTGGAGAGAGTTAAACAAGGGCTACTTTCTTTACCTGAAACTTTGGATATGCCTTGCACATTCAGAGTTCCTTTTCCTGTATATGATACTTTCTGATTATTATGCGAAGGGGAAGTGGCACTTTGGGATACCGAATGCACCAGTACCTCCCAAACAGCAGACATATCCTTATTAAATATTGCTGTCATCTGTTGACTAAGTTATGTCTGCACTTGCCCGATTCCCAGCACTCCTGCGCTATTGTGAGCTATATCTGAATGACTGCTCCTGACAGCCCCGCTGTTTGTCATCTTGCTTGGAGACCTTTCTCTTCTCTCCGCCTCCACTCTCACCAGTTCCCGCCTTCTTGAAACGCCCCCAACAACATCATCTATTGCCGGCTCCGCCCATACAGCTGTGCCTCTTCTCCCAGCTGCCTGCGAGCTGTACAGCCTCCTAGACTTGCGCCGCCTGTTCGCAGGGCCACTGACATCTTCGGCTCCTCCTTCTGCCTCCGTCCTCTCCTTCTTCTGCCGCCGCTGGCCCCCCTGCAGGTAGAGCCAGGCACTGGCGGATCTATTCTTCTCCTCCTTCTGCTTCTGCTCGCTCCAGGAGCTGGCAAAGCAATGTCTTCATGTCGCCTCAGAGGCCCTAGTATTACAGCCCTCTTGCAGAGCTTTGCCACAGCTGAACTTCTGAGGTGATTGGCTTCTATCCCTCATCCAAACCCCCTTTTTATAGGGGCTCTTCTAGAAGCTTCTATTAAAATGTGACCACAGTTTCAAGGGTCCCCCACCTACCAGTTACAAGGCTCCCCTTTACCTCATTCAACTGACCTTATGGGGGAACCTTGAAACCTCTCTGGCTGCTGCTCTCCCATGTGGAAAAACAGCTTAGGGGGGCCTTTAAACCCCCTGCCTTTTTTTCCTTTACATTCTGGTGCTGTGAAAATGTACAGTATAAGGAAATTAGGAGGTCTTAGAGTTTTCTGTATCCAATATCCTGGTGCAAAGTAAACGTACAACATAAGAATGCATGCAGGTGTTAAAGATCTCCTTTATCCTGCAGCATTGTGTGGTGGCTGTCAGGCAGGGGTTTCTGTATCCCATATTCAGGTACTCAGGAAATCTATAGTATAAGGATGTTAGGAGGTCTTAGAGTTCCCTGTTTTATGGTATGGTGGGTGGAAGATACACTATAGTAACAAAAGTATTGGGACACCTGTCTTTACATGCACATGAACTTTATTGGCATCCCAGTCTTAGTCCTTAGGGTTAAACATTGAGTTGGCCCACACTTTGCAGCTATACCAGCTTCAACTCTTCTGGGAAGGCTGTCCACAAGGTTAAGGAGTGTGTCTATGGGAATGTTTGACAATTCTTCCAGAAGCGCATTTGTGAGGTCAGGCACTGATGTTGGACAAGAAGGCCCAGCTCGCAGTCTCTGTTCTAATTCATCCAAAAGATGTTCTATTAGGTTGAGGGCAGGACTCTGTGCAGGCCAGTCAAGGTCCTCCACCCCAAACTCGCTCATCCATGCCTTTATGGACCTTGCTTTGTGCACTGGTCCAAATCATTTGGTGGAGGGGGTTTATGGTGTGAGGTAGAGCTGCACGATTAATCGTATGAAAATCGCGATCTCGATTCACCCCCCCTGACGATCTAAACCTGACATATGCTCGATTCTTTGCATAGCTGCATAGCTAAGGAAGCAGAGAGAACAGCTGTGGAAAAAAAAAAAGCCTCCCGCAAACAAACGCCTATCAGCATTAAGTCTCCCAGTAACTATAAACAAAATGATTACATTGTATCTTTTCCTTCCCTCTGCCAGGGAGAAAGGAAGTTTAACCTCTTAAAGACTAGACCTTTTTCTGACACTTGTTGCTTGCAAGTTAAAATCTTTTTTTTTTTTGCTAGAAAAGTACTTAGAACCCCCAAACATTTTATATATTTTTTTAGCAGAGACCCTACAGAATAAAATGGCGATTGTTGTAATATTTTATGTCACACCGTATTTGCGCAGCAGTCTTCCAAACGCAATTAATAGACCTTAATGAATAAAAAAAAAAACGTAACATTTTTTTTTGTTACACAGAGAATCGTGAGAAAATCGTGATCTTTATTCCAAGCTAAAAAATCATGATTCTCATTTTGGCCAGAATCGTGCAGCTCTAGTGTGAGGTTGTATTTCAGGGGTTAGGCTTGGCCCCTTAGTTCCAGTAAAGGGAACTCTTAAGGTGTCAGCATACCAAGACAAATATCATGCTCCCAACTTTGTGGGAACAGTTTAGGGGTGGCCCCTTCCTGTTCCAACATGACTACACACCATGAGTGAGTTTGGGGTGGAGGAATTTGACTGGCCTGCAGAGAGTCCTGATCTCAAACCTCACGAATGGGCTTCTGGAAGAATGGTCAAACATTCCCATAGACAAATTCCTAAACCTTGTGGACAGCCTTCCCAGAAGAGTTGAAGCTGTTATAGCTGCAAACGGTGGGCCAACTCAATATTGAACCCCACAGATTAAGACTGGGATGCCATTAAAGTTTATGTACGTGTAAAGGCAGGCATCTCAATACTTTTGGTAATATTGTGTGGTCTTCTGTATCCAATATCCTGGTGATCAGCAAACGTTCAATATAAGAATGTAAGGAGGTGCTAAAGTTCCCCTTCATCCAATATTCTGTGGCCCAGGAAATGTACAGTATAAGGATATTAGCAGGTCTTAAGCCCCGTACACACGTACTGATCATCGGCCGAACGATCGGCCGTCTTTTGTCCAGGGCTGTCGTGTCTGTTGAAAACTGCAAAAGACTGCACACGAATTTTGTCAGCCAACAACAGCCGACTGCAGAAGTGATGTCATGTGATGGTTAACTTTCCTTGTCTTTTTTCTTTTCTGAGCATGCCCAGCAAATCTGCTGTCTGTCGGCCAAAATCTGTACAGCCTGATGAACAATCGGCCGTTCTGGTGTTGGCCAACAAAAATTTTAATGCCTGCACACCCGATTCTGTTCGGCCGAAAATGCGCTGTCGGTTGTCGGAAGCATCATACTAACAAGCTGACAATCGGCCGATCGTTCGGCGGCCGAATATTTACGGCCGACAATCGGTACGTGTGTACGGGGCTTTAGAGTCCCCTTTATTCTGCACCATGGTGTGATGATGTAAGACAGTGTCTTCTGTAACCAATGTTCTGGTATTTAGGAACTCTACGGTATAAGAATACAGAGAGGTGTTAAAGCTTTCCCATATCCTTTGGTATGACATTGTGTATAGAAACAGTAATAGCACCCAACACTGGATACTAAAAGTTTAACAGGAATGCTTTTTTACATGCTAGGAACCTGGGACCAATTTAAAATCCTCTATAGGCGGATACACTTGCAATCTATATATGGCTGTTATGAACTAGGTTTGCGATAGTGTAATTGGCACTTTTGCACTCCAATTTGTGTTTCCAAATAAATAATCAGCTTTAATCTATATACAAATCTTGACCATGGTTTCAGAAATATCTGCATCCTACCGTGTTTTAGATGTTCCCCTTAACATTGATATGGTCAGAAGTGGGAGAAGGTGCAAATGCAAGGCCTTGAGGAAGCAGGGGCAGTAGAAAGACTGATCTGTCTTAAAGCAGAGTTCCGGGCACAGATGTCATTTTTTGATGAACATACCCCCGGGACAGTCAGGGCTAGCACATTCCACAATGGCTAGCCTCTGATCTGTCCCGGTTCGCACTTACCTTTTAGAAGAAATACTTACTTAGAAAATTTCTTCCACAGCGTTTCCATCTCTCTTGTGGGCAGCTGAAGCCGGCGCGGTCCTCTTCTGCGTCTTCTTCCGCGTCTTCTTCTCCCAGAATGTGCCGCACCGGCCCCTCTCGTCACTTCCGGCGCGGCGCCGCATTCCTAAACAGCTTCTGGGCGTCGCCCGGAAGTGACGAGCGGGGCCGGTGCGGCGCATTGATTCCTGGGAGCGATGACGTTTAGCTCCCAGGAATCATCGCAGCGCAGGAAGTGACGGGGTGAGCCGCGGCTCCGAGGGAGGAAGCAGTCAGAGGTGAGTATTTACGATCTTCAATAAAAAGGTGAGTAAACAAAAAAAATAAAAATAACTATCCAATTCCTTTTCAGGTCAGGTCTACCTAGCGGAGGGGCACAAAAAAAAAAATCGTTTTTGTGCCCGGAACTCCGCTTTAAATCAATCATCCACTACAGTCAAGATACAAGTTAATAAATTCCTCCTGTTGTGCCAGAACTCCTACCCATATGTGAGCAGTATTGTTGTCAAAAGAAAAGTATTGGAACAGTGTGCCATACTGTCAATTTGTGCTTAACTGTTAAGTTAGAGCTCCTAGTTTTAGCATGGGAAAGGCTTTAAAGCCACTGTCAGGTTTTATCTGTGTCCACAGATAACTGTAACTTTTATTGTAGTCGCTGGAACAAGAAGTTAGGAAAACCTCCCCAAAGGGTACATTAATAAAAGAAGAGGTTCTGACTCATTCAAGGAATATTCAAAAGGACAAAAAAGCGTTGGTTTTCTTTTGCAGAGTCTGTTTTGTTTTTACTAGCAGAGTCCGACATACATTTTCCACCTTTCTCTGAAAGAATACTAGCCCTATGATGTCTTTATAATGAATAACAATGGCCACAAGTGTAATTTTTACCAGGTGGAAACCCAACCCTTGCTGCTCTGTTCAGCTGCCCTGATGTCGGAAATTGTTGTTTCCAGGTTGAAGTATGGAGGAACATATGACAACCTCAGTGTGACAACACTGAAGGTTGTTGATTGTCCCAGCACTGTCACATGGGAGTGTGGAGACAGCCATGTGTAATCTTCGACTGGAAACCCAACTAGTGCTTACAAAGTGTTTTTCTCATACTCAGCAGCTTAGAAAAGTAGTGCGGGAGCAAAAAGACAAAAACATATTCACTGCTGAAATTGGGACAATAAAATTAACTTGCAGTTTTGCCCTGCATGGGCAAACACAGGCTCACTTTTAAACTGACTTTGCATGGATATGCATGGTCTGCTTATTAACTATCCCACCCATCACCACCTCTGATCCTTTCCAGAAGAAAGGCATTTTTAAAGCCATATGAAACGTTAAAACTAACATTTATTATATTGCAGCTTACCATTTCTTAAGCCTCTTACACACGCGTCAAAAAATCGGCAGGGAACTTTCGTCCGACGACCGATCTGCCGATTTTTGGCTTGTTAGTATGATGCTTCCGACAACCGACTCCGACTTTTCGGCCGAAAAAAATCTGGTGTGCATGCTATAAAATTTTTGTCCGCCGTCAAAACAAGGCCGATTTTCGTGCAGTCAGTACAGATTTCGACAGGGAAAAATCTAATGAGCAAGTCTGGGCATGCTCAGAGATAGTGTTGAGCGAACACGGACTGTATTATTCGTGTTCGTACCGAATAATTGGATTTTTTTTACCCGAACACGGACACGGACACTTTACTGTATGTTCGGGTAAAAATCCATGTTCGGTCGTTTTATTTCCGGGTTTTGCATGCTTTGGCGCTCTTTTCATGGCGGGCTTTCAACAGCCAATCAACAATCGTTTAACTGGTGTGCCTTAAGCCATCCCAGCCATGCCTGCAAATGTCTTAGTAGCTGTGATTGGCCGTCTGAAGCATGTGACCAAGTCTTTATAAGTTCGAGGCAGCCGCCGCAGCAGCGTCATTCTGCTGCTTAGCTAAGGGACAGAGCACACATCAATGTGCTGGCTGCTGATTAGGGAAAGATAGGCAGGAAAAAACCATTTGTGTCCGGATAGAATTGAGGGACAGGTCGGAGTGTTTAGGCAGGGCGAGTTGTAGGCATTTTAGGGATAGAGTCTGCTGAATTATAGGGTCAGTGTCTTCTACAAACTACAATCGATATTGCTGTGTGGGGGGTGGGGTGAATCTGCACTCAATCCTGATCTACGATCTCTTCTCAATCCTGTTAGGGACAGAGTCTGCTGAATTTTAGGGAAACTGTGTTCTACAAACTACAATCGATATTGCTGTGTAGTGTGGGATTGGAGATAGGCAGGTGTCAGTGATCCACATCCATTTTTCTGTGTGTGAGCTGCAGTGAACACAATCTTTTTGGGCTGCAGTGAACACAATCTTTTTGGGCTGCAGTGAACACAATCTTTTTGGGCTGCAGTGAACACAATCTTTTTGGGCTGCAGTGAACACAATCTTTTTGGGGTGCAGTGAACAAAATCTTTTTGGGGTGCAGTGAACACAATCCTTTTTGGTGTGCAGTGAACACAATCTTTGTGGGGTACAGTGAACAAAATCCTTTGTGGGGTGCAGTGAACACAATCTTTTTGGGGTGCAGTGAACAAAATCCTTTTTGGGGTGCAGTGAACAACATCCTTTTTGGGGTGCAGTGAACACAATCTTTTTGGGGTGCAGTGAACAAAATCCTTTGTGGGGTGCAGTGAACACAATCTTTTTGGGGTGCAGTGAACACAATCTTTTTGGGGTGGAGTGAACAACATCCTTTTTGGGGTGCAGTGAACAAAATCCTTTTTGGGGTGCAGTGAACAAAATCATTTTTGGGGTGCAGTGAACACAATCTTTTTGGGGTGCAGTGAACACAATCTTTGTGGGGTGCAGTGAACACAATCTTTTTGGGGTGGAGTGAACAACATCCTTTTTGGGGTGCAGTGAACAACATCCTTTTTGGGGTGCAGTGAACACAATCTTTTTGGGGTGCAGTGAACACAATCTTTGTGGGGTACAGTGAACAGAATCTTTGTGGGGTGCAGTGAACACAATCTTTGGGGGGTACAGTGAACACAATCTTTTTGGGGTGCAGTGAACACAATCTTTGTGGGGTGCAGTGAACACAATCTTTTTGGGGTGGAGTGAACAAAATCATTTTTGGGGTGCAGTGAACAACATCCTTTTTGGGGTGCAGTGATCAAAATCCTTTTTGGGGTGCAGTGAACACAATCTTTTTGGGGTGCAGTGAACAAAATCCTTTGTGGGGTGCAGTGAACACAATCTTTGTGGGGTGCAGTGAACACAATCTTTGGGGGGGTACAGTGAACACAATCTTTTTGGGGTGCAGTGAACACAATCTTTGTGGGGTACAGTGAACAGAATCTTTGTGGGGTGCAGTGAACACAATCTTTGGGGGGTACAGTGAACACAATCTTTTTGGGGTGCAGTGAACACAATCTTTGGGGGGTACAGTGAACACAATCTTTTTGGGGTGCAGTGAACACAATCTTTGTGGGGTGCAGTGAACACAATCTTTGGGGGGGTACAGTGAACACAATCTTTTTGGGGTGCAGTGAACAACATCCTTTTAGGGTGCAGTGAACACAATCTTTGTGGGGTGCAGTGAACAACATCCTTTTAGGGTGCAGTGAACACAATCTTTGTGGGGTACAGTGAACAGAATCTTTGTGGGGTGCAGTGAACACAATCTTTGGGGGGTACAGTGAACACAATCTTTGTGAGGTGCAGTGAACACAATCTTTGTGGGGTGCAGTGAACACAATCATTGTGGGGTGCAGTGAACTCAATCTTTGTGGGGTACAGTGAACACAATCTCATACTTCTGAAGATTTGAGGGTGCTGCCTGTTCCATACTCCCCCTACTCCTCATCTAGCCTTTTAGGGGTACAAACAATAGTAATTGGGGCCTAGTGTGGTTGTGTACGTGTGATATACATACACTTTTTTTGGATCATATTTTCTATTCCGCTATTTAATCAAAAACCTTTGGGGATCAGTTAAATTGGGGGATAGTCTGTGTTGGTACGTGTGAGAGAGATCCACCTTTCCAAGTTGTTGGGGTTCATCTCATACTTCTGAAGGTTTGAGGGTGCTGCCTGTTCCATACTCCCCCTACTCCTAGCCTTTTAGGGGTACAAACAATAGTAATTGGGGCCTAGTGTGGTTGTGTACGTGTGATATACATACACTTTTTTTGGATCATATTTTCTATTCCGCTATTTAATCAAAAACCTTTGGGGATCAGTTAAATTGGGGGATAGTCTGTGTTGGTACGTGTGAGAGAGATCCACCTTTCCAAGTTGTTGGGGTTCATCTCATACTTCTGAAGGTTTGAGGGTGCTGCCTGTTCCATACCCCCCCTACTCCTCATCTAGCCTTTTAGGGGTACAAACAATAGTAATTGGGGCCTAGTGTGGTTGTGTACGTGTGATATACATACACTTTTTTTGGATCATATTTTCTATTCCGCTATTTAATCAAAAACCTTTGGGGATCAGTTAAATTGGGGGATAGTCTGTGTTGGTACGTGTGAGAGAGATCCACCTTTCCAAGTTGTTGGGGTTCATCTCATACTTCTGAAGGTTTGAGGGTGCTGCCTGTTCCATACCCCCCCTACTCCTCATCTAGCCTTTTAGGGGTACAAACAATAGTAATTGGGGCCTAGTGTGGTTGTGTACGTGTGATATACATACACTTTTTTTGGATCATATTTTCTATTCCGCTATTTAATCAAAAACCTTTGGGGATCAGTTAAATTGGGGGATAGTCTGTGTTGGTACGTGTGAGAGAGATCCACCTTTCCAAGTTGTTGGGGTTCATCTCATACTTCTGAAGGTTTGAGGGTGCTGCCTGTTCCATACTCCCCCTACTCCTAGCCTTTTAGGGGTACAAACAATAGTAATTGGGGCCTAGTGTGGTTGTGTACGTGTGATATACATACACTTTTTTTGGATCATATTTTCTATTCCGCTATTTAATCAAAAACCTTTGGGGATCAGTTAAATTGGGGGATAGTCTGTGTTGGTACGTGTGAGAGAGATCCACCTTTCCAAGTTGTTGGGGTTCATCTCATACTTCTGAAGGTTTGAGGGTGCTGCCTGTTCCATACTCCCCCTACTCCTCATCTAGCCTTTTAGGGGTACAAACAATAGTAATTGGGGCCCAGTGTGGTTGTGTACGTGTGATATACATACACTTTTTTTGGATCATATTTTCTATTCCGCTATTTAATCAAAAACCTTTGGGGATCAGTTAAATTGGGGGATAGTCTGTGTTGGTACGTGTGAGAGAGATCCACCTTTCCAAGTTGTTGGGGTTCATCTCATACTTCTGAAGGTTTGAGGGTGCTGCCTGTTCCATACTCCCCCTACTCCTAGCCTTTTAGGGGTACAAACAATAGTAATTGGGGCCTAGTGTGGTTGTGTACGTGTGATATACATACACTTTTTTTGGATCATATTTTCTATTCCGCTATTTAATCAAAAACCTTTGGGGATCAGTTAAATTGGGGGATAGTCTGTGTTGGTACGTGTGAGAGAGATCCACCTTTCCAAGTTGTTGGGGTTCATCTCATACTTCTGAAGGTTTGAGGGTGCTGCCTGTTCCATACTCCCCCTACTCCTCATCTAGCCTTTTAGGGGTACAAACAATAGTAATTGGGGCCCAGTGTGGTTGTGTACGTGTGATATACATACACTTTTTTTGGATCATATTTTCTATTCCGCTATTTAATCAAAAACCTTTGGGGATCAGTTAAATTGGGGGATAGTCTGTGTTGGTACGTGTGAGAGAGATCCACCTTTCCAAGTTGTTGGGGTTCATCTCATACTTCTGAAGGTTTGAGGGTGCTGCCTGTTCCATACCCCCCCTACTCCTCATCTAGCCTTTTAGGGGTACAAACAATAGTAATTGGGGCCTAGTGTGGTTGTGTACGTGTGATATACATACACTTTTTTTGGATCATATTTTCTATTCCGCTATTTAATCAAAAACCTTTGGGGATCAGTTAAATTGGGGGATAGTCTGTGTTGGTACGTGAGAGAGATCCACCTTTCCAAGTTGTTGGGGTTCATCTCATACTTCTGAAGGTTTGAGGGTGCTGCCTGTTCCATACCCCCCCTACTCCTCATCTAGCCTTTTAGGGGTACAAACAATAGTAATTGGGGCCTAGTGTGGTTGTGTACGTGTGATATACATACACTTTTTTTGGATCATATTTTCTATTCCGCTATTTAATCAAAAACCTTTGGGGATCAGTTAAATTGGGGGATAGTCTGTGTTGGTACGTGTGAGAGAGATCCACCTTTCCAAGTTGTTGGGGTTCATCTCATACTTCTGAAGGTTTGAGGGTGCTGCCTGTTCCATACTCCCCCTACTCCTAGCCTTTTAGGGGTACAAACAATAGTAATTGGGGCCTAGTGTGGTTGTGTACGTGTGATATACATACACTTTTTTTGGATCATATTTTCTATTCCGCTATTTAATCAAAAACCTTTGGGGATCAGTTAAATTGGGGGATAGTCTGTGTTGGTACGTGTGAGAGAGATCCACCTTTCCAAGTTGTTGGGGTTCATCTCATACTTCTGAAGGTTTGAGGGTGCTGCCTGTTCCATACTCCCCCTACTCCTCATCTAGCCTTTTAGGGGTACAAACAATAGTAATTGGGGCCCAGTGTGGTTGTGTACGTGTGATATACATACACTTTTTTTGGATCATATTTTCTATTCCGCTATTTAATCAAAAACCTTTGGGGATCAGTTAAATTGGGGGATAGTCTGTGTTGGTACGTGTGAGAGAGATCCACCTTTCCAAGTTGTTGGGGTTCATCTCATACTTCTGAAGGTTTGAGGGTGCTGCCTGTTCCATACTCCCCCTACTCCTAGCCTTTTAGGGGTACAAACAATAGTAATTGGGGCCTAGTGTGGTTGTGTACGTGTGATATACATACACTTTGTTTGGATCATATTTTCTATTCCGCTATTTAATCAAAAACCTTTGGGGATCAGTTAAATTGGGGGATAGTCTGTGTTGGTACGTGTGAGAGAGATCCACCTTTCCAAGTTGTTGGGGTTCATCTCATACTTCTGAAGGTTTGAGGGTGCTGCCTGTTCCATACTCCCCCTACTCCTAGCCTTTTAGGGGTACAAACAATAGTAATTGGGGCCTAGTGTGGTTGTGTACGTGTGATATACATACACTTTTTTTGGATCATATTTTCTATTCCGCTATTTAATCAAAAACCTTTGGGGATCAGTTAAATTGGGGGATAGTCTGTGTTGGTACGTGTGAGAGAGATCCACCTTTCCAAGTTGTTGGGGTTCATCTCATACTTCTGAAGGTTTGAGGGTGCTGCCTGTTCCATACTCCCCCTACTCCTCATCTAGCCTTTTAGGGGTACAAACAATAGTAATTGGGGCCCAGTGTGGTTGTGTACGTGTGATATACATACACTTTTTTTGGATCATATTTTCTATTCCGCTATTTAATCAAAAACCTTTGGGGATCAGTTAAATTGGGGGATAGTCTGTGTTGGTACGTGTGAGAGAGATCCACCTTTCCAAGTTGTTGGGGTTCATCTCATACTTCTGAAGGTTTGAGGGTGCTGCCTGTTCCATACTCCCCCTACTCCTAGCCTTTTAGGGGTACAAACAATAGTAATTGGGGCCTAGTGTGGTTGTGTACGTGTGATATACATACACTTTTTTTGGATCATATTTTCTATTCCGCTATTTAATCAAAAACCTTTGGGGATCAGTTAAATTGGGGGATAGTCTGTGTTGGTACGTGTGAGAGAGATCCACCTTTCCAAGTTGTTGGGGTTCATCTCATACTTCTGAAGGTTTGAGGGTGCTGCCTGTTCCATACTCCCCCTACTCCTCATCTAGCCTTTTAGGGGTACAAACAATAGTAATTGGGGCCCAGTGTGGTTGTGTACGTGTGATATACATACACTTTTTTTGGATCATATTTTCTATTCCGCTATTTAATTTAACTGGGCCTCCATGCGAGACCTGTGTGCCTTGTTGCGCTGTTTTGAGTACTCCACCAACATGGCCAGTGGCAATGACGCCGTTCTCAGCTTAACTATCCCACTTCTATGCCTCCTTGAAAAAACAATTCGGGCGATGATGGAAGAGGATGTGGCACAGGATGAGGAGGAGGAGGAGGATGAAGAGGTAACATTTCCAAGGCTTTCAGGGCAGTCATTCGCAAGGGGCTCCGAGGGTGGGTTCCTGCACACGCAAACGCCAGGGACGCAATTGTCCAGCAGGGGCACAGTTCTGGAGGATGAGGAGGATGAGGAGGAGGAGGAGCTGGAGGAGGAGATGGAACCATGTTCACAGCAGGGTGGCACCCAGGCCAGCTCATGGCCATCACTGGTGCGTGGCTGGGGGGATACAGAGGACACGGACGATACACCTCCCACAGAGGACAGCCTTTCGTTGCCTCTGGGCAGCCTGGCACACATGAGCGATTACATGCTGCAGTGTCTCCACAACGACCGCCGAGTTGCCCACATTCTAACTTGTGCTGATTACTGGGTGGCCACGCTGCTGGATCCCCGTTACAAGGACAACGTACCGTCCTTAATTCACTCACTGGAGCGCGATCGCAAGATGCGCGAGTACAAGCGCACGCTGGTAGACGCCATGCTGCTGGCATTCCCATCTGACAGCGGGGCCACAGTGGAAGCACAAGGCAGAGGAGGAGGAGGAGGAGGTCGCCAACGCAACCAGGGCACCGCCAGCACCTCAGAAGGCAGGGTTAGCATGGCCGAAATGTGGAAAAGCTTTGTCAGCACGCCACAACAAACAGCAGCACCAGCAGCTCAGATGGAACGTCTTAGCAGGAGGCAGCATTTTACCAACATGGTGGAGCAGTATGTGTGCACACGCCTACATGTAGTGAATGACGGGTCTGCCCCCTTCAACTTCTGGGTCTCCAAATTGGGCACATGGCCTGAGCTTGCCCTTTACGCCTTGGAGGTGCTGGCGTGCCCTGCAGCCAGTGTATTATCTGAACGGGTATTTAGCACGGCTGGGGGCGTTATAACAGACAAGCGCAGCCGCCTGTCCAGAGACAATGTGGACAAGCTCACGTTCATTAAAATGAACCAGGCATGGATCCCACGGGACTTTTCCGTACCTTATGCAGAATAGCAATGGATACCGACCTTACCCACCCATTGTTCCATTTTTGCTCTTTCTCACTCTTTTGGGGTGTACCCTCATTTAAAATTTTTGAAAAGAAGCAGTGTTGGCTACCTCGTCCTCCTCCTCAGGGCCAGATTAATGTAGGGGCTATTGGAGCTGCAGCTCCAGGCCCCTACCTTTTATATAGGCCCCGGGTTGGCCATATTCACTGTTACCGCTCTTCTGTCACTTGTAAACACAGAAGTCTGGCTTCTATGCTCGCTTCCCCAGGCAGCACCCTCAGAACCTCCCCACACAGCGTGAAGGCCGGACAAGGAGGGACAGTTGGCGATGCATGGATGTGTTTATGGGCTTCAGAGACAGCATCCCATGTTGAATTAGGCATGCATGGCTGCACCCTTCCTCCTCTGGGTGCATGGCAAGGCACGGCCCTTAAGGCCCTTCAAAATCCTCAGCACCAAGCCCATGATGCTGTTAATCCGGCCCTGGTCCTCCTCCACCGCCGCTTCCACCTACACCGCCCATAGGTGTGCGCAGCCTATTGCATTAAGGTGTGCACCCCAAAGTTGAAATACACATGCATGTGTTTGCCAGCAGGGAGAGTAATGTATCGGGGCCATGTACCTGTAGGCAAGGAGAAATAGAGCAGAGCAGGTCCCAGGGAGATCTTTCCCATCTCCTCACTGGCAATGCTATGTGCCCTAGGTGATTAGGGTGTGCCCAGGCACACCCAGCACACCCTGTGCGCACGCCTATGTCACCGCCACATCCACCACCACCTCAACCTCCCTCCTACTCCATATGGGCCTCGTCCTTCAGAGATGAAGAAGAACATTGTTTTATTTTTCTGTTTTTTTTTGTTGTTTTAAGTTATTTCCCTATCCACATTTGTTTGCAGAGCACTTGCCATGCTCTTAATTACGTTTTGCTGCCATTTGCAGCACTCTAGCCCTTTCCTTTGGTGTTTTAGAGCCATTTTAGTGCCTTAAAGTTCGGGTCCCCATTGACTTCAATGGGGTTCGGTGTCCGGGAAAAGTTCGGTAAAAGTCCGGGACACGGACCCGGACTTTTTTTTAAAGTTCGGCCGAACCCGTCGAACACGGACATCTAGGTGTCCGCTCAACCCTACTCAGAGAAGAAAGAACACAAAGAAAGCAAACCAACACATGACATCACTTCTGAAGTAGAATTTTGTCGGACGAGAAAATTAGTGTGTAGTCTAGGCACATTCCAACCAACAAAACACCACTCTGGACAAAGGACGGACAATTGGTCGGCCGATAATCGTTGCGTGTGTACGGGGCTTAAGACTTTTTTTATACGGCCTTTTTTCTTCTGTTTTCATCTGGTGAACCAGCCATTAAGTCTGTTGTTTTTCAAAAGAGCAAACCTTCTTGCAGATATATCAGTTACAGTGATGAGACAAAGTATGTAACACTGACAGGGGTGCTTAAAATGATAAGCTTTTATTTATTTATGTAAAACCCTTATTCCAAAAGGAAAAAAAAAAACTCTTACTGTAAATGTTTATCAAGTATTAGCTGTAGTTTGGTTTCAATTTGCTAGTATACTTAAATCTGCTAGTCCATTTAACACTCCCCTACCCCCACAGACTAACAATGCTGCTGTCTAAAGGTTCCCCTGTTCTCCTTCATCCAGAGTGGGGGCACTCTAATACAGGAGTTGTGTTACTGGCCAGATCACCAGGTGAAAACAGGGAAAACAGCCTATAAAAAATGTTGGCAGCCACCACATTAAATGATTCGTAAGCTGAAATATATAACATTTTTTGGTTTTGGTTTAGTAAGGCTTTAAAGCAAAATAAATAAATACAATTGTAAGCAAAAAGCACAAATGGCACACAATTACACGATGCAAGGACAATGGGTATTAACTGAAACTGGAGCACTCAGAATCTGGTGCAGCTGTGCATGGTAGGCTTCTAACTTCAGCTTGTTCAATTAAGCTTTGATAGTAAAACCTGGAAGCTGATTGGTTTCTATGCTGAGCTGCACCAGATTTCGTACTCTCCAGTTGTAGTAAATAACGGCCATAGTCTGTACAGCTTTCCATAATCCCATTGAAAGTCCCAGTGATGCCACACTTACCTGGATGTGCTGGTAGCTGGGGGGGTGTTATTTATTTATTTATTTTACTTTTTTCTACCAATGGTTTATTTAAGATTTATCTTAGCCTTTTTATTTGTAAGGAGTAGCTAATAAATGTAGATTCAATTTAATGCATGGGTCTCTATAAGTGCTATGAGCTCTAGAGCAGTATGACTGTCACTATATGCAATGAAGTATGTGTACTGCGGCCTCTTACTTTGTTGTTGTATTCCTGGTGCATTCATTCATGTGTTGGGACAGAAGATATCCAAACACTAGTTTCAGATCAGTGACTTTGTAAATAGTAAAAGATGAGGATAACAACTTCCAAGCATGTACCTTCAAAATCAAGTCAGCTACAGCAGCTTCTCTGTTTTGAAGAGACTCAAAGATTTTCTCACTATTTAGTGCCGGTTCACAAATCTGCAATGCGGGAGCGCTGCGAATATGCAGCGTGTTCCCAAATCGCATCCACACATCTGGCAGTTCAACACTGCCATATGCGATACGCAGGGGGTGTCAATTAAAAGTTAACGACACCCCCAGTTACGCACAGAATCCGATCGCACAAGTGTGAACCACTATGCGATACGATTCTACTGCGGCTCAAAAAAAGCCTCATGTGCGTGTTTGGTGCGGATACAGTGCGAATTCAGCCATACAAAGTGTATGGCTGAACTCGCATCCGCACATCAGATCGCATGTAATTGGGTGCAGTGCGCTCCGAATTACATGCGATCTCCGCAAACGCGGAAGTGTGAACCGGCACTAAGATGAGGCCTCTGCCCTAACTTTCTGCTCAATGCGTTAACACAGGACCATGCATATTTATAGAATATCACATGGGTGCTCTGAACACCATCTAATGTCGTGATCTGTCCCTAGAATAAAGGAGTTGTAAAACACCGTCACTGTGCTTTATTACAAGGCAGGAAGCATGGCATCCCAAACATCTTTGTATAATTGAAAACTTTACATAAAATAATACTATATTCTATTCTATAGTCAATTCTATCTCTTAACTAATTCTATACAATAGTCAGTTCTAACAATTTTTTTTTAAGATAAGCACATTTTAAAACAAAGCGTATTAATCTTTTCGCCTACCCTTCCCTGACTCAGCACACCCTTCCCTGCATACCTACCTCTCCCAAGGACACAACTCCATAGCTGTCACACTTTGAGTGACAATTACTTAGACATGCAACACTGTACCCAAATTAAATTTTTAGCATTTTTTTTTTAGACAGATAGAGCTTGCTTTTGGTGGTATTTAATCACTACTGGTTTTTTTTGCTATATATCCAAAAAAAAAAAATCACAAAAATGTTGAAAAAAAACCCAAAACACTTAGTTTTTAATTTAACATTTTGCAAATAAATAATCTTTCTTCATAACATTTGGCCAAAATGTATTCTGCTACATTTTTTAGTAAAAAGAACCCCAAACAGTTTATATTATTTGGTCTGTGTGAAAGTTTTAGAGTCTCCAAACCATGGTATGGGTTATGGCAGTGATCAGGATGCTGGTATGGGTTATGGCGGTGATCATGACAGTGGTATGGGTTATGGTGGTGATCAGAACGCTGGTATGGCATAAGGAGGTTGAGCAGGATGCTGGTATGATGTGGTGGTGATCAGGATCCTGGGATGGTGTATGGAGGTGATCAGGATGCTGACATGGTGTATGGCAGCAATTGGGACACTGGTATGGCGTATGGTGCTTGATCAGGATGCCGGTATGGTGTATGGAGGTGATCAGAACGCTGGTACGGCATATGATGATGATCTGGATGCTGGCATAGGGTATGGTGGTGATCAGTACACTGGTATAGTGTATTGGGGTGATCAGGACACTGGTATGGCATATGGAGATTGATCAGGACGCTGGTTTGATGTTGTGGTTATCAGGATCCTGGTATGGTGTATGGAGGTGATCAGGACGCTGATATGGTGTTTGGTGATGATCAGGATGCTGGTATGATGTGGTGGTGATCAGGATGTTGGCACGGTGTATGGAGGTGATCAAGATGCTGGTATGGGTTATAGCAGTGATCAGGATGCTGGTATGGCATATGGAGGTCATCAGGATGCTGGTATGGCGGTTGATCAGAACGCTGGTATGATGTGGTGGTGACTAGGATGCGTGCATGGTATATGGAGGTGAACAGGATGCTGGTATCGGTTATGGCGGTAATCAGGACACTGGTATTGCATATGGTGGTCCTCAGATGCTGGTACAGCAAAAAAGATGTACCCATTCGCCAGCAGGGAAGCTGATCTGTGGGTCCAGTGGCCGCGATTGCCCCTGGGCACCCGCGATGGCTCCCCGTAGAGACAGAACAGTGGTCTGCTGTTGTAAGCATAGCAGACCGTTGTTCTGTCAGCAATGAACACAGGGCTCCTGTGTTCCTCCTATTTAGGAACACAGGTCCCTGTGTTCATTCCATAAGCCCACCCCCCCACTGTTAAAAAACACTGCCTAGGCGTACATGTAACCCTTTGATCACTCCTGGTGTTAACCTCTTCCCTGCCAGTATCATCAGTACAGTAACAGTGCATATTTTTAGCATTGATTACTGTAGTAGTGTCAGTGGTCCCCCCAAAAGTGTCAAAAATGTCAGTAAGGTGTCCGATCTGTCCACCGCAATGTCGCAGTCCCGCTAAAAATTGCTAATCGCCGCAATTACTAATAAAAATGACATTGATCGTTCCCCTAGTTTGTAGACGCCATAACTTTTACGCAAACCAATCAACATACGCTTATTGGAATTTTTTTTTTTTTTACCAAAAATATGTAGCAAAATAAAAATTGGCCTAAAATGATAAAAAATTTGATTTTTAATTTTTTTAATTGGGAATATTTTATAGCCGAAAGTGAAAAATATTGTTTTTTTTTTTTTTTTCCGAATTGTCGCTCTTTTTTTGTTTATAGCAAAAAATGGCCTCGTCATTAAGGGGGAAAATCTTCCGGTCCAGAAGTGGTTAATGTATTATCATGAAACAAAACACAGGAAAACCATATTTCTGACATTACTGGATGCCTAATCTGTAAACTAGTGGTGTTTAGAGAACATAACAGAACAGGTCCATAACACACAGTGGAACCTGGCCATGAATTGCAGGTCATAATTCAAATTATAACTCCCTCGTAACTCCAAAACAATATCTAAGAGTCTACAGATGTTGTTAAAGAAGAATCCCTTTATGTTGCAATGCGGCAGGGTATTGTATAGTTAGCAATGAAACATGTTCTATAACTGGGTTTTTCAAAATCTATATACACACAAGGGCACACAGGTGTCCACAGCTCCTCTGGGAAAATACTTTTTTCAGCACAGAATAACAGATCAGTGACTTTTCTACTGAATGTAAATCCCAACAATCTGGGTCCTGTTTCCTAGGTGGACACTTACAGGGTACACTAGTAGTGTACCCTAGTGAAAATTAGTATAACTTGTCAATCACCAATGGCATTCTTTACTATTAGTGTAGGGCAAGCGGTTTGGACTGAGCATACGTGCTGCATGAACAAAGCCTGTTCAGCAAACACCCGAATTTATGGGGCACTCACCAGGATGTTTGCAGTGCGCGCTACCCAGTGTGTTTTAAGCCCTGATTGGCTGAAGCAATGCACCTGACCAGTGGCACAGGGAACAGCTGGCCTGAGGATCCTGTGAGCTACTATAATATGTTATTGATACGTTATTGTTTAATCTGATTAAGAGCTGCAGGCATCTAGCACCCTCTCATTCAAAAGTGTCATGTGCGACTAATCAATTAATAATAATGCTACACTACCAAAACCCTATAATCAAACTAAAAATAAAAATCGTGAAATCGCAAAGTGCTATCATATGGATATAGGAAAAATATTGCCAGCTACACTCAACGGTTAGACAGCACTAACAAGGAGTGTAAGCGGCTTGTGCACACGGATGGGACCACTACCAGGATACTTTATGCATGTTTAGACTGGTGCGCTGGAAGCTCCAGGAATTTGCTAGTACCCATATTTATTGATTTTAATAAAGTAATGCTTTTAAAGGTATAAGCACTATTGAGATCTTTCTTTGTATGTAACGGGATACCACTGAGAGAAGAGGAGAGTGGCAATAAGGAGTTACCAGTGGGGCACATTGGATACTAACCCCCGGGGTCCGGGAGAGGCCAAAAATGCATTTTGACCAAGCTCAATTGCAAGGTCACACAATTTAAGATGAGAATCCAACTGAGGAGGTGGAGGACTGTTTTCGTGGTGATGATACACAGACCTAATCCTTCTTGAAAGAATACTGTACTAAAGGAGAAGTAATGCCCCATACACACCTGCAGATTATCTGCAGACTTTTGTCTGCAGACTTACCTTTTCTATGTAGTGCAAGGGCTTGCCGGATTGCATACAAATTGAAAGTGTTTAGGTTTGACCTCATATTATATGGTTTTGGTAAGTCTGCAGACAAAAGTCTGCAGATAATCTGCAGGTGTGTATGGGGCATTAGAGTGTGGACTTTGCATGTTATGCCCCATACACACGTGCAGATTATCTGCAGACTTTTGTCTGCAGACTTACCAAAACCATATAATATGAGGTCAAACCTAAACACTTTCAATTTGTATGCAATCCGGCAGGCCCTTGCACTACATAGAAAAGGTAAGTCTGCAGACAAAAGTCTGCAGATAATCTGCACGTGTGTATGGGGCATTAAGGATTCCGGTGACGGAGAAGAATACCATAAACACATACCACTTTAAAATGCATGGATGTGGACTTTATTATCATTAATTTGTACCACATCTGTAGCTTGATTCACAATTTTATATTATTAAGTTATATCAAGAGTGTTTTGTCAACATTTATGTAGGTAGCAATATTTTTCTCATATTTATATATCAGAGTGAACAGCTGGTTGTTAAGGAGTGGGCCGGGAAGCCGGCTGCTGCGTTAACAACCGATGGGTCATCAGCTGTCAATGTACTTTCCCGCTGACAGTTGAATGAAAAAAAAACATTGCCGGCAATAGAAAAATGTGAAAAAAAAAGGGCATGGAGGGGTCCCCTCTATCCATACCAGGCCTTTTGGGTCTGGTATTGATTTTAATGAAAACCCTGAGCAAAGAAAAAAACAGCATGGGTCCCTCCAAAATCTATACCAGTCCCTTAAGTCTGGTATGGATTTTGAGGGGAACCTTCATGCCAAAATTAAAAAAAGAAAAAAAAGGGGTGGGGGACTCCATACCAGACCCTTATCCTAGCATGCAGTCTGGCAGACCAGGAAAGGGGGGGGGGGGACGAGCGAGCGCCCCCCTCCTGGACCATACCTGGCCACATGGGGGGGGGGTGCTTTGCAGTGGGGGGGATTCTGCCTCCCCCACCCCAAAGCACCTTGTCCCCATGAACCTCTTCCCCAGAACCCTGGGCTGTGGTTGTGGGGGTCTGCGGGCAGAGGGCTTATCGGAATCTGAAAGCCCCCTTTAACAAGGGGTCCCCCAGATCACACCCCACCCATGTGAATGAGTAGGGGTACATTGTTCATTTTCGGGAGTTCTGGTGTGTGTGAACCAAACAGGGGTGTGTTCAGGCCATCACTATTTCCTTTTAACACCTGTATCCTACACTTCACACCACATGACTACCCAACTCCTTTTTCAGCTATTTTCTTCCAGTTGGCCCAGCTTGCTCTCAAGGAGTTACCTACCCTTGCTAAGGTCTTTCCACCATCCCTCTATTCTACATAGGTAACATTGCCCCAAATTAGGTGAGAGGGTACCCTAAATAATGTTGGGTGCTCCAGATGTGTTAACCTTTGGGTTCTTGGCGTTTCTAGGGTAACACCATATACACTCTGGAAAACAGCTGAGCATTGTCACCCCCGGTTCCCACTTATGCAGGTTGATGGAGCTCAGAGAAGTCTGTTTTGAAGACAGGAAATGTGTTTTGTGTTTTTTTTTCCAGGATTGGTAACTCCTTGATTGGGTTCTGGAGCCCAAAGGCTTTGTAAAGGCTTGTGAGGGAGGAAGACCACAATATACCACAAGAAACGTGTAAAATGTGCATCATTGTGCATTAAAAATTTGAATTCTGGATCATCTAAGAAAACTTGTGTGCATATTATTAGATGTTTTTTTAATTGCAAGCAGTGAAAGTACCTAAATTGGGCTTGGCATCAGCCTCCTGCTGTCCATGCACAGCAAAGCTGGAAAGCGAGAGGAAGTAGCTGCAAAAGTAGACAATCAGTTCATGTTCTGAGAAGAAGCATGCTGATAGATAGAAAAAGCAGGGTGATACAGAGATGAGCTCATCACTATGTTACTTCTCTAATGAGCCCTGGTTCACACTGATGTGGCTTTGAAATCACTCTACTTCAGCGCCATTTCAAAGTCGCAGATGAGTACGGTTTGCATCTCTGATTTCATTGCAGCTTGCGACTTAATTTATCGGAAGTCTATGCAAGTCGCAACCAAATCCCCAAAAAGTAGTACAGGAAGCTTTTTTCAGAGTTGCTGTGACTTGAGTCGCAACAGTTCCAGTTCCGGAAATGGAGTGCGACTTGTCATGGCGATTGTGAACTGTCAAATCGCATGAAAAATTGCACCAGTGTGAACCAGGGCTTACTGTCCAAGCTGTTCCTGGCCCAGTAGGTTGAATCCCACTGGCCATTAGACTGAAGGCATATACTAACAGAAAAAAGAAAACTCTAGCTTGAAGCTGAAAATTGCAGCAAAAGAGAGTGTTCAGTGGGGTCACGGGGGGGGGGGGGGGGCAACATTAAACTGTGCCCCCCTAACAGGATCCCAGTGCCACCTCCTGCTCTGGGAGTGCAGGTCAGTAAGCCCAGATTGCGACCCGACCCACCGGCCCCGAGCATCATTGTGAAGAACGGAGCATGCACTAGAGGAAGCAGAGCCGATGCTTCCTGTATAGCGCCGGTGTTCTGCCAAAAACTCCAACTTGCAAAGCACTCCAATCATGTCACCTCCGGTGGCTGTACATCATGAATAATTGGAGATTTCAACAACTTGTTGTTTTCACAGAACAGGCGGCAGCTGTATATGTTAAAATGAGTGGACATTGTTAGTCCACCTGCTAGTAATCAAAAACATGAACGCCTCCAAGGCGGCGACAACTAGCGGGCAGACTAACAATGTCCACTCATTATAGCATGCACCGGAGTGTAAAGGCTGTCGGTGTTATGTAAATACACCAAGTGGTCAAAATCTCCAATTATTCCTGGTGTACACTCACTGTAAGTATTGTGGTTGGAGTTCTCTGCAAGTTGGAGTTTTCAGCAGAACACTGGCTCCTCTCAGAGGCGGAGTAATATCCAATGCACTCTGCCTGTGAGAGAAGTGATACAGGAAGCATAGGCTCTGCTCTCTACTGCAGCTGCATGCTTCCTGTCACACTGATGCTTGGGGATGGTAGCTTGGGAACCAGCCATCAGTACCCACCAGCAGTACTAGCATTGGCTCTGCTCTCTACTGCAGCTGCATGCTTCCTGTCACACTGATGCTTGGGGATGGTGGGTCGGGAACCAGCCAGCAGTACCCACCAGCAGTACCCGCTAGCAGTACCAGCTAGCAGTAAGCACCATGAGTATCCACCATCAGTACTAGCCAGCAGTACCTGCCAGCAGTACCTATTAGCAGTACCAACCAGCAGTACCAGCCAGCAGTACCAGCCAGCAGTACCAGCCAGCAGTACCCACCAGCAGTACCAGCCAGCAGTTACCACCGGCAGTACCAGCCCTGAAGGACAGCCAGCAGCAACCACCAGCCATACGTACCTGGGGTACATCAGCAGCCAGCGATACCTGCAGGAATGCTAAGGAAGAAGTGAATCTTGAGGTCAGTTGAGGTGCAGGTAAACCACAGTGCATCCGTCTGAAAGCAGCCTCAGGCCCCTTTCACATGATCATTCTGATAAGGTCCGATCAGGTCCGCCTGTCTATCTTTAAGGTGTACCCAATCGGACCCTCCATTCACCTCTATAGAACGGCAGATGTAAACAAACCCACCCGCCTATCTCCAATCCAATCCATTTAAAAAAAACAGAAGGGGATAAGTCCCCTTCTGTCTGGGCAGATCGGATCGGAGGGCCCATTATTATTATTATTATTATTATTATTATTATTATAATACAGGATTTATATAGCGCCAACAGTTTGTGCAGCACTTTACAATGTGAGGGAAGACAATACAGTTATAATACAATTCAATACAGGAGGAATTAGAGGCCCTGCTCTTTAGAGCTTACAATCTAGAAGGGAGGGTCAAGTGAAACAAAAGGCAATAACCGTGGGGGATGGGCTGATGGAGAAAATGGAAGTATAGTTGTTAGGTGTGGGTAGGATAGGATTCTCTGAAGTGAAGGGTTTTCAGGGATCGTCTAAAAGCTTATAGGATTGGAGAGGCTCTGGAAAAGTCCTGGAGGTGAGCATGGGAGGAGGTGACGAGGGAGCTAGAGAGCAGGAGGTTTTGAGAGGAATGAAGACAGCAATTAGGTTTGTATTTTGAGACTAGGCTAGTGATGTAGTTGGGGGCTAAACTGTGGATGGCTTTGTAAGATGTTGTTAGTATTTTGAATTTAATTTGTTGGGTGAGCAGAAGCCAGTGGAGGGCTTGATAAAGAGGAGCAGCGGACACTGAGCGATTGGTAAGGTGGATAAGTCTGGCAGCAGCGTTCATGAGGGATTGAAGGGGGGATAGCCTGTGTAGAGGAAAGCCAATGAGAAGGGAATCGCAGTAGTCGAGGCACAAGATGACCAGGGAGTGAACTAGGAGCTTTGTTGTGTCTTTGGTAAGAAAGGGGCGTATTTTGGAGATGTTGTGGAGGTTGAGGCAGCAAGATTTGGACAGTGATTATGTGGGGCTTGAAGGAGAGTTCAGAGTCCAGGACAACACCTAAGACCTTGGCATGCGGGGATGGACTGATAGTAGTGCCATTGATATTGACAGAGAGATCAGGGGAAGGGGCACGTGGTGGAGGAAAAATTATGAGTTCGGTTTAAATTAGATAGTAAATTAGTGATACGTGAGAAGACTGAGGGAGAGAGCTGAGGGGTGGATAGATAGATTTGGGTATGGTCAGCATAGAGATGGTATTGGTATCAGCTGACCCAGAGAGGAGGTGTAGATTGAAAATAGGAGGGGTCCAAGAACAGAGCCTTGGGGGCCCCTGACAGAAAATGGAAGAGGAGAGGAGGAAGTAGAATTGTAAGTAACGCTAAAGGTGTGGTTGGATAAGTAGGAAGATAACCAATGAAGAGTACAGTCACGGAGGCCAAAGGCATGGAGTTTTTTGAGGAGGAGGGGATGGATTGGTCAACCGTGTCAAAGGCAGCTGAAAGGTCCAAGAGTAGGAGTACAGAATAGTGTCCATTGGTTTTAGCCATTAGTAGATCGTTTGTCAGTTTTAGGAGAGCAGTTTCAGTGGAGTGTTGAGGCCGAAACCCAGACTGAAGGGGATCAAGGAGGCTGTTCTCGGCAAGGTGGTCTCACAGTCGGTTGTAGACCAGACGTTCAAGGAGTTTGGATAAAAAGGGAAACAAGGAAATAGGGCGTAGGTTGTTAAGATCGGTTGGGCCCCGTGAGGGCTATTTAAGTATGGGGCTGACTAGTGCATGTTTTAGAGAGTTGGGGAAGATGCCAAAAGAGAGGGAGAGATTGAAGATGTGGGTTAGATAGTGTAGAATAGGGCCAGAGGGTGAACGTAGCATTTGCAAGGGAACAGGATCAAGAGGGCAGGTGGTTAAGTGGACGTTAGCAAGTAGTTTGGCAACCTCATCTATAGTGGTGGGGTTGAATGAGGGAAGTAGTGATTGTACCTGTGGGCATGAAGCGTAAAGCATGGAAGGTATCTGAACAGCAGTGATCTCCTCACAAATTGTATCAATCTTCTGTTTGAAGTGTTTGGCAATCTCCTGGGCTGTGAGTGAGTCAGTGGGTGGAGGCAGTGGCCCATAGAGTAGAGCGGGCTGTGTCTGTGTCTGTGTCTGCTCTGAATATGCTGAGTGGACACGGACCTGTCATCTGCCCGCTCTGCTCATTGTGGCCCATGACTGGATACCAAGTTTCTAAAGTGGCCTTCGCTCCTCAAAAGGTTGGGTACCCCTGCAGTAGGGGCATGAGTCCATGGAGAGGTGCACCGTAGCAGCCTTCCCCCTTAGTTTCGCCATCGTGTGTGGCGGAGGGAAGGAGTCCCGGATGGAGAAGTGCACTATACTGTAGCGCATGAGATCTCCCATAAATTTGATAAAAGTGCTGAGACCGCCACCACTGTCACTGCTGGCCTTAACATTTTCATTCCTGTGATTTGCAGGTCTCACCATTCTTCCCTGTCTCCTCCACGCTAAAAGCATGGCATCAATACTAGGCTTTATTACTGCGTAAACTGGCACCAATATTAGGCTTTATTACTGTGTAAACTGGCACCAATACTAGGCTTTATTACTGCGTAAACTGGCACCAATACTAGGTTTTATTACTGTGTAAACTGACAATAATACTAGGCTTTATTACTGCGTAAACTTGCATGCATACTAGGCGTTATTACTGCATAAACTGGCACCAATATTAGGGGTTATTACTGCATAAACTGGCACCATTACTAGGCATTATTACTGCATAAACTGGCACCAATACCAGGGGTTATTACCGCATAAACTGGCACTAATACTAGGCTTTTAGACTGCATAAACTGGCACCAATACTAGGGGTTATTACTGCATAAACTGGCACCATTACTAGGCTTTATTACTGCATAAACTGGCACCAATACCAGGGGTTATTACCGCATAAACTGGCACTAATACTAGGCTTTTATACTGCATAAACTGGCACCAATACAAGGGGTTAGTACTGTGTAAACTGGCACCAATACTAGGGGGTTATTACTGCGTCAACTGGCACCAATACTAGGGGCTATTACTGCATAAACTGGCACCATTACTAGGGGTTTTTACTGTGTAAACTAGCACAATACTTGGCGCTATTACTGTGTAAACTGGCACAATACTAGAGACTATTTCTGCAGAAACTGGCAGCAATACTGGGGGCTATTATTGCAGAAACTGGCACCAATACTAGGGGCTATTAATGCGTAAACTGGCAATATTACTAGGGATATTACTGTGTAAACTGGCACCAATACTAGGGGTTATTACTGCATAAACTGGCACCAATATTAGGGGCAATCCTGCATAAAATGGCACCAATACTAGGGGCAATTAATGCGTAATCTGGCACCAATACTAGGGGCTATTACTGTGTAAAGTGGCACCATTGCTAGGGGCTATTACTGCATAAACTGGCACCAATACTAGGGGTTATCATTGTGTAAACTGGCCCCAATTCTAGGGGCTATTACGGCATAAACTGGCACTAATACTAGGGGTTATTGCTGTGTAAACTGGCACAAATACTAGGAGTTATTTCTGCATAAACTGGCATCAATACTAGGGGCTATTACTGTGTAAAGTGGCACCAATATCAGGGGCTATTACTGCATAAACTAGCACCACTACTAGGGGTTATTACTGCATAAACTGGCACCAATACTAGGGTATTACTGTATATACTGGCACCAATACTAGGGACTATTACTGTGTAAACTGGCACCACTACTAGGGGCTATTACTGCATAAACTGGCACCCATACTAGGGTTTATTACTGCGTAAACTGGCACCAATACTAGGGGCTATTGCTGCGAAAACTGGCACCAATACTAGGGGTTATCATTGTGTAAACTGGCACCAATTCTAGGGGCTATTACGGCATAAACTGGCACTAATACTAGGGTTTATTGCTGTGTAAACTGGCACAAATACTAGGAGTTATTTCTGCATAAACTGGCACCAATACTAGGGGCTATTACTGTGTAAAGTGGCACCAATATCAGGGGCTATTACTGCATAAACTAGCACCACTACTAGGGGTTATTACTGCATAAACTGGCACCAATACTAGGGTATTACTGTATATACTGTCACCAATACTAGGGACTATTACTGTGTAAACTGGCACCACTACTAGGGGCTATTACTGCATAAACTGGCACCCATACTAGGGTTTATTACTGCGTAAACTGGCACCAATACTAGGGGCTATTTCTGTGAAAACTGGCACCAATACTAGGGGTTATTACTGCGTAAACTGGCACAAATACTAGGGGTTATTTCTGCATAAACTGGCACCAATACTAGGGGTCATTACTGCGTAAACTGGAACCAATACTAGGGGCTATTTTTGCGTAAGCTGGCACCAATGCTAGGGGTTATTTCTGCATAATCTGACAGCAATATTAGGGGCTATTACTGCATAAACTGGAACAAATACTAGAGCTTATTTCTTCATAAACTGGCAACAATACTAGGGGCTATTACTGCGTAAACTGGCACCAATACTGCTATTACTGCATAAACTGGCACCACTACTAGGGGCTATTACTGCATAAACTGGCACTAATACTAGGGGTTATTACTGCATAAACCGGCACAAATTCTAGGGGTTTTTTCTGCATAAACTGTCACCAATACTAGGGGATATTACTGCATAAACTGGAACCAATACTAGGGGATATTACTGCATAAACTGGAACCAATACTAGGGGTTTTTACTGCATAAACTGGCACCAATAGTAGGGGTTAATACTGCATAATCTGACAGCAATATTAGAGGCTATTAATGCATAAACTGGCACCAATACTAGGGGCTATTACTGCATAAACTGGCATCAATACGAGGGGCTATTACTGTATAAACTGTTTGCTGAAATTGCTTTAGAAAAGCTTTTGAGAGTTTTCCTCTTTCTCAGGTCTGTAGCAATACCTGAGGAAGAAAGAAAAACTCTTCAAAGCTTGTCTTTTAGGTGTTAGGTTAGTACAATAAAAGGTATTATTGCATATTGCATTACTCTCGTATTTTGTAACCTTATTTATATATACTTTTTTAGTTTTTTTCAGTGGTGGGATTTAGTGGTGAAAGTTATTAGTGCCCCCCCAGTTTTGACTTTGGTATCTTATGTGCCCCCCTATATATTGTTCCTAGAGTCACCACTGAGAGTGTTGTTGCTAGGCCTGAGCTGTTGCATACCTTTTTCCAGGCACAGTGTGTCGCAGCCAAGAAGTGATCACCTGAACATAATAAGAAGGATTCATCTCCTACAGGGTCAAGAACCATATTGCTTTGAGAGAGACACACTGAAACTTACAGCGTCAGAGATCTGGCTTGTGATCTTGCAGGCCAAACAATTGCTAAAACTGCTCTGGAAGGGCCTTTTAATACTTTCCTATTTCTTTGCTTTTTGAGTATTATACAAACCTAAACCCTCTCTCCTAAAATTGTGTTCAGCAATAAAAATAAAAAGACTAAAGTTAACCCCTCCATATACCGGGGACCAGGGATGGAGATCTGTCACTTAAAGCACTTTCACATGGGCTTTGTCAGCTCTGATCAGTATGGGATCTGTGAGCAGATCCTCTTTTTCTTTTTTTTTTTTTTTTAAAGCCCGAAGCGTGTGTGAGCAGATCCTCTGTTGAATCTGAGGTGAATGGGACAATTGTCAGTTTTTTTTTTTTTACATCCGTGCCTGTTCAGTTTGTGTCTCTATTTACACAGCAGACAGGATGGCTGTGATGGCTCTTTGGGCAGACAGATGTAAATGGACTTATGTCCATTTACATCAGGCTACCTTTGATGCATCATGTTAAGGTCCAGACGCAGACCTTTTCTGTTTTTTTCCCCCAGTCCTAGATGGACTCAGAAGTAGGCGGGTGTAAATAAACAACAATCAGTTTACATAGAGTCACATGGAGTTTGTAATCAGGTCCACCTGAAAATATGACGAGTGGACATAAGTGGGCCCTTAGGGGGTCTTACTATACATATCTATTGCTGTTACACCCTAAAAACACCCACAGTGCCCATATTCACATTTCACAATGCTGTGCTTTAGGCAATGCATTTATTCTTCACATTAGTGCCATTATTTAGTTTTGGTCATCTTGCCTGTTACTAGTTAGCATTGTCAGAAGTTCATGTCTACAAGATGAGACTGTGGTGAGGTTTAATGCTGAGGTAAATGCTGCGGCAAGATCAGAGAAACCCCAATGTATACTCTTCAATCCTATCAAGGAGTAATTATGTGGGCAATATGTAGTCTGTGTAGGATAATAAGCACCATCTTTATTCCTTAGATATGAAAAAACTCCCTAATTAACATCATAGCTGCAGAGACTTTGAATAGTTGCTCTCAGATTACTCTAAAAAGCCCTCTACTCTTTATCAAGTCTTTCCCCAGCAGCTTGTTCACAAATCCCAGTGCATAACAGTGGAGATCCATAATTACCTTTAATTTACTTCTTCCAAAAGTAAAGGGAGTAAACAGTGTTTAATTATAAATTTTCCACTCTGGGCAGTTGTAATTAATGAGCTGAGGAATCCTGGTTTCTGCCTACATCAACCTTTCATTACTGCAGAGGTACCTGGAGAACACTAACACCGGAGAGGCAGTCATTTTCTATTAGCTGCCGAGCTAAAACTTCCGACCTCCCACATTAATCATGCAGTTGTTGGAGCTCTGGAATCATTCATTAAATGTAGGGTAGGCCATACACAAGGAAGACTTCTACAGCTGAACATTCTTGCAAGCTCAGCTAGAGAGAGAGTATTTGTTCATTCAAGATCCAGCTGACATTGTTTGGACTGCTTCTACTACTTCACTACTTCCACTGCGATATCTGCAACGTTTCAATAGTAATTGAGCATTGATTGGTATATATCTTTTACAATGCTTACTTTTAAAGAAAATGAATGTCAAGGACATTGTCCAACATAACTGAATTATTGCAGCCTAAGTGGATAGTAAAAGTAGAATGCCAGGCTAGACTAGTGCTTAAAATGCCCCCCCCCCCCCCAAACACCTACGCTGAATAACCTGTGTAAGAAAGATGTACTGTATATACTTACTTCCGGTCACATCATCTCTGTGTCAGTCAGTCAGCAGCGGCAAAGTAGAGGAGAGAGTGATCGAACTAAACTGAACTAAACAACACACCTCAGGAAATACCGCCATGGCTAACAGAAGATAGACTTAAAACTAAACTAGAGAATCTTAACATAAATAAATCACCGGGACCGGATGGCTTGCACCCGAGGGTTCTGAAAGAGCTCAGCTAGGTGATTGCCAGACCATTATTCTTGATCTTTAAGGATAGTTTACAGACGGGTATGGTGCCAGCTGATTGGAAAAAAGCCGTGGTACCAATATTTAAAAAGGGGCCGAGCTGTATCCCGGGTAACTATAGGCCGGTCAGCCTAACATCTGTAGTCTGCAAGATTTTGGAGAAGATGTTAAGGGACCACATACAAGACTTTAGTAATGAAAACTGTATTATTAGTAGTAATCAGCATGGATTCATGAAAAAATCGTTCTTGCCAAAGCAATCTATTAACCTTCTATGATGAAGTGAGCTGCCACCTAGATAAAGGGAAGCCTGTGGATGTGGTGTATCTGGACTTTGCAAAGGCCTTTGACACCGTTCCCCACAAACGCTTACTGTACAAACTAAGGAAGGTAGGTATGGACCATAAGGTGAGTACCTGGATAAAGAACTGGCTCCAGGGGAGAGTCCAGAGGGTGGTGATTAATGGGGAGTACTCGGATTGGGCGGGTGTAGAAAGTGGGGTCCCCAGGGTTCTGTCCTGGGACCAATCCTGTTTAATTTATTCATAAATGATCTAGAGGAGGGAATATCGAGTACAATCTCAGTATTTGCGGATGATACTAAACTAAGCATGCCAATATCTTCTATGCAGGATGTGGAAACCTTACAAGCGGACCTGAACAAAATAACGGGGTGGGCAACTACATGGCAGATGAGGTTTAATGTTGAAAAATGTAAAGTAATGCACTTGGGGGCCAGAAACCAGAAAGCAAGCTACTCACTAGGGGGGAACCTCTGGATGAGTCTAGGATGGAAAAGGACTTGGGGGTACTGGTAGACAACAGGCTTGGCAGTGGCATGCAATGCCAAGCCGCTGCAAGCAAAGCCAACAGAATACTGGGATGTATAAAAAAGGGGATTCACTCCAGAAATAAAGAGATTATTCTCCCGCTCTACAAGACTCTGGTCCGGCCACATTTGGAGTATGCTGTCCAGATCTGGGCACCGGTTCTCAGGAAGGATGTGCTGGAATTGGAAAGAGTCCAGAGAAGGGCAACAAAAATAATTAGGGGAATGGAGGACATCAGCTATGAGGAAAGACTACAAGCACTGAACTTATTCTCTCTGGAGAAGAGACGATTGAGGGGGGATATGATATCAATGTACAAATACTGTACTGGCGACCCTAGCATAAGGAACAAACTATTCAGAGAGAGGAGATACAATAAGACACGTGGCCATTCACTAAAACTAGAGGAAAGGCGGTTTAACCTTAAAATGCGTAAGGGGTTCTTCACTGTAAGAGCGGTAAGGATGTGGAATTATCTTCCACAAGCAGTCGTATCAGCTGGGAGCATTGATAGTTTCAAAAAACTATTAGATGGGCACCTTGGAGACCACAACATACAGGGGTACACAATGTACGGTTAAAAGCAAACACACACACATCATAGGTTGAACTGGACGGACTGATGTCTTTTTTCAACCTCACTAACTATGTAACTATGTAACTATGACTGGGAATGCCTGGGAACGGTGACGTCACCTTAAGCCTCCCATAGATCACCCATTGTGGGCAGTCCCTCCTATATCATGAAGTCACCGCTGACTGACATAGGGAAGCCAGATAATGTGACCGGACCAGAGTTGGCTGAAAAGTAAGTACGGGTGCATCTCTTGAAATTAGAATATCATCAGAAAGTTAATATATTTCAGTAATTCAATTCAAAAAGTGAAACTCTTATATTTTATATAGATGTGTTACACATAGAGTGATATAGTTCAAGCTTTTCTTTCTTTTAATTTTGATGAATAAGGCTTACAGCTAGTGAAAGCCCAGAAATCATTATTTCAGAAAATTTTAATATTACACAGACCAATACAAAAAAGGATTTTGATTACAGAAATGTTGGCTTACTGAAAAGTATGTTCATGTACAGTATAGTATGCACTCGAGACTTAGTAGGGGCTCTTTTTGCTCTTTTTTCGAAAACTGCATCAATGCGGCATGGCATGGAGGTGATCAGCCTGTGGCATTGCTGAGGTGTTATGGAAGCACAGTTTTTTTATAGAGGCTTTCAGCTCGTCTGCATTGTTAGGTCTGGTGTCTCTCATCTTTCTCTTGACAATACCCCACAGATCCTCTATGGGGTTTAAGTCAGGCGAGTTTGCTGGCCAATGAAGCACAGTGATACCATGGTCATTAAACCAGGTATTGGTACTTTTGGTAGTGTAGGCAGCTGCCAAGTCCTGCTGTAAAATGAAATCAGCATCTCCATAAAGCTGGTCAGCAGAGGGAAGCATGTAGTGCTCCAGAATTTCCTGCTGGAGGAAATTCTGGAGCACTTCACTGACTTGATAACACACAGTGGACCAACACCAGCAGATGACATGGCTCCCCAAATCATTACGGACTGTACATGGACATACTTTTCAGTAAGCCAACATTTTTGTGTTAAAAATTCTTTTTTTTTTGGTCTATGTAATATTCTAATTTTCTGAGATACTGAATTTTGGGTTTTCACTAGCGGTAAGCCATAATCATCAAAATTAAAAGAAAGAAATGCTTGAAATATTTCAGTCTGTATGTAACGCATCTATATAAAATATATGAGTTTCACCTTTTGAATTGAAGTACTAATATAAATGAACTTTTTGATGATATTCTAATTTTATGAGATGCACCTGTATATACATCTTTCTTACACAGATTAATCAGCATAGGTTTTAGGAGGTGTGTGTGGGGGGGGGGGGCATTTTTAAGACTAGTTAGGTTCAGCATGGAATTCTATTTTAACTGTAAAGCCTCATTCACACTTTCAAATGGGACCACTTGCAATTATCTATGGGATACTCCATGGGGATCCATGCAAATACAGTAGGTGTGGGTGATAAGCCCCATTGAAAGAAATGGCATCCTGACAGTGGCCACAGCTATTCTTGGCCATTAGCATGTGGTCACTCTTCACAGCGATTTCCTGTGGATGTATAATGTATCCATACCTGGAATTTATCTTTAATAATTCTATGTACTGTATCTTTGAATTCCACCAGCTCAGAATTAGTTAGATTAGTCAAATTAGTTAGAAAATAATGGACTCTAGGTATAGCACAGTACTTGTAATTTGGTAAAAATGCTGCAGCCACTTAGACCTGGATGTATGAGCTGAAAATCCTTTTACTTCTAGTGAGGAAAATCTTGCTGCCTTCACAGAGTGGTACTGTGCTTATTATTAACCCTATTTGTCCTTACAACTCTTCTCTTTGTGAGTAGGGTATAAAGTCCGCTTAGGCTACAGGAAACCTCTTACACCCATTTAAAGAAGTCTAAAAAAAAACATATGCGTACTATTAAATGCTCGGCACAGGACTTACATTGACATTCATATATAACTATTAACATAATAACTTAAAAAACTACTCCACCCCAAGTGTAAAAATAAATCTGTTAAAAAAATGAAAAAGGGCTTATAGACAAAATGTGACAAAATTCATAAGAATTCAAAGTATCCAAGTGGGAATAAAGCAAAGGTATAATCATTTAATATTTTTAAAAACACCAATGCCATGTACTGTAATTTGAAATGCAACAATTGATTTGCAAGTCCAGAGATCAAGGCTTTTAGGTAGAAAATAAAGATTCAGGTCTACACATAAATGATGCTTATCTGAAGCCCCCACCCAACCCAGAAATGTACTTGTATAAAGTTCCTCTGGTGACACGTTATTTATGCTTGCACTGTCTGCTAATTAGATGTTGATCTTCAAAGTGGAATTTTTGGACTGACAGGTAGAGTTCAGCAAGGAGCCACTTTGGTTTTGTGCTGTCCCCTTTTATACTGCTGCCCTAGGCAGTTGCCGACTTAAGATAAAATATAGCCCTGGATATGCATTATTGAAATGCATGTTGTGATTATGTATTTCAAGAAAATATCAGCTATAACAATCCAGGCTTCTTTTTTCACATTTAATGGCTTAGCCCAACCAAGCTGTCAGATTTGTTGCAACTTAATTGTCACTTTCTATACTACTGACTTTTTATGCTACTCTGAAATTCTCATTTTTTATTATTCTATATTTTCGTGTTTTAGTGCAGATAATTATAGTTTCAGTGGCTCAACATCTCCAGGTTAATTATGCTGTCAAGGGCAGATCAGTATTCTGCCAGTGAAATTATGGTTCTCATTATAAAAAAAAAATCTAATCAATATCTTGTGTTATTCCTGATCCAAACTGCTGTACCTAGATAATTTACACTGTCTGCATATGTATATATTGCTGCAGACACCTTAAGAAGAGGTGAGCTGAAATTTGGAGCTTCTCTCTTATTACTTTACCTTAATTTAACTTAATTTTACCCTTTCTGCTTTCGGGGATAGAAGGAGCGCAAACAAACCTGTATTTACTGTTTGATAGTATATGGAGTTTTATATATATATTTTATTTATTTATTATGTGCATGGCTTAAAACTAAAATCGTCATCTTCCATCAGAGATTGGCTTCTACAGTTTAGCAAAATAGCGAACATGGAGGAACTATTTGCAATAGCGCAAGACAATCCCTCTAAGTTCACAAATACATGGCCCTATTGGCTTCAATTCCAAACCATGTCTGAATACAGCAGACTTATAGGAAACCTCCCCTTATTGATTACTTAGCTGAAACAAGTCTTGACTGCACACACTGCTACACTACCGCTCCCTTACTACCTCTGAGTGTCCAAGGGCAGCATTCATTCTATCACTAAGAGGTGGAGGCTCATTGTACCTCTCACCCACTTCTTCCTTCCACCCCCCCTTATATCTCGCTGTCCTACCCCGTCTGTTCCTCATGTCATTACAGACCCCTGCACCCCCTCTCGGTCCCTGCTCTCAACCCACATGCCTCTCTTTCCCCCCCCCCCCACCTTAGGATTCTCCTTTCTCCCCTTTCTTTTCATATCCCTCTCTTCTCCTTTGGCTGTACTTCTCCTGTGGATCACAGGAGTGCAGTTCCTTTGCACTCCTGTAACCCATTTTCAGCAGACAGAGGGCTAACATCACAGAGTCGGTCCAGGCTCGGGCAAGATCGCGACTATGGAGTCTGGATCTGCCCACATGCGTGGACTGGCACCCTCAGTCTCAGTCTCTCAGCAAGCCGTTGAGGGCCTGAGCCAGCTGTCCACATCCCAGCGCTTCAGTGAGTGGGGGGGGGGGGACAGAGAGCTGCTGACTGACCGTCAGCAGCTCTCTGCTTTATGGAGCTGTGAGAACCAAGTGATCAGTGGTATTAGATCGCTCGGTTCTCAGTGTCAGAGACGGCGGGGGACAGGTGCAGCATTGGACCGATGGTGCATCCATCCAAAGATGAGGTTATGCCAAGTAAATAGATACTCAATATATCAAGCCTAGAAATTGCACATGCCCATAAAACATCGACAAACATTAGTACCAAAAATTGTCCATAGGCGACACTTTGAAAACTCTTACAGGTAATCAATTTAGAGTAAACCATAAATAATAACCCTGGAATTATTGCTGTCACTCCTATGTGCACTCACACTGCGATATGTATAACATAACATATATAATGTAACATGTATAGCACAATTGTCATTTACATGCATTTACATATGTGCTTATGGAGCACAAATTGTTCTCCATTGTCTTCTTCCCCAGGCCACAGAGGTGAAGGAAAATGACAGCCAAATCTGAAAGTGATGTAATACACTTCCAGGTTATTTCTAGCTAGAGAAAATTAGCAAATAGACATTTGCTGGTCTTCCTCCTCTCTACTCAGTGACACCTGCCATGCCAATCCCAACCACAGCAGGGGGATGATTTAGCCCAGTGTACAAGGTGTGAGTGGGGGGGGGGGGGGTGTATGTAAACTATCCGGCTACTGATCTGCCACCGGAGTGCTTTCGTATGAAAGCCAACAGTCAGTTTGTGATGATTACAAGTGTATATAGAACCCCCTTTTGTTGTCAACAAATGACATAAGCCGGTGGCAGTGAAAGAGTAAAAGCAGATCTCCATCCCCTGCCACTGTCCTTTCCCCACAATTTTGCTACACCCGATCTGAGCCTTCTGAGAGTTTTTAACGGTTTTAAATCTTGTGTGGCTGTTTTGAATGTCATATTACTTATAACAGTGACAATTCCGGAAAAATTATTGAAAAAATTAGGAGTCTATTATTTATTTTTAATGTAAATGTTAACATTAATTTTTTTTTTAATGTTAATGTTGCTCATCTATTTTTAATGTCATAGTCAGGGCCATCTTAAAGATGGGGGGGGGGGGCAAAAGGGACAGCTGCTCCTGGCCCAGTCATTGTTGTGGGGCCCAAAGTAGCTTCCCCTTGAGCCTTGCGCTGCCCGTAAATAGCATACATAACAACAGTCCTGGGACAGTGTCACTAATTTCTGTCCATTGTCCCGGAATGTCTGTGTCCTGATTTTCAGTAAAATGCATCATGTATCTGTAGCACCACCCCCGCAGGAGCTGCTGATTATATTATTGGGTCTACACCCTGCCTAACAACCCAATCAAATTGGCTCGATCCCTCCTCAGGCACAACTGACCCAGAATAGGACTGGACTATCAAATAGATACACAGGTTGGAATACAATACTTCACTATGCAACAATACCTTGTTACCTTCTTGAATAGTAGTCCTTCTGGGTGACACAATGGAACAACGCACAAGATTGTAATTAACCAAACTTAGTTTACTATGTATCAAATTGAATAGGGGAGATACAATACAATACAATACAAGTCCATAAAAGGTTATTTAAAACAGCTTTAAAAAGGTAAAAGAATACCCCCACACTCCTCCTGCATTAAGGCTAGACACAGTACCAGGTAGGTGGGCCTATCTGAGTCCCTCCCCCAGAGTTCTCTTCTTTCTTGTTGATCTTCGCTAGCAAGGTTATTGAATAGAGCTCATTTGTAATCCAGATTAGGAATAAAGATCAAGAGAGAAAAAAACAACGAGCTGTTAGTTGTCACCGCAGGGTGTCTGCGTAACTGAGCAATAACTTCTGCGAGAGAGATAAGCCTCTGGCGACTCCTTTACAGACCTTATTGTTTGTCTATGAGTCTCCTGAGAGAGTATGGTGATAAACCCCGGGGTTTTATCACCTCCTGCTGCGCTACCGCTATCTGTAGATAAAACTGTCTCTTCAGCAGATAAAGTCAGTTATTGGGCATGTGCCCTCTCACCAACAGAAGTTTCTCCTTCGCGCGCTTCCACTGCGGTCTCAGTCCTTTGGCTATATGCCAGCCGCGCGGGGTCCTTCTGGCGGATGACTTCCGGTCTCGGCAAACAGCAGTATGACCTCCAGGAATGTGCCTCGTGCTTGAGATGGGACGGTTCCACGTCGTCCCTCCAGGCTAAAAGGCTCTGGCCCAATATCCAGTGTCAGTCCTTCACTCTTGCTCGCTGGTTCCTCAGAGTCCAGCGCAGAAAGGCCCCCCCCCTTCGCGCGCTTCTCTCTTCCTTTAAATAACCTCCCCCATAGTGCCGTGCGGTGCAGCCGTGCACCCTGGATCTTGCAAAGCAGCCTGGGAGATGTAGTTTCTTCATCTTGTGAAAAGGAAGTCACAGCCCGGGAAATTCCATGCAGCTACCACTAGAGGGAGCCTAGTTCCTGGATCTTGCAAAGCAGCCTGGGAGATGTAGTTTCTTCATCTTGTGAAAAGGAAGTCACAGCCCGGGAAATTCCATGCAGCTACCACTAGAGGGAGCCTAGTTCCTGGATCTTGCAAAGCAGCCTGGGAGATGTAGTTTCTTCATCTTGTGAAAAGGAAGTCACAGCCCGGGAAATTCCATGCAGCTACCACTAGAGGGAGCCTAGTTCCTTCCCACATATCAAACAGTGTCTTTAGGCATGTTTAACCCCGCTACACACTCCCCCCACTTGAGAAACTTTGGTCCCCAAAGAGGTCAACAGTATGTACCCTAGTGCATAGGTTGGCATTATACAACAAAAACATTAACATTTTGCTGAAATAAGTCAATCTGAATACATCCAATTTTGTATTCTAATAGCAGTGCAACAGCAAAACGATAAAGTGCAATTAATAGACAAATAAGTGATTTCTACAGTGTTAATATAGTGCTGATTTCTAGTGCTTTTATATAGTGCTCCTCTAAAAAAGCACATGTGCCTTTGCAATTTCTTAAACACTTACATCTTAAAGTTTGTGTTGAAAAAAAAACATCAAAAGGTGAGAAAAAGAAAAAAAAACATATAGTGAGGTCAGAGCAACAAAATGTGCGCAAACATTAACTCACAAAGTAAACCAGATTGTGAACATCAAAAACTGTGCTTATTATAATGGCCAAACCCAATATCCTTATGTACAAACTTAAATGCAAACGTTTTCTACTTCAATACTTTGTTCTCATGATCTCTCACAGACCCCCCAAAACTTGGGTGGCTTGTACAGTTGTGCCTGGGGGTGAGCTAGGGTTGTCCCCCACCAAATCTACAGTGGAGGAACTAGGCTGGTCAGGAGATCTTTTGGAGGTAAAAACAGCTTCTTCCGAACATTCACCCAATTGATCATAGGTCAGTCTCTTAGGTGGGTGAATGACTCTCCTTTCCCTCTGTTCCCGTGGAGGCATGCTCTCAGAGGTGCTAGGATCAGGCACTTCTGAGGATTCTTCAATGTCCCCCTCCTCATGTTCCAACACAGAGGAACCTGATGGTTCAAGAGAGGTCAGTTCTTCTTCAGAGAAGGGTGCAACCTCCTCCTCAGGATCTTCATCCTCAGCTGCTTCTTCTGGAAGCATATGAAAGGGTATGAATTCAGGGGCTTCTGCCCGAAGGGCTCCTCTATCAGCCAAGTCAGATGAAGACAGGGAGGCAGGTGTGGGTTCTGGCAACTGAGATGACCACAACCAGTCGGGTACCTCCTCTTCATCTTCCAAATCTTCAGATGGAGAACTTCCCTCTCCCTCATCTGGGAGCGTCGTCTGAGATCTGGTAACTGGTCTGGACCGGCGAGAAGTCGAAGGGGCCTCTGACAAGTCTTCCACAGGGGGCATACGAACCGCTTCAGAGAGAGGCAGCAAATGGTTCCGATGCCAAGCCTTCAATGGACCCACACTTCCTTCAGGCCGAATTTGGTACACAGGAAGGTTTGGCAGTTGCTTGCAGATAACATAAGGTTGGGACTTCCAGCGGTCTGCCAACTTGTGTTTTCCCGGGACACCCAAGTTTCTCAACAAAACCCTGTCCCCTGGTTGCAGGTCATGGATCCGAACTTTTAGGTCGAAATTTTTTTTATTCCGCAGTCCACGTTGATCAGATGTGGCCTGAGCCTTGTCATAGGCCGCTTTCAGACTCTTCCGCAGTCGGTCCACATATCCTCTATGCGATGCTGAAGAGGTATGATCAGGCGAAATACCAAAGGCCAAATCCACTGGCAACCGAGCCTCCCTTCCAAACATCAGCCGATAAGGGGAATATCCAGTAGCATCACTGACAGTGCTGTTGTAGGCATGCACAATGGCAGCTACGTGCTTGCCCCAATGCTGTTTCTTCTCTGAGCTCAAAGTCCCCAACATATCCAAAAGAGTCCTGTTAAATCGTTCAGGCTGGGCATCCCCCTGTGGATGGTAGGGAGTGGTTCTAGTCTTTTGAATGCCTAACATATCTAACAGTCTCTTGATCAGTCTGCTTTCAAAGTCCCTTCCCTGATCAGAATGGAGGCGTTGTGGTAACCCATAATGTACAAAGAACTTCTCTACAAGAACTTTGGCTACCGTTGAGGCCTTCTGATCCCTTGTTGGGAATGCTTGAGCATATCTGGTAAAATGGTCTGTTACCACAAGGACATTCCCCTGGCCACTCAGATCAGGCTCTAAGCAAAGGAAATCAATGCACACCAGCTCCATGGGTCCCTGACTTTGTAGATGGCCCATTGGGGCTGCTTGACGTGGCAGAGTCTTCCTCTGTATACACCGGACACAAGAATGACAGTATCCTTCAACTTCGGCCCTCATACAAGGCCAGTAGAACCTGTCCCTGACAAGCTGAAAGGTTCTTTCGGGCCCCAGATGGCCATGATTATCATGAAGAGCGGCCAGAACTCCCTCTCTGTATTTAGCTGGTAAGAACAGTTGCCACTTCTCCTCCAGATCTTCAGATGGACCTCTCCGGTAGGCCACTCCTTCTCTGATCTGTAACCGGGTCCACTCTCTATGCAACAGACGGGCCCCCTGAGGGGAGTCAGTTAGAAGCAACTCAGGGCTCTGGATCTCCAGAGCTTCCAAGAGAAGTTTTCCCAAAGGGTCTTCCATCTGCTCCTTCCGCAAGTCCCTTTTGGACAGCCGGGGCAAACCCTCCCCTTCAACTTGGGTCACCTGGCAGTAGCATTTGGGTACTCCGATAGCCGAAACCCCAATCTCTTCTGCTCTTGACCCTCCTCGGGATCGAAATTCAGTTCCCTGATATAGGGCACGCACCCCTTCTGGAGCCAAATGAGTCCATTCTTCCGCAGGTTCCTGTGGAACATGCAACCTTCTGGATAGGGCATCTGCATCCCTATTTCCGATTCCTGGCCGATACTTCAGGCTAAAATTGAAGCTAGAGAGGGCAGCCAACCATCGATGTCCTGTTGCATCCAGCTTGGCCGTAGTCAACAGATAGGTGAGGGGATTATTATCTGTCTTGACAATGAATTCAGCTCCGTACAGGTAGTCTTTCAATTTGTCAACCACTGCCCACTTCAAGGCCAAGAATTCAAGTTTGTGAGTAGGATAATTCCTTTCAGCAGGCAATAGGCTTCTGCTCACATAGGCAACAGGTCGCAGATGACCCTCATGCTCCTGATAAAGTACCCCCCCCAGCCCATCTCGGCTGGCATCAACATGCAGTTCATATGGTTTTGTGGGGTCCGCATAGGCCAACACAGGGGCAGTGGTTAGGGTTTCCTTCAGCTGGACAAAGGCCCCTTCGCATTCCGGGGTCCACTGATCCTGGATGGATTCCTTAGCCTTCCGGGGGCCTATGGTGGACTTCGCCGGCTTTACCAACTCAGGGACATCATCTTCTTCATTCTTCAGGAGCTCATTTAGGGGTCGGGCAATCTGGGCGAACCCCTCCACAAACCTCCTGTAATAGGAGCAAAAGCCCAAGAATGACCGGAGTTCGGTCACATTTGTGGGTCTCGGCCAGGAAGCAACAGCATCCAGCTTGTCCGGGTCAGTGGCCACCCCTTCTTCAGACACGATATGGCCCAGGTAATGGACCGAGGACTGATAGAATTGGCACTTCTCAGGAGAAAGTTTCAGACCTTCTTCATATAGCCTCTTCAAGACCTTTTCCAACCTCTCCTCATGTTCTTCTAAAGTTCTGCCAAACACGATAACATCATCCAAGTATACCAGTACCTCTATCAAATTCATATCTCCAACGGTCCTCTCCATCAGCCTTTGGAAGGTAGCAGGGGCCCCGGACAACCCCTGAGGCATGCGATTGAACTCAAAGAACCCCACAGGGGTGATGAAGGCTGTTTTCTCCCGATCTTCAGGGTGCATGGGGATCTGATAATACCCACTCTTTAAGTCCATCACACTGAACCACTTCGCCCCTGACAGACTCTGTAGGGCATCTTCGATTCGAGGAGTGGTATACTGGTCTGGGATGGTTCTTCTGTTCAGCGTTCGGTAGTCGATACAAAGCCTCAAAGATCCATTTTTCTTCCGGACTACCACTATCGGGGAAGCATACGGGCTCCTGGATTCTCGGATAATCCCGATCTTTTTGAGCTCTGCCAGCTGTTGACGTAGATCTTCTAAGTCACCTAAGGGGACTCGCCGGACTCTCTCCCTGAAAGGCTTGTCCTCACTCAGGCGGATCTTATGAGTAGCGCTCCTGGCACATCCCACGTCAAACTCGTCCTTAGAGAATATTTCCCTACATCGAGCAAGTTGTGCCTTGGCCCTCTTCACCCATTCCGGCGGGAGGGCAGCGTTTCCAGAGCAAAGCTCCTCTATAACCGCTTCACCCTGTTCCTTTTCTTTGAAATCAATGGGGGCAACTGGGGTAGCCGGGTTGACTTGGCCCAGGAGCACTCTGGCCGGTACCTTCACTGGTGTAATAGAGGTGTTTCTGACACTCACTAAAACCCTTCCACGGTTTTCCTGTAACACCTTCAAAGGGATCACCTCAGGGATCACTTCTATCCCTCTCTGTCTCTCCTTTTGACCTGATTCAAAGATAATGAAGGGACCCGGCTGTTGCCATGTGAGTTTAACAGAAGCCTTAAAACAGGCCACCTCTCCTGGCTGTAAGACCTTTTCTGCTCTATCCAGCTTCCAGAGTCGTCCAACTCCTTCTGCGGGGGTCTCTTGCTCCAACACTAATCGTTGGTAGGCCTGCCGTAGCATGGGATGGATCCTTGGCGCCTGAGCATCTTGTCCCTGGACCAGTTGTATCAGAAGGCGCCTTACCAGGTCAGTGTTTGTTCCTACGATGAGAGAGCTTTTGTTGGCCCCTGGTGGACGAGGACAGACCACCGCTAAGGTGTCGAAGGTTTCCGCTTCACCAGCCACTGATGGATCAAAGGTCAACTTGATTGGCAGATACCCGTCATAGGGAAAACTTTGGGTCCCAATACCCCATATCTCCAGATCTTCCAACTTCTGCAAAGGTAGATGGGTAAGATATTTATCATAGAAGTCTCTATACAAAAGAGTCACCTGGGCCCCTGTGTCAAGGAGGGCTCTTGTGTAAATTCCTTCCACCTGAACCGAGACCACTGGGGAGGGCCCGACCAAGTTAGTTGGGAATTCTCTTGATGTAGCCTGGTTGTCTGATTCAGTTCTCTGTACCCTGGCCCTCTTCTCCTTTTTCTTCCTTGATCTGGGCCCCCGCTGAACCCGGTGTGCATTGACTTTCCTTCCCTCAGTAACCCGGAGTCTAGAACTGGGGGTATTATATTTGGGTCTGACCCCCTGACTCAGTTTCCCTGATCCTGCACCACTTCTGGAGTCCCTTAAGACTGGCGGACACCCGGTTGACTCCTTCACCGGTGTCCTCTGAAGTTTCCCGCTGGCTCGCGAGGTTTCGCGGCAGCATTTCCTGAGCTGGGACATACCCTTCTAACATGCCCAACTCCCCCGCAGTTGAAACAAGTTAACAATCTTGCAGGCCGTGGCTCTGGATCTGTGCTGAGACTAACAGGTTCATCTGGCCTCTCCGATATACTCCCCTTGGGTAGAGTGGATACCTGACCAGTCAGGATGGACACCATTTCTATCAACTGAGACACTTGGGTCTTTAGGAGTTCAACTTGAGAGTCACCCTCTTCCACACTTATCACTCCAACCCGGGCAGTTGAGTCAAACTGCCGACTTTTCTTCTTGTTGTCCAACATAACCTCTTCCTCTCTGACCATTCGAATCAGATCGGGGTATTCTAGAATGCCGCCATCTCGACGAGTTCGTAACAGTATGGCAATGGGATCTAAAGGTTGAGCCCCTTTCAGAACCTGTCGTGCACGAGTCTCATCTATTTTCCGGTGGTCTATTCCTTTCTTTAACAGAATCTGGTGGATAATCCTATCCAGACGTTTAATGAATTCGGACAACTTCTCCCCCTCTTCTTGATAACAGTGGTCCAACTGGTAGAGAAGTTCAGCCGCGTTCTCCGTCCGACCAAACACATCTTGCAGAATGTCCAAATAATCCTGTGCAGTGCAGTTCTTCTTGCTAAGCTTTAGATTACGTACAGCCTCTAATGCAGGTCCCCTTAAACTCTCTGTGATTCTCTGCTTCTTGTGCTGTTCTGGTACCTCCCATTCCTCCAAAGCCTGAGTGGCGGTATCTAACCACTCTTCGAACCCATCTTCTGCTGAAGGCACAGGCTGTTTCCCAGAGAATGTCCGGAGCTTCCTATATCCAGTCATCAAATAGCTCGAGGAGTCCCTACTACATTTTGCCACAATCTCCCCAAGAACAGCACACAGTTCTGAGCTAAAAGTCGACAAAGGTGATGACTCAGGATGCCCTTCTTGGACACCTTTTTCTTGGCTGGATACCCCAGGGGTGGTGGATGAGGGACCCGCAATAGGAACTCCTGGATGTATCAGGAAAAGTTCTGTTTGGTCAGTAGTTTTTACACTGTTTCCGTTGAAATAATCAGGGACCCCCTTCCTCCACTCACACAGTGCATACGTGTGTGGGACAGTGGTGTCAGTTTTCATGTCAATCACCCAAAATTTCCTGTCTGTGGATAGTGCCCTCAAAACAGGGAGGAGCTTTTCTTCAGTCCAGGCTTCTCCCTTGATTTCAACCACCAGGCCATTTTCCACTATGACATTCTCTTCCTTGCACCACTCAGCAGCAGCGACAGGATCCATTTCTGCGTGGGAGGGGATTCTATGGCTGAGAGGGTTGTATTGCAGGACTGTAGAAATCCCGGACGAGCCCCCACGTGTAGCACCACCCCCGCAGGAGCTGCTGATTATATTATTGGGTCTACACCCTGCCTAACAACCCAATCAAATTGGCTCGATCCCTCCTCAGGCACAACTGACCCAGAATAGGACTGGACTATCAAATAGATACACAGGTTGGAATACAATACTTCACTATGCAACAATACCTTGTTACCTTCTTGAATAGTAGTCCTTCTGGGTGACACAATGGAACAACGCACAAGATTGTAATTAACCAAACTTAGTTTACTATGTATCAAATTGAATAGGGGAGATACAATACAATACAATACAAGTCCATAAAAGGTTATTTAAAACAGCTTTAAAAAGGTAAAAGAATACCCCCACACTCCTCCTGCATTAAGGCTAGACACAGTACCAGGTAGGTGGGCCTATCTGAGTCCCTCCCCCAGAGTTCTCTTCTTTCTTGTTGATCTTCGCTAGCAAGGTTATTGAATAGAGCTCATTTGTAATCCAGATTAGGAATAAAGATCAAGAGAGAAAAAAACAACGAGCTGTTAGTTGTCACCGCAGGGTGTCTGCGTAACTGAGCAATAACTTCTGCGAGAGAGATAAGCCTCTGGCGACTCCTTTACAGACCTTATTGTTTGTCTATGAGTCTCCTGAGAGAGTATGGTGATAAACCCCGGGGTTTTATCACCTCCTGCTGCGCTACCGCTATCTGTAGATAAAACTGTCTCTTCAGCAGATAAAGTCAGTTATTGGGCATGTGCCCTCTCACCAACAGAAGTTTCTCCTTCGCGCGCTTCCACTGCGGTCTCAGTCCTTTGGCTATATGCCAGCCGCGCGGGGTCCTTCTGGCGGATGACTTCCGGTCTCGGCAAACAGCAGTATGACCTCCAGGAATGTGCCTCGTGCTTGAGATGGGACGGTTCCACGTCGTCCCTCCAGGCTAAAAGGCTCTGGCCCAATATCCAGTGTCAGTCCTTCACTCTTGCTCGCTGGTTCCTCAGAGTCCAGCGCAGAAAGGCCCCCCCCCTTCGCGCGCTTCTCTCTTCCTTTAAATAACCTCCCCCATAGTGCCGTGCGGTGCAGCCGTGCACCCTGGATCTTGCAAAGCAGCCTGGGAGATGTAGTTTCTTCATCTTGTGAAAAGGAAGTCACAGCCCGGGAAATTCCATGCAGCTACCACTAGAGGGAGCCTAGTTCCTGGATCTTGCAAAGCAGCCTGGGAGATGTAGTTTCTTCATCTTGTGAAAAGGAAGTCACAGCCCGGGAAATTCCATGCAGCTACCACTAGAGGGAGCCTAGTTCCTTCCCACATATCAAACAGTGTCTTTAGGCATGTTTAACCCCGCTACATATCTTTACAGTTTCCCCTGGTCACCATGGTGACTGGACACTGAGGCCTCGGCTTTCATCTTCCTTCCAGTGTCTCCTTTCCAGTCAGCTCTACAGGACCTCTGGGTTCTGTTCCTCACTAGCTCTTTAGGCCCTCAGGTGAGACCGCATGGAAAATTTTACAGAGGAGGAGTCAGCCATCCCCTCCCTCCAGGACTCCGCTCTCCAGCTGAAAGAACACATGTGTTCTTGACATTTATACTGTATCTCAGCATGCACCGATGCACTTTTCTCTGCCAATCACCAGGGCTGTACTAAATGCCTGTGTACTCATTTGTCAGGTTACCTCCCACTGTCCAATTTGCCTCCCTATTGGACCAGTGGGAAACACTTCAGACAAACTGAGTTGCACCTGAGCACATTGAGCAGACCTCACTAGCAGATCCTGCTCTCTGATAGGTAGAGAACAATATAGATGTACCTGGCAATCCTTCTGGAAAGCAGAAGGTGGCGAATCATGGCTACTGACACTTGGCATAGTCTGGCATAGTCTGCAGGATAGGGTATGTCACCACCTGGAGAGGATGTGTCAGTCTCACTGTTTGGAGCAATGCCAAGAGGCAAAGCTGAGGATGGAAGAGGCTGTGTTCAGCTTGAGATCATGCAGTAGTCATCTGGCAGTGTGAACATGATATGGCTGCAATGTATTTGTGGAAGAGAGCTGCCAAGGAGTTAAGCCCCAGGTTTCTATGGCCATTTACAGGGGAATCACTGTGGAAAGCGGGCTACAGTGGTCCCTCAAAAAGGATATGCCCTTTTTCAGAACATGGTGATTGAGACTGTAGTGCCTGTATGTCCTAGCGTGGGAGGAAGATGCAGTGTGGGAAGAGTAGGAGTGTGGGAAGCAGTAAGGTATAGCCTGAGAAACAGCTGGGGGTTGAGCCTCTGGGCTCTCCTAGTCCAATTCCAAATCCTGAGAAGGAGTGGAGGACCGGTTCCCCCCAGTAACACTGGGGTTGAGCCCATTTGTGGAGAGGCCCCAGATTCTTCCTAAGAAGAGACATCCATTCTGTTGACTGCTGTGCTTGTGCTGGAGGATTGGGAGTCAGAGGATAAAACAAGGGGCCGTATAGATCTGTAGGTTGCAAGTGTGGCAAAGTCGCAATTGGAGGCTGCTGAGGTATTCAAGGAGGCTCTGGGAGCTTTGTGGGGAGCTCAGCTGCTCCAGGTAGGTGAGGAGAGGTTTTCCCAAACGTATACTTGTATATGTGAACTGCTGAAAGTGGAGGATAACCCTGAAAGCATTGTGAAGATGGTGGAAGCTGTTGCAACAGGTTGGTAGCCCAGCTTATATTGCCTTCTGGTAGGGAACCTGAGTGCCATTTAACAGACACAAGGAGATCATGTAAATATATGCTTCTTTCTTCATTTTTTTTTTTATTCAATATAAATTTTTATTAAAGTTTTAGTGCAGTACCAAACATATTACATTCAACAATCCTTGTAAAAATACAATCAAGTCAACGACATATGAACAATAAAGAGTAAAGCAAGGGTATAACCGTGCGGAAAGTAACAAGCCGGAAGGCACATATATTGTGGTCACAACAATAAACCTGGCGTGCCCTACTGTGATCTCTCATACATGGTCCAGGAGGAGCACACTGGTAAGTGTAAAGATTGCATTGGCTATGCCCTCGGGTTTGAGAGTAAAAACAATCATCATAACTGACAAAATCCGTTGACGTACAACTATTCTTGATGATTATAACTGAGTCATAGGATCAGAACAAAAGGTGTATACATAAACAAGAAAATTAATTTTCAGAAGTAAGAATAGAGCATAGAACAAATTGTCCAAGCCTCTAGATGTAATACCATAGAAACACATCTGTACATCAATGAAGCCTAAATGGATCGCTATCTCCGACACCTCTGAGAAAATTATAGCGCTGGAGACTGCGATCCATGTGCCATACCTAAAGTTGTTTATTTCTATAGTCCACCGTCCACAGCAAGCCTCCAAGGGAACAAATTAGATTCATAAACAAGGTTGGTTCCCTCTTTGTAAGCTAATATCTTTTCATATTCAGCTGTTATATTTATGTGAGTTATAACTTCTGTCAGTGTGAGGAGGTCGTTTGTTTTCCATTTACACATTATAACTGACCTGGCAGCGAATAAAATATGCATGATTAAAGACCTGGTTCTTTTCGGGTATAAGGATATATGAAGACCTAGGATGGCCTGCTCTACTGTCGGTGTAGTATGGGAACCCGTGATTTTAGTTATCAGTTAAAAAATGACGTATGTGAGAGCATGCCCATACCATATGTACCAAAGTTCCTACTTGTCCACATCCTCTCCAACACTGGTTGGAGTTTTCTTTGGAAAATTTGGCTACTATGTAAGGAGTGTAGTGCCACCTAGTGAGGAATTTGTGGGATAATTCCCAAAAATTAGAACATTGGGAGTATTTGCAGGTATTGGTAATTGCTGTCAGCCACTGATGATCAGTAAACGTTTTACCCAAATCTGCTTCCCATTTTGTATATGAGCTTGATTTAGTAAACTTGGTTTTCAAATTCAGTTGGTTATAAATCAAAATGATACCCTTCGTTTTAGAAGGGCGTGTATGCTAAAACTTCCAGATTTATTCTGGGATCGAAGCGTGGGTGGTAGGTAAGGTTTTGCAGAAGGAGAAAATCTGATTATACTTGAAGACATCTGTGGGCAGGAGATTGAATTGGGCTTTAAGGTCCGAAAAGGAGATTATCCTGTCCCTGACGTAAAGTTGGGCTAGGGTCATAATGCCCTTCTGTTACCAGTCTGCCAGAAATATATCTGGTATAGTCTAGCGTAGAGAGATTAGTAGGATTGGGATACTGATGGAATTAGAAGTGTCTACCTGGGAATGGATAAAATGCATCCACGCTTGTAGCGCGGCTTGTATGGTTGGGTGGGAGATTACTTTAGCTAAATTTGGGATGTTTGGGGCTAGGATTAAAGATGTAGTGGATCTAGGGCTCATCCAATTTAGTTCCAACTGACACCAAGGTTTCGGGGGTTTCCACCCAAAACCAGTCCCTGATTTGATCTAGGATCGCTGCAGTGTGGTAGTCTTTTATCACCGGAATACCGCTACCTCCCACCGATTTATGCTTCATTTGGACTTGCAATGAAGTTTGTGACCTCTGGCCGGCCCATACGAATTGAGTCAGTTGCTTTTGTAGAGCAGAGAAAAAGGAGGGTGGTGCCGGTATCGGAAGGGTCCTAAATATATAAAGTATTTTCGGCAAGACAAGCATTTTATATTCTGCTAAACGTCTGGACCAGGAAATGTAAAAGCATTGTATTTTAGAGAGGTCCTGCGAAATAGATGAAACTAATGGTGCATACTGCATAGTTGGTTTTGTAGAGATCCGAGAATGGGTGGGTGAGTTTGACACCTAAGTAGGTTAAAGGGCCTCTAGTCCATAAGGTAGCGTGCGCTGTAGTGATGATGCGGATATACTGTAGTATCCACGTTAATGCAGAGGATATTGTATTTGGGAGCGTTAACTTTGTAATAAGAGGCAGCGCCAAACTGAAGCAAGACCTCATGGACATACGGTAGTGATTGTTTAGGGTCTGTTAATGTCAAAATAACATTGTCCACAAACAACAATATTTTATGTTGGCAGGTGTGAGTTGTGATGCCGCAGATCAGATCTCATTTTTTCTGCCAGAGGTTCCATGACCAAGGCAAAGATCAGGGGACATAGGGGGCACCCCTGTCTCGTTCCATTTGAGATTTTAAAGTTTTTAGAGACCATGCCCTCCGTAAACACAAATGCCGAGGGACAGGGGTACAGGGCCATTATAGCGCTCAGTATTGGGCCTGAGAAACCGAATTTTTGAAGTTCTCATTCCAGATAACCCCAATGGACTCTATCGAAAGCCTTCTCTGCATCCAAGGTAAGAAGCAGAGAAGGCTTCCCTGTCCACTCCACAGTGTGAATAAGGTTTATCATCCGCCTGGTGGCGTCAATAGTATGTCTTCCAAGCGCAAAGCCCACCTGGTCATGGTGGACCAGATGGGGTAAGCGCCCGGCCAGACAGTTTGCTAATAGCTTGGCGTACAGTTTTACGTCCACGTTCAATAGAGAAATCGGACGAAAATGTTGGGGGGTGTTGGGATCCTTGCCGGGTTTCGGTAATGTAATAACAGTTGCTGTCAACATTTCAGGTGGAAAACTGGCTGTGGCTTTGGCCGTCTCAAATATTTGTAAAAGATATGGGGACAACATTTTAGAAAATATTTGGTAATACATGGATGAGTAACGGTCAGGGCCTGGGGATTTATTACGTGGCAAGTTTTTGATAACCGTTTCTATTACTTTAATAGTGACGGGAGCATTTAGTTGAGACAGATCTGACTGGGAGAGTGACAGTAGGGTAAGGGAGGACAAGAAAGCTGATATCGTGGCCTCGGTGGGTTGAGGGATGGAGGGATCCTTCTCTAAGTTATACAAAGATTCGTAATATTCGCTAAATGTATCAGAAATTTCCTTTGGGTTATAGACCTTTTGAATAGATTTAGTGTTATAGAGAAAGGGGATTCTTTGTTGGAACGATTTATCTTTTACAAGTGAGGCTAACAGTTTCCCTGCTTTGTTGCCATAGCAGTAGGACTTGGCTTTCAGGGTGCGTAGGGTGTTATTGTGTTGCGCAACTAATAGGGAGCGTAGTAGTTGTCTGGCTTTAAAAAGTTGTTCACGTATTGTTGTGGAGGAACCCTGTTTGTTAGCGTTTTCTAGGTCTTGTATAGTGGAGAGCACATCATCTATTTGTTTAGTTGTCTGTTTTTTGTGCCTGGCGCTCATCTGAATGAGCAGACCCCTAACAAATACCTTATGTGCGTTCCACAGTGTGAAGGGGTCGGCAACTGAGGGGGCATTGATAGCAAAAAATTCAGCGAGATGCGATTGTAGTTTTTTAACATTCTCTGGTTGAGACATAATGTATACATCATTGCGCCATCTGTTCGCCCGAGTTTCGGAGCCGACCCCCCCCCCCCTACACTGATGGAGATCGGGGCAAGTTATACAATGAATAACAGACCTAGATACCTTCTGAAGTAAAAATCTATCCACCAAAAAAGCATCTATACGGGAGTAGGAATGATGTACGTTTGAAAACAAGGTATAGTCACGTTCCGAGGAGTATATAATTGGCAAAAAGGCGCTGGTAATCTTTTATAGTGCTAAATACAAATACTAAATTATTTTCATAAAAATCCAATAAAATTATATAATCAATATTATAGTAAAAGTGCACGTGCTGTACTGTACTTGGTGCAAAAAAAAAATTATTGCAAATCAAAGTGCTTACTAGTGCATCAACTTAGTAAATTAAGGTGCAAGTGCTAACCTTTACTTGTGCAAAGATTATTGCAAATCAGGAAAAGTGCTTCATAGTGCATCCACAAATAAATTAAATCACAAGTGATATATACCTTTAAATTATATCAACATTAGATTTACAGTGCTCTAAAAAATGTGATTAAAGTGTCTCTAATATATTTGGTAATCCTGAGCAATTCATGCAACAAAGGAGTGCTTGTGTAAACTTGATTGCTTAGATCTATAGTGCTCCAGGTGCTGGGGTGTGCCACACGTTGCCTCTTACCAGATTATGGCAGGTCACAAGGACCCCCAATGCCTGTGATCCCTTTAAATGGGTGGATCAGACCTCTCCTCGGCTTCTTATCCAGAATATCCTGCTCCTACGTTACTCGTACGTGGACAATGCAGTCCGCACATATAAAGATATGGAAGATAGCTGTGCTGGGAACTTGGCCTGCTCTGATCCAATGATCAGACTTGTCCTGACACACCCTCCCTGCAGAGCCTTTAACTGGGTAGCTCAGTGTACTGTTGTTGCTCTTCCCCCAGCTGTTATGCAGCTGAGAACATAGGGAATGTGACCAGCTGTGTGCCTGAGCACTATAATGTGACATGTAGTGGCATCTTCTGACCCAAGAACAGATATTGAGCTGTCATTTGGAGTAGTAGCAGCCAGTTCCCTTTGATGGATGTATAAACAACCTTTAGGTCCAAATATCTGTAATGGTTGACTGGTTAGCGCTTGGGCTCGCTCCTTAATCTGACCATGAACCTTTATAATCCGGGCAATGGGCTGGGTAACATCAAGCCTTTGACTTCCAATTAGCACAGCCCCATTGCCCGGATTATTGATTTGCAATAATTTTTTATTTTTTTTTGCACCAAGTACAGTACAGCACGTGCACTTTTACTATAATATTGATTATATAATTGTATTGGATTTTTATGGAAATAATTTAGTATTTGTATTTAGCACTATAAAAGATTACCAGCGCCTTTTTACCAATTATATACACCTATTTATTGTTTTAAAACAATTAAAAGGGCAGCAGGTTTTAACATCTTTTTTAAAGGGCTAGGCGCCTTCGCAAAACTTTTATTAACGTTCCGAGGAGTGTTGGCACCTAAAAAAACATTGAAAAGTCCCGATGAGGTATTGAACCGTGATAGAGAGATCTTACACTGGTGTTTACAGGTCTCACTGGAGAAGCCCAAGTCTCCAGCAGGGGTAGCATTGAAGTCGCCACAGTTAATGATGTGGCCTTGCTTCATAGCTGTGACTTTCCTCCAGATTTTATTCAGGAATGAAAGCTGTTTCGTATTCGGTAGGTACACTGAGACTAACGTAATTCTGGTGTTGTTAATGTCACAGACCAACAGAACATAGCAGCCAGAGGGGTCTAAATGTACCTCCACTTGCTTAAATTGAACAGTATTCTTAATAGCTATTGCGACACAGCCTTTTTTGGACGGTCCGTTGGCTGTGAATACGTGTGGAAAAAGACGGTGTCGAAATATAGGAAGATTATGACATGCAAAATGCATTTCTTGGAAGCACATGATATCACATTTCAGTTTAATCACTTCCTTCCATGCCATTTGTCTCTTGTAAGGGCTGTTCAGGCCTTTCACATTGAGTGAGGATATCGTAAAAGTCATTGTGAAATGTGGTAATGGTGCACAGCTGATTTATATGAGAAATAATAAAGATGGCAAAGAAGGGACCCGCCAGTGGTGTCTGGCCCCCCAGATGGAAATACCTGGTGGTTGAGGTCTTGTGGAGAGGCAGTTCCCAGTAGAGAGCAAGTCAAAGGGAAGTGGTCAAGAGAGCCGAGGTCCTTAGAGATATGTTCTGATTGCTGGTAGAAGGCTCGTGGATGGTGGGAGGCGCCAAGGGGTACCTAAAAAAAAACAAAGATACAAATAGGAAAGTGAGAAAAACACAGAAGACAAAAACACTTATGCAATTCGATTTAGAATCTCTGCGCTATATTTATCGCTAAGGCAAAGGGGGTTGAGTTAAGAATAATAATGTGGCTATTCTCCTGGGCCTAGTGCATTTGGTGCTTGTTGAAGCATGAGTGAGCTCCCATTTGTTAGTCTTCGACCGTATTAGAGTTAGGATTAGCAGAGGATGGGGATTTGGATGGTGCATCTGGTTCAAGGCGTCCCGGCTCCAATATACCCCAGTTGCGCAGCAGGCGGATGCCCTCTTTAACTATGGTCACGGTATTGTTGTCGCCATCTTTGGTAATCAATATTTTTGCAGGATAAAGCCAGCAGAATGTAATATTATGGTTGTTCAGGGGATTAGTAATTGTGGCCAACTGCCTTCTCTGTTTTAATGTAAAGGCTGAGAGGTCAGCGAAGAATAACAAGTCCTGTAAAGTTGGGGACTGGTTGTCACGGCACCTCGTGGCCAGCATGAACTTCTCTTTTATATAGTAAAAATGAATACGTGCAATAGTGTCCTGAGGTGGATGGGAGGGAATATGCTTGGGCCTGGGCAACCTGTGAATGTGGTCTATAACAAAGTCCTCCAGAGGGGCATCAGGTAGCACTTCCTTAAGTATATCAGTAAAGTAAACTTTCAGATCTTGGGGCTTGACAGATTCAGGGATTCCACGTATTTTAACGTTATTCCTCCTGGATCTATCCTCCAGGTCCGCTTGTTTACGTTTCATTTGGAATATTTCAGAGTCCCTGTCCTTGTGCGCATCCACCATATCATTAAAGGTGGATGCCAATTTCCCCATCTTTGTCTCTATGTGGGTGACTCTGTCAGACACTGCTGCCTCTGTCAGACACTGCTGCCACCTGAAGAGCAAGAGACATTATGTCAGCATGAATAGTAGATCTCAGGGATATCAACATGTCTTTAAGCAAGGTGTCCATCACTGGCTGATCCCTTGTAGGGAAGTCAGAAATCGAGTCCTGCAAGACCCTTGTAACATCCAGGGAAGAAGGAATGGGGCTAACCTCCAGGTTGAGGCTGAACTCTGTGTCAGTATGCCTCCTGGGTTTGCTTTTCACTGGGCTGGAGGAGGAGGATGGCGGGGGAGATCCATAGTGCGCCGCACCGCTGTGAGATCCGGCCGGGGAAGGCAGGGGAGGAGAGCCGCGCACACTGCCTGCATGCCCGCCGGTGCCATCTTGGCTGGCCGGGCGGCGCTGGTGCAGGAAGAAAACAGGCATCTTGTCTGGTTTAGATGGTCCTTTCCTCTTCTGCGCCAACATCTGTGTGGCTGCAGGGAATGTAAAAACTGCCTGAGGTAGTATTTGTGGAGCTCCTTGTCGCTAGAATCACTTGCTGCTGCCCATGGAGAGTGGAGCAGAGTTACCACACTGCCATTCACCACGCTGGCTAGCCACTCCCCCCCCCCCCCCCCTATGCTTCTTTTTGTTCCAGAGGTTAGTTAGTACAGGTGGTAGAAGAGAATGGGAGCAGTTTTAAGTCTAGTTAGTAATAGTCCATAATTCTACTTTAAAGGGATTGTAAAGGCAGAAGGTTTTTTATCTTAATGCATTCTATGCGTTAAGTTAAAAAAAAAAACCCTCTGTGTACAGTAGCCCCCTCAGCCCTCCTAATACTTTCCTGAGCCCATCTTTATCCAACAATGTTGCAGGAGTTTCTCAGCTGCCCCGGACTCCCCTCCTCATTGGCTGAGACAGCATTGTGGCATGATTGCCTCTTGCTGCAGTCAATCAAAGTCAGTCAGCCAATCAGGAGAGAGAGAGGGGGTGGGGCTGGGTCACAGTTCCCTGTGTCTCAATGGACACAGGGGGCTGTGACTCGGCTCAGGTGCCCCCATAGCAAGCTGCTTGCTGTGGGGACACTTAACAGGAGGGAAGGGTCAGAAGCACAAAAGGGGGACCTGAGAAGAGGAGGATCTGGGCCATTATGTGCAAAACCAACTGCATAGAGGAGGTAAGTATAACAAGTTTTTTTTTTTTTTCTTTTAAACGAGACTTTACAATCACTTTAAGTAATCAGTCAGGTTTATTATTTCTATACCATGATGTTATTGTGTACAGTATATGACATGTTCATGGTTAAGTTAGAGCCATGCCATTCTCTTCTAGTGTTGGGGTAGCCCCAATCACAGAAACATGCCAGTGTTAACAGCGGGGAGTGCAAGCAGGGGTTAGTACCACTTTTACTGATATCCTTCCCCTGGGAAGAGCTGGTAGGTGGATTTGTGCATCCCTATATTTTCTGGAGTGGGAGGAGCCTGGGGCAGGTGAGTTACAGGAAAGGCTACCCATGGTATACAACATGTAAGCCTGAGTAAGATAACCCCTTGTGGTAAGCCTGGGTAGACTCAAATGGGGAACCCACCTATGAGTTACGTGATTTAAGGAGTACGGAAGAGATGATTGGAAATCTGTGAACAAATACATTTACCTTGCTCTAAGGATTGAGACTGGACCTAAAGCTATAAGGGTGTAGATTGTTATGCTGTTTGTAAAATGTTGTTAAAAGATTTTATGGTTGGACAATCTTTTATTACCAGAGATGGCACTCAGGCCAGGAAAATGCGAGTAACTAAGATGGTGGAGTTTCTCCTTATTACAGGTGTATGTGTACCTTATTTCATGCCTAGTAGATGGGATGTGCCCCTGGCAAGCTTGGCGGGAGCTGCCGACATATCAGGGCTGCTAACACACAGGCATCTGAAATTTCCAGAAGTGTTGAAGACATAAGTGCAGGCTGCAGCCCTGGTAAAAAAGGGGGGTTAGGTGTCATGAGCCACCAATGAGGTGAAGATACTAACCCTTGTGTCTTAGAAGCCGCTGTCATTTTTATTTATTATGGGTCCTGACAGGGTCTCTTTAAGTGCAATGGGCAATTGGTGTTTGGAACTCAGAATGTAGTCACAGGCAGGTTTCATTTTGTAACAGGTCAGAAAATGTGGGTTGCATATTTTTTCTTCAAACATTATAATCAAATATGAAAGGATGGAACATTATTTCATATTTCACTCCTTTATGTCAGCCCCCACCCTCCAGCAAAACCACAATCACTTTACAGTGTGGTGTGTATTGGATTTAAACCTCAAATGACCACATAAAACCATGTTTGTAATATACAGAATTTGATGCAAAGGAAATATAAATATATAAAGTTTGGAATATTATGTAAACTGCTTTCAAAACACTCATTGAAAAGAGAAATGAGTGTGCTGGAGACTTCCATAGTAACCTTTAATGAATCCAGTTTCAGTGCTCTGGAAATTTTGACTACAATAAAGATTCTACATTGGGAATGTACAAATGTTACTATGGTACCGGAACACTTAATAAGATATGCAGCACTGTGATTTATAAATGACTCTCATACGTCATTACTATAAGTGCATTAGGAACAGCATTGACACAATATATATATATATATATACTGCACCTCTCTTGCCATAGCAAGCAGCCTAAAGCTGAAGCTTACATTCACACTTTTAATTGCAAATAGACTCAAGAAAAGAGGAACTAACTAGTAACTGCCAGCCTCTGAAACACAACAGCTTGCTAATAGCTGATGACAGGAATAAAAAAAGATTTACAAACTCCTTAAAGGCTTTTTTCTACTTTACCAACTGATTTATTTCCCATTTGAGACTCCTAGAGGAAACCCCTTCCAGTATTAGTTTTCATGTTATCTCTTACTTTGTATGAACCCCCTCCATCCTAGATGAATCCAACACTCATGGCTGGACACTGTATCAAGTGGTACTCATCCTTAGGGCGGAATGTTTTAAGGCATGGGTGTCCAACCTTTTTGCTTCTCTGGGCCACATTGAGTGTAGAGAAATTTTCTCGGGCTGCATATAAAATATATACTATGGTTAAGGTATACAAGTAATAAAATGCCGCCGCGCCCTTCCCGTGCCGCCGCCCCCCCCCCCCGCAACTAATTTAACACAACCAGAGGATGATGAAATGAAAAGAAATCAATATACAGAGGTTTACTTCTTCTGAGAGATATTAAAGGAACACTCTAACCACCATGACCACTTCAGTGATTTGAAGTGGTCATGGTGGTAGGAGTCAGAAACACTGCACATGTTCGCCTCCCCCCTCCCCTCCGAGGCAGCCTATGCCTACCGTTAGTTGGAAGCCACTGTGGCCATGCCCCCGACCCGACTTCCTTCCTCCCCAGCAAAACAAAAATTGTCAGGGAGCAGTGGGCCGCATTGCCTGGGGTTCCCGGCCGCATGTGGCCCCCGGGCCGTAGGTTGGACATGCCTGTTTTAAGGGATATACTGTATGTCTGGAGTGCAGAATACCAGAGTTCCGGGCATAAGTCTCTGATCACATATGACCCAAAATGTAAGTACCATTTAGATACAGTGTCCAGCTGCCATGTGTTCCAACCTGTCAAAGAATTTGACAGGTTGATTGCAGAGGGGCTGGATGTTGTACCTGTGCCTCATGAGAACACAAAAATTCAGGTATTTTATGCATATGTTCTAATTGTTAGGTTTGCGTGAGGCCTAAACTGTTTCTAAGATTTGGATTGCATAGATTTTTGTTGCATCTATTTGAAACTCTATGAAAAACGTCACTGTTGTGGAGAAACCTGCAAAATGTAAAACTAACCGGCTAACCTGGGATTGTTCTTTTCGGAAGGGGCATTTGGGAGGTTAAAAGAATTTGTGCTGAAGAAGGTTGGACAAATAGAGAGGATTTGTTACAGGAGGGGAGGTTGGGCTGGAAAGGGGGGGGGGGTTTGGGGGAGGTGATTCGTGCTAGAAGTGGTGCTGGGACAAAAATGTGGGGGATTGGGATTTAAACTTGGGGGGGGGGGGTTTGAAAAGAGAATTGGGTGGGGGACGATCTGTACTGGAAGAATGGGGAGGGGGGTTGTGCTGGGAGGGAGGATTTGGGGGTGGAAGAGGATTCATTCTGGGAGGGGAGATTGGGGGAAAGGAGGATTTGTGATGGGTGGGGGAAATGATGGTGGTGGAGATATTGTGGTGGAGATAAGTGCTGGGATGGGGAAGAAGGGGAGATTTGAGGATAGTGGAGAAGGACTTGTCAGTGTGATAGGGACATTAAAGTGATACTAAAGACACACTGTTTAATTTCCATTGTCCCTTCTATGGATGATGGCACTGTAATTATTTTAATTAAAAAAAAACCTAAATACCCTTTTCCTAATCTACATACAGCTGTCACATGACCCAGCTTTTTCCTAGCCTGTCTGCAGGAACACAGCAGGAGGATCTGCTGGTCACAAGTTAAAAAAAAAAACAGCATTCGGAATACAGAGTAAAAATAAATAGAAAATATAAATAAACGGATTTAAATTGTCATAGAAATATATATTTTAAATCACATTTTTTTTTGGCAATAACATTGTGTGGGCAGATTTATTCTAGTCACAGGCTGTGTCATGCCCCTCTATCTTATATCTTAGAATAGCAGGGAGGTGAAGCCTCCATTAATCCACATATAATATCCCACGCCCATTGTGTTTAGCTATTTAGTGGGCATGGAGGAGGAGGGAGGGAATGGGCTGTCATTTACCACTGTGTATGTGCCCACATGTGTGACTCTATAGCAGTGTTTCTCAACCTTTTTTCAGTCAATGCACTCTTTAAAATTATAGACAGTCTCGAGGCACCCCTTTCCAAAAGGTAAAAATATTCAGCCTTACATAATGCAGTAAAATTCACACGTAGGACACCCAACGTTAGAGGTGATTTATTCCTCCAAAGCAAATACAATTTTGAACACTGGTACTGACTAGTATTCCAATGTTTCTCTTCTTCCTCAGCTTCTCTCCATCAGTCAGCTAATGTCACCCCAGTGCTGAGGGAGAGGGTCACAAGAGGGTCAAATAAGGATGCTGTGGAGGCAACAGACATCCAACTTTTTAACTGATGATGTATTTGGTTGTTAGGATGCCAGTGTCTAGAAAGTCGTAATGGTGCATTACGAAAACCTGTGGCTTTTTGTAACTAAAATGGCTTCATCCACCTGCTGGCTTGTATACAATTTTTGATAAATTTTTAGGCATTTTGCCAAGGCACCCTGGTTGAAAGAGGCTGCTCTATAGTCACATGGGCTGCTGAGATGTGTTAGGGAGGAAATGCTCAGCATAGAAACTCACTGAAAACTAAGCATGTGCAGAGTTGTCACCACGGCTGCAAAATCCCCAACTGAGTTGGGGACATGAACAGAAGGGGGAGATAGAGAGCAGCGGGATCAACCAGGTTTTTTTGCAGACTACAGAAAATTACTTTCATAGTGACTGAGTGAGTATGAACAGCAGGAAATACAGCATTTATTGATAGTTTTTTTATGATGTGGGTCTAGTGACATTTTAAGGTTGAATTCCAGCCTCTCCTTCAATTTCTCACAGCTGTAGAGATTTATTTTCTGTGCTGAAAATTGCTTACTCTGATTTCACTGCACACTGTTGGCCCCTCCCACCATCTGCCTGCATTGCATAGAAAAGCACAGAGAACGTGTAATGATGTCACTGGGACATAGGCATGAAAACAGAAAGTTTTTTTTTTTTTTTTTTTTTTTTTTTTAATGCAACTAGCATGTTAATAAGAAGGGGGAGCAGAACCAAGGAAGGCAAAATATGAGCAGATTAAATGTCTCTGACTTTGACCTGTGAGCTGCTGTGTGGGAAAGGCACCGGTGTACCGGTGTGTGTAGGTCTATGTATATGTCATCCATTCCAGGGGTGTTTGAATGGAGTGCAAAGGACAACCCTAGTTACTCCAACAGGTTTGTGACACTTACAAGAAGCAGTTGTCTCATACTGCAAAAGGTTAATGAAGTCAAGTGGGTAAAAAATAATATCTCCACCCATGGCATTACCCTTATCCTAATTATTTTCAGCCCTAATAGGCCCTTTTACATAGGTACAGTATCTGTGAACATCATTGAAGGTTTCCATTTTATAATGCTATTCGTAATTCATGTCTTCTACACATTTATACTAGGAGGCAACATATTCATCTTTACAAACAGTCATCAATTATTATGCAGAGTCTATATATTATATATAATCCCTCTGTCAGACACTGCAGACCTGTGCGTTTACAAGGATGTGCCAGGAGGCGTTTGTACATCTTTGTGTGAAGGATGTCTGTTGGAATGTACAGTATGTCTGAAGTGCTGACATGCTGGCAACAACATCCCTCTTCGAGTTCCATTCCATGCATTATTTACAGCAGTACAGTGAATGTATATTAAGTCTAACAGGTGCCATTTTCAGGATGATACACTTGTGTAGAGAAAAAGACCCCACGTCTTAAATGATTAATGGTGTGTACTGAATAAGCTGTTGAAATTGATGTATTTTAGTTCTACAAAATAGATACGCATACATTTGTACAGGTATTCATATTAAAAGCTATTGTGTAAATTACAGAGGTAAGGCTTTCTTTTTTTATTACACTTTTAGGCCAGATTTTTTTAACCACTTCTGGACTGGAAGATTTTCCCCCTTAATGACCAGGCCATATTTTGCGATTCAGCACGGAGTTACTTTAACGGACAATTGCGCGGTCGTGCTTTCTTTTGGTGGTATTTGATCACTTCTGTGATTTTTAGTTTTTGCGCTATAAACAAAAAAAGAGCGACAACTCTGAAAAAAAAAACCAATATTTTTCACATTCTGCTATATAACATTCCCCAAAAATTTTTTTTAACATTTCAGGCCAATTTGTTTTCCGCCACTTGTTTTTGGGAAAAAAATCGCAATAAGCGTATTTTGATTGGTTTGCACAAAAGTTATTGCGTCTACTAACTACAGGAAAGATTTATGTCATTTTTATTGTTTTTTTTTTTTTACTAGCAATGGCGGCGATCTGTGATTTTGTGCGGGACTGTGACATTGCGGCGGACAGATCTGACCCCTGACTGACATTTTTGACACTTTTGGGGGGACCAGTGGCATTACTACAGTGATCAGTGCTAAAAATATGCACTGTTACTGTAATAATGACACCGGCAGGGAAGGGGTTAAAGTGGAGTTCCACCCTAAAATGATACTTACCTCCATCTTCTCGCCCGGGTCACCTGAAAACAAATGGATACTCGCATTTTTTTTTTTTTACTTACCTCGTAGAGAAGAAAATATACTTACCTTACTTCCTTCTTCCTCCCCTCAGCGGCCGCGGCCCATCGTCACTTCCTGGCTTTGCAATGATTCCTGGGAGCTGAACGTCATTGCTCCCAGGAATCATTGCGCCTGCACCGGCCCCGACGTCAGTTCCGGGGCGCGCGCGTCATTCCCTTCTAAACAGCTTCTGGGCATGCCAGAGGGATGACGCGCGCAACGGAAGTGACGTCGGGGCCGGTGCAGTGCATCATGGGACCGAAGAAGACGGAAGAGGACGCAGAAGAGGATCGCGCTGGCTTCAAGCTGCCCACACCTGAGATGGCAGCGCTGAACAATACTTTTTCAAGGTAAGTATTTGTCCTAAAAGGTAAGTGCAACCCGGGACAGATCAGAGGCTAGCCATTGTGGAATGTACTAGCCCTAACTGTCCCGGGGGTATTTTTATAAAAAAAAAGTATTCCAGGGTGGAACTCCGCTTTAACAGTGTGGGTAATCAAGGGGTTAAATGTGTACCTAGGGGCGTGTTTCTAACTGTGGGGGCATGGCTTGTGGAATGACCATAGAGACCAGTGATCCTATATTGAAGGGTCACAGGGGCTCTGTGATCATTTCAAGGAGAAGACAGCTGCCCGTCCTTCTCTCTCAGTGGGGAACAATCACAGGTGTCAGGCGGCAATCGGAGCCGCCTGACCCATGCATCGGCTTCCCTGCTAATGAGCGAGGGTGGGAGCACGTCGCTGGCAGTGCGCTCTCGCCCCCTAGCTGCAGGCATGCGACCGACGTAGCCCTACGTCGGTTTGCCTGGGAGAGCCACACTGCCGCAGTAATTAGATGCAGTACATAGATGGCGTGTGGTCGGCAACAGGTTAAAGCAGTGTTTCGGCCTCCCCCTCCAAAAATTAAAAGTCAGCAGCTACATATACTGTAGCTGCTGACTTTTAATATTAGAACACTTACCTATCCTGGAATCCAGCGATGTCAGCACCGCAGCTGATGTTTCCAATCGGCTGTCGGATGCTGACGCTGCCATTGCAGGTAAGAGAACTTGCCTTGCTGCTTCACATCTGGGTCCCTACTGCACATGTGCAAAATGCGCTGCGCCCGGTTATTGGCCTGGAAGCAGAGGGAGGGGGCTGAACTTCTGACATACCTCACCGCGGCGAGATCCGATGGAAGTGGGGACAGGGTAGCGTACCCGCTCCTCCCTCACCTGAAAGATGCCAAATGTGGCACCGGAGGGGTGGGGGAGACAGATAAGCGGAAGTTTCACTTTTGAGTAGAACTCCACTTAAAGGTCTCTGCTTCTTGGTGTAACTAGCTTCTTGTTTGCTTGAAAAGCCATAATGCTCAATGAATTGAATCTGTAACTTTAACCACCTTAAGACCGGAAGATTTTGCTGCTTAATGACCAGGCCCTATTTTGCGATTCGGCACTGCTTTACTTTAAATGCGACGCTGTACCCAAACTAAATTGACGTCCTTTTTTAATATAACATTCCCCAAAAAAAAATGTAAAAATCAAAATTTTTTAACATTTTAGGCCAATTTGTTTTCTGCTTCATATTTTTTGTAAAAAAAAACCCCGCAATAAGTGTATTTTGATTTTTTTTATTAGTAATGGCGGCGATCTGCAATTTTTTGCGGGACTGCGACATTTTGATGGACAGATTGGACCCCTAACCGACATTTTTGACACTTTTGGGGGTACCAGTGATATTACTACAGTAATCAGTGCTAAAAATATGCACTGTTACTGTAATAATGCCATTGACAGGGAAGGGGTTAATACTGTTGGTGAACAAGGGATTAAATGTAAGCCTAGGGAAGTGATTCTAACTGTGGGGGGGGGGGGGGGGGGGGTTGGGCTTGTGAGATGACCATAGAGACATGCGATCCTAGATAACAGTGTTCTGTCTCAGCATCGATTGTACCTGTGACCTTCTTGTAGACCCCCAGTCTGAAAGTGTGTACAGCAGGTTGAATGATGACTTTAACAGATAGTTTACTCAATGAATAAAGACTCCAGAGGTGTTCTCCAATGCTTCTTTATGCTTCAAGTTAGCAAAGGCATAAACATAGAGACTTTTCCATAGGTAAATTTCCAATGAAGTTACACAGCTTCCACACTCTGCAGTCTCCTCATAACAACTAAACAAAATGGGAGTTACAGCAGGAAATGGAGGTGGGAGCAACCAACTAGCCGGAAACAGCAGGGGTGCAAGGAAGATACCAATAATATAGCATAACATAACATGTAAAAACAACTGCTAGACAGTTAAAGCTGCGTGGCAGCACAAACAGGATCGCATGGTCTCTGTGATCATCTCAGCGAGAAGGACAGATGGCTGTGTTTACATCAGCCGTCCGTCCTTCTCTGTCAGCAGGGGTAGATCGGGGGTGGCCGGCGACCACCGGAGCCACCTGTCACACGCACTGGCTTCCCTGCTGACGAGCGGGGGTGGGAGCGCGCCGCCGGAGGCGCGCGTTCGCCCCCTAGCTCCTTCCAGGCAAGCGCCGTACATGTACGGGACTTTGCCTGGGAGAGCCGACCAGCCGCTGTACATATGCGGCGGCTGGTCGGCAAGTGGTTAAGACCACCAAAATGTGGGGCATGTGGTATGATCCTATTCACCACTTGGTTAATTGGTTTAATAAGTCAATAAAACTTTGTAGTAGCTGGATGTTTTACATTTCCTTTGTGCTCAAGATGCAGAAGAGGCCAGTGCTCCTCAGTGTTAGGCTGATAGTTTTGCCTTCCTTTTAAAATTATAGTCTAGATCTAATAGTCATACAAGACTATACTATCATAGGAAGAGACCAGCATACCTACAGCCTCCTAGATTTAGAAATACTAACCTTATTGTTGACAGACAATGGATGACGTCAGACGCCCGCCGCTGCGGTCCACGTGCATTCTAGCCCTCCATCCTGTTCCAGGTACACACAGAGCCAACGATTGGCATTGAAGGAGACCAGGCAGGATGGATCACTCTCAGCAGCAACCCAGCAGGCACAGAGACTCACCATGCAGTGATGTGCCTTACTTCACTTACCCAAATGTAAGTGCTCTTATTTTTTTTAATGAATGTTACACAGTTTCACTCAAGAGGCGCCTCTGCTTCTGTCTTTAGCTGTATTGTTGAACCCACTGGCTTTTTTTATTTTTCTGTGGAAGGGTATATGTTTCCCTTTATGTGTACTAAAAATATTTATATATAGAAATATAATGTTAAAGTAAAACTATAGGCACTTTTTTTTTCATTGGGATAGAGTAAGGGAGGATTCTAATCTCTGTCAGTTTATTTTTTGGCATCTATTTTCCATTAAGGAGATTTACCTTCACTTCTTGTCCCATTGCCAAAGCAGGAAGTGAGAGGAAATCCATGCAAATTAGGGGAAACCCTTTGGGACCCCCCAGATCACCAGAACAAGTTTCCCAATTGGAACATTTCCCCTCTAATATTTTTTCTGGGGACAACCCAAAGTTTGGATTTTCTTTTACTTTCACTTTCAAAGATATTGCTAAACAGGTGAATCGAGGGGATTCATTTTCCTAAAGGGGGGTACAGACAGCAATAAAAACTGACAGGGGTTCTAATCCCTCTATACTTTATCACAAAAACAAAAAGTTTTGCCTTTTTTCATACTTAACCCTCCTCTTATGTTCGGGTCAGAACCGACCCGTTTTCAGGTTTTGAATGTCTATAAGTATCACATAAATTTGTTTATTGCATCAAGATTTTTTTACTTTGTTAGGAACCTCTATTTAAACAATGTAATAGAAAAATAATCCTTTTCACTAAATTATAAAATACTGTGGTGGAAATTAAGACGTTCATGGTGTTAGGGTCAATTCTGACCCAGTTATAATATAGGATTTTAGGACACTAATAAGTGCCAAAACTGAAATCATAAACACTCTCTCTGCTTAGTAACACTGACAGCCAATCCCCTCTCAACCCTGTGAGCTGTAGTTAGGGAGGGGCCTATCTCTTTTCCTGCTTGTCTGCTTCTCTAAATAAAGTGAAGAAACATAGGACCAATACATTTCAGAGTTGCTGACTTTATTTTACCATTTTTTAAATTTGAAAATGAGAGGTATGCTATCAAAAGAAAGGTCTAAGGGGTCACACCAAAAATATTAAAACCAATATTTTCAAGGATAAAGAAGCCTAACAAGGTAACCAAGAGGTAAGAAACAAATTTGATGATAAAAAATTATTCAGAGGGTATTTTATGGCTGATTTAAAACACGGGTCAAAACTGACCCTAAACATCATGGATAGTAACGGAATTCTAACATAAGAGGAGGGTTAAAAAAAAACATCCAGTTGTGCCTATGCAACATTTCATGGTTCAGCACTGGATAGCTCCTTACCCACACTTGCTTGGTATAATAAAGCTCAATTCTAAGAGGCTATATATATATAAAATAAATAAATAAACAAAATAAAAACAAAGGTAGTTATGTATCTATTTAAAAAAATAAAAAATAAAAGAAAAATGATTTTAAATATATCTAGCGTAAGTCCCCACATTTGTCTTGACATTGGGTCCTGTAATCTCCTGTACAGCAGAATTCTAACAGAGGGAGTAATAGATGTCAATACATACTAAGCACTTTTTGTGCTTTTACCATTGCTCCTGACTGTCCCTGATCTACTGCATTGCAAGGGGGTGTAAATCCTCTACATACCTTATATTAGATGTCTATCTTTCTCATCTCAGAAAGTTTGGTAGTATGCTTTTATTATATGTATCTAAACCGCATTCATACTATAAACATTATAGAATCATCTTTTTCAGATCTGTGATCCCAATTGGTAGTTTTAGGTTATTTTGATTGATTTTTGACCTAAAGTAGTTCTAAAGGCAGAAGGTTTCATAATAGAACACACAGCTGCAAGAGGGCTTTACTGCTCAGGTGTGGTAGGGGGCAGTGTGGTGCGCGATTCATCAAACTTTATTTGAAGCTTACAAATTTACACTTCATCCAAGGCGCTGTAAAGCAGACTGATGCACAGCTGTAAAGATTCTGATTCTGTACATTGCACTGCGATATTATCGCAGCATGCTACAGTACAGATCTAGCCTGCGTTGTAGTATGAATTGGACAAAAATGAAACAATTGTTTCCTGTGCTCCTGTAAATCATCTGTCACCGCCCACTGTGTGAATTGCCCTAAAAAAAAGTTTGCAAGCAGCTGCCACGCCCCCCCTCCCCTCAAATACTTAATTTAGCCTGATCTCGATGTGCACGAGAGAAGAGGCTCTCTCTCCTCATTGGCCCAGACACAGCAGCAGGAGCTATTGGCTGTCAATCACAGCCAGTAAAGAGGGAGCAGGACGGGACTGAGCCATGCTCTGTGTGTCTTATGGACACACAGAGCCGGCTTTGGAGTGAGCCTACATGAGTTCCCTCAGAGCAAGTGCCAAGAAGAGGAACCAGGAAAGCCGTCAGGGGACCCTCGAGGAGGAGGATTGGAGCTGCTCTGTGCAAAACCATTACACAGAGCAGGTAAGTATTACATGTTTATTATTTTAAAAAAATTAAAACGGTGGTTTTACAGTAACTTTGTGAAACCATGTTTACTATTATAATTAATTTTTCCTGTCTCTTTGTTTAATCTATATTTAGATAGAATTAATGTAAGTTCTTTCTGATTATGTTTTCCCTATTAAAGCGGAGTTCCACCCTAAAAAAAAATGTTGCCGCATCAGTTAGCAAAAAAACCTTTTTTCACTTACCTTGTTTTTAATGAAAATAAACTTACCTTCCTTCCTCTTCCTCCTTGTGCGGACACGGCAGCCGACGTCACTTCCTCCTTTGCATTGCGTCCTGGGAGATGAGCGTCATCAATCCCAGGATGCAATGGGAACGGCCTCGGCCGCTACTCTGATTGCCGATCACAATCTACAGCGCATGTGGGCATTCTGGGTAGCTAGGAACCCGGAAGAAGGTCACAGCGGGGGACACCACAGATTCAGATGCCCACACCGGAGATGGCTGTGCTCTGTAATCAATTTTAAGGATAAGTATTTATCTTTATTTAATAACTGTAATGACCTGTAATGTGGGGTTAGTGTTAGGGTAATTGGGGATAGCATAGGATTAGGGGGTTATTTTTAGTTAAAAAATATGTATGTGGCCGGAACTCCGCTTTAAGTTAGTACAGTAAAACCTTGGTTTGAGAGTAACTTGGTTTGAGAGCGCTTTGAAAGACAAGGACATTTTTTAAATAAATTTTGACTTGATATACAAGCGATGTCTTGATATACAAGTAGCGTCATGTCACAACTGGGTATAAAAGAGAAGAGAGGCGCCTCTAAGTGTAGCAATATGGTTACATTTAATGAAGGTTCAATATTTAGCAGCTCACATGGTTGATGATTAAAACAGGCACATCTAAGTATGCAGGCATCCGGGGTAAAGCTGTCCACATTTATCAGTGGTAATAATATATGCTATCTGTTGACTATTTTTGGAGGATACTACAGTTCAAAGATTCAATGAAAAAGGGGGGGGTGGCTCTCACCTTAAAAAAATAATCACCTTAGGAGGGTTTTTTAGCACCTGCTGGCATGGTAGTACATCACTATGCTACAATAAACAGGGGATGTTTTTTAAAAAGGGTTAGTTCACCTTTACCAAAAAACTGCTTATGCAGATAAGAGGCATCTGTAGACAAAATCAAAGATATGGCCACAAGGTGAATAATGCATTTGCTAAAAGTGTAGGCCAACTAGCTGTTCTACTTCATCGTCACAAGAGTGAGCTCTCAAACACTAAGCTCAGAGCTACTGAATCAGGGGAGAGAGAGCATGTGAGGGGGTTTGAACCAGAGAAAGCGCTCACTCCTGTGTAGTTAAGCTTCTTTTAGCAACACCTTAGCAACATCCTGGAAGGTTTACAGTTAGGCTTTGTGGGGTACTTAAATGGCCCACACCAAGGGCGTTATTCAACTTTGGTCAAAGCTGCACCATTTGTTTTTATTACAGGCACCCCTTATGTGCATAGACAGTTTTTTGGTAAAGATGAATTAACCCTTTAAGATGAGCAACTCCCCCTCATTTACTTTGAATCTTTGGACTGCAGTGACTTGGGCAGTACATGATCGTGGGGAGCCTACCTCCACTGCTGGGAGGTTGGAGGAGCCGGTAGTGGAGCATTATCTTGCAAGTATTTTTGAAGATGTTTTTATTTTTAACCACCTGATGCTTCCTATTATTTATTACAGGTATTTATTTGGCGCTGATTATTTACATATCACTTTACATATTGTACATTCACATCAGTCCCTGCCCCAAAGAGCTTACAGTCCAAGGTCCCTATCTCACATGCATCAACATTTCATATTCCTAATATGTTTCTGCTGTACCAAGTACTTCAGTTAAAAAGTATCCTGTTTTCTTTGTAATTCCTCCTTTGTGTGAAATCCCTGGTGATCCTGCCATTCCCCTTCCTCTCCTATTTCAAACTGACCATGCCAGGCATAAAAACTCATCCTTCCCAGTGTGGTCAGTTTTCTGGCTGTTCTGGGAGAGCAGGCTGCCTGTCCTGCAATGGCCAAGACTTGTGTTGACACACCCATCTGCACAGACATTCACTGGGTGTTATGGGCCATACACACTATACAATTGTCTTTAGACTTTTTCCTTTAGATTTACCAAAACCATATAATATGAGGTCAAACCTAAACACTTTCAATTTGTATGCAATCTGGCAGGCCCTTGTACTACATAGTAAAGGTAAATCTAAAGAAAATCTAACAACAAAAGTTGTATAGTGTGCATCCAGCTTTAGTGTACTACTGCTTATCCACCATCAGCTCTCTAAGCCCTGTATGCAGCTGAGAACAGAGATTGTGTGATCGTGTATGAAAAAAGAAAAAAAAAGGTATTGATCATTTTTTTCTATAGACATACATAAATATTTTTCCTCTCATTTCTACTTTACAAAATGAATGGGTTGTTTTACAAGGTAAAGGTTCACATATACTTTAACCTACCAGCATGTCTTTGGAGTGTGAGTGGAGATTGGAGCACAGGAAATACAAACTCCATATTGGTATTGTCCTGATTGGATTCAAACCAAGGACCCCAGTGTTGCAAGGCAAAAGTGCTAACTACTAAAGCCACTGTGCTGCCCTAGATGAAATTAATGTAGCACTGCCCCCTGCGGAGCTGCTGAGTGTGGATTCCCTTGGGTTATCCCATAGCAACAGTTTGTAAAATCTTATCGCTTTGTACTTGGCTCAGTTAATGAACAGTCCAGGGGATTTGGTTTTTTGTGTTTATTTTAGTATTGGAATGGGAGAAGGGATTAGTGGAATACTCCAACTTGACAACTATGCACAAATCTTGAGGACTTCTAACTGAATTGAGTGCGGAAAGGCCGCTGCTTCACCTTGCCACTGAAGTGAAGATTTGAAAGGTGAACTATTCCTTAGATTACTCTTTATGGTCTAACTTGGCACCCCCTTTCTCACTTGCTGTGTTTGCTAGCTTCTGTCCACTGACCCCACTGGAGTGGTCCCCTTCCTGGGCAGACCCCTGGCAAGCTCCCGGGTACTCATGGACTCAGTTTTTCCTCCAGACACTCTACCTTCAACTCTACTGTCAGTATCCTGGACCTCCTGGCTCAGCACCACACTCTGGCACAACAGGCCAACTGCCTGTGACCAACTTCCTTGCTGACAGGAGGAGAGACAGCTGTCACCCTCCTCCTGAGACATGGCTTCCTGCCCAAAGACCCCCTGTCACATGTGCCCCCAGCTTTTATGATCAATCCCAGGATGCACTGAGGTTGTGCCCTCCCACTGGGACTGCCACAAAAGCCAGTGCGTCATTGGCTGGGTTTCCTCCACTGTCCAACAGGCTCCCATATTGGATACGGTTGGGACACTTCCTCAGACCAAATGAATCACACCCTGGACACATGTAACAGTTAGAACCTAACAATCAGACTCTCCTGATGAGCAGGCAGAGCCAAAAATGAAGCTTTTACCTAGCACCTATCTAGGAGGGTGCTACATTAAATTATAACTAAAGGTAAAACTTTTTTAATACGTTTTTTTATAGAGAGTGGAGAAGGATTAAAACGCCTGTCCATTTTTATTGCTGTCTATGTCCTTGTTAGGGAGATTCACTCTCTCTTTTTGTACTTTTTACGATTAGCGTTGAATGTAAAGGTAAAAAGAAAATCCCAAATTTTGGGTTGTCCCCAGAAAAGTAATAGAGGGGAAATCTTTCAATGGGGACACTAATTCTGCTGACCAGGAGGTCCCCAAGGAATTCCGTTAATTTGCAGGCATTCCCTCTCACTTTCTGTTTGGTTATGGGACAGGAAGTGAAGAGAAATCTCCTTAACGGGACACAGAGGCAAAAAAAAAAATCGGACAGGGGTTATAACCCTTTCTTGCTCTATCCAGAATAAAAGAAAAACTTTTTGTCTATAGTTCTACTTTAAGTGTAATCTTCAACTAGTTGGAATAAACCTTAGAGCGTGCCTAGCTTCAGGTGTATTTTGCATGTTAAGTGCATGCATGTTAATGAATGTAAAAGTATAACACTATACAAGCATCTAATATCTCTCACAGAGATCCCAGTACTCTCTCTGACAATGTCTTAATAATCATTTCTCTCCAAAAAGACTGTTCAGGCATTATCTAGAGTCAGCATTTACTTTCAAGCCTGAAATGATGGCTCAGAGATGGCAAAATCCTGAAGCTTGTGTAATTTTTCACAAAGATCTAACACAGATCAGTCTCTATTATATTGTGATTTGCTAAAGTTATGATGTTGCAGTCTGATAACCGAGGGGATTAAAGACTGAAAAAGTGTTTCCTCCTGCCTGCAGTAAACTGCAAGCATCGTCCAGGGGTGGATCCAGAGTCTAGTCTCGGGAGGGGCACTGCCAGAAAATAGAGTGTTGCTTACAGAACAGCTTTTAGCGTATCATACAGTCCTAAACTTGTTTAACCACTTTACCACTAAGTACTGTAATAGTACTGCGGCAAAGTAGCTCGTTCCCGTCTGACGACGTAGACCTACGTCGCCAGACTCCTCCCCTGTAGGCGGCGCTCGCGCGCCACCGGAGGCGCGCTCCCGCTGTTTTCATTCACAGCGGGAGTCGGGCCAGGGGAGGAGCAGCGGCGATCGCCGCTGCTCTGCCCCGATCGTCGGGGATCTAGTGTGGAGATCCGCCCGCCTGTGTAAACACAAGCGGGCGGATCTCCTCAGTGACAGGGAGTGACAGATCGGAGTGTTCAGCATAGCTGGACATCCGATCTGTCCCTGTCTCACACAGTCACCTCCCCCCCCACACGTCAGTAAGCACCAGGCATACATTAACTCCTCCCTCTCCAATAAAGTTAACCCCTTCCCTGCCAGTGTAATTTTTACAGTAACAGTGCATATTTATAGCACTGATTACTGCAGTAATGTCACTGGTACCCCCAAAAGTGTCAAAAATGTCAGTCAAGGGTCCGATCTGTCCGCCGCAATGTCGCAGTCCCGCAAAAAAAATCGCAGATCGCCGCCATTACTCGTTAAAAAAAAACACCAAAAATGACAAAAATCTTTCCCTTTGTTAGTAAACGCAATAACTTTTGCGCAAACCAATCAAAATACGCTTATTGCGATTTTTTTTTACCAAACATGGGTAGCAGAAAACAAATTGGCCAAAAATTAAAAAAAAAATTGGTTTTTACATCTTTTTTGGGGGGAATTTCATATAAAAAAATGTGAAAAATATTGTTATTTTCTCAAAATAAACGCTCTTTTTTTGTTTATAGCGCAAAAAGTAAAAATCGCACAGGTGATCAAATACCACCAAAAGAAAGCTCTGTTTGTGGGAAAAAAAGGACATCAATTTTCGTTTGGGTACGGCGTCGCACGTTCGCGCAATTGTCAGTTAAAGTCGCACAGCGCCGAATCGCAAAAAGTGGCCCAGACGTAAGACAGCAAAATGCTCTAGTGGTAAAGTGGTTAAAACAGTGACACGTTTAAAATGATGCCACTTCCTCTCAGCACGGAGCAGGTAGGGAAGAACAGTGAGACCTGCCAACCATAGTAATGAAAATGTTAAGGTCAGCCTCGACAGTGGCGGTGGTCTTAACACTTATCATCTAATCTTCACAGGAGATCTTTATGATTTCCCCGTGGGTCTCATGATGAGCTACAGTATAGCGCACCTCCCCATCTGGGACTCTTTACCTCCTCCACACACCGCGGCAAAACTAAGGGGGAAGGCTGCTACAGCGCTCCTCTCCATCCGGGACTCATGCCCCTACAGCAGGGGTGCCCAACCTTTTGAGGGGAGAGGGACACTTTAGCGCCCTGTACCCGGTCACGGGTCACAATGAGCAGAGCAGGCAGATGACAGGTCCATGTCCAGTCAGCATAAGCAGAGCAGAAACGGACAAAGCCCTATCTACTCTATTGGTGCTCCGATTCGCCCAGACAGAAGGTGGACCGATTGGAGATAGGCGGTGTAAACGGACACAAGTCTGTTTACTTCTGCCGCTCTATAGAGGTGAATGAAGGGTCCAATTGGGTCCACCTGAAAAACAGACAGACGGACCCGATTAGAGCGATTGTGTGAAAGGGGCCTAAGACTGCTTTTACACGGATGCACACCGGCCTTAGGTGTTCAGGTGCCCTGTGCGAGCTAATCCTGTGGCGACAACCCCCCCGCACATTTTCTTGCACCCTTTTGAACTTTTTTTTTACTTTTCTTTTTTATGTTCACTAATAACTTAGCCCCCTTACATTAGAGACCCCCCCTTACATCCGAGACCCCCCCACAGAGCCCTCCTTACATCAGAGACCCTCACAGAGACCCCCCATACATCAAAGGCCCTCACAGAGCCCCCCTTACATCAGAGACCCTCACAGAGCCCCCCTTACATCAGAGACCCCCCTTACATCAGAGACCCCCACAGAGCCCCCCCTTACATCAGAGCACCCCACAGAGCCCCCCATACATTAAAGCCCCCCTTACATCAGAGATCCACCACAGAGCCCCCCTTACATCAGAGAGCCCCCTACACAGAGCCCCCCTTACATAAGAGACCCCCCACACAGAGCCCCCCTTACATCAGAGAGCCCCCCACACAGAACCCCCCTTACATCAGAGACCACCCACACAGAGCCTCCTTACATCAGAGACCCCCCACACAGAGCCTCTTCACATCAGAGACCCCCCACACAGAGCCCCCCTTACATCAGAGACCCCCCACACAGAGCCCCCTTACATCAGAGACCCCCCACACAGAGCCTCTTCACATCAGAGACCCCCCACACAGCCCCCTTACATCAGAGACCCCCCACACAGAGCTCTCCTTACATCAGAGACCCCCCCACATGGAGCCCCCTTACATCAGAGACCCCCTTACATTAGAGACCCTCACAGAGCCCCCCCTTACATCAGAGACCCCCACAGAGTCCCCCTTATATCAGAGACCCCCACAGAGCCCCTCTTGCATCAGAGACCCCCCACAGAGCCCCCCTTACATCAGAGACCCCCCACACAGAGCCCCCCTTACATCAGAGACCGCCCACACAGAGCTCCCCTTACATCAGAGACCCCCACAGAGCCCCTCTTACATCAGAGACCCCCACACAAAGCCCCCCTTACATCAGAGACCGCCCACACAGAGCCCCCCTTACATCAGAGACCCCTCACACAGAGCTCCCCTTACATCAGAGACCCCCCATACAGAGCCCCCCTTACATCAGAGAGCCCCCCACACAGAGCCCCCCTTACATCAGAGACCCCCCCACACGGAGCCCCCCTTACATCAGAGACCCCCACACAGAGCCCCCTTACATCAGAGACCCCCACACAGAGCCCCCCTTACATTTGTTTCAGGAGAGAGAGCTTACTTACCTCATTAATGAGGCTCACGCTCTCTGCAGCTTCTCTTTTTTTCTTTAAAGCGGAGTTCCGGCCACAAAATCGACATAATCGATTTTGGGCCATCCACTTGCTCTTGGTCACCTGAAAAACAAATGTATAGTTTCGATTTTTTTGTTTACTTACCTTGTTATTGAAGGAAAATATACTCACCTTTCTTCCACTTCCTCCCTCTGCGGCCGCGGCCATCACATCCTCTTTGCATTGATTCCTGGGAGCTGAACGTCATCGCTCCCAGGAATCAATGTGCCTGCATCGGCCCCACTTGTCACTTCCGGTGCGGGTGCCTCATTCCCTGCTAAACAGCTTCTGTGCATGCCAAGAAGCTGTGGAGGGATGACGCGCCCGCACCGGAAGTGACGAGCGGGGCCGGTGGAAGCGCATTCTGGGAGAAGAGGACACAGAAGAGGACGCAGAAAAGGACGCACTGGCTTCAGCTGCCCACATCCGAGATGGCAGCGCTGGAGAAGAAATTTTCAAGATAAGTATTTCTTCTAAAAGGTAAGTGCGACCCGGGACAGTACAGAGGTCGCACTTACCAGAGGTCGCTAGTTCATTGTGGAATGAACTAGCCCTGATTGTCCCGGGGATATTTTTAGCTAAGTTTAACCCCCGTGGCCGGAACTCCGCTTTAAAATTCCCACCCACACATCCCCAGGGAATGTGGGCGGGGCGGGAGGAGGAGGAGAAGGGGTGGGAGGAGGAGCTGATGATCTCTCCTCTAGTGTCCCTGCAGAGAGATGGAGAGGAGGGATCTGTCAGCGGCGGCGGATCTGAGGCTGAGCTGTGTGAGATACACAGCTCAGCCCTGCAGCTATAGGAGACCGAGGCACAGCCGCACAGCAGGAGGTAAGCGGCGACCGCGGCCTGTGTTAACCCTGTGCGACCTGGTCATCTGCGAGCTGTGATGGCCGCACGACACCCCTGTTGCCTGTGGTGCCCTGTGCGGCTGCACAGCTCGCACACTCCAAAGGCCGGCCCTGACTGCAGGTTTCACTGGCTGCTGCTGTCCCCCAAGCAGGTATGGCTGCTGTCTGTCCTAAGGGGCTGGTACTGCTGGCGGGTACTGCTGGTGGGTTCTGCTGGCTGGTACTGCTGGTGGGTACTGCTAGCTGGTGCTGGTGGGTACTGCCTGCCGGAACTGCTGTTTGGTACTGCTAGCTGGTACTGCTGGTGGGTACTGCTGGCTGGTACTGCTGGTGGATTCCGTGGGCTAGTACTGCTGGTGGGTACTGCTGGCTGGTAGTGTTGGTGGATTCCGTGGGCTAGTACTGCTGGTGGGTACTGCTGGTGGGTGCTGCTGGCTGGTACTGCTGGCAGGTACTGCTGGTGGGTACTGCTGGCTGGTACTGCTGGTGGATTCTGCTGGCTGGTACTGGTGGGTACTGCTGGCTGGTACTGCTGGTGGGTTCTGCTGGCTGGTACTGCTGGTGGATACTGCTGGTGGGTTCTGCTGGCTGGTACTGCAGGTTGGTGTTGGTGGGTACTGCTGGCTGGTACTGCTAGCGGGTACTTCTAGCTGGTACTGCTGGCTGGTACTGCTGGCTGGTACTACTGGAGGGTACTTCTGGCTGGTACTGCTGGGTTGTTCTGAGGGTGGGTTCTGTTGGTGGGTTCTTCTGGCTGGTACTGGTGGGTACTGCTGATGGGTACTGCTGGTGGGTACTGCTGGCTGGTACAGCTGGTGGGAACTGCTGGCTGGTATTGCTGGTGGGTACTGCTGGTAGGTACTGCTGGCTGGTATTGCTGGTGGGTACTGCTGGTGGGTACTGCTGGCTGGTGCTGGTGGGTACTGCTGGCAGGTACTGTTGGTGGGTATTGCTGACTGGTACTGCTGATGGGTACTGTTGCTGGGTTCCCAACCCACCATTCCTGAGCTTCAATGTGACAGGAGCGGCACTGAAGGAAGCATGCTGCTGCAGTAGAGAGCAGAGCCGCTGCTTCCTGTATCGCTCCTACCATCATCTCAGCCTAGAGAGCTTTTAAGAAATGATACAGTTTTTGTATAATTTCACATATCAGGAATTTATTTGTAAACTTACTGAAGGGTCCACTATAATAATGTCTAATATCATTTTATTCACTAATATTATTTTGGTTGCTTTTATCCAAATCAGATCAGTCAGCTGCATGTCCTGTAAGTCCTATAAGGAGTGACTCTCTTCCTGTCTGCTCATTGTCATCTTCACAAATACAGAATCAGCAAAATGATATGGAAATAATCCAAAGGCAACCTTAAAAGAGAAAGTTAAAAAAAAAGATCACATTAAAATGTATTGCGAGCCCGAAGTCCCAAATAAAATGAATTAAGTTCCTTATCTGGCCAGTGCCCACCAGAAAAATCTATAATTCTCTCTCTTGCTCTTCAACCTCTTCTGTGTCTTGTATGAGAGTCACGGATGCTGCCTGGAAGCTTTTACATAAAAGAGTTAGCAGCCCTGCCCCTTCCCTCTCTGCAAGCGTAGGATGTTACTGCAAAGTTTTCATTTGGCTGGAGATATGTGAGAATTCGCTGGTCTGCTTAACACTCCACGACAAGTATAAAAGAACAGATCGATCAAAGGACACGCTTTTATATAATTGCTTTTATTCCACTCTGATACAGTTTGTGCATTTGATGTTGCATATACTTATACTTGGTCATTATAATTTATAAATAGTATAGTGGTTGCAATGTGAAAATTCTGCTTAATGTACATCCAGCCATCATGGAAGAACAGCAATATTAGGCCCAATCGACATGTCAGATGATGAGTGGTATTGGAGTTTGTGGTCTATTGTAGAGAAATAGAGAACTAAAAAGGTTACAACAAGGGTAGAGTGATGGTTCATCGGCTTTATCTCTTAGTACAAGGATGCAACTGTTTTTTTATCCACAAAAATACCTAACTCATAATTTTAAGGTGGCTGTGATTTATAGTAGGCAGTAGGCAAAACTAATAGGTTTTTTTCCCCTGAAACCTTGAAAATATGAGAATTCACAAAATTCAAAGATTTTGGCCTAAATGTTTTTGAGGCAATTAGGAAGGTGAAATTAGGGTGGCTTTGATGGTTTTTGAGGGCGCAATGGGGTTTAAATAGCTCCTGTGGATTATGGAAGCTCCGTTCAACTATTCTAAACCTGTACTTTTGATAACAATTTATTTAGTTTTTTCTCACCACAGAAAAAATAAAGTGCAAAAAATGTATGATATTTAGCAAAATTATAAAAGAAAATACAAAGAACACTAAATGGAATAAACTAAACTATCCTACCAACCCCCCCCACCCCCCCCTCCAACTCCCCAAACCAAATGTTACCGAAGCAGCTCCATGAGCGAAATTGAGAGCTTCCGCTTCAGCAAAATTTCACAGACATTGAAATCAGTAATTTCACACCAAGATAATTTTCCTTAAAATTACTCCGTTCATCTCTAATTTCCACCAATTATCTATGTAAATAAGACATGAAATGAACATTAACTTCTTGTTTCCTACATTTGTGTAACCTTACTGTGGGCCTTCATACCCTTAGTGGCATCCTTCCTTTGTCATTTTTGGGGCATTTTTCCATTATTCCTGTGCCACTTTTCTCTTGTATGTCAGTGCATGTGTGCATATCCACTGCGAGGGTTGGAGTGGATGCAATTGTAGCAATTACCCATTATTGAAACTGGACCATCTTTGATTCCTCTGTGAATTCTGAACAGTCTTGCATGTGTATGCACTTCAATTTGTATCTTTTGTCTGTAAGCAATGTATCTCCAAAACTGTGATGTCGTTCCTATATAGAAGCCAATGTATACTTTAGACATACTTCCCAACTGTCCTTAATTCAGCATGATCATTCTGACATCTGGACTGGAGCCCAGTTAAGGTCGACAGCACAGTGGGTGGAATACCCTGTGTTTCCACTCTGCAACACAGGTAGGTTGCACCCACCACTGCTGTCAGTGCTAGTGTTCTATACGTTATTGCAAAATAGGTAAGGGAACTCTGCAGGCCCTATTTTAATGTTGAGGTGCGGCTCTGGGCACCCAAATGTAAGGAGGGGGACTCAGGGGACCCTGATGTGAAAAGGGTGACTCTGGGGACCCTGATGTAAGAATGGGGACTCTGGGGACTCTGATGTAAGGGATGAGTGACTCTTAAACCTTGATGTAAGGAAAGAGACTCTGGGGACCCTGATGTAAATGCGGTGACTAAGGGAACCCTGATGTAAAGGGAGGGGACTCTGGAGACTCTGTTGTAAGAAGAGGGGCTCTGGGGACCATAATGTAAAAGTGGGTGGTTCTAGGGACTCTAATGTAAAATGGGGGACTCTGGGGACCCTGATAAAGGATGGGGGACTCTGGGGACCGTGAAGTAAAGGTGGGGGATTCTGATGTAAATGAGTTGAGGGGACATTGATGTAAAGGAGAGATAACTGTTATAAGGGGGGAAAAAAACAACATCCAGCGCTAAAATTTAATCATCTGGAGAAATCAATGGACTGTGTAGGAAAATGAGCTAGGCAACAGCTATTTCCTAAGGTATGTGATCCTACCTGGATGGGGTGGAGCAAGAAACTGAATACTACTACTGAGGTTAATATGTACAGTATATGTGATACTCTTGCTTGTGGCACAGCAATGAAAGCATGGGTTTTGTTTAACCATGCCCATTAAGCCCCTCCCACTGTTAACTGTTTGGCCACACCCTCAATTGAATCACACACACACACACACTTTGATGCTGTGCTGCATGTGGCGCAGGCAACTCAGCATGAAGTGTCCCTCATTCTCAAATTCTAAAGTTGGGAGATATGCTATAGATGAACACTATTATGAATGAAGTGTTATAGTGCTTCATTCATGTAGTGAGCCAGATAGCATCCCCTACTAAGAAAATGTCACATTCTTATATCCTGACATTTCATATACACTGCAAGAAAAGTTAGCGGTCTACTCCATCTACTATTAAAGGAAAAGATGGACAAATGGTTCTTATTCATAGACACTTTATTTGATTGTGGTAAATTTACCAACTAATTTCAGGTTTTTAGCATTGTTCTAAACCTTTTTTTCCTTTAATGTATACCAAAAAAATAAAAGTTATACAGTAAAACCTTGTATTGAGAGTAACTTGGTTTGAGGGTGCTTTGCAAGACAAGCAAAACTTTTTTATAAATTTTGACTTAATAAACTAGCGATGTCTTGATATACAAGTAGCATCACGTCACAGTTGAGTATAAAAGAGAAGAGAGGTGCCTCTAAGTGTAGCAATATGGTTACATTTAAAGAAGGTACAACATTTAGCAACTCACATGGTTGATGATTAAAACAGGCACATCTAAGTATGCAGGCATAAAGGGTAAAGCTGTCCACATAGACCATCCTCCGCACGGCCATCAACGTCATCCCTTCCATGCTACACTCCATGAGCGTTTAAAGCCTCGTTTTCAGATCGCTCTACTGCAGGGTAGTCTTCCTGGTCACGATTGCAGACTGACAGTGGTGAGAGCCTACGGTGTGGAGGACAGTCTATGTGGACAGCTTTTCCCCAGATGCCTGCATACTTAGATGTGCCTGTTTTAATCATCAACCATGTGAGTTGCTAAATGTTGAATCTTCATTAAATGTAACCATATTGCTACACTTAGAGGCGCCCCTCTTCTCTTTTATCTTTCAATCGTTTTTATTGAGAAAAAAACACAACGAATAACAAGAAATTGCAAAAATCCAGTATCAGGTAACAAAACAAAAATAATGCCTAAATAGTAACGCAGGATTAGTCAAAACATTATGTGACAAAGAAATCCGAATAAGCGAAAGGGCCTGAAGTACAGGAACCCAGTATGAAGGTTATCACAGTCAAGCAAATAAGAACATAAAATAGTGGACTATTGTGATGGTAGAGAACTCAGAACAAAGTAAAAGAGGAAAACATTCCCCAAGCCTCCCTAGAGCCTCGATCAAAAACTCAAGAAGAAAGGTAAACCAGCAGCGGCGTGTGGGTATCTGACCCCAAGCACCTCAAAGGGTTGCAACACAGTTGGGGACCAGGCCACTCACCACTAAAAAGAAAAAGAGAGCAGACTCCCACCGGAAACTGGGAGCACTGTCAATGTGACATAACATTTGGTCAATGGAGGCAAAAATGGAGGGGTGGGGAAAGTTAGAAGGAGAGAGAGGAGCAGGAAGTATGTGAAAGAAAGAAGAGAACATGGGAGAAAAGGCAGAGACGAAGGGGGAGAGCTAAGGGAAGGATAGAAAGAGGTGGAGAGGGGAGGAAGATAGAAAAGGGGGGTCACCAGGGGTTCCCTGAGAAACGATCACAGGGCAGGGTTAAAGTGTAATATGAAGGTATTGGGCCCAGGGCTCCCATATACTCTCAAAACGCTCCACCTGGTCTTGTAGAACAGCCACAATCTTTTCATGGGTCATTATCCATGAGATTTTCCGCTTGGTGGCCAGGTGGGACACCGAAGGTCTCTTCCAGGCTTTAGCCATGGTGAGTTTCACACCCAGTAGCATGAATAATATTAACGCAGATAGATGTTTAGGACATTTCTGAGGGAGTTCATGCAGAAACGCCGTCTGGGGTGTATGGGGGATCTGGAGTCCCGTGACTGAGTGGATCAGGTGGAATGCTTTGTTCCAAAAGGATCTGATTTTGAGGCAGGACCACCAGGTATGTAGGAAGGATCCCTGGAGGTTGCAACCCCGAAAACAGAGTGGAAAGGCATTAAGGAACATAAGCGCTAGCCTCGTCAGAACGAGATACCAACGCGTAAGTATCTTGACATTCGATTTGATCAGGGTAACATTGACTATGCCTTTAAATGACCTGCGGAATATCCGGTGCCAGGCCTCTGGGGAGAATTCAAGTTGTAGATCCTGTTCCCACTTGAGGGCATAGGTGGGCTTGTCCGTGGAGTCTATGAGAGCAGAGTATATCCCCGATATGCCCCCCTGAGGTCAGAGGTCTCAGAACACCAACATTCATACGGAACTAAGGAAGGGGGTTCACTTTTATTTGACCATAGTGCGTGCATGAAATGAGAAATTTGGAAGAAGCAGAATTTTTCAGTCAACGGCATTTTAAGTTTACTGATGAAATGGGATAGGGAGAGGGGGCCAGAGGGTGAGAGAAAGTGTCCTATACAGGAACAGTCCTTTGTTCGTCCATCACTGGAAGGCCTTAATGCCCTGACCGGGTACAAAGAGAGGGTTGTGAAAAATATGAGATGGAGGTTTTAGAGGTGAGGCTAATGACTTAAGTTGGTAAAGTTGTCTGCATAATCTAATAGAGTGTGACAGGGTTGGAGCTAAGATTGCCGGTTGGAGTTTAGACAGGCACCAAGCAATGTAATTGAGTGTATGGTGCGGGTTGGCTTGCCTCTCTATCTGGATCCAGTCCGGTTTAGGACCCCGCATGTAAATCGTGGAGAATTGGGCTAACTGGGCCGCTTGGTAGTATTTCCACAGGTTGGGTAACGCTAGTCCACCTTGCGACCTCTGTCTATACAGCATGGACTTGTTACAGCGATAGCCTTTCTCCCCCCATACCAACTTGATCATCCTGGAATTGAAGCAGTTGGTGTTTGAAAATGGGGATAGGCAGTGACCTAAAAAGGTAGAGAATGCGAGGAAGGAGAGTCAACAGAATTTATCCTACCCAACCAAGAAAGCCTATGGAGACTCCACACAGATAAATCAGCCTTAAGTTTATGATAAAGGTGCGGGTAGTTAGCCTGATATAGGGTTTCGATCGAGGGGGTAAGTTGTATCCCCAGATAAGGGATCGAAGTCGTATACCATAAAAATGGGAAGTTCGGCTTGAGGGCTTCTAGGGAATGCGGTGGGATTGAAATATTTAGCGCCGAGGACTTAGAAAAATTAACGGTTAGACCCAAAGCAATGGAAAAGTCACCAAGTATAGAGAGAATGTTGGGGACCGACGTGGTCGGGGATGTAATGAAGAGCAGGACATCATCCGCAAAGAGTGCACATTTGTGTTCCGTGGGGCCGCATTGTATCCCGTGAACGTTTGGACTGTGGCGTATCGCGATAGACATGGACCCTATGGCAATTGCGAATATGAGGGGCGAGAGCGGGCAACCTTGACAAGTACCCCTTTAAATGAAGAAAGGATCAGAGTAGTGTCCTAAGATATGGATTTGTGCCGAGGGGAAGGAATAGAGGGCCCTCAACGTGTTGATAAATCTGGGACCGAAGCCCCATCGTTGAAGGGTTTCGAAGAGGTAAGGCCATGTGACGGAATCAAATGCTTTGTTTAGGTCGAGAGAGAGGAGAATAGTATGCTGGGGAGGGCTACCATCCCATCTGGAGTTCGTTAGGGAGATGAGATCTATGGCTCTCCTAATCTGGTGGGGACCCTGCCTACCTGGGATAAAGCCCAATTGGTCTTTATGTCTATACGAACCAATGAAGTGGGAGAGTCTATTGGAGAGGACCTTTGTTAGGATACACGTTGATGAGAGATATAGGTCTATAGTTGCTTACGTCCCTATGATCTTTGCCCGGTTTAGGAATAACAGATATGTATGCTAGGTTTAAGGTCCTCTTAATAGACCCCCCCTTTCTGGAGGGTGTTGAAAAATTTACACAAGCGGGGAGCTAGGGTGGCTGCAAAGGTTTTGTAGTAGGCCAAGGAGAACCCATTAGGGCCTGGGGCTGACCCTCTCTTCAAAGTTTTGATCACACCCAGGATTTCCAGATCTGAGATTGGGTCTTCGAGTTGTTCTCTATGGTCCCTACTGAGATGTTAAAGGGGTAGGGCATCAAGAAAGTTGCTAGTCTGAGGGGGAATGGAAGGAGAGTCGTAGTCATAGAGTTGCGAGTAGAAAGAGTGGAATGCTGACAAGGCCTGTTTCGGATTTTGGGACAAGGTCCCTTGGGATGTCCTGATTTTGGGGATCACAAAAGTGCGTTGTTTGGGGGAAAGTTTGGCAGCGAGCCTGGGTCCAATCTTGTCAGAGGACGCATAAAATTTGGCACCCGACCAGCGTAGTTGTTTTTCGGCTTCCGTCATTAGTGCGAGGTTCAATTGAAGCCTGGATTCCTTCAGGCGTTTTTTAGAGCTAGAAGTGGGGTTCTGCTTATGAGCTTTACTAAGCTCCAAGAAGTCAGATTCCAATTTAAGCAAGTCCGCCTTTCTTTGGCGCTTAAGAATCGAGGCAATTTGAATAATTTTCCCTCTAATGACCGCCTTATGGGCGGCCCAAAAATTTCAGGGGAGACATCCTGAGTGTCGTTGGTAGAGAAGTATGTCTCCAGTTCCTTGGTCAAGATAGTGCATTGGGTAGGGTCACTCAAGAGGGCCTCATTGAGGCGCTATCTAAACTCTTTGCTATGATCAGGCGTGCGGTTCAGTAGCAGGATGACCGTAGCATGGTCGGAGATGGGGGAGTCTCTGATGAAAGACTTTACAGATTGGGGGATAGCTCGAGCTGAAAGGAAGATGTGATCTATTCACGACAGAACATTATGCGGTGCTGAAAAATGCGTGTAGTCACGCGAGGTTGGATTCAGTTCTCTCCAGATGTCAACCAACCCCTCCGAGAAGAGAAGTTTGGCAATATGGGTACTCTGCTTGGGGGGCGGCAAAAAGCGAGATTGCCCGGCCAAGTTTTTTCCAAGCTTTGATCCAGAGCTATGTTGGAGTCTCCTCCCGTGATCAAAGTGCCTTCGGCGTGGGGAATGACATGAGAGGCTAAGTGTTTGAAGAAAGATTCCTGATGGCGGTTAGGAGTGTAGTAGGAAAGTAGGGAAAGCATGGCACCCCTGGTCACACCTACTAACAAGAGGTACCTACCGTCCCAGTCTTCTGGTTAATGCTTAAGGTTAAACTGCAGAGAGCGCGCAAAGAAAATAGCCACGCCTCTAGTTTTGTCAGGGGAGTTTGCTAAATAGCACTGCGGGTATTTGTGGTGAACGAACAAAGGTCTGTAAGATGCCGGAAAATGAGTTTCCTGAGTCATGGCGATGTCAATGTGGTGGGAATGGTATACATTTAAAAGCTTACGTCTCTTCGACGGGGAGTTAATCCCTTGGACATTATGGGTAGATATCTTCCAAGGACGAGAAGGAACAAATGGTGGATTCATGTCACATCAGAGACAGGGAGCGCTGGAGAACGAGCATATCGCTAACCTCTCCGAAATCCAACAGAGAAGGTGATGAGTAGTTTGGAAGAGCTGCGTTTAAGGTGGTAACCCTGTAAAGGAAAAACAAGGGAGCCCCCGATGACCAGGGAAAAGGGGGAATGAAAAAAGGGGAGAGATGTAGGGAAGAGTGAAGAGGAGAGCTGAGCGAGCCACATAAGCACAATTAAATGCAAACAATGACAGGTACAAAAAATCCCCAAATTCCCAAAAATCCCAAAACCCAGGTGGGGGAGGTGGGCCCCAGCCCATTTCCCCCCCCCCAATCCCAAAGATGCCTCTAGAATGGAAGGGCATCTGCCCAGGTCCACAGGGGTAAAAAGGCCTCATGTGGAAAAGGGGCGAGGAGCAGCAGAGAGCCCACTCCAGCCAGGCGCCCCATGAGGCTATTAGTGCCGCCTAAATCAGAAACAAGTAAACAATAATAATAAAAAAATACCAAAATAGACTCAAAACCAGGAACACAATGAAAAACAAGGGATCCCCATAGAGGGGGGGGGGGGGATAAAAATCCCCTATCTAAGGTCCCCGCTGTATGATCAAAAAAGAAAAAAAGGTGGTGAGATCAAAAAACAAAAATTGACCAAAATATGTGACATCCAACACAAGGTGCTGAGAAGGTCAAAATGCCCCAAAAAGAGTCGCTGCAAACTTGCAGCAAATGGTGAGAGCCTTCAAAAGGCTTCAAAAAGAAGTAACTCCGGTGGAGAATGGGTGAATGCCAGTAGGAGTTAGTTCAGACTTAGGGAGGTCTGGCATCCTTGACCCACTTGAATTGTTGCTTCTGCCAGGCAGGAACTAAGGGGCTCTGGGCAGATGGGCGCTTGGAGGAACCAGTGTGCTTGACCGAAGAGGAGACGGGCAGTTCTTGTGAAAGCAATCCAAGTCGAAGAAGGAGCTGTTCTCCGTCTGGAAGTGAGGCGAAGCTGTATGATTTGTGTTGATGCAGAAAGGTGAGATGAAAAGGGAAGGACCACCAGTACTTGATAGCTTTCTTTTGCAGTACTTGTAGAAGTGGTTTCAGAGCCTGCCGCTTCTGAATGGTGGTGGGGAGAGATCAGTGTATATTTAAATGGGGTGGCCTTGCATGAGCAATTGATCCGATGATTTAGAAACCCTCATCACCTCCTCCTTGACCTTGTAAAAATGAGGTTTCACTATGATGTCCTTTGGAGAGCCGTCAGGGAGGGGGGCTCTCAGGGCTCTGTAAGCCCTAACAAGTTCAAGGTGATGCGGCGGTATAGTGGGGATCATTTCTTGTATGAATGCTGTGACTGCAGCCTCAACATCTTTAATATTCTCAGGCAGTCCTCTTATCCTGGAATTGTATCTCCTGGATCTATTTTCCAGCTCATCGATTTTAGATAAAGCCGTGTTCAACTGGTCATGTAGATCCTGACTTCTTGCAGTATTCTTGTTCACTCTAAGAACCGTCTGATCTGTTTTGCTTTCAATGGCCTCAATTCTGGACCCCAGGTTCTGTAGGTCAGAGTGTATGGCAGAGGTGATTTGTGAGGCAGTTTGGGCCAAGCCCTTAGAGAGCATCTTAGAGACTGTGGACATAATATAGGAAAAGTCCTGCTGTGCATTAATGGGCAAAGGTGATGTACCCTGTGGAAGGCCTTGGAGTTCAGGGTTGGCAGTGGATGCCGTAGACACGATCTGGGGGCGATCTGGGGGTAGTGTGGGGCTGTGGAGCACTGGCCTGTGCTGAGGGGAGGGTGCTGGAACGTCCGAGATGTCTTCACCGCCATCGGGCCCCGGGCCTTGTGCTGCAGCGGTCGCCATCTTGGGGCTGCAAGGGCGGGAGGCCGCCGCGTTCAGCTGGGCAGATAGGTCCCTGCGGACCTGCGAGCCGGGCATCAGATGTCCCCAGATGGTCCTTGGGGTAGCGGGGTGCCGGTGGTATAAGAGCCAAGGCGGAGCAAAGCTTGTGTGGGCTGGCGGGGCCCCTTTTGAGCTGGAGCGGGACGGAGCTCCCGGGTTAAGCTTCCATCCGGGTAGCCGCCGCGCATGCTCTGTAGCTCCTGCTGGGTTTTGCTTATAATACCCTTGTGGAACTAATCAACCGACTGTCTATTATTTCTTATGGGGGAATTTTGCTATGATATACGAGTGCTTTGTATTACAAGCATTTTTCTGGAACCAATTATGCTCCCAGTCCAAGGTTTTAATGTAGTTAACCTGATTTATATGTGCCTGATTGAAGGAATTATGAAGAACATTTGGTGACTAATGTGATAATCATGTATGATTGCTTATATGAACCAGAATCCGGAACAGGTCTTAAGGCCCAACTCCAGGTTTGGACACCATCCACTGGGGAAAATTTTTTTTATTTTTATTTTTTTCAGTGCACATCATTGTTCTATTGTCTTCTGCTTGCTCAGATGACATCCTGGAGTCCTCTTCTCCCTGAGTCGAATGTAGGGGGGGTCTATCAGCATTGTCCTGTGAGTTCACCAATGGCAAATGCAAGGGAAAGTGATTTGAATGGCATTGGGAGTAATTTTAAAGACCAGTGGTGCAAAAAGTAGAAGGATGCAGGGGAAGTGGAAGAATGCGGAGGGGGCAAGTAGTGCTTGGGGATACCTATGGGCTTTTTTTCTTTTTAATGACTTTATGTTAATTAATACATTTATGTTGGTGTACAGTTGTAAGTGGTAAGACTTAACAGACTTAACAGATCTGCAGGGTTCAGTTAGGATGTGTAGATTTTTTCCTTTCCTCTTTGTTAACAAAACATTTTGTGTCATAATTCAGCCCCATCTCATCCTCTTTTCAGTCTGAGGCATTTTTGAATATTCAGCATCATCTTATGTTATTGCAAACATTTTCATTTCCTGACTACAACAGGCTATTTGTGCCTTGGTACAGAAATCAAAGTCAGGCTTTACCCTCTTAACTTCCTCTAACCAGGGGCAAAATAAAACAGTGTAATCTGTGTAAAATCTGTAAGCATGGAGACGAAATTCTCATCCACTGCAAAATATTGTTTTAAAAATCAACAAAAATGGTTTGGGCAATGTTTTATGTTATTTATTTTTCTATTTACATTTGTATTTTAAACTGATGTTTTAAATATATATATATATATATTTTTACTATTTATAAATACATCTTAATTTCACAAATGCATATTTAATTGGAGGTGCACCCATGACACTGGATTCAAATGGTAAGATGGGTTTTCTAAGCATAGAGCACAAGATATGCTGTTTGTTTTCAGCCTGTCTCTCTTTAATTGGCATTCTGTTCAGAGCCACACAGTGCAAAAAGAAAGAGAAAAAGTCAAGACTCTGAATCATGCATATAATACAACATTTAGCTACTGAGCTCTATAAACAACTGACTTTTGTTCAGAACAAATATTAGAATTGACTTAAAAAGCATGCCCAAGGTGAAACCCATTGACTAGAAGTTGTAAAAAATATTCATATGTCATTTTTTTATATTTGAAATTAAAATATTTTTATGGATTTGAAATGATTCATCAGTTGTGTAGCGGATGCAGGGGCAAAAGTTCTATGCATACAACAAAGCATACAGAAACAATACTAATGGTAAGAAACAGTGGTTTGGTGTCTAGGGCCAATTTAGGGTCACTGTTAGTTCACCTTCAAGGGGGCAGTTCAGCTTACTCTACTCTTTTACAAGGTGGTGAAAGAGGGAAGTTGGGAAAGAGAAGTAGAAGAAGCAGAGGGGGGAGAAACGGGCAGGAGAGACGGGGGGGGGGGGGAGAAAACCGCCATGCAAACGAGGGAGGGAGGCACCAACTCTAGGCACAACAAAAGAATACCCTTGCAGTAGGGTAAATGCTTATTATTTCTAGGGGTGCTGTAATAAGGAGAAAAATGTATCATAGTACATGCTCTGGCAGGCTCCACCAAGCAGTGCAACCTCTCCTATTAATACTGCCTCTTGTTCCACTTCATAGACATGACTGGCATTTGGGGGTTAAGAGTTGGAGGTCCACTGCAAGGATAGAATGTTATTAATTTCCATGGGCTTCAAACATTTGGCTAACAGATTCACTTTACATGCCACATTAAATAATTTTGCTACACTGCAGCACCTTCCTACTGAAGGCCTTATCTGCACCTGACAGTAAGTCTAGTCTATAGTGCCGAAGGAAAGTAGAAAAGCTGGACCAGGTAGCTGCCTTGCAGACTTGTTCAGGCGAAGCACCAGGTCTTTCAGCCCAGGAAGCAGCCACTGACCTAGTAGAATGGGCAGCAATACCTTCAGGAGGATCCCCCCCCCCCCAGCCTTGTAGGCTTCTTTGATTGCCCACTTAAGCCACCTTCCTAAAGTACTTTTGGAGGCTTTTTCTCCTTTGCGGGTTTCTGTGAAGATTATGAAGAGTGTGTTTGATTTTCTGAAATCTTTGGTCACAGATAAATAATGAAATATACATCTTCTCACATCTAAAGTATGGAAGATCTCCTCCTTAGCGTTAGCTAGAGACGAAGAAAAGGTAAGTAGTACTATTTCCTGAGTATGATGAAAAGATGTAGAAATCTTAGGAAGAAAGGCTGAATCCGTTCTGAGAATTATTCAGTCCGGAAATATAACTAAAAAAGGACCTGCGACTGGCAAGGCCTGAAAGAGGTGCTTCCTCTAAAGGTTCAAAACAGAGTTTTAGTGAATCCTTGTAACACAAGAGACAAATCCCATTTGGAAAAAAACTTTCAGGGCTATCCACCTATTTCGTCCTAGGGCCCTCAAAACCTAATAATTAAACTTTCTTGTGATAATGTTTTCTCATAAAAAACTGAAAGAGCCGCCACTTTGGTTTTTAGGGTGCTGGCTGTCAGCCCCTTCTCCATTCCTTTATTGAGGAATTCCAAAACTGAAACTACCTCTTTAATTTGAGGTCTCTTGAAAGAACACCAGGAATTATATTTCTTCCACACCTTCATGTAGATAACCCTGGTCACCTTTTTTCTACTAGAAAGAAGGGTGGTAATAATTTTCTCTGAAAGACCCCTGGCCCTTAAGAGGTCTTCCTCAGAAATCAAGCTGTCAATTGTAGACAATTCGACTCTGGATGGTTCAGGGTTCCCTGCATTAGTAGGTTCCTCCTGAGTGGAAGTTTCCAGGGGGGTTTCATGGTTAGATTTAGACGTGGCGTAAACCAAGGGCTCTTTGGTCAAAAGGGAGTGATTAAGACCAAATCTGTGCATTCTTCCTTGAACTTCCTGAGGACTAGCGGTATCAGCTGGAAGGGGGGAGAATGCATAGCACAAGGGGAAGTCCGACGGATGAGCAAGGGCATCTAGACCCGAAGCCTGATCCTCTTTGTGAAGGGAAAAGAATATTGGTGCTTTTGCATTTTGCTGGTTTGCAAATAGATCGACCTGGGAATGGCTTCAGACTTCCGCAACCATCAGGAAGACTTCCTGGTTTAGGCTCCATTCTACTTCCACTATCTTTCTTCTGCTTAGGAGATCTGCCAGGAGATTTTGGGAACCCTTTGGGTGAATTGCTGTTAGAGATGCCACATTTTGTTCTGCCCAGGTAAGTAACTGCATGGCCAGATCTGAGAGAGTCCTGCTCCTTGTTCCCCTCTGTTTTGACACATAGGCTACAGCCCTCATGTTGTCCGACAGGACCTTAACATGTTGATCCCTGACAGCTTGATGAAAAAACAGAAGACCCAGAAAGATTTCCTTCATCCGTGGTCTGCCGTTTGTTTAAAGGAAAAGATCACATCAGGCCTTTGTCAGATTGATCGGGTTTCGCCACCACCAGAGAGCCATCTTTACCCTCGTGGCAATGCTGAATGGTTTCTCTAGGCATTCTAGATGTGACCATTTCTGTAGAATGTCCATCTGGAGAGAGCGAGAATGTAGCCTGGCCCACTGGACGGCTGTTATGGATGCGGTAAGCAGCCCTAGCACTGCCATAGCTACTCGAACCATCACAGTGAGGTTGGTCTGAATCTGACCCCTTCGCAGGCTGGACCTTTATTATTTCTTCCTAAGGGAGAAAAACCTTCTGAAGTACTGAATCTATTGTGTACCCTAAAAAAATGAATCTCCTGTGCTGGAATCAAGTTGAACTTTTCCAAATTTAGGAGCCACCCTAAGCTTTTGAGGTGGGGCAGAGTCTCCTGAAGGTTTGTTGACATCTGACTTCTGGAGTCTGCAAAGAGCAAGAGGTCATCCAGATAAAGGGCAATGGACATCCTCCTCAATATCCGTGGTTCCAGCGCTTCTGCCATCACCTTTGTGAACATTCTGGGAGAAGACACGACCAAAGGAAAGAGCCCTGAATTGAAGATGCCAAATCGATTCCCCCAAGTTGACAGCGAGCCGGAGAAACTTTTGACAAGACTGGCCTATTGTAATGTGTAAATAAGCATCCCTCATATCCAATGACGTCATTAAACACCCTGGGGACAGAAGCTTCATCACCGAGTAGATTGTATCCATCCAGAATTGTCTGTACCGTATTGATTTGTTTAGAATCTTTAGGTTTAGGATCAACTGATATTTGCCAGATGGTTTCCTTACCAAAAAGATGTGTGAATAGAAGCCTCGGCCTTACTGTTACAACTTCCTGCTGTATCAGCTCCTGTAAAAGTGACATCATTACGGAAGCATTTTCTTTGTCCCTTGGGAGAGGGGCGACATAAAACCTCCTTGGGGGTGTTTCCGAGAACTCCAGGTTCTAATTCCGGCAACAATGTTCCTGATGAAAGGACTTAAGGTTATTTGCTCCCATTGAGGGAGGAAAACCCATACCCTTTCTCCCACTGGGAGGAGGATGTCATTTGCTCTTGGCAGACTGATCCAGGTGTCTGAAAAGCACCCCACCTCTTCCCTTGCCCCTCTGGGAAGACCACCTGGTCTTCTGGCCCTGTTCTCTACTTCTCTGGGACTGAGGAATAAGATGACATTTTTTCTTGAGAGGCTGCTTCTTTTTAGAAAAGAAGGCTTTCTTCTTATCAGCTGCTCTATCCAAGACTGTTTCCAGATCTGGCCTGAACAAGAAATCCCCTGAAAAAGGAATCCTGCACAATTTGGTCTTGGAAGCCGAGTCATCTTACCAAGTCTTGAGTCAAATAGCGTGTCTGGCTGAGTTGACCAGTGCTGAGGACCTTGCAGACATTTTAATTGATTCTGCAGAGACATTAGCCATATATTTGACTGCTTTCAACAGTAATGGGAATGATTCGAGTAAATCTTTTCTTGATGTTCCCGCTTCCACATGCCCCTTAAGCTGTTCTAACCAGCACTCCAATTTCCTGGCAACCACTGTGGAAGCCATAGCCGGTTTAAGACTGAATGAGGTGGGATCCCATGCCTTTTTAAGAAGAGAATCCCCTTTTTTGTCCATTATACCCTTTAAGACGTCCATATCCTCAAATGCCAAATCTGTGCAACGAGAGACTTGAGAAAAAGCTGAATCCACTTTGGGCCTTTTATTCCAAACATCGGTTTTATCATCTTCAAAGGGGAACCTTCTCCTAAGGGTCTTGGAGAAAACAAGGGTCCCTTTCAGGATCTTTCCACTCCTTTTTAATTGCCTGTGACAGAACCTTATGAACTGGAAATACCCTATGTTTGGATTCATCCAGTCCCTGATACATTCTGTCATGTACGGAGAGTTGAACCCTTTCCTCCTGGATCTCGAGAGTAGTATAGATTGCTTTAAGCAACTCATCTACTTCTTCTAAAGATAATTTATATCTAGAAGTTCTGGAAATATCCTCTTCTTCCTACTCATCTGAATCCTTGAGAGAAAGAAGTGTACTTGCTCCTTCTCCCTCTGAGTCACTGGCCTCTGCCGACTTTGAGGTGGATGCCAAGGAGCTGGATAAAGTATTCGGCTGGGAATCTGTGTTGCTGGCACTTTAACTATAAGGAATGTACTGAACTTAAAGTATCTGTTAACTATTTCATGGAAGAAAACAAATCCTTACATTGCTGTGATGATTCCTCTTTAACGAGGTCTGCTATCCAACTTTTGCACAGTGGTTTTGGCCATGCATCTCTCAGGGGGTTCTTACAAGAAGGACACTTCCTTTGTACTGAGGGAAACCTTTTAGTTTTAACCGTGGTTTTGACCTAAAATTAGAACATAAATAAAAAACCAGCAGTCACCCTAACAGTTGAGACTAATAGCTAACAGTGAACAGACTACCACCACCTAGAGGAGAAACCAAGGCTCCTAAAACCTGTGCCAGCAAACAGTAAATGACAGAGTCCCTGCCTAAACTGTAAGGCTGAGAACTGTAATCACAGCACTTACAGAGCGGGCTTCCACAGGAGGAAAAAACAAAACATACAATACCAAGGCCAATAGTGAGGACAAAGGCACCACTGTACCCCTCTTACCTTGGCCTGGCCAGTGCTCGCGGCGCCTGCTTCCACCGATGATGCAGCCCTCTCCTCCCATCACGTGTAGAGTGTGCTGCAGAAAATGACAGAACCACCGTCTGTTTAAAATCTCTGCTTCCAGCGTCCCCTCACCGCGGGACCGTAAGCAGAAGCACCGACTCTTCAATCAGCCCCCTGACCCTTGCGTTTCAGCGGCTGGAACCACAGCCGCCGAGCCCTCAACGGAAGTCCTGCCTACCGGAAATTACGCACTCACCGGCTGGGACCCAGGACTGACATGCGGGAAGTTCCATGATAACGGCTCCCCGCCTGGACTGCCTGCCAGCCCACAACCTGCGGACCCTGGGCACACAGGCAAGACCCCCGACGAGGCATTGCTCCCCTGAGCTGGAAAGATTGGGGGCTCCAGAACACCCCCTCCACTACACCTGGGGAGTGCTGGGATGGTCATCTCATATCAAAAAGCCTAGGAGGTAAGTCTACCTTTTCTCCTCCTGGAGAGAGCGCAGCCCCCCTAACTGGTTCCCTGCAGCGCTTCAAACATGGCGGAGGAAACACAATAACTGAAGGCATGGTGGAAGAGGAGGGATTTCCTGGGAAAATTGGGTGGATATATGCTCTCTACAGTGGCTGCCCTGAAAGGCGATTTGGGAAAAAAGTTTTTCTTAGTTTCTGTTATACAATTTTTCAAATAAGTAGGCACTGATAGGCTGCACTGGTGGGCACTGATGGGGCTGCACTGATCATCAGGGCACTGATGATCAGTGCTCTGATTATCAGTGTAAACAATGTGGGAAGATGTCTATGAATGCCCTCCCAGAACTAGCCAACCGCGCTGTAGCCATCTTTTGGCTATAGCGCAGACGGCAAGTGGTTAAGGTAAGTTTTTAGGTCTGTGACTTACACTGAGGGGTATAGGGGAATGCCTTAAAGGGCAACTTTTTAAAGTTCCCCTTTAGGGCTGATCTCCAGGCCTGATTGGCCCTGATTGCTGCACCGTCTCTCAGTTTCAGCTCTGCTGTGCAATGGATTACAAGAAACTGATACAAAGTCAATTTCAGATACTTATACAGGTTGTATAAAAATTTATTTAGTGTTGATTGATGTTTTGTTTTGCTTGGACTTTTGCTTGAATTGAGGTCCTTTACACCTTGTTCAATTATACACTGGATGGACCTATTCTGCTAGCAAATTGTGCCGTGACAGTAGGTGACAGGTAACATGGTAGCAGTGGCATGTTTTATGTAAGTGATGCTTTCACTTGTCTGATTTTGCAAATTCTGATTACAGACAAAGGCATACACCCTCTAGTGGCACCAAATGTGCATATAAAATGTTATAATGAAAAATATGATACATGAAAATATTATATGAAATATGTTAAAAATGTAATTGATGATAAATTAACATACTGTAGCTAGAAATACCTAGAACTTAAACTTGCATATTTAGCACCACATGTAGTAGATGTATAGTATGAAGCACACTCTAGGGTCCATGTGGCAGATGACCCTTTCTCCAGTGCCATTTTGGTACTACAGCACCAGTGTTGAGAGATAACATTCTAACTTATGACTATTACATAAATGTTGCTGAAAATCAAGTCAAGCAAATAAAATACATTTATTGCTTCACATCAGTAAGTAAACACAGTGAAGAGTTTTTGGTACAATTTGCAGGGAAATAACTAACAATTTGTATAGGTTTTTTATTTATTTCCACAATGTATAGAACTCACTTCAGTCTGCTATTCTCAATTATGCTCCCGATTTTCCTTGTCATAGATTTTATGCTTATTTTGCTGTTTTTCCTCCCACCTTTCTACCACAGTAAACAGATTTCTGGTTGATTATAAAAGGAGTATTAGGCCAAATTAAAAGACTGAAACACTCTCATTTATTTTCCTATACAACATATACATATATTTTGACTTTTTTTTTTTACCTGCTCATCTTTTAATTCAGACTATTTTTCCAGTAGCCAGCTTCGCATGACTGCGGATGAAAAGACGAAAAAAGCACAACTTGATTTATGAACTTTTAATGGAAAATCCCCATGGGTTATGTATAAATCTTATTTATAACTGGGAAAGGATGTAATAGACTTGCAATATATTTTCAAACCTTGGGAGTACGGAGACACTGTCCTGGTTAATCCATTAAAAATACAAAGCAGCTTATGATTCCTAAACAGAATTTGCTTAACCCTTTAGCAGCCAAAAGAAAATTACCTATTTACCTCCCTCCCCCCCAAAAAAGCTTGATTAAAATGACAGAAGCATTGATAAGAAAATATCAACAATTCTGCTTTGACAAACCATCAGTTGACAATGAAATCTGCAAAGTGGAACCTGAGATTAGATTTTGCAATCTCAGTGGTTTGTAGTGAACTAATAAAGTGCCAGGTCCTACTCTCATAAGAAGGTAATTACTAGGGCAATGATAACATCCCACATTATAATACCAATAAATAGACCTGAGATTCCCATTAGACATACCTCCCAACTTTCTGAAATGATAAAGAGGGACAGCCTTTAGCATACAGTCTGTAGGCAAATGAAACAGCACTGCCATGGCGCGGTGTTACACGACCACAAAGGTCGAATATGCAGAAAATAATTGGCGAAACCACACAAGGGCTTTTTGACCTGAGTTTTTTTCAAAATAACAAATGCAGTAAAATAGTAGTTGGATAAAAACGGTTTAGTCCAGCATAACACTTTTAGTTGTAAAACAGTGTACATTTGCAGTCCCCTCAAAATAACTCAACACACAGCCATTATAGTCTAAACAACTGGCAACAAAAGTGAGTACACCCTCCAATTAGTCATTTTCCCTCCCCAGTGTCATGTGACTCATTAGTGTTAGAAGGTCTCAGGTGTGAATGGGGAGCAGGTGTGTTAAATTTGGTGTTATCACTCTCCCTCTCTCATACTGGTCACTGGAAGTTCAACATGGCACCTCATGGCAAAGAACTCTGAGGATCTGAAAAAAAAAAAATGTTGCTCTACATAAAGATGGCCTAGGGCTATAAGAAGATTTACAAGACCCTGAAACTGAGCTGCAGCACTGTGGCCAAGATCATACAGTGGTTTAACCACTTGCCGACCGCCGCCCGACTATATACGGCGGCGGTCAGCCCCTCCCAGGCAAAGGGACGTACTGGTACGTCACTAGCCTGGGAGCCAATAGGGGGCGAGTTCGCGCCGCCGGAGGCGCGTGATCCCACCCCCGCTCGTTCACTAGGAAGGCCGCGCGTGTGACCGGCGGACCTGATGTCCGCCGGTCACTCGCGATTGTCGGGTGGAGAGGGAGAAAGGCAGGCGGCTAATGTAAACAAAGCCGCCTGTCATTCTTCCCTGTGTAAAAGCACAGATCATACGGTCCTGCTATATAGGACCGTTGATCTGTGCTGTTACACACACAGCCACATCCAATCACAGTTAGAAGCATGCCCCTAGGGACACACTTAACCCCCTCCCTCTCCAATAAAGTTAACCCCTTCCCTCCCAGTGTCATTTTTACAGTAACAGTGCATATGTATAGCACTGATTACTGTAGTAATGTCACTGGTACCCCCAAAAGTGTCAAAAATGTCAGTCAAGGGTCCGATCTGTCCGCCGCAATGTCGCAGTCCCGCAAAAAAAAACGCAGATTGCCGCCATTACTCGTTAAAAAAAAAAACAATAAAAATGACAAAAATCTTTCCCTTAGTTAGTAAACGCAATAACTTTTGCGCAAACCAATCAAAATATGCTTTTTGCAATTTTTTTTTAGCAAACATATGGAGCAGAAAACAAATTGGCCTAAAAGGTTAAAAAATTTAGATTTTTTACATTTTTTTTGGGGGGGAATTTCATATTAAAAAATGTGAAAAATATTGTTATTTTTGCAAAATTGTCGCTCTTTTTTTGTTTATAGCGCATGATCAAAAAAAATCGCACAGGTGATCAAATACCACCAAAAGAAAGCTCTGTTTGTGGGAAAAAAAGGACGTCAATTTCATTTGGGTACAGCGTCGCACGACCGTGCAATTGTCCGTTAAAGTCACGCAGTGCCGATTCGCAAAATAGGCCCTGGTCAGGAAGGGAGTAAAATCTTCCGGGGTTTAAGTGGTTAACAGGAGGTTCAGCTCAGAACAGGCCTTGCCATGGTTGACCAAAGAAGTTGAGTGTACGTGCTCAGCGTCATATCCAGAGGTTGTCTTTGGGAAATAGACATATGAGTGCTGCCAGCATTGCTGCAGAGGTTGAAGGGGTGGGGGGTCAGCCTGTTAGTGTTCAGACCATACACCACACACTGCATCAAATTGGTCTGCATGGCTGTTGTCCCAGAAGGAAGCCTCTTCTAAAGATGATGCACAAGAAAGCCCACAGTTTGCTGAAGACAAGCAGACTAAGGAGATGGATTACTGGAACCATGTCCGGTGGTCTGATGAGATCAAGATAAACTTATTTAGTTCAGATGGTGTCAAGCATGTGTGGCGGCAACCAGGTGAGGAGTACAAAGACAAGTGTGTCTTGCCTACAGTCAAGCATGGTGGTGGGAGAGTCATGGTCTGGGGTTGCATGAGTGCTGTCGACACTGGAGACCCGACAGTTCATTGAGGGAACCATGAATGCCAACATGCACTGTGACATACTGAAGCAGAGCATGATCCCCTCCCTTCAGAGACTGGGCCACAGGGCAGTATTCCAACATGAAAATGACCCCAAACACACCTCAAGTACGACCATTGCCTTGCTAAAGAAGCTGAGGGTAAAGGTGATGGACTGGCTAAGCATGTCCCCAGATCTAAACCCTATTAAGCATCTGTGGGGCATCCTCAAATGAAAGGTGGAGGAGCGCAAGGTCTCTAACATCCACCAGCTCCGTGATGTTATCATGGAGGAGTGGAAGAGGACTCCAGTGGCAACCTGTGAAGCTCTAGAGAACTCTATGCCCAAGAGGATTAGGGTAGTGCTGGAAAATAATGGTTTCCACACAAAATATTGAAACTTTAGGCCCAGTTTGCACATTTTTCACTTAGGGATGTACTCACGTTTGCTGCCAGCAGTTTAGACATTAATGGCTGTGTGTTGAGTTATTTTGAGGGGACAGCAAATGTACACTGTTATACAAGCTGTACACTCACTACTTTACATTGTAGCAAAGTGTCATTTCTTCAGTGTTGTCACATAAAAAAAATATATAATAAAATATTTACACAAATATGAGGGGTGTACTCACTTTTGTGAGATACTGTATGTGCATCAGATCAAATGAGGGACAGGTGAGGCTGCACAAGGGACAGAAGGATTTGGTCTCAAAAGAGGGGCAGGCCCTCTAAATAAGGGACAGTTGGGAGCTATGCCTTAGCATTTCTCTAATCAAGGGCTATGGGGAGATTTTGTTCTGAGATGGCACCTAAAGGAACTAGAAAGGGATTTAAAGAATTCATTTTGGCGGTCAATTAGTAGACTATATCTCCTGGCAGATTAGAAATCAGAATCATTTCTCTCTCAGCATTCAACACATCTACCCATCACTACTTGAAGCCTTTTTAACCTGCCACACAAAGCAGTACAAAAGCCTACTGTGCAAACTGTAAAGCATATACATATAAACTGAGCTCTGATTACCCTTTGTAGTGACTTGAATGAGGCTTCCTCCTTCAGCCCCGTTTAAACAAAGCACCCACCATTTCTGTTTTTTAGCAGTTACATAGTAGACCAAATTCAAACTATTAAGATAAAATGTTGCATAAGGGTGTAAATAGGTAATGTACATAGTACTTTCTGAAATACCTGGCAGTATGCTTGCAACAGACAGAAACTAAAACTGACAAAAGCTTGATTCTCACGGCATTCGTAAAAACGTATGCTTTCAACTTCTAGAAACAAGCAGAATAATCTGTTTCATTTATTTATGTTAGCATTTGGATTGATAGATCAATCGGCTTGCAGCTCTTTGTCCTGTAGGAGTCAACCGCCATATTGAAAAGGTAACGCCACTGTCACTGGATGAAAATAGCAAATGAAAAAACAATAATATAGCATATACAGTTGCTATACAAGCCATACTGTAATTGAATAATATTAAAAATTACCTTTCCTTTTTAATATCAAACCTTGTGATTTACTGTAAAATACAATATGGCAACCTGGACACCTTCTGTACACAGTTGGTGTACACAACGTCCCCAGAAATGTAATTTCCTGCTTATGTGATTGGCTCACTGATTTTCCCAGAAGTCTGCACTAAGGTACAAAACAGATTTTGGGCATCTTCTGAAACAAAATTTTTATTTTTGGTGAGATACTCCCAAAGGGTTCATCGCTTCTAAAGGGATACTGACAGTACAATTTACCTCATTAGCACACTACCAGTGCATCAGCTGAATAATAGTGAAAAAAGTTACACCCATTCAGATTAAATTTCCCTTCTCTGCACCCACTCCTTCACGGTTCCCTCCCTGCACCCATCCCTTCATGGCCCCCCCGCACTCATCCCTTCACGGTCTCCCCCCGAACCCACCCCTTCACGGTCCACCCCACACCCACCCCTTCTTGGTCCCCCCCGCACCCACCCCTTCACAGTCCCCCCCAGCACCCACCCCCTGCACCCACCCCCTCACAGTCCTCCCTCTGCACCCACCCCTTCATGGTCCCCTCTCTGCACCCACTCCTTCATGGTTCCCTCCCTGCACCCACCCCTTCACAGTCCTCCCCCCGAACCCACCCCTTCTCAGTCCTCCTCACACCCACCCCTTCATGGTCTCCCTCGCACCCACCCCTTCACGGTCCCCCCCGGAACATTCCCCTTCATGGTCCCTTCCTGAACTCACCCCTCCATGATCCCCTTTACTCAGCCCCTTCACGGTTTTCTTAGGTTCTCCTCCCGGCCAACCCGATCCGCCTCCTGTCCTAAATGGCCGGGAGGAGAAGCTGGAAGACAATAGCAAAAACTGATTCGCTAGTGTCACAAATGGGTGGGTTTGCGGCGCAGTACTCTGTGCCTCAAAACCAACCTTTTTCAAGCCAATTAGAGTCTCCGGCTCTAATAATGTGGCTATAGAAAAAAAAAAAACTCATACAAACATATGAGTCCGGCGCCCCACGAGCATTCCCTGCATGCAAACTGGGGGGGGGGGGGGGGGGCGGCGCTCCTGCGACCCTTATGGACCGTCCGCTCTTGGAATTTTCCCAACTGAGACACAGTCAGACATTTTTTAAAGGATAACTGTACTTTTAAAGACATTATTCACCCTTCAGCATTTGATGGAACAAGGTACCTTAGATATTACACTAACGTAGCTTGCTGTATGGCCTGCTTTCTGTAGTTCCACTTTATCTACACAAACACCAGCTTTCAGTGAGTCAGAAGAATGACCATAGGATAAAATCAATCCACCTGAAGTGATAGCAAGGATCAGTATTGATGAGTTTTTTGCAGAGTAGTGGTCCCCCTCACATAATACATCTGGCCCACAGACCAGTGAGCTAAAACAGCTTTGCAATGAATGTAAGGATGTATCTCTCCCCAAAGAGGTGCAAGCAATTCCCTCTATAAATATGGTCCTTCCCTCTTTACATGATGCTAATTTCAATCATCATTCTTTATCTTTTTCTTCCTGAACGGCATTTGGTTTGACCCTAAACCTCCCACACAGAAGAATCAAGCTCGTGTCTTCTTTTTAATTTACTGCAAGCAAGAGGCTAAGAAGCTACATAATTAAAACAAAGATTTCCGATTCCACAACAGGTGCGCGTCTGAGCACTTTTATTTACTCCCCTATTTTTAGAAGTAGACTTCTTGCCTGCATGCTTTCTGTTTGACTTTTTGAAGTTCTGTGTTGTCTAGAGGCCCTTGGTACTGACAGCTGCCATTCACCTGCAGTCACCCCCTGTCACCCCCTCTGTCCCTTACCAGAATAGCTGCTGCATCTCCAGGGGACATCTACAAAATGTGCCAAGATGAGGTCTGACAGCATGACATCTTCAGTACAGCCGGACTATGCTTTGATGAAAAAAAAAATGCATCCAGCTCATTGGGGTGAGTGACAGAGAAATGTTAGGTCTTGCTCTGATATAATGTACATATTCCACTGGCACATAAGGGGTTTCATTAAAAACAATGACTGTGTAAAAAAAAAAGCAAGACAGTGGTCAACCCTTACTGCTCCTGCTGTTCTTTACATTTTGTTACATGTTTCTTTACACCGAGCACCCCATCCTGGTAAAACTATTCCTGCAAGAAATAGTCTGGATTGCATTTGCTCTAACGCTCCTCTCTACATTAATCCAGTATCCTGTAGAATGTGGCATGCTTATTGGTTACAAGATACCCAGTTGCCAGATTATTCATTTCAACAACAATCTTCGCAGAGGAATACACTATATTGTCAAAACTATTAGGACGCCTGCTTTTACACGCACATAAACTTGAATGGCATCCCAATCTTAGTCCGTAGGGTTCAATATTGAGTTGGCCCATCCTTTGCAGCTATAACAGCTTCAGCTCTTCTAGGAAGGCTGCTCACAAGGTGTAGGAGTGTGTCTATGGGAATGTTTGACCATTCTTCCAGAAGCACATTTGTGAGGCCAGGCACTGATGTTGGACAAGAAGGCCTAGCTTGCAGTCTCCGCTCCAATTCATCCCAAAGTTGTTCTGCCAGGTTGAGGTCAGGGCTCTGTGCAGGCCAGTCAAGTTCCTCCATCCCAAACTCGCTCATCCATGTCTTTATGGACCTTGCACTGGCCTGCACAGAGTCCTGACCTCAACCCAATAGAACACCTTTGGGAAGAATTAGAGTGCAGACTGCGAGCCAGGCCTTCTCTCCAACATCAGTGCCTGACCTCACAAATGTGCTTCTGGAAGAATGATCAAACATTCCCATAGACACACCTCTAAAGCTTGTAGACAGCTCTCCCAGAAGAGCTGTTATAGCTGCAAAGGGTGGGCCAACTCAATATTGAACCCTGCATTAACGTTCATGTGCGTGTAAAGGCAGGTGTCCCAATACTTTTGACAATATAGTGAATATGTGCATTCACAATATTTTAGGCACGTTGTAAACCTCTCGTGTAGGCATCCACCCAAAAACAGCCCTGAGACTGCTGATCTTTAATGTGATGTCAGCAGTCGCAGCAGCTCAAATGACACTCTTTAGTACAGCTAGTTGTATATATGTAGTTATAGCAGCTATATAAAAGGTTGTAAAGAACACAATTAGAGACTCCCAGAAGAAAAGAGGGCTATGACATGCAAGGGGAAAGATGGCTGTGCTAGGTAATGAACTAGTCAAAAAGTTCAAAAAGTAATTTACGCTCAGGACTAAAAAGATATATAGTTACAAACTTAGTCAGGTTGCAAAAACAAAAACATTTCAACCAAAAGAAAATTTAAAAATGTATATAGTCAGGTAAACACAACATATGTTATATTTTCAATGACCAGCCAGCAGGTGGAGCTGCAGAATCCTTTTCATGTTTATCAGGCTAATCTTTTTTGCTTTGCCTAGAAAATATATTTTTTAGAGGGGAAATATGTCCAAGTTTCAGTTTTCTCTTTACAGACAGTTTTCACCTTAACCATTTCCTACCTAAAAAAAAAAAAACAAAAAAAAAAAACATATAAACCCCAATATGCTGCACATGTGCCAGTTACACATTTATGAAAAAGGTTCATTTTTTTTTTTTTTTACCTCTTTTATTTATTTGGTTTGAGAAACTGTGATGTTGAAGCTCCATACCAGGCTCATATCTTTTACAACTTTATAGACTGGAAAAAATTCCAAGCCCATGGCAGAGAGCATCATGTGCTGCAAGTTATAGGCTGCTCACATGCACAAGAATCAGTAGCCCAAAGGGATCTTATGTATAGTGGAAGGAAATAAACATATGGTACAGCAAAAGCAACCACTTTACTACAAACTGGAGGGCAAGACTTTTATATAGCAAAGCATGGATGAATTATTCCTGTTAAAGATGCTTTATTTGATTGTTTCAATCATCACAGCCATGGAATTTAGGGTTTTAAGACATCATATGTGACAGGGCTATAAACAGATTACAGTGTATATATATATATAGATAGATAGATAGATAGATAGATAGATAGATAGATAGATAGATAGAGACATACAATTATATATAAATATATTTTATATATATATATATATATATATATATATATATATATATATATATAAATCAATTAAATAGCATGGAAACTATATTATGTTAAAAATCATTTGTAATAGTGCAATCAGATTATGAATGCAATGAAAAGAGAATTGCCACATATTGAAACATACACACGCACACACACCTTCATGAATACACATAAATATGTTGATTGGTACTTAATGCATTTAATATAAAAATCATCATATACAGATCAGTAAATCAGTAACCAGATAATAGGTTAACAATACAGACTAGTTTAAATACATTTCTAAGAAAAAATTACATAAAACAACAAAAATACAATGTTAGTTACACAATAAGTGAGAATAGGAGGGAAAATATTTACAGTAAACTGTTGCAAAAAAAGATATCTAGTAAGGTGTAGAACTTGGTGATATATTTCAATGTCAATAAGTGCCTAGGCTTTTTTTTTTGTTCCTTTTTGTAAATTAGCATTCATTAGCGAGAGCAAAGTAAGGGAGTAAAAATTAGTTAGTATGGGGCATGCATTTCTAGAGCCTCCTGAAATTATGATATTTTTGTTTTAATGTATAAATGTATATTTAAATGTATGAACAGAACAAAACATATTCAATACATTTCTCCAAGGCATGGCCATTTCTCCATGTTTTGCCTCTTTAAAAAAAATGCCACAAGTACAGAAAAATCCTTGTTGATTCTTCCAGAAATCCAATAGACTCCCAACTTCCTGTTTGAGTAATAACTTCCTGTCTGAGTGATAACTTCCTGTCTGAGTGATAACTTCCTGCCTGAGTTATAACTTCCTGTCTGAGTGATAACTTCCTGTCTGAATGATAACTTCCTGCCTGAGTTATAACTTCCTGTCTGAGTGATAACTTCCTGTCTGAGTGTTAACTTCCTTTTTGAGTGATAACTTCCTGTCTGAGTGATAATTTCCTGCTTTGAGTAGTGCCTGCGCACTCAAGCAGTGATATCAGCCCTGTCCCGTTTACACGTTTGACTCCCAACTTCCAGTCTGAGTGTTAACTTCCTGTCTGAGTGTTAACTTCCTGTCTGAACGATAACTTCCTGTCTGAGCGATAACTTCCTGTCTGAGTGATAATTTCCTGCTTTGAGTAGTGCCTGCACACTCAAGCAGTGATATCAGCCCTGTCCCGTTTACCGCTAAGAACTACAGAACATCCCCCACCCCCGATGTTATAGAGTTGGGGGGAGGGATCACAATCCACTTCCTTTGATGACAACACTGTTCCTCCATGGATGCAGTACACTGACTGAGCATAGGTACCCTAGGTTAGGATGTATGTTAGGAAAACTAATGCAGCCATTACAATGAACCATTTTTGAACCAGGCTATGTCTTTCAATGTGGGATTAGCAGCCCGGTATTTATCAAGTGCTGTTTATGAATGGCACTGGATGAATAGCCATCAGGCTTCCGATCTGCTTAGCGATAGCTGGGTACACAGAGACACTAAACCAAACTTATCCGAAAAATTGGGTGCCATGTGGTTGCTGTGATTTGTCGTCACAGCAATCACATAGTACTGTTTACAGTGCTGATCCCTCCCCTTCCCCTAAAATAGGAGAAGGAGAGTGAATGAGTCATTGTGAATGGGGACAGAATGAATGGATCTGCAGCTGCAGGATCCCTCGTTCTGTTTTAGTAATGCAGTGTTCATTTTTATTAACCCTTTCCTGCCCCCTCCTCTCCTACACATACTATCTCTATGCTCTCCATGCAATCTGCATGTTAACTCTCATCCTTAACCTCCCTTATCCTGTATATCTGAATGTTACCTCTCGATTTCTTTCCTGCCACTACATGTGGCCAGTACATTAACTCCTTTATTTCTTCCTTCCTCTGTATATGATCTGTACAATATTATATCTGGTGCATCATTCTCATAATCTGTGTTCACCTCCCTCAGTACTGGCATGCTTCCTCATTTCCCAAAAAAAAAAAAAAAAAATTGTGGCAACAAAAATGAGAGCATCTTGGGGTGTCTGCTTTCCAAAAAAGGGTAATTTATGGAGTTTATGTACTATTCTGGCATTTTTATTTTAAGAGAAATTAAGGAAAGCTGTTTTTTTCCGAATTTTTGGTCTTTTCTCCTTTTTTTTTTTTAAAATAGAACTGTGGTTATTAAATATCAAAAGAAAGCTCTATCTGTCTCTAAATATATTATATGAAACTCATTTGGATATAGTGTTGCATAATGTCAGAGGAAAACAACACATGAAATGGAGAGGCTGCACACCCCAAATATGGACTAGAAAAACAAAAGCAAAAACCCCCAGGGGTTTTTAGGCAGCAAAGAGGTATATTGAATGTGAGGGACTACAAATATATGTAAATAATCTTTATTAATAAATAGAGAAGAATTATAAAAAATCCCAAAAGGGAAAGTTATAAATTATGAGCTCTGGTTACAAATAAAGCAACATAACATTGCAAAATAGAATAACAATCACATAATGCAATTTTTATTCTATTTTCAATGTTATGTTGCTTTATTTGTAACCAGAGCTCATAATTTATAACCTTCCCTTTTGGGATTTTTTTTATAATTCTCTATTTATTAATAAATATTTTTTACATATATTTGTAGTCCCTCACATTCAATATACCTCTTTGCTGCCTAAAAACCCCTGGGGGTTTTTGCTTTTGTTTTTCTAGTGTTGCAAAATGGAGTAATTGTCAGTCAAACAATGACAGGGCTGAAAACTGAAAAATGGGCTGGTATTGAAAGGGTAGTACAGACTAGTATTCAAGTGGTTAAAGCGTAACTCCATTTTTGTTGAGAAGAAAACATTCCCCTCTGGGTGATCTATGTACATTGCAAGGATTATAACAAACTTGGTTGCAGATTCCTACCTTTTATTACTCTGGAGAAATCATTGTTTGTTCCTCTGTGCCCCTGTGCTGAGTCTAATGGGAGTGGTTTCATAATTATCAAGCAGCTGCTGCAGGATTAGGGCTCTAATGAGAAAAGTGACAGGGTCTGCATCCCTTTACAGGTTATTTACAATTTGGAGTATCTTACCAAAAAAGACATTTGTGTTGCAGTGGATACCGGAAATCTGACTTGTATCTTAGTGTAGACTTCTAGGAAAATCAGTGAGCCAATTACACAAGCAGGAAATTATGTTTCTGAGGGGTGTTCTGTGAACATTCCTTGTACGGAATACATCCAGGTAGCCATGTTGCATTGCATTTAACAGAAAATTACAGAGCTGCAAATTGAAATGGAATGGTAACTTTTAATAACATTCAAATATAATATTACTTGTGTTGCAATTGTAAACGCGATATTTTTTTTATTTGCTAATTATTTCCCCATGAAAGTGGATTTACCCTTTAACCACTTGCTGACTGCCCACCGCAGATATACTGTGGCAGGCTGGCTCTGCTGCATGAACCGTGCACCCCCATTAGGCAGTGGGAAAGCTGATCCACGGGCCGGCAGACCATTGGCAGACCGTTGTTCTCTCTGGAATGAACACAGAGCACCTTTGATCCTCCTATATAGGATCACAGGTCTCTGTGTTGATTCCACAAGTCCCTCCCCCATACAGTTAGAAAACACCCCTAGGCTCACACTTAAAGCTTTGATCGCTCCTGGGTTAACCCCTTCCCTGCCAGTGTAATTTTTACAGTAACAGTGCATATTTTTTAGCACTGATTACTGTAGTAATGTCACTGGTCCCCCCAAAAGTGTCCAAAAATGTCAGTCAGGGGTCCGATCTGTCTGCCACAATGTTGCAGTCCCGCTAAAAATCGTAGATCGCCTCCATTACTAGTAAATAAAAAAAATGACATAAATCTTTCCCCTAGTTTGTAGACGCGATCACTTTTGCACAAACCAATCAACATACACTTATTGGGATTTTTTTACCAAAAATATGTAGCAGAATACAAATTGGCTTAAAATGATGAAAGGATTTGATTTTTAATTTTTAATTTTTTTTTGGGGAATGTTATAAAGCAGTAAGTGAAAAATATTGTTTTTTTTTCAGAATTGTCACTATATAGCGCAATAAATAAAAATCTCACAGGTGATCAAATACCATCTGGAGGGAGAAAACAGGCGCCACACTAAGTGCAGTATATCAGGATGACATATTTATTTAAACCAACGAAAAGGTACTCACAAACGGTTGTGAAAAAACAGCATGACAATAAGAATGATGATCCCAGTGTCCGAATTCAGGATGGCACAAGCGGTCTCAGAGCGCTGGGCAGTAACGAATGGAAGATCGGTACTTCCCATCTACTGGGGACACAGCACTAGCCGTTCTGACATCACTTCCGGGATGCGTACTGGCGCCGGCGACGCGTTGTCGGAGCATGCGCTCCTTCCTCAGGCCGATAATGCACCATTTTGGACAAGGGCTTAAGTAGACAGGGGGACAGAGCCCGCTGGGTCCTAAAGAGTGCCATTATTCTAACTCGGGAGGAGCCCCCTGTGACACTGAACTGGGACAATGTGCATTGTGCGGAACACCCAAGCAGTAGTCATGAATGCAGTAATCAACATAAATCTACATCACTTAGCCAACAATATATTCAAGTTGATTTGAAAAAATAAAAATAATACAAATGACAAAAATGGGATTAATTGAAATAAATAAAACTAGAAAATAACAATGAATGATAATAATATTAAACAAAAAATAATAAGTATAGTAAATAAATTAGAAAAAAATATTATTAATAAAAATAAAAAATAATAAAAATGAAAAATATTATAAATAAAAATAATTTAAAAATAAAAATAATAATGAATATGAATAAAAATAAATATAAAAATAAAAATAGAAAAAAATAAAAATAATAAATAATAAATATAAAAATAAAAATAAAAATAAAAATAAATAAATGGATGAATAAATGCAATAATACTATAATGCAATGGTAATTTATATCATGAATCAAAGACATTTAAAAGTTTAAAATTATTTTAAAAGTACGCATTATATATATATATATATATATATATATATCTCCCCAAATTGTTACACATAGGGATATCTGATCTTGATATAATATAGTATAATTTAATACAGTTTAATATAATGTAGTATAATAAATATAAAACATAAATATATGTATAAATGTCATTATCAATTTCATAAAAGCCATCATATTAAAAATTATTAAAAAAATTATTAAAAAATTATTATTAGAAAACCGTTTTGTCTAAAAAAAGTTTTGTCTAAAAAACCATCAGCCACTACAGCCATCCACTGATGTATCCTATTAGGTTGTTCTAACTCCGTACATAACTAGTATTACAAAAAAGGTAAAGTGGCATAACTCTCAGAAGTCCAGTCCAAAAATGATTGGATGGGATTAAATGAGAGAATTGGTCTCAATTAGTGTTGAGCGAACACGGACTGTATTATTCGTGTTCGTACCGAATAATTGGATTTTTTGTACCCGAACACGGACACGGACACTTTACTGTATGTTCGGGTAAAAATCCGTGTTCGGTCGTTTTATTTCCGGGTTTTGCATGCTTTGGCGCTCTTTTCATGGCGGGCTTTCAACAGCCAATCAACAATCGTTTAACTGGTGTGCCTTAAGCCATCCCAGCCATGCCTGCAAATGTCTCAGTAGCTGTGATTGGCCGTCTGAAGCATGTGACCAAGTCTTTATAAGTTCGAGGCAGCCGCAGCGGCGTCATTATGCTGCTTAGATTCAGGGACAGAGCACACATCAACGTGCTGGCTGCTGATTAGGGAAAGATAGGCAGGAAAAAACCATTTGTGTCCGGATAGAATTGAGGGACAGGTCGGAGTGTTTAGGCAGGGCGAGTTGTAGGCATTTTAGGGATAGAGTCTGCTGAATTATAGGGTCAGTGTCTTCTACAAACTACAATCGATATTGCTGTGTGGGGGGTGGGGTCTGCACTCAATCCTGATCTACGATCTCTTCTCAATCCTGTTAGGGACAGAGTCTGCTGAATTTTAGGGAAACTGTGTTCTACAAACTACAATCGATATTGCTGTGTGGTGTGGGATTGGAGATAGGCAGGTGTCAGTGATCCACATCCATTTTTCTGTGTGTGAGCTGCAGTGAACACAATCTTTTTGGGCTGCAGTGAACACAATCTTTTTGGGCTGCAGTGAACACAATCTTTTTGGGCTGCAGTGAACACAATCTTTTTGGGCTGCAGTGAACACAATCTTTTTGGGCTGCAGTGAACACAATCTTTTTGGGGTGCAGTGAACAAAATCTTTTTGGGGTGCAGTGAACACAATCCTTTTTGGTGTGCAGTGAACACAATCTTTGTGGGGTGCAGTGAACAAAATCCTTTGTGGGGTGCAGTGAACACAATCTTTTTGGGGTGCAGTGAACAAAATCCTTTTTGGGGTGCAGTGAACAACATCCTTTTTGGGGTGCAGTGAACACAATCTTTTTGGGGTGCAGTGAACAAAATCCTTTGTGGGGTGCAGTGAACACAATCTTTTTGGGGTGCAGTGAACACAATCTTTTTGGGGTGGAGTGAACAACATCCTTTTTGGGGTGCAGTGAACAAAATCCTTTTTGGGGTGCAGTGAACAAAATCATTTTTGGGGTGCAGTGAACACAATCTTTTTGGGGTGCAGTGAACACAATCTTTGTGGGGTGCAGTGAACACAATCTTTTTGGGGTGGAGTGAACAACATCCTTTTTGGGGTGCAGTGAACAACATCCTTTTTGGGGTGCAGTGAACACAATCTTTTTGGGGTGCAGTGAACACAATCTTTGTGGGGTACAGTGAACAGAATCTTTGTGGGGTGCAGTGAACACAATCTTTGGGGGGTACAGTGAACACAATCTTTGTGAGGTGCAGTGAACACAATCTTTGTGGGGTGCAGTGAACACAATCATTGTGGGGTGCAGTGAACTCAATCTTTGTGGGGTACAGTGAACACAATCTCATACTTCTGAAGGTTTGAGGGTGCTGCCTGTTCCATACTCCCCCTACTCCTCATCTAGCCTTTTAGGGGTACAAACAATAGTAATTGGGGCCTAGTGTGGTTGTGTACGTGTGATATACATACACTTTTTTGGGATCATATTTTCTATTCCGCTATTTAATCAAAAACCTTTGGGGATCAGTTAAATTGGGGGATAGTCTGTGTTGGTACGTGTGAGAGAGATCCACCTTTCCAAGTTGTTGGGGTTCATCTCATACTTCTGAAGGTTTGAGGGTGCTGCCTGTTCCATACTCCCCCTACTCCTAGCCTTTTAGGGGTACAAACAATAGTAATTGGGGCCTAGTGTGGTTGTGTACGTGTGATATACATACACTTTTTTGGGATCATATTTTCTATTCCGCTATTTAATCAAAAACCTTTGGGGATCAGTTAAATTGGGGGATAGTCTGTGTTGGTACGTGTGAGAGAGATCCACCTTTCCAAGTTGTTGGGGTTCATCTCATACTTCTGAAGGTTTGAGGGTGCTGCCTGTTCCATACTCCCCCTACTCCTAGCCTTTTAGGGGTACAAACAATAGTAATTGGGGCCTAGTGTGGTTGTGTACGTGTGATATACATACACTTTTTTTGGATCATATTTTCTATTCCGCTATTTAATCAAAAACCTTTGGGGATCAGTTAAATTGGGGGATAGTCTGTGTTGGTACGTGTGAGAGAGATCCACCTTTCCAAGTTTTCGGGGTTCATCTCATACTTCTGAAGGTTTGAGGGTGCTGCCTGTTCCATACTCCCCCTACTCCTAGCCTTTTAGGGGTACAAACAATAGTAATTGGGGCCTAGTGTGGTTGTGTACGTGTGATATACATACACTTTTTTGGGATCATATTTTCTATTCCGCTATTTAATCAAAAACCTTTGGGGATCAGTTAAATTGGGGGATAGTCTGTGTTGGTACGTGTGAGAGAGATCCACCTTTCCAAGTTGTTGGGGTTCATCTCATACTTCTGAAGGTTTGAGGGTGCTGCCTGTTCCATACCCCCCCTACTCCTCATCTAGCCTTTTAGGGGTACAAACAATAGTAATTGGGGCCTAGTGTGGTTGTGTACGTGTGATATACATACACTTTTTTTGGATCATATTTTCTATTCCGCTATTTAATCAAAAACCTTTGGGGATCAGTTAAATTGGGGGATAGTCTGTGTCGGTACGTGTGAGAGAGATCCACCTTTCCAAGTTGTTGGGGTTCATCTCATACTTCTGAAGGTTTGAGGGTGCTGCCTGTTCCATACTCCCCCTACTCCTCATCTAGCCTTTTAGGGGTACAAACAATAGTAATTGGGGCCTAGTGTGGTTGTGTACGTGCGAGATACATACACTTTTTTTGATCATATTTCCTATTCCGCTATTCAATAAAAACCTTTGAGGATCAATTGAATTGCGGGATAGTCTGTGTCGGTACGTGTGAGAGAGATCCACCTTTCCAAGTTGTTGGGGTTCATCTCATACTTCTGAAGGTTTGAGGGTGCTGCCTGTTCCATACTCCCCCTACTCCTCATCTAGCCTTTTAGGGGTACAAACAATAGTAATTGGGGCCTAGTGTGGTTGTGTACGTGTGATATACATACACTTTTTTTGGATCATATTTTCTATTCCGCTATTTAATCAAAAACCTTTGGGGATCAGTTAAATTGGGGGATAGTCTGTGTTGGTACGTGTGAGAGAGATCCACCTTTCCAAGTTGTTGGGGTTCATCTCATACTTCTGAAGGTTTGAGGGTGCTGCCTGTTCCATACTCCCCCTACTCCTCATCTAGCCTTTTAGGGGTACAAACAATAGTAATTGGGGCCCAGTGTGGTTGTGTACGTGTGATATACATACACTTTTTTGGGATCATATTTTCTATTCCGCTATTTAATCAAAAACCTTTGGGGATCAGTTAAATTGGGGGATAGTCTGTGTCGGTACGTGTGAGAGAGATCCACCTTTCCAAGTTGTTGGGGTTCATCTCATACTTCTGAAGGTTTGAGGGTGCTGCCTGTTCCATACCCCCCCTACTCCTCATCTAGCCTTTTAGGGGTACAAACAATAGTAATTGGGGCCTAGTGTGGTTGTGTACGTGCGAGATACATACACTTTTTTTGATCATATTTCCTATTCCGCTATTCAATAAAAACCTTTGAGGATCAATTGAATTGCGGGATAGTCTGTGTCGGTACGTGTGAGAGAGATCCACCTTTCCAAGTTGTTGGGGTTCATCTCATACTTCTGAAGGTTTGAGGGTGCTGCCTGTTCCATACTCCCCCTACTCCTCATCTAGCCTTTTAGGGGTACAAACAATAGTAATTGGGGCCTAGTGTGGTTGTGTACGTGTGATATACATACACTTTTTTTGGATCATATTTTCTATTCCGCTATTTAATCAAAAACCTTTGGGGATCAGTTAAATTGGGGGATAGTCTGTGTTGGTACGTGTGAGAGAGATCCACCTTTCCAAGTTGTTGGGGTTCATCTCATACTTCTGAAGGTTTGAGGGTGCTGCCTGTTCCATACTCCCCCTACTCCTCATCTAGCCTTTTAGGGGTACAAACAATAGTAATTGGGGCCCAGTGTGGTTGTGTACGTGTGATATACATACACTTTTTTGGGATCATATTTTCTATTCCGCTATTTAATCAAAAACCTTTGGGGATCAGTTAAATTGGGGGATAGTCTGTGTCGGTACGTGTGAGAGAGATCCACCTTTCCAAGTTGTTGGGGTTCATCTCATACTTCTGAAGGTTTGAGGGTGCTGCCTGTTCCATACCCCCCCTACTCCTCATCTAGCCTTTTAGGGGTACAAACAATAGTAATTGGGGCCTAGTGTGGTTGTGTACGTGCGAGATACATACACTTTTTTTGATCATATTTCCTATTCCGCTATTCAATAAAAACCTTTGAGGATCAATTGAATTGCGGGATAGTCTGTGTCGGTACGTGTGAGAGAGATCCACCTTTCCAAGTTGTTGGGGTTCATCTCATACTTCTGAAGGTTTGAGGGTGCTGCCTGTTCCATACCCCCCCTACTCCTCATCTAGCCTTTTAGGGGTACAAACAATAGTAATTGGGGCCTAGTGTGGTTGTGTACGTGCGAGATACATACACTTTTTTTGATCATATTTCCTATTCCGCTATTCAATAAAAACCTTTGAGGATCAATTGAATTGCGGGATAGTCTGTGTCGGTACGTGTGAGAGAGATCCACCTTTCCAAGTTGTTGGGGTTCATCTCATACTTCTGAAGGTTTGAGGGTGCTGCCTGTTCCATACTCCCCCTACTCCTCATCTAGCCTTTTAGGGGTACAAACAATAGTAATTGGGGCCCAGTGTGGTTGTGTACGTGTGATATACATACACTTTTTTTGGATCATATTTTCTATTCCGCTATTTAATTTAACTGGGCCTCCATGCGAGACCTGTGTGCCTTGTTGCGCTGTTTTGAGTACTCCACCAACATGGCCAGTGGCAATGACGCCGTTCTCAGCTTAACTATCCCACTTCTATGCCTCCTTGAAAAAACAATTCGGGCGATGATGGAAGAGGATGTGGCACAGGATGAGGAGGAGGAGGAGGATGAAGAGGTAACATTTCCAAGGCTTTCAGGGCAGTCATTCGCAAGGGGCTCCGAGGGTGGGTTCCTGCACACGCAAACGCCAGGGACGCAATTGTCCAGCAGGGGCACAGTTCTGGAGGATGAGGAGGATGAGGAGGAGGAGGAGCTGGAGGAGGAGATGGAACCATGTTCACAGCAGGGTGGCACCCAGGCCAGCTCATGGCCATCACTGGTGCGTGGCTGGGGGGATACAGAGGACACGGACGATACACCTCCCACAGAGGACAGCCTTTCGTTGCCTCTGGGCAGCCTGGCACACATGAGCGATTACATGCTGCAGTGTCTCCACAACGACCGCCGAGTTGCCCACATTCTAACTTGTGCTGATTACTGGGTGGCCACGCTGCTGGATCCCCGTTACAAGGACAACGTACCGTCCTTAATTCACTCACTGGAGCGCGATCGCAAGATGCGCGAGTACAAGCGCACGCTGGTAGACGCCATGCTGCTGGCATTCCCATCTGACAGCGGGGCCACAGTGGAAGCACAAGGCAGAGGAGGAGGAGGAGGAGGTCGCCAACGCAACCAGGGCACCGCCAGCACCTCAGAAGGCAGGGTTAGCATGGCCGAAATGTGGAAAAGCTTTGTCAGCACGCCACAACAAACAGCAGCACCAGCAGCTCAGATGGAACGTCTTAGCAGGAGGCAGCATTTTACCAACATGGTGGAGCAGTATGTGTGCACACGCCTACATGTAGTGAATGACGGGTCTGCCCCCTTCAACTTCTGGGTCTCCAAATTGGGCACATGGCTTGAGCTTGCCCTTTACGCCTTGGAGGTGCTGGCGTGCCCTGCAGCCAGTGTATTATCTGAACGGGTATTTAGCACGGCTGGGGGCGTTATAACAGACAAGCGCAGCCGCCTGTCCAGAGACAATGTGGACAAGCTCACGTTCATTAAAATGAACCAGGCATGGATCCCACGGGACTTTTCCGTACCTTATGCAGAATAGCAATGGATACCGACCTTACCCACCCATTGTTCCATTTTTGCTCTTTCTCACTCTTTTGGGGTGTACCCTCATTTAAAATTTTTGAAAAGAAGCAGTGTTGGCTACCTCGTCCTCCTCCTCAGGGCCAGATTAATGTAGGGGCTATTGGAGCTGCAGCTCCAGGCCCCTACCTTTTATATAGGCCCCGGGTTGGCCATATTCACTGTTACCGCTCTTCTGTCACTTGTAAACACAGAAGTCTGGCTTCTATGCTCGCTTCCCCAGGCAGCACCCTCAGAACCTCCCCACACAGCGTGAAGGCCGGACAAGGAGGGACAGTTGGCGATGCATGGATGTGTTTATGGGCTTCAGAGACAGCATCCCATGTTGAATTAGGCATGCATGGCTGCACCCTTCCTCCTCTGGGTGCATGGCAAGGCACGGCCCTTAAGGCCCTTCAAAATCCTCAGCACCAAGCCCATGATGCTGTTAATCCGGCCCTGGTCCTCCTCCACCGCCGCTTCCACCTACACCGCCCATAGGTGTGCGCAGCCTATTGCATTAAGGTGTGCACCCCAAAGTTGAAATACACATGCATGTGTTTGCCAGCAGGGAGAGTAATGTATCGGGGCCATGTACCTGTAGGCAAGGAGAAATAGAGCAGAGCAGGTCCCAGGGAGATCTTTCCCATCTCCTTACTGGCAATGCTATGTGCCCTAGGTGATTAGGGTGTGCCCAGGCACACCCAGCACACCCTGTGCGCACGCCTATGTCACCGCCACATCCACCACCACCTCAACCTCCCTCCTACTCCATATGGGCCTCGTCCTTCAGAGATGAAGAAGAACATTGTTTTATTTTTCTGTTTTTTTTTTGTTGTTTTAAGTTATTTCCCTATCCACATTTGTTTGCAGAGCACTTGCCATGCTCTTAATTACGTTTTGCTGCCATTTGTAGCACTCTAGCCCTTTCCTTTGGTGTTTTAGAGCCATTTTAGTGCCTTAAAGTTCGGGTCCCCATTGACTTCAATGGGGTTCGGTGTCCGGGAAAAGTTCGGTAAAAGTCCGGGACACGGACCCGGACTTTTTTTTAAAGTTCGGCCGAACCCGTCGAACACGGACATCTAGGTGTTCGCTCAACCCTAGTCTCAATTTCTTCATTCAGACCACCCGGCACTAAGGTATCCAAGGTATAGATCCAATAGGCCTCCCTTTGGCATAATCTCTTAAAACGTTCTGCTGGCGCCAAAGTAGCAGGTATGGACTCAATAATCCACACCCTGAGGCCAAGAGATAGGTGTTCATGGTGCAGCAGGAAGTGGCGTGGAACACTGTGCTTATCGTCACCAGCCTCCATGAACCTGCGGTGTTCACCAAATCTCTTTCTGAGGGTGCGGATTGTCCTTCCTACATAGAATAGCCCACATGGGCTATATATATATACTATATATATAGTATTATTGCATTTATTCATCCATTTATTTATTATTTTTATATTTATTATTTATTATTTTTATTTTTTTTCTATTTTTATTTTTATATTTATTTTTATTCATATTCATTATTATTTTTATTTTTAAATTCTTTTTATTTATATTTTTTTTCATTTTTATTTTTATTATTTTTTATTTTTATTAATAATATTTTTTTTCTAATTTGTTTACTGTACTTATTATTTTTTGTTTAATATTATTATCATTCATTGTTATTTTCTAGTTTTATTTATTTCAATTAATCCAATTTTTGTCATTTGTATTATTTTTATTTTTTCAAATCAACTTAAATATATTGTTGGCTAAGTGATGTAGATTTATGTTGATTACTGCATTCATGACTACTGCTTGGGTGCTCCGCACAATGCACATTGTCCCAGTTCAGTGTCACAGCGGGCTCCTCCCGAGTTAGAATAATGGCACTCTTTAGAACCCAGCGGGCTCTGTCCCCCTGTCTACTTAAGCCCTTGTCCAAAATGGCGCATTATCGGCCTGAGGATGGAGCGCGTGCTCCGACAACGCGTCGCCGGCGCCTGTACGCATCCCGGAAGTGACGTCAGAACGGCTAGTGCTGTGCCCCCAGTAGATGGAAAGTACCGATCTTCCATTCGTTACTGCCCAGCGCTCTGAGACCGCTTGTGCCATCCTGAATTCGGACACTGGGATCATCATTCTTATTTTCATGCTGTTTTTTCACAACCGTTTGTGAGTACCTTTTCGTTGGTTTAAATAAATATGTCATCCTGATATACTGCACTTAGTGTGGCGCCTGTTTTCTCCCTCCAGCTCATCACAAGTCCCTCTCTACTTGTTTGCAGAGCAGCCTGCGGAGTGTGGTGCATGGAGACGTATGTACATGGACTCTATATATATATATATATGGACTCTTATTTTTATATAGACACCATTAGGCTACAGTGCTCATCATAGTAGCATTTGTTTGCATTGGAGCTTGTGGAAGCGTTTGGACACCTATTTCCCCTGTTGTGCGCCAGGTTCACCCCTTGTTTTCAGATCAAATACCATCAAAAGCAAGTTCTATTTGTGGGAAAAAAGGACATCAATTTTATTTAGGTACAGCGTTGCACGACCGCGCAATTGTCCATTAAAGTAACTCAGTGCCGAATCGTAAAAAATGGCCTGGTCATTAAGGGGGTAAATCCTTCCGGTCCAGAAGTGGTTAGGGACCGGTAAGCTGTAACACATCAAGTTTTAGTCTTTGAGTTTAGATATAATTTAAACAACCAATTAACCATTTATTTAATAAAGGTTTTCAAGTAAAAAATGCTAACTAAGAACAATCTGAAACTTGTTCGGCATTGCAGTTTTAGAGTTTGACCTCCAATGTAAAGTTTCTGAGTAGTCACTGGCACAGACAATAAGGCTCTGCTGAGCTGTCAGCGGAAAGCAGGACACACATTCAGCTTGGATTAGCAGCAATGCCAGAAGCAAATCTCTGTGGTAAGGAACATTTTATCGAGGTGATCTAACAACGTGATGAAAAGAAACCCTATTCCACTTGAGCGGATGCAAACTTTTCATCTGAGGGCTGGAGAAGAACCTTGTCAGACTGAGGCAGGACATTAAAACAAATGTCTAGATCACTGCGAAGTTTGTTTTTCTGCGCTGACTAAAGTAAAATGTTCACATGTCAATCAGTTGTTAAAGAAGGCAGACTGTAAGATATAGATGAGTAGTAAAGGTGACAGGCAGATCATTACAAATCAAATGATGACCATAACTGAGATGAGTCTGGAAAATCAAGACAGAATTGGAAGGCATGTGGGGGTTAGGTGCAGTTATGCAGAGCAATCATAAAAGCTTAGGAATGCCACCAAAATTCAAATTCCTCTGCAGGAATTTAAACAGTACATCAAACTTTGGAAAATGTATGAATCAAACTCCCTATTTTGAGTTACTTTTTCAACAATCTGATGATTGAACTAATCAAAATTTTCTTCACCTCTAGTTGAAGTGGATTTGGATTGGAGAAAATCTACTACTTGCATTTCGATGACATTAAAGTATATGTAAACCCTCACCTTGTAAAACAATCTATTCATTTTTTAAATAGAAATAAAAGGCAAAAGATTTGTGGATACATCTACACTAAATTATTAAAAGTATTGGGGCACCTGCCTTTACACGCACATGAACTTTAATGGCATCCCAGTCTTAATCCATAGGGATTGATATTGAGTTGGCTCACCCTTTACAGCTATAACAGCTTCAATTCTTCTAGGAAGGCTGTCCACAAGGTTTAGGAGTGTGCCTATGGGGATGTTTGACCTTTCTTCCAGAAGCGCATTTGTGAGGTCAGGCACTGATGTTGGAAAGAAGGTCTGGCTTGCAGTTTCCTCCCTAATTCATCCCAATAGGGGTTCTATCGGGGTGAAATCAGGACCCACTGGTGAGATCAGTTCTTCCATCCAAAACTTGCTCATCCATGTCTTTATGGACCTTGCTTTGTTGCTTTGTGCTTTGCCAGTCCTGGGCCCACAGATGGGCAAGTGGAGCCCGGGATACATAGTGGGAGGTGCATGCAGGGTGTGGGGGACATTCGGGCAGCAGCCCAGGAGCCAGGTCCAAACTTTTGGATGCAATGGTGACCTGGCACCTGGGGTTTGTTGAGCAGCACTTTAAAGGCTAGGTTTAGTCAAAAAATCAGCACAAGGGATACTACTTACAGTCAGTGCAAAGTGTCCCTTTGGCTGCTGGCTGAGGTTGCTGTGAGCTTGATAGACCTGTCATATGCACTTGTCAAGAGTACCGACTAGGCCTGCCCTTTCTCCATTCATAGAAGCCATAATATAGCTTACATGAATAAAATGTGATCTATGAATGGAGCAGGCAGACCTTTCATTCATCCGCATGCCCTCCATTCAAAGATTGGGTTTCATTCATTGAATCTATAAATTACCACTGCGGGGGATTGTGAGGATTAGAGGAATTAAGATTTTAAGGCAAACCTCAGTCATCAGCACAAGGGGTACTTTGCATTGACTGTAATGTCCCTTGTGCTAATTTAAAAAAATATTTATTTTGTTTGACCACTCCCTGTAAAGTGTAGGCAGGAAATATAAAAGGAATGACAATCACTTTGACACTTCCTCTACCCCCACCTATGGCCCTAATACGCTTCACAGGTCACTATGGAGTAAAAGATCTCCTGGAGTGAGTTTGGTAGAAGCCACGAAACATCATTATCAATCTCTGCCCCCATCACTTTCAGCTGAGGGGGGAAGAGGGGACCTAGCGGCCACAAATGAAATATAGAAAATGAGGTATTTAGATTGCTTTTTTAACATTTTAAATAGAAGGCATGTTTTAAAGAGGTTGTAAACTCAAATTTTGTGTTTTTTTTTCTTTTTCACCCTGAAAGAGAAACACATAATGAACTAGTATGCATCGCATACTAGCTCATTATGCAATACTTACCTTAGAACGAGCCCCCGCCGTGCCGCCCGCTCACCTCTATGACGGGCGACACGGTCAGTCGCCTGTCTTCCGGGAACGCGTTATCCGGCCATCTGATTGGCTGGGGCCCCGGTGACGTCACTCCCGCGCACGCAAGCGGGAGCCGACGGGCACGGGACACTGAAGGAACGGCACCAGCGGCCGTTCCTTCAGAGCGCATGCGCCAGTGACGTCACTGGCTGCATGTAAGGTAAATATCTCCTAAACGGTACATGTTTAGGAGATATTTACAGTACCTATAGGTAAGCCTTATCATAGGCTTACCTATAGGTAAAAGTGTCAGAGGAGGGTTTACTTCCTCTTTAAGAATTCTTTGACTTTAAAGATCTGCTAAACGACCACTGTGGTGAAAAACATTATATTCTTGTAACTGTATGCTGTTAAAGCCATAATAAACCCAAAAGCAAGCATTTATTATATTGCAGCGTACCAGTTTTTTGATATGATGGCTGTATTAGTTTCCTTTTTTAAGATTTCTGTTCTTCTATTTTCATCCGTTAATCCAGCCAAATATCAGTTTACATGGATGAGGCAAGCCACTTAACACTGACAGGGATGAATAAATGCTTAGCTTTTATTTATTCATGCAAAATCTTTATCCCAAAAGCAACAAACCTGTTAAAGAAAAAAAACAAAAAAACGGACGCAGCCTCCTCATCCAGTGATTGGTAAGCTGCCATTTAATACATTTTTTTGGTTTTGTCTTGGAAAGGTGGCCTAGTAGTGAGGCTACCTATAGCGCTTGCTTGTGTGTGTACACTTTAAATAATATATTTGTGCCTTGTGATAAAAAATGTGTGCTTTTAGTGAACAATGGGTTAACTAGTGTACACCATATAAAGCATCAAATACCTTAATTGATGGTAAATAATACACATACATTTCATACAGTGATAAATTAATCCAACATTTCATAAATAAAATTATAAAAAAATAAATAAATATAAATATAAAAAAAATAATTTATAAAAATTAATATTGGTGAGGTATAAAGTGCTTGTGGCTTATTTTTCCAAAGTCCATAACAAGTGACTGTAGTGACAAAGTTCAAGGTAGCTCTCTTGTGCAAATAATGCTTATCCAACGTAAAAAGTGCAGGTGCTCAACGTGGAAATTTTCTGTCCAATTTGTGACAATAGTGCAGCTCTGATTCCTTTTTCCACCGTGGTAAGATAAGGGTGGGTCACTTACCAGATGGAGTGGGTCTTGTATGCCTTATAGCATCAAGACCAATATCGCTTTAATAGCCTCCAGGCTAATAGGGATCTCCTCGTGGCTCTCCAATCGTGGGGTGGATGGGATGGTGGGCTCCCCCTTCTCCTCTCACCTCATGGGTATGGAGCCAGTATATGAGGGGAAAACAAAATGTGCTCCGGATAGTGTAGTATTTTTAAAAAAATTATTTTTATTCCCATTCCATGGGTAGAAAATAATAGGCAATTAACAGGTAAATGACAAAAAATGAAAAATATATATATACAAGGGGTTTCTAGGTCATAATAGGCTGTTTGTGACCGCGTGTGCTAGTTGCAAAACCGGCTGCAGAGTGGCGAGCGTGAGATATCCGGCTTGCGTTCCACCTGCTATTCACACGTCACGCTGTGCGTTCCAATCTTACGCGTTTCGTCACATCCGGTGACGTCTTCGGAGATTTTTTGGTTTTGGTTTTTATACCGCTTTAATTCCGGTAGCACTAACATTCAATATATAAATTTCCATTTCAATTTCACATGCCTTTATTTATATTTTAATATACGTTTCCATGCAGACCAAGCTGTCCAGGAAAAGTCTGACTGGGCATATCCGAATGGTATGCAGTGCTGTCAATCTAAACATGGGAACCTGTTTCCAGAAGGGTGATCCTTTATTTTCCAGTTACAGGCTGGTCCAGGAGCTAGCTCTGTAGTCTGACAGTGGTGCCTGATTTTCTAGACTGGCTGAATACATGTACAAATCTTTTGGCTGTCCACGCATTTTGCTTATTTCTGCCTTTTTAAATAACAAACATGTTATACTTACCTCCTCTGTGCAGTTGGTTTTGCACAGAGTGGCCCTAGTCCTCCACTTCTCGGGTCCCTCTTCTGTGCTCCTGGCTCTCCCTCCTGTTAAGTGCCCCAATAGCAAGCAGCTTGCTATGGGGGCACCCGAGCCGAGTCACAGCTCCCTGTGTCCATTCAAACACGGAGCCGTGACCTGGCCCCAATCCCTCTCTCTCCTGATTATTTGGCAGCAGCGGGAGCAAATCGCGCTGTGCTGCTGTCTCAGCCAATGAGGAGGGGAGTCCGGGACAACTGAGACACTCCTGCAACATTAATGGATAAAGACAGGCTCAGGTAAGTATTAGGGGGGCTAAGGGGGGGCTGATGCACACAAGTTTTTTTTATCTTAATGCATAGAATGCAATAAGATAAAAAAAACCTTCTGCCTTTACAATCCCTTTAAAATCCAACGCCGTACAAATATAAAAAAAAATATCTCTTGCAGTAGGGCTGTGGCTGCGCAGGTTAATTGCTTGTTTATGTCTTGGGCAACAATAAAAGTAGATTTACTTACCTGATCCTCCACTCCTCCTTGCAGCTAGACCACTTCAAACAGTTTCTGCATCCCCATGCGCCACCAGTAAAAGGTCCTGACATCATCAGAACCAGAGCAAGGTCCATAGCCCTGCTCTGGACATAAAGATGCCAATGAACAGTCCCCCACAGGATCGTGGGGGAGCGCTGCCTGCCAGGGGAGAGGAAGCACAACTCCCACTGCAAGGCATCATTTTTTATCTACTTGGAGTCAGGCTTTAAGTTTATTTTTAAACCTGCCATCACAGCTCATATTGTTGTAGTTGAAAACATATTTCATATATACCCATCAAAGGCTTATTATTGACCAAAAAAAAGTCATTTTAGATCATCTCCCTTGTGTATTGAAAAGTTATGAAAAAATATGAAGCACAAATCGATGACGCTGCAGCACATCCATAAGAATAGACTGGGTGATAAGCTTTCGAATAACCAAATATCCAAATATTAGTAATCAGACCATATCTTCTGCAAACATGGGTATTGTTTTTTCTTTTTTTATAGAAGACCCTTGGTTAATATTCCTGGGCACTACCCTTTTTTTACTTATTTATTTTGTACTTTATTTAGTACACCCTATGTTGTCCAGTTTTCTGGGTTTTTTCTTTTTTGTGGGAGAATAGTCCTTAATACTTTCTAGATACATTTTTTTACAACTTCCTCTAACAGGCTGGTGTAAGCTAACAGTCTTTTCATTCATTTAATATTATTATTATATTTTTTTCTGTAGTTCACTAAGAAATAATAACACTTTTTTGCATGAGTTATTCATTACATTTTATTATAATCTGTTAGGTCATGCGTCTAGGGGCTCTTTATCAGTTGCTTGAGCTCCAATGTGCCTCTCCATGCTGTGAAGTAACCTGGGTCATTCTCACTAATTGGATTGAGCGCTTTAAGATCCATGTTATATGTATGTGAGTACTCATCTCCTATCATGCTTGTACTTATGTTTTTATGACTTATGAATATTTATGAACTTTGTAAGTAATCGTGATTCATTCCCTAACATAATAGGGTCTCCTGAGGAAGCCATCAATGACGAAACTAGTAGGGATCCAGGTACCCTATCTTTCTCTGCAGTCTGGCCTAACATACTTGTTGCAGATTGAATACTATTTTATACACATATATATATACAGTGGGTAAAATATGTATTGAACACGTCACCATTTTTGTAGATAAATATATTTCTCAAGGTGCTTTTGACATGAAATTTACACCACATGTTGATAACAACCCATGCAACCACATACAAAGAGAACAACAACAAATAGGTTCAGAAATTATGTGTAATAAAATGGAATAACACAGAGAAAAAGTATTGAACAAATGAAGAAAGGGAGGTGCAGAAAGGCATGGAAAGCCAAGACACCAGCTGAAATCTATCAGCTATTAGAAAGCAATCCTGCCCCTTGTCAGTGCAAATCAATATCAGCTTGTTCAGTCTAAATTGATGGCCTATAAAAATGTGTCTCATTACCAAAGTGTCACACAAGAAACATCTCATGATGAGTAAAAGCAAAGAGCTTTCTCAGGAACTTTGCAATCCTAATGTTGCAAAACATACTGATGTATTGGTTACAGAAGGATTTCTAAACCTCTGAATGTTCCAGTAAGCACTGTTGGGGCCATAATCCAGAACCATAAACTGGCCACAACCAGAAAGACTTGGAATTAGCAGGTACAATTGTTTCAAAGAAAACAATCAGTAATGCACTCAACTGCCATGGCCTGTATGCACACTCTCCATGCAAGACTCTATTGCTGAAGAAAAAACATGTTGAAGCTTGTGTAAAGTTTGCTGCACAACATTTAGGCAAGCCTGTGAAAATTAGATTTTTCCTACATTCTTACCTATAAAATCCATTTCTTGAAATACATCACGGGACACAGAGCAGCCATGATAATTACTATGTGGGTTATGCACCACATATAGGTGAATGGACACTGGCAACCAAAAAGATAGGAAGTCCTCCCCTTTATAACCCCTCTTACATAGGAAGTACCTTAGTTTTGTAGCAAAGCAATGAATATCCCAAAAAAGAGGGAAGGGACCTCTATGTCCTGTAGTCCAAGAAATTGATTTTACAGGTAAGAAAGTAGGAAAAATCGATTTTCTTTATAGTACATTACGGGACACAGAACAGCCATAATACACCATCACAGAAAACTTCCACCAGGACCTGCTCTGCTGTTTGTAATGTGTTGTGGCCAAGGCGGTATCATTTGCAGTTTTGACATGCACCTGGTAAAAACCTTTGCGAATGTATGAACCAAAGGCAAAGTAGTGACTTTGCAACCTGAGCCACTGATGGCGGATAACCCAAGATGCACCCATACACCTGGTAGCTCCCCCCAGCAAGGGTGGGATTTTGCCCTTTTAAACTATAGTCTCGAATGATTAACTGGCGGACCCTTCAAGAAATAGTTGCCCTGGATGCCGTCGGCCTTTCCAGAGCCCTTCTGGCAGCATAAACCAGGATTCCAGACCTGTGCTGACAATTCAAGTAAATCCTAACTGCCTGAACTATGTCCAGAGTATGCAGTATTCTTTTCCCTGCCAATTGTGGACTAGTTAGGAAAAAGACAAGATACTATCCTAATTCCAGTGAAAATTAGAAAACAACTCTAGGCAAGAATGATGGATGAAGCCGTAGCATCATGTTAGTATGATGCAAAACCAAGAACAGCTCCTTACATGAAAGAGCCGCCAGTCCAGACATTCTTCTTGCAAAAGCGATAGTAGCCGAAAAAGCCACCCTTCAAGTCAAAGGATTAACAGAGTTTCTAGAATTGGTTCAAAAGGTGGCTTCAAGGACAGTGAAGACCAAATTCAAATCCCAAGTTCACAAGGGTGGCCTGATAGGTGGGACTGTCTGCCTTAAACCCTGCATGATGTATGAATTCGTTGCTGTCTCGGCATTAGTTATTGATGACTGGAAAACCACTCTGCCATTTTTCTATATCCAAATATATGTATATGTACTATATGTATATATGTACTGATGACAGAGACAGCACCTGCTGTTCTGCCCCAGACAGAATGTGGATCACCTTCCTGAGCTGCAAGAATCCTGGGGCTACCCTGGTGACTGATATATGCCAATGTAGAGGCATAGTCGGATTGAACCTACAACTGGTTCATCCGATCCCAAGCAAGGTGCACTGTCCAACAGTTTGAAGATATTGACGGGCAGTATTTTCTCATGTGGAGACCACCTTCAAACCAACTGGAGAGACTGGCATCAGTGGTTATTATCTTCCAAACCGCTGAAAGGAAGAATTTCCCTTTCTCCAGATTCAAAATCATCATACACCAATTTGAGCTCTGCAATACCCAGGAACAGAGCCCTCCGGTATTCCAGTGCTTGGATTTTCATGTTCCAGACAGAGAGAATGGTCCTCTGCAAAAGACTTAGCATAGGACTGTATGTAGGGAACATTGATTCGACCTCTTGCAAAATGATATCGAAGGAAAATCTGGAACCAACTTTCTTCTTGAGCAAAGAATATTGAGGTATACTGAGAGTGACATCCCCTGCATCTTCAGCAAGTCCAGCACCGGGGCTAGTAGCTTTGTGAACCCTCGGGAGCTGTGGCCAGCCCAAAGGGAAGAGTCACAAAATGAAAAAATAAAGACTTTCTACTGCAATTGCAGAAACTCTTGATGAGCCTGGAAAAAAATGGCACATGAAGATTTTGGCCATTAATTACTATGGACCCCAAAATGTACCTCCTGCAGAGAGATCATCACTGAACAGACCAAGCCTATCTGAAACAGAAGGACATCCAGTGGCTTGAGATCTAAGATAGACCTCATGTCCCATATGGTTTTGGGACTGCTACCATTCGAGTGTTTTAAATTAACAAGCCCATAATTTCTGCTCCAAGAGCCAATGCAAGGCAAGGACTGATGACTCTGTGGCAGACCCAGAAGGTCCCAAATGTCGTACTTAACCTACCAGGTTTCTGCCATCTAAAAACAAAGCGAATCACCTCAGAGACTACCCTAACATTCTCTGGCCCGAGATAATCTCAAAACACAGCAGCCTCATTCAGGAGGAAAAGAGCTTACAGCACCTGGTATTCTCGGGCAATCTCCCATTCAAATACTAACCAGACTTAAACCTGCTTAGACCCCAATCCACAGCGATCAGGCATGTTCAGGGTGACCTTTCGCAATCCATCTGGTGAAAAATGAATGCGTCAGGAAACACTGCAATGCCAAACACCCCAGTGGTTTAGATGCACCTAATACCACTGGTCAATTGGGAGATGTGGACACCGCTTGATCACTGACCTGAGAGCGGTGCACCTGCCTCCCCCAGGCTGCCTCTCTCTTCTGGAATCACTTAGCTGGTATAATAGGTAAATAATGTAGCAACTATTTTAGCCTAAACCTAATACACAGCACCCCAAGGATGCAGGTCTAAAACAATGTTGGTCTACTGCTATGCAACCACGTAGGTAAGTAAGTAATTACGCCGGTACCCAGCTATGCAAAAATGCAAGTATTTAAGTATTTTGCAGTTCATGCATTTATGTATACAGTTCAAGGCAAATCAGCACATATGTATGCAGGTCACGGCAAATAAGCACAATGGTATGCAGTTCATAGCAAATAAGCACATATGTATGCAGTTCATGGCAAATAATCTTATATGAATGCAGCTTGCGGCAAATAAGCACATATGTATGCCCTTTAAGGCAAATGAGCACATATATACTGTATGCTGTTCAAGGCAAATTAGTACATATGTATGCAGTTCAAGGCAAATGAGCACATATATATGCAGTTTGAGGCAAATGAGCACATATGTATGCCATTTGAGGCAAATAAGCAGATATGTATGTAGTTCAAGGCAAAAAAGCACACATGTAGTTCAAAAGAAAATATGCATAAAATGGCAGTATGCATTTGCTTGCAGCAAGCATGCATTTCTATAACCAGTTTGCAAGCGTGTATACTATGCTGCACCAGCCCAACTGCACTTGGCCCCATATTAGTTTTGCAGGATTAGCCAAGCACATATGCATCCTCTATGCTGCTTCAGAGCGGTCTAAGAGTAAACTCCTGCTGACCAAATGCATGCTATTCTAGAAACACAACTCCTTAAAGTGCACTGATACCCATACAGGGGTGTATTAACAGACAGTTTTACAAGCCTCCTGAATTAAGCAGTAAGTATACAAGTATACCTTTATGCAGTATACAATCATGACTTGTCTAGTCATGCAGCTCTCCCTTAGGAAGTACTCGCATCTCATTATGAAGCCATGGGCTGCAGTTATGTCTCAGAGGCCATACTGATTCTTCAGCCCACATGGTCCACAAAATGGCCGCCCTTCTACTTCCTGCCTGTACTGACAGCACACTGCCCCCAGTGGCCACTGGGAGAAAAGCCAAAAAGTCAGAGCTCTCTTTTTAAAAAAAAATAAAAAAAGAGATAGTGCAAATGCAGACTTACCATTCCTGATGCAGGACTCTGAAAGGAGTCCAATCTTCACCCATCACGGCAGATTTTGTCACTTAAGGATCTTCAAGGACTGGGTACCCTCTCTATTATCTGGGTCCACTCCCCTGGACCTGTATAGCACCCTGCTGAAAAGCACCTTGGTCAGAACAAACACTGCACAGGGTTCCATTATGCCGGGTCCAGCGCCGTAAGGCTGCATTACAGGCAAATCTTGAGGATTCTTCTCCTTATCCATCGAGACTGGAGTACCATCCATTTTAGCTGACAGCTTTACACGAATGGATCCAATTAATGTCCATGATTCTCAGTAGAACCGTTCCAGACCTTCAAGTATGCTCCAGGAGCACATGTAGCACACTTGTGACCACCAGCTTACAGACACTGGCAAAAAACTGAGGTACTTCCTGTGTAGGAGAGATTATATAGGGGAGGACTTTCACCAGTGTACATTCACCTATAGGTGGTGCATAACCCAGATAGCAATTATTATGGCTGCTCTGTGTCCCGTGATGTACAATAAAGAAATACTGGGAGAATATAGTCTGGTCAGATGAGACCAAAATGTAACTCTTTGGATGCTATAATACACACCATGTTTGGAGGTCAATCACATCATATCACCCCAAAAACACCATACCAACAGTAAGGTTTGGTGGTGGGAACATCATGGTGTGGGCTGTTTTTCAGCATACGATAATGGCAAACTTTATTTAATTGAAGAGAGAATGAATTGAAAAAATGTACCAAGACACTCTTGATAAAAATCTGCTGCCATTTACCATGATGATGAAGATGAAATGAGGGTGGACATTTTAGCAAGACAATAAAGTAGATTTACTAAAACTGGTGCACTCAGAATCTGGTGCAGCTGTGCATGGAAGCCAATCAGCTACTAACTTCAGCTAATTGGTTTCTATGCAGAAGTGTATCAGATTTTGCACTTAACAGCTATAGTAAATAAACCCCAATGATCACAAATGCAAAGCCAAAGAAACTCTTAATTGGTTTCAAAGAAAGAAAATAAAACTTCTAGAATGGCCCAGCCAATCATTTGACTTGAATCCAATAGAAAATCTATGGAAAAAATGAAAGATCAGAGTTCATAGATAAGGGCCCATGGAAACCTTCAAGATTTGAAGACTTTGTGTTGAAGAATTGGCCAAAATAACACCGAGCAATGCATGAGACTAGTTTCTCCATACAGGAGGTGTCTTGAAGCTGTCATTACCAACAAAGGATTTTTTGTGTGAAGTATTAAATACATTTCAGTCAGCGTGTTCAATACTTTTTCCCTGTGTCATTCCATTTTATTACACATAACTTAATTTCTGAACTTATTTGTTTTGGTTTGTATGGATTACATGGGTTGTTACTGACACGTGGTGCAAATTTCATGTCAATAGCACCTTTGGAAATAGATTTTCCTAGAAAAAGGGTGAGGTGTTAAATACTTATTTTACCCACTGTATATATGGTTATTAATTAACTATGGCAGACAGAATGAACGCCTTCTTAGACTATATGCAATTGGAAATTCTATTAACCATTTTTATGAATATATGAATTTTTAAAGAATTCATGTTGTTAATAAATTAATGAAATTTGAATCTGTCAAGTATTCATTTTCTTAGGATTATATGTGGCACCTTAAATGTCCTTTATTTTCTATTTTTGTCTCTCTTGTGTATGAAAAAAATGTCAGCATTCAAGGTTGATAGATGCCCTTCCTATTACTGCACTGCTAGACTGGAAGATCAGGTCTGTGTAGATGCATGTACAAGTGAAGGTTCTATACAACCTTTCCTGATGTACCCTGAATGAAACAGATTCATAGAATAAATGCTGTCACCATCAGTTTGATCGGAGCATCGGCATAGATGGATCAGTACATCAGTCCACCTGCAACCAAGAACGAGAAATCCAATCTGCATATCTATAGCCAGGGTTAGACTATTGTAATTTATGGTGATAACATAGATAGGAGTGCTAGTACAGGCCTTTCACAAAGATAAACGTATGCATATGTATGTGAATAATGAAGAGGAAAATGGATCTTTTAGTGGTCACACCAATATCCTTAGGTCAGACTGTCTTTTTATGTCTATGGCCAGCATTGAGCACACCTGATCACCACCATCCATTCTGTGATTGTTTCAGTGTTATCCCACTGGTCACTTAGGGCAGTCATTACCGAGTATTAATCAGCTGCCCCAGAGTTTCTCCTGAATTCAAATGCTCTCGTGGATTTCTTTCTATTGTAATCTCTTCCATTCATTACAATGCAGTATTGTGATGGAATAGCCATTATTATCCCTGTAGATAAGTGATGTATAACATGTTTACTGAAGCACCGGACAGCCTGTTGTGAGTGTTATGGGGTCTTTATGGTGAAGAACTCTGTCACTGAGCTCCCTACTGACTTGTTCAATAAACAGATTGTTATAATTACATTCAATCAGATACACAATACACCAAGGTTTGCAGTTTATAAAGTGAACTGCCTGGAATAGTCAATATAATCTTTAATTGTTTCAGGGGACATTTCATGCTACCTTTAAGGTATATCATTAGTAGATCTACATCCTGATGAAATGTGCTTTCCTGCTAGAGTGTGACATTTTTTTTTTTTTTTCCAAAAAGGTGACATTTTGGTGTAATTTAAATGTATTTATTATATGCATACATTTGTGTATAAATACTTGTCCCCCAACAATCACAGAAACATGCATACACTAACGTTGCCAGCCATCCGGAAATTTACAGACAAGCCATATAATATAGAGTCTGATAAGGGCTTTTTTTTTTTTTTTTTTTAGTATTAACAATAAAAGTGTTTTTTTAATTATACTGCCCTTTTTTTAATCAGTGCTCAATAGTCTGATACCAACCTGGCCAAAACATTACTCCTACCACACATGGGGAATTTAAACATATTATCATTATGCTATTACTAAAACTATGTCAATAATATTTAACATTGGGGGCTGGGATGGTAATACATCCATGCATACAAAAAAGAAAACCGGACTTTATAGGTACCAGTACACGACAAAATATAATATTTTTTACAAATTTATATACAAAAACATTTTACTTAAAGAAAAATTTGTGATGAAATATCTTACAGACATTTTTTAAAAGCCCTATTAGCATTAATCCATGCACCACCACCTCACTTCTAAAGCCTCGTACACACGCGTCGAAAATCGCCAGGGAATTTTCGTCTGACGACCGATCTGCCGATTTTCGGCTTGTTAGTATGATGCTTCCGACAACCGACTCCGACTTTTCGGCCGAAAAAAATCTGGTGTGCAGGCTATAAAATTTTTGTCCGCCGTCAAAACACGGCCGATTTTCTTGCAGTCAGTACAGATTTAGACAGGGAAAAATGTAATGAGCAAGTCTGGGCATGCTCAGAGAAGAAAGAACACAAAGAAAGCAAACCAACACATGACATCACTTCTGAAGTAGAATTTTGTCAGGGGAGAAAATTTGTGTGCAGTCTAGGCACATTCCAACCAACAAAACACCACTCTGGACAAAAGACGGACGATCGGTCGGCCGATAATCGTTGCGTGTGTACTAGGCTTAAGGATACTCCATCAAACAAATTTTGATCCAATATGTATCTATATTGTATACTACTAGAAATGCTGTATCATGGTGCCAAGTATACAGATGGGATGGAGAAAACTCTCAATGCTTTCTTGGACAGATGGATCTGCTTCTCCAGGAGAGAAATGGAGGTATGTCTAAAATAATCACATGGAAGTATAATGAAAAACATGAGCATAGACAGTACAAAACAATTTCCAGAATACAAGATGCAACAGTTGTGATATATACATCAAAAACGATTTCTAAAAGAGCAATGGCATGAGCTGTTTAAAGACTCATTCAGGCAAGCAAAGTGACAGAACAAACTTTTTTTACCTTTTATTGCTTACCTCACAATACAAGTGTCATATCGGGCAAAATGCCCTCAATGTGATGGGGATTACCTTGTCCCCATGTTCATGGGGTACTGGTGCTTATAGGAATCTGAAAGCCCCTTTAACATAAGGGGAACCCAGATACTGGCCCCCATGTGAATAAGTAAGGGCTTCATAATACCCTTGCTCATTCACATTTTGCTAAAAAAACAAAAAACACAACCACAATGCACATCTAGCATCAATTACGTTGTAAAGTGAAGCAGCTCTATGACAACCACATGAACAACACCCAGTGCCTGCTGAAAGACAAAAATCCCTCTAACCAAAGGACATGTCCAATCCTGTTGTGGCCTTGCTGTGAATGATATCTCTCAGGGCCTCACTGCTAAGTAAGTTTAGTTCTACCCAGGTACCATAGCCATATACATTCAATTCCATTGTCCAAATATGGCCATGTGGCCATGTAGCCATGTTTGATCAGTGATTTCAAGCTATTCCTGCCCCTGTGTTTACATTCCTGGCTTGTAAATGAATAGAGCCGGGTGACGTCACTGGCTGCTAAGGACATGGCAGATATAAGATCATTAGCAACCACTGACAGGAAGGAAGCTGTCATATATTGTAGCAGTAGAAATGCTGCTAATATACATTCCATTTGGCTCTCACAGAATGATCAAAAAGTCCAGTGTTAGGAATAACAACCAAAGTTTTGTCTCAACCTATGTTTAGACCAAACCTTGAGCTCATCCCTAATGCAGATAAGAACCCAGTGAGACGTCAGAACTCATGCTCTGCTTTATTGTAACTGAAGCCAAGTCATTTGTTTGCTAGCCTGTCAGTTTGCTGAAGGAGATGTCTGCAATGGAAGCCTCCATATTTTCTACACTGTGTATGCTTGGGCAAAATAAAAAGCAGAACTTCTCTACAAAGCATGCACATGTCCTGATGTTTTGTCTATTTTAAGAGTGTCACAAATACAGAAAAATACTTGCCAAAAATCTTGTGTTCGCCAAACTTCCCATTTGAGCTGACAGCATTACCTCTGCTGCACTGAAATCCCAAGCAGTGTTCTCAGCTCTTTTTAAGTTGTCTTCTGCTAAACTACAGAACAACTCCCCTCTGCTTATTTCTATAATATATGAGGGAAGTGTTCCTGGGGCATAGCTGGGAAGGGCTGACAATGCTGCTTAGAAATGTAGTACAGCAGAGGCAACAGTTTCAGCCTACTGCAAGAATTTAAGAGCTCACTGAATTTCTTTCAGGAGCAACAGGCATGTTTCTACTTGGAGCCAGTGGCGGATCCAGGGGGGGGGGCATCGGGTCAATTGCCCCCCCGAAAAACATATTACCCACGGCACTCTTACTGCAGGAGCAGGCCAGCAGCGTGGCGGAGCTGAAAGCTTCTCTTGTAGTCCCGCCGCCGCGCCGCTGGCCTATACAGCAGCCGCGGCCCGCCCGCCGCAGTGAGTGCACTGGTTGCTATGCCAATAGCCGATTGGCGTCTAGCAATCAGTGACGTCACCTCACCGGTCCTAAGGAGTGGAGGAGAGCGATGCCCCAGCATCCACAGCGGAGCCTCCGAGTCCTTCCTCGCGTGCTGAGTGCTGGCTCCACCCACCTCCCCCCTCCAGGCTCCAGCATCTTCTAATGGATGTAAGAAAAAAAAAAAAGCGCCCTGCCCAGGCTGCCCTTTGCCATTAATGTTAAAGCAGAGTTCCACCCATATGAGATGAACTGACTGACTGACTGAATCCCCTTTTAAAATGCTTTTATTAATGCAAACAATTTTTTTTTTTGTAAGGAAATACTGTTTTTCTCCTTTATTCATCCGCACTTCTGGGTCCTGCTGCCTATAGGTGATTGCGTCACTCGGCGATTCGCAAGGGCTCCTGGGATAGCGGAGTCATGTATCCCAGCAGCCCTTGCGAATCGCCTAGTGACGAAATCTCGCATTATTGCCAGACCAGCATCAGCTGTTATCAGGGATGTATTGCATTCAGTCCGCGCTCTGCCCCGCCTCCTCTCTGTGAGCGCGGACTGAAAGCATTACATGCCGTAGAGGTCACTGAGAGGAGGCGGGGCAGAGCGCGGACATGTCTGCAGTCTCTGACCATCTCCTGTATCATGTCTACAGTCTCTGACCATCTCTTGTATCATGTCTGCAGTCTCTGACCATCTCCTGTATCATGTCTGCAGTCTCTGACCATCTCCTGTATCATATCTGCAGTCTCTGACCATCTCCTGTATCATGTCTGTTTGTAATGTAATATTCTAATCTGGAATGATAAATGTGTCACTGTTTTAAACAAGGTTAGGACCGTATAATACGTTAAAAACAGTTCTGTAAGCAACACATTCTTTTCTGGCAGTGCCCTTCCCGAGACTAGACTCTGGATCCGCCCCTGCTTGGAGCATATTTAAATACAGGGAAGTGTGCATGTGTTGCAGAGATGTATGTACAGTATGAATTATTATTTTTTACAAACTTACACTTTAAGAAGAGGACTGTAGAGATAAAAAGAAATAGAATGAGAATGCAGGGGAAGTAAAGTTGGTCATACACAGCTTGTACTTCTGATGATTCCTGGAAATTGACACAACCAGCCTCTACAAACTCTAATTGAGAAATAGAAGGAGTCAAGCAAAAAAAAAAAAAAATGTCGGCTGAACAGTGACTGCAGCTCGTTCAGCTATTTTGACAGTCACCGGTGGATTTCTTTACAAGTGTGGCCAGTCTAATAGAGCAAGATAGAAAAAGAAATAAATGCAAGTAATTGGATGTGATATTTAGGAATTAATTAAGAGGATAACATGCTTCCCCTCAAATTCACTAGTTCATGAAGAGGTTAATGCAGTTTCTCCATATGGTTCTCTTGGTGAGATATTCACTGATATTTTTTAATTTTTTTTTTTTTTTCTTGACAACATTCCAGCAATCAGCATTCAAAAAGGTCTCATTAGAGCTTGTGAGAGATGGTCTTCAGAAGGTCACATAATATAGCATGACAATGCAATTATAGTTCCTGCAATAAAGGTCATTCTTACCCATCATACTAATTATCTTGACAGAGTTGCATTCATTCTGTTTCCTTTGTACTTAATGTTTGGTGGAATGCTGAGCTACCATTGTGCTCCCTGGTCACTTTTGTTAAGGGATGATGTTGCACATAATCTGCATGACACAACATATCTGAAACCAAGTGTAGTACTACACAGCCTGTCATTTGTGTGCATCCCTAGGGTTTCTACTTTGCTCAAAGAATATTCGCCATCTCATCTTCCTGATGCTTCAAAAGGGATAGGGACCAATACAACACAAAAGATTTATACTGACCATATACATGAATACTGCCATGGAGTTATGTAAAATTCTAGAACTCTGAGTGCAAAAAAACGCTAAGTGTCTTGGTTACAATTCAGCATGTTAGAAGACAGGTTGTAGTACAGCGAGGTGGGTTTAAGTTTTACATAAAAAAAAAACAAGAAATTGTTTTCAGAAGCACATACTCTATGACCTCTGACCCGGCCTCTCTGACCTAGTCTGCCAACCCTGCCCTGCCCACTCTGTCCAGCCAGCAACTAGAAACGTTGAATGCTCCTTGCACTGCCATTAGAATTTCAGCTATTATTAAATCTCTTAACTCAATATTTTAAAAGGTAACAATTTTCTCTCCGTAAATGCTTTTAGCCAACATGTCTCTGATTCCAAAACCCCCCAAAGATCATTCCCTCCCTGAAAATTTCCAGCCAAACTCAGTTATCAACAACGACCAGAAAATCTTTGGTAGGATGCTGGCAGACAGATTGGCTTTGGTAATCACCTCTCTTGTCTCTCCAGATCAGACTGGGTTTATACCTGGCAGACAAATTACTGATAACTTACACCTGGTAACCAGAATCATTCAAGATGCCAATCTACATTCTAAACAGGTTCTTCTCCTTAGCCTTGATATCCATAAGGCGTTTGACAGAGTAAGCTGGTCATATTTAGACTATCTACTACCTAGATTTGGTATTACAGGGGATTTCCTCAAAGGGTTTCATGCCCTATATCAAGCTCCCCAGATCCGCATGACATTATCTGGTGATAACTACCAATTTTTTCCACTACAAAGAGGCACCAGACAGGGTTGTCCACTATCCCCACTTCTCTTTGCTTTAGCAATAGAACCCCTGTTCAGAGCCATTTCAGAAAATCTACATCAAGATCAAGATAGACATCAAAGGCTATTGTAAGGGTCCAGGCAAATTCAAACTTAGTCTATATGTAGACGATGTCCTGTTATTTCTAACTAATCCCTTAATTGCATTACCCAACTTGACATCCCTATTAGAGTCTTTTCGAACCATATCAGGTCTGGGGGTTAACTTATTGAAATGTTCGGCCATGCCAATTAATATATCAAACAATCTGCCACTCTGCAACAACAGTTTTCTTTTGCATGGTGTACTCAATCTTTCCATTACCTTAGGATACAACTTACTTCCTAATGTCAAGCCCCTTTTCACAATATCTTTCACCCAATTGTCACTCACATAACCCTACTAAAAATTTGGGCTACTTACCACATCTCCTTTCTAGGTAGAGTCACAGCTATAAAAACGTCAATTTTGCCCAAAATGCTTTTTTTCTTTAGCGCCCTCCCCACACATGTCTCTAAATCCTACATTGAACCTCTTCAGAGAGACGTTAATAAATTTATATGGCAATCCAAGAGACTGAGATTTCACATCTCTGCTGTGTAGACCCCAACCTCTTGGAGGTCTAGGCCTCCCTAATTTATGATGTTACTATTTTGCGGCGAGACTCACTCAAACCTCTCAGTGGCACGCCCCTATAGAAAATGTTCCTTGGCTAACATTTGAGACTCACTCGGTGTACTCATACCACCTTCTAGGCCTATTATGGTCCAGATCCATACGACCAAGTCACATAGCCCCTCTTAACAGTATTATTTCCCAAACTCTCCATCTTTGGTCTCTATACAGCAAAAGATTTGAATTAGTTTCTCCGCTCACACCTTTATATTCCTTTATAGGTGACCCCAACTTTCCTCCAGCCTTTCAAGAAAGAGACCACTTTATACTATGGTGCTCCAATGGTTTAACTACATTTAAATTCTTCAAATTAGGTTCCCATTTTAAAACCTTCTCCCAACTTCAATCAGACCATAATTGACCCCCTTCTGAGTACTTTACATATATTCAAATCCAACTCCATTTTTTCCATAATAGAGGTTCATTAATATCCTGAATACAAAACACTCAACTTGAACATATATGTGAGTTTTTGTCTAGGGATAAAGGTATAATCTCACGTATCTATAAATACCTTAATGAAGTGTTTCTCATGGAGAAAACGAAACCAATGATACAATGCAAGACAGAAACTGGTCTAACTTTCATGGAGTTCTGGTGAGTGCGGGCTAGATCGTGAGGGGAGCACATTGTATTCCTCACCTGCACCCCTGAAAATGGACCACCCTAAGATCGATCCAGTTTTTGGAAAATAACACCTATAACACTGAATGGACTTTTACCCATCACTTCAGTCACCTCTTATTACATGATCTTATATTTGGTCGATATAGCACCAGTCACTTTATCCATTATCAATAGAGTTGAGCGGACACCTGGATGTCCGTGTTCGGCGGGTTGGGCTGACTTTAAAAAAAAGTCCGGGTCCGTGTCCCGGACTTTTGCCGAACTTTTCCCGGACACCGAACCCCATTGAAGTCAATGGGGACCCGAACTTTCAGGCACTAAAATGGCTCTAAAACACCAATGGAAAGGGCTAGACTGCTGCAAATGGCAGCAAAACGTAGTTAAGAGCATGGCAAGTGCTCTGAAAACAAATGTGGATAGGGAAATAACTTAAAACAACAAAAAAAAACAGAAAAATAAAACAATGTTCTTCATCTCTGAAGGACGAGGCCCATATGGATTAGGAGGGAGGTTGAGGTGGTGGTGGATGTGGCGGTGTCATAGGCGTGCGCACAGGGTGTGAATTAAGGACGGTACGTTGTCCTTGTAACGGGGATCCAGCAGCGTGGCCACCCAGTAATCAGCACAAGTTAGAATGTGGGCAACTCGGCGGTCGTTGTGGAGACACTGCAGCATGTAATTGCTCATGTGTGCCAGGCTGCCCAGAGGCAACGAAAGGCTGTCCTCTGTGGGAGGTGTATCGTCCGTATCCTCTGTATCCCCCCAGCCACGCACCAGTGATGGCCATGAGCTGGCCTGGGTGCCACCCTGCTGTGAACATGGTTCCATCTCCTCCTCCAGCTCCTCCTCCTCATCCTCTTCATTCTCCAGAACTGTGCCCCTGCTGGACAATTGTGTCCCTGGCGTTTGTGCGTGCAGGAACCCACCCTCGGAGCCCCTTGCGAATGACTGCCCTGAAAGCCTTGGAAATGTTACCTCTTCATCCTCCTCCTCCTCCTCCTCATCCTGTGCCACATCCTCTTCCATCATCGCCCGAATTGTTTTTTCAAGGAGGCATAGAAGTGGGATAGTTAAGCTGACAACGGCATCATCGGCACTGGCCATGTTGGTGGAGTACTCAAAACAGCGCAACAAGGCACACAGGTCTCGCATGGAGGCCCAGTTATTGGTGGTGAAGTGGTGCTGTTCTGCAGAGCGACTCACGCGTGCGTGCTGCAGCTGAAACTCCACTATGGCCTGCTGCTGCTCGCACAGTCTTTGCAGCATGTGCAAGGTGGAGTTCCACCTTGTGGGCACGTCACATATGAGGCGGTGAGCGGGAAGGCCGAAGTTACGCTGCAGCGCTGACAGGCGAGCAGCAGCAGGGTGAGAACACCGAAGGTGCGCACAGACGGCCCGCACTTTCTGCAGCAGCTCTGACATATCGGGGTAGTTTTTAAGGAACCTCTGCACCACCAAATTCAGCACATGCGCCAGGCAAGGGATGTGCGTCAAACCGGCTAGGCCCAGAGCTGCTATGAGATTTCGCCCGTTATCGCACACCACCAGGCCGGGCTTGAGGCTCGCTGGCAGCAACCACTCATTTGTCTGCTCTTCCATGCTCCTCCACAACTCCAGCGCGGTGTGTGGTTTGTCCCCCAAACAGGCAAGTTTTAAAACTGCCTGCTGTTGTTTACCCCTGGCCGTGCTGAAGTTGGTGGTGAAGGTGTTACGCTGTCCGGATGAGGAGGCGGTAGAGGATGAGGAAGCGGAGTAGGAGGAGTTAGGAACAGGAGGCAAACTGAAGCGCCCTGCAATCCTCGGTGGTGGAAGGACATGCGCCAAATTGCTATCCGCCTCAGACCCATCCGCCACTGCATTTACCCAGTGTGCCCTTAGGGAGATATAACGCCCCTGACCGTGCTTACTGGTCCACGTATCGGTAGTTAGGTGGACCTTGCCAGAGATGGCGTTGCGCAGTGCACACCTGATTTTTTCCCCCACTTGGTTGTGCAGGGAAGGGATGGCTTGCCTGGAAAAGTAGTGGCGGCTGGGCACGACGTACTGTGGGACAGCCACCGACATAAGGTTTTTAAAACTGTGCGTCTCCACCAGACGGAATGACAGCATTTCAAAGGCCAAGAATTTTGAAATGCTGGCATTAAGGGCCAGGGATCGCTGGTGGGTAGGGGGGTACTTCCTCTTCCTCTCAAGTGTTTGGGAGATGGAAAGCTGAACGCTTCCACGGGACATTATGGAGACGGTTGGTGACCCAGGTGGTGGTGTTGCTGACAGATCCTCTGTTTGCGGGGTGGCAGGTGCCGGTATCACTACAGATGTGGCTGGAGCGGCCGAGACTGCAGCAGAAGAGGAAGCAGGATGGGCCAGAGACGTTTCTTGGTTTTGAAGGTGTCTACTCCACTGCAGCTCGTGCTTTGCACTTAGATGCCTGATCATGCAGGTTGTGCTCAGGTTGAGAAGGTTTATGCCTCGCTTCAGGCTCTGATTGCACAGGGTGCAAACCACTCGTGTCCTGTCATCAGCACATTTTCTAAAGAACTTCCACGCTAGAGAACTCCTTTGAGCTGACTTTGGTGCGCTCGTTCCCTTGCTGCGTTGGGCAGTAGCGGGCGTAGTGTCTAGGGCACGGCCACTCAGCTTCTGCACCCTGCTCCCTCTTCTGCTGTGCTGGTGGCTCTGTGCGACCACCGCCTCTTCCTCCAAACTACTCAGGTCACCTGCATGACGTTCATTCCATGTGGGGTCGAGGACCTCATCGTCCTCCACATCATCTTCTACCCAGTCTTCACCCGTGCCCTCCTTGTCGGTCTCCACACCTGGCACCTGCGTTTCGTCATCATCGGAGACGTGCTGCGATGGTGCTTGCATGTACTCATCTTGAGAAATAAGTGGTTGGGCATCGCTGCACTCAATCTCTTCCACTTCTGGGGCAGGGCTAGGTGAATGGCCCTGGAAAAACCCTGCTGACCGAGTCCTCAGAAAGAAGAAGAGACTGCTGTATGGATTGGGGCTCAGACTGCTTGCCTGATTTCCAAGGGGGTGAGGTGAAAGACGGTTGGACATTGGCTGCAGGTGCCAACTCTGACCTTTCTGCAGTAGACTGGGTGGGAGACAATGTGAAGGAACTGGAGGCACTGTCAGCAACCCAATCTACTATCGCCTGTACTTCTTCAGGCCTCATCACGTCTAGAGGCGCATTATGCCCTACCAAATACTGCTGCAGGTTCTGTCGCCTACTCACACTTGTGGAAGGTGTTTCACTTGTGCGTGTAGCTGGTACAGATCGACCATGTCCTCTCCTTGCAACAGGAGCTCTACCAGCAGCACCACGACCCAGGCCACGGCCCCTATTTGACGGTCTCCTCATATTTTTGTAATTTATGATCTTGCCCTAGAAAGGTGTTTATTGAATAGCGGAACAAAACAACAACAGTATCGCACGGGTGTATCTGACAGTCAAATATGCAAACTATGCCGCAATTTAATGTTTTTTACCCCAAAAGGGTGTATATTGAATAGCGGAATAGGAAAAAGGATAAAAAAACGGTGTATCTCACACGTACAAACACAGACTAGGCCCCGATTAAAATTTTTTGTACCCTAAAGGGAGGATGAGGAAGAGGAGTAGGAGGAGTTGGGAACAGGAGGCAAACTGAAGCGCCCTGCAATCCTTGGCGGGGGAAGGAGATGCGCCAAACAAATTTAAAAGGTGTATCTAACACGTACCGATACAGACTATGCCGTAATTTAATTTTCTTACACTCCAAAAGGGTGTATATTGAATAGCGGAATAGGAAAAATGTTATAATACGGTGTATCTCACACGTACAAACACAGACTAGGCCCCGATTACAATTTTTTGTACCCTAAAGGCAGGATGAGGAAGAGGAGTAGGAGGAGTTGGGAACAGGAGGCAACCTGAAGCGCCCTGCAATCCTTGGTGGTAGAAGGAGATGCGCCAAACAAATTTAAAAAGGTGTATCTCACATGTACCGATACAGACTATCCCGCAATGTAATTTTTTACACTCAAACAGGGTGTATATTGAATAGCGGAATAGGACAAATTTTACAAAACGGTGTATCTCACACGTACAAACACAATCTAGGCCCCGATTACAATTTTTTGTACCCTAAAGGCAGGATGAGGAGTAGGAGGAGTTCGGAACAGGCAGGAGACAGACTGAAGCACCCTCAAATCCTCGGCAGTATGAGATGCGCCCAAAAAATTGGAAAGGTGTATCTCACATGTACCGACACAGACTATCCCGCAATTTAATTGTTTATACCCAAAGGTTTTGATTAAATAGCGGAATAGAAAATATGATCAAAAAAAGTGTATGTATCTCACACGTACAGAAGCAAACTAGGCCCCAATTACTATTGTTTGTACCCCTAAAGGCAGGATGAGGAGTAGGAGGTGTTTGGAACAGGCAGCACCCTCAAATCTTCAGACGTATGAGATGAACCCCAAAAACTTGGAAAGGTGGATCTCACACGTACCAACACAGACTATCCCGCAATTTAATTGATCCCCAAAGGTTTTTATTGAATAGCGGAATAGGAAATATGATCAAAAAAAGTGTATGTATCTCACACGTACAAAACCACATTAGGCCCCAATTACTATTGTTTGTACCCCTAAAAGGCTGGATGAGGAGTAGGAGGAGTATGGAACAAGCAGCACCCTCAAATCTTCAGAAGTATGAGATGAACCCCAAAAACTTGGAAAGGTGGATCTTGCACGTACCAACACAAACTATCCCGCAATTTAATTGATCCCCAGAGGTTTTTATTGAATAGCGGAATAGGAAATATGATCAAAAAAAGTGTATGTATCTCACACGTACAGAAGCACACTAGGCCTCAATTACTATTGATTGTACCCCTAAAGGCAGGATGAGGAGTAGGAGGAGTTTGGAACAGGCAGCACCCTCAAATCTTCAGAAGTATGAGATGAACCCCAAAAACTTGGAAAGGTGGATCTCACACGTACGAACACAAACTATACCGCAATTTAATTGATCCCCAAAGGTTTTTATTGAATAGCGGAATAGGAAATATGATCAAAAAAAGTGTATGTATCTCACACGTACAAAACCACACTAGGCCCCAATTACTATTGTTTGTACCCCTAAAGGCAGGATGAGGAGTAGGAGGAGTTTGGAACAGGCAGCACCCTCAAATCTTCAGAAGTATGAGATGAACCCCAAAAACTTGGAAAGGTGGATCTCACACGTACCAACACAGACTATCCCGCAATTTAATTGATCCCCAAAGGTTTTTATTGAATAGCGGAATAGGAAATATGATCAAAAAAAGTGTATGTATCTCACACGTACAGAAGCACACTAGGCCCCAATTACTATTGTTTGTACCCCTAAAAGGCTGGATGAGGAGTAGGAGGAGTATGGAACAGGCAGCACCCTCAAATCTTCAGAAGTATGAGATGAACCCCAAAAACTTGGAAAGGTGGATCTCACACGTACCAACACAAACTATCCCGCAATTTAATTGATCCCCAAAGGTTTTTATTGAATAGCAGAATAGGAAATATGATCAAAAAAAGTGTATGTATCTCACACGTACAGAAGCACACTAGGCCCCAATTACTATTGTTTGTACCCCTAAAGGCAGGATGAGGAGTAGGAGGAGTTTGGAACAGGCAGCACCCTCAAATCTTCAGAAGTATGTGATGAACCCCAAAAACTTGGAAAGGTGGATCTTACACGTACCAACACAAACTATCCCGCAATTTAATTGATCCCCAAAGGTTTTTATTGAATAGCGGAATAGGAAATATGATCAAAAAAAGTGTATGTATCTCACACATACAGAAGCACACTAGGCCCCAATTCCTATTGTTTGTACCCCTAAAAGGCTGGATGAGGAGTAGGAGGAGTTTGGAACAGGCAGCACCCTCAAATCTTCAGAAGTATGAGATGAACCCCAAAAACTTGGAAAGGTGGATCTCACACGTACCAACACAGACTATCTCGCAATTTAATTGATCCCCAAAGGTTTTTATTGAATAGCGGAATAGGAATTATGATCAAAAAAAGTGTATGTATCTCACACGTAAAAAAACACACTAGGCCCCAATTACTATTGTTTGTACCCCTAAAAGGCTGGATGAGGAGTAGGAGGAGTATGGAACAGGCAGCACCCTCAAATCTTCAGAAGTATGAGATGAACCCCAAAAACTTGGAAAGGTGGATCTCACACGTACCAACACAAACTATCCCACAATTTAATTGATTCCCAAAGGTTTTTATTGAATTGCAGAATAGGAAAAATGATCAAAAAAAGTGTATGTATCTCACACGTACAAAACCACACTAGGCCCCAATTACTATTGTTTGTACCCCTAAAGGCAGGATGAGGAGTAGGAGGAGTTTGGAACAGGCAGCACCCTCAAATCTTCAGAAGTATGAGATGAACCCCAAAAACTTGGAAAGGTGGATCTCACACGTACCAACACAAACTATCCCACAATTTAATTGATTCCCAAAGGTTTTTATTGAATAGCAGAATAGGAAATATGATCAAAAAAAGTGTATGTATCTCATACGTACAAAACCACACTAGGCCCCAATTACTATTGTTTGTACCCCTAAAGGCAGGATGAGGAGTAGGAGGAGTTTGGAACAGGCGGCACCCTCAAATCTTCAGAAGTATGAGATGAACCCCAAAAACTTGGAAAGGTGGATCTCACACGTACCAACACAAACTATCCCGCAATTTAATTGATCCCCAAAGGTTTTTATTGAATAGCGGAATAGGAAATATGATCAAAAAAAGTGTATGTATCTCACACGTACAGAAGCACACTAGGCCCCAATTACTATTGTTTGTACCCCTAAAGGCAGGATGAGGAGTAGGAGGAGTTTGGAACAGGCAGCACCCTCAAATCTTCAGAAGTATGAGATGAACCCCAAAAACTTGGAAAGGTGGATCTCACACGTACCAACACAGACTATCCCGCAATTTAATTGATCCCCAAAGGTTTTTATTGAATAGCGGAATAGGAAATATGATCAAAAAAAGTGTATGTATCTCACACGTACAGAAGCACACAATTTAATTTTTTTTAACCCTAGGCTGTATATTGAATAGTGGAATAGAAAAAAAGTGTATGATTTTTTAAACCACTCAATAATAGCACATGTGAACTGAACACAGCAGTGTATGATCAGTCAGCACAGCACAACTGAAGGAAAAATGCTGCACACAGTGACTGATAGAAAAATACTTTTCTCCCTCCTCCTCAGTGGGCAAAAAAGATTGTGTTCACTGCACCCCAAAAAGATTGTGTTCACTGCACCCAAAAAAGATTGTGTTCACAGCAGCCCACACACAGCAAAATGGATGTGGACCACTGACACCTGCCTATCTCCTATCCCACCCCACACAGCAATATCGATTGTAGTTTGTAGAACACACTGAACCTAAAAATCAGCAGACTCTCTCCCTAAAAGGATTGATAAGATGATGATCGTAGATCGGGTGACTGCAAACCCCACCGCACACAGCAATATCGATTGTAGTTTGTAGAACACACTGACCCTAAAAATCAGCAGATTCTCTCCTTAAAAGGATTGATAAGATGATGATCGTAGATCGGGTGACTGCAAACCCCACCCCACACAGAAATATTGATTGTAGTTTGTATTACACACTGACCCTAAAATCAGCAGACTCTCTCCCTAACAGGATTGATAAGATCGTAGATCGGGTGACTGCAAACCCCACCCCACACAGCAATATCGATTGTAGTTTGTAGAACACACTGACCCTAAAAATCAGCAGCAGCCTCGCCCTAAAATGCCTACAACTCGCCCTGCCTAACACACTCCGACCTGTCCCTCAATTCTATGCGGACACAAATGAGTTTTGTCTGCCTGTCTTTCCCTAATCAGCAGCAGCCAGCACGTATGTGTGCTCTGTCCCTGAACTAGTACACAGCAGAATGACGCCGCAGCGGCGCTGCCTCGAACGTATAAAGACTTGGTCACATGCTTCAGACGGCCAATCACAGCTACTAATACATTTGTAGGCATGGCTGGGATGGCTTAGGCACACCAGTTAAACGCTTGTTGATTGGCTGTTGAAAGCCCGCCATGAAAAGCGCGCCAATGCGTGCAAAACCCGGAAATAAAATGACCGAACACGGATTTTTACCCGAACATACAGTAACGTTTTCGGGTCCGTGTTCGGGTAACAAAAATCCAATTATTCGGTACGAACACGAATAATACAGTCCGTGTTCACTCAATTATCAATATTGTTTATATTGAAGAAGATCACTTGGCATTCCATTTATTGAATTTATCACCTGGTATTACCTTTTACAACTATATTTTATAATTTCAGTCACTATTTGTTCTTCAGTATCCCTATCTGCTTGTGTCACTTGTCTATTGGCACCTGTTTGCCAATTTACTAATTTGGTATCCAATTTGCACCTTATATATTTCTTTACACTTTACACTCTTATGGTCAAATTATTTGTGTACCATTTATTTATCACTCACTATGTCATCTACGCTTATCACTTTATTTATTGGCACCCATTCGCCAAAATACCAATTCGGTGTTCACCATTGAACCTTATATTTATTCTTTTGCACTTTGCACATTTTTTGTGGTTATATTTATTGTTGTGCAACTGTATACTTTGGATTGTACAATATTATTATAATCCAGCAATTTTTCCGTCTATACCTATTATTACCATTTGGAATATTCCTTAATATCATTTTAATTATTTTTCATAGGCAGCGCCATTTACCTCACCTTCCCCCATACACTCTTGTATATCTCTTTGAGCTATACCTTTGAGGTGGGCAGCAGCCAATACCTTATTATTCTATCCTGAGCACAGATCCTTTTCCCCCTTCTTTTGGTCTCACTTTCAAACCCCTTGAGTGGGAAGAGATGCTGGACAATATGCTCAAAAATACAAGAGCAAACTCTATTCGTGAAACAGTGATTAAGCTTCACATAACCTACTAAGTTCCATACCATTTACCCTATAGTTTCCCCCCTGTGTTTTCATGACTGCCAAGATTCAGGCTCCTTTATCCATATTTTTTGGAGTTGTAAACATCTTAAGCCTATTTGGCAACAAGCAGCCACAAAATCATCCTCTATAGCAGGTTACCTCATTACATTAACATTGCCAGCGTGTCTCCTTTTTAACCCAATTCCAGATGTTTCCATTCCTTGTGCAAGACTGAGCCCCGATATTGCAATAATTAGACCTACTGATATATAGCCTTGGCACCTGGCATAGTATTGTGGAATAGGGGCAGTGAGTCCATCTGTATTGTGAAACAGGAACGTGATCATGTCTGTATTGTGGGTGTCTTTATCATCTTTACCTGCGATTTCCATAATCAAAAGAACTCCATCAACGAAAAGGTTAACAAGAAGGTTTCACTCTGCTATGTACGGTTCTGACCCGTTTTTCATGTTTTCACCCTTGTTTTTCATTTCTATTTATCTTTGTATACTTTGTAAAATCAATAAAACTTTATATTGGAAAAAAAAAAGAAGATGAGGTTGAATATTTTTGGAAATAGCTCATTGTTCAGGTGTTAGTTCACATAGATATGAATACAACCTTCCACATGCATCTACTTGTCATGGGCAAAAACCTTGCACTAACTGACAAGCCAGGTCTTATTAGACACATTTTCCAACATTTTTCTTAGGGGATGTCCACTTCATCCAAGAATCAATCAGTTGGCTGGCAAACCAAGGGATAAGCAGCAACTTATGGGCTGTGGAAATAATAATGATGAATTCCTATCCCCTGCAGCCATGCTATTTAACCTTCTGTCTGTGCTTGTTTCCATCATTTTGTGAACATGTTTGGCTTATATCAATAGCATATCAGGAGTGATTAAAGAGGTTGTAGACAGATCCAAAGAACAACATCTTCCTGCTATATGACCACATCTCATCACTACGTTCTGTAAAGTATATCTGGCCACTGATGCCAGCAGCAGCTAATTTTTGTCTCCTTCCTCCTTTTGGTAGACCTGCCTTATACTTAAAAAGACTGAGCTTTGAGAACAAGAGTAATCCTATTAAATTATGGGTGTTTTATCTAGGTGGGCATCAAGTATGTTAGTGGTGGGTGTTAAAGTTGCTTCTGTTTGAGCTTTTATAATGCTATAAACAGTACTTCATTTGAAAAAATTGTCCCTCTTTTTAAACAAAATCTCTTTTTTTTCTCCTCTCCCCTGCTTAGTTGTCCTTCTTTTTATTCTGATGTATTCAGTTTATATAAAATGTGCTGTTTATCTACCAAAAGTGTGATGCTATACTAAACCTATCATGAACTCTAAATAAGCCTTTTTCAACCAGGGTGTTGTGGCACCCTGGGTTGCTTTCTGGATTCTTTGGGGTTGCCTTGGCAAAAAGCCTAAACATTTTCCAAACTGCCCAAACATTGTCCACAAGACAGCAAGTGACCCAATCATGCATTTTTGTTACACAAAGCAACAGGTTTTCATTGTGTGGCTTTACAACCAGCTTCTGGTGTCCTAAAGAACTGATTTTAAGCCCGTGGTGTGTGAACACACTCAAAAGACTTACACCCGGTGCATTAAAAGTGCACACACGCAAACTTGAAGAACACAAAAACTGCACAGGGTGTGCGAAATGGTCGTTCCCTCCGAAGAGGTTGGACCCTGACCTTGATCCCCCAGGGCGCAAGACTCCTGACAGTGACTGAGGTACTTCCAATGGTCTGCCTGGCCGAAATCAGGCAAACCCCGTTCTCTAGGGGGACTGCCGAAACAGCCCTCCCCAAGTACTAGGTGGGGCTCCCCGAAGGGAGACCCCATGAGAGAGGGCGAACTAAGCCAGAAGGCCATATCCGCCCCCTCCCAAGACATTCAAGGCAGGCCCGAAGACCCACACCGTACTTGTCGTGCAGGAAGAGAAAGGTGAAAGTGAAGTGACGCACAACAAAGAAAACCACACACAAACAAAAAGGTGGGAGAAGGGAAGTGGAGAAGTGCTTGAGTGCCAATGTGCAATACAAAGGCAGGCCTTTCGGCCGGAATAAAAAATTCCTCTGGTCTAAGCCAAAAGGCCTGGCCTAAGAGGCAGGTGTGAAAAAAAGTGTGTATGGTGCAGTGACCAAGGTGCCGAAAAACTCAAGGGGAGCTGCCCCTCACCAGTGAGAAATAAGGCACCCCTGGGCTGCCCCCCCCAGGGGCACGTACACCACTGGCTGATGATGTAATCGGTTGAAAAGGAGCATGTTAAGTGCTCCTTGATTTCCTGTCCTCTGACTCCTTCCATCAGCACTGGGGCACATTAGCTGAGTGATGGAGAGAAACTGAGAGAGAAGAAAATGCTGGAACACTAATCAGTAACAGTGTGCAAAGGTGTACAGTATTTGCTTTGGAAGAATAATTCACCTACAATGTTGGGTGTCCTACCTGTGTAGATGTTGTTTTACATTTTAGAAAGGGGTGCTTTGAGATTGTGCAGAATTTTAAAACAGAACTATACTGCAGCTGAGCCGCAGTTCCGTGCATCCATTCAGACTAGGGATCAACCGATTATCGGCAAAGCCAATTATCGGAGGGCCGATATTCACCAGACGCTCCCGGGGAAGAAGTGGAAATCACGAAACGCGTCGGGGCGTGACCAGGCGGTGTAACCAGGCTGTGTAAGAGGAGTTCGGATTACCCAGAAGGCGCGGCGTCCACGGCGTGGAGCCTGGACATCATCTCCCGAAAGGGAATCCCTCTCCTATTCGTGACTGTTTTTTTGCGTTTGATGACATACAAGACATGTGAGTGTGTTACCTTATGTTTTATTTTTTATTTAATAAAACCCTTTTAAACGGTAACACGCTATTGGGATTGTGTTTTCTCCTCCCCATATGCTTAGAATAAAAAGAGAAAAATAACTGCGCTAAAGTGAATAATATATAAAGAGCAGCGACTTCAAGTGCGACCACACCCTCAAATAATGTATAGAAAAATAAGCCGCGCTGCGTGAAGTGGGTAAACAAAAAATTAATGTCCAAACAAAAATCAATGTCCCATATAACAACTTGATTGACGCTGAAAGCATAGATCACACTCCACGGTCTCTGTAGGAAATGTGCTTACCGGATAGCCACTAAAAGTCTGCAAATTCATATGCTGAGATATAGTCACAGATCCGGGAGATGGGAGTTGTCAGAGTCCTCAGCGAATATTGTGAATAATATGCAAAAGAAAAAACTTACATAGTGTGATACCGTAATTTATAAAGTTTCCACCACCAATAAGGAATCCCTATCAATCGTGCAGCAGCTCACCAAATGAATAATGAGTAAACGTGAATAGCCCAGTGTAAAGAGAGGAATGTGGAACAAACCACCACCAATTGTGAAGCCTCTTACCGAAAAATAAGTCAAATGAGCAAATAGGTAAATCCAGATCGCCAAGAAACCAGAAACGTCACTCAAAAGCCCTATTGGCCTCTTACCAGATGACAAATAATCCAAGCAGTAGATCTAATAACGCTTTCCCATCATACGTGAAGCTCCGGGACCAACAGCATCAATGGTGTTAACTATAAACTCAGTACCAAGATGTAGCCCGAGTGAAAGAAAAAGCGCCAATAGTGTAATAAAATAATAACTGGTTTATTAATTAAAAAGAAGAACACTCACAAGCATAGTAGATAAAATCGCGATGGATGGGAGCCGCCGGCCGGACGGCAAAGCGCATCCGCTCCTAGGTTAACTTCCGGGATGACGTCAGCACGCCGCGACCTTATGCTGCTGAGCTTTTTTTGACTGTGCTGGTGTGATTCCTTTTGTGGATACTCTGGACCAGTGACCATCATTATAAGCCTGAATGCTCAAACACGAAAGTGGGTTGGGCCACAGCATCTGGTGAGTGGGCAATTCTCCTCCCCCCTTGGAGCACGGTGGTGGTGGTGATCCTTTTAAGAAACACGTCTTTGTACATTATCATCCCAGGAGATAGAGTGAAGGAATATGGACTGTTTGAGTCATTTCTGAACTTTTTCCTGCTGCCTATGTGACATTCATTGCATTTCGGACTTTTGTGCAGTGGGCACAGTATTTTTTGGCACTTGCTTCTTGACAAGTTTGCGCTACTATATATATATAGGGATATTGTTGAGTATCTATCTATTATATATCTTTTTCCATATGTTTTAGTTAAGTAGCTGCCTAGCCAATTTATTTATTTATTGGTGAGTGGTCCTCATTTGAAGCGTTTGGGATAGCTTATACCTTTATTTGGTTTTCGGTGGGCATTTAAGCTGTCATATTATATAGATTTAATCATTGCAGACAGTGAATGCACTAATGCAGCAGTTTATGTAAATTCTGTTTTGGGAAGCCTTTAGTTATTTTCCCAGCACTTTATTTTTCGCAGTTGTCTACTTTTCTAGGACTCGTTCGTTCAGATGATGTGAAACTGATGTTCCTGCAAGTGAAAGCTGTGCAATTTTCCTATCAGTTGTCATGCAGGTAAGGTGTGAAGAACAAGCCTTTCATGTTAAAAATGTTAATAAACAAACATTAACATGTTCAGTACCAGATTTGTGTCAAAAATTGCCCTTTTTTTTTTCAAACTTTAAATGTACAAAATAACGGCCCATATTGGCCGATAATCCATGGTATTCACTTAACCTGTCAGTAAAAATAAGGTTATGGCTGATAGGTGTCTGGCCCCATTTAAGTTAATAGGCACTCAGTACCTTGGCATGGTCAGGACTGAAGAGATTTTTGTCAGGTGGCTGGAAACACTTGAGTAGTTAAGAGAGGCGGTAGATGAAGGGATAGTGTAGTTTAGCATGGGGGTTGGAGGTGAAATAGTGTATTTAGCAATATATGTTATAAGGGTACACCTGTACTTTAACCAATAATTTAGTTAGGTAGGTGCAGTCTACTTTCTCCACTGCAGGTGGTGCTTTTCCACAGCAGCACTGCAGTTGAAGAGGAAGTCCATCGTTTCTCTATGGTTTCCTGTGTCACTAGGGAAAATACCGCATTGGATACTGCAAACCCATGTGACTATAGATTCCATCTTGGGTCAGGCAGAGCCTTTTTTTAGGCCCTGGCTCCCAGGTTTGGTGTGCATTTTGTGAGTGGATAGAGTAGGGACAGGTACCCTGCGTAGTAGGGATAGAACTAGGGGCAGGGAAAGGTTTCTGACAAGGAGGGAAAGCTTAGCACTCGCATCTTCTCTGGATATCTTCCTGCTTGGACACAAGATGGCCAGGATGCTTTTTCAACAGGCGTTGTCAGTTCAGTAGAAACCTACTCTCTGCACATTGTTGGACCTATGAATGTTCCCGCTGGGCTGCCTTCCCACTGGGTTAATTGTGAACTGTCTTTACGTTATTTCAATACAAGCTCCTTCATCACACTTGGACTGTGTGTGTTAGCGCTGCATTACGCCTCCGCCTACAGGTGTGTCCTACATAATTTGTGCTAAAGGCATCAGGAAACTGCTGTTTTGTCTTTGGCTTTTAAACTGTTAACCCCAAACCTTTCCCCATCATTGATTTCAGTGCAGAATCTTTAGTTTTCTGAAATGCTCCAGCAGTTACGATACTCAATACTTTGAGTCTTCTGAACAGCAGGATCTGATCTGTTTCTAAAGATGTTAAGCATACACACTGTGGAGCGAGCACTACTGTGCTGAACTGAAAATATTGTTTCTATCCTTAGCCATTTTTTTCATACTTTCTTGGCAGAGCTGTAATAAAATAACAAGGCTGTTTTTAAACTCCTGAAGGTCCCAAGGATGCAATCCTGGCCTGCACAAAAGATACGGCTGGTTTTACAGTGGGTGATAAAGGCGTGCAGGACAAAAAAACAGGTTCACGTTGACTCACAGCTATTAATTCTTTTTCCAAGACCATGAAAGATTTTCTGACAGGATTTGCTGAAATTTATCACCCAGGTTCAATCACATAATGGTAGGAGAAAGACAAAAGTGCTCCATCATAGAGATTAGAGCAAGGTGATAGAACCCTAGAGTGTATTTCTTTAACCCCATGAGATGCCCAGTTCCACAGCCAAGGTTGTGATATCTTTTAATGGCTCTACATATCAACTACTGCAAGATCCTGTGATGTAGGCTGCCTGGGGGTGGGGATCATTGTTACCTTATAGATGTTTCTAAGTGAGATGAAGAATTTTATAGATAAAGCCATTTATTACACTGGATAAAGTTAAAGGATACTTTTTTGCAACGAATATAAATGCTATACTATGGATATGCAGTTTACTTAAAAGGAAAAAAAAGATGGTCTGGTCAACTTTACTTTGAGTTAATAAACTGCCGTTTTATAGCCTTTTAATTATTCATATAAGGTCTTGTTTGCAAATAAACATTTAATACATGATGCATCCATGAGACTTGGTTTTCAAAATATCTGCTGTTTAGAGCTTAACCCCTGCCAGTTGCAAGTGTAAAAGTTTATTTAAAGTTTATCTAAAGCCAAAACTTTTCTACTTAATTTTGGATAAAGTGGGGGACGGTTAGAAAACCTGTTAGGTTTTTATTGCTTTCTGTGCCCCCATTTGGGAACGTTACCCTCTATATTTGTCTCAGTGACAGTTGCCACTAGCACTGAAAGCAATGGGAAAGTCAAAATGTCACCAAAACATGAATATACAATGTGTTCCAAAGGGCTGTGTCTAACATGCAGTCAGGAAAGGGGAATTAAAATTCATTTGATGGGGTTGTACACATGCTGAGGCCACAATACTTTGCTTTGTAGCTATGGCAAAAATGATACCCCCCTCCCCCCCCTGTCACATTCACTAGACAGTACAGTAACACCACCAGGCAACCTATTCAAATGAATGGGGTCATGCTGCAACATCCTTGCATGATTGTGGAATGGTTGCGTGGGTCTTCAGTGACAAAACAGGCAGTGAGGAAGCAACATATCACCTGCCAGCCATCCGTCAACTGCCCTCTGAAAAACGATCCACCGAAGATTACATTTCAGAGGGGCAGCAAGGGCTGCCACCAGTGTAAACAAGAGCCAAAATTGGATTTCCCTCACTTTGAAATCATTTCCTTTCTCTTCCTATCCTGTTTATAGGATAGGAAGTGAAGACAAATCTCTACAACAATACACAGGTGATAAAAATCCTGCCCTATTCTACCCAAATAAATGGTCTGTCATTAGAAATACTTTAAACGTTATATTTTTTATGAAATAAGTCATGTTTACCTTACTAAGAAGAAAAGATAATACTTTAGTACTAAACATAGCTAATAAAGAAGATACATAAAAACAACAAAAAAAAAAAATTTATCTTTGAAATGTTAAAGGTGAAGTATACATTTCATAACATGTTACATGTCACACCCCTAGCCAGGGTGTGATATGTTACTAAATGAGAAGCCTCTGAGACCCCCTAGTGGCAGTGGACTGGGGATCCTATCCCCGATCACACTGTCACAATTTTTAAAAAACGCAGCTGTGCAAGGCTCTGCCCGCACGGCCATGTCATTCATTCATTCACAGAGTTTTTGTGAATGGGAGAACTACAATTACTGTTATCCATTGCAGCTGATGATTGGAGATCTCAATGAACTACCAGGGCACTAATAAGCGCTTTAGGTTGTTCACTGATTCCTCCTGTCATTCAGTAACTGCCTGCCTGTACGAAGTATGGGCAGACAGTTACACTGACAGTCTGCAGGAGTCTGCGGCTGCATCCGTTACCTGCTGATCATAGCTACAATGCTTTACAGGCTTAAAAAAATAAATAAATGCACTTTTTTTTCTTGCAAAAAGATGTGCATTTATTTATTTATTTATTTTTAAATGTGAACTTATCTTTTAAAGCCTGTTCTATTTTAAATGCTTCCTTATGCATTGACATACCTCCTTAGACCCTGTCTGTCAGGACAGCCTGGTCACCTGCTGACTTGGTACCATGCACAGGTAGTTTAACTCTTAACCACTTGCTGACTGCCGCAAGTACATATACTGCGGCGGTCAGCCCCCCCTGGGCAAAGTGATGTACTGGTACGTCACTTGCCAGCGAATAGGGGGGAATTTCATATAAAAAATATGAAAAATATTGTTATTTTTTTCAAAATGTTGGCTCTTTTTTTGTTTATAGCGCAAAAAGTAAAAATCGCACAGGTGATCAAATAGCACCAAAAGAAAGCTTTGTTTGTGGGAAAAAAAGGACCTCAATTTGATTTGGGTACAGTGTCGCACGATCGCGCAATTGTCCATTAAAGTCACACAGTGCCGAATCGCAAAATAGGCTCTGGTCTTTGAGCAGCCAAATCCTCCGGGGCTTAAGTGGTTAAATAAGCCATTGAAGTTGCATCTAGCAGAATTTGAATTTCAGTATACGGAATGTTTTTTCCAGTCTTTTGAAGTGTAAGAAGACAATGACTTTCTGAAGAACTAACACTGACTGAAAGAACATGGAAGAAACAGGAAGGGCGGAACAAGGACTGAACAACATACAGCATACTTCACCATAAACCATTATAGGTTCATGAAAGATGACGTCTCTTTGGACCTAAAAAGAATGAAGAAACTATTAATATGCAAAGCATATATATTTATTTATATACACGAGTCCAAAAAACATCATATGAAATCTAGGATGACCTTTGACATTGGTGTCTTGATAGAGGAGAAAGAAAAAGAATGGGTTTTCTGCTGAGGTAATTCACTTTCTTTTTCAGCCATCTTTGGTAGTTTAGCACAGCATATTGGTGTTTACCTTCCATCACTTTGTTTCTTTATCCACTTGTGGTGAGGCGCTCATGAATACAGCTGTATATTTATATTGCCTGTTCCTATCCTTGCATTCACTTTCACCTTGGACCTTCTTTCTCCACTATTTCTACTATATCCCTTCACATCCCACTCTATATACTTTTGTTCTCTTACTCATCTTACCATTTTCTCTGGATTATTGGGTCCCTTTATTAACTGTACTATACAAATATATGAGCTATTGCAATCAATTGCTACCTCTTTATTACTTATTTATTATCAGTCTTATTATTGGGGCCCTTTCCTCACTATTTTTATTTATGTTTCATTTTCTTTATCTGTTTGGAGGTGCCTCTCTATGCGCTCTTGGCTCATATCCTTAGTCCCTATACTACAGCTCCCATTGCAGACTATATGGGCGTCCCTCTCTATGTGACGGGTTACCGTCCCACATACAGTGGCTATGTAAGTACTATACAGGGTAGGATCATTTGTTCCCTCCGTGATTACCCTGTTTACCCCCCTCCCCCCTGAGTGTGGACCTATCAGTTACTCTTACATGTTTTACTTTAGATCCATGATGCATTCGCCCCCAAAGAAGTGATGATGATCACGAAACGCGTAGGGCCCTACGATGCATCTGAATTTTATTATATCATACCAGTTTTTATTACGATGGCACACTGTTATGCTTTATGATATGCATGTATCAACAGCATTAGATGTCAACATTGGAATATGCTATGTCTCTGTTTTTACTCAATGGGCTCTCACTATGTTTATCTATTTTTTATACAATGTACTATTCTACCTAGATTGTCTACTGTACTGCTGTATGTTATGCATGTGTTATTGCATATAGATGTTACCATCGGTATTAGTTTCGTACCTGTTACTATCTAATAAACATATGGTTTTTAACCACACCCAATTTTTTCAAACGCCATCTTGCCTCAATTAAAGTCCCAATTTTTTGCCCTTGTTTTCATATTGGTGTCTTGATACTTTATATTTCTTGATACTTTGATGAAAACATCAAATCACTTCTCCATAACTGGCTAAGTGCGAACACTTAGATGTGGAAGTCTCTCTTGTGGATTTGAATAAATTCTGGAAGATTCAATCCTCTGCTTTCAGTCTGTGATGTGAAGAATGTTTTTGTTTGAAGACTGGGATATTGTTTGAATACTTGGATAAATTTCTTAGGCCATTGACTGCCAAGAAGATCCTTGGTGCGTTGCTTAAACTGTCAGCCAATGTCAGACTGGGTCTGGATCTGCAGCTGAATTGCAGCTTGGGCCAAGTATCATTTGCAATAATAAGGAGTCAAAGTCATTGGGACTCTCTGCAAGAAGAGAAGTTACCACTTTACAATTGCCAGGTGTAGTCTCACTGATGACAGGACTAGCCTGAGGTTGCAGCTGGTTCACTGTGAGCAATTCGGTAGTATTTACTGAAATAGGTGACAATTAAAGGTCCATATACACGGGGCACTTGACTGCATGTCCCATGCAGATCTGTGTTTTCCTGGCACAGGGACACACAAGTGTTATGTGCATTCCCATGCTGACAGTCCATAGAAGTCTACTGGGACACACAGCTGCACAAACAGAGCCATTGTGTCCCAATATGACATACAAATGCATGTAGGTGATTTTCCCCAAACTTGCCCTGTGTGCATTCAGGACCAGCACCCTCATATATCTGCATGTCATATTAGGACAAAGGGGCTCTGTTCGTGGAGCTGTGTGTCTCAATAGACTTTTATTTACTGCTGGCATGGGAATGCACACAACACCAGTGCATTCCCATGCTGGGAAAATACAGATCTCCATGGGATATGCAGTCAACCGCTCTGTTGGAATGGACCCTTAAAATCACAACAAAGTTTGTGAACTGATGAATATCAGTATTGTTGTGCAGGACCTCAGCATTAGTAGATTCCTGAAAGTAGAAGTAAACCCATCCATTTAATAGTTTCAAAAAACAGTTATGTAACACTCCCATTGGTTGTCCTCTCAACCAAATTGTCAAACTATTCAATGACTGGGGTCATAACTGATCACATGTGCAGCATCATGGCAGTTGTAGATTAAACAAAGGCCAAGATGGCAGCTTCTTTGGCTGAAAATGATAGGAGGGTTTACTAGCATGGGAACATTCATCCTGGAAATTCAGTTTTGTTGTCAGTGGAAGTTTGAGATGTTGTTTCACTGACACTGCATTAGGATGATATTTTGATGTAGACTCACAGAACGTCTCATTGTTGGGGTGGTTATCTCTTGAGTTTCCATAGCATGAGTGTGCACACTGATTAAATCTGTTCCTTACTGGCATAAAGATCACATGTGTGCGGTTCTTGTACCCTGTGGGCTTTTGGAATGTCTCTCCCCAGCAGAAACATCAATTTGGCATTATCCTGTGGGGGAAAATAAACTTGTCTTGAAACTTTAAAGTCATATACTATATGTAATATGCATCTTTCAGTGTTGCGATTTCCTGTTTGTCATTAGGTATTATATCGCACTCGATAAGTGTAAGATGAATTCCTTCAGTCCCTTTTATGTCTGAAATAACTAATTCCCCAGCAGGGGCAATTCTTCCTGTTGTTTCTACTGTGCCAGCACATGTATGCAAGGTGTAGGACAGTACTTCTCCACCTACATTAAACATGTCAAAAAACTCTGAAGTAGCAAGCCCCTATGTTGAGGGCATGTGACCTGGTATAGTTCAGGAAGGGGGGCATTCGCTCGCCCCCCCCCCCCCTTTTCTGACTTGCTGGGCTGCATATCTAGATAAGAGTCTAGTTTGGATTTTGGGACAGGGCATTTTTTTTTGTAATTGTGGGTGTGGTTCCCCTTAAAATTCATACCTGACCCAAAGGGCATTGTATGCATAGGGAGGACCTCATTCTGTTGTTTTTAAACGTTTCTTTTAATTGCTGGCATTCTGTTCACAAGTCGCACCCAAATTGCATCTATATCATGAAGTGTGACTTTCATGTGACTTTTGGGGGTTTCCACGGGGTCTATGGACCTCAAGTCGCATGAAAGTCAGACCAAAATAGTGCAGGAACTGCTTTGAAGTCGCACATATATGAACAATTATCACAGAGAAACATAGGGTGTGACTTGCCATGCAACTTTGGGGTCCAAAGTCACATGACAAGTCGCACGGGTGTGATTGGGTCTTTCCCATTCTGCCACAGCTCTTCATTTTAATTGAATCCTGCTGTAATCCGCTGGATTAAAAGCCGAGTCTTCTCCCTTTATGGGCACACTTGACAAAGGAGGCGAGGCCTCCAAAATGTTGTGCCATTCACATCTTGGCTTCGGCTTCTTTTCCAGAATGGCAAGAGGCTGACAGATGCCACTGGTACCTCTGTGCTTTTACCGGGTCCGGCTCTACACTGCTTGAGCTGCTCAGTACCATGTCACAGCAGTTTGTGTCTGCTTACTGTACATATCATCACCCTTCTGCCCTGGTTGCTGCTGGTTGTCTGTCCAAATGTAAGTGAGCATATTGTTTTTAATAAATAAACATGGTTACACTTTCTATATTAATGCTCTGGCTACTTTGCTGCTTCATGCTTTTGGTATACCATCTTAGTTCCATTCTGTCTAGACAGCATGGTTATCTGGTGACTTACCACCATCCACAGTTGTGTCTATGTAACTGGAATTTAAGAAAAATCTGCATAACAGGACAAATAAAACCTTCCTAATGCTACCCCCCAAAAATGGTGTCTTTAGATATACTTTAACCACTTTCCAACTGCGCTAGAGCTAAATGATAGCTACAGCGAGGTTGTCTATTTATGGGATGCCATCATATGGTGGTGTGCTGTCATCACGCCTGCCTCGCACCCACTGCGTGGCACGGGCAGCGTGCTCTGTGATCGGAGTGTCTGAAGGACACTGCTGATCACATATTGAGGTAAAGAGTCAAGCAGTGGCTCTTAACCACGTGATTAGCTGTGTCCAATCATAGCTGATCATGGATGTCAACAGAAGCCAGTTATCAGCACTCTTTTCCTCATGCTGACAGCATGAGAAGACGGAAAGAGAGATGATTACCGGCTTCTCTAAAAGGGACATCTACACTAATAATCAGGGCACTGATTATCAGTGTCCTGATTATCAGTGCAGTCTCAACAGTGCCCAATGTGTGCCCTCAAGTGCTGCCAATCAGTGCCCAGTTTGGCTCTGAGGAAGAGGGGATCTCCCCTCGAAACACGTCCGCCATCTGGAAGGTCTTCCGGCGTGCTGGATACAGTCCTGGTGACCTGGTCATTTTGCGTCCATTGTGGACTTTAAATGCTTTTATGACTAACTTGTTTGTGAGTATATTTATTTTCTTTTTATGCTAATAAACACCACTTGGGTAATGTGCAAGGTTGGCGCCCTCTTTTCATTTTTTCTACAGTGTTGCCAATCAGTGCCCACCAATGCTGCCAATCAGTGCCCATCAGTGCTGCCATTCCGTGCCCAGTTCGGCTCTGAGGAAGAGGGGATCTCCTCTCGAAACACGTCAGCCATCTGGAAGGTCTTCCGGTGTGCTGGACACAGTCCTGGTGACCTGGTCACTTTGCGTCCATTGTGGACTTGAAATGCTTTTATGACTAACTTGTTTGTGAGTATATTCATTTTCTTTTTATGCTAATAAACACCACTTGGGTAATGTGCAAGGTTGGCGCGCCCTCTTTTCATTTTTTCTACAGTGTTGCCAATCAGTGCCCACCAATGCTGCCAATCAGTGCCCATCAGTGCCTTCTTATCAGTTGCAGACATCAGTGCTGCCTACCAGTGCCACCTATCAGTGCCCATAAAATCCACCTATCAGTGCAGCCTCATCAGTGCCTCCTCATCAGTGCCCATCAGTGCAGCCTCTCAGTGTCCATCAATGCCCATCAGTAGTGTTGTCTCATCAGTGATTATCAGTGCAGCCTCATCAGCACACATCAGTGAAGGAGAAAAGGTACCTGTTTGCTAAATTTTTAACAAACCATGAAAACGTTTTTTTTTCTTTTGTTTTTAAATGTTTGGTCTTTATTAGTTTATGTAGCAAAAAATAAAAAAACCCAGTGGTGATTAAATACCACCAAAAGAAATCTCTATTTGTGTGAAAAAATTATACAACGTTTTGTTTGGGTACAGTGTTGCATAACCGCGCAATTGTCATCCAAAGTGCGACAGCGATGAAAGCTGAAAATTGGCTTGAGCAGGAATGGGGTAAAAGTGCCCAGTAGGCAAGTGGTTAAAGAACGGTTTGTCCTTGGATATACTTTAAATAAAAATTATTTTCTGGAATATGTCACATTTACCTTGTCAGGAATAAAAAAAAAAAAAAAACTTTAGTACTAAACATTTCTTAAAAAGCAATTCCAAGAAAAAAGTTAAATCAATAGGCTACAACTGTTATCATGAAAACATTGCTACTGTGTTATAATCAGAAAGTTTATGATAATCTGTGTTCTCAATAAGCTTTCCTGTTTGTAGGTGTATCCTGATGGTCCTGGTTATAACTCCATCTGTTACTGTTTTCTGCTTACTGGCACTCTGCCTTTTTCTGTTTGCGTGTCTTTGGCTGTCCAGCTAAGCAATCCTGTTGTTTTCATCCTGGGAACTGTCTTGCCACATGAGTCCATCTGTATCTTCAGCAGCTCTGGTTAAGACCTGGCACTCCTGGTACTTGCACCCTGGAGGGAGCCATTTACTACCAGCTGGCAATGAGACATTCTCCTGTCTGTTGTCTGCCTGCTCTGACCTCATACTCTATCCTTTGTGTATTTGAACTGTGTTAATTTTTCTATCTGCATTTGATTTCTGCTGTCATTAGGTCCCTTCTCTCTAGGGGTTCTTAAAATGCCTATATTGATCGAACAATCCCCCGACACACACCAATATAATACACCAACAGTCTGGCTGCTTATCCAAATATGGTTGATAATGTCCCTATTTAATTAATATGATACCTATATGAAAGCCACCTCCATCTACTTTGTGTACCAACTGACAAGTCCCATCGACAAAGGATGGCTAGTCCCTTTTCATTAATTTTCCCATCTTTGTGCTAACAAGAGGATTCAATAAAACCAACCAGCTCTTCCGGTTTACTAATGATCTGTCCTGGAACTGGTTAACCGCTCTCTATTCCTATCACCATGGTTGTACCAATTTCTCCCCATGAAAGGTCAGGTGTAGTTATTAGAGAACTCTGTCAGTGAGGGTGTTAGGAAATGAATGAGGAACCTGGGTAGTCGTTAGCAGAATATAGACACTTGATGGTTTGTTGTACACTTATACCGTCTCTCCTGTCAATGTGGGCTGCTGTCTCTAGGAATCAATAAATATCACCTAGTTAGTAGCCAGATCTGTCTCCTTATGTCAAACAAAACTGTAAGGTACCTGTGCTCACATTTATCATAAGACACCAGCGGGAGAGTAGCTGGATACTGGGCTGCCTGAGGCGACAACTAGAAATGACTCCCTTTCATCCTTTACACAAATCATCATAAACAATTCTCTGAATGCCGTGTACACAATAAGATGTAAGATTCCAAAGAACAATATTACATCTACCAAGGAAAGGGGGAAAAATACATTTGCTGCATCATTGTATGTTGCCTATATTCAGGCACAAATACTGAAAATAGCTATTTTTTATTTCTAAGCCTATGGCACATGAATCAAACCACTCCCTTGCAGCAGTGATTGGTCCAGGCAGCCATGTAGGAGGGGCCTAGGTCACCGGAAACCTAGCCATTGGTACATGGGGTTCTTTGTTGGCCTGCGAAGTGAAGTTGGCTTTAAAGGATCCAAGGCTTCAAAACATGTTTGGTTGCGAGAAGAGCACTAATCCTAGTGAGTGGAAGCCTGAGGAGCAGTGGTTTGCTGCACACGCAATATAGTGAAAGAATACAGTAAAATAGGCTAATTGTGGGCTCCTAAAATGTGAAGGTCAACATATCCAATATTCAAAGAGCCAAGTAGGCCTGGGATCCCCGTTGTTGCATTTGGCATAAAGAGGACAAATCATGAGTGTAAACTTCATTGCACTGTTAGTAAAAGAATTGGCTCTGTTGCCAAGTGGGATCTGGCTCTCTTCCAACACCCCCTCTATTTCCAATCTACTACTGAACCTTCTTAAGAGAGATCTGTTTGGCAGAATTTTCCAAAGGACTCCAAGTTGCCATCTTGTTTTCATGGTGGTATCCTGCAGCTTTGAGCAGAACAGCATAATACCCTAAACCACTATGTATTTTTACCTGTGTCCCTAACACTTAGCTTGCATGTGTCAAGACAGACAAAGTTACTAAGGGGTCCCTGTACAAAAAATGTTTTCTGGACACACTGACTGAGCTATAAGGCCTCGTTCACATGGGCGATCACTTGCGTGCTCCACACACGGACATGTTTTTCCACCATTGGGATGCACAGGTGCACATTCATATAGATGTCTATAGGGACACACGGCTGCATAGACAAAGCCACTGTGTCCCAATGTGACATCTGTGTAGGTACAGGTAAAGGGCCTAGAATGTACCCAGCATGAGCTCAGGGATAACAGATGAGCCATAGGAAGCCTATGGGTGACGTCACCGCCTCAGGCTTTACCAACCATTGTTGAACGCTCTCTCCTCTCCCCTGCAGCCGGTGCTGGCTGACAAAGGATCACGTGACTGTAACAGAGTGGGCTGAAAATTAGAAGGTACATCTTTCTTATACAGGTTAGTTAGCATAGGTTGGGTGGGAGGGGGCATTTTTAAGGCTAGTTAGGTTTAAGCTGAAAGAACACTTTAAACAGATTTTTGATGTTATTTTTACATTTTTACATGCTTCTTCTTTCATTCAATTGTTGTTGTATTATATATACAGATGTAGGCCTCTTGTACACTGAACATTTTTTCTGCACCATTTGGTGTTTTCTCCTGCCTTTATGCACCCCTGCATGTTAGCCTATGGGTGAGATTTCTTAAAACTGGTGCACACAGAATCTGGGGGAGCGGTGCATAGTAACCAGTCAGCTTCAAGCTTGTTCAATTAAGCTTTGACAATAAAACCTGGTAGCTAATTACTATGCACAGAGGCAGAAAAAAAACCCCCAGGAGTGGCAGCATTTTGGCAGGAAAAAAAGGGATTGACGCGACTTTATGCGTGTAAACACGTTTTAGTGCTAGCTGTATTCAGCACCTGAGCGTTAATTAATTTCAATGGCAAGAATAAATTATTATTCTGGCCAGGAAAATGATCTAACACCTAAGCTCTTGACACGCCTAAACGCCTAAAGTGTCATGCATTTTTTCTGCCAAAATTCTGCTGCCAGGAAGAAAGGAGTCTAGGAGAGTTAGCAAAACATCCAGTGTGCATGAGGCCCTATAGATCAGTGACTAGAGGCAGTGTGTTTTACCTACAACAATGATTCTGTCAGCTGTTGAAATAAGGTATCGCTCAGTGTCGCATAGACTTGAATTGTGATGAGCAGCAGTAAGGGCTTGGTCACACCAGCCCCTGCATTGCAGTACAGCGGCTGGAGTTCGGTGCGGTCCTGCCAAAATCAGTGCAATGATGATGCACTGACCTCATCCTGTGAGCATCAAACTTTTTTTTTTGTAAAATTTATTGTAAAGTCTCATTTGTTTTAGTTTAAAATACCAAATATGTTATACTTACCTGCCCTGTGTAATGGTTTTGTGCAGAGCAGCCCGGATCCTCCTCTTCTCAGGTCCCTGGCTGGAGTTCCTGGCCCCTCCCTCCTGTTAAGTGACCCCACAGCAAGCAGCTTGCTATGGGGGCACCCAAGCCGAGTCACAGCTCCCTGTGTCCATTTAGACATGGAGCTGCGGCCTGGCCCGACCCCCTTTCTCTCCTCATTGGCTCCAAGAAGAAAAAAAAATACCACTCTCCTGCGCTTAGAGAAGAGCCTCACAAAAGGTGTCGATCAGTGCTCTATTTCTTGTCCACCTGGGATAGCACCCGCCTTGCTGCCCTCTAAAGACTGGGGATGTCAAGATGCACTGGAACCAAGAAATAAACAGAGGGCGCACTGGCCTAGCACATTGTCCTTAATACAAACATCTTTATTAAAAGAAAGCACAAATTCATACTCACAAACGCAGATTTGACAAAGGCACATCAACACTAATGTTACAGCATCGAGATTGTCGCATCACAGAAGTCCTTACAGCGACTTGCTGACGTGTTTGAGGTCTTCCTCTTAGCCTGCTGTACTGTATCTTAACCTCTATAGTTATAGAACCAGACTCATTGCAAAGAGGTGTAAACCAGGGCTAGCCCCTCCCAGATGGGTGTGTGAGATCCTATGGTGTCAACCCACCCAGCATTGCTAAGCACCCTCAAAGCACATAATGCAAAGGCATATATTGGGTATATAAAAACATTGCAAAAGAATACTTATAAAATTCATCATGAGCAAAATACTTAAAAAGCATATACATGCAATTATACATCATTGTCAAATAATGGCTCACCCTTTGATGTCATATGTAGGGTTGAGCGGACACCTAGATGTCCGTGTTCGACGGGTTCGGCCGAACTTTAAAAAAAAGTCCGGGTCCGTGTCCCGGACTTTTACCGAACTTTTCCCGGACACCGAACCCCATTGAAGTCAATGGGGACCCGAACTTTAAGGCACTAAAATGGCTCTAAAACACCAAAGGAAAGGGCTAGAGTGCTGCAAATGGCAGCAAAACGTAATTAAGAGCATGGCAAGTGCTCTGCAAACAAATGTGGATAGGGAAATAACTTAAAACAACAAAAAAAAACAGAAAAATAAAACAATGTTCTTCTTCATCTCTGAAGGACGAGGCCCATATGGAGTAGGAGGGAGGTTGAGGTGGTGGTGGATGTGGCGGTGACATAGGCGTGCGCACAGGGTGTGCTGGGTGTGCCTGGGCACACCCTAATCACCTAGGGCACATAGCATTGCCAGTGAGGAGATGGGAAAGATCTCCCTGGGACCTGCTCTGCTCTATTTCTCCTTGCCTACAGGTACATGGCCCCGATACATTACTCTCCCTGCTGGCAAACACATGCATGTGTATTTCAACTTTGGGGTGCACACCTTAATGCAATAGGCTGCGCACACCTATGGGCGGTGTAGGTGGAAGCGGCGGTGGAGGAGGACCAGGGCCGGATTAACAGCATCATGGGCTTGGTGCTGAGGATTTTGAAGGGCCTTAAGGGCCGTGCCTTGCCATGCACCCAGAGGAGGAAGGGTGCAGCCATGCATGCCTAATTCAACATGGGATGCTGTCTCTGAAGCCCATAAACACATCCATGCATCGCCAACTGTCCCTCCTTGTCCGGCCTTCACGCTGTGTGGGGAGGTTCTGAGGGTGCTGCCTGGGGAAGCGAGCATAGAAGCCAGACTTCTGTGTTTACAAGTGACAGAAGAGCGGTAACAGTGAATATGGCCAACCCGGGGCCTATATAAAAGGTAGGGGCCTGGAGCTGCAGCTCCAATAGCCCCTACATTAATCTGGCCCTGAGGAGGAGGACGAGGTAGCCAACACTGCTTCTTTTCAAAAATTTTAAATGAGGGTACACCCCAAAAGAGTGAGAAAGAGCAAAAATGGAACAATGGGTGGGTAAGGTCGGTATCCATTGCTATTCTGCATAAGGTACGGAAAAGTCCCGTGGGATCCATGCCTGGTTCATTTTAATGAACGTGAGCTTGTCCACATTGTCTCTGGACAGGCGGCTGCGCTTGTCTGTTATAACGCCCCCAGCCGTGCTAAATACCCGTTCAGATAATACACTGGCTGCAGGGCACGCCAGCACCTCCAAGGCGTAAAGGGCAAGCTCAGGCCATGTGCCCAATTTGGAGACCCAGAAGTTGAAGGGGGCAGACCCGTCATTCACTACATGTAGGCGTGTGCACACATACTGCTCCACCATGTTGGTAAAATGCTGCCTCCTGCTAAGACGTTCCATCTGAGCTGCTGGTGCTGCTGTTTGTTGTGGCGTGCTGACAAAGCTTTTCCACATTTCGGCCATGCTAACCCTGCCTTCTGAGGTGCTGGCGGTGCCCTGGTTGCGTTGGCGACCTCCTCCTCCTCCTCCTCTGCCTTGTGCTTCCACTGTGGCCCCGCTGTCAGATGGGAATGCCAGCAGCATGGCGTCTACCAGCGTGCGCTTGTACTCGCGCATCTTGCGATCGCGCTCCAGTGAGTGAATTAAGGACGGTACGTTGTCCTTGTAACGGGGATCCAGCAGCGTGGCCACCCAGTAATCAGCACAAGTTAGAATGTGGGCAACTCGGCGGTCGTTGTGGAGACACTGCAGCATGTAATCGCTCATGTGTGCCAGGCTGCCCAGAGGCAACGAAAGGCTGTCCTCTGTGGGAGGTGTATCGTCCGTGTCCTCTGTATCCCCCCAGCCACGCACCAGTGATGGCCATGAGCTGGCCTGGGTGCCACCCTGCTGTGAACATGGTTCCATCTCCTCCTTCAGCTCCTCCTCCTCCTCATCCTCCTCATCCTCCAGAACTGTGCCCCTGCTGGACAATTGCGTCCCTGGCGTTTGCGTGTGCAGGAACCCACCCTCGGAGCCCCTTGCGAATGACTGCCCTGAAAGCCTTGGAAATGTTACCTCTTCATCCTCCTCCTCCTCCTCATCCTGTGCCACATCCTCTTCCATCATCGCCCGAATTGTTTTTTCAAGGAGGCATAGAAGTGGGATAGTTAAGCTGAGAACGGCGTCATTGCCACTGGCCATGTTGGTGGAGTACTCAAAACAGCGCAACAAGGCACACAGGTCTCGCATGGAGGCCCAGTTATTGGTGGTGAAGTGGTGCTGTTCCGCAGAGCGACTCACGCGTGCGTGCTGCAGCTGAAACTCCACTATGGCCTGCTGCTGCTCGCACAGTCTTTCCAGCATGTGCAAGGTGGAGTTCCACCTTGTGGGCACGTCACATATGAGGCGGTGAGCGGGAAGGCCGAAGTTACGCTGCAGCGCTGCCAGGCGAGCAGCAGCAGGGTGAGAACGCCGAAAGTGCGCACAAACGGCCCGCACTTTCTGCAGCAGCTCTGACATATCGGGGTAGTTTTTAAGGAACCTCTGCACCACCAAATTCAGCACATGCGCCAGGCAAGGGATGTGCGTCAAACCGGCTAGGCCCAGAGCTGCTATGAGATTTCGCCCGTTATCGCACACCACCAGGCCGGGCTTGAGGCTCGCTGGCAGCAACCACTCATTTGTCTGCTGTTCCATGCTCCTCCACAACTCCTGCGCGGTGTGTGGTTTGTCCCCCAAACAGGCAAGTTGTAAAACTGCCTGCTGTCGTTTACCCCTGGCCGTGCTGAAGTTGGTGGTGAAGGTGTTACGCTGTCCGGATGAGGAGGCGGTAGAGGATGAGGAAGCGGAGTAGGAGGAGTTAGGAACAGGAGGCAAACTGAAGCGCCCTGCAATCCTCGGTGGTGGAAGGACATGCGCCAAATTGCTATCCGCCTCAGGCCCATCCGCCACTGCATTTACCCAGTGTGCCGTTAGGGAGATATAACGCCCCTGACCGTGCTTACTGGTCCACGTATCCGTAGTTAGGTGGACCTTGGCACAGATGGCGTTGCGCAGTGCACACCTGATATTTTCCCCCACTTGGTTGTGCAGGGAAGGGATGGCTTGCCTGGAAAAGTAGTGGCGGCTGGGCACGACGTACTGTGGGACAGCCACCGACATAAGGTTTTTAAAACTGTGCGTCTCCACCAGACGGAATGACAGCATTTCAAAGGCCAATAATTTTGAAATGCTGGCATTCAGGGCCAGGGATCGCGGGTGGGTAGGGGGGTACTTCCTCTTCCTCTCAAGTGTTTGGGAGATGGAAAGCTGAACGCTTCCACGGGACATTGTGGAGATGGTTGTTGGTGACCCAGGTGGTGGTGTTGCTGACAGATCGTCTGTTTGCGGGGTGGCAGGTGCCGGTATCACTACAGATGTGGCTGGAGCGGCCGAGACTGCAGCAGAAGAGGAAGCAGGATGAGCCAGAGACGTTTCTTGGTTTTGAAGGTGTGTACTCCACTGCAGCTCGTGCTTTGCACTTAGATGCCTGATCATGCAGGTTGTGCTCAGGTTGAGAAGGTTTATGCCTCGCTTCAAGCTCTGATTGCACAGGGTGCAAACCACTCGTGTCCTGTCATCAGCACATTTTCTAAAGAACTTCCACGCTAGAGAACTCCTTTGAGCTGACTTTGGTGCGCTCGTTCCCTTGCTGCGTTGGGCAGTAGCGGGCGTAGTGTCTAGGGCACGGCCGCTCCGCTTCTGCAGCCTGCTCCCTCTTCTGCTGTGCTGGTGGCACTGTGCGACCACCGCCTCTTCCTCCAAACTACTCAGGTCACCTGCATGACGTTCATTCCATGTGGGGTCGAGGACCTCATCGTCCTCCACATCATCTTCCACCCAGTCTTCACCCCTGCCCTCCTTGTCGGTCTCCACAATGCTGAACGCCGCAGCAGTTGGCACCTGCGTTTCGTCATCATCGGAGACGTGCTGCGATGATCCTTGCATGTACTCATCTTGAGAAATAAGTGGTTGGGCATCGCTGCACTCAATCTCTTCCACTTCTGGGGCAGGGCTAGGTGGATGGCCCTGGGAAACCCTGCTGACAGAGTCCTCAAAAAGAATAAGAGACTGCTGTATGGCTTGGGGCTCAGACTGCTGGCCTGATTTGCAAGGGGGTGAGGTGAAAGACGGTTGGACATTGGCTGCAGGTGCCAACTCTGACCTTTCTGCAGTAGACTGGGTGGGAGACAATGTGAAGGAACTGGAGGCACTGTCAGCAGCAAACCAATCTACTATCGCCTCAACTTGTTCTGGCCTCATCACTTCTAGGGGCGTTTGATGCCCTACCAAATACTGATGCAGGTTCTGTCGCCTACTCACACTTGAGGAAGGTGTTTCACTTGTGCGTGTAGCTGGCACAGATCGACCACGTCCTCTCCTTGCAACAGGAGCTCTACCAGCAGCACCACGACCCAGGCCACGGCCCTTATTTGACGGTCTCCTCATATTTCTGTAATTTAAGATCTTGCCCTAGAAAGGTTTTTATTGAATAGCGGAATAGGAAATATGATCCAAAAAAGTGTATGTATCTCGCACGTACAAAACCACACTAGGCCCCAATTACTATTGTTTCTCCCCCTAAAAGGATGGATGAGGAGTAGGAGGAGTATGGAACAGACAGCACCCTCAAATCTTCAGAAGTATGAGATGAACCCCAAAAACTTGGAAAGGTGGATCTCACACGTACCGACACAGACTATCCCGCAATTCAATTGATCCTCAAAGGTTTTTATTGAATAGCGGAATAGGAAATATGATCAAAAAAAGTGTATGTATCTCGCACGTACACAACCACACTAGGCCCCAATTACTATTGTTTGTACCCCTAAAAGGATGGATGAGGAGTAGGAGGAGGAGTATGGAACAGGCAGCACCCTCAAATCTTCAGAAGTATGAGATGAACCCCAAAAACTTGGAAAGGTGGATCTCACACGTACCGACACAGACTATCCCGCAATTCAATTGATCCTCAAAGGTTTTTATTGAATAGCGGAATAGGAAATATGATCAAAAAAAGTGTATGTATCTCGCACGTACACAACCACACTAGGCCCCAATTACTATTGTTTGTACCCCTAAAAGGATGGTTGAGCAGTAGGAGCAGGAGTATGGAACAGGCAGCACCCTCAAATCTTCAGAAGTATGAGATGAACCCCAACAACTTGGAAAGGTGGATCTCACACGTACCGACACAGACTATCTCGCAATTGAATTGATCCCCAAAGGTTTTAATTGAATAGCGGAATAGAAAATATGATCAAAAAGAAAGTGTATGTATCTCGCACGTACACCACCACACTAGGCCCCAACTACTATTGTTTGTACCCCTAAAAGGATGGTTGAGCAGTAGGAGGAGGAGTATGGAACAGGCAGCACCCTCAAATCTTCAGAAGTATGAGATGAACCCCAAAAACTTGGAAAGGTGGATCTCTCTCACACGTACCAACACAGACTATCCCCCAATTTAACTGATCCCCAAAGGTTTTTGATTAAATAGCGGAATAGAAAATATGATCCAAAAAAAGTGTATGTATATCACACGTACACAACCACACTAGGCCCCAATTACTATTGTTTGTACCCCTAAAAGGCTAGATGAGGAGTAGGGGGGGTATGGAACAGGCAGCACCCTCAAACCTTCAGAAGTATGAGATGAACCCCAACAACTTGGAAAGGTGGATCTCTCTCACACGTACCAACACAGACTATCCCCCAATTTAACTGATCCCCAAAGGTTTTTGATTAAATAGCGGAATAGAAAATATGATCCAAAAAAAGTGTATGTATATCACACGTACACAACCACACTAGGCCCCAATTACTATTGTTTGTACCCCTAAAAGGCTAGATGAGGAGTAGGGGGGGTATGGAACAGGCAGCACCCTCAAACCTTCAGAAGTATGAGATGAACCCCAACAACTTGGAAAGGTGGATCTCTCTCACACGTACCAACACAGACTATCCCCCAATTTAACTGATCCCCAAAGGTTTTTGATTAAATAGCGGAATAGAAAATATGATCCAAAAAAAGTGTATGTATATCACACGTACACAACCACACTGGGCCCCAATTACTATTGTTTGTACCCCTAAAAGGCTAGATGAGGAGTAGGGGGAGTATGGAACAGGCAGCACCCTCAAACCTTCAGAAGTATGAGATGAACCCCAACAACTTGGAAAGGTGGATCTCTCTCACACGTACCAACACAGACTATCCCCCAATTTAACTGATCCCCAAAGGTTTTTGATTAAATAGCGGAATAGAAAATATGATCCAAAAAAAGTGTATGTATATCACACGTACACAACCACACTGGGCCCCAATTACTATTGTTTGTACCCCTAAAAGGCTAGATGAGGAGTAGGGGGAGTATGGAACAGGCAGCACCCTCAAACCTTCAGAAGTATGAGATGAACCCCAACAACTTGGAAAGGTGGATCTCTCTCACACGTACCAACACAGACTATCCCCCAATTTAACTGATCCCCAAAGGTTTTTGATTAAATAGCGGAATAGAAAATATGATCCAAAAAAAGTGTATGTATATCACACGTACACAACCACACTAGGCCCCAATTACTATTGTTTGTACCCCTAAAAGGCTAGATGAGGAGTAGGGGGGGTATGGAACAGGCAGCACCCTCAAACCTTCAGAAGTATGAGATGAACCCCAACAACTTGGAAAGGTGGATCTCTCTCACACGTACCAACACAGACTATCCCCCAATTTAACTGATCCCCAAAGGTTTTTGATTAAATAGCGGAATAGAAAATATGATCCAAAAAAAGTGTATGTATATCACACGTACACAACCACACTAGGCCCCAATTACTATTGTTTGTACCCCTAAAAGGCTAGGAGTAGGGGGAGTATGGAACAGGCAGCACCCTCAAACCTTCAGAAGTATGAGATGAACCCCAACAACTTGGAAAGGTGGATCTCTCTCACACGTACCAACACAGACTATCCCCCAATTTAACTGATCCCCAAAGGTTTTTGATTAAATAGCGGAATAGAAAATATGATCCAAAAAAAGTGTATGTATATCACACGTACACAACCACACTAGGCCCCAATTACTATTGTTTGTACCCCTAAAAGGCTAGATGAGGAGTAGGGGGAGTATGGAACAGGCAGCACCCTCAAACCTTCAGAAGTATGAGATGAACCCCAACAACTTGGAAAGGTGGATCTCTCTCACACGTACCAACACAGACTATCCCCCAATTTAACTGATCCCCAAAGGTTTTTGATTAAATAGCGGAATAGAAAATATGATCCAAAAAAAGTGTATGTATATCACACGTACACAACCACACTGGGCCCCAATTACTATTGTTTGTACCCCTAAAAGGCTAGATGAGGAGTAGGGGGAGTATGGAACAGGCAGCACCCTCAAACCTTCAGAAGTATGAGATGAACCCCAACAACTTGGAAAGGTGGATCTCTCTCACACGTACCAACACAGACTATCCCCCAATTTAACTGATCCCCAAAGGTTTTTGATTAAATAGCGGAATAGAAAATATGATCCAAAAAAAGTGTATGTATATCACACGTACACAACCACACTAGGCCCCAATTACTATTGTTTGTACCCCTAAAAGGCTAGATGAGGAGTAGGGGGGGTATGGAACAGGCAGCACCCTCAAACCTTCAGAAGTATGAGATGAACCCCAACAACTTGGAAAGGTGGATCTCTCTCACACGTACCAACACAGACTATCCCCCAATTTAACTGATCCCCAAAGGTTTTTGATTAAATAGCGGAATAGAAAATATGATCCAAAAAAAGTGTATGTATATCACACGTACACAACCACACTGGGCCCCAATTACTATTGTTTGTACCCCTAAAAGGCTAGATGAGGAGTAGGGGGAGTATGGAACAGGCAGCACCCTCAAACCTTCAGAAGTATGAGATGAACCCCAACAACTTGGAAAGGTGGATCTCTCTCACACGTACCAACACAGACTATCCCCCAATTTAACTGATCCCCAAAGGTTTTTGATTAAATAGCGGAATAGAAAATATGATCCAAAAAAAGTGTATGTATATCACACGTACACAACCACACTAGGCCCCAATTACTATTGTTTGTACCCCTAAAAGGCTAGGAGTAGGGGGAGTATGGAACAGGCAGCACCCTCAAACCTTCAGAAGTATGAGATGAACCCCAACAACTTGGAAAGGTGGATCTCTCTCACACGTACCAACACAGACTATCCCCCAATTTAACTGATCCCCAAAGGTTTTTGATTAAATAGCGGAATAGAAAATATGATCCAAAAAAAGTGTATGTATATCACACGTACACAACCACACTAGGCCCCAATTACTATTGTTTGTACCCCTAAAAGGCTAGATGAGGAGTAGGGGGGGTATGGAACAGGCAGCACCCTCAAACCTTCAGAAGTATGAGATGAACCCCAACAACTTGGAAAGGTGGATCTCTCTCACACGTACCAACACAGACTATCCCCCAATTTAACTGATCCCCAAAGGTTTTTGATTAAATAGCGGAATAGAAAATATGATCCAAAAAAAGTGTATGTATATCACACGTACACAACCACACTAGGCCCCAATTACTATTGTTTGTACCCCTAAAAGGCTAGATGAGGAGTAGGGGGGGTATGGAACAGGCAGCACCCTCAAATCTTCAGAAGTATGAGATGAACCCCAACAACTTGGAAAGGTGGATCTCTCTCACACGTACCAACACAGACTATCCCCCAATTTAACTGATCCCCAAAGGTTTTTGATTAAATAGCGGAATAGAAAATATGATCCAAAAAAAGTGTATGTATATCACACGTACACAACCACACTGGGCCCCAATTACTATTGTTTGTACCCCTAAAAGGCTAGATGAGGAGTAGGGGGAGTATGGAACAGGCAGCACCCTCAAACCTTCAGAAGTATGAGATGAACCCCAACAACTTGGAAAGGTGGATCTCTCTCACACGTACCAACACAGACTATCCCCCAATTTAACTGATCCCCAAAGGTTTTTGATTAAATAGCGGAATAGAAAATATGATCCAAAAAAAGTGTATGTATATCACACGTACACAACCACACTAGGCCCCAATTACTATTGTTTGTACCCCTAAAAGGCTAGCAGTAGGGGGAGTATGGAACAGGCAGCACCCTCAAACCTTCAGAAGTATGAGATGAACCCCAACAACTTGGAAAGGTGGATCTCTCTCACACGTACCAACACAGACTATCCCCCAATTTAACTGATCCCCAAAGGTTTTTGATTAAATAGCGGAATAGAAAATATGATCCAAAAAAAGTGTATGTATATCACACGTACACAACCACACTAGGCCCCAATTACTATTGTTTGTACCCCTAAAAGGCTAGATGAGGAGTAGGGGGAGTATGGAACAGGCAGCACCCTCAAACCTTCAGAAGTATGAGATGAACCCCAACAACTTGGAAAGGTGGATCTCTCTCACACGTACCAACACAGACTATCCCCCAATTTAACTGATCCCCAAAGGTTTTTGATTAAATAGCGGAATAGAAAATATGATCCAAAAAAAGTGTATGTATATCACACGTACACAACCACACTAGGCCCCAATTACTATTGTTTGTACCCCTAAAAGGCTAGATGAGGAGTAGGGGGAGTATGGAACAGGCAGCACCCTCAAACCTTCAGAAGTATGAGATGAACCCCAACAACTTGGAAAGGTGGATCTCTCTCACACGTACCAACACAGACTATCCCCCAATTTAACTGATCCCCAAAGGTTTTTGATTAAATAGCGGAATAGAAAATATGATCCAAAAAAAGTGTATGTATATCACACGTACACAACCACACTAGGCCCCAATTACTATTGTTTGTACCCCTAAAAGGCTAGATGAGGAGTAGGGGGGGTATGGAACAGGCAGCACCCTCAAACCTTCAGAAGTATGAGATGAACCCCAACAACTTGGAAAGGTGGATCTCTCTCACACGTACCAACACAGACTATCCCCCAATTTAACTGATCCCCAAAGGTTTTTGATTAAATAGCGGAATAGAAAATATGATCCAAAAAAAGTGTATGTATATCACACGTACACAACCACACTAGGCCCCAATTACTATTGTTTGTACCCCTAAAAGGCTAGGAGTAGGGGGAGTATGGAACAGGCAGCACCCTCAAACCTTCAGAAGTATGAGATGAACCCCAACAACTTGGAAAGGTGGATCTCTCTCACACGTACCAACACAGACTATCCCCCAATTTAACTGATCCCCAAAGGTTTTTGATTAAATAGCGGAATAGAAAATATGATCCAAAAAAAGTGTATGTATATCACACGTACACAACCACACTAGGCCCCAATTACTATTGTTTGTACCCCTAAAAGGCTAGATGAGGAGTAGGGGGGGTATGGAACAGGCAGCACCCTCAAACCTTCAGAAGTATGAGATGAACCCCAACAACTTGGAAAGGTGGATCTCTCTCACACGTACCAACACAGACTATCCCCCAATTTAACTGATCCCCAAAGGTTTTTGATTAAATAGCGGAATAGAAAATATGATCCAAAAAAAGTGTATGTATATCACACGTACACAACCACACTGGGCCCCAATTACTATTGTTTGTACCCCTAAAAGGCTAGATGAGGAGTAGGGGGAGTATGGAACAGGCAGCACCCTCAAACCTTCAGAAGTATGAGATGAACCCCAACAACTTGGAAAGGTGGATCTCTCTCACACGTACCAACACAGACTATCCCCCAATTTAACTGATCCCCAAAGGTTTTTGATTAAATAGCGGAATAGAAAATATGATCCAAAAAAAGTGTATGTATATCACACGTACACAACCACACTAGGCCCCAATTACTATTGTTTGTACCCCTAAAAGGCTAGATGAGGAGTAGGGGGGGTATGGAACAGGCAGCACCCTCAAATCTTCAGAAGTATGAGATGAACCCCAACAACTTGGAAAGGTGGATCTCTCTCACACGTACCAACACAGACTATCCCCCAATTTAACTGATCCCCAAAGGTTTTTGATTAAATAGCGGAATAGAAAATATGATCCAAAAAAAGTGTATGTATATCACACGTACACAACCACACTGGGCCCCAATTACTATTGTTTGTACCCCTAAAAGGCTAGGAGTAGGGGGAGTATGGAACAGGCAGCACCCTCAAACCTTCAGAAGTATGAGATGAACCCCAACAACTTGGAAAGGTGGATCTCTCTCACACGTACCAACACAGACTATCCCCCAATTTAACTGATCCCCAAAGGTTTTTGATTAAATAGCGGAATAGAAAATATGATCCAAAAAAAGTGTATGTATATCACACGTACACAACCACACTAGGCCCCAATTACTATTGTTTGTACCCCTAAAAGGCTAGGAGTAGGGGGAGTATGGAACAGGCAGCACCCTCAAACCTTCAGAAGTATGAGATGAACCCCAACAACTTGGAAAGGTGGATCTCTCTCACACGTACCAACACAGACTATCCCCCAATTTAACTGATCCCCAAAGGTTTTTGATTAAATAGCGGAATAGAAAATATGATCCAAAAAAAGTGTATGTATATCACACGTACACAACCACACTAGGCCCCAATTACTATTGTTTGTACCCCTAAAAGGCTAGATGAGGAGTAGGGGGGGTATGGAACAGGCAGCACCCTCAAATCTTCAGAAGTATGAGATGAACCCCAACAACTTGGAAAGGTGGATCTCTCTCACACGTACCAACACAGACTATCCCCCAATTTAACTGATCCCCAAAGGTTTTTGATTAAATAGCGGAATAGAAAATATGATCCAAAAAAAGTGTATGTATATCACACGTACACAACCACACTAGGCCCCAATTACTATTGTTTGTACCCCTAAAAGGCTAGGAGTAGGGGGAGTATGGAACAGGCAGCACCCTCAAACCTTCAGAAGTATGAGATGAACCCCAACAACTTGGAAAGGTGGATCTCTCTCACACGTACCAACACAGACTATCCCCCAATTTAACTGATCCCCAAAGGTTTTTGATTAAATAGCGGAATAGAAAATATGATCCAAAAAAAGTGTATGTATATCACACGTACACAACCACACTGGGCCCCAATTACTATTGTTTGTACCCCTAAAAGGCTAGATGAGGAGTAGAGGGAGTATGGAACAGGCAGCACCCTCAAACCTTCAGAAGTATGAGATGAACCCCAACAACTTGGAAAGGTGGATCTCTCTCACACGTACCAACACAGACTATCCCCCAATTTAACTGATCCCCAAAGGTTTTTGATTAAATAGCGGAATAGAAAATATGATCCAAAAAAAGTGTATGTATATCACACGTACACAACCACACTAGGCCCCAATTACTATTGTTTGTACCCCTAAAAGGCTAGGAGTAGGGGGAGTATGGAACAGGCAGCACCCTCAAACCTTCAGAAGTATGAGATGAACCCCAACAACTTGGAAAGGTGGATCTCTCTCACACGTACCAACACAGACTATCCCCCAATTTAACTGATCCCCAAAGGTTTTTGATTAAATAGCGGAATAGAAAATATGATCCAAAAAAAGTGTATGTATATCACACGTACACAACCACACTAGGCCCCAATTACTATTGTTTGTACCCCTAAAAGGCTAGATGAGGAGTAGGGGGGGTATGGAACAGGCAGCACCCTCAAACCTTCAGAAGTATGAGATGAACCCCAACAACTTGGAAAGGTGGATCTCTCTCACACGTACCAACACAGACTATCCCCCAATTTAACTGATCCCCAAAGGTTTTTGATTAAATAGCGGAATAGAAAATATGATCCAAAAAAAGTGTATGTATATCACACGTACACAACCACACTAGGCCCCAATTACTATTGTTTGTACCCCTAAAAGGCTAGATGAGGAGTAGGGGGGGGTATGGAACAGGCAGCACCCTCAAATCTTCAGAAGTATGAGATGAACCCCAAAAACTTGGAAAGGTGGATCTCTCTCACACGTACCAACACAGACTATCCCCCAATTTAACTGATCCCCAAAGGTTTTTGATTAAATAGCGGAATAGAAAATATGATCCAAAAAAAGTGTATGTATATCACACGTACACAACCACACTAGGCCCCAATTACTATTGTTTGTACCCCTAAAAGGCTAGGAGTAGGGGGAGTATGGAACAGGCAGCACCCTCAAACCTTCAGAAGTATGAGATGAACCCCAACAACTTGGAAAGGTGGATCTCTCTCACACGTACCAACACAGACTATCCCCCAATTTAACTGATCCCCAAAGGTTTTTGATTAAATAGCGGAATAGAAAATATGATCCAAAAAAAGTGTATGTATATCACACGTACACAACCACACTAGGCCCCAATTACTATTGTTTGTACCCCTAAAAGGCTAGATGAGGAGTAGGGGGGGTATGGAACAGGCAGCACCCTCAAATCTTCAGAAGTATGAGATGAACCCCAAAAACTTGGAAAGGTGGATCTCTCTCACACGTACCAACACAGACTATCCCCCAATTTAACTGATCCCCAAAGGTTTTTGATTAAATAGCGGAATAGAAAATATGATCCAAAAAAAGTGTATGTATATCACACGTACACAACCACACTAGGCCCCAATTACTATTGTTTGTACCCCTAAAAGGCTAGATGAGGAGTAGGGGGGGTATGGAACAGGCAGCACCCTCAAACCTTCAGAAGTATGAGATGAACCCCAACAACTTGGAAAGGTGGATCTCTCTCACACGTACCAACACAGACTATCCCCCAATTTAACTGATCCCCAAAGGTTTTTGATTAAATAGCGGAATAGAAAATATGATCCAAAAAAAGTGTATGTATATCACACGTACACAACCACACTGGGCCCCAATTACTATTGTTTGTACCCCTAAAAGGCTAGATGAGGAGTAGGGGGAGTATGGAACAGGCAGCACCCTCAAACCTTCAGAAGTATGAGATGAACCCCAACAACTTGGAAAGGTGGATCTCTCTCACACGTACCAACACAGACTATCCCCCAATTTAACTGATCCCCAAAGGTTTTTGATTAAATAGCGGAATAGAAAATATGATCCAAAAAAAGTGTATGTATATCACACGTACACAACCACACTAGGCCCCAATTACTATTGTTTGTACCCCTAAAAGGCTAGGAGTAGGGGGAGTATGGAACAGGCAGCACCCTCAAACCTTCAGAAGTATGAGATGAACCCCAACAACTTGGAAAGGTGGATCTCTCTCACACGTACCAACACAGACTATCCCCCAATTTAACTGATCCCCAAAGGTTTTTGATTAAATAGCGGAATAGAAAATATGATCCAAAAAAAGTGTATGTATATCACACGTACACAACCACACTAGGCCCCAATTACTATTGTTTGTACCCCTAAAAGGCTAGATGAGGAGTAGGGGGGGTATGGAACAGGCAGCACCCTCAAACCTTCAGAAGTATGAGATGAACCCCAACAACTTGGAAAGGTGGATCTCTCTCACACGTACCAACACAGACTATCCCCCAATTTAACTGATCCCCAAAGGTTTTTGATTAAATAGCGGAATAGAAAATATGATCCAAAAAAAGTGTATGTATATCACACGTACACAACCACACTAGGCCCCAATTACTATTGTTTGTACCCCTAAAAGGCTAGATGAGGAGTAGGGGGGGTATGGAACAGGCAGCACCCTCAAATCTTCAGAAGTATGAGATGAACCCCAAAAACTTGGAAAGGTGGATCTCTCTCACACGTACCAACACAGACTATCCCCCAATTTAACTGATCCCCAAAGGTTTTTGATTAAATAGCGGAATAGAAAATATGATCCAAAAAAAGTGTATGTATATCACACGTACACAACCACACTAGGCCCCAATTACTATTGTTTGTACCCCTAAAAGGCTAGATGAGGAGTAGGGGGGGTATGGAACAGGCAGCACCCTCAAACCTTCAGAAGTATGAGATGAACCCCAACAACTTGGAAAGGTGGATCTCTCTCACACGTACCAACACAGACTATCCCCCAATTTAACTGATCCCCAAAGGTTTTTGATTAAATAGCGGAATAGAAAATATGATCCAAAAAAAGTGTATGTATATCACACGTACACAACCACACTAGGCCCCAATTACTATTGTTTGTACCCCTAAAAGGCTAGATGAGGAGTAGGGGGGGTATGGAACAGGCAGCACCCTCAAACCTTCAGAAGTATGAGATGAACCCCAACAACTTGGAAAGGTGGATCTCTCTCACACGTACCAACACAGACTATCCCCCAATTTAACTGATCCCCAAAGGTTTTTGATTAAATAGCGGAATAGAAAATATGATCCAAAAAAAGTGTATGTATATCACACGTACACAACCACACTAGGCCCCAATTACTATTGTTTGTACCCCTAAAAGGCTAGGAGTAGGGGGAGTATGGAACAGGCAGCACCCTCAAACCTTCAGAAGTATGAGATGAACCCCAACAACTTGGAAAGGTGGATCTCTCTCACACGTACCAACACAGACTATCCCCCAATTTAACTGATCCCCAAAGGTTTTTGATTAAATAGCGGAATAGAAAATATGATCCAAAAAAAGTGTATGTATATCACACGTACACAACCACACTAGGCCCCAATTACTATTGTTTGTACCCCTAAAAGGCTAGATGAGGAGTAGGGGGAGTATGGAACAGGCAGCACCCTCAAATCTTCAGAAGTATGAGATTGTGTTCACTGTACCCCACAAAGATTGAGTTCACTGCACCCCACAATGATTGTGTTCACTGCACCCCACAAAGATTGTGTTCACTGCACCTCACAAAGATTGTGTTCACTGTACCCCCCAAAGATTGTGTTCACTGCACCCCACAAAGATTCTGTTCACTGTACCCCACAAAGATTGTGTTCACTGCACCCTAAAAGGATGTTGTTCACTGCACCCCACAAAGATTGTGTTCACTGCACCCTAAAAGGATGTTGTTCACTGCACCCCAAAAAGATTGTGTTCACTGTACCCCTCCAAAGATTGTGTTCACTGCACCCCACAAAGATTGTGTTCACTGCACCCCAAAAAGATTGTGTTCACTGTACCCCCCAAAGATTGTGTTCACTGCACCCCCCAAAGATTGTGTTCACTGTACCCCCCAAAGATTGTGTTCACTGCACCCCACAAAGATTCTGTTCACTGTACCCCACAAAGATTGTGTTCACTGCACCCCAAAAAGATTGTGTTCACTGTACCCCCCCAAAGATTGTGTTCACTGCACCCCACAAAGATTCTGTTCACTGCACCCCACAAAGGATTTTGTTCACTGCACCCCAAAAAGATTGTGTTCACTGCACCCCAAAAAGGATTTTGATCACTGCACCCCAAAAAGGATGTTGTTCACTGCACCCCAAAAATGATTTTGTTCAATCCACCCCAAAAAGATTGTGTTCACTGCACCCCACAAAGATTGTGTTCACTGCACCCCAAAAAGATTGTGTTCACTGTACCCCCCAAAGATTGTGTTCACTGCACCCCACAAAGATTCTGTTCACTGTACCCCACAAAGATTGTGTTCACTGCACCCCAAAAAGATTGTGTTCACTGCACCCCAAAAAGGATGTTGTTCACTGCACCCCAAAAAGGATGTTGTTCACTCCACCCCAAAAAGATTGTGTTCACTGCACCCCACAAAGATTGTGTTCACTGCACCCCAAAAAGATTGTGTTCACTGCACCCCAAAAATGATTTTGTTCACTGCACCCCAAAAAGGATTTTGTTCACTGCACCCCAAAAAGGATGTTGTTCACTCCACCCCAAAAAGATTGTGTTCACTGCACCCCAAAAAGATTGTGTTCACTGCACCCCACAAAGGATTTTGTTCACTGCACCCCAAAAAGATTGTGTTCACTGCACCCCAAAAAGGATGTTGTTCACTGCACCCCAAAAAGGATTTTGTTCACTGCACCCCAAAAAGATTGTGTTCACTGCACCCCACAAAGGATTTTGTTCACTGCACCCCACAAAGATTGTGTTCACTGCACACCAAAAAGGATTGTGTTCACTGCACCCCAAAAAGATTTTGTTCACTGCACCCCAAAAAGATTGTGTTCACTGCAGCCCAAAAAGATTGTGTTCACTGCAGCCCAAAAAGATTGTGTTCACTGCAGCCCAAAAAGATTGTGTTCACTGCAGCCCAAAAAGATTGTGTTCACTGCAGCTCACACACAGAAAAATGGATGTGGATCACTGACACCTGCCTATCTCCAATCCCACACCACACAGCAATATCGATTGTAGTTTGTAGAACACAGTTTCCCTAAAATTCAGCAGACTCTGTCCCTAACAGGATTGAGAAGAGATCGTAGATCAGGATTGAGTGCAGATTCACCCCACCCCCCACACAGCAATATCGATTGTAGTTTGTAGAAGACACTGACCCTATAATTCAGCAGACTCTATCCCTAAAATGCCTACAACTCGCCCTGCCTAAACACTCCGACCTGTCCCTCAATTCTATCCGGACACAAATGGTTTTTTCCTGCCTATCTTTCCCTAATCAGCAGCCAGCACATTGATGTGTGCTCTGTCCCTTAGCTAAGCAGCAGAATGACGCTGCTGCGGCGGCTGCCTCGAACTTATAAAGACTTGGTCACATGCTTCAGACGGCCAATCACAGCTACTAAGACATTTGCAGGCATGGCTGGGATGGCTTAAGGCACACCAGTTAAACGATTGTTGATTGGCTGTTGAAAGCCCGCCATGAAAAGAGCGCCAAAGCATGCAAAACCCGGAAATAAAACGACCGAACACGGATTTTTACCCGAACATACAGTAAAGTGTCCGTGTCCGTGTTCGGGTAAAAAAAATCCAATTATTCGGTACGAACACGAATAATACAGTCCGTGTTCGCTCAACACTAGTCATATGCATATGGGAAAGTGAGTGTATAGATGGTAACCCATGCATCTGTTCCATGACTCCAGTGGAGGGGGGTGGGGTGTTGGGAAAAAATACAAGACATTGGGGGAGGGGGGGAGGGGGATAAGGAGGCCAGGGACTTCATATCTGTGATGCGACAATCTTGATGCTGTAACATTAATGTTGATGTACCTTTGTCAAATCTACATTTGTGTGTATGAATTTGTGCTTTCTTTTAATAAAGCTGTTTGTATTGAGGATACTGCGCTAGGCCAGTGTGCCCTCTCTTCTCATTGGCTGACTGACTTTGATTGACAGCAGCGGAAGCAAATGGCGCCGTGCTGCTGTCTCAGCCAATGAGGTGGGGAGTCCCAGGCAGTCAAGACACTGCTACAACACGGCTAGATTGAGATAAGGCTCAGGTAAGTAATGGGGGGGGGGGGGGCTGCTGCACACAGAGGTTTTTTTTTTTATCTTAAAGCGGAGTTCCGGCCACAAAATCGACATAATCGATTTTGGGCCATCCGCTTGCTCTTGGTCACCTGAAAAAGAAATGGATAGCTATGATTTTTTTTTGTTTACTTACCTTGTTATTGAAGAAAAATATACTCACCTTTCTTCCACTTCCTCCCTCTGCGGCCGCGGCCCGCGCCGTCACTTCCTCTTTGCATTGATTCCTGGGAGCTGAACATCATCGCTCCCAGGAATCAATGTGCCTGCACCGGCCCCGCTCATCACTTCCGGTGCGGCGCCTCATCCCTGCTGTGGAGGGATGACGCGCCCGCACCGGAAGTGACGAGCGGGGCCGGTGCAGGCGCATTCTGGGAGAAGAGGACGCAGAAGAGGACGCGCTGGCTTCAGCTGCCCACATCCGAGATGGCAGCGATGGAGAAGAAATTTTTAAGGTAAGTATTTCTTCTAAAAGGAAAGTGCGACCCGGGACAGTACAGAGGCTAGCCATTGTGGAATGTACTAGCCCTGACTGTCCCGCGGGTATTTTTAGCTAAATTTCACCCCCGTGGCCGGAACTCCGTTTTAAGGCATAGAATGCATTGAGCTTAAAAATCTTCTGCCTTTACTTCAATTTATCATTTTTCATTTAAGTAAACTTTATTGAGAAACATCTCATAAAGATCAATTGCTGGTCACTTGGTGCAAGCCAGTGGATTGCCTCACACTGTGTTGCACTAAAAAGATGTACTGTATGCCGTACTTATTTTTTCATCGCACACCACCGCAGTATGGCGGTGTGAACTGGGCATTGTGCCTTGTCATGTGGTGGGACTGCACTGGAATAGCTCCCCAACGCAGTTCCACAGCATCTGTTGTGAACCTAGCCTAAAAGACAACTACTGTCTAGTACTAAAATAAACAAAAATAATGTCTGTGCTCCGTAAAAAAATGTAAAATAAAGGCAGCCAGCACCAATAGGTAAGATTGTGACCCACAATAAAACAGTGTTGGTGGATTAGTGTCTGGTGGAGGTGCAGGAGGAGGCGGCAGCAGGTGGGTTTGATTGCCTGTGTAATCTGCCTAGTTTTTGGAGAAGAGGCAAATCGATTGCTGGCATTTTGAGGATACAGGGTTCATCCAGTCCAATCACAGATTGAGTTCATGGGCTTTCCACACACTCTTTATCTTCAGGGTCATTACTTTCTGGTAAGCAGGATCGTTTTTCCTGACACAGTGGTGACATGTGCTTTCAAGATTCATGGCAATTGGTGTGGGGATTGCCTCTTCTATTTATGAACATTCCTTTGTTGGACTGGGCGTTAATAGTATTATAGTTTTTTTGGCACTACACCCTGTTGTTTTACTGTCTAGTACTGCAAAACAGGAAGCAGCACCTGCATATGTAATCTCCAAAATGACTGTCCCCAAAATGTACATCCAGCATTTTGTTTTTACAAGTTTATAAAGAAAAGAAAAATGGAAAAGCACTATATTCCCTAAAGGCTTTTAAATAAAATATCAAAGCTCTCATTACACTGGCTAAAACAATCTAGCCAGGTTATCTGTAGATTGTCCTCATTAATGGGAAAGCTTGTAGGAGACAGTCTGACATCTATATCTTTCTAAAAACCTTCACTGAGTCTAGTCAGTATTTGTGCTAATATTTGGAGTTGTTCCACAAATGCATTTAGGTGAAAACCACATATCTATTCACTTGAGCGGAGGGCTGGCAGCTGGAAAGGCTATTTGAGGTTGATTACCAACTCATTTTACATTTTATCATTCTCTGTGTATGTTTTTGCTTCCATTGTGAATATAAATACACCTTTACTGAATCCAAGAGTGTGACATTGCGGTACAGATGGGTCACACCAATATCTTCTAAGCACAGCAATATAAAATTCAAGTACCAGTTTTTGATTAGAAATACACAATCTTATGTATTTCCCTGCTTGTTAATGGAGTTTAGGAAAAAATGGTAGGCAGCTAATCAATGTAAATCTATAGCGGGAGGTGTATGTTGGAGAGGCCAGCTAGGGCTGTTAGAAGCTGAATGAGCTTTCTTTAGTTGGCTCTCAGGGATGAGCTCTATGGTATTGCTAGATCAAGGGCACAGCACACCAGAACAGCATTACTCGCGGTGACAACTTGCCTGGAAGTTAGCCCCACTTATGAGAGTTAAATGGAGAAAGCCTTCAGTAATATTTCTAAATCTTAACTAAGATAACAGCGTGAAAGGTTCTCTTTAAAGTGTTAATAAACCCACAACAGTTAAATCAGTCTGCAAATGCAGTAAAGCCTGCTTGTTATACTCACTGTGGAAGCTAAGGGGTTAATCCTCTGCATTGTGTAAAAAGGCTGTTTGATCCTTTCTTCACTGATCCTCCCCTTCTTCCACTGACTCCAGAACATGTCCGTAAAGACAGAGTCATTTGGAGTCAGGCTGCACATGCTCAGTTTGGTGTGTATTTCTTGGGAGAGTGTGTGTGATCAGCACAGGGCCAATCAGCACTGTCCAGACAGAGGGTTTGGAGCCCTGCAGCCTCATTGGGCAGCTCGGTGCAGTATGAAAACTCCTCATACAAGCTTTACCAGGAACTGATAGAACTCACAAGACAGCTATATACTGCTGATGAGAAAGGGTATTTGGCAGTTTATATTTACTAAAATAATTGCATTTCCATGCTCTGTGTACTGTGGGAGACCAGATATAGTGAATGTAGAGTCCTGGGGTTTAGTAACACTTTGAAGTACATCTAAAGCCAAACCTTTTTTTTTTTTTTTTTTTTTTTAAATGTTGGATATAGTGGGGATTTTCCTTTAATAGAATTTATTTAACAATTTAAATAAAGTAAAAAAAAAAAAAAAAGTAAACAGTGTGATGAGCTAAACGTGTACAGCACTGACAGCTGCCCATACAGTAAAACGCAGCGTTTTCAATCAATACAATGATTGAAAAATCACACATAACGGTACTACCACAGGTTTGCAGCAAAGCCCCAGAACGTTTTGTGGCTGAAAACTTTGCAGGATCAAGGGCAGATATAAAGAATAAACTAAAATTAAGTGCCTAGACTTTGTTTTGTTTATTTTAGTTACAAGATCCCATAACGTGCAGAAATGGATAACCCAGCCCTCCTTCTATAAAAAACAGCCATATTGCTAGTGCTTGTATAGATATTTTCTAAAGTGCTACCTGGTAATAGATGCAAATCCCCACTTATATGTTCATATTAACTCATACATAATCAAAAAAAAGTCCCAATTGACTGCAAAAATTTGTATGAAACAATAAAATAACATAAAGTGAAAAATTCCATTAAGCCCCCCCGCCCACAGACCCTGACAACCACAGCCCAGGGTTGTCAGGAAGCCCCCCCCTTCCTGAACTGCCAGGCTGCATGCCCGCATAAGGGTCTGGTATAAATTTTTGGGGGGACCCCAGGCTTTTTTTTTTTTTCATTTTGGCATGGCTCAAATGGTCTGGTATGAACTGAGAGGGACCCCACACCTTTTTTTTTCTTTATTTTTTCTTTATTTTTTCAAGAGCCGGGTGCCAGCAATTATAACCTCGGGTCATTTTAAATGAGATTTGACTTGTTTTTCTTTAGAGATGTCATTTTTTCTGTAGCATGTTTTATGCATGCAACATATGTGCCACTTTACAGGTACATTAAGAGGACCCCCCAGGCACTATATTTAAAGGAATTTTTCATTTTAACAGTTTTGTTGCACTTTAAGAATAATTAAAATTACTGCACCTGAAAAAATTATCAAAATGAAAACCAATGCACTCACTTTTACATAAGAAAATGCAGACAAAAAAGCTAAACCAGAAGTTCACATTGGCATGATTCTCACTGGCCAGAACTTACGTCACCATTTGCTGTCAAGTGTCAACGGATGCGTTTCGCCCCTCCCACAGGGCATTTTCAAAGGCTATGCTGAGTGGTGGAATGTTTTCACTTCAATGCTCCAAAACTCCTCCTACTACACCCAATTTTCCTATTTAGAGTTTCCTGTTCCTATGATGTAATTCTTCTTCCTCCTGTGGCTGACGTGGGTGTACTTGGCCTCCTTTAGTATGCATTTCTATGGCCTCCTTCTTGGCCAAGCCAAAGTTATCTGCTTTGTTAATACAGTCTATGCAACATTATTACCATCTATTTTAGTACATGCTATTTTATTTTAAACAATACTAAATATATGGGGTTTAAGAAATACACAAATAGTGCAAGTGATTATTAACCTGCGTGCTGGGGTTCACCCACAGATATCCTCGCCTTCTACTCTAGGAGAACTGAACTGCAGGCTTATCAAACTTATATTCAAGTGCACAATTATAAGAACCGTTACCTATTGAAATTAATATCTATAATTACTCTAGATATTCTATATATTTATTGCATGCATGGATTAGTTCCCTAAACCTATGATAAAGCTTCTGTACTACTTGTGAAATATGTGAAGAACATAAAAAAATAATTAGATCCAAGTTATTATTTAAAATTGGTGATAAAACATTCAAACCTCTAGGGGCCAAGGTAGCTAGCTGATAAATCCACTTGGATAAATTTCCGGCAACAGGGGGAAGCAGAATTACATCATAGGAACAGGAAATTCTAAATAGGAAAAGTGAGTGTACTAGGAGGAATTTTGAAACATATAAGTGAGAACACTCACATGGCCTTTGATGACGCCCCATAGGAGGGGTGAAATGCGCCAGCTGACAGCGAATGGTTACATCTGTTCTGGCCGGTGAGATGAACGCCAATCAAACTTTCTGTTTGGCTTTTTTGTCTACCTTTTCCTATGAAAAAGTGAGTGCTTTGTTTTTAATTTGTAAACAATTGTTTTTTAATAAATTAGATTACACTATTTGGATCCCTCTTGCTACCTTCTCACGTTCACCTTTGAGGAAAAATACAACCCCATGGCTTACTAATGCCAGTTATCACCAAAGAGAAGGACTAAAAGTTCCAGCACGCCCAGGATACCATTAAGCATTTATGACCACATTGGTGAGCGCGGACACAATAGGGGAGCATAATGTGCACATTTTCCATGTATAAAGACAAAAGGACACAGGCTCATATATACTGTAAATAACATATGTTTATTAATTGTTTTACTTTATGTAATTTCATTGTTTTATACAAATTTTTACAGCCAATTGGGACTTTTTTTTGTTTATGTATGAGTTATTATGAACATATACGGTAAATGGGGATTTGCATCTACAACCAGGCAGCGCTTTAAAAATATCTACACATGCAATTTAATGATACAGCACCTTATTGCAGCTGGTAAAAGGATTTATTCACATTGGTTGATATATAAGTTTATTCACCTAAGCGTGGGTATTTTCACTATAAATATTGCTAGTGCAGGTTTTTTTTTTTTTCACTACTTTGGCATTGTTACATGGCCCCCATTGCAGTTCTCGGCTCTCTATATATTTTATCTAACAATAGCTGGCTTAAGCTAAGTACACACAGGAAGTTTCTATTTGTTCAACCCAGCGGGCTGCAAGCATACTCATTTGACAGAAGACAGTCGTTAAAACATCTTTTGTCAGACAGGCTGCTTACACACGGGCTGAATATCATCTGATTTCTGTTGAACCGGCTGATATTTGCCCAATAATCGGCTCATGTGTACCAGATTTTAGTAGCCCTACAAATGGTCAACATTAGGTAAACATTTTGCTTCACTCCCCCAACATTCGCAAACATCAAGCAAGATTAGCAAAACTGTTTGCAAACTGAAGCAGGACAGATCCATTCATCCCCGGCCATGATTAGACATAGATAAAATCAATAAAAATGCAAATGACCAATCTAATCACCAAACCAGTATGCACAATAGTAAATATGTTCATTGAAAACCCCAATGACAAAAAAAAAAACCCTTGTAGGGGAGTGACCCTCTCCTTTAATGTGAGATTCGAATATCAAAATCAACATAACCCCTGTCTACAAAAACTGAGGTTCAAGATGCCCAAGGAAATAACTACCATTAAAAAGAACACTATTTTCATAAGTGACAGTTCAAAAAGTGACATTTAAATACCCTATTAATATAGAGTCATTGTATCAAATCCAATCACAAAAACTTCACTGATTATATAATAATCATAAATGTTATCATAAGTTGTATGAAAATACAATAATAAAGTCCTCTGTGTCAGAAAAGATTTAAAAAAATTAAGAAACCAGAACAAACAAAATATATAAGTGAAAGCACATGCAAAATATGTTAAATCAAAAAACATGCTGTCCCTTTAAATCATGAATATGCAAATAATTCATAAATGTGTGAATGAGTGTAAATAAGCAAATGTAAAATAACCACATATCTATTTAAATCATGAATATACAAATAATTAACAAATCCATTAATAAATGCAAATAAGCAAATGTGAAATGATCCAACACAATTAATATGTGGTAAGTGGGGTCCCCCAAGGCTCAGGTCTGGGACCAATTTTGTTCAATGTAATCATAAATAGCAATAAAGACGTGGATCACTAGCTCAATCTCAGTTTTTGCAGATGACACGAAATTAAGCAGGGCAATAACTTCACATCATGATGCAGAAATCTTACAGAATGACCTGAACAAAATAACAGAGTGGGCAACTACGTGGCAAATGAGGTTTAATGTGGAGAAGTGTAAGGTATTGCACTTGGGGACTAAAAACATAAACGCAAAATACACGTTAGGTGGTGAACCTCTTGAAGAATCAAGAATGGAGAAAGATCTGGGAGTCTTAGTAGAAGATATACTAAACAATAGCATGCCATGTCAAGCTGCAGCTGCCAAAGCTGGCAGAATATTAGCATGCATAAGGAAGGGGATATATTCCAGAGATAGAACTATAATCCTACCACTTTATAAAACTCTGGTCCGGCCACATCTGGAGAACTCTGTCCAGTTCTGGTCACCGATCCTCAGAAAGGATGTGCTGGAACTGGAAAGAGTCCAAAGAAGGACATCTAAGCTAGTTAGGGGATTGGAGAACCTAAATTATGAGGAGCATTTACAAGCACTTGATTTATTCTCCCTAGAGAAGAAACGTCTGAGAGGTGACATGATAGCGATTTACAAATACCTCAACGGTAAACAAAGAAAAAAGCTATTTAGTAGCAAGGAATGTAAGAGGACATGAGGCCGTACAATGTGAATAGAGGAGAAGCGATTTAACCTCAGGCTACGCAAGGGTTTTTTTACAGTAAGGTCAATAAGATTGTGGAACTCTCTTCTACAAATGGTAGTAACTGCGGGTAGTATGGCTACTTTTAAAAGACTCATGGACATACATCTCCAAGATCAAAACATTCAGGGGTATGGGAAATTAATACGTCCACACACACCTACACAGGTTGAACTGGATGGACTGTTGTCTTTATTCAACCTCAACTACTATGTAACTATGTAACATAATAAATCAAATGTGACACAGTTCTCCATGCTTGTAAACTTACAAAAAAAGTGCTGCAGTGCTCAAAAGTGCTCCATAGAGGAGGGGGGGGGGCTCCTTAGCAAATAGACATCATCACGAATTACAGAGATTGAAAGGGTTTCATTTCCACAGTCAAGGTTGGCATTCTCACTGTCAGACCCTCGGATGGTTAAATTACCTCATCAATGGAGTGTGTTGATAAACCAAGTATCAGCCTTGATATCAGATGTAGCTCACCACGATTGAATATCCTCAAGAACTAGCTTAGGGGCTTCTACTAACTACTCCTCAGAGGGCTCTTTCTAAGTGTGTGTGTGTGTGTGTGTGTGTGTGTGTGTGTGTGTGTGTGTGTGTGTGTGTGTGTGTGTGTGTGTGTGTGTGTGTGTGTGTGTGTGTGTTGAAGGAACCCAGAGCTCTCATAATTTATGTGTAGCACCCTCTAGTGTGCTGCTAGTGTTAGAGCAGGAAAAACATAGTTTGGCTCATGGTTAAAGGGAATGTACAGCCGAAGCTAGTTTGGCTGTACATCTCCTATGGATCACAGGAGTGCAGCTTGTTCTGCACTCTTGTGACGCATTTTCCGCAGAGAGCGGGCTGAAGTCCGCTCTCTGCTGACGTCACAGAAGTCGGTCAAGGCATCATCATGACCACGGAGTCGGGATCCGCCAGGTGCCTAAACCCACACCCGATTTAGCCTCTCAGCGAGCCACTAAGAGCCTGAGTCGGCCACTCCCCATCTGTCCACAGCCCAGCACCCCAGTGAGCGAGGAGGGGGCAGAGCAGAGAGCTACTAACAGTCGGGGAGCTGTTCTCAATGCAGAGGCACCGAAGGACAGATGCAGCATCGGATCGATGCTGCATCCACCTAGGTAAGTATAAATTAAAAAAAAAAGGAAAATCCAATAAAAAAAACTTTTGGGGAAAAAAAAAAAAAAAGAAACCCAACCTTCTCTTTTAAGTATAAGTTATGGAGTCTGGGTGACTCATACTGGAAGGTCTCTGGTGCCTTCCCCTGGTTCTGGAAAGTTGGAGAGCTTTCTGGAAACTGGAGGGCCGAGGCTAGGAGGGTCATTCTACATACTTAGGGGAGCTTGCCCAATCCCCAGGCAGTGGGCCTGGCAGGGTGGTTGAGCCAGCCCTTAAGTATGGGTGAGTCATGCTGGCAAGGGAAGTCAGGTGGAAGATGGAGATGGAGTGCTGAGGAGTCTGTCTGTGGCATTGAGGGGCCCTCTAGGTCTTGGGGGGGCTCACTGGCTGGAGGCTCAGGCTGGTTCAGGAAGGAACCTTTCTGCAGTACGGTGTGACTAGGACCACTACCTGGGAGCAGTGAGATCAAGGAAAGGACAGTGAGTACATCAGCACACATAGGGACATTACACACACCTACACAGTTTGAACTGGGTGGACTGTTGTTTTTATTCAACCTCAACTACTATGTAACTATGTACAAGGGGAAAGTCTGCCATATGTTGTCAGCTTTCTGGAAGGACAGCAGTGTGCTTCATCCCTTCATCCTTTCCCTGAGAGATCCCTGGAGCAGCTAGGAGGGCTGGTAGGACCTGCTGAGTAGATGGAGCTGGGACCAATGGGGGAGGGGATACACTCCTGCAAGCAGTTACCTCAAGTTTGTGCTACTTTCCAGTAGAATAATAGCAAAAGTCAATTACAGACTAAGGGCCCAGGGCCCTTAGTCTGTAATGGACTTGTGCTATTATTTTACAAAGGACTGTGAGTTTGTCCAAAAGGAAGCAGTTCAGAATTTTTGTACAAAGAGTGGAAGATTGTCCTCACGTTTTGCTGTGTTCATCAACTGCTGGGCATCCCATAAATCCCTTTACCCACCCAAGTTGTTATGCCCTAATAAAAACAACAAAAACAAGTTAGGGGACTGACTTCTTGTGTCTGGCTGCAAGTGGAGAATGCGTGTTACCTGGCTGTGCAGAAATAGAAGAGTCTGTTACCAGCAGCCCCTGTGGAGGTAGTGCTACTTACAGTATGGAAAAAGAAGAATGAGAATCAAGCATGAGATCAGAGCTTTTTTTAAAGATCCCGGGGCATCCGTCTAGAAACTCAGGAGCGGTCACGTGGAGAACACCACAATGGCAGCAGGATGAAAGAGAGGATGGGAACTGGAGGCGGAACAACTAAATAATAACAGTACTTAAAAACGTAAAAAAATTATTCTTTGCACTCGTTCAAAATCTCACAAACTACTTAGACCTTATTTTAATTTACATGCAAAAGGTGTGCCAGCACAAAAGGTAAAAAGAATGCGGCTTGTGCCATGTAGACCCTACATGTGGTGTGGCAGGGCGGGGGGGAAGGGGAAGTCACTTCATCAGGAGCAAAGGGGGGGGACACTGGCCTAAATGCTTTTCACATCTGTGAATACTTTTGAGGGAGAAAGGTTATGTTTGCATCCCTATCCATTGTCTCTCACTTTGGGAATACCTTGCCACTTACTGTATGTGCCTAAGGAAAAAAATCAAACATACCATTCAGTTTTCCAGTAAACTATGAAAGCTGGTGTCAATTTTGGTTGTACTTTGTCTTTGATCATACCCAGTAAATCATGTATGTATTACATAACTGCTCTGGCACAGTTTTACCCAAAATTAGAGTTGCACCTATACACTCTTTCCATATGAGCTTCATATCTGTATGGACTGTTTGCTGTACTGACTTTCATTACAGATGGAACTCATTAATTTTGGTCCTGCCAAAATGAAATTAGAGGATGGGATGTGTTCAAATGTCTATACTGAGTGATAAGGGAACTGCACCTTAAGATGCTGTATTAAAGGGGTTTATTCAGATTTAAGTGGAAAGCCCCATTAATACAGCATTTTAAGGTGCAGATACACTTACAATATTTTCTTCTAAAGCGTTTATGGTGTTTTTACCTACAGATTATTAATGTCTCTCACAAAAACTAATTACAGGCAATAACAGAATGAAATACAGACAGGAAATAAGAAATCAGCAGTAAGCATTGGGTTGCACATACTTGTCTAGAAATCAGATTTTAGTTTTATCGCAACACAGACAACTTTAAAGAAAAAGCTGAATACATTATAGGGGGTTTACATGATCAAATTGACACTGTTTGGGGTGGCTTTAGTAAGGTCATGTGTTTTGTTTGTGAACTACGACATTCTTAAATTTCTCAGCAAAAAGATACATTCTTATGAAACTAATTTATAACGTTAGGGATCACTAATTTTTAAATAATCCAACAGCCTTCTTTTTCCCCTTAATTCTAACTATACTGCACTATTTATTTATTTTTTATAAATCAGTGAACCATCTGGTCCAAGAGATATGGGCTACAATGGACCAGGCAGTATTTTAATCCTCTTATGAGTGGTAAGGTTGCCTATTAGGGGACAAATATGGTGTACCACCTGGTGAAGTCTGCAGCTCTTGGATCAGGTCATTCCTTATTCTGGAGTAAGTAAGAGGGGCCATAGGTAGCATGGGAGAGATGTGGGTGAGAGGTGTGGGGATGTTAAAGGGTAACCTGATTTATTTTTATGAAGAGGTAAGTAAAAACTTGGATAGAGGGGTTGCTGTGGACATAGTATACTTGAATTTTGCATGAGACGCACACCGGTCTAATGTGCAAGGTAAAGCCTACAGGCTTGGAAAGATCAGTTTGTAAATGGATAGAAAACTGGCTAAAATACAGAATTCAGAGAGTAGTGGTTAATGATTCTTAGGCCCCTTTCACACAGGCGGACCGTTCAGATCCGCCTGTCAGTTTTTTTGGCGGATCTGAATGGTCCCCCCATGCTTTCCTATGGGGCATCGGATGTCAGCGGAGACATGTCCGCTGACATCCAATCCGTCAAATCTGGACGGATGGAAACCCTAAACCCGTCAAATGGGATCGGATAAGAACAGACCGACGGTCCGTTCCCATCCAATTTCCCCCATAGAGATGCATGGGGAACTGACAACTGTGTCTCCGCACACAGCGCGGAGACACAGCTGTCATCCTCCTGCTCAGCGGGGGATCAGCGGATCGATCCCCCGCTGAGAAAAACTGACTCTATCCGACGGACGGAGTGTGTTAAAGGAGCCTTACTCTGAATTGTCTAAAGTTATTAGTGGTGTAATCCAAGATTCAGTGTTGGGACCCTTACTTTTCATTATCTTTATAAATGATATAGGGTCCGGGATTAAAAATTAAAAGTATAATTTCAGTGTTTACAGATGGCACCAAGCTTTGCAATGAAATAGCGTCCTTACAAGATGTCTCTAACTTACATGCTGACCTCAATACACTGTTTAATTGGGCAACTATGTGGCAAATGCAGTTTTAATGTTGATAAATGTAAAGTTATGCACTTTGGGGCTAAAAATATGTATGCATCATACATAGTAGGGGGAGTGCAACTGGGGAATCCATAGTGGAGAAGGATCTGGGGGTTTTAATAGATCATAAACTTAATACCAGCATGCGAAGCAAAGCTGTGGTTTCCAAAGAGAGCAAAGTCCTTTCTGGTATTAAGAGAGGTAAGGACTCAGGAGAGAGAGAGATTAATTTTGCCCCTGTATAAATCTTTATTAAGACCTCATCTGGAATATGCAGTACAGTTTTGGGAACCGGTTCTTAAAAAGCATATTGGGGAACTGGAGGAAGTGCAGAGAAGGGCAACTGAACTGATAAGAGGCATGGAGGAGCTATGAGAAAAGATTAGAGGAACTGCATTTATTCTCTCTGGAGAAGAGGAGATTAAGGGGGGATATGATCAACAAATACATAAGGGGTTATTCACTTTAAGGTCATCACAGAGGACAAGGGGGCACGCTTTACGTCTAAAGAAAAAGAGATTTCATCTCCAAATACGGAAAGGTTTCTTCACATTAAGAGCTGTGAAAATGTGGAATAGACTCCCTCCAGAGGTGGTTCTGGAAAGCTCAGTACATTGCTTTAAAAAAGGCCTGGATTCTTTCCTAAATGTACATAATAAAATTGGGTACTAACATTTAGAGGTAGAGTTGATCCAGGAAATATCCGATTGCCTCTCGTGGGATCTGGAAGGAATTTGCCACTGCTGTAGCAAATTGGATTATGCTTTGCTGGGGTTTTTGGCCTTCCTCCTGATTAACTGTGGGTATGGGATTGTGTATGTGAGATTGTATGATTTTGTTTATTTTTTTATTGGTTGAACTAGATGGACTTGTGTCTTTATTTCCAAGCTAACTACATAGCTATGTAACTATATGTAAGATAGATCACCCAGGGGAATGTGTTTTTCTCAACAAAAAGTGGAGTTACACTTTAAGCTTAAGTTAGTTATAAGTGCAGTTATCCTTTAAATGTTTCCCATATTTAAAGTGTTTGTAAAGGCTGAAGGTTTTTTTACACATTTGATCAATGGTTAAATTTTATTTTCTCCCCCCCCATCCAGGAGGGTTAAAATTACAGGCGAAGCAGCTTTCTGTTCCTGATGCAGTTTGAACATTGAGGAATGCGCATACACATGCATGGATCAGGCAAAAAATATGTATGTTATTGACATGAACAAATATTCGTTTTTCTGCATATTTTCTCTTGTTGAGCTTATGCAAGGATTCTTATATATATTATTATTATCCTTAGAACTCATGACTAATCCTTGAAAAAGGCCTCATATGGCCGAAATGCATAGGACTACCTCCTGGACTTTCTCACTCTGGACCTAGTTCCATTTCCCATGGAACAACAGAGTTGAATGTCCGCCTAATAGTCACCTGATTCTCACTTGTCACTCAATCCTCTTTACTCTCTCACCTCCTACACAATGGGCCTGTACCAGTGGCATAGCGTGGGTTGTCAGCGCCCGGGGCAAGGTAAGTAATTTGCGCCCCCTACACAAATCTACACAGACCACTACATTGACCTAGCTGACCACTACAGAGACCTACCTTATTCCTACACTAACCTACCTGATTACTATACTGACACCTACACAGACCTACCTGACCACTACACAGACACCAACACTGACCTACCTTATTCCTGCACTAACCAACCTGATCACTACACAAACCTACCTGACAATTACACTGACCCCTACACTGACCTACCTTATTCCTGCACTAACCAACCTGATCACTACACAAACCTACCTGACAATTTCACTGACCCCTACACTGACCTACCTGTTTCCTGCACTAACCTACCTGATAACTATACTGACACCTACAGAGACCTACCTGACCACTACACAGACCTACCTGATTCCTGCACTAACCAACCCTGATCACTACACTGACCTACCTTATTACTACACTGACCCCCTACACTGACATTCCTGATTCCTACACTGACCTGACACCTTCACTGACCCCTACACTTACACCCCTACACTGACACCCCCCCACACTGACCCCTTCACTGATACCTACACTGACACCTACATTGACACCTACACTGACCCCCCATAACTGACCCTTCTCCCCTGCCCCTCCTTCACTGACCCCCCTAGACTGAACCCCCCGTACACTGACCCCTTCACTGACACCTACACTGACACATACACTGTCCCCCCCTTCACTGACCCTTCTTCTCTGCCCCCTAGACTGACCTCTAGACTCACCCCCCTCCTACACTGACCCCCCCCACACTAACACCTACACTGACCCCCCCTACATTGATCCCCCATTCACTGAACTCTTACACTGACCCCCCTACATTGACCCCTTCACTGACTCACCTTCACTGACACCTGCACTGCCCCCCCCACATTGACACCTACGCTGACACCTACACTAACCCCCCTACATTGACCCCCCTTCACCGAACCCTTACACTGACCCCCCCCCCTGCATTGACCCCGTCACTGACCCCTTTACTGACTCCCCTATACTGACCCCCCCCACATTGACACCTACACTGACCCCCCCTTCACTAACCCCCCCCTACTGATACCTACACTGACCCCCTTCACTGACCCACCCCCCACTGACACCTACACTGACCTCCCCTACAGTTCCACTTTCACTTTACTGCAGTCAGTTCTCTCCAGTCCAGGCTGCTCCCCCCCTCCTCCCTCCCTGGATGCCTTGTGTGTCTGTCAGTCCAGAAAAACATCTCTCATGGTCTCACCTCACCTCTCACAACTCTCTCTTCAGTCCTCTTCACGCTGTGCTCACCACAACTGGAAAGATAGAGATGAATGATTCCTGTGGCAGCGCCGGGCGGCTGAGTGAAAAGAAGGCTGCTGATTCGCTGAGCTGACTGAGCTGTGCAGAACACGCCGCCAACAGGCGAGGCTTGGCTTGCAACACTACGCCAATGGGCAGGGGAGGCACAGTCCAGCTCCACCCCGCCTCGACCCACAATTTCCAGGCATAGGGCGCTCGCCGGCTATCTCCCAGCCTAAAGATGGCGGCAGCCGCAAACAGTGTGTGATGACACTGTGTCAGTAATATATATAATGTCAGACAGAGTGACACTGCATGATGCCCCCCCCACAGATGTTGCGCCCGGGCGGCCGCCCCCCCCTGCACCCCCCCACGCTACGCCACTGGCCTGTACCCATTCACCAATTTTCTCGTTTATCGGGTTTCCCCCAACTCATACCTTGTATATTGTAATTAGTTAATACATTTTCTTTTTATACTTTACTCTCCTTTTTACTCTTGCCCATAAAGTCCCCACATTTGGGTATGAGGCACCCACAAACCAAACCGAAGGTTTTTTTTTACCTTCATGCATTCTTTGCATGAAGAGAAAAAAACCTTCTCTGTGTAGCATACACATCCTGCAGGGATGTGCACGAGAACCTTGGCTCTCCGGGGACTCTCCTTCCTCATTGGCTAAGACAGCAGCGGGAGCCAGTGGCTCCCGCTAATGTCAATCACAGCCAGTTAGCCAATGAGGAGGGGGGATGAGCTGCGGCTCTGTGTGTGAATGGACATGCAGACCTGCGGCTTGGAAGCCAGCCTGCTCGGGTGACCCCATTGCAAGCTGCTTGCTCTCGGGGTCACTTGGCAGGAGGAAGGGTCCAGAAGTGCTTGCGGGGGATCCAGGAAGAGAAGATCAGGGCTGCTCTGTGCAAAAACACTGCACACAGCAGGTAAGTATAACAGAAAAATGACTTCAGGACTTTAATATCACTTTAATATTCCAGATGAACACCACACCATGGTGTCCAATATTCATTGTTGTTAAACTACATCTACAGTTTGTTGTATTTGTTTTACACTCCAAAGGATGGCTATGTTATAAAGGGTAATACTATAAGTGAGTGAGCAAACATATAAGGCTTGGTTTAAATCATTCCTTTACTCTGTATTTTTTTTACTAAGAATTTTGCAGTTCAAGAGAAAACTAACAGAAAACAAGATTGAGTTTGCTTATACTGAAGACCAATCAATTGGGCCTTCTGTATGAACAAGTTCCTCAGTGTATGCCGCTCCACTTGAAGTGACCACAGTGCTTATCTAAAGTCTCTGTTACTGGCTCCCTGAGACCAGCTCCTCCAAGAAGATGCACAGGAAATAATCAAATTAGTGTTTTGGCATAGGGAAACACATGTCCAAAGGTTTGCTGGAGCTGATGCTTGGACTTATGTAAGTACTCCCACACTACCATTTGGTCACTCATAAACCAACTATGTTTTAAAGTGATTGTGCTGTACAGTAATAGGTAGAGTGTGTTTAGTGAAAGTGGAGGAAATATTGTTATATGATTTGCTTTTCACCTTTCAATATTTGCATTACAAAAAAGGTTAGCTTTTCATTAGAAAAGATATGACAGGATTTAGGTATGATTAAAACATGTAAAATTGAAGAAAACCCCTCACAGATATCTATGAGTGTTGCAATTGCTTAGCATCTCCTGAAAATATTAGTTGTCTTCCTTTCATGATGAATCTCTGGCTTTGGTGCACTTTGAGTCAGTGTCGTAATACAAGGATTGACTTTGCTTACTGCATGCTTTTTCTAGTTGGCTGACTGAAAATGCTAAAGACAAACTAGCATTCTTCATAGCAGATAAAGAATAGCAGCCCATGTATTTCTTTCATGACAGGTTTTTGTAAACTTTATATTATGATGGATTTCAACCAAGTAAGAATTTATACTTGACAGATTGCAGAGTTAGTCCATATGTCTGGGATGCAGGTAAACCAGCCAACGTAATATCAGTGTTCTTGTGTTTAGTGTCCTGGTAAAACCAGCCAATGTGATATCAGTGTTCTTGTGTTTAGTGTCCTGGTAAAACCAGCCAATGTAATATCAGTGTTCTTGTGTTTAGTGTCCTGGTAAAACCAGCCAATGTAATATCAGTGTTCTTGTGTTTAGTGTCCTGGTAAAACCAGCCAATGTGATATCAGTGTTCTTGTGTTTAGTGTCCTGGTAAAACCAGCCAATGTGATATCACTGTTCTTGTGTTTAGTGTCCTGGTAAAACCAGCCAATGTGATATCAGTGTTCTTGTGTTTAGTGTCCTGGTAAAACCAGCCAATGTAATATCAGTGTTCTTGTGTTTAGTGTCCTGGTAAAACCAGCCAATGTAATATCAGTGTTCTTGTGTTTAGTGTCCTGGTAAAACCAGCCAATGTGATATCAGTGTTCTTGTGTTTAGTGTCCTAGTAAAACCAGCCAATGTGATATCTATGTTCTTGTGTTTAGTGTCTTGGTAAAACCAGCCAATGTGATATCAATGTTCTTGTGTTTAGTGTCTTGGTAAAACCAGCCAATGTGATATCAGTGTTCTTGTGTTTAGTGTCCTGGTAAAACCAGCCAATGTAATATTAGTGTTCTTGTGTTTAGTGTCTTGGTAAAATCAGCCAATGTGATATCAATGTTCTTGTGTTTAGTGTCTTGGTAAAACCAGCCAATGTGATATCGGTGTTCTTGTGTTTAGTGTCTTGGTAAAACCAGCCAATGTGATATCAGTGTTCTTGTGTTTAGTGTCTTGGTAAAACCAGCCAATGTGATATCAGTGTTCATGTGTTTAGTGTCTTGGTAAAACCAGCTAATGTAATATCAGTGTTCTTGTGTTTAGTGACTTGGTAAAACCAGCCAATGTGATATCAGTGTTCTTGTGTTTAGTGTCCTGGTAAAACCAGCCAATGTTATATATCAATGTTCTTGTTTTTAGTGTCTTGGTAAAACCAGCCAATGTGATATCGGTGTTCTTGTGTTTAGTGTCTTGGTAAAACCAGCCAATGTGATATCGGTGTTCTTGTGTTTAGTGTCTTGGTAAAACCAGCCAACGTGGTATCAGTGTTCTTGTGTCTAGTGTCTTGGTAAAACCAGTCAACGTGATATCAGTGTTCTTGTGTTTAGTGTCTTGGTAAAACCAGCCAACGTGATATCAGTGTTCTTGTGTTTAGTGTCTTGTTAAAACCAGCCAACGTGATATCAGTGTTCTTGTGTTTAGTGTCCTGGTAAAACCAGCCAATGTAATATCAGTGTTCTTGTGTTTAGTGTCTATGTAAAACCAGCCAATGTGATATCAGTGTTCTTGTCTTTAGTGTCCTGGTAAAACCAGCCAATGTTATATATCAATGTTCTTGTATTTAGTGTTCTGGTAAAAACAGCCAACGTGATATCAGTGTTCTCGTGTTTAGTGTCTGCAAAAAATGTGGACCTTAGTCAATGGAAGAATGTGGACGTGAGAATATTTCATGATCATTAAACCTAAGTGACTTCTGACTTCCAGTTCTTTGTCCGGCATCTTACAAACCTTACAGTGTCAATACCACTTGTCTTATAGACAAAAAATAGACTTTACAACTACTGTATGAGTATGCTAAAATAGCTGGCAAAAATTACTTCTGCTTCATGAAGCACTGAAAAAATGTTATGAATTACACTCTGCTATTACTGTGTATTCCAGATCCTGGTCCTGCAGATATAACAGTCTACTGGAATTCTGTTCCCTGAGTAATTCAAATATTTTATGCCAGTCATGCATGCATTGATTTTTCTTGCAATCAACTGTTTGATCTGATAGCTTAAAATCAGAGAGCTGAAATGATCGTTCATTGCAACACAAAAGGGTAATTCACCTGCATCCACCAATCATTTTCAATGTCAAAATTTTATTGGAAAAAGTAAATAGAAATAGAAAGTGATCATAACAGAATGCATTGCTCCATATTCTACAGGAAAAGTATTGAGTTGAAAAACAATTGTGTGGCATAACAGGTGATGGAGAATATCTGTTGGAGACAAAAAGCATTGAGCGAATGTAAGTGAAGTCAATGTGTTATTCATCCTGGTTACATCAGGGGGACTACACAAGCAGAGGATATGTTCACATTAGTGATTTTATTAGTGCTGGCGGACAGCTCAAAAGCATGTGGTTGTTTTTAAAGCCTTTGTAAAGTTATTTCTTTTTTTTTTTTTTTTATTACAAACATGCTATACTTACCTGCCCTGTGTAATGGTATTGCACATAGCGTCCCCAAGCCTTGTCTTCTAGGGTACCCCCCTGGCACTTCAGGTTCCTCCTCTTCTCAGTGTTTCACCATAGGAAGCTGTTTCCTATGATGACACATCTGCAGGCTCGCTCCTAAGCCGGGCTGTTACATTGTTACATAGTTACATAGTTAGTCAGGTTAGTCAAAAACACAAGTCCATCTGGCTCAGCCAATAAAAAACAAAAAACAGTTAAGGCATTGCCATACACAGTCCGGATCGGCCCTGTCCCCTGCTCTCTTCCCAAAGAATTGAACTGACAGCAGCAGGAGCCAATGGCTCCCACTGCTGCCTCTCTGTCCTGTGAGGAGAGAGAGAGAGACTAGCTGCAGAGGGGCACAGTGCTGGATCGAGTTTTGGCTCAGGTGTATATAAGGGGGATGAAGGGACGATACTTCACTGGAATATTTTTTACAGTATGCATTAAGGTAAAAATGTTCTGCCTTTAGAACCACTTTCATTTTCCTTTTAAAGGTAATTTGAATAAAGTGTTCATTCTACTTCTTTTAAATATAAGCAAACTGGAATATATTCAAGAAACAGGATTACCATAAGAAACAAAGAGTGATCGTGGAGGAGATCTGATTAGGATATTTAGCATTGCATGATCTTCTGCCCTTATACAGTGGGTACGGAAAGTATTCAGACCCCCTTAAATTTTTCACTCTTTGTTATATTGCAGCCATTTGCTAAAATCATTTAAGCTCATTCTTCTTCCTCATGAATGTACACATAGCACCCCATACTGACAGAAAAACACAGAATTGTTGACATTGTTGCAGATTTATTAAAAAAGAAAAACTGAAATATCACATGGTCCTAAGTATTCAGACCCTTTGCTCAGTATTTAGTAGAAGCCCCCTTTTGATCTAATACAGCCAGGAGTCTTTTTGGGAAAGATGCAACAAGTCTTTCACACCTGGATTTGGGGATCCTCTGCCATTCCTCCTTGCAGATCCTCTCCAGTTCTGTCAGGTTGGATGGTAAACGTTGGTGGACAGACATTTTTAGGTCTCTCCAGAGATGCTCAATTGGGTTTAAGTCAGGGCTCTGGCTGGGCCATTCAAGAACAGTCACGGAGTTGTTGTGAAGCCACTCCTTTGTTATTTTAGCTGTGTGCTTAGGGTCATTGTCTTGTTGGAAGGTAAACCTTCGGCCCAGTCTGAGGTCCAGAGCACTCTGGAGAAGGTTTTTGTCCAGGATATCCCTGTACTTGGCCGCATTCATCTTTCCCTCGATTGCAACCAGTCGTCCTGTCTCTGCAGCTGAAAAACACCCCCACAGCATGATGCTGCCACCACCATGCTTCACTGTTGGGACTGTATTGGACAGGTGATGAGCAGTGCCTGGTTTTCTCCACACATACCGCTTAGAATTAAGGCCAAAAAGTTCTATTTTGTTCTCATCAGACCAGAGAATCTTATTTCTCACCATCTTGGAGTCCTTCAGGTGTTTTTTAGCAAACTCCATGCGGGCTTTCATGTGTCTTACACTGAGGAGAGGCTTCCGTCGGGCCACTCTGCCATAAAGCCCCGACTGGTGGAGGGCTGCAGTGATGGTTGACTTTCTACAACTTTCTCCTATCTCCTGACTGCATCTCTGGAGCTCAGCCACAGTGATCTTTGGGTTCTTCTTTACCTCTCTCACCAAGGCTCTTCTCCCCGACAGCTCAGTTTGGCCGGACGGCCAGCTCTAGGAAGGGTTCTGGTCGTCCCAAACGTCTTCCATTTGAGGATTATGGAGGCCACTGTGCTCTTAGGTACCTTAAGTGCAGCAGAAATCTTTTTGTAACCTTGGCCAGATCTGTGCCTTGCCACAATTCTGTCTCTGAGCTCTTCAGGCAGTTCCTTTGACCTCATGATTCTCATTTGCTCTGACATGCATTGTGATCTGGAAGGTCTTATCTAGACAAGAAATGGAAAGCACCTGAGTTAAATATATGAGTGTCACAGCAAAGGGTCTGAATACTTAGGACCATGTGATATTTCAGTTTTAATAAATCTGCAACAATGTCAACAATTCTGTGTTTTTCTGTCAGTATGGGGTGCTATGTGTACATTCATGAGGAAGAAGAATGAACTTAAATGATTTTAGCAAATGGCTGCAATATAACAAAGAGTGAAAAATTTAAGGGGGTCTGAATACTTTCCGTACCCACTGTAGATCATAGGAATTAATTTTGGCTAATAAATGTTTAGAGGGGGTGTTCATGGAGGCAACACGGAAAAATAATTCACTAATTGATTTAAAGAAGAAATCCAGTCAGCAATCCGATATAATACCTCTTGAAATGGTGCATATATATTAGTTATGTGACCACTTTGATCTCTTTAGTTCCTTTACAAATGTCTAAGGATGTGTAAGGAACAAAGGCTGTTAGCTTGCCGACATCAGTAGCCTGGAGAGTGACAGGGGTCATTTACAAGGCAGTCATCTGGGACAAAGACTGTATGATGCTCACTGTTGCACAGCCTGGAAATTTATTTCAGAACATAACCCAAGAAAACTTTTTAGCGGATCACTGAATGGACTACACAAAGCTCTAATGCAATGAAAGTGAAATATGGGAGTCACTATGCCCTGTGCTAGCTATGTAAAAAATGAAATTGAAAATGCTTCCTTCACTGGGGAGTTGTAAGGAACATCTACATTTGGAATAGGACATGTTTTATTATATATATGTCACACCTATCCTCTACCTGTTCCCCAGGTGGGTGTTTTTGGTCCTGCACTTTCAGCTCCCGGATTAGACCTTTTTGCCGCCACCGGATGGGAGTGTTGTTTCGCTATCCCGGCTCAGCCGATTTGTAAGTATGGATCCCCATAATAGGGTCCTTTATGAGTCTTTATACCTCATTGGCCATCATGATGCATACTCTCAAATTGACATTATGTATATTTTCTATACATGTTTATGCGCATCTACTCCTGAAGAAGTGAGCAGTGGATCACGAAACGCATCGAGTTAGATAGATGCTTCTATATCATAACCTTATAACTGCAATGTGCAAGCAAGTATATTATCATGTATTTTATCACTGACCGGTTTGGCATATGTATATGTACTTAATGTATAATGACTTTCTTCATTTGCAAATAAATTTGATATTACATTTACTCTATATCAAGTGGCCACCCGTGTTCACCTCATTCAAAGTCCCAGGGCAATATTCCCTTTCGTTTAAATGTATGTTTAGGGATGGAGGTGTGTCACTGGCAGTACGAACCTTTTTAATTGCTACATTTTATAATACTTATAGAATGGAATACATGGTTATTAAACTGGACTGTTTGTTTGATATACGCACAAAGCTGCAAAGACTTTTTGAGGATTTTGATTGGTAATTAGTGATGTATATAAATAGATAGAGGGGTCGAGTTCTGTTTCCTAAATATATGTTTGTAAATAGCACGTACTTTGCAGGGGTTTTACAATATACACTCGGTGGCCAGTAGGGTTCAAATTCAGACTCGCCCATTCATGAAATAAGGACACCCTGGGATTCACATTTTGTCTTTAATTTTCATTTGTAGTTTATTTGAGAGGAGGGATTACTTTTTGCTGTTGACCTGACATGAACATTTTGAAAATAAACAGCCGCCACCCTAGACCCCTTTAATGGGATCACAATGTGACACTTTTTCTGGATTTGAAGAAACTCTACAAAGGCGAGGGATTTTAAAACAGAGGCAAAACAAATGTATGATCATTTTAGAGAGAGAGGCTAGTCTCTTTAACAAACTGAAAAGCCAGAAAGGGAGATATCGAGACTATCAGGGACATGTTATTGAAGGAAAAAATAAGCAAATGTCAAATAAAAGAACAAGTCAGATTTGTTACCCAATGTGGAGCTCAATGGAATAAAATCAAAGAAGTAAATAGCAAAAGAATGGCACATGCTTACCAGATATCCTACTTTGGCAGAGATAGTGGGCCCACACCCTCAGATGGTTTCATGGACAGTACAGAATCTGGGTGATATATTGGTGCAATCAATGTATTAAAGGCATGTTCCCTTGTAGTTACTGCAAAAATATGTCAGTTCTTGGAACGTATAGAGGTGTTCACCAATGCTGATGGAAGCTGTAGTTAAAACATCAACAGCTTTATAAATTGCTCTACAATGAGAGTAAAATATTGTTTGGAATGTCCTTGCGAGAAATTATATGTTGGCAAAACCAAACCCAAATGAGATCTCACATCGGTAAACACCTCAGAGTGAAGGAAATATATGTATTGAATCATAAATTGAGACAAGGAGACTTTAACACTGTCCTTTTAAGAAAGAAAAAACAATAGATTTATAGACTCAATGCCCTTAACCCTAAAAGGTTAAATACAGAGCTCAAATTCCATTTTTTTTTTTCTGGAGGGTTGAAGGACAAGATTGATTTGAGTTTTAAATTATATCTATGTTGCCCTTTGATTAATTAATTGGATTATAAGATAACTGTTATTTAATAGTTATTGATAGGTCTAGTCAGCATATGGTATTGAATAGAGTTATCATCGATTGGTACAGTATCTCACAAAAGTGAGTACACCCCTCACATTTTTGTAAATATTTTATTATATCTATTCATGTGACAACACTGAAGAAATGACACTTTGCTACAATGTAAAGTAGTGAGTACAGCTTGTATAACAGTGTAAATTTGCAGTCCTTTCAAAATACCGCAACACACAGCAGTTAATATTTTAACTGCTGGCAACAAAAGTGAATACACCTCTAAGTTAAAATGTCCAAATTGGGCCCAAAGTGTCAATATTTTGTGTGACCACCCTTATTTTCCAGCACTGCCTAAACCCTCTTGGGCATGGACTTCACCAGAGCTTTACAGGTTGCCACTGGAGCCCTCTTCCACTCCTGCATGATGACATCACGGAGCTGGTGGATGTTAGCGACCTTGCGCTTCTCCCCCTTCTGTTTGAGGATGCCCCACAGATGTTCAATATGGTTTAGGTCTGGAGACATGCTTGGCCCTTCCATCGCTTTTACCCTCAGCTTATTTAGCAAGGCAGTGGTCATCTTGAAGGTGTGTTTGGGGTCGTTATCATGTTGGAATACTGCCCTGTGGCCCAGTCCCTGAAGGGAGGGGGATCATGCTCTGCTTCAGTATGTCACAGTACATGTTGGCATCCATGGTTCCCACAATGAACTGTAGCTTCCCAGTGCCGGAAGCACTCATGCAGCCCCAGACCATGACACTCCCACCACCATGCTTTACTGTAGGCAAGACACACTTGTCTTTGTACTCCTCTCCTGGTTGCCGCCACACACGCTTAACACCATCTAAACCAAATAGGTTTATCTTGGTCTCATCAGGCCACAGGACATGGTTCCAGTAATCCATGTCCTTATAAAAAAAATATAAAGTGCGCTCTACCTGTGCTAGCTAGTGTGTCTTATGGGTCTAAAGAACATACATCACATAAATGTGTGCAAACAATGCATCAAATACACAAATGATACATGACAACATATAAATTTGTAAATAGTAAATTTTGGCTCTCCTGTCCTACGTGTTTCCCCTCGCTAGGCTTTCGCTGGGAATGGAGATCTCTCGCCGGCTGTAAGATCGATACACATTGTTTTTTTTCCGTCTTAACATGTAAGTGCAAGTCTTTATTAAAATTTTGTTTATTGAAGATAGTGCACTATTAGTTTTTCTTTCAATTCTGGAACACCCCTATTGGGAGGACATATCTTCCAGGAGTGGATGCTGGAGTCAAGGAATTGATGGTATCTAATGGTGCAGGATCTGTGGTTAAACCCTAAGGAATGATAATCCAGGAGAAGCACAGATGGGATGTGTATCTTTGAGGCTACAATAACATTCAGTTGGTAAGAAGCTAGTTACTACAATTCTACACAGCACAAGGTGTCACACAGAGAGGAGGGGAATTTGCACTGGGAAGATCACAGGCTCTCTAATCATTTTGGTTGCAGTTTATTATATTCAATCCGGTAAGGAGCCATCTACAGTGCACTTCCAGCCCTACACACGTTTTAGGTGGATTGTGTGGATTGTTTTTTTCATTGGCATTCAGCTGTAGCTCCTTTATGAGAAGGGATCACCCCGACATCTATTTGTTTGAGAGACTCTTTCTCTTTGGACACTTGTGTGGATAATTTTAAGTTCATGTTGTATTGAATATTACACTAAGCACTTTATGTGGAGGGAACACTTGTTTCATCATTGATTTTTCATTTTTTTTATTTTTTGCTAATTTATATTTACAAATTTATATGTTGTCATGTATCATTTGTGTATTTGATGCATTGTTTGCACACATTTATGTGATGTGTGTTTTTTAGACCCATAAGACACACTAGCACAGGTAGAGCGCACTTTATATTTTTTCTATATCCCTTTTACTCTACTGTTCTTAGAGTTTGAGTGCAGCCACCTCTTTTATCAGTTAAGCGTACCCATACACATTTAACAATCCATGTCCTTAGTCTGCTTGTCTTCAGTAAACTGTTTGCAGGCTTTCTTGTGCATCATCTTTAGAGGAGGCTTCCTTCTGGGATGACAGCCATGCAGACTAATGTAATGCAGCGTGCTGCGTATGGTCTGAGCACTGGCAGGCTGACCCCCCACTCCTTCAACCTCTGCAGCAATGCTGGCAGCACTCATACATCTATTTACCAAAGATTACCTCTGGATATGATGCTTAGCACGTGCACTCAACTTCTTTGGTCGACCATTGCGAGACCTGTTCTGAGTGGAACCTGTCCTGTTAAACCGCTGTATGGTCTTAGCCATGGTGCTGCAGCTCAGTTTCAGGGTTTTGGCAATTTTCTTGTAGCCTAGGCCATCTTTATGTAGAGCAACAATTCTTTTTTTCAGATCATCAGAGAGTTCTTTGTCATGAGGTGCCATGTTGAACTTCCAGTGACCAGTATGAGAGAGTGAGAGTAATAACACCAAATTTACCACACCTGCTCCCCATTAACACCTGAGACTTTGTATAACTAACAAGTCACATGACACCGGGGAGGGAAAACGGCTAATTGGGCCCAATTTGGACATGTTCAAAGCTCTGGTGAACTCCATGCCCAAGAGGGTTTAGGCAGTGCTGCAAAAAAAGGGTGGCCACACAAAATATTGACACTTTGGGCCCAATTTGGACATTTTAACTTAGGGGTGTACTCACCTGTGTTGCCAGTGATTTAGACATGAATTGCTTTGTGTTGAGTTATTTTGAGGGGACAGCAAATTTACACTGTTATACAAGCTGTATACTCACTACTTTACATTGTAGCATTGTTGGAAATTGAATGAAGGTTGAAAAAGTCTGTATGCCCAGCTACCTAAAATAGTAGCTTTACCCCAGCAGAGCTCCTGCTGAAGTTCTGCATCCAACTTTAAAGGTGAAATTAAAAAAAGTGCTCCTAACCACTTGCCGACCGCCGCAAGTACATATACTGCGGCGGTCAGCCCCGGCCAGGCAAAGTGACGTACCGGTACGTCACTAGCCTGTCACTCCCTTGTGAGCCAATAGCGGGCGAGCGCGCACCCCCCAGGCGTGCGCCCGCCCGGCTCGTTCCCTAACAAGTCAGTGCGTGTGACCGGCGGACCCGATGTCCGCCGGTCACTCGCAATCGTTCGCCGGGAAGGGAGAAAGGCAGACGGCTAATGTAAACAAGCCGCATGTCATTCTCCCCTGTGTAAAAATGGAGATCAGACGGTTCTACTATGTAGGACCGTTGACCTCTGTTTTTACACTAGTAGCCATGTCTAATCACAGTTAGAAACACGCCCCTAGGACACACTTAACCCCTCCCTCTCCAATACAGTTAACCCCTTCCCTGCCAGTGTCATTTTTACAGTAACAGTGCATATGTATAGCACTGATTACTGCAGTAATGTCACTGGTAACCCCAAAAGTGTCAATGTCAAATGTCAGTCAAGGGTCCGATCTGTCTGCCGCAATGTCGCAGTCCCGCAAAAAAAATCGCAGATCGCCGCCATTACTCGTTAAAAAAAAAAACACCAAAAATGACAAAAATCTTTCCCTTTGTTAGTAAACGCCATAACTTTTGCGCAAACCAATCAAAATACGCTTTTTGCAATTTTTTTTACCAAACATATGTAGCATAAAACAAATTGGCCGAAAACGTTAAAAAATTTTGATTTTTACATTTTTTTTTGGGGAATTGTATATAAAAAAATGTGAAAAATATTGTTATTTTTGCAAAATTGACGCTCTTTTTTTGTTTATAGCGCATGATCAAAAAATCGCACAGGTGATCAAATACCACCAAAAGAAAGCTCCGTTTGTGGGAAAAAAAGGACGGGAAATTCGTTTAGGTACAGCATCGCACGACTGCGCAATTGTCCGTTAAATTCACGCAGTAAAAAATCGCAAAAAACCCCCTGGTCAGGAAGGGGGTAAAATCTTCCGGGGCTTAAGTGGTTAAGGAAATTTTCCATCAGTGGAAGTAATGGAAATGCTCTTTTATTCATTCACTAAAGAATTCCTGCTTTCATTTTCTGATTGTGTGTTCAGCAGGATCCATTTAATAAACTGCATCTGCTGCATGAAAATTCACTTTGATTACAGCTGCGGTTTCTTCATCCAATTTGTATACCAGACTCACCTTTAACTGAAATGCCAGGCCGTGTGAGGGAGGCTGAACAGAGACCATTTACTATACTACCGCCTTTCTGAACCTTAGTGCTGATTCAGACACCAGCCTTAACACTCGCACATCCTGATAACTGTGCAGGAACATCATATTTTTCTGGATTAGTCCATCAAACAATTTCGCTGTTGCTAAGTGCTCTTAAAATACTCCTAATGGATGAGACAGTAATGGTGGCTGATAACAGAGGCTTCAAAACCGAATGTTTGTTTACTAAATGCCGTGTACTTAATGGAATACATACTAGTCATCATCCCCAGTTTATATTCCCTCCGAGGACATATACTGTAGATACAAAAAGCAGCCTATTTGCCCTGTAAATGAATTCAGCTGTAATATCAGACTCTCTGGTTTGCAAACAAATGTTGGGATGATTGACCCAAACCATTGATTTGTTATGCTCTCATGAGAGCTTGGGTATGTTCATTTGGTGTCTGATATAATCTAATGTTAGATAGACCATTACTTATTTTTACATTATGCTCTTCCCTCTTTAAGATAAATTAAGCTGTGAATATTTGCCCTAGGCAAAAGCCAAGGCAGAAATGATTTTATATGACACAATGGCAATTAATTAGATGACCAACTATGAGAAGAACATTCATAAAAATGCATATTAAAGCAACGCAGCACTATTAAAAGGTCCAAATATGACTTTAAAAAAAAAAGAAAAATGAGGGGAACAATCCAAGAAATAGCTAATACATTTTGGGGGTCAAAAAAATAACCGTTTATTAGGGCTTGAGATTGTGTAAACAATGTGAATGGACTAAAGGTCAACTGTACCTTTGATAATATTACTTCCTGTGTGATTACAAGCACAGGTCTTGTCAGCAGCTGGTTTTGGCAGCCAATTCATGTCATTTGAATTTTACAATTTAAATTGTAAATATGGGCAAAATAAATTACATATGTGCTAAATTCCATCACTAGCTTTAACACAAATGGAAGCTGAAGCTCCTCACCACTGCTAAGTGGTCTAGATACAACTTTTTTCCCAATAGAAGTCAAGGGTACAGTCCAAAGAGTGTTCAATGTGTTTTAGGGGGAGGGGCCTCATAAGGGCATTACCATATCAGTACAATAACAATACATTATCCCCTCCTCAGGGTCATAGTTAAAAAAAACAGGTTCCGAACAGTATTGGATGTATTTAAATTATCCCGTTGAAGATCAAACCTGTTCTGGCACTGTTTGTTTACAAGTTTAAATCAGTATTTTTTGCTATAAATGTACTTATAACCCCCAAGCGTAGTGTCCAGCAATGCAGCCTCCCCAGCATAGTGTCCAGCAATGCAGCCTTGTCAGCACAGTGTCCAGCAATGCAGCCTCGCCAGCGCACTGTCCAGCAATGCAGCCTCGCCAGCGCAGTGTCTAGCATTGCAGCCTCGCCAGCACAGTGTCTAGCAATGCAGCCTCGCCAGCACAGTTTCCACCAATGCAGCCTCGCCAACGCAGTGTCCACCAATGCAGCCTCGCCAGCGCAGTGTCCCCATCAATGCAGCCTCGCCAGCGCACTGTCCAGCAATGCAGCCTCGCCAGCGCAGTGTCTAGCATTGCAGCCTCGCCAGCACAGTGTCTAGCAATGCAGCCTCGCCAGCACAGTGTCCACCAATGCAGCCTCGCCAACGCAGTGTCCACCAATGCAGCGTCGCCAGCGCAGTGTCCCCATCAATGCAGCCTCGCCAACGCAGTGTCCACCAATGCAGCCTCGCCAACGCCATTGCACAGAGCGGTGATATTTAAAAAAACAAAGGCCAGGCAGAGGCAGAGGGGGGGGGGGGGCAGGCCGGGTCGAGGAGAAGGGAGGACAAGTGACTGCTGTCATCTGAAGTCCTGGCACCTATGATAGACGTCATACGTCCCACGTACCGGCATTGGGCCTCTGTGCTGCCTATCATAGGAGGCGGGATTTCCTATGACAGCAACCACTAATCCTTCCTTCTGCTCGGCCCTCTGCCTCTCAGCGCTGCCTGGCCCTTTTCTTTTTAATATATCGTCGTATAACACGCACTGCTCTTTTGTCCTCCATTCTTAGGAGGAAAAAGTGCGTCGATAAATATGGTATGTATCTTTTATATATATATCTTTTCATGTGACAACACTGAAGAAATGACACTTTGTTACAATATAAATTAGTACGTGTACAGCTTGTATAACAGTGTAAATTTGCTGTCCCCTCAAAATAACTCAATACACAGCCATTAATGTATAAACCACTGGCAACAGAAGTGAGTACACCCTTAAGTGAAAATGTACAAATTGGGCCCAATTAGCCATTTTCCCTCCCCGGTGTCATGTGACTCGTTAGTGTTACAAGGTCACAGATGTGAATGGGAAGCAGGTGTGTTAAACTTGATGTTATCACTCTCACTCTTTTATACTGGTCACTGGAAGTTTAACATGGCACCTCATGGCAAAGAACTCTTTGAGGATCTGAAAAAAAGAATTGTTGTTCTCCATAAAGATGGCCTATGCTATAAGAAGATTGTCAAGACCCTAAAATTGAGCTGCAGCATGGTAGCCAAGACCATACAGTGGTTTAACAAGACAGTTTCCACTCAGAACAGGCCTCGCCATGTTCGACCAAAGAAGTTGAGTGCCCGTGCTCAGCGTCATATCCAGAGGCTGTCTTTGGTAAATAGACTAATTAGTGCAACCAGCATTGCTGCAGAGGTTGAAGGGGTGGGGGGGTCAGCCTGTCAGTTTTCAGACATACGCCGCACACTGCATCAAATTGGTCTGCATGGCGGTCGTCCCAGAAGGAAAACTCTTCTAAAGGTGATGCACAAGAAAGCCCACAAATAGTTTGCTGAAGACAAGCAGAGTAAGGATATGGATTACTTGAACTATGCCCTTTGGTCTGATGATACCAAGAAAAAAGTATTTGGTTCAGATGGTGTCAAGCTTGTGTGGCAGCACCCAGGTGAGGAGTACAATGACAAGTTCATCTTGCCTACAGTCAAGCATGGTGGTGGGAGTGTCATGGTCTGGGGCTGCATGAGTGCTGCCGACACTGAGGCGCTACAATTCATTGAGGGAACTATGAATGCCAACATATCCTGTGACATACTGAAACAGAGCATGATCCCTTCTCCGGAGACTGGGCCGAAAAGGCAGTATTCCAACATGATAAGGACCCCAAACACACCTCCAAGACAACCACTGCCTTGCTAAAGAAGATGAGGGTAAAGGTGATGGACTGGCCAAGCATGTTTTCAGACCTAAACCCTATTGAGCATCTGTGTGGCATCCTCAAACGGAAGGTGGAGGAGCACAAGGTCTCTAACATCCACCAACTCTGTGATGCCGTCATGCAGGAGTGGAAGAGGGTTCTAGTGGTGTACTCACTTTTGTTGCCAGCAGTTTAAACATTAATGGCTGTGTGTTGAGTTATTTTGAGGGGACAGCAAATTTACACTGTTATACAAGCTATACAAACACTACTTTACATTGAAGCAAAGTGTAATTTCTTTAGTGTTGTCACATGAAAAGATATAATAAAATATTAACAAAAATGGGAGGGGTGTACTCACTTATGTGAGATACTGTATATATATATATATATATATATATATATATATATATATATATATATATATATTTATTTATTTTTAGCAGGGACCCTAGGAAATTAAATGGCAATCATTGCAATTTTTATGTCACACAGTATTCGCGCAGTGGTTTTACAAATGAAAAGTTTTACAAATTTTGGAAAAATTAATTTAATGTAAATAAAATTGAAAAAAACAATATATACCCACTTTTTTCCATACAATATAAAAGATGATGTTATGCTGAGTAAATAGATACCCAACATGTCATGCTTTAAAATGTGACAAACTTCGGTACTTAAAAATCTCCATGGGGACGCTTTAAAATTTTTACTGGTTACCTGTTGAGAGTTACGGAGAAGTGTGCTGTCCCTCTGTTGGATCTGTTGCTACCATCAAGGCGATCCTCGGAGCCCTGGACTCTGTCACCGATTATATAAGGTCATAATTTCTTACCATTATTAAGGAGTCAGTTGAGCCTTGCCTCCCTATCTGGGGTCTCTGATTTGGACATGCATTCCTCTATTGTTTTTATTAATGCATCTTGAAGTATTTTATATATAATTTTTTCCCTGATGAAGACTCTTTATAAGTTGAAACGTGTTGAGGTTTTCTTCTTGCCAACTGAATGACACCCTAATTAATGGACCTGCATATGATGCAGAGCTTTACTTATTGGTTGTTATATACTCTTGATGTATGGTAATTTTTAATCTTTGTCAATAAAGTGTATATTTTACAAAATTTTCTTTTAATAGTCAGTTTGGTCCCGCTAAAGTCCCACCCGGCTCCCCTTTTTTGAGACATTACAGTCCAATAGTAATGAGGTACCATTCATGACACAAATTGAGATTTAGCAACAATCACCTTTTACATCTGCATGCGCGACTTACGTATGCGTTCACTTCTGCGTACGAGCACATTTTTTTTCTTATTTATTTTATTTTTTATTTTTAGACTGTTTTTTTTTTCCATCACTTTTATTCCAATTATAAGTAATGTAAAATCCCTTGTAATAGAAATAAGGATGACAGATCCTCTTTATGGAGAGATCTGGTATCAAAAATCTCCCTTCTACCTTTAAAAGCAGCAGATCAAAAACATTTTTTTTGATCTTTTGCTTTGAAAAAAAAAAATAAAAAACTGTGACGGCATGATGTTGCTCCGGTCTTCCTGAGGCCATAGAGGTGATCATAGATGATCTGGTCTCTGTCTGCCATTGTGATCAGCCGGCCTTACTGTCGGCACGGTAAGCCTGAGAAACATCGGTGAACGGCGGGGGGTGTCCTCACCCTCCTGCCACTTCTGTGAGCAATCCAGTGGCTAATGAGCCACTTGGACCTCTTTCATAAAAAAGCCAGCTGCCAGGTGAAAAAAAATACTGGGGTTATGGCTGACAGCTTCAGCCATAACCCCTGTAAAACACTTGCAAACCGCAATGTATATATATGTATTGCGGTCCGCAAGTGGTTATGTCAGGTAATATCGAAAAGATAATTATACCAGGATTTCATACAAATGTGAGAATCTGAATAGTAAAACGTATCATTTTAGCTCATCAATTAATATGTGCTAATTAAATTAAGGACCGAAATATGTCAGTAAAATGTGTCCAGAGATTAATATATGGTAAACTTTACAATCCTATTGTACATTCCCTTAACAATCCCCCAGCGTTACCAGCATCATGCATTTTGAGGATAAACCCAAACACACCCATCTGATATTGGTAGCTCCAAAAGGGGATGTACAATCAGATTGTGCTGTGTAGGTACAGCCCAGAAGGTGGTCAACAAATTGTATCAATGCAGATTGTTACGTACATGAATGAAAAGCGATCTTTGAGATGGACTTTTCATTCATTTGCCCATCCTCCATTCAGAGATAGCTTTTCATTAACGGAAGTTGTACAATACAAAAATTGTGGGGGGTACGTGGCAAAGGACTCTACCTTTAGAACCTGCTCGGATATTTTCCTTTCCCATTCCGATCCTTGCTACAATTTAGAATACACAACATGTATAATTCTATTTTCAATAAGAAAGCTGATGAATACCACAGTTTAAACATATCTAGCGAGCTGCATAATCAATATGTCACATTGATAGATGCCGCAGACTTTGTTTTTTTGTATAAATTCGAACAATACATTATGATCAGATCAAAGTGATCATGCTGTTCCTGAGCCTCTTCATTTTTCTCTCTTTAAAAGCAAATATTCTGCAACAGCAAAATGACACTGATATCAGCACACATGGATAGCCAAGGCTAAATCGAAATAGCTTTAACATGTATAAGAGCGGCAAATAAACAAGGATATTCATAGTATTTCCTACAGGAAAAGACATGTTTGAAATAAAGTTCAATGTCTGTCTCTCCACTTATATCTTCTTCACTGATTCTTTTTCTATAGAAATTATTTTCTAAAGAAAGAAAGGAGGCTGTGAACGCTGGCTTCCTCCTGAAAATGCTAGTTGCCTGACTGTCATGCTGATCCAATAGCTTCTATACTTTTGAAGTCGGGACTAGGAACAAATATACAGATTTGCATCCTGACCTCACCTACCTTTATTGGCCATGTGCTTGTCCTGGGTAACTCAAAAAAGTACAAAGCAACTAGCATATTAAAGAGGAAGTAAACGCTTCTGTTTTTTTTTTTTTGTTTCTTTCTTTCTTCCCTGCAAAGTAAATGCATAATGTGTTAGTATGCATCACATACTAGCACATTATGTGATACTTACCTGCAAACGAAGCCTGCGTTGTGCCTGCTGGCGGCCGCATCCATCTTCACTCATCTTCCTTCCGGGTCTGTGGACTCCGGCTGTATTACTGGCAGGAGCCGCGTGACGTCACTCCCGTGCATGCGCATGGGAGATGCCGGTCAGGGCACAGAGCTCTGAAGAAACGGCATGGGTGGCTGTTTCTTCAGAGCGCATGAGCCAATGATGTCATCGGCTGCATGCAATGTAAATATCTCCTAAACGGTGCAAGTTTAGGAAATATTTACAGTTCCTATAGGTAAGCCTTTAATATTTACAGTACCTATAGTTAAGCCTTTAATATTTACAGTACCTATAGGTAAGCCTTTAATATTTACAGTTCCTATAGGTAAGCCTTTTTAAAGGCTTACCTATAGGTAAAAGTTATAAAGGTGGGTTTACAACCACTTTAAGAAGGAGGTAGGTGCTACTCCCTATAATAAATAGCGTGAAAGTCTATAAACCCCATAAGCAATTTCAATAAACAATTGATTATTATAATAAACAAGCAAAAAATTTGGGGGAGCATACCCATGTATTTCTAAAGCTGATGCAGCTATGAACCAAAAGACATGTATATTAAAAAAGAATAGCGCACACATGCAAAAGAAATTACTACCAAATTTGAAGACAATCCATAAATAAAAATGGGGATTTGGTCCCACCATATGGCCATATAGTGCTCAAGCCCACCACTACGTCAAAGTACCCCATTATCAGTGGGTCCTACACTATCCATGAAAAAGAGATGAATCCAGCCTTTCTAACCCTTGGAGATAATACTCCTTGCTGGGAAAGATGTGCAAATGCACTACAGGGGACTCCTCCTATATCCACTCGATAGTGGACACTGATAGAGTACAGGTGTGTGTGGGGGGTGGGGTGGGTTGCTCAACCTCGGCGGTGACGTAGTGGTGGGCTTGAGCACTATATGGCCATATGGTGGGACCAAATCCCCATTTTTATTTATGGATTGTCTTCAAATTTGGTAATTTCTTTTGTATGTGTGCGCTATTCTTTTTTAATATACATGTCTTTTGGTTCATAGCTGCACCAGCTTTAGAAATACATGGGTATGCTCCCCCAAATTTTTTGCTTGTTTATTATGTATTCGGTCTGACCAGACTACCGAGGTTGAGCAACCCACCCCACCCCCCACACACACCTGTACTCAATCAGTGTCCACTATCAAGTGGATATAGGAGAAGTCCCCTGTAGTGCATTTGCACATCTTTCCCAGCAAGGAGTGTTGTCTCCAAGGGTTAGAAAGGCTGGATTCATCCTTTTTTATGGACAGTGTAGGACCCACTGATAATGAGGTACTTTGACGTAGTGGTGGGCTTGAGCACGATATGGCCATATGGTGGGACCAAATCCCCATTTTTATTTATGGATTGTCTTCAAATTTGGTAATTTCTTTTGCATGTGCGCGCTATTCTTTTTTAATATACATGTCTTTTGGTTCATAGCTGCACCAGCTTTAGAAATACATGGGTATGCTCCCCCAAATTTTTTGCTTGTTAATTAATTATTATACAATGCAAAAAGTCTACAGTATTACAAAGTGTCCATATAGAAAATATAGGTATTCCCAAACATTGTGCTCACACTTCCAGTGATGTGACACGTCTTTTTTTTATCCAAACAATGTGCTCCACCACATGGGGTAAGATTAAATAACTTACCAGCTAAGTTTTACTTTACATATAGATTTCTAGGAACAAAAGAGCCCAGACATGGGAATCATGCTGTATGCACATTCCTCCCACCATCACAGCTGGGTGGACAAAGCTTTTGCCCCCATCCAAGGAAAGGAATTGGGATTTGTCAGATGACCGATATTAAGTGTCGAAGGGAACCTGTCAGCTGAGCAGTGTGGAATTGTACATACACATTGATTATGTTTTTAATTATTTGGAGAAAACAGGACATTGGGATTTTACTGAAAACAAGAGCTGGCCTTGTACATGTACACTTACCCAATAACTAGCAGGAACTGGCATACTGCAGTGGAATGGAGTGGTCATAGGGATTACATTTTATATATATATATATATATATATATATATATATATATATATATATATATACACATTTACAGTATATGGGCTTATATGAAACTTGCTTGTGAAATGAAGTAATAAAAAACATCTACTGCCCTTGTCGTTATTGGCAGTGACATGTTAAATGAATCAGTTTCTCCAAGCAGCAAATTATACTAATGGCTATGACATGTTAAAGGAGCAGACCCCCAGGTGCATTAACCCAAAATGGATATTAATGAGCACTTTCCATCCTATTTGTTATCTCTATTTTTTATGTGACAGCTTGGTGTGGTGAGTGTAATAAGATCATTTTGACCAGCAGTTGTCTATATGACTGTCAGTGAAAAGAGAGATGAGTATTTATTTCCAGATAATATGGACATTTAAAAAGACAATTTATAACAATTAATGTGTGATAAAGGGATTGTCACTGCTGTATTTGTAGGTGTATGATTATAGAAAGGTGGAGGGATCTGCAGACAGAGAACACTGACTCATCTATAGAGAATCAAGCAGCACATTTATAGATTATGTATGAAGAACATATTTGCTTGCATTTTGCAGTAAATGTTTTAAGTAAATTTGTAGTGCTCCTAACTCGGCTGAGCTCAATTTTTCCCAGATAACATGAGATGCCAAATGGGACTTTAGCCCTTGTTGGCAGCCCTTTAAACAGTGGGAGCCAATGCAGCCCAGGACATCGTCAGCACCATGCCACCAGATCCTTGTCCTCCCTCTGCCTTTGATGGATATGCTACCTAGAGAGGGGAGGGTGCAAGAAGAGATTAGTGTGTGATGCTGAGACTTTTATGCTTGAAAGAACTGAAATCCAATGAATGAAACAAGTGGGCAAGGACAGTAAAGCTAGGGAGGAAAGAGCTAGATGATACTGGATATCCTCCAGCCAGGAAAATAGGATGAATTCTGTCTGACGCACTGCAGCTTTCAATGCACATTGTAAATAAGGAATTTCAGTATGGGATAGGAGTCTGTATATCCCTTTAATTTTAAGATAAGGCTGAAGTTTAGCTTTTAAGTATATCTAAAGCCCATTTTCTTTTCATTTTGGATACAGGAGGGATCAGTTAAAACCCCTGTTGGGTTTATTTGCTCTCAGTGTCCCAGTGGAGAGACCTAATTTCACTACTTACCCTGTAGACATAGCAGGAAGTGAAAGCAAAGCAGGCCAACGTGAGGGGAAATCTCCTGTTAGAGTTATTACTAAACAAATGTGTCCCCATTGGAAAAGGTCACCTCTTTCATGTTCTGGTGAAAACAAGATTGGAGATGGTGGTCACCAGGACATACAGAATGAGTAAAACTCTATAGACACATAGACACTATAGACGGACACAGACAGCAAATGTATGATGAGAAAATCCAATGGTTTTATACAGTATACCGTGAGGGAAAAAAGTCTTTAAACCCCTGATGATTTTGTAATTTTGCCCTCTGACAAAGAAAATTTAATGTAAGGTTTATTTTAACAGTGAGAGACAGAATAATAACAAAAAAAATCCATAACGCATTTCAAAAAAGCTATAAATTGGTTTGCATTTTAATGAGTGAAATAAGTATTTGATCCCCTATCAATCAGCACTGGCTCCCAGGTGTCTTCCTATAGAGATAAGGAGATGAAATTAGGAGCACTCTCTTAAAGGGAGTGCTCCTAATCTCAGATTGTTACCTGTATAAAAGGTATCTGTCCGCAGAAGCAATCAATCAATCAATCAGATTCCACTTTCTCCACCATGGCCAAGACCAAAGAGCTGTTCAAGGATGTCAGGGACAAGATTGTAGACCTACACAAGGCTGGAATGGGCTACAAGACCATTGCCAAGCAGCTTGGTGAGAGGGTGACAACAGTTTGTGTGATTATTCGCAAAGAGATTTGCATTGATTTGCATTTTATTGAGTGAAATAAGTATTTGAATCAATCAGCAGGGAATCAAATACTTTTTTCCCCCTCACTGTATTAATTATGAAGTCATTGGATCAGAATCTACCTTACCAACTATGAAACAATTATGGGGATCCTAGTAGATCACTAACTTGGCAATGGCATGCAATGCCAAACTGCAGCAATACTCTCCTCCAATGACCAGACTTGTCCTGGCAAACGAAGAGCCAAAAGAGAATGTGCTCATGGGACTTTTATGAGTAGTGCTGAATAACATAGTCCAACAAAAAAGTTTAAAAACATACAAAATTTATTGCAAAGTAAATAAAAAAAAAACATATATTTCAAGGTAATATTATCAAAATCCACAAATTAGACATGTATATACAACATATCACCCATGGTTACAGGAACATGTAATTTTCAAATCATGAAGGCTGTAAACTCTTTATGCGTTTCATGGGGCAACGTCCACTTTTTCAGGAGATAGCCCAGATTGAATTTTTTTTGTTTATATCTGTAGAAAAACCATGTCATAAGAACACCACGACAAAAGGTTTATGCATTTCATTAAGGGAATATTAGGAATACGTCTGTATGCATGGAAAGACTCCAAAATATATGGAGAATATACTCACACCAGCGTTGATGATATTGAAGATAGGCAGGACGATATAGACCAACAAACAAATGTATATATTAACCACTTACGGACCGCCCACCGTGTATTTACGTCGGTATTTTGATGTTAAATACTGGGGTTAGGACAGCAAATAGCTGCCATAGCCCTGGTATATTTTTAAACGGCGGGCGGTCCTCTTTAACATAAGGGTAGTCCCAGTGGTGGATTCGCTGCGGGATCACCCTTATGGGCGGCGGGAGAGGTGCTCCCTCCTCCCGCCGCTTCCCGGTCGTTTTCCCCGTTTACTGGACCCATCGGTAGTGGGTAAAACACTCCGATCTGCTGTCCTTTTCAGGCAGGAAGTCGAGTGAGGGCGAGATGGCTCTCACTCAACTCTATGGCCTTGGAGGACCAGAGCGAGGTCATACGTCACTTCCTTGCAACGGTTTTAAAGAGCCCATTTTTTTCATCATGAAAAAAATTACATTTTTTTTCTTTCTTTTTTTAGTGTAGATGTGAGATCTGAGGTCTTTTTGACCCCCGATCTCACATCAAAGAGGTCCTGTCATGCCTATTTATATTACAAGGGATGTTTACATTCTTGTAATAGGAATAAAAGTGATCAAACATTTTTTTTAAAGGGACAGTGTAAAAAAAAAAACATGAAAGGTAAAATAAATAGGAAAAAAAAAATTAAAGCGCTCCATCCCCGTTAGCTCGCGCGCAGAAGCGTACGCATATGCAAGTCACGCCCACATATGTAAACGGTGTTTAAATCACACTTCGTTGAAGTGAGAGCAATAATTCTAGCCCTTGACCGCCTCTGTAACTCTAAACTGGTAACCTGAAGAAATTTTTAAAGTGTCACCTATGGGGATTTTTAAGTACCAATGTTTGTCGCCATTCCACGACGTGCGCAATTTTGAAGCATGACATGTTGGGTATCTATTTACTCAGGGTAACATTATTTTTCACATTATAGAAAAAAATTGGACTAAATTTATTGTTTTCTTATTTTACAATTAAAAAAAGTGTATTTTTTCCCGAAAAATTGCATTTGTAAGACCCCTGTGCAAATATGGTGTGATAAAAAATATTGCAACAATCTCCATTTCATTCTCTAGATTCTCTGCGTGGGGATAAGAGACTATGACAAGAGCAGTGAAATAAAACCGGGGAAATAAAAAAGCTATACCTGAATTCAAAGTGGCCTGCAGGTTGCAATAAAGGAGCAGCGTGTAGACTGCACAACAGCACCCGAATGAACTGACTCTGTGTGCCAGGACACCCCTCCTTAAATACTGCCCAAAGGGGGGTCATCCCACACCAAGCACCATGAGGGGGGCGAGGCTGCAGGAAGAGCCTACGCCAACTAAGACAGGACGAGCGGGGATGGAGGCAAGAATGCCAACAACCATGTGGTCTGTAATGTCCCGGGAGTGCGGGTGACGTCACACAGGACATAAATTGGCACAGGCGCATAGCCCACAGTGGCAACACCGTCGACCGGCATGCATGAGCACTGCAGAACAATCCCCTCAATGATGGAGATACGCAAGAAGGTGTCCTGCAACACCACTTGCACAGCCTTTCACTGGGAAGTTCAGTGTGCTGTTAATTCTCCATCCCCAGCTCTTATGCAGAAGAGAACACAGGGAATGTGATCATTTAAAAAAGGGGGGAAGGGTATTTATAATGTTTTTAATATCTATACACAAATGGCTTCAATTTTGAACTGAATGGGTTGTTTTACAAGGTGATGGTTTACAATGACTTTAAACTGCTTAAAAAAGTTGTAACCCTGAGAAAAAAAAAAAAGATCCTGTTCCTTTAAAGCCCGGTAAATGGCATTGTGCTTCTGCAGTGTAATTTATCCCATTCTATGCTGTAAAATACCTGGTTGCTTCTACCTGTTTCCGTGTCCCCCTAGGTGCGCTCACCACAGTAATCATGGCTGCTGATCCATGATACCGTGGTCAGTTTACGTGCCTCCATCATCCCACTGTGTTCAGAGTCTCTCCCCCTCCCTCCCTGTCAGTTCCTAGTGTGTGTGTATTGTGTGAGCCGATTTCCTCCCCGCCCCTCCCTTCTTGTCCCTAGTCCATGTGGCTGTAAAGTCACTGAGGATAATTCCTGGTATCCCCTCTGTTATAGCAAGCTATACAGTACAGCTGTGCATTCATGTGACCTCCTGGCTGACGTCAAAGGGGAATCCCAGCCACTCCCACTGTAGTCTTTTGATTGGAGAAGGATAGCAGTGGGAGGTCACATGACCGCACGGGGTGCTTTGAAGTAAGGTATTTAGCTTCATAATTTAAAAAACACACACACGCTACATTGTATAGCTTCCTCTGTATAACAGAGGAGATACCAGTAATTGTCCTCAGTGAAAAAGCATCTGGAATGCATCCAGAAATGCATCAAAAACACATTAAAGCGCATGCAGAAAAGCATCCAGAATGGATCTGGAGGACTTTTTCGTGGAGTGAACTGGCCATAAATTGTTTCGGAATTTTGAATCTAATTGGTTCCTGTGGGCAATACGAAAATACTGATTAATCGAAAAACTGTCCTTCATTCCAACAGCAACAGATTCAATTCAGTCTTCAGGTTTTTCGGGGCTTAGAGGAAAAATGTAGAATTTGATAATTATGAGTAAAAGAACTGTCTTCAGACAAGATGTTTTGTGTTTGCGATAGATCAGGATGTTCACAATTTTGAAAGGTGTTATTGTAAATAGCTATATACTGAAGTAAAAAAAAAAAAAAGGTCATTTAATCAGAAAATTGAGTAGCTATGATTTGTCTCTCAGCATGCAGTTGCCTATTTGTGTTTACACCTCTTGGTGATTTCAGGTGAATCATAATTACATTAAAACTGAAGAAGAATAGACTGTAATAATTAAAGTGGATCTAAACAATATCCCTATTCTCCAAAAATACTCCATACACATCCACTACTCAATTGCCCTGTCATTTATTCTTCATTATATAGTTTCTTACTGTGTTTGTCTGCCTCCTTGTAATGTCCTTGTGAGCTGCCAAACCTCTCCTTTTCTACTTTAGTTCTGTTTGTTTGAAATGAGCAGTGCCCATTCGTTGCAGTCATATACACCCCAAATCCCATAGCCCATAGTTCATAGTCTATCTCAGGGGTGAACAAGAAAGGGTATCTTCATTCCTACATACAGTGGTGTTAATGGAGGACAGAAGTAGCAATCCTCTAACAGAAGTTAGAACACAGCAGTAAAAAAAAAAAAATTAATAGTAGAATGAGAGCGATAGAAGGGACTTTTTGATTTAAGAATACATTTTTTATATATTACAGGATGCTGCATTACTATATACCATCTATACATGTGTCTTTAACTCCAATAATATAATGTGTCACCACCCCCATAGGAGCCGCTTGATGATTTTAAGTTCTATGTAATGCCTCTTAACCCTAAAAACAGTTTCAGCCTCTCTGGCAACCTAGTAAACTATTATTACTGCAGACACAAAGGTAAAAGGACACCAAACTGTAACAGGTCAAAAAGTACTTTACTTAAATATTTTTTTGCAGTAAACAAGACAAAAAATTACTTGAAATAGGCAGACACCTATAGTAAACTCTGATATTAGGCAATAGGGCACAAAGGGGAATATGCAAAGTTATTAAAACACATTTAAACCAGCCCACAGGCCCTGGATGACCTATGTGCTCAGGTATGAAAGGGAATAAGAATGACTTCTCACATGTCAATCTACTTTCTTAGAATCCTGAGATCACGGGCCCAGAACATAAATGTGCAATGCAATAAACAACAATGTGCAAATCAAACTTTACATTTCTTAAATTAGAGTCCCCCCTTAATGTGTCCTTATAATTGTAGAAGAAGAAATATAGGAGTCCTTAGTGAAGATCTGGTATCTTCACCTAGCTCAACTAGGACCCAAAGAGATCTCTGTGCAACAAGACCCAGTAACAGGGGATAACCTGTGTAAAATGTGTCTTCTGTGAAGGCTCCGATGAGGAGATAAAGTAAAGGTGTCTTCATGCAGTGTCTCTTTTAGTGTATTTGCTCAAGGTGGGCTTCCACCCACTCACCAATCCTGGCAACACCAAGGCCCTAAGCGAAGGATGTTCTGGAACAGGCTTGAGAAGGATCCACTAATGATGGATGATCGCCTGACAACCCGAATGCCCAGCAACACAGTGATGCCTGTGTTAGCTGACCTGTGTCTAGCCGTGGAGCTACTGGTGGGCAAAGCTATCATGCTGCCCTTAAATCAGTTTAAATATACATGACAAGTCGCACCCTATTGTCCACATTGGAAGCGGTCGCCGGTCATATCGAAATTTGAAATTATACTTTTTGCACTACTTTTTGCAAGTTCAGGTGTGACTTGCTTCAGAGGCGTAACTAGAACCTTCAGGGCCCCGATGCAAGAAACCATGAAGGGCCCCCCAGACCCCTGGCCGGGGCCCTTCCCTTCAAGCCCGGGGCTCTTCCCACTAATCCTGGGGCTCTTTACTCTCATTGCATGGCCTTTTATTATGGTCCCGCAGCAGGATCCTTTCACAAGTTCTGCAGTGGGCCCCCTTCCTGCAATCTTGGGGCCTCCCCACAGTGGTGCAATGCCAGGGCCCAGTCGTAAGTGTGACCTTTGAGATCCTGGAAGTTCACCCACTGGTTTGCTACCGGGCCCCCTGGAGCATGGGGCCTGGTAGCAATTGCAACCCCTGCAACCCCTGTAGTTACGCCCCTGACTTGCTTAGACATCTGTGCATGAAGTCCCACAGATATCTTCCAAGTCACACCTGAAGTAGTACTGTAATGCTACTTTGAAATTGTGCTACTTCAAGTGAAGTAGCACGATTTAAATGTTTCAATCAGCGTGACTGGGTTGTAAATCTATACTACTTATATGCTAACTTGTCACAAAGTATATCACATAAAATACTAAAATAAATAAAAAATATATTATATACATATTTCACAATTCATGAGATAAAACAAATGAGTCCAATAAGCAAGACAACTCATACATTTGTGTATAACTATAACTCTCAAAGTGCTAGAAACTGTTCAATCACAACCATATATTTCAGTCTCTTATTATACACAGCAATTCACTTTCTCCTTTAGGTACACCATAAGTGCAAATTTATAGAAAGTGCCCTAAACATCAGTGTCCACCTCATCAGTGCTATCCAACCACCATACAAACATTGTCCTAACCTCCAGATGTTTACCTAATAGTTAACTTAGGTCTATCAGCTCATTTCCTCTTTCAGGGCTCATAGTTCCATTTTACCTTCGCTGTCACTTCCTCTATGTGGGCAATAAAAAGGATGGCTCTAATGGAGTAGTACAGGGATCCATCAGCATCTCCTTGTCTGAGGCATAATAGCAGTGGCGGTCCATCCATTGGGACGCAGGGGCACCGTCCCTCTTATTCATGTGCCCAGGCCCTTAATCTACATACCATTCACGTCCGTCTCCCGCGGGGGGGGGGGGGTGTGGCTGAACACCAGCCGCCACTGCTTAGTAAGCTTCAAAGGCTCTCCATAAGAGGCGTTGAAAGCAATTTGTATTTACATGTTCCCAAACTAGTGAGATATTCACCACTGGATGAAGCGCAGTCTCTTTTAGAAAAAATAAATAAATCAATGGTAGCCCTGCCCCAGCGTTGCATGTGTTCTGCAATCTCCATTTATTCCAATGAAAAGTAGATACAGAGTTTGTGCAGCCCACTTGTAAAACTCTTGACAATTTATATAGGCTATTGGCATCAGTTTAATGTAAACATCACGATTAAATGTAAAATGATTGTTGCATGTTTCTACATCTAGCAGTGTAATCAGATGAACATGACAGCAAACTACATGCTATTAGATTTGTTGCTTAGCTTTTCAGAAGAGTGCTTCTTGAGTTTATATGGAACACTGTAATCAGCTTTCTGGTCCTGTCATATGACATACACTTTTGTTTATTTATGACAAGAACATGGAGCTTAAGCTTGAATAACTGATTACATAGTTAGTCAGGTTGAAAAAATACACAAGTCCATCTGGCTCAACCAATAAAAAACAAAAAAGTAAAGAAAACCCCAACCATACAATCCCATACAACCAGACATGGTGCTCTAGTTGGCCATATAAGGGTAGTGATGGTGATACTTTGACACTATTACATACAATTGGACCTCAGAAAAAATATGTGAAGCTAACTATTCCTAGAGAACCGATCTACCCGTACTGTGGTTGAGTATCCATTCCTATGGAAGTAGTGTTTATAATCCTCCAAGCTTCAGTCCTGTCACTGGCATGAACACTGACCAGGCCATAGGTGTGCATTAGTTCAAACACATGTGCCTTTCTCTGCAGCCTCAGCTGCACTGGCAGTGAATGGCAGGTTCCCAGACTCTGTGAAGCCACATAGTTACATATTTAATCTGGTTGAAAAAAGACACAAGTCCATCCAGTTCAACCAAATGAATGGGAAGTTCTCTGTGCTGAGTGGCTTTCTGTTAATTCTCAAACTGAAGCATAGTGAACACAGTTTACCATGCTTCAATTATGTAAAAACACAGTGAGTGAGTGTGTATACTGTGTTCATTTGGAAAAGGAAGGGCCAGTATATAACATTTTGACTTGCCCTTTCCTTCGCTCTCCATCCTGAAACATCCCCTGCAGCAGCTGGGGGAGAGGAGAGGAGGGAAACCAGCAGCACTGCAGAGGGGGGCAGGGGGAGGGCACCGCACGGGAGGAAGCCCAGGCAGTAGGGTTATTTGGCACTGCACAGAGTGATTAGGGTGTGCCCAGGCACACCTGGCACACTCCCTGTGCACACCTATGCACCAGGCTAATCTTTGTGTCAAAGTCCATATAGGTTCCCAGGTACCTGCCAGTCCTCTGATCATACTTGTGGAAGCAGTATAGTATAATCCTCCCAGCTGCAGCCTTGTCACTAGCATTAGAATTGACCAGGCTAATCTCTGTGACAAAGTTCTTATAGCTTCTCATGTGCCCCCCTGATCCTCTGAACCTGCCTGTGGAAGTAGTGTAGTATAATTCCCCCCCAGCATCAACCTTGTCACTAGCATGGTTGCCAAACTTACAGAACTTTTTTTACTGACAGAACATTGTTTTACTGACAACCTGAAAAAAATGACAGAACTCCCATTAGAAACTAAAACAATCAAACAGTATAAACATAATCATCTGTAGACACTGACAATTCCCATAATGGGTAATGGGCCTGGTTTACATTTAATAACACTGCATGACATATTATCAGCCACACTGCTGGGTCACAGTTGAAAAACAAGTTCTGTTATGCATGCCAAAGAGAGTAATGGACATGAATAGTTTGCACCAAATAGTGGGATTGGCCTAAAAGAGCATGATTAAACAGAACCTACCACTCCCTGACCACCTACCTCTAAATGAACATGCTAAACATGGGAAACTGTTTTGGTGAGTGCACATTGTCATGGCCTTGATGCTTAGCTTCATAGTTCGGCAATTTTAACTTGATATGTCAAGTTTCACAGGCAGCATTGCCTGTCAAAATTGCCCACTGAGCTCAGTAGGGCTGCACAGCAGCCACAAGATAAATGCTTAACTTGCGGTTGTGACAGTATTTCAATACTAAATTCCCATTTGGCTGGGAAAAAAAACCCATTCAGGAGGCAGCAGTATCACCTCCTGCACTAGCAGTGGGAGAGCTGTAAAGTGGCATTAAATACCAGGAGTGTGCATTAAGTACAGACTGCAGGGTCCAGGTGTGCGCTACATACAGAGTGCAGGGTTCAAGTGTGCACTACATACAGAGTGCCGGTTACAAGTGTGTGCTACATACAGTGTGCAGGTTTCAGGGGTGCGCTGCATACAGAGTGCAGGGTTCTGGGGGGGTGCTGCATACAGTGTGCGGGGTTCTGGGGATGCGCTGTGTACAGAGTGCAGGGTTCAGGAATGTGCTGCATACAAAGTGCTGAGTACAATGATGCCCCTTTTTCCCCCAAATTGCCCCCTCTCCCAGAACAGTGCTCTACTCCCACCCCCAAATTCCCTTCCTTGACAGTGTCTGACAGAGAACTGGATAATTTACTAAGGAGGAAAGTGTAGTGCAGCTGCAGATGTGGAGCCGTGGGCACAGGCTTCAGGAGCTGCTGCTGCCAGACAAGCATTGGGTTCCATCTACCTATTTATGAGATCACTCTGCAGCTGGAACTAGAGGAGTAGGATCGGCAAATGAGGCTGCCTGCTCCTTCTGCATCCGACTCCAGCCTGCTTCTATTAAAAAATCATCCCAACTGGCTCCAAACTCTGCCTGGATCAGGGGCTGCTGGTGCTGCATCAAGCTGTTAAGGAATTCCTTCTTACACTTACTGAGCCAACACTAACCTGCTCGAATAAAAGGGTTGATTTTTTACTGACATACATTTCTCTAATAGATATTTACTGACAGCTGTAAAAATCGCTGAGTTTTACAAACTGTCAGTAAATTTACTGACGTTGGCAACCCTAATCACTGGTTCTAGCACTGACTCATTTTCTGGGTCTTCTGTCCATACCTGTGGCAGTAGTTTACTATAATCATCCCAGCTGCTGCCTTGTCGCTAGTACCTAAACATATCCAGGTACCCCTCTGGTCCATTGCATCTTTTTTTTTTATCATTTAAACAGTTTGTGAGTTATGCATACTATGGGAATAATTGAACTATGATATTTGCTTTCATTATTAAAAAGGTGGAGTTGTCCACTTGGAAAATCTCTTCTAAATGAATAAAACATGAAGACTTGATTAATAATTGTTTACAATAAAAGTTCCTTTCTAGGGATTACAATGAGAAAAAAGCAAACTTTCCTCATAATTAAATTCCTTTAAAAAAAAAAAAAAAAGACCAGCTTTAAAGAATAAAAATATTAAAATCCACCACATTCAGTGTATCTAATAAGTGTTATTTTTCTTCTTCTGCAGTTTAATCTTATATAACAAGCTTGTACTTCTGTTTTCCTTTGTCTTTGGAATTCAGTGGATGCTTTAGGTATACTTTGAAAAGCATGAAGAGAGAAATTTGCTCTGGTGTGGTGTAATAATAAATGTATGGTTTAAAAAATGCCCTTTTCAATTACTTCCACGTGAATCTAAAGGGAATTCTATTCTTCCTGCACTTTGATCAGTAATCTTAAAAGCTACTTTCCACGTTGTTAGAAATTATGGAAAAGATGTCCTAAAATGTTATTAAAATTAGGCGAATGGATGCATCCGTCTTAAAAGTCGTTTTTACTAAAGAAGCTTCATCTTCGATAATGATGAAACAGGAATACCAAAAGCCTATTTACAGCATCTAAACTTAAATTTAATGCAAATTATTATTTTTTTTTATAAAAAGGTCACATTCACATCAGTGCAGGAAAGGTGCTGGATGTGCTTGCCCTTGCTTGATGCGTGGGCGTGCCATTAATTGTTAATGGCACCCCAAATTCCTCTAGCAAATGTGGCGGATTTGCAGACACCAAACCACATGGTACTACAGTTCCTCAAAACGCGGTTTGGTGCGGTGCAATTTGTAATAGTCATGCCTGCCCTATTTTTTTGTGTTTGGCAGCCCATGGAAATTAATTGACTGTCAAAAATGGAAAGTGTGGTAATGCACAAAAACACGTGTGTTCATGTGTGAACCGGCTCTAAAGGTACTTTGTAATGCAACTAGTGTGGCCAGCCATCTGCATCAGCCTTTATACACTATATTTAGTTCAAGCATGGGACAGAAGGATATCACATGGCGGATTCCACTGCATATACTGTATATGTGCTGACAAAAAGCATGCAATTTTAGGCTGTATTGCCTAACTACAGCTAAAAAAAGTAAGGTCACCAACCTGGTGTTGCTCTCTGGCAGGATTATCAGTGAAAATCTTCAGGTTTGGCTGGACAAAAGTATGACTGGTATTTAATGTTTAGTATATTGGACAGATCATTGGTAAATATTATGTTGGAAAAATATACTTTAACCATAGGGGTGCCAGGTGTGCCTAGGCATGCCCTAATCACTGTGTGTGGCACTAATTCCCCCTACTGCCTCACCTACCGTGTGCCCACCTCCCCACAGCACTGCCGGCTTCCATCCTCCCTTCTCCCGCCGGCTGCTGTGTTTACTATGCTTCAGTTTGTGAAGAACAGGAAGCTGCTCAGCACAGAGCACTTCCCATTAATTTACTGTCAAGTGAAGCTGAGGCTGCAGAGAAAGGGACTGAGGAATCTCTGTCCTCAGTCCTTTTCTCTGTCTCAAAAGTGGGACATAAGGGGTCTGTTTAGACCTCTGATGTTTCGCCAAAGCCCCCAAAAAGGGCTCCTAAAAATTGTAAAAAATAAAATAAGAATTGTAAAAAAGAATACAAATAAAAAAAATTGCCCTACTGACAAAATACGCACACGCATGTGTATTTGAGCTCTGGGGTGCACACCCTATTGCAATAGGCTGTGCACACCTATGTTTTTAACATAAATATCTATTCATTTTAACACATACAACTACAAAATATGGTTTTAGTTTTAACTAGCACTTTTCTTGTCTGATTTATAAATCTGACTGATCTGCCACTAAGCTGGCAAAGTGACAGAATCTCATTAAAGCCCACCCTGGACCCAGTTATACCTACCTCTCCTATGCTCTGTTCTTCCTTACTCCTAACCTTGTGTAAGCACCATGTTGAAAACATGCCCCTGTATCTAGAATGATATAAAGAAACTGGCTTATGCTGCAAGATGAGTTTTATCATACAATGCTATCACAGTGGTTCTGTACAGTTTCTGCGTATACTTCTAGTAATATAAAAGCACTTTTTACCAGCAGTTTAAAATGTATGAGAGGCAAAATCTCTTCAAAGGCAGATGAAGGGTATCTAAGATCTGATGGCGGTTTGACCACTGGAAACAAGATATCATTAAGATAAAGTAGAACACACTGTACTAATGGGGATGGGCAGGATGAAAACCGGAAAGAAAGATATATTTAAATACCTTAATTATAATATTAAAGACAGAATAAGGACAATATATATTAATCTTACAAATAACAATTAAAAAACAAGCCTGTAAATTAATCTTGTCATAAAATTATCATAGAGGGAGCCATTCTGTGCCTCTAACCAGTGTTCAGGATGTGCAAAAATAGATTATTTGCATTACCAAGCCTTCAGGCACAGTCTACATCATGTTAAGTTTTACAGGCTTCGTGTTCCTAACTGTTGTGTCACTCTATACATTGGCTTTGGGTAAGGAAAGAAGTAAAACATAAGGTGTAATAGGGCAAGTGACCCCTTAAAGCAGTGGTCCTCAACCCTGGCCTACAGGGCCCACTAACAGGCCAGGTTTGCAAGATAACTGAAATACATCCCAGGTGATATCATTTGCTGCTCAGTGATTGCAGTACTCTCGTCTGCATCTCCCCAAGGTAATACTTAAAATCTGGCCTGTTAGTGGGCCCTGAGGACCGGAGTTGAGGACCACTGCCTTAAGGCATAGAATACTATTTATGTTCAGGTCCAGGAAGTCAGAGATCTGTCTCCTGACTCTTGGCTCTTCTCTATTTTGATTAATGGGGGGGTTCAAACACCAGTGCCTCAAAAAGTGGCCTTGCTGTAATTTTTGCTGGGGCTCCCTAGGGTTCCAGTCACTGAGACCAAAGTTCATACTCACCTGGGGTGCACAAATGGGCGTGAAGATTGTTCCCCACACTTTAATTACCCCCTTGTGAACAATGGGCAGAATTCAGGTGGCGGAGCCAAATTAACTAGCTTCATTACAGAGGCCTACACTTTTTATTAGTATTTGTCCTTTTCCCACTGAAGTAAAATACACAAGGTTTCCATTTTTTAATAGAGATGCATTGTTTTTAAAACTTGTCTGGTGGGGAAAACCCATGTTCACTCCGCATCCTCGCAGTCCTGATTCCCTCCCCTTTCCATTAGCCAGTAGTCCTGAAACTCACCCGAAATGAAGCACTATGAGCACTCATATGGATCGTTTTGGTGTGTCCTCTATATAAGAAGAAACCAATTTAGTTGCTTCTGCTGTTCAACTGCCCAAAAAACCTGGTAGGTCCATCTACCAATGCTTATCTTCTCCTGGGTAAACAAGTGTGAGTAACAGGAAAATGGAACCCTGTTACAGGGTTTCTAAAATGTATTATTCTACCTTGAAAAACAGGTAGAGATTCTCAAGGCCATGGTAATATTCACACTTTTAGAACAGGATACAATGCAGTGTAGATAATTTGGGAAAAAAAGGGATATAAATATAATCAGGCTAGTAATCCACTTCAAAGATGATACAGTATAGTTTGTCTTTAAAGCAAACCGGTGCTTTACCATTCAAGGTACAAGTTTGTTTTAAACCCCACCACTTCCCCACTGTTCAGCCCACCACTTCCCCACTGTTCAGCCCACCACTTCCCCACTGTTCAGCCCACCACTTCCCCACTGTTCAGCACTGAGAGCTAAAGCAAATATGTGGTGCTTCCAGGTATGGAGGGGCAAGCAAATTACCCATTTGCTTGCCCCTCCATACTTGTAACTGTGCTGGGCCAATCAGTGCAGTACATGTGAGCCCAAAGCCCTTTGACTTTATGGGATCCCAAAGCTCTCTTATCCTGGAACCCCAACTCCAGTGACACAGTATAGGGTTGATTTACTAAAACTGGAGCACTCAGAATCTGGTGCAGGTGTGCATGGTAGCCAATCAGCTTCTAAAGTCAGCTTGTTCAATTAACCGCTTGCCGTCCGCCGCAAGTACATATACTGCGGCGGTCAGCCCCGTGCAGGCAAAGTGACGTATGGGTACGTCACTCGCCTGTGAGCCAATAGGGGGCGAGCGCGTGCTTCCGGAGGCGCACTCCCGCCCCCGCTCGTTCACGGAACCTCACTCGCGATCATCAGTTACAGAGGGAGAAAGGCAGGCGGCTAATATAAACAAAGCCACCTGTCATTCTCCCTTGTGTAACAGCAGAGATCATAGGGTCCTGCTATGTAGGATCATAGAGCTCTGCTGTTACATGAAAAGCCACATCCCTGCACAGTAAGAATTACGCCCCTAGGGACACACTTAACCCCTCCTTCTCCAATAAAGTTAACCCCTTCCCTGCCAGTGTCATTTTTACAGTAAAAGTGCATATGTATAGCACTGATTACTGTAGTAATGTCACTGGTACCCCCAAAAGTGTCAAAAATGTCAGTCAAGGGTCCGATCTGTCCGCCGCAATGTCGCAGTCCCGCAAAAAAAATCGCAGATCGCTGCCATTTCTTGTTAAAAAAAAAACAACAAAAATGACAAAAATCTTTCCCTTAGTTAGTAAACGCAATAACTTTTGCGCAAACCAATCAAAATACGCTTATTGCGATTTTTTTTACCAAACATATGTAGCAGAAAATAAATTGGCCAAAAATGTTAAAAAATGTTAATTTTTACATTTTTTTGGGGAATTTCATATAAAAAAATGTGAAAAATATTGTCACTCTTTTTTTGTTTACAACGCATGATCAAAAAATTGCACAGGTGATCAAATACCACCAAAAGAAAGCTCTGTTTGTGGGAAAAAAAGGACGTCAAATTTGTTTAGGTACAGCTTTGCAGGACCGTGTAATTGTCCGTTAAAATCACGCAGTGCCGAATCGCAAAACAGGGCCTGGTCAGGAAGGGGGTAAAATCTTTCGGGGCTTAAGTCGTTAAAACATATGTACTGTAAACCCTCACCTTGTAAAACAACCCACTCAGTTTAAAATATTTGTGTATAGATTCAAAAAATCATAAAACCTTTTTTTCCCCTTCTTATTAGTGATCACATAGCCTTTGTTCTCAGCAGCACAGAGAGGTGAGGAAGGAGAAACAGCAGCACTACGGTCTTGCTAATGATGGGGGCGAGCAGAAGTCTGATCATTGGAGAAGAGCACACTGAGTTCCCAGCACCGCTAGAGAACTGACAACGCCGTGCTTTCATGCCTAGTGTGGTCCGTTTTTAATAGGAAAGCGGAGGGACTGGCAGGAACACCAAGGATTTCACATAAAGGTAGCAATACAAAGAGAACAGGATACTTTTTCATACAAGTACGTGGCACAGCAGGCACATGTCAGGAATATGAAATGTTGGGTTTGCATATTCTTTATGCTTTGAAATAAAACCTGGAAGTTGATTGATTTCTTTGCAGAGCTGCACCATATTTTGCATACTTCAGTATTAGTAAATCTCCCCCAGGGTGTTCTTTCACACCAGGCTTCTGAATAGAGTGGCAGGAGAGCAGAGGGAGGGTACGTTTATGCTGCTGGAGAGGTCAGCATTGAGTTGTACCTGTTTCTCTGAACAACAGAGCACTTGAATTCCTTAACACGTCTCGGCTTTAAGCTAAGCTCCCTGGGGAATTTTTGCAATTTCATCCACACCTATGATGATGCATTGTACAATGTAAAAGGGCACAAAGCACACGCCACCTAACCAGGAAGAGTTATTACACTGATTTATTTGAAATTAAATTAACTAAATTTTGTATCCACAGGATTTTGGTCATAGGGTGGGACAGTATAGGTTGTTTTTGGACCGTTGCCAACATTTGAAATTATTAAGAAAGGACACCTTGAAGGTTAATACGCTGCCCACCGAACACATAGGGACATTGCCAAAAATAGCTTACATCAATAAAGAGTGAGACACAGAAGACAGGAGCTATACACTGCTATTTACATGTAATTAAAAGTGGGCATTGCTTCACAGCCTATGGCATGTAATGTTGCACCTTTGATGTTTTGCTATGTTTAAGATAAAATAGGGCCTTGGGGAACATGACAGAGAGAAAAGATTTGCCCTACATAATGAAACTCACAAACTTTAAAACAAATTGTCATTTTAAAAAAAGGTTAAACTCTCCCACAACATATTATTTTCTGCACACCAGGCAGAGATCTAAAATGTTGTCTAAGCTTACCTTAAAGAAGAATTTCACAATAGTCATAGGAATACAGAACGTCTAGCAACTGCTGAGATATGACATTTTAGGTCAGAAGTACTTTTCGTATAGAGTGCAGTAGTCAGACTATGTAAGGTATGGCGCAGCCTACAGGATGCAGATATCACATATTAGTAACATGCCCGAGATGTGTCTTAGATGACAGATATGTGTCCCCATTATTTGGGTTGTGGTTCCTTTAACCACTTTACCACCGGAGGATTTTGCTGTTTTACGTCCAGGACACTTTTTGCGATTCGGCACTGTGAAAACTTAACTGACAATTGCGCGGTCGTGCAAAACCGTACCCAAACAAAATTTACGTCCTTTTTTCCCACAAACAGAGCTTTCTTTTGGTGGTATTTGATCACCTGTGCGATTTTTACTTTTTGCGCTATAAACAAAAAAAGAGCTTAAATTTTGAAAAAATAACAATATTTTTCACATTTTTTTATATGAAATTCCCCCCCAAAAAATGTAAAAATCAAAATGTTTTTACATTTTTGGCCAATTTGTTTTCTGCTACCTATGTTTGGTAAAAAAAATCGCAATAAGCGTATTTTGATTGGTTTGCGCAAAAGTTATTGCGTTTACTAACTAAGGGAAAGATTTCTGTCATTTTTGGTGTTTTTTTTTTAACGAGTAATGGCGGCGTGACTGCGACATTGCGGCGGACAGATCGGACCCTTGACTGACATTTTTGACACTTTTGGGGGTACCAGTGACATTTCTACAGTAATCAGTGCTATAAATATGCACTGTTACTGTAAAAATGACACTGGCAGGGAAGGGGTTAATTTTATTGGAGAGGGAGGGGTTAATGTATGCCTGGTGCTTACTAACGTGTGTGGGGGGAGGTGACTGAGTGACACAGGGACAGATCGCATTTTCAGCTATGCTGAACCCTGCAATCTGTAACTGTTTGTCACTTAGGAGATCCGCCCGCTTTGTTTACACAAGGGGCGGATCTCCAGACTCGATTCCCCGACGATCGGGGAAGAGCGGCGGTGATCACCACCGCTCCTCCCCTGGCCCGACTCCCGCTGTGACTGAAAACAGCGGGAGCGAGCCTCTGGCGGCGCACGAGCACCGCCCACAAGGGGAGGAGTCCAGCGATGTAGGTCTACGTCGCTGGACGGAATCGAGCCACTTTGCCGCAGTACAGTCCCAGTGACTGGTCGGCAAGTGGTTAAGGGGGAAGATAAGAGACAACTTTAGGTATCCAACCCTTAGTTAACCCTAAGTTAATCCACTTTCAGGGGAGGCCTTCAAAGGTGCAGGAAGGAATTGGCACCTGTGGAGGTAGAGTGTAGTGGTTCACCGCTGTGAGGAAGTGGCGACTATCTAGGTGCTGAGACAGTGGGGTTTATTAACTAAAGCTAGAGAGTGCAAAAAAAGGCTCACTTCTGCTTAGAAACCCATCAGCTTCTAACCAAAGCATAATTGAAGAAGCTGAGGTTAGAAGCTGATTGGTAAAACCTGGAAGCTGATTGGTTTCTATGCAAAAGTGATCCTGATTTTGAACTCTCCAGCTTTAGTAAATAAACCCCATTCTATTTGCTAAGCTCCTGCAGCCTTGGGGGTACCACAACCGAAGCAGACAGAAATCCTAAACCCAAGTGTGGGACTGGTATACTCATGGTGAGCCATTGGGTTGTCTTTATTATACCAGGACTATGGACTAGTGAACATTGCTCCTTGGTGGGTTAAAAAATAAGCTTCATCACTTTTGTCAATAAAAGTCCAAGTGTTGGTGTCAGGGCAAAAGGCACTCCAACATTTGTTTGAAACAAAGCATATTTAAACCATCTATTGGTGTTTGTGGTTATTTACCTTAGCACACGTGCTACTGCTGTGCATCTATCTGGAACTGGCACTATGATGTCACTGTTGGCCAGTAAATTGCTCTGCCCTGCAATACTGGAATAATGACAGTGGTGCATTGTCTTGGATCCTACTGGAAAGCTTGTGAGACTGTGTCTTAAATCTCAGAAATGTCCTGCAGGATCTGGAAAGCTTGCAATTATGCTTTTGTAAGTATGCCATTGAATCAAAGGCTAATAATTGAAACCCCTTGACGACGTCAATCTCTGACGAAACGCGTCGGGTGGAGCCTACGGCGACGCACGCCACATGAGGAAGAGACACGGCGGCCATTTTGCTGGTGGGATGCGCGAGCACCCAACCATAAGAAGGTGGATTTGCAACGCTCTTTATTAGCGGCTGTCTAGTAAGTGCAATTTTTATCCTTTGGAGCCAATAAACTTGTAAGCAGTATACACTATGAGGTGGTGTTTTGTTTCCTCCTATGGGGACCCCGTAAGGAGTTGATGACTGCCAGCTTTATTGACATGATCGAGTGAGGAGGAGTGAAGGATCCCGGCTTCCCAGGGCTTGTGTATCTAGCGCTCTTTGACCTTTGTGGTGAGGGTCATTGGGATCTGGTAAGGATCAGTGTGTGCGGGTGCCTGGTGGTGGTTTCCCTCGCTGAGGATCTTCACTTCTCTCCTTCTGAAGTTTTCATTATATATCCATGCGGAAGACTTAAGAACTGTTGCATGCTATCCACAATTGTGAAAGACGTTTTGTGCAGACAAACAAGATTAGCGCCACATTTTGTATCCATTGCCATTGATCTTTCCATTTCTAAAGATTTGTGTTGGCTGCTTTTCGCATTTTTTGATTTTTATGATAGTACATATATTTTAGCGCAGCAATATCATGTTATATAATAATTTAGACAAAAGCTACAGAAACATTTTGAGGGCTGTGTATGGCCTTAATAGTTCTTGATATTAGTGAGGGCACAAGGCCATACATTAGGTCTAAATAAAACTGTCCTTCCCACTTACAGTATATACCATCTCCATACTCACATTACTTTCTGTACAGAATAAGGCAACTTAGGCCCCTTTCACACGGGCGATCCGATCCGCCTGTCAGTTTCTCATGCGGACCTGATTGGATGCTCCATGTATCCCTATGGGGCAGCAGATGTCAGCGGTGACATGTCCGCTGACACCCGCTGCTCTCCGATCCTGTCTGTGAAATCAGGACAGATGGAAACCCTATTTTGCATCCATCTGGAGGATCGAATCGGGTAGGATCTGATGAGAACGGACAGGCGGTCCATTCTCATCCGATCTCCCCATAGAGGACAGCGGGGTTTTGACAGGTCTCTCTCTGCACACAGAGTGGAGACGGAGCTGTCATCCGCCTGCTAAGGGGGGAGCGGCGGATTGATCCCCCTGCTGTCGGTCGGTGCGTCCGTGTGATGGAGGCCAATGTATTTTCACTTGTCTTCTCCCTTTTGTTATCTACTGCCCTAAGCCCTAATAGGGTAAAACATAAACTCACAAACTAGATCTCATATAAAAAGGCTGAACTGCAAAAGATTTTTATATGGGATATGAGTGAAATCCTTATAGGTTTTGCACCAGGGCCCTGTAACTTTTATTTTTGTATCTATGTAGAAGCTATGAATATCATTAATGTTGTATAGTGTCAGCTCCCTGTTAAATAAAAATTACATGCTCATGCCTAAGAATGCAGTTCCCTAAATGGTTTGCAGGTGACAGGTGCCCTTTATTCTGTCACTGCTTTTTCATTTTCAGGACTGCAATCTGTTTTCTGCCTTCAATGGCAGAAAACTTTGTGGAAATTTTCTTGAAAATACAACTTCCCAACTCTAAAAAATGATGTTTTCTTTCTGTAATATGCTTCTATTATCTGTGTTTGTACTTTGTTTTTTGCAGACTACGGCACAATTAAAAGGTTACTATTATTTTGTTAACACCCTATGTGCTTAGATAGCATTGACTTTCACTAATTACTTGCCATTCTTTCCGCTGGCCGACTCCTAGTCATATTAAATTGCAATTCCTTGCCATGTGGCTGGGGTTAAATCATAGTCAGTTAAATGAGTTTTATTTGTAACTGCCTGAAGAATTAATGATATGTTTTACATTAGCTGTTAGTGTGGCTAATGAGATTTCATATACCATAATGCAGAACACTAATAAGATCGTTATGTCAAACTGAGCTAAATTGGGTTTTTATCTGTTGTTTGATCTTAGCCAATTGAACCGTTGCATGTATTAAATTATGGAGCCACTGGAACATCACATGATGCCCTAGAATCACAACATTCTACAGTCTTTGTTATAACTGTAAGAAATAGGTAGAAGCCAAGTCCTACCATGTGGAACCAAAGCCACTTCTTTCTCTAATTTCTAAGTTGCATTACTAGTAAACATAGTAAACATAGGTAGTTTGGAAGCACAAATATCCATTGATCATTTATTCTTTTTTTTTTTTCACTTTGTTTTTTGAATTTTTGGGGTCTTTCTAGTATTGATTTCATTGTCTAAAGCTGAACACACAACGAAAGATTTTTATTTGTCAGTTAGAGTGGACCTTTTAGTAACTTTGTATGAATTTTGAAGTATAAATCAGAAAGGATTTTTTTCCCCTGCTGGAGAAAATTGGATCATGCTTTGTTGGAGTTTTTAGCCTTCCTCTGGATCAACTGTGGGTATAGGATTGTGTATATACGATTGTATGATTTTTTTTTCTAGGATATATATATTTCCACCCCTTTTATTGGTTTAATTAGATGGACTTGTGTCTTTTTTTTAACCAGACTATGTAACTAATTAATTCCTAGCATGCCACAATATCAAGCAACCGTATAGATAAAAAAACAGGCCTTCAGTTCCATGCAAGTGACCATGCCTTGGCTGGGATGATGCTTTTGTACTGCAGGTAGGAATAGGTAGTCAATCAACCCTCCCCTATCATCAATCTGTAATATATTTATGTAACACCAAAAAGTGAGAGACGCAAGCCAAGATCATACTTTCTACTGCACAGGTATTAGGGATGCTTGAACAAAGATGGCTCTATCCTGGCAGGAAACAAAGATGAAGGCAGGAACTAGTATGTTTTCTCTGAGCTACTTAGCATGCATACATTAATTATAAAAAAATATACTGTGTCCGACATAAATGCTGTAACAAGTTCCATAGAGAAAATTGACACTGTCCTCAGTGCTCACATTGGGGTAGCAGTCCTGCCCCGCTTATTCTTGGAAAGAGCACCCACCCACCTCCCTTTGTGGTATCAGGACAATATCCCCCCGGAAAACATCCCCCTGGACATAATCCCCCAGGACAACATCCCCCCCAGACAACATCCCCCAGACAATATCCCCCCGGAAAACATCCCCCTGGACATAATCCCCCAGGACAACATCCCCCCAGACAACATCCCCCAGACAATATCCCCCCGGAAAACATCCCCATGGACATAGGGTTAGAGGGTTAGGGTTAGAGGGGGGATATTGTCTAGGGGGATATTGTCCAGGGATGAAATTGTCCGGGGGGATGTTGTCCAGGGGGGATATTGTCCAGGGGGGATATTGTTCGGGGGATATTGTCCGGGGGGATATCGTCCTAGAATCCCCTTTGTAGCCACGATCTTGGACACATGTCTCCTAACCATAGGCCCGCTCATGACATCCCTGGACTGAGGCCTAAAGTGTTACTAAACCCAGACCCTGCATTCACTATATCTCCCCTAGTACACGGAACATGGAAATGCAATTATTTTAGTAAATATAAACTGCTAAATGCTTTTTCTCATCAGCAGTATATACAGTAGCAGTCTTATGACTTCTATCAGCACTGGTCAAAGGAGGAGGAGTTTTCATTCTACTCTGACTGTCCTATGAGGCTACATGACCCCTGATCCTCTGTCTGGACAGTGCTGATTGGCCCTGTGACATTCACATGCACCCTCCGAAGAAGAAAAAAAAAAAAAAAACCCTCTACCAATACATGCCAAACTGAGCATGTGCAGAGTGACTCCAAAGGCTCTGTTCTATCAGGAGACAAATTAGGGACAGAGCAATAAGGGGAGAATCAGAGACAACAGGATCAAACAAACAGCCTTTTTACACAATATGGAAGAATAAATCTTTAGATTCCACAGTGAGTATAACAAGCATGCTTTACCGTATATACAGACTGGTTTTTACTGTTTTAAGTTTAGTAACTCTTTAATATTCAGAATAATAGAATGTCCACACATGAATGCATCTTCAGCACTTTGCTGAAACTTCATAACTTCACATAACTTCCTGTGACATTTCACATTTTATATACTATCAGAATCTTCAGCGAGGAATGCCAGGTGCAAGGCTAAAAGTTATACAGCAGTTATTTGCAGTGCAGAGCACAAATATACATCTTTTAGTTAGGCCTTCCTCCCTCCCCCCCTTGGGAGTACCATAGAGTTGGGACTATCTCCCTACGTCTACAGCCTTAAGAATGCATCACTGTGTCACAGAACCTGCAGCTGAGGGTCAAGGTGCTTCCATTAGTATAGCCGTCTCTTCCTAGTGTTCCTCCTATAGGCTTGCCTAGCTGGACACAGTCCCAGATGACAGACTCATTCCTGGGCTTCCACCATTACTCACATTCAATTGGATTCTGTCCAGGCCCCTAAAGCATTATACCCCCCCCCCCCCATAAGACCTGCAAAAGAAAGTTAGGGGGAAACAAGGCAATTACAGCTTCTCCTCACATAATCTGTACCAACTCACCTGGGGAATTCACCCCTGCAAAGGGGGCTTTAGATCCGCTTTTTAGGACTACATTTTAGCAGCTCAGGGGTGTCCTGTTCCCATAACCCATACTCTCTGGACCCCACCCAGAGCTACCATTTGCACTAACTCCATCCATTACATCACTACAGGGAGGGACTTCTCTAAAAAGGGAGATAACACTGGTGTACAGCTTCCACTTACTGTATCATAAGGGCAACAGAGCCATCTAGTGGCAGGCAAACTAACTGCCCCAGCCAACCGGCCTTTATTCTGCAACAAAAACAATGCTAGGAGTTTAGTTTGTGAAACAGAATGGTGATAGAATTAACATCTTGCTGTCCGTGTAACTTATAATGGGTAAAACCCACACGAGTGATGGCCAAGGTTTCTGTGCTGAGAGTGCACTTACTGAGTTATCATAGACAGCTTCTAGTCCCTGTTTATTACTGGGAGCCAGCACCATCGGCTCCCTATCATGTGACCAATGTGTGTGACAGCCAGTCACAGTGATCACATGATCTGTCCCACCCTAGGCATCAAGACTCAGTTAAAAGGCTGCCGGGAGAGGACAGAAAGGGGTTAAAGAGACCAATGCTATGGGAATATAGAGACTGCCTTCTCAGACCACTCTTGAAACTACTATCAATTTCATTGTCATGGTGATATTCTAGTTTTAAGACTTTCAGTTTCAAGGACCTGGAAGTAACACACAGATCATGTGTTCTGGGCAGGGCTTTTTTTTCTCAGAAAATAGGTGCAGGAACTCAACCATGACCCCCCCCCCCCCACACACACACACCCACACACCTTTAAAGTCACATGAAATAGTGGCTGTGATCAAATTTAACTAACAGTGGCAGGCTCTGAAAGGGGCATTAAATACCAGGAGTGGTTTACATACAGAGTGCAGAGTTCAGGGGTGCACTACATGCAGAGTTTGAGGATGTATTATGTACAGAGTGCAGAGTTCAGTTGTCTGCTGCATACAGAATGTATAGTTCAGGGGTGTGCTACACACAGAGTGCATTAAAGTAAAAAATGTCTAACCTTTAGGACCACTTTAATTAAAATCAGCATCAGTTGTGACATTATATATATATATATATATATATATATATATATATACATATATATTACCTCCTAATTGTAGAAAATATCTGAATATATATTTACTAAAATCATATAATGATGTTTTTTTTTTTTTTTTTTTACCTTAAAGCTAATCTGTCAATAAAAATTCCTCCCAGGTATAAATATAAAGTTCAGTTTCCAGCTAGCTTACAGCCCTGGACAATTAATTTATAGCATCCGAATAGCGGGATAATTACAGATGTAAATACTAAAGTAAACACTACAATGGAACAAGAAATCTGCAGATTATTTTGTTGCACTGTGTGGTACTCAAGCTTTTCCTGAAACCCTGAGAGTTCACTTTTTATTACTGTTTTATTTCTACTTTTATAGTTTGACCTATTTGGGTCAGGAGACATACAAAATCCATTATACTGACAAAGCCTGAGGAATGGTTACCTTGCTCTGTTCTTGTTTATTGTAGTATTTAGCCCCAGGAGAGGTTTGAGCCATTTTTTTCTATTAGTTTTTCCAGTCTTTATTATGATTATTATTATTATTTTATTAATATTATTAATAAAGATTTATTAAGAACCCCCATTTTCCCATACTACTATCCAAAGCAATTGATACACGCAACAAGCAAAATTTAAACATAATAATTCCTTAAAAACATCAATAACAACTTCTCTCCAAGTGAGAATTATCATACCGCATGAGCCTAGTTTGGAGCAAAAATTGATAGCTACCTTCCTGCATACCTTCCAACAGTTGAAGATTGTGCAAGACTGACCCCCATTTTTGCCTTAGTCCCAGCATCCTATGTACACAGGCTTTGTCCCTCAAAGGCTCTGAACCTGCTACAGTGTGCTTACAGTTTATTCATATTCAAATTGATGTATAATTTGCATATGTATGAATTGCTGTAGAATCTGCATATAAATGAGTCAGCATCTGGATTTGCATATAAGTGAGCTGCTGTAGCCAAAGATTCTTTGCATATAGTGAATTAGATTAAAGGGGAGGGGTCTTTAAAGTCTCTCTTTTTTTTTGTTGTTTAAAAATAACATACATGTCATACTTACCTGCACTGTGCAGATGGTTTTGCACAGAGCAGCCCAGATCCTCCTTTTCTCAGGTCCCTCATCAGCCCTTTCTTGTCCCTCCCCTCTGCCGAGTGCCCCCACAGCAAGCAGCTTGCCATGGGGGCACTCAAGCTGAGCCACTGGTCCCTGGCCTGGCCCTGCCCCCTCTCTCTCTTCATTGGCTCACTGACTTTGATTGACATCAGCAGAAGCCAATGGTGCTCGCTGTTGTCTTAGCTAATGAGAAGGGAGAGTTCTGGACATCCAAGTCTCTTGTGCAAAATTGCTGGATCAAGATGTGCTCAGGTAAGTTTTGGGGGGCTGAGGGGGGCTGCTGCAGACAGGTTTTTTTATCTCAATGCATAGAATGCATTAAGATAAAAAACTTTCTGCCTTTAGAACCACTTTACTGCAGAGGAGGCGATTGTCTGTACTGGGGGGGAGGTTGTATTGAGGGGGTTGCCTGTACTCGGGGTCTCTACTAGGAAGGGGTTGGGAGGGAGGGTCTGTACTGGGGGGCTGTTTTCCTGAGTTAAGATGCTGGCGCCTAGACCTGAAACCCATTGAAGGATCGGCTAGGGTGAGGACAGCCCTGGAAGCCTGGACAGGTACAGTAAATGTCCTTATGTTAAAAGGCAGCAGCTACAGTGTTTGTAGCTCCTGACTTTACATTTTTTGGGATGAGACTGGAGCTCCTCTCTGAATTAGGCTAGGTTTTTATTAGTGTTAGGTGGGGTTTTTATTAAAGCTGCTGGCAGTATATCTTTAAACCATAGACCTGTCACATTCCACTCTTTAACGTCTCTTTTGGCCAAAGAGACAGTTGCATTACATGTGCCATATTCAACCTGTACCTGCAAAATTTAATGGGTCAGTAAAGCATATGTGCTTTACTGACCCGAAGTAGTGTGGTATATCTGCCATAGGACACTCATACACCCCTTTAGTTTAGTTTAGACTTCAGACCAGGCTCAGGAAATAGTTACCAAACTTTACTGAAAGTTCTGCAGCATAACAGGTTAAGTGCAAACACATTTCAATGCATCCATCCCTATCTAGTTACTTTAGAATGTGACTGCCCAGGCATACCTTGCAAAGGTGAGAGTTAATTACTTGATACAGTACAAGTCCATACTGTGACAAGAGAGCCCCAGGGAGCTCCTGGGTGGATGCTGGCTGTAAATGGTTACATCTTCTGTGAGGCTCTTGCTTCTGTTCCCATGTGGCTGGAGATGGAGCAGAGCCTAGCCCAGCAACTGGAGATTACATCTTTATGGCTTGTCTTTGTCTTCTTCCCCTGCAGACTCTCCAGTGGTCTTCCCTCTTTTTTAACTGCACATGGAGAGAGGCAGAGCCCAGAAAGAGTGGGAAATTGCAGAACTAGCATTAAGTCTTCCCTAATATGGGCAGACTAGCTAGTTTACTGACGTGGTACATTCCCTTTGAGGCAGCGGTCTACAGCCTGCCTACACATTTTAAACCTAAGAGGTAGCCTAAAGTGCATTTATAGACAAAACTCTTTTTTTTTTTAGTTTTGAATATAGTGGGAAAGATCTGTCAATGTTTTATTGCTGTCTGTTTCCCCACTACGTACATTCATTCTCTATTTATCCTGATGACCACTGTCACTGAGGGAAAAAAGTGATGAGAAACCAAAATGTTGTGGTTGTCAAAAGAACAAATAGTGAGGGAAAAACTTCCAACTGATACACCTATTCCAGTAACAACTCTCTATGAGGGGCTGTCCCCTTACACTGTACATCCTCTCACTTACTTCTGCATCTTTACAAAAGAATGTCCTCTAGTCTATGGGATGCAGACACCAAAAAACTGTGTTATCACATGCACATAGCCTAAATCTTTTATTCTTAGCCTTAGTTCACACATGTCCAGTGCAAATTTCCCCTCAGTTTTCACTGTGAATTTCCAAAGCAGCTATTCAGCTGTGATTTAGATGCGGTACAGGCGCTAATTTTTGGCCACCGGCATCATTACCATTAGCTGTTTATGAAGGAGCAGTCCGGGAAGCCAGCCACCTCGTCCTTAACATCGGATGACTTATCAACTGTCAGCGGGGTTTCTCGCAGGTTAAAGGAAAACATTGCCGGTAGTAAAAGAATTGGAAAAAAACAGCAAAATTAAAAAAAAAGGGATTCCTCCTTCAAATCCATACCAGACCCTTAGGGTCCTTTCACATGGTCCACATGCCATTACGGACCGTGCTCTTCTCAGCGGGGATGGATCCGCCAATCCCCACTGAGCAGGCGGATGACAGCTCTGTCTCCGCACTGTGTGCGGAGAGGGAGGTGTCAGAGCCCCGCTGCTCTCTATGGGGAATCGGATGAGAGTGGACCACCTGTCCGCTCTCATCCGATCCCATCCGATCCCATCCCCTGGACGGATAGAAAATAGGGTTTCCATCCGTCCGGATTTCACGGACAGGATCGGATGTGGATGGCAGCGGGTGTCAGCGGACATGCCTCCGCTGACATCCACTGCCCCATAGGGATGCATGGAGGATCCGATCAGATCCGCCTAAAAAACTGACAGGCGGATCTGATCGGACCGCCCGTGTGAAAGGACTCTTAGGTCTGGTATGGATTTGGAAGGGAACCACCACGCCAAAATAAAAAAAATGGTGTGGGGGTTCCCCCAAATTCCATACCTGACCCTTACCTGAGCGTGCAGCCTGGCAGGCCAAGAAAGGGTCCTCCTGAACCATACTAGGTCACATGCCCTTAATTTGGGAGGTTCCCCAATGCACCCTGTCCCCATGTTAATAGAGAAAAGGGCCTCTTCCCCACAACCCTGGCCGTTATTGTGGTGGTCTGTGGGCAGGGGGATTATCGGAATCTGGAAGCCCCCTTTAACAAGGTGGCCCCCCAGGTCCCGCCCCCATGTGAATGATTATGGGGTACATTGTACCCCTACTCATTCTCCAAAAAAATGTAAAAAAAAAATTAAAGCACAGAGACAGTTTTTGACAATTCCTTTATGAAAAAAAACAAAACAATGTCCCCCGGTGTAGATCCATTGACAATCACGCCACCCACCACCACCGCCTACCAGATAAAATAAAAAAAAGCTCAGCTCGCACTGAAGCCTCCCGCTGTCTGCCTGCTCTGCCATCTGACAGTTCCTCAGTAAGAAGTGGGGCAGCACCCCCTTGTGATGTCATCGACTAATGCATGCTGTGATGCAGACAACAGTAAAAAGATAATAGGAGTCCAGCCCTTCCACGCTAAATCCAAAACTGATGAAAAAAAAATTTCAGGAGTTACATTTGAAGGAAGCACATAAAAATCTACACATACTCTAAATGGCAATATTTTCATTCTTTGAAAAATGTATGACATCGGCAACCAGGATTTTTAAATGATAAGGTCTTATTCACATCTTGCTCGATGATCTGCAAATAGTACTATTACACTGGTTGAATGTTCGAGTGAATAACTAAAAAAATGCTCATCTATCCTGACCACTGCCACACATTACATTATCCACTTTTTCCTACAGACACCAAAATGTGGGCAACTCTGCAGACATCACAGGAACCTCCCTGGCATTAATAGTGAATGCTAGGTTTGTGTTTTAAAAAAAAACAATAAAAATGGAAGGTAAAAAAAGAGGTTGTAAAAAAGGAATTTGTATGAAAGTCGTTATTCAATTCTGCTTAGTGCAGCACAAAATTGAACCTTTCCCGTGTCTCTTTCTTCACAGCCATAGAAGATCCTGCCACTTTATAAATCAATAATAATACTCCGATGATGTCATTTGTAATGCATGCACTGTTATGCTTCATGTAGGTCCTTGAACCTTTATAGGTTTGTCACTCAAACATTGATTTATATTAATTAAGATTCCACTAAGAACATTACCTCGTATTGGAGACTCCAGTGTACTATACTCACTCTGCTTTTGCTTGTCAATGCAATATATTGACATTTGTCCTGTGGACATCCCATATTGACTCACATATGGTTTATACTTGTGTGTATTCTCTAGGTGGCTTTTTCTGCTGTCATGCTTAGTTAAAGATCATCATTGTCTGGTATGCTGTATTTATCATCGTCAGGGGAAAAGATACCATTGTTTATGTATTTCCTTCATTTATTAAAGTGGAAGTAAACTTCCATCACTAAAATGTACCTATAGGTAATCCTATAATAAGGCTTACCTATAGGTAGTGAAAATATCTCCCAAATGGGCACCGTTTACTGTACATGCAGCCAGGTACATCACTGGCGCATGCACTCTGAAGGAACAAGCCCTGTGCCGCGAACGGCGGCTCCAGCGCGCATGTGCGGGAGTGACGTCATTGCGGCTCTGGCCAGTGACATAGCCGGAGTCTGCGAACCCAGAAGCAAGACTTAATGTACTAACACATTATGATATTACCTTGCAGGGTAAGTAAAAAAAAATGTCCACTTTACGTCCGCTTTAAATGCAGGGCTAAAAAAATATTATTTAACTATGTAAGCATGAAATGGTGCTTAAGAGGTTAAAAGCAGTAGGTGGAACCTCGGCTCCTACTTACTTATTTTCTATATTTAGTTGTTGTCTTACTGGAAAAAAGTCTGTGGTTTACAGAGCTCAAGAGCTCATGCACATATATGCATGCATCACTGAAAGCAGTGACCGTGCCTTTTTTGGCACTTTTTGTTTACATGTAACAATCAGTATTTTTTTTACTTATGACAACGAAACATTATATATTTTGTTTTTTTATAGCAGAAGCTACAGAGAATAAATTGGTGGGTTATGCAATTTTTTATGCCACGCAGTATTTGCACAGCAGTTTTTCAAACGCAATTTTAATGCATAAAAATACATGACCCCATTTTTTTTGTAAAATATAAAAGATGTTTTTACGCCGAGTAAATAGATATCAAATATGCCACGCTTTAAAATTGCGTACGCCCGTGCAACTGCAACGAACAATGTAAATTTTACTATCCATAGGCAACACTTTTAAAGCCTCTACAGGTTACCACTTTAGATTTACAGAGGAGGTCTGGTGCTAGAATTACTACCCATGATCTGTCATTCGGGCTGAAACTTCACATGTGTGTGATGATTGCTGCTTGTGTGAGTGTGGGAACTACACATGCATTCGCTTTTGTGTGCGAGCACGCGGTTGGGGGCACTTTACTTTTTTTTTAATATTATTTTTTTTTTTTTCACTGTTGCTTCAAATTTTTTTTTTCAAAGGCATTCATAGGTACTCTTTGTGGAGACATCTGGGGTCAATAAGACCCCAGATCTCTCCTCTAACCATAAAAGCGAGATCAGTGTTTTTTAATGCTTTTGACTTTTTAAAAATGGTGCCGTTAATATCATGCCTTTACTACTGGTTACTATAGCAGGCAGCCAATCAAAGTCGATCATGGCTTTGTTTGGCTGTTCGGCCAGTCAGCAGATGTGCCAGCTGGTCGCTCGGGTCTCCCGCAGCTTGTAAAAGCAGTCCAGTGGCTAGTTAGCTGCTAGGATTGCTTTTACAAGAGATTCCGACCAACGGCTCTAAAAAAACGTACCAGGACAAAGTCTGCACCTGCAGGCATTGTCTCAGTGTAACCAAAGAAAGCCCAGCGATAAATGGTTATATCGCTAATCAGGAGGTAGTTAAAGATAAACTTCAGCTATGGAGACTTTTACAGTTATGTTGGTCCAGCTTGGGCCGATATAAATATGCATATATTGTACTGTAGAAGGCAGTGCCAAGCAGCTGCCCTGCTGCTTACTGAACAACACAGACATCAGAAACACAGGGCTTGCCCACAAAACACAGACACATTCAGAGAAAGCTTTGCAGTTTTTCAATTAATGCAAAGCGTTTTTTGATTGGACGAGGTGGAGAGGCAGGATGGTAACATTGCGATCTCCACATTTTCCAATAAAGGAATGCTTTGCATTCATTGAGGACATGCAAAGTGTTTTCTAAATCATACCATTGCTAGGTTGACAACCTCTTTTGTTTAGTAAGCATCAGGGCAGCCGCTCAGCTTTGGACCTACAGTATAAGCTAGTGGAGATCACTGTAGTAGCACTTTCCAGCTTCAATGGGGAATGGCAGTGGCGTAGCGTGGGGGGTGCTGGGGGGGCCAGCTGCACCGGGCGCAAAATCTGAGGGGGCGCAGTGTCATGCTGCCATTTAGGAGCCTGCTCAGCCATCCTTAGTGTAGGAATCAGGTAGGTCTCTGTAGTGGTCAGTGTAATTGTCAGGTAGGTCAGTGTAAGAATCAGGTAGGTCAGTGTAGGAATCGGGTAGGTCTGTGTAGTGCTCAGGTAGGTCAGTGTAGGTGTCAGTATAGAAATTTGGTAGGTCAGTGTAGTGATCAGGTTGGTTAGTGCAGGAATAAGGTAGGTCAGTGTAGGTGTCTGTGTAGTGGTCAGGTAAGTCTGTGTAGTGGTCAGGTAGGTCTGTGTAGGTGTCAGTATAGTAATCAGGTAGGTCAGTGTAGGAATAAGGTAGGTCTGTTTAGTGATCAGCTAGGTCAGTGTAGGTGTCAGTGTAGTGGTCTAGTAGATTTGTGTAGGGGGCGCAAATTACTTACCTTGCCCCGGGCGCTGACAACCCACGCTACGCCACTGGGGAATGGCCAGGTACGGTATAGGCATAGTTACATTGGTCCAAGCAAACAGCTTCAGCTACTGTATATACTCTGTTTACATAACAGATAATGCTCTGTGAATCCTTTGTCAGTTCAATAATTTTTATTAAAGTTTTCAAAAACAGAGTAGAAAATACATTTTACAAAGCATATAAAGTCCACAGTGCAAACATAGGTGATACACAGTCACTTCCAGACAAAAGAGGATGCATTGGATAAAACAATTACACAGTCATTCGTGCCAGAAGGACCAAAAAATAGTACCATCACATTATTCTGTGGAGGGTACAACACCATAGGCCCAGACACCCCTAATGGGAACATAATGTGTCCAGAGGCCTACAGTCCACAACCCCACCATGATAACATCATAAGTGGCATAGTCCAAGTACCTTCCATTAACGCTTCAAGTGTTTGGATAGATCGTTGGCAAGTTAGACATGAGGAAAGAAAAATAAATGGAAAAAAGTGAAGAAAGTGGAATAGAAGAAAAGAAGGATAGACATTATAGGAAATGGACTATCAACGGGACAGCCGTAACTATACCACCATAAAGTGCTTCAATAGTCATCATCCATCATCAGCCATTGGCCGAGAGGCAGCCACGTGACTTCCGGTCGGGGTAGCGAACGCTGAGGAGCAGCTCACCACCGCACCGTGATTAGGAATATGTTATAGGCGCTATACTAATATATGTTTGTGAGTATCCCTTTGTCTGTTTTATGGAATAAAGTATATTTTTAACGGTCCTCACTATGTTGAGCATTTTATTTCCATGAGGACAATCGGGATTACTTCACCTAGGAAAAGGATCGCTTCCAGCTCACAGCATAACCAGCCCTACAGGAGCCATAGGAACATCAGCTCATTTTGCTTCAAATCAACCACCTAGTGGTAAGTAGATACCCAAAGGGGGAGACCCCGGAGCAACAAGAAATAAGCATCAAGCTCCTGTTTTTTACCAAAGGACTGTTTTATGGACTGTATATTATGCACACTGGTTGCACTTTACTCATGAGTTTTATTTATGAGTTTTACATTGTAATATCTGCACAGTTATATTGCATATTTGCACAGTTTTTTATTGCTTATTTGCACAGGATTTAGATCTTAATAGCACTTTATTTATTTATTTATTTATTTATTCGAGCAATACAGATCAGTTTTAAAGCACACTTTAAATTATTAGCAGCGCTGCAATCACTGACCCACACACAATAGTCATCATCAACATGTTTGTGAATCCTTTGTCAATGATGCATCCTGTATTACATTGTATTGTTAACATAAAGGCTTTATATGCAAAGTAGACAAAAATAATAAAAAGCCATGTAGCAGCAACCTCCTCCTTGCTTTACTAAAATAAAAATGCACAGTGTTAGATAGAGTGTCAAAGAACTTGCAAGCACTACGATGCACTTTGCTAAGATGTTTTTAGCACTTTAGAGTGCAGCTTCTTTTATGTAATGATGTAGAAGATAATATACTGAATATCTGAGCTATGGTTTTATGAGGTGATCAATAAAATCTTTCTATTTTTTACTTATCTCATAATTTGCTATACTTTTACCTCGGCATGGCGCCATTAAATTCCATTCCTTTTGGAAGAAAAATTCCTTTGTGTTTGCACATTAATATGGGATGTGGCAACATACATTTATTCTCCATGATATGGCAGTGTAGTTTGAATCTTTCATGAATTTTGGTGTAGGCTGCTTTTATTTCTTACTTTATTTACCCCAGAACAGAATTATTTCAGTTTTTAGAGTTTGAATCATTGTAGATGCAGCTAGTGCTAAGAGGAAATCCCTTCTTAGATGGTTGTCAAAAGAACATGTATCCCAGTTGGAAAATGCCCACACTATTTTTGACAGCGATTGTGCATTTTTTATTACTTTAAGTATCAGTTCTAGCAGTCACCAGGACAAACAGAGAGCGTAAATCTCACTAGTGGGGACATAGACAAAAATTAGAACCTAACAGTTTTGATTTTAGATACACTTTAATAACAGCCTCCTAGTTTGCCGGCTGACATTATAATAGAAGAGGGTATTGGGACTTTATATGAAGCACATGATCGACCAGAACATGCGCCTCTATCCCTGTTATATTGAAAGAAGGAAAGAGGTTAGGGCTTTACATGAGGCATGTGACACACAGATAGTAAAATGAATGCACAATGACACAATCATTTATTCATGAAGCTACACATTAAAAAAAAAAAAAAAAAAACAAGCCAAGCCAAGCCAATATGTATACATTGACAATAAATTGTAAATTCATGATTGTACATAATTCCATAAAATTCATAAATAGGATCTAGATATAAATGCATGATTTTATAAAGAAACTGCATCCAAAAAGCTTGACGTGTTTGGTGGATGAAGCTCCACTTCCTCAGGAGCAGGTGCAGAATGTATATAAATCAGCTCGGATTTAGAACATGTCATGCTGAGAGTCGAAGAAGGCTGATAATTAGGGTTGAGCGGACACCTAGATGTCCGTGTTCGACGGGTTCGGCCGAACTTTAAAAAAAAGTCCGGGTCCGTGTCCCGGACTTTTACCGAACTTTTCCCGGACACCGAACCCCATTGAAGTCAATGGGGACCCGAACTTTAAGGCACTAAAATGGCTCTAAAACACCAAAGGAAAGGGCTAGAGTGCTGCAAATGGCAGCAAAACGTAGTTAAGAGCATGGCAAGTGCTCTGCAAACAAATGTGGATAGGGAAATAACTTAAAACAACAAAAAAAAACAGAAAAATAAAACAATGTTCTTCATCTCTGAAGGACGAGGCCCATATGGAGTAGGAGGGAGGTTGAGGTGGTGGTGGATGTGGCGGTGTCATAGGCGTGCGCACAGGGTGTGCCGGGTGTACCTGGGCACACCCTAATCACCTAGGGCACATAGCATTATCGCTCTGTTTGCCAGTGAGGAGATGGGAAAGATCTCCCTCGGACCTGCTCTGCTCTATTTCTCTTTGCCAGCAGGGAGAGTAATGTATCGGGGCCATGTACATGTAGGCAAACACATGCATGTGTATTTCAACTTTGGGGTGCACACCCTAATGCAATAGGCTGCGCACACCTATGGGCGGTGTAGGTGGAAGCGGCGGTGGAGGAGGACCAGGGCCGGATTAAGAGCATCATGGTCTTGGTGCTGAGGATTTTGAAGGGCCTTAAGGGCCGTGCCTTGGCATGCACCCAGAGGAGGAACGGTGCAGCCATGCATGCCTAATTCAACATGGGATGCTGTCACTGAAGCCCATAAACACATCCATGCATCGGCAACTGTCCCTCCTTGCCAGGCCTTCGCGCTGTGTGGGGAGGTTCTGAGGGTGCTGCCTGGGGAAGCGAGCATAGAAGCCAGACTTCTGTGTTTACAAGTGACAGAAGAGCGGTCACAGTGAATATGGCCAACCCGGGGCCTATATAAAAGGTAGGGGCCTGGAGCTGCAGCTCCAATAGCCCCTACGTTAATCTGGCCTTGAGGAGGAGGACGAGGTAGCCAACACTGCTTCTTTTCACAAATTTTAAATGAGGGTACACCCCAAAAGAGTGAGAAAGAGCAAAAATGGAACAATGGCTGGGTAAGGTCGGTATCCATTGCTATTCTGCACAAGGTACGGAAAAGTCCCGTGGGATCCATGCCTGGTTCATTTTAATGAACGTGAGCTTGTCCACATTGTCTCTGGACAGGCGGCTGCGCTTGTCTGTTATAACGCCCCCAGCCGTGCTAAATACCCGTTCAGATAATACACTGGCTGCAGGGCACGCCAGCACCTCCAAGGCGTAAAGGGCAAGCTCAGGCCATGTGCCCAATTTGGAGACCCAGATGTTGAAGGGGGCAGACCCCTCATTCACTACATGTAGGCGTGTGCACACATACTGCTCCACCATGTTGGTAAAATGCTGCCTCCTGCTAAGACGTTCCATCTGAGCTGCTGGTGCTGCTGTTTGTTGTGGCGTGCTGACAAAGCTTTTCCACATTTCGGCCATGCTAACCCTGCCTTCTGAGGTGCTGGCGGTGCCCTGGTTGTGTTGGCGACCTCCTCCTCCTCCTCCTCCTCCTCTGCCTTAAGCTTCCACTGTGGCCCCGCTGTCAGATGGGAATGCCAGCAGCATCGCATCTACCAGCGTGCGCTTGTACTCGCGCATCTTGCGATCGCGCTCCAGTGAGTGAATTAAGGACGGTACGTTGTCCTTGTAACGGGGATCCAGCAGCGTGGCCACCCAGTAATCAGCACAAGTTAGAATGTGGGCAACTCGGCGGTCGTTGTGGAGACACTGCAGCATGTAATCGCTCATGTGTGCCAGGCTGCCCAGAGGCGACGAAAGGCTGTCCTCTGTGGGAGGTGTATCGTCCGTGTCCTCTGTATCCCCCCAGCCACGCACCAGTGATGGCCATGAGCTGGCCTGGGTGCCACCCTGCTGTGAACATGGTTCCATCTCCTCCTCCAGCTCCTCCTCCAGCTCCTCCTCCTCCTCATCCTCCAGAACTGTGCCCCTGCTGGACAATTGTGTCCCTGGCATTTGTGTGTGCAGGAACCCACCCTCGGAGCCCCTTGCGAATGACTGCCCTGAAAGCCTTTGAAATGTTACCTCTTCATCCTCCTCCTCCTCCTCCTCATCCTGTGCCACATCATCTTCCATCATCGCCCGAATTGTTTTTTCAAGGAGGCATAGAAGTGGGATAGTTAAGCTGAGAACGGCGTCATTGCCACTGGCCATGTTGGTGGAGTACTCAAAACAGCGCAACAAGGCACACAGGTCTCGCATGGAGGCCCAGTTATTGGTGGTGAAGTGGTGCTGTTCCGCAGAGCGACTCACGCGTGCGTGCTGCAGCTGAAACTCCACTATGGCCTGCTGCTGCTCGCACAGTCTTTGCAGCATGTGCAAGGTGGAGTTCCACCTTGTGGGCACGTCACATATGAGGCGGTGAGCGGGAAGGCCGAAGTTACGCTGCAGCGCTGCCAGGCGAGCAGCAGCAGGGTGAGAACGCCGAAAGTGCGCACAGACGGCCCGCACTTTCTGCAGCAGCTCTGACATATCGGGGTAGTTTTTAAGGAACCTCTGCACCACCAAATTCAGCACATGCGCCAGGCAAGGGATGTGCGTCAAACCGGCTAGGCCCAGAGCTGCTATGAGATTTCGCCCGTTATCGCACACCACCAGGCCGGGCTTGAGGCTCGCTGGCAGCAACCACTCATTTGTCTGCTGTTCCATGCTCCTCCACAACTCCTGCGCGGTGTGTGGTTTGTCCCCCAAACAGTCAAGTTGTAAAACTGCCTGCTGTCGTTTAGCCCTGGCCGTGCTGAAGTTGGTGGTGAAGGTATTACGCTGTCCGGATGAGGAGGCGGTAGAGGATGAGGTAGCGGAGTAGGATGAGTTAGGAACAGGAGGCAAACTGAAGCGCCCTGCAATCCTCGGTGGTGGAAGGACATGCGCCAAATTGCTATCCGCCTCAGGCCCAACCGCCACTGCATTTACCCAGTGTGCCGTTAGGGAGATATAACGCCCCTGACCGTGCTTACTGGTCCACGTATCGGTAGTTAGGTGGACCTTGGCACAGATGGCGTTGCGCAGTGCACACCTGATTTTTTCCCCCACTTGGTTGTGCAGGGAAGGGATGGCTTGCCTGGAAAAGTAGTGGCGGCTGGGCACGACGTACTGTGGGACAGCCACCGACATAAGCTTTTTAAAACTGGGCGTCTCCACCAGACGGAATGACAGCATTTCAAAGGCCAATAATTGTGAAATGCTGGCATTCAGGGCCAGGGATCGCGGGTGGGTAGGGGGGTACTTCCTCTTCCTCTCAAGTGTTTGGGAGATGGAAAGCTGAACACTTCCACGGGACATTGTGGAGATGATTGTTGGTGACCCAGGTGGTGGTGTTGCTGACAGATCGTCTGTTTGCGGGGTGGCAGGTGCCGGTATGACTACAGAGGTGGCTGGAACGGCCGAGACAGCAGCAGAAGAGGAAGCAGGATGAGCCAGAGACGTTTCTTGGTTTTGAAGGTGTGTACTCCACTGCAGCTCGTGCTTTGCACTTAGATGCCTGATCATGCAGGTTGTGCTCAGTTTGAGAAGGTTTATGCCTCGCTTCAGGCTCTGATTGCACAGGGTGCAAACCACTCGTGTCCTGTCATCAGCACATTTTCTAAAGAACTTCCACGCTAGAGAACTCTTTTGAGCTGACTTTGGTGCGCTCGTTCCCTTGCTGCGTTGGGCAGTAGCAGGCGTAGTGTCTAGGGCACGGCCGCTCCGCTTCTGCACCCTGCTCCCTCTTCTGCTGTGCTGGTGGCTCTGTGCGACCACCGCCTCTTCCTCCAAACTACTCAGGTCACCTGTAGTGTTGAGCGAACACGGACTGTATTATTCGTGTTCGTACCGAATAATTGGATTTTTTGTACCCGAACACGGACACGGACACTTTACTGTATGTTCGGGTAAAAATCCGTGTTCGGTCGTTTTATTTCCGGGTTTTGCATGCTTTGGCGCTCTTTTCATGGCGGGCTTTCAACAGCCAATCAACAATCGTTTAACTGGTGTGCCTTAAGCCATCCCAGCCATGCCTGCAAATGTCTCAGTAGCTGTGATTGGCCGTCTGAAGCATGTGACCAAGTCTTTATAAGTTCGAGGCAGCCGCAGCGGCGTCATTATGCTGCTTAGATTCAGGGACAGAGCACACATCAACGTGCTGGCTGCTGATTAGGGAAAGATAGGCAGGAAAAAACCATTTGTGTCCGGATAGAATTGAGGGACAGGTCGGAGTGTTTAGGCAGGGCGAGTTGTAGGCATTTTAGGGATAGAGTCTGCTGAATTATATAGGGTCAGTGTCTTCTACAAACTACAATCGATATTGCTGTGTGGGGGGTGGGGTCTGCACTCAATCCTGATCTACGATCTCTTCTCAATCCTGTTAGGGACAGAGTCTGCTGAATTTTAGGGAAACTGTGTTCTACAAACTACAATCGATATTGCTGTGTGGTGTGGGATTGGAGATAGGCAGGTGTCAGTGATCCACATCCATTTTTCTGTGTGTGAGCTGCAGTGAACACAATCTTTTTGGGCTGCAGTGAACACAATCTTTTTGGGCTGCAGTGAACACAATCTTTTTGGGCTGCAGTGAACACAATCTTTTTGGGCTGCAGTGAACACAATCTTTTTGGGCTGCAGTGAACACAATCTTTTTGGGGTGCAGTGAACAAAATCTTTTTGGGGTGCAGTGAACACAATCCTTTTTGGTGTGCAGTGAACACAATCTTTGTGGGGTGCAGTGAACAAAATCCTTTGTGGGGTGCAGTGAACACAATCTTTTTGGGGTGCAGTGAACAAAATCCTTTTTGGGGTGCAGTGAACAACATCCTTTTTGGGGTGCAGTGAACACAATCTTTTTGGGGTGCAGTGAACAAAATCCTTTGTGGGGTGCAGTGAACACAATCTTTTTGGGGTGCAGTGAACACAATCTTTTTGGGGTGGAGTGAACAACATCCTTTTTGGGGTGCAGTGAACAAAATCCTTTTTGGGGTGCAGTGAACAAAATCATTTTTGGGGTGCAGTGAACACAATCTTTTTGGGGTGCAGTGAACACAATCTTTGTGGGGTGCAGTGAACACAATCTTTTTGGGGTGGAGTGAACAACATCCTTTTTGGGGTGCAGTGAACAACATCCTTTTTGGGGTGCAGTGAACACAATCTTTTTGGGGTGCAGTGAACACAATCTTTGTGGGGTACAGTGAACAGAATCTTTGTGGGGTGCAGTGAACACAATCTTTGGGGGGTACAGTGAACACAATCTTTGTGAGGTGCAGTGAACACAATCTTTGTGGGGTGCAGTGAACACAATCATTGTGGGGTGCAGTGAACTCAATCTTTGTGGGGTACAGTGAACACAATCTCATACTGAAGGTTTGAGGGTGCTGCCTGTTCCATACTCCCCCTACTCCTCATCTAGCCTTTTAGGGGTACAAACAATAGTAATTGGGGCCTAGTGTGGTTGTGTACGTGTGATATACATACACTTTTTTGGGATCATATTTTCTATTCCACTATTTAATCAAAAACCTTTGGGGATCAGTTAAATTGGGGGATAGTCTGTGTTGGTACGTGTGAGAGAGATCCACCTTTCCAAGTTGTTGGGGTTCATCTCATACTTCTGAAGGTTTGAGGGTGCTGCCTGTTCCATACTCCCCCTACTCCTAGCCTTTTAGGGGTACAAACAATAGTAATTGGGGCCTAGTGTGGTTGTGTACGTGTGATATACATACACTTTTTTGGGATCATATTTTCTATTCCGCTATTTAATCAAAAACCTTTGGGGATCAGTTAAATTGGGGGATAGTCTGTGTTGGTACGTGTGAGAGAGATCCACCTTTCCAAGTTGTTGGGGTTCATCTCATACTTCTGAAGGTTTGAGGGTGCTGCCTGTTCCATACTCCCCCTACTCCTAGCCTTTTAGGGGTACAAACAATAGTAATTGGGGCCTAGTGTGGTTGTGTACGTGTGATATACATACACTTTTTTGGGATCATATTTTCTATTCCGCTATTTAATCAAAAACCTTTGGGGATCAGTTAAATTGGGGGATAGTCTGTGTTGGTACGTGTGAGAGAGATCCACCTTTCCAAGTTGTTGGGGTTCATCTCATACTTCTGAAGGTTTGAGGGTGCTGCCTGTTCCATACTCCCCCTACTCCTAGCCTTTTAGGGGTACAAACAATAGTAATTGGGGCCTAGTGTGGTTGTGTACGTGTGATATACATACACTTTTTTGGGATCATATTTTCTATTCCGCTATTTAATCAAAAACCTCTGGGGATCAGTTAAATTGGGGGATAGTCTGTGTTGGTACGTGTGAGAGAGATCCACCTTTCCAAGTTGTTGGGGTTCATCTCATACTTCTGAAGGTTTGAGGGTGCTGCCTGTTCCATACTCCCCCTACTCCTAGCCTTTTAGGGGTACAAACAATAGTAATTGGGGCCTAGTGTGGTTGTGTACGTGTGATATACATACACTTTTTTGGGATCATATTTTCTATTCCGCTATTTAATCAAAAACCTTTGGGGATCAGTTAAATTGGGGGATAGTCTGTGTTGGTACGTGTGAGAGAGATCCACCTTTCCAAGTTGTTGGGGTTCATCTCATACTTCTGAAGGTTTGAGGGTGCTGCCTGTTCCATACTCCCCCTACTCCTAGCCTTTTAGGGGTACAAACAATAGTAATTGGGGCCTAGTGTGGTTGTGTACGTGTGATATACATACACTTTTTTGGGATCATATTTTCTATTCCGCTATTTAATCAAAAACCTTTGGGGATCAGTTAAATTGGGGGATAGTCTGTGTTGGTACGTGTGAGAGAGATCCACCTTTCCAAGTTGTTGGGGTTCATCTCATACTTCTGAAGGTTTGAGGGTGCTGCCTGTTCCATACTCCCCCTACTCCTAGCCTTTTAGGGGTACAAACAATAGTAATTGGGGCCTAGTGTGGTTGTGTACGTGTGATATACATACACTTTTTTGGGATCATATTTTCTATTCCGCTATTTAATCAAAAACCTTTGGGGATCAGTTAAATTGGGGGATAGTCTGTGTTGGTACGTGTGAGAGAGATCCACCTTTCCAAGTTGTTGGGGTTCATCTCATACTTCTGAAGGTTTGAGGGTGCTGCCTGTTCCATACTCCCCCTACTCCTAGCCTTTTAGGGGTACAAACAATAGTAATTGGGGCCTAGTGTGGTTGTGTACGTGTGATATACATACACTTTTTTGGGATCATATTTTCTATTCCGCTATTTAATCAAAAACCTTTGGGGATCAGTTAAATTGGGGGATAGTCTGTGTTGGTACGTGTGAGAGAGATCCACCTTTCCAAGTTGTTGGGGTTCATCTCATACTTCTGAAGGTTTGAGGGTGCTGCCTGTTCCATACTCCCCCTACTCCTAGCCTTTTAGGGGTACAAACAATAGTAATTGGGGCCTAGTGTGGTTGTGTACGTGTGATATACATACACTTTTTTGGGATCATATTTTCTATTCCGCTATTTAATCAAAAACCTTTGGGGATCAGTTAAATTGGGGGATAGTCTGTGTTGGTACGTGTGAGAGAGATCCACCTTTCCAAGTTGTTGGGGTTCATCTCATACTTCTGAAGGTTTGAGGGTGCTGCCTGTTCCATACTCCCCCTACTCCTAGCCTTTTAGGGGTACAAACAATAGTAATTGGGGCCTAGTGTGGTTGTGTACGTGTGATATACATACACTTTTTTGGGATCATATTTTCTATTCCGCTATTTAATCAAAAACCTTTGGGGATCAGTTAAATTGGGGGATAGTCTGTGTTGGTACGTGTGAGAGAGATCCACCTTTCCAAGTTGTTGGGGTTCATCTCATACTTCTGAAGGTTTGAGGGTGCTGCCTGTTCCATACTCCCCCTACTCCTAGCCTTTTAGGGGTACAAACAATAGTAATTGGGGCCTAGTGTGGTTGTGTACGTGTGATATACATACACTTTTTTGGGATCATATTTTCTATTCCGCTATTTAATCAAAAACCTCTGGGGATCAGTTAAATTGGGGGATAGTCTGTGTTGGTACGTGTGAGAGAGATCCACCTTTCCAAGTTGTTGGGGTTCATCTCATACTTCTGAAGGTTTGAGGGTGCTGCCTGTTCCATACTCCCCCTACTCCTAGCCTTTTAGGGGTACAAACAATAGTAATTGGGGCCTAGTGTGGTTGTGTACGTGTGATATACATACACTTTTTTGGGATCATATTTTCTATTCCGCTATTTAATCAAAAACCTTTGGGGATCAGTTAAATTGGGGGATAGACTGTGTTGGTACGTGTGAGAGAGATCCACCTTTCCAAGTTGTTGGGGTTCATCTCATACTTCTGAAGGTTTGAGGGTGCTGCCTGTTCCATACTCCCCCTACTCCTAGCCTTTTAGGGGTACAAACAATAGTAATTGGGGCCTAGTGTGGTTGTGTACGTGTGATATACATACACTTTTTTGGGATCATATTTTCTATTCCGCTATTTAATCAAAAACCTCTGGGGATCAGTTAAATTGGGGGATAGTCTGTGTTGGTACGTGTGAGAGAGATCCACCTTTCCAAGTTGTTGGGGTTCATCTCATACTTCTGAAGGTTTGAGGGTGCTGCCTGTTCCATACTCCCCCTACTCCTAGCCTTTTAGGGGTACAAACAATAGTAATTGGGGCCTAGTGTGGTTGTGTACGTGTGATATACATACACTTTTTTGGGATCATATTTTCTATTCCGCTATTTAATCAAAAACCTTTGGGGATCAGTTAAATTGGGGGATAGTCTGTGTTGGTACGTGTGAGAGAGATCCACCTTTCCAAGTTGTTGGGGTTCATCTCATACTTCTGAAGGTTTGAGGGTGCTGCCTGTTCCATACTCCCCCTACTCCTAGCCTTTTAGGGGTACAAACAATAGTAATTGGGGCCTAGTGTGGTTGTGTACGTGTGATATACATACACTTTTTGGGATCATATTTTCTATTCCGCTATTTAATCAAAAACCTTTGGGGATCAGTTAAATTGGGGGATAGTCTGTGTTGGTACGTGTGAGAGAGATCCACCTTTCCAAGTTGTTGGGGTTCATCTCATACTTCTGAAGGTTTGAGGGTGCTGCCTGTTCCATACTCCCCCTACTCCTAGCCTTTTAGGGGTACAAACAATAGTAATTGGGGCCTAGTGTGGTTGTGTACGTGTGATATACATACACTTTTTTGGGATCATATTTTCTATTCCGCTATTTAATCAAAAACCTTTGGGGATCAGTTAAATTGGGGGATAGTCTGTGTTGGTACGTGTGAGAGAGATCCACCTTTCCAAGTTGTTGGGGTTCATCTCATACTTCTGAAGGTTTGAGGGTGCTGCCTGTTCCATACTCCCCCTACTCCTAGCCTTTTAGGGGTACAAACAATAGTAATTGGGGCCTAGTGTGGTTGTGTACGTGTGATATACATACACTTTTTTGGGATCATATTTTCTATTCCGCTATTTAATCAAAAACCTCTGGGGATCAGTTAAATTGGGGGATAGTCTGTGTTGGTACGTGTGAGAGAGATCCACCTTTCCAAGTTGTTGGGGTTCATCTCATACTTCTGAAGGTTTGAGGGTGCTGCCTGTTCCATACTCCCCCTACTCCTAGCCTTTTAGGGGTACAAACAATAGTAATTGGGGCCTAGTGTGGTTGTGTACGTGTGATATACATACACTTTTTTGGGATCATATTTTCTATTCCGCTATTTAATCAAAAACCTTTGGGGATCAGTTAAATTGGGGGATAGTCTGTGTTGGTACGTGTGAGAGAGATCCACCTTTCCAAGTTGTTGGGGTTCATCTCATACTTCTGAAGGTTTGAGGGTGCTGCCTGTTCCATACTCCCCCTACTCCTAGCCTTTTAGGGGTACAAACAATAGTAATTGGGGCCTAGTGTGGTTGTGTACGTGTGATATACATACACTTTTTTGGGATCATATTTTCTATTCCGCTATTTAATCAAAAACCTTTGGGGATCAGTTAAATTGGGGGATAGTCTGTGTTGGTACGTGTGAGAGAGATCCACCTTTCCAAGTTGTTGGGGTTCATCTCATACTTCTGAAGGTTTGAGGGTGCTGCCTGTTCCATACTCCCCCTACTCCTAGCCTTTTAGGGGTACAAACAATAGTAATTGGGGCCTAGTGTGGTTGTGTACGTGCGAGATACATACACTTTTTTTGATCATATTTCCTATTCCGCTATTCAATAAAAACCTTTGAGGATCAATTGAATTGCGGGATAGTCTGTGTCGGTACGTGTGAGAGAGATCCACCTTTCCAAGTTGTTGGGGTTCATCTCATACTTCTGAAGGTTTGAGGGTGCTGCCTGTTCTATACTCCCCCTACTCCTCATCTAGCCTTTTAGGGGTACAAACAATAGTAATTGGGGCCTAGTGTGGTTGTGTACGTGTGATATACATACACTTTTTTTGGATCATATTTTCTATTCCGCTATTCAATAAAAACCTTTCTAGGGCAAGATCTTAAATTACAGAAATATGAGGAGACCGTCAAATAAGGGCCGTGGCCTGGGTCGTGGTGCTGCTGGTAGAGCTCCTGTTGCAAGGAGAGGACATGGTCGATCTGTGCCAGCTACACGCACAAGTGAAACACCTTCCTCAAGTGTGAGTAGGCGACAGAACCTGCATCAGTATTTGGTAGGGCATCAAACGCCCCTAGAAGTGATGAGGCCAGAACAAGTTGAGGCGATAGTAGATTGGTTTGCTGCTGACAGTGCCTCCAGTTCCTTCACATTGTCTCCCACCCAGTCTACTGCAGAAAGGTCAGAGTTGGCACCTGCAGCCAATGTCCAACCGTCTTTCACCTCACCCCCTTGCAAATCAGGCCAGCAGTCTGAGCCCCAAGCCATACAGCAGTCTCTTATTCTTTTTGAGGACTCTGTCAGCAGGGTTTCCCAGGGCCATCCACCTAGCCCTGCCCCAGAAGTGGAAGAGATTGAGTGCAGCGATGCCCAACCACTTATTTCTCAAGATGAGTACATGCAAGGATCATCGCAGCACGTCTCCGATGATGACGAAACGCAGGTGCCAACTGCTGCGGCATTCAGCATTGTGGAGACCGACAAGGAGGGCAGGGGTGAAGACTGGGTGGAAGATGATGTGGAGGACGATGAGGTCCTCGACCCCACATGGAATGAACGTCATGCAGGTGAACTGAGTAGTTTGGAGGAAGAGGCGGTGGTCGCACAGAGCCACCAGCACAGCAGAAGAGGGAGCAGGGTGCAGAAGCGGAGCGGCCGTGCCCTAGACACTACGCCCGCTACTGCCCAACGCAGCAAGGGAACGAGCGCACCAAAGTCAGCTCAAAGGAGTTCTCTAGCGTGGAAGTTCTTTAGAAAATGTGCTGATGACAGGACACGAGTGGTTTGCACCCTGTGCAATCAGAGCTTGAAGCGAGGCATGAACCTTCTCAACCTGAGCACAACCTGCATGATCAGGCATCTAAGTGCAAAGCACGAGCTGCAGTGGAGTACACACCTTCAAAACCAAGAAACGTCTCTGGCTCATCCTGCTTCCTCTTCTGCTGCAGTCTCGGCCGCTCCAGCCACATCTGTAGTGATACCGGCACCTGCCACCCCGCAAACAGACGATCTGTCAGCAACACCACCACCTGGGTCACCAACAACCATCTCCACAATGTCCCGTGGAAGCGTTCAGCTTTCCATCTCCCAAACACTTGAGAGGAAGAGGAAGTACCCCCCTACCCACCCGCGATCCCTGGCCCTGAATGCCAGCATTTCAAAATTATTGGCCTTTGAAATGCTGTCATTCCGTCTGGTGGAGACGCACAGTTTTAAAAACCTTATGTCGGTGGCTGTCCCACAGTACGTCGTGCCCAGCCGCCACTACTTTTCCAGGCAAGCCATCCCTTCCCTGCACAACCAAGTGGGGGAAAAAATCAGGTGTGCACTGCGCAACGCCATCTGTGCCAAGGTCCACCTAACTACGGATACGTGGACCAGTAAGCACGGTCAGGGGCGTTATATCTCCCTAACGGCACACTGGGTAAATGCAGTGGCGGATGGGCCTGAGGCGGATAGCAATTTGGCGCATGTCCTTCCACCACCGAGGATTGCAGGGCGCTTCAGTTTGCCTCCTGTTCCTAACTCCTCCTACTCCGCTTCCTCATCCTCTACCGCCTCCTCATCCGGACAGCGTAACACCTTCACCACCAACTTCAGCACGGCCAGGGGTAAACGACAGCAGGCAGTTTTACAACTTGCCTGTTTGGGGGACAAACCACACACCGCGCAGGAGTTGTGGAGGAGCATGGAACAGCAGACAAATGAGTGGTTGCTGCCAGCGAGCCTCAAGCCCGGCCTGGTGGTGTGCGATAACGGGCGAAATCTCATAGCAGCTCTGGGCCTAGCCGGTTTGACGCACATCCCTTGCCTGGCGCATGTGCTGAATTTGGTGGTGCAGAGGTTCCTTAAAAACTACCCCGATATGTCAGAGCTGCTGCAGAAAGTGCGGGCCGTTTGTGCGCACTTTCGGCGTTCTCACCCTGCTGCTGCTCGCCTGGCAGCGCTGCAGCGTAACTTCGGCCTTCCCGCTCACCGCCTCATATGTGACGTGCCCACAAGGTGGAACTCCACCTTGCACATGCTGGAAAGACTGTGCGAGCAGCAGCAGGCCATAGTGGAGTTTCAGCTGCAGCACGCACGCGTGAGTCGCTCTGCGGAACAGCACCACTTCACCACCAATAACTGGGCCTCCATGCGAGACCTGTGTGCCTTGTTGCGCTGTTTTGAGTACTCCACCAACATGGCCAGTGGCAATGACGCCGTTCTCAGCTTAACTATCCCACTTCTATGCCTCCTTGAAAAAACAATTCGGGCGATGATGGAAGAGGATGTGGCACAGGATGAGGAGGAGGAGGAGGATGAAGAGGTAACATTTCCAAGGCTTTCAGGGCAGTCATTCGCAAGGGGCTCCGAGGGTGGGTTCCTGCACACGCAAACGCCAGGGACGCAATTGTCCAGCAGGGGCACAGTTCTGGAGGATGAGGAGGATGAGGAGGAGGAGGAGCTGGAGGAGGAGATGGAACCATGTTCACAGCAGGGTGGCACCCAGGCCAGCTCATGGCCATCACTGGTGCGTGGCTGGGGGGATACAGAGGACACGGACCATACACCTCCCACAGAGGACAGCCTTTCGTTGCCTCTGGGCAGCCTGGCACACATGAGCGATTACATGCTGCAGTGTCTCCACAACGACCGCCGAGTTGCCCACATTCTAACTTGTGCTGATTACTGGGTGGCCACGCTGCTGGATCCCCGTTACAAGGACAACGTACCGTCCTTAATTCACTCACTGGAGCGCGATCGCAAGATGCGCGAGTACAAGCGCACGCTGGTAGACGCCATGCTGCTGGCATTCCCATCTGACAGCGGGGCCACAGTGGAAGCACAAGGCAGAGGAGGAGGAGGAGGAGGTCGCCAACGCAACCAGGGCACCGCCAGCACCTCAGAAGGCAGGGTTAGCATGGCCGAAATGTGGAAAAGCTTTGTCAGCACGCCACAACAAACAGCAGCACCAGCAGCTCAGATGGAACGTCTTAGCAGGAGGCAGCATTTTACCAACATGGTGGAGCAGTATGTGTGCACACGCCTACATGTAGTGAATGACGGGTCTGCCCCCTTCAACTTCTGGGTCTCCAAATTGGGCACATGGCCTGAGCTTGCCCTTTACGCCTTGGAGGTGCTGGCGTGCCCTGCAGCCAGTGTATTATCTGAACGGGTATTTAGCACGGCTGGGGGCGTTATAACAGACAAGCGCAGCCGCCTGTCCAGAGACAATGTGGACAAGCTCACGTTCATTAAAATGAACCAGGCATGGATCCCACGGGACTTTTCCGTACCTTATGCAGAATAGCAATGGATACCGACCTTACCCACCCATTGTTCCATTTTTGCTCTTTCTCACTCTTTTGGGGTGTACCCTCATTTAAAATTTGTGAAAAGAAGCAGTGTTGGCTACCTCGTCCTCCTCCTCAGGGCCAGATTAATGTAGGGGCTATTGGAGCTGCAGCTCCAGGCCCCTACCTTTTATATAGGCCCCGGGTTGGCCATATTCACTGTTACCGCTCTTCTGTCACTTGTAAACACAGAAGTCTGGCTTCTATGCTCGCTTCCCCAGGCAGCACCCTCAGAACCTCCCCACACAGCGTGAAGGCCGGACAAGGAGGGACAGTTGGCGATGCATGGATGTGTTTATGGGCTTCAGAGACAGCATCCCATGTTGAATTAGGCATGCATGGCTGCACCCTTCCTCCTCTGGGTGCATGGCAAGGCACGGCCCTAAGGCCCTTCAAAATCCTCAGCACCAAGCCCATGATGCTGTTAATCCGGCCCTGGTCCTCCTCCACCGCCGCTTCCACCTACACCGCCCATAGGTGTGCGCAGCCTATTGCATTAAGGTGTGCACCCCAAAGTTGAAATACACATGCATGTGTTTGCCAGCAGGGAGAGTAATGTATCGGGGCCATGTACCTGTAGGCAAGGAGAAATAGAGCAGAGCAGGTCCCAGGGAGATCTTTCCCATCTCCTCACTGGCAATGCTATGTGCCCTAGGTGATTAGGGTGTGCCCAGGCACACCCAGCACACCCTGTGCGCACGCCTATGTCACCGCCACATCCACCACCACCTCAACCTCCCTCCTACTCCATATGGGCCTCGTCCTTCAGAGATGAAGAAGAACATTGTTTTATTTTTCTGTTTTTTTTTGTTGTTTTAAGTTATTTCCCTATCCACATTTGTTTGCAGAGCACTTGCCATGCTCTTAATTACGTTTTGCTGCCATTTGCAGCACTCTAGCCCTTTCCTTTGGTGTTTTAGAGCCATTTTAGTGCCTTAAAGTTCGGGTCCCCATTGACTTCAATGGGGTTCGGTGTCCGGGAAAAGTTCGGTAAAAGTCCGGGACACGGACCCGGACTTTTTTTTAAAGTTCGGCCGAACCCGTCGAACACGGACATCTAGGTGTCCGCTCAACCCTAGTCACCTGCATGACCTTCATTCCATGTGGGGTGGAGGACCTCATCGTCCTCCACATCATCTTCCACCCAGTCTTCACCCCTGCCCTCCCTGTCGGTCTCCACAATGCTGAACGCCGCAGCAGTTGGCACCTGCGTTTCGTCATCATCGGAGACGTGCTGTGATGGTCCTTCCATGTACTCATCTTGAGAAATAAGTGGTTGGGCATCGCTGCACTCAATCTCTTCCACTTCTGGGGCAGGGCTAGGTGGATGGCCCTGGGAAACCCTGCTGACAGAGTCCTCAAAAAGAATAAGAGACTGCTGTATGGCTTGGGGCTCAGACTGCTTGCCTGATTTGCAAGGGGGTGAGGTGAAAGACGGTTGGACATTGGCTGCAGGTGCCAACTCTGACCTTTCTGCAGTAGACTGGGTGGGAGACAATGTGAAGGAACTGGAGGCACTGTCAGCAGCAAACCAATCTACTATCGCCTCTACGTGTTCTGGCCTCATCACTTCTAGAGGCGTATGATGCCCTACCAAATACTGATGCAGGTTCTGTCGCCTACTCACACTTGAGGAAGGTGTTTCACTTGTGCGTGTAGCTGGCACAGATCGACCACGTCCTCTCCTTGCAACAGGAGCTCTAGCAGCAGCACCACGACCCAGGCCACGGCCCCTATTTGACGCTCTCCTCATATTTCTGAAATTTAAGATCTTGCTAGAAAGGTCTTTATTGAATAGCAGAACAAAAGAACAACAGTATCGCACGGGTGTATCTCACAGTCAAATATGCAAACTATGCCGCAATTTAATGTTTTTTACACCAAAAGGGTGTGTATTGAATAGCGGAATAGGATAAAAAACTGTGTATCTCACACGTACAAACACAGACTAGGCCCGATTAAATTTTTTCCTACCCTAAAGGGAGGATGAGGAAGAGGAGTATGGAACAGGCAGCACCCTCAAATCTTCAGAAGTATGAGATGAACCTCAAAAACTTGGAAAGGTGGATCTCACACGTACCGACACAGACTATTCCGCAATTTAATTGATCCCCAAAGGTTTTTATTGAATAGCGGAATAGGAAATATGATCAAAAAAAGTGTATGTATCTCACACGTACAGAAGCACACTAGGCCCCAATTACTATTGTTTGTACACCTAAAAGGATGGATGAGGAGGAGGAGGAGTATGGAACAGGCAGCACCCTCAAAGCTTCAGAAGTATGAGATGAACCCCAAAAACTTGGAAAGGTGGATCTCACACGTACCGACACAGACTATTCCGCAATTTAATTGATCCCCAAAGGTTTTTATTGAATAGCGGAATAGGAAATATGATCAAAAAAAGTGTATGTATCTCACACGTACAGAAGCACACTAGGCCCCAATTACTATTGTTTGTACACCTAAAAGGATGGATGAGGAGGAGGAGGAGTATGGAACAGGCAGCACCCTCAAAGCTTCAGGAGTATGAGATGAACCCCAAAAACTTGGAAAGGTGGATCTCACACGTACCGACACAGACTATCCCGCAATTTAATTGATCCCCAAAGCTTTTTATCGAATAGCGGAATAGGAAATATGATCAAAAAAAGTGTATGTATCTCACACGTACAGAAGCACACTAGCCCCCAATTACTATTGTTTGTACACCTAAAAGGATGGATGAGGAGGAGGAGGAGTATGGAACAGGCAGCACCCTCAAAGCTTCAGAAGTATGAGATGAACCCCAAAAACTTGGAAAGGTGGATCTCACACGTACCGACACAGACTATCCCGCAATTTAATTGATCCCCAAAGGTTTTTATTGAATAGCGGAATAGGAAATATGATCAAAAAAAGTGTATGTATCTCACACGTACAGAAGCACACTAGGCCCCAATTACTATTGTTTGTACACCTAAAAGGATGGATGAGGAGGAGGAGGAGTATGGAACAGGCAGCACCCTCAAAGCTTCAGAAGTATGAGATGAACCCCAAAAACTTGAAAAGGTGGATCTCAGACGTACCGACACAGACTATTCCGCAATTTAATTGATCCCCAAAGGTTTTTATTGAATAGCGGAATAGGAAATATGATCAAAAAAAGTGTATGTATCTCACACGTACAGAAGCACACTAGGCCCCAATTACTATTGTTTGTACACCTAAAAGGATGGATGAGGAGGAGGAGGAGTATGGAACAGGCAGCACCCTCAAAGCTTCAGAAGTATGAGATGAACCCCAAAAACTTGGAAAGGTGGATCTCACACGTACCGACACAGACTATCCCGCAATTTAATTGATCCCCAAAGGTTTTTATTGAATAGCGGAATAGGAAATATGATAAAAAAAAAAGTGTATGTTTTTCACACGTACAGATTGTCTTCACTGCACCCCACAAAGATTGTGTTCACTGTACCCCACAAAGATTGTGTTCACTGTACCCCCCAAAGATTTTGTTCACTGCACCCCGCAAGGATTGTCTTCACTGCACCCCACAAGGATTGTCTTCACTGCACCCCACAAAGATTGTGTTCACTGTACCCCACAAAGATTGTGTTCACTGCACCCCAAAAGGATTGTCTTCACTGCACCCCACAAAGATTGTGTTCACTGTACCCCACAAAGATTGTGTTCACTGTACCCCAAAAGGATTGTCTTCACTGCACCCCACAAAGATTGTGTTCACTGTACCCCACAAAGATTTTGTTCACTGCACCCCACAAAGATTGTGTTTACTGTACCCCACAAAGATTGTGTTCACTGCACCCCAAAAGGATTGTCTTCACTGCACCCCACAAAGATTGTGTTCACTGTACCCCACAAAGATTGTGTTCACTGTACCCCCCAAAGATTTTGTTCACTGCAACCCACAAAGATTGTGTTCACTGTACCCCACAAAGATTGTGTTCACTGTACCCCACATAGATTTTGTTCACTGCACCCCACAAAGATTGTGTTCACTGCACCCCAAAAGGATTGTCTTCACTGCACCCCACAAAGATTGTGTTCACTGTACCCCACAAAGATTGTGTTCACTGTACCCCCCAAAGATTTTGTTCACTGCACCCCACAAGGATTGTCTTCACTGCACCCCACAAGGATTGTCTTTACTGCACCCCACAAAGATTGTGTTCACTGTACCCCACAAAGATTGTGTTCACTGCACCCCAAAAGGATTGTCTTCACTGCGCCCCACAAAGATTGTGTTCACTGTACCCCACAAAGATTGTGTTCGCTGTACCCCCCAAAGATTTTGTTCACTGCACCCCACAAAGATTGTGTTCACTGTACCCCACAAAGATTGTGTTCACTGCACCCCAAAAGGATTGTCTTCACTGCACCCCACAAAGATTGTGTTCACTGTAATCCACAAAGATTGTGTTCACTGTACCCCCCAAAGATTTTGTTCACTGCACCCCACAAAGATTGTGTTCACTGTACCCCACAAAGATTTTGTTCACTGCACCCCACAAGGATTGTCTTCACTGCACCCCACAAGGATTGTCTTCACTGCACCCCACAAAGATTGTGTTCACTGTACCCCACAAAGATTTTGTTCACTGTACCCCACAAAGATTGTGTTCACTGTACCCCACAAAGATTTTGTTCACTGCACCCCACAAAGATTGTGTTCACTGCACCCCAAAAGGATTGTCTTCACTGCACCCCACAAAGATTGTGTTCACTGTACCCCACAAAGATTGTGTTCACTGCACCCCAAAAGGATTGTCTTCACTGCACCCCACAAAGATTGTGTTCACTGTACCCCACAAAGATTGTGTTCACTGTACCCCCCAAAGATTTTGTTCACTGCACCCCACAAGGATTGTCTTCACTGCACCCCACAAGGATTGTCTTCACTGCACCCCACAAAGATTGTGTTCACTGTACCCCACAAAGATTGTGTTCACTGTACCCCCCCAAGATTTTGTTCACTGCACCCCACAAGGATTGTCTTCACTGCACCCCACAAGGATTGTCTTCACTGCACCCCACAAAGATTGTGTTCACTGTACCCCACAAAGATTGTGTTCACTGCACCCCAAAAGGATTGTCTTCACTGCACCCCACAAAGATTGTGTTCACTGTACCCCACAAAGATTGTGTTCACTGTACCCCCCAAAGATTTTGTTCACTGCACCCCACAAGGATTGTCTTCACTGCACCCCACAAGGATTGTCTTCACTGCACCCCACAAAGATTGTGTTCACTGTACCCCACAAAGATTGTGTTCACTGCACCCCAAAAGGATTGTCTTCACTGCACCCCACAAAGATTGTGTTCACTGTACCCCACAAAGATTGTGTTCACTGTACCCCAAAAGGATTGTCTTCACTGCACCCCACAAAGATTGTGTTCACTGTACCCCACAAAGATTTTGTTCACTGCACCCCACAAAGATTGTGTTTACTGTACCCCACAAAGATTGTGTTCACTGCACCCCAAAAGGATTGTCTTCACTGCACCCCACAAAGATTGTGTTCACTGTACCCCACAAAGATTGTGTTCACTGTACCCCCCAAAGATTTTGTTCACTGCAACCCACAAAGATTGTGTTCACTGTACCCCACAAAGATTGTGTTCACTGTACCCCACATAGATTTTGTTCACTGCACCCCACAAAGATTGTGTTCACTGCACCCCAAAAGGATTGTCTTCACTGCACCCCACAAAGATTGTGTTCACTGTACCCCCCAAAGATTTTGTTCACTGCACCCCACAAAGATTGTGTTCACTGCACCCCAAAAGGATTGTCTTCACTGCACCCCACAAAGATTGTGTTCACTGTACCCCACAAAGATTGTGTTCACTGTACCCCCCAAAGATTTTGTTCACTGCACCCCACAAAGATTGTGTTCACTGTACCCCACAAAGATTTTGTTCACTGCACCCCAAAAGGATTGTGTTCACTGCACCCCAAAAAGATTGTGTTCACTGCAGCCCCCACACAGAAAAATGGATGTGGATCACTGACACCTGCCTATCTCCTATCCCACACCACACTGCAATATCGATTGTAGTTTGTAGAACACACTTTCTCTAAAATTCAGCAGCAGCCTCTCCCTAACAGGATTGAGAAGAGATCGTAGATCAGGACTAAGTGCAGACCCCACCCCACACAGCAATATCGATTGTAGTTTGTAGAACACACTGACCCTATAATTCAGCAGCAGCCTCTCCCTAACAGGATTGAGAAGAGATCGTAGATCAGGATTAAGTGCAGACCCCACCCCACACAGCAATATCGATTGTAGTTTGTAGAACACACTGACCCTATAATTCAGCAGACTCTATCCCTAAAATGCCTACAACTCGCCCTGCCTAAACACTCCGACCTGACCCTAAATTCTATCCGGACACCAATTTGTTTTCCCTGCCTGTCTTTCCCTAATCAGCAGCCAGCACGTATGTGTGCTCTGTCCCTGAGCTAAGCAGCAGAATGACGCCGTTGCGGCTGCCTCGAACTTATAAAGACTTGGTCACATGCTTCAGACGGCCAATCACAGCTACTCATCCATTTGCAGGCATGGCTGGGATAGCTTAAGGCACACCAGTTAAACGATTGTTGATTGGCTGTTGAAAGCCCGCCATGAAAAGAGCGCCAAAACATGCAAAACCTGGAAATAAAATGACCGAACACGGATTTTTTACCCGAACATACAGTAAAGGGTCCGTGTCTGTGTCCGTGTTCGGGTAACAAAAATCCAATTATTCGGTACGAACACGAATAATACAGTCCGTGTTCGCTCAACACTACTGATAATACATCCTTGCCAGGAGCTGAGGAGACGTAGCTTGTGGACAGCCAAGGCACGTATACACCACACTTGGAGGTGGAAAGGATAGGTGTCCATGTTGTGGTTCACAGTAGTGCATGCAGCAGCTTCAAAGCTTGTCTTATGGTCTCAATGATTGTGGTTAGAAATTCAAATGTGATCTACAGAGTGCCCAGCAACATATCAATGCCAGCCGACATTGACAGATATACCAGTTTAGGTTGCACCCTCTTTCAGAATCATTTGCCCCACTAGCAGCTCTGCAAAGATCTTAATGGGGGGCCCAAACAAATCAGGACCAGCGTTTTGGAAAGGGCACTATGTATACACTTTGACTGACTTCAGGGAAAGCATTCTTTGGGTATCTGCTCAAAAACTTTAGAAGAGAGGTACAGGGATGCATCTTTAAATAATTTCATAGCTGCCACCCTCATCCCTTACTTGCTGGCCTGGTGACAGGAAACTGAGGGAACTCAATGTTGTTAGCTTGGAAATGGAAGGGGAAGGCAATATCCTCTACACTGGGGTTGATTTACTAAAAGTGGAGAGTGCAAAATCTGGTGCAGCTCTGCAACGGAACCAATCAGCTTCAAGGTTTTTTTGTCAAAGCTTCAAAAAGTTCACTTTTTAGAAAAAAAAATTAAAATGCAAATTTTTTTGCAAACTTTTTCTTTTTATGAGCCTGTAAAGCATTGCACCAGTGATTAGCAGATCGCTGGTGCCATTCAGGTCTCCTGCAGATCTTTCAGTGTATCTGTGTGCCCATACATCCCGTACGGCAAGCAGATACAATCTGACAGGAAAAGACAATGTACTACCACAGCGCTCCGTGGGAGTTCATTGAAAACTACAAGGTGAAGGCCGCAAAGGCTGCCAGACCATGTTGCTTTCCATTCACAGGACACTGTGAATGAGTGACGCGCCCGGGTAGGTGCCACATTTTTTTAAAATGTGATGGCTAGCGGGGGGGGGGGGGGGCGTGTTCCCTGCTAGCTATCAGATCGGGGATTGGGGAGGTGCGGGGGCCAGTCCATTCATAACATGTCACATGTTACACCTTGAATATACAGTAGGTGCAACATATAACATGTTATGAAAGGTGAACATTTCCTTTAATTGAACAAGCTGAAGTTAGAAGCTAATTGTCTACCATGCACAGTTGCACCAGATTTTGAACTCTCCAGTTTTTAGTAAAAACCCCACTACTTCTCAGGGGTCACCAGCAGAGTAAAGCCCCGTACACACGTACCGATCATCGGCCGAACGATCGGCCGTCTTTTGTCCAGGGCTGTCGTGTCTGTTGAAAACTGCAAAAGACTGCACACGAATTTTGTCGGCCAACAACAGCCGACTGCAGAAGTGATGTCATGTGATGGTTAACTTTCCTTGTCTTTTTTCTTTTCTGAGCATGCCCAGTCTTGCAAATCTGCTGTCTGTCGGCCGAAATCTGTACTGACTGGCGAACAATCGGCCGTTCTGGTGTTGGCCTACAAAAATTTTAATGCCTGCACGACAGATTCTGTTCGGCCGAAAATGCGCTGTCGGCTGTCGGAAGCTTCATACTAACAAGCCTACAATCAGCCGATCGGTCGACGGCCAAATATTTGCGGCCGACAATCGCTACCTGTGTACGGGGCTTAATGCCTCGTACACACGCATCGATAGTTGGCCGTGAATTTTTGGCAAACGTCCGATCGGCCGTTTTTTCCGCTTGTTAGTATGATGCTTTCGACAACCGACTCCGATTTTTCGGCCGAACAAAATCTGGTGTGCAGGCTATAAGATTTTTGTTGGCCATCAATAGAACGGCCGGTATTCCGTCAGTCAGTACAGATTTCGGCAGACAAAAATCTGATGAGCAAGACTGGGCATGCTCAGAGAAGAAAAAACACACGGAAAGTAAACCAGCACATGACATCACTTCTGAAGTTGGTTTTTGTTGGCCGAGAAAATTCATGTGCAGTCTAGAGCACATTTCAACCAACACAACAACACTGGACAAAAGACGGCCGATCGGTCGGCCGATAATCGTTGCGTGTGTACGAGGCATAAGTTTGTATTACAGTATTACAGTTGCACTGCGAGTGACACAAATCAGTTTATAATTTCACCATGTTTAATTAAGCTTTGCCGAAAAACCTGGAAGCTGATTGTTTTCTATGCAGAGCTGCACCAGATTTTTCACTCTCCAGTTTAATTAAATCGACCCCAAAGTATCACAGGTAAGGCTGATGTCCGTCATTGACTATAGTGGTTATATATTTCAATGTATGATTTACTTCCTTATTGTAACAAATGTTTTACAATTATCCAGGGACAAGTTGTCAATTTATTACCAGTAGGTCTTATAGTGTGCACATGTATTGACTATACCGTTAAAATACCTTTATGTTTTTAAAATACCCAAATACAGCTCACCCAGTCTGAGTTAAAAGCTTTTCAAACCTAGTATACTGAGTTTAATTTGATAAGCAGGAAACTCCTTAATGTTGTCATAAATACTCCTGGGGGTGCATGTATTCCAATGGATGACTACATGCTGCATTAAGCCTTTTAGGATTGTGCTCATTGTGTCTTAGCTTCCTCTTACAGTTGTATATTTTCTTGACTCAGGCTGCTACCTTATTTTCTCTTTATTCCATGCCCATACCAATGAGTCACCTTCAAATGAGTAATGCAGCACTGCATTCAGTGAGTCCTGCAGGCACACTTAACTTGGCTTGGTTCTATAAAAATAACAAAGTATCACTTATTTTAATTTCTATCTGCACTCAAGTTATTTTAATAATCTCCATCTTCCAGTTTTTCTACACACCTCATTACTATCATTCTGACTTGTTTCTTTGGATACTTTCCTCTCATTGGTCATATTGTACTCTTGATGAAATAATGGAACTACTAAATTTAGCCAGCCCTGACAGCACAAACATTTACACTGATGGGACCATCTGCTAAAGATAGAAGCACACAACCCAATCAGCCAGAGACAACCAAGTTAAAATTGGGACATCCTATGAAAATCTTCAGATCTAGTGACCCCACCATAATAACCTAATTTACACTATTTGTTCAGGCCAAACAGCCTTATTCTTCTCATTACCATATAACTTTTAGATTGATTTCTAGTTTAGCGTCATTCTGTCTCTCATGTCTGTTATGCAAGAAGCATGCCTCCTTCTGTGACCCAGTCCAGATGGAGGATATGGTGGCTTGTTGACACAGTGACCCTCACAAAGAAGATAAAAAAGGACATTTCAATGCAGTTAAAAATAAGACCCATCGGCATCTGTCCCTTCTGACTGGGGCTGGATGAAGCTAGACTATCAAGGAGCTGTTTTGCTTAGTGATGAGCAAACATGCTTGACTTTGATTCACGGGTCGTTCATCACATCCATTTTATAGTTCTGGAAATTGCAAACTTTAATCTGAGCCCAACTGAAGTAAATGAAGGGTTAATCTTGGCTCTGACATTTTCAAGGCTAAGCAAGGAATTTAAAACAAAAAGCATAGGGTGCTGGACACTGCCCTTGGAGGCATGTGCCAAAGCAAACAAAAAAATTAAAAATTAAAAGGTACCATTGGGCGGGGAGAGGGTCCTTCTGTGTATGCAGCTTTGGGAGTGTCCTTGGAAAAACACTAATCCTTGTAATTACACGCTAGGGAGATCCTTTAGGCTGTATGTGGTATTACAGTAACAGTATGCTTCCTAAAGTGATACTAAAGTCTCTGATTTTTTTTTAGTAAAAAAATACTAAACATGTTATACTTACCTGCTATGTGCAGTGGTTTTGCACAGAGCAGCCCAGATCCTTCTCTTCTTGGTTCTTCCTTCTCCCCTCATGACCCCTCCCTCCTGTTGAGTGCCCAAACAGCAAGCAGCTTGCTATAGGGGCACCCAAGCCAAGCCGCAGCTCCCTGTGTCCATTCAGATGTGGAGCCACGACCTGGCCCGCCCCTTCTCTCTTAACATTGGCTCACTGATTATGATTGACAGCAGCGAGAGCCAATGGCACCGTGCTGCCATCTCAGCCAATGAGGAGGGAGAGTTCAGAGCAGCCAAGACACTGCTGCAACCTCGCCTGATTGAGATGGGCTCAGATAGGTATTAAGGAGGTTGAGGGGGGCTGCTGCACACAGAAGGCTTATTATCCTAATGCATAGAATGCATTAAAAAAAAAAACCTTCTAACTTTACAACCACTTTAAGGACAGTGTTAACAACTAGGGTTGAGCGGACACCTAGATGTCCGTGTTCGACGGGGTCGGCCGAACTTTAAAAAAAAGTCCGGGTCCGTGTCCCGGACTTTTACCGAACTTTTCCCGGACACCGAACCCCATTGAAGTCAATGGGGACCCGAACTTTAAGGCACTAAAATGGCTCTAAAACACCAAAGGAAAGGGCTAGAGTGCTGCAAATGGCAGCAAAACGTAATTAAGAGCATGGCAAGTGCTCTGCAAACAAATGTGGATAGGGAAATAACTTAAAACAACAAAAAAAAACAGAAAAATAAAACAATGTTCTTCTTCATCTCTGAAGGACGAGGCCCATATGGAGTAGGAGGGAGGTTGAGGTGGTGGTGGATGTGGCGGTGACATAGGCGTGCGCACAGGGTGTGCTGGGTGTGCCTGGGCACACCCTAATCACCTAGGGCACATAGCATTGCCAGTGAGGAGATGGGAAAGATCTCCCTGGGACCTGCTCTGCTCTATTTCTCCTTGCCTACAGGTACATGGCCCCGATACATTACTCTCCCTGCTGGCAAACACATGCATGTGTATTTCAACTTTGGGGTGCACACCTTAATGCAATAGGCTGCGCACACCTATGGGCGGTGTAGGTGGAAGCGGCGGTGGAGGAGGACCAGGGCCGGATTAACAGCATCATGGGCTTGGTGCTGAGGATTTTGAAGGGCCTTAGGGCCGTGCCTTGCCATGCACCCAGAGGAGGAAGGGTGCAGCCATGCATGCCTAATTCAACATGGGATGCTGTCTCTGAAGCCCATAAACACATCCATGCATCGCCAACTGTCCCTCCTTGTCCGGCCTTCACGCTGTGTGGGGAGGTTCTGAGGGTGCTGCCTGGGGAAGCGAGCATAGAAGCCAGACTTCTGTGTTTACAAGTGACAGAAGAGCGGTAACAGTGAATATGGCCAACCCGGGGCCTATACAAAAGGTAGGGGCCTGGAGCTGCAGCTCCAATAGCCCCTACATTAATCTGGCCCTGAGGAGGAGGACGAGGTAGCCAACACTGCTTCTTTTCACAAATTTTAAATGAGGGTACACCCCAAAAGAGTGAGAAAGAGCAAAAATGGAACAATGGGTGGGTAAGGTCGGTATCCATTGCTATTCTGCATAAGGTACGGAAAAGTCCCGTGGGATCCATGCCTGGTTCATTTTAATGAACGTGAGCTTGTCCACATTGTCTCTGGACAGGCGGCTGCGCTTGTCTGTTATAACGCCCCCAGCCGTGCTAAATACCCGTTCAGATAATACACTGGCTGCAGGGCACGCCAGCACCTCCAAGGCGTAAAGGGCAAGCTCAGGCCATGTGCCCAATTTGGAGACCCAGAAGTTGAAGGGGGCAGACCCGTCATTCACTACATGTAGGCGTGTGCACACATACTGCTCCACCATGTTGGTAAAATGCTGCCTCCTGCTAAGACGTTCCATCTGAGCTGCTGGTGCTGCTGTTTGTTGTGGCGTGCTGACAAAGCTTTTCCACATTTCGGCCATGCTAACCCTGCCTTCTGAGGTGCTGGCGGTGCCCTGGTTGCGTTGGCGACCTCCTCCTCCTCCTCCTCTGCCTTGTGCTTCCACTGTGGCCCCGCTGTCAGATGGGAATGCCAGCAGCATGGCGTCTACCAGCGTGCGCTTGTACTCGCGCATCTTGCGATCGCGCTCCAGTGAGTGAATTAAGGACGGTACGTTGTCCTAGTAACGGGGATCCAGCAGCGTGGCCACCCAGTAATCAGCACAAGTTAGAATGTGGGCAACTCGGCGGTCGTTGTGGAGACACTGCAGCATGTAATCGCTCATGTGTGCCAGGCTGCCCAGAGGCGACGAAAGGCTGTCCTCTGTGGGAGGTGTATCGTCCGTGTCCTCTGTATCCCCCCAGCCACGCACCAGTGATGGCCATGAGCTGGCCTGGGTGCCACCCTGCTGTGAACATGGTTCCATCTCCTCCTCCAGCTCCTCCTCATCCTCCTCATCCTCCAGAACTGTGCCCCTGCTGGACAATTGCGTCCCTGGCGTTTGCGTGTGCAGGAACCCACCCTCGGAGCCCCTTGCGAATGACTGCCCTGAAAGCCTTGGAAATGTTACCTCTTCATCCTCCTCCTCCTCCTCATCCTGTGCCACATCCTCTTCCATCATCGCCCGAATTGTTTTTTCAAGGAGGCATAGAAGTGGGATAGTTAAGCTGAGAACGGCGTCATTGCCACTGGCCATGTTGGTGGAGTACTCAAAACAGCGCAACAAGGCACACAGGTCTCGCATGGAGGCCCAGTTATTGGTGGTGAAGTGGTGCTGTTCCGCAGAGCGACTCACGCGTGCGTGCTGCAGCTGAAACTCCACTATGGCCTGCTGCTGCTCGCACAGTCTTTCCAGCATGTGCAAGGTGGAGTTCCACCTTGTGGGCACGTCACATATGAGGCGGTGAGCGGGAAGGCCGAAGTTACGCTGCAGCGCTGCCAGGCGAGCAGCAGCAGGGTGAGAACGCCGAAAGTGCGCACAAACGGCCCGCACTTTCTGCAGCAGCTCTGACATATCGGGGTAGTTTTTAAGGAACCTCTGCACCACCAAATTCAGCACATGCGCCAGGCAAGGGATGTGCGTCAAACCGGCTAGGCCCAGAGCTGCTATGAGATTTCGCCCGTTATCGCACACCACCAGGCCGGGCTTGAGGCTCGCTGGCAGCAACCACTCATTTGTCTGCTGTTCCATGCTCCTCCACAACTCCTGTGCGGTGTGTGGTTTGTCCCCCAAACAGGCAAGTTGTAAAACTGCCTGCTGTCGTTTACCCCTGGCCGTGCTGAAGTTGGTGGTGAAGGTGTTACGCTGTCCGGATGAGGAGGCGGTAGAGGATGAGGAAGCGGAGTAGGAGGAGTTAGGAACAGGAGGCAAACTGAAGCGCCCTGCAATCCTCGGTGGTGGAAGGACATGCGCCAAATTGCTATCCGCCTCAGGCCCATCCGCCACTGCATTTACCCAGTGTGCCGTTAGGGAGATATAACGCCCCTGACCGTGCTTACTGGTCCACGTATCCGTAGTTAGGTGGACCTTGGCACAGATGGCGTTGCGCAGTGCACACCTGATATTTTCCCCCACTTGGTTGTGCAGGGAAGGGATGGCTTGCCTGGAAAAGTAGTGGCGGCTGGGCACGACGTACTGTGGGACAGCCACCGACATAAGGTTTTTAAAACTGTGCGTCTCCACCAGACGGAATGACAGCATTTCAAAGGCCAATAATTTTGAAATGCTGGCATTCAGGGGCAGGGATCGCGGGTGGGTAGGGGGGTACTTCCTCTTCCTCTCAAGTGTTTGGGAGATGGAAAGCTGAACGCTTCCACGGGACATTGTGGAGATGGTTGTTGGTGACCCAGGTGGTGGTGTTGCTGACAGATCGTCTGTTTGCGGGGTGGCAGGTGCCGGTATCACTACAGATGTGGCTGGAGCGGCCGAGACTGCAGCAGAAGAGGAAGCAGGATGAGCCAGAGACATTTCTTGGTTTTGAAGGTGTGTACTCCACTGCAGCTCGTGCTTTGCACTTAGATGCCTGATCATGCAGGTTGTGCTCAGGTTGAGAAGGTTTATGCCTCGCTTCAAGCTCTGATTGCACAGGGTGCAAACCACTCGTGTCCTGTCATCAGCACATTTTCTAAAGAACTTCCACGCTAGAGAACTCCTTTGAGCTGACTTTGGTGCGCTCGTTCCCTTGCTGCGTTGGGCAGTAGCGGGCGTAGTGTCTAGGGCACGGCCGCTCCGCTTCTGCACCCTGCTCCCTCTTCTGCTGTGCTGGTGGCTCTGTGCGACCACCGCCTCTTCCTCCAAACTACTCAGGTCACCTGCATGACGTTCATTCCATGTGGGGTCGAGGACCTCATCGTCCTCCACATCATCTTCCACCCAGTCTTCACCCCTGCCCTCCTTGTCGGTCTCCACAATGCTGAACGCCGCAGCAGTTGGCACCTGCGTTTCGCCATCATCGGAGACGTGCTGCGATGATCCTTGCATGTACTCATCTTGAGAAATAAGTGGTTGGGCATCGCTGCACTCAATCTCTTCCACTTCTGGGGCAGGGCTAGGTGGATGGCCCTGGGAAACCCTGCTGACAGAGTCCTCAAAAAGAATAAGAGACTGCTGTATGGCTTGGGGCTCAGACTGCTGGCCTGATTTGCAAGGGGGTGAGGTGAAAGACGGTTGGACATTGGCTGCAGGTGCCAACTCTGACCTTTCTGCAGTAGACTGGGTGGGAGACAATGTGAAGGAACTGGAGGCACTGTCAGCAGCAAACCAATCTACTATCGCCTCAACTTGTTCTGGCCTCATCACTTCTAGGGGCGTTTGATGCCCTACCAAATACTGATGCAGGTTCTGTCGCCTACTCACACTTGAGGAAGGTGTTTCACTTGTGCGTGTAGCTGGCACAGATCGACCACGTCCTCTCCTTGCAACAGGAGCTCTACCAGCAGCACCACGACCCAGGCCACGGCCCTTATTTGACGGTCTCCTCATATTTCTGTAATTTAAGATCTTGCCCTAGAAAGGTTTTTATTGAATAGCGGAATAGGAAATATGATCCAAAAAAGTGTATGTATCTCGCACGTACAAAACCACACTAGGCCCCAATTACTATTGTTTCTACCCCTAAAAGGATGGATGAGGAGTAGGAGGAGTATGGAACAGACAGCACCCTCAAATCTTCAGAAGTATGAGATGAACCCCAAAAACTTGGAAAGGTGGATCTCACACGTACCGACACAGACTATCCCGCAATTCAATTGATCCTCAAAGGTTTTTATTGAATAGCGGAATAGGAAATATGATCAAAAAAAGTGTATGTATCTCGCACGTACACAACCACACTAGGCCCCAATTACTATTGTTTGTACCCCTAAAAGGATGGATGAGGAGTAGGAGGAGGAGTATGGAACAGGCAGCACCCTCAAATCTTCAGAAGTATGAGATGAACCCCAAAAACTTGGAAAGGTGGATCTCACACGTACCGACACAGACTATCCCGCAATTCAATTGATCCTCAAAGGTTTTTATTGAATAGCGGAATAGGAAATATGATCAAAAAAAGTGTATGTATATCACACGTACACAACCACACTAGGCCCCAATTACTATTGTTTGTACCCCTAAAAGGCTAGATGAGGAGTAGGGGGGGTATGGAACAGGCAGCACCCTCAAACCTTCAGAAGTATGAGATGAACCCCAACAACTTGGAAAGGTGGATCTCTCTCACACGTACCAACACAGACTATCCCCCAATTTAACTGATCCCCAAAGGTTTTTGATTAAATAGCGGAATAGAAAATATGATCCAAAAAATGTGTATGTATATCACACGTACACAACCACACTAGGCCCCAATTACTATTGTTTGTACCCCTAAAAGGCTAGATGAGGAGTAGGGGGAGTATGGAACAGGCAGCACCCTCAAACCTTCAGAAGTATGAGATGAACCCCAACAACTTGGAAAGGTGGATCTCTCTCACACGTACCAACACAGACTATCCCCCAATTTAACTGATCCCCAAAGGTTTTTGATTAAATAGCGGAATAGAAAATATGATCCAAAAAAAGTGTATGTATATCACACGTACACAACCACACTAGGCCCCAATTACTATTGTTTGTACCCCTAAAAGGCTAGATGAGGAGTAGGGGGGGTATGGAACAGGCAGCACCCTCAAATCTTCAGAAGTATGAGATGAACCCCAAAAACTTGGAAAGGTGGATCTCTCTCACACGTACCAACACAGACTATCCCCCAATTTAACTGATCCCCAAAGGTTTTTGATTAAATAGCGGAATAGAAAATATGATCCAAAAAAAGTGTATGTATATCACACGTACACAACCACACTAGGCCCCAATTACTATTGTTTGTACCCCTAAAAGGCTAGATGAGGAGTAGGGGGGGTATGGAACAGGCAGCACCCTCAAACCTTCAGAAGTATGAGATGAACCCCAACAACTTGGAAAGGTGGATCTCTCTCACACGTACCAACACAGACTATCCCCCAATTTAACTGATCCCCAAAGGTTTTTGATTAAATAGCGGAATAGAAAATATGATCCCAAAAAAGTGTATGTATATCACACGTACACAACCACACTAGGCCCCAATTACTATTGTTTGTACCCCTAAAAGGCTAGATGAGGAGTAGGGGGGGTATGGAACAGGCAGCACCCTCAAACCTTCAGAAGTATGAGATGAACCCCAACAACTTGGAAAGGTGGATCTCTCTCACACGTACCAACACAGACTATCCCCCAATTTAACTGATCCCCAAAGGTTTTTGATTAAATAGCGGAATAGAAAATATGATCCCAAAAAAGTGTATGTATATCACACGTACACAACCACACTAGGCCCCAATTACTATTGTTTGTACCCCTAAAAGGCTAGATGAGGAGTAGGGGGGGTATGGAACAGGCAGCACCCTCAAACCTTCAGAAGTATGAGATGAACCCCAACAACTTGGAAAGGTGGATCTCTCTCACACGTACCAACACAGACTATCCCCCAATTTAACTGATCCCCAAAGGTTTTTGATTAAATAGCGGAATAGAAAATATGATCCAAAAAAAGTGTATGTATATCACACGTACACAACCACACTGGGCCCCAATTACTATTGTTTGTACCCCTAAAAGGCTAGATGAGGAGTAGGGGGAGTATGGAACAGGCAGCACCCTCAAACCTTCAGAAGTATGAGATGAACCCCAACAACTTGGAAAGGTGGATCTCTCTCACACGTACCAACACAGACTATCCCCCAATTTAACTGATCCCCAAAGGTTTTTGATTAAATAGCGGAATAGAAAATATGATCCAAAAAAAGTGTATGTATATCACACGTACACAACCACACTAGGCCCCAATTACTATTGTTTGTACCCCTAAAAGGCTAGATGAGGAGTAGGGGGGGTATGGAACAGGCAGCACCCTCAAACCTTCAGAAGTATGAGATGAACCCCAACAACTTGGAAAGGTGGATCTCTCTCACACGTACCAACACAGACTATCCCCCAATTTAACTGATCCCCAAAGGTTTTTGATTAAATAGCGGAATAGAAAATATGATCCAAAAAAAGTGTATGTATATCACACGTACACAACCACACTAGGCCCCAATTACTATTGTTTGTACCCCTAAAAGGCTAGATGAGGAGTAGGGGGAGTATGGAACAGGCAGCACCCTCAAACCTTCAGAAGTATGAGATGAACCCCAACAACTTGGAAAGGTGGATCTCTCTCACACGTACCAACACAGACTATCCCCCAATTTAACTGATCCCCAAAGGTTTTTGATTAAATAGCGGAATAGAAAATATGATCCAAAAAAAGTGTATGTATATCACACGTACACAACCACACTAGGCCCCAATTACTATTGTTTGTACCCCTAAAAGGCTAGATGAGGAGTAGGGGGAGTATGGAACAGGCAGCACCCTCAAACCTTCAGAAGTATGAGATGAACCCCAACAACTTGGAAAGGTGGATCTCTCTCACACGTACCAACACAGACTATCCCCCAATTTAACTGATCCCCAAAGGTTTTTGATTAAATAGCGGAATAGAAAATATGATCCAAAAAAAGTGTATGTATATCACACGTACACAACCACACTAGGCCCCAATTACTATTGTTTGTACCCCTAAAAGGCTAGATGAGGAGTAGGGGGGGTATGGAACAGGCAGCACCCTCAAATCTTCAGAAGTATGAGATGAACCCCAAAAACTTGGAAAGGTGGATCTCTCTCACACGTACCAACACAGACTATCCCCCAATTTAACTGATCCCCAAAGGTTTTTGATTAAATAGCAGAATAGAAAATATGATCCAAAAAAAGTGTATGTATATCACACATACACAACCACACTAGGCCCCAATTACTATTGTTTGTACCCCTAAAAGGCTAGATGAGGAGTAGGGGGGGTATGGAACAGGCAGCACCCTCAAACCTTCAGAAGTATGAGATGAACCCCAACAACTTGGAAAGGTGGATCTCTCTCACACGTACCAACACAGACTATCCCCCAATTTAACTGATCCCCAAAGGTTTTTGATTAAATAGCGGAATAGAAAATATGATCCCAAAAAAGTGTATGTATATCACACGTACACAACCACACTAGGCCCCAATTACTATTGTTTGTACCCCTAAAAGGCTAGATGAGGAGTAGGGGGGGTATGGAACAGGCAGCACCCTCAAACCTTCAGAAGTATGAGATGAACCCCAACAACTTGGAAAGGTGGATCTCTCTCACACGTACCAACACAGACTATCCCCCAATTTAACTGATCCCCAAAGGTTTTTGATTAAATAGCGGAATAGAAAATATGATCCAAAAAAAGTGTATGTATATCACACGTACACAACCACACTAGGCCCCAATTACTATTGTTTGTACCCCTAAAAGGCTAGATGAGGAGTAGGGGGGGTATGGAACAGGCAGCACCCTCAAACCTTCAGAAGTATGAGATGAACCCCAACAACTTGGAAAGGTGGATCTCTCTCACACGTACCAACACAGACTATCCCCCAATTTAACTGATCCCCAAAGGTTTTTGATTAAATAGCGGAATAGAAAATATGATCCAAAAAAAGTGTATGTATATCACACGTACACAACCACACTAGGCCCCAATTACTATTGTTTGTACCCCTAAAAGGCTAGGAGTAGGGGGAGTATGGAACAGGCAGCACCCTCAAACCTTCAGAAGTATGAGATGAACCCCAACAACTTGGAAAGGTGGATCTCTCTCACACGTACCAACACAGACTATCCCCCAATTTAACTGATCCCCAAAGGTTTTTGATTAAATAGCGGAATAGAAAATATGATCCAAAAAAAGTGTATGTATATCACACGTACACAACCACACTAGGCCCCAATTACTATTGTTTGTACCCCTAAAAGGCTAGATGAGGAGTAGGGGGAGTATGGAACAGGCAGCACCCTCAAACCTTCAGAAGTATGAGATGAACCCCAACAACTTGGAAAGGTGGATCTCTCTCACACGTACCAACACAGACTATCCCCCAATTTAACTGATCCCCAAAGGTTTTTGATTAAATAGCGGAATAGAAAATATGATCCCAAAAAAGTGTATGTATATCACACGTACACAACCACACTAGGCCCCAATTACTATTGTTTGTACCCCTAAAAGGCTAGATGAGGAGTAGGGGGGGTATGGAACAGGCAGCACCCTCAAATCTTCAGAAGTATGAGATGAACCCCAAAAACTTGGAAAGGTGGATCTCTCTCACACGTACCAACACAGACTATCCCCCAATTTAACTGATCCCCAAAGGTTTTTGATTAAATAGCAGAATAGAAAATATGATCCAAAAAAAGTGTATGTATATCACACATACACAACCACACTAGGCCCCAATTACTATTGTTTGTACCCCTAAAAGGCTAGATGAGGAGTAGGGGGGGTATGGAACAGGCAGCACCCTCAAACCTTCAGAAGTATGAGATGAACCCCAACAACTTGGAAAGGTGGATCTCTCTCACACGTACCAACACAGACTATCCCCCAATTTAACTGATCCCCAAAAGTTTTTGATTAAATAGCGGAATAGAAAATATGATCCCAAAAAAGTGTATGTATATCACACGTACACAACCACACTAGGCCCCAATTACTATTGTTTGTACCCCTAAAAGGCTAGATGAGGAGTAGGGGGGGTATGGAACAGGCAGCACCCTCAAACCTTCAGAAGTATGAGATGAACCCCAACAACTTGGAAAGGTGGATCTCTCTCACACGTACCAACACAGACTATCCCCCAATTTAACTGATCCCCAAAGGTTTTTGATTAAATAGCGGAATAGAAAATATGATCCAAAAAAAGTGTATGTATATCACACGTACACAACCACACTGGGCCCCAATTACTATTGTTTGTACCCCTAAAAGGCTAGATGAGGAGTAGGGGGAGTATGGAACAGGCAGCACCCTCAAACCTTCAGAAGTATGAGATGAACCCCAACAACTTGGAAAGGTGGATCTCTCTCACACGTACCAACACAGACTATCCCCCAATTTAACTGATCCCCAAAGGTTTTTGATTAAATAGCGGAATAGAAAATATGATCCAAAAAAAGTGTATGTATATCACACGTACACAACCACACTAGGCCCCAATTACTATTGTTTGTACCCCTAAAAGGCTAGATGAGGAGTAGGGGGGGTATGGAACAGGCAGCACCCTCAAACCTTCAGAAGTATGAGATGAACCCCAACAACTTGGAAAGGTGGATCTCTCTCACACGTACCAACACAGACTATCCCCCAATTTAACTGATCCCCAAAGGTTTTTGATTAAATAGCGGAATAGAAAATATGATCCAAAAAAAGTGTATGTATATCACACGTACACAACCACACTAGGCCCCAATTACTATTGTTTGTACCCCTAAAAGGCTAGGAGTAGGGGGAGTATGGAACAGGCAGCACCCTCAAACCTTCAGAAGTATGAGATGAACCCCAACAACTTGGAAAGGTGGATCTCTCTCACACGTACCAACACAGACTATCCCCCAATTTAACTGATCCCCAAAGGTTTTTGATTAAATAGCGGAATAGAAAATATGATCCAAAAAAAGTGTATGTATATCACACGTACACAACCACACTAGGCCCCAATTACTATTGTTTGTACCCCTAAAAGGCTAGATGAGGAGTAGGGGGAGTATGGAACAGGCAGCACCCTCAAACCTTCAGAAGTATGAGATGAACCCCAACAACTTGGAAAGGTGGATCTCTCTCACACGTACCAACACAGACTATCCCCCAATTTAACTGATCCCCAAAGGTTTTTGATTAAATAGCGGAATAGAAAATATGATCCAAAAAAAGTGTATGTATATCACACGTACACAACCACACTAGGCCCCAATTACTATTGTTTGTACCCCTAAAAGGCTAGATGAGGAGTAGGGGGAGTATGGAACAGGCAGCACCCTCAAACCTTCAGAAGTATGAGATGAACCCCAACAACTTGGAAAGGTGGATCTCTCTCACACGTACCAACACAGACTATCCCCCAATTTAACTGATCCCCAAAGGTTTTTGATTAAATAGCGGAATAGAAAATTTGATCCAAAAAAAGTGTATGTATATCACACGTACACAACCACACTAGGCCCCAATTACTATTGTTTGTACCCCTAAAAGGCTAGATGAGGAGTAGGGGGAGTATGGAACAGGCAGCACCCTCAAATCTTCAGAAGTATGAGATTGTGTTCACTGTACCCCACAAAGATTGAGTTCACTGCACCCCACAATGATTGTGTTCACTGCACCCCACAAAGATTGTGTTCACTGCACCTCACAAAGATTGTGTTCACTGTACCCCCCAAAGATTGTGTTCACTGCACCCCACAAAGATTCTGTTCACTGTACCCCACAAAGATTGTGTTCACTGCACCCTAAAAGGATGTTGTTCACTGCACCCCACAAAGATTGTGTTCACTGCACCCTAAAAGGATGTTGTTCACTGCACCCCAAAAAGATTGTGTTCACTGTACCCCCCCAAAGATTGTGTTCACTGCACCCCACAAAGATTGTGTTCACTGCACCCCAAAAAGATTGTGTTCACTGTACCCCCCAAAGATTGTGTTCACTGCACCCCAAAAAGATTGTGTTCACTGTACCCCCCAAAGATTGTGTTCACTGCACCCCACAAAGATTCTGTTCACTGTACCCCACAAAGATTGTGTTCACTGCACCCCAAAAAGATTGTGTTCACTGTACCCCCCCAAAGATTGTGTTCACTGCACCCCACAAAGATTATGTTCACTGCACCCCACAAAGGATTTTGTTCACTGCACCCCAAAAAGATTGTGTTCACTGCACCCCAAAAAGGATTTTGATCACTGCACCCCAAAAAGGATGTTGTTCACTGCACCCCAAAAATGATTTTGTTCACTCCACCCCAAAAAGATTGTGTTCACTGCACCCCACAAAGATTGTGTTCACTGCACCCCAAAAAGATTGTGTTCACTGTACCCCCCAAAGATTGTGTTCACTGCACCCCACAAAGATTCTGTTCACTGTACCCCACAAAGATTGTGTTCACTGCACCCCAAAAAGATTGTGTTCACTGCACCCCAAAAAGGATGTTGTTCACTGCACCCCAAAAAGGATGTTGTTCACTCCACCCCAAAAAGATTGTGTTCACTGCACCCCACAAAGATTGTGTTCACTGCACCCCAAAAAGATTGTGTTCACTGCACCCCAAAAATGATTTTGTTCACTGCACCCCAAAAAGGATTTTGTTCACTGCACCCCAAAAAGGATGTTGTTCACTCCACCCCAAAAAGATTGTGTTCACTGCACCCCAAAAAGATTGTGTTCACTGCACCCCACAAAGGATTTTGTTCACTGCACCCCAAAAAGATTGTGTTCACTGCACCCCAAAAAGGATGTTGTTCACTGCACCCCAAAAAGGATTTTGTTCACTGCACCCCAAAAAGATTGTGTTCACTGCACCCCACAAAGGATTTTGTTCACTGCACCCCACAAAGATTGTGTTCACTGCACACCAAAAAGGATTGTGTTCACTGCACCCCAAAAAGATTTTGTTCACTGCACCCCAAAAAGATTGTGTTCACTGCAGCCCAAAAAGATTGTGTTCACTGCAGCCCAAAAAGATTGTGTTCACTGCAGCCCAAAAAGATTGTGTTCACTGCAGCTCACACACAGAAAAATGGATGTGGATCACTGACACCTGCCTATCTCCAATCCCACACCACACAGCAATATCGATTGTAGTTTGTAGAACACAGTTTCCCTAAAATTCAGCAGACTCTGTCCCTAACAGGATTGAGAAGAGATCGTAGATCAGGATTGAGTGCAGATTCACCCCACCCCCCACACAGCAATATCGATTGTAGTTTGTAGAAGACACTGACCCTATAATTCAGCAGACTCTATCCCTAAAATGCCTACAACTCGCCCTGCCTAAACACTCCGACCTGTCCCTCAATTCTATCCGGACACAAATGGTTTTTTCCTGCCTATCTTTCCCTAATCAGCAGCCAGCACATTGATGTGTGCTCTGTCCCTTAGCTAAGCAGCAGAATGACGCTGCTGCGGCGGCTGCCTCGAACTTATAAAGACTTGGTCACATGCTTCAGACGGCCAATCACAGCTACTAAGACATTTGCAGGCATGGCTGGGATGGCTTAAGGCACACCAGTTAAACGATTGTTGATTGGCTGTTGAAAGCCCGCCATGAAAAGAGCGCCAAAGCATGCAAAACCCAGAAATAAAACGACCGAACACGGATTTTTACCCGAACATACAGTAAAGTGTCCGTGTCCGTGTTCGGGTAAAAAAAATCCAATTATTCGGTACGAACACGAATAATACAGTCCGTGTTCGCTCAACACTATTAACAACACCTCTTGCTGGCATCACATCACTTGCATGTGTAGTACATTTTTTTAAATATATATATATATATATATTTTTTTTTTTTTTTTTTTGTTGTTCCAAATGCTTTATTAGACAAATGCGTATACAACATAATGGAAGATAGAAACGTAACAATGTGTTAGGTACAAAAGATAGCAAACGTCAAAAACATTTTCACTCCATATGTCTGTTGCTGTTTGGTCTGATAGAATCCTGTGTGAAAGTGAGTATGTTTATATGGTATCTGACACGTATGCATCTTTTGTCTCTTTCTAAACCTAAGGTAGTGGTGGTAAAATGAAGAAGGAAAGGAAGACAGGAGCGAATAGGGAGAGATAAAAGGAGAGGGGGGGGGAGGTGAGGTATGTATGAGGAGGATTATGTGGATAGAGGGGCTATGATCACAAGGGACATTGAGAAGGAAAGAGAATGTCAGGCATGGCCGAAGAAAGGAAAGGGGATTAGGGAGGACGGGGAGACAGAAGAGGATTGGGGGGTCTGTCTTTCTCCCTCGTCATCTAATAGAGGTAGATGGATGAAATTAGGGAAGGTATTTAAGGTAATTATCTGTTGTGGTAAAGTGTTGCCAACAGGACCAGACCTTCTTGAATTTAGAAGGAGTGTCTTTTGCTTGGTGAATGAGTTCCTCCATTTCAGCAATCTTCTGTATGCGCTTGAACTATTCTGTTATTGTGGGAGGATAAGGAGAGCGCCAGTGAAGAGGGATGCATAGCTTGGCTGCATTTACCAAATGCATGGCTAGAGAGCCAAAATATTCAGCTTTCGGGGTGGAGGAGTGGTGTAAAAGATATTGTGCTGGCGTGTAGTCTAGTTGGAGGGTAGTTATTTGACATATGGTCTGGTGAATTTCTTTCCAGAATGGTTGGATCAGAGGGCAAGACCACCATATATGTAGGAGTGATTCCAGATCTTTGTTACATTGCTGCTAACAGTGTGGGGGTACCATGGGAGAGAATTTGTGTATCCTGAGTGGTGTCCTGTACCAAATGGAAACATTTTTTTGGCCATTTTCTTGTGTTAGTACATTAACTGATCCCTTATGGATACATGTGTAGATTTGTTCCCAGTCAAGGTCTGAAAGATTTATAGATAGCTCTTGTTCCCATCTGCGGCTAGTTATATTGGATCTGGGGCGATATTCGGAGAATAACGTATATGTCAGAGATTCGGTGTCTTTGCGGTTCTGTTTTTAAGCATAGTGTTTTCGAAGGTTGTGTGTTGGTGGGACCATTCAGAAAGCAGATGAGGGCTATTCAGGAAGTGTCTAATTTGCGTGTACGTCCAGAACGAGAAAGAAAGTGTTGTCATCCATGATGAAAGTAAAGGTAAAGAAAGAAATCAGCCTCTGCCAAATAAATGCTCTGCTCGTACAGAGGGCTACTTCCAGTTTTCCAAAAGGAAAGAGTCTGACATGCCTGGGGGAAAGCTGGGTTAAGACGGATGGGGTCCAGGAAGATGAAAGTCTAAATTTGCGACAAGCTTCTTGGAAGGCTAGGAGTGGGTTCTTCATGGGGGGGTGGAAAGGATTTATCCAAAGTATTTGGTGGAGGTGTGGTGGGGACATGTCCTGTTACAGTTGGACCCATCCTCTTGATAATTGATAGGCCAAGTGATATTTGTTGATGTCAGGAAGACCTCTGCCTGCTATCAGTTTAGAATTGTCAGTCTGTCATAGTTTAATCTAGGGTGTGCTGTACCACATAGGAAGTTTAGAAATAAAGAAAGGTTGGGACTTTGTGTGAGAGACATGACATGACAAGGCTGGAAGGGCAAAAATACCACATTTATTGATACATGCAAAAAATGTGTAAACAAGATATATAAGAATACAAACATGATATGTAAATTATATAAAAACTGAGATAGTAAAAAAGCCGATACATTTAGTAATGATATGGGTCTGTAGTTTGTGACTAACGAGGGGTATTTTCTAGGTTTGGGAATCACTGTTAAATGAAATTTTTTTTAATATTATTGCTTGGCTTTATTATAGCACCAGCAACACACCAATACAATGTTGCCAACCATCAGTAAAGTTATGGACAGTTTGTAAAAAACACACCTGGATTTTTCCCATTCGTAAATGTCTATACAGGTCAGCTGTCCCTCTGCATTTTCATGAAATCACTGTATTTGATTCATACATCCACAGTTGGAAAACACCCCCTAGGCTCACATTTAACCCTTTGATTGCCCATGGGTTAACCCTTTCCCTGCCAGTGTCATTATTACAGTATACATATTTTTAGCACTGATTATTGTAGTAATGTCACTGGTCCTCCCAAAAGTGTTAAAAATGTCAGTTAGGGGTCCGATCTGTCTGCCGCAATGTCGCAGGCCCGCTAAAAATTGCTGACTGCCGCCATTACTAGTAAAAAAATAAATACATAAAAAATGACATAAATCTTTCCCCTAGTTTGCAAACGCGATAACTTTTGCGCAAACCAATCAAAATACGCTTATTGGGATTTTTTCTTATCACAAATATGAAGCAGAATACAAATTGGCCTAAAATGATGAAAAAATTTGATTTTTACATTTGGGGGGGGGGGGGTATATATAGTGCAGAAAATGAAAAATATATGTATTTTTTTCTGAATTGTCACTTTTTTTGTTTATAGCACAAAAAAACAGAATTTTTGTAAAATCTTACCTGTAAAATTCCTTTCTCTGAATCCTCCGACAGTCGACTCCTACGGAGCAAAGGTCAATTACCCCATTGTGACGAATATGAAGAGGCGGCGACTGTCGGAGGACGTAAGAGAAATAAAAATTACACAGGTGATCAAATACCATCAAAAGAAAGCTCTATTTGTGTAAAAACAGGCATCAATTTTATTTGGGCACAGTGTCGCACGATCTTGAAATTGTCAGTTAAAATAACGCAGTGCCAAAACGCAAAAAATGGCCTGGTCAATAAGGGGGAAAATCTTCCGATCCTGAAGTGGTTAAACACCTTCTCACACGACCTATAATAAAATGGTGGCCAGGCAGGACATTTGCCATTCTGGGTGGACGTCATATGACGTCCTCCCCAGAATGCGCTTGTATAAAAAAATAAAAAAAAATTATAAATATATGTAATAAAAAAGAAAATAAAATATTAAGAAAATTTTTTTTTTCTTTTTTTACATATTGTCACCATTCAGTTTTACTGATCTCCGTTACACCAGTTACATGATGATGCTGTACTGCTATGGTGAAAGTATTTAAAATTATTTTTTTTTTTTTTAAAGTATCATTTTTTTTTTTTTAATGTTTCAAATAATTGTGACAAACAAATACAACTTAAAACGTGTCATGCCTCTTACTAAATACCTTGGATTTTCTACATTCCCAAAAGGGGTCATTTGGGGGGTATTTGTACTGTCCGGGCATTTGCGTGCATTGATTGATTGATCATTACAACAGGATTAATTGATTTTTAGATATACTGTATATACCATAGTTTGTGGACTCTTTAACTTTCCAGAAAACTAAATAATATACACTGATTTAGGTTATTTTCACCAAAGAAATGTGGCATAATCCTTTTTAGCCAAAATTTATGAACAATGATTTTTCTTTTGCAAAAATGTTATAACAGAAATAAAAAAAAAAAATGTGCTTTTGTTCTAAATATTTGTTCTTTTTTCATTTATTTAAAAAAAGTGTTGATTAAATACCACCAAAAGAAAACTATATTTGTGTGAAAAAAATGATTAAAAATGTAATATGGGTACAGTGTTGCATGACTGCTCAATTGTCATTCAAAGTGCGACAGCGCTAACAGCGCTAACAGCGCTGACGGCGCTGACAGCAGAAAACTGGCATAGTCACGAAGGGGATGAAAGTGCCTAGTATTGAAGTGGTTAAAAAGAATACCTAAGCCACTTTGTTAACAGGACCCACAACTGCCATTTTTTGTTTTTGTTTTTTTTGACAAATCAAGATTTTATTGTATTTATGTTACTATCAAAAAGAACCAAATTTATTGGGTTTATTGAATGGGTGTGCGGTCTTTAAACACTTTTACTAAATACTATACATCCACCCCCATTTTTTTACACCTCAAAGAAAAAAATGAAAACAAAAAATGAAAAACAAGTTCCCCAAAAATATAAAACATAAAGGGGATCCGGCAGCCAAACAGCTTCCAAAGCTACCTGAAAAAGTACTCTGGGAGATCTCCTCAATCTGCTATAGCAGAATGAAAACACACGGTCTCAATATAAATGAGGATGTTTTCAGCAATGACCACCATCATGTAACTGTCTATGCATAACACTCTGAAAAGCTCTGCCTAATCTGCTGTAACACTTCAAAATAAACTCTGTAAGTGTCTGTGACAGCAAATAAAAATAGAGACGCATGTTTTCAGCTATCAGTACTTGTTTCTAACTGTCCCTGTTAAAATTCTCAAATATTTCCCTAAGCCGATAGACAGGTGTAGAACACACTGTGTGTCTATGACTGCATGTAAACATAGCCAGAGTTGTTTTTTTTTTTATTAATGAGCACTGAGTACCAGCATGGGCACCTATCTTTCCCTGCCTTCTGTGAGCTTTCGCTAACTACTCCATATCTGTTACAACTCACAATGGTCAAAGACTCTCGAGAACCCTAGCTTTTATAGGGAGGGGGCTGGCACATTGGATAACCTCCATGATTGACCCTTCCAAGCCACCTGACCAAGGTTCAGAGGCCAATGGGATTAGTGGTCAACCCAAACTCAAAGCTTGTCCCTAGTACTGGCTAGCAAAACAGCAAAAGGATAGGTGAAGGGCCTAAGATTTGCAGTGATGTTAACCAAACAATAAACATTTTTTTGAATATCCTGTCGAAAAACTTACCATTTGGGTTGTGATCTTGGCCTAATTGTGAATGTTGGGAAAATACCTGAATTGTGGTTAAAATTGGCATCAAACAGCCTGACCTTGTCACTAAATGTGACGTGCCTTGGCTGGCTAACTACCACTCCTAGCTCACATGTGAACCTAGGCCATGGCCTATGGGGCCTAGGTGGTAATATAGACCTGCAAACAGCCTGAGCTTGAAGCCACCCCAGTGACTGAGGAGGTCTTGCCAGTAAAAATTAAGGCTTGAACCTAAATAGACTAGTCTCTATATTTTACTTTTCCTTGAGGGATTTACAGGGTTTTAGTAAAAGTAATTTGATATAATTTGATTTGCTCACTAGAAAAGGTATGTGGTTAGGCATATTATATGGTCCTGGCAAAACAGGAGGGAATCATTATATCTTAAAAGTGATCTGGACAGTATTTAAATAGTAACTCAACTTTCGAGGGGAAAAAAATAACAAATGAAAGAAATACTATGTGGGCAGGGCTTACTGTGCCCAAATGGGGACCCGGAGTGCTTGCTAGTGCCCCCAAAAGGCAGACTGAGGCTGTCAAACAACATAAGGCTGGCATTTAAGGCAGAACTCCAACTAAAACATGATACTTCTCCACAAGTATACATAATTAACTCCTTGTAATCTGTGGCCCAACTCTTTACAGTGTTCAGTCCAAATATCAGTTCCTTATTACATTCAATGGAAACTGTAGAACAGTTCTTCAATATACATCTTGTTTTGACTGTTCATTTGTTACACCTAGAAATCTTCAATAAAGAATGTTTACAGTTATTCAATTTGGCCTTGTCTGAAGTTACTTAAGGATGACCTTCGGGGTGCATGCATGTATGGCATATCACAAAGAACAGGGTTTGAATAGGGGACAAGACAAGATAGAAATGATACAGTACAAAGGTCTAATGTGCAGTGGGCTATAATGCCACTGCCTCTTCTCTCTGTATTGTGCAGCATTTCTGAACCTCTACAGCTGAGCCTGTACCGGACTCCACCAGCCCAGTAACCAATCACCTAACTTATAGTGACATTGATTCATATATTTTACTTGAATACTAGGAAGCTGAACTGTTATACATAACTTTTTCTTATTAATTTCTAAGACCTTACCCTATCTTTTGTGACTTCCAAGCTGAGTCCCTAGGATGACCCGTGCTGTGATGACCCAGTATTGGGGGTTCCAATCACTAGGGAAGGAGCCTAAGACCACAAACTCCTTCACTACCAGTGCCTTCCATCACCTTTGCCAAAGTCGCCATTTTCCTTACTGGCTGGGTGCATATGCATATAGACAGGTAAGATAGTCATTAGCAGTGGCAATATAGTGCTCTCTGAATAGCTACACTGCACATTAGACCTTTGTACTGCAACTTCTCTTTCTTGTTTTGTCCCCTATTCCAGCCCTGTTCTTAGTGATATGCCATACATGCATGCACCCTTTCAAGGTTGTCCTCAAGTAACTTCAGACAAGCCCAAATTGAATAACTGTAGACATTCTTTATTGAAGATTTTTAGGTGTAACAAATGAACAGTCAACACAAGATGTCTTCAATATACAACCCTGTACATGATCTTCCAAGTGCCCTCTAGCAAGTATCCTGGTGCCCCTAAGTGCCACTTTGAAGTGGTCACACCTTGAATAGGTGAGTGAGTCCCTTAGTCCTTGGTAAGCAAGAGTCCATACCCTGGAACCCCAACCGGAGTCCCGCAAGGGGTGGTCTAGCGCAACAGTTCACATTTTTAGCAAAATTTTTTCCTTTAAAGTTTTACTAAACCCATTACCCTGCATTCACCATATCTGGTCTCCCATAGTACACAGATCATGGAAATGCATTTGTTTTAGTAAATAAAAACTGCTAAATACCTTTTCTCATCAGCAGTATATAGCAATCTTGTGACTTCTATCAGTTCCTGGTTAAAGCTTGTAGGAGGAGTTTTCATACTGCACTGAGCTGTCCTATCAGGATCCAGGACCCCTGTGCCTCTGTCTGGACAGTGCCGATTGCCCCTTTGCTGATCACATGCACTCTCCCAAGAAAAAAAAAAAAACTCTCTAGCAATACACACTAAACTGATCATGTGCAGCCTGACTCCAAAGGTTCTGTCTTATCCGGACATGTTCTGGAGTCAGTTGAAGAAGAGGAGGATCTGTGCATACTGGATCAAACAGATTTACATAATTCATACGTTCATTCATAAAGATTCATTCAGATTTACACAATGGGGATAGTTAACCAATTAGGTTCCACAGTAAGTATATCAAGCATGCTTTACTGTACATATAGATGTATTTTACTGTTGAGGGTTTAGTAACACTTTAAGTGGAGAGACCTGGAACCAAACCTCTGGCTGTCTTACTAGATACAGCACCCCCAAGGGGAAACCGAGAGGTGGTTCCCTCTCTTTTTTATATGTTTGTGCCAGTAGAGAACAGTATTTCCTCAAAAGCATGGAAAAACCTAACCAGCCATGTTATCCATTACCTCCCAAGGAATACCACCTCAGGCAGACAAACATAAGTTAGCAATGCAAATATAATCAGAAAAATACTTAGAATATTCAGTTATACAAAGACATGTAAAAAAGTAGCCAAAACTACAATGAATAAAACATATGGAATAAACACACAACACAGAACAAAAACCCTGGATGAAACTGCTTACAAGCACATGCAATTGGTACACAAGGCATACTGTAATTGAATGCTAAAATGTTAAATATTACCTTTCTTTCTCAATCTGCAGCACTAACTGAAAATTTCAATACAAAATACTGTAAATTTCAATACAAATGGCAACCTGGAGGCTTTCCGTACACCATTGATGTTCAGAATACCCCTAGACATGTCACTTTCTGCTTGTGTGATTGGCTCACAGATTTTACCAGGAGTCCACAGTAAGATACAAGTCAGATTTTAGGCATCCTCTGTAATAAACATTTTGTTTTTGGCGAGATACATCCAAAGGGTTCGTCACTTCTAAAGGGATGTATACCTTGCAACCTTCCTCATTAGAGCCCTGGAAGTGCATCAGCTGAATAATAATAACCATAATGAAAAAGGCACTTCCATTCTGATTCACTCTGAAGACAACTAACAGCTTTTTTCTTCTGAACAGAAAAGGGTAGGAATCTGCAACAACTTTTGTTAAAATCCTTGCAAAGTATATTGATCACCCAAAGGGGATTGTTTTTGTCTCAGCAAAATGGGAGTTACTCTTTGAAGAATGTCATCTTGGTGCTACCATAATTGTTATCAGCAGGTAAACAAGCTGGACTATGGATGTATGGGTTAAGTTCAAGTAGTATGATATGTTAACACACATTAAAAAGTTTTAAAGAGGTGCCAGTTATGCGATTATATGCATTAAATGTTTGTGGGATCAATGGTTTCTAAAGGTGTCCATAAACATTAGATGGCAAGCATGTAGCTAGCTACCAACAGACTCTGACATCTGACAGATGAGGCTAATCTGAGGTCATAGAGATTGGACAAAAAAAAAAAAAAACTATTGCAGTGTCTCTTACCCCCCCCCCCCCCCCCATACTCATAAACCTCATCCTGAATGGTCACCTAGTACACGTTTTGGAATGCATTGCCTGGCACAGTGGTCTGATGGCATTTGGACTATGCCTGCATTTCTGACTGCTCTCTGGGGCTAATAGCTAGCTTAACACTGGAATATACTCAATTCTATATCTGGTGGCTTGGGGGTGAATTTCTGGAAAACAAACCTGATCAGGACTACATTTTCATCTGGCATAGAAGACCTTTACCTCTAGACAGGTGAAGGGACAGCTTTTCCCTGTTCAGGCATTTGTCAAATATATTACTGCCACCATCAGTAAAACTACAGTTATCTCATATACTGTATTTTTTGTTGTCACATCTTCACAATATTTTTAGTTAGGTTAGGATCAGTTAACCACTTGCCGACCACGCTAAAGCCAAATGACACCTACAGCGCGGCCGTCCAGTTCTGGGAAGGTGTTTATTCATGTCCTCCCAGAACCGTGCCCCCTCCCATCTGCTGTGGTGTGCACTCGGCACACTCTGTGATTGTTATGTCTGATCACAGATTGGGGTAAAGGGCCAATCACAGTGGCCCTTTACAATGTAATCAGCTGTGTCCAATCACAACTGGCCACGCTTTCACAGTGTGAGGAGAGGAGAGAGCCAGTAACTGGCAAGTGTGAAACGGGACATCTACACTGATAATCAGGGCTCAAATCATCAGTGTCCTTATGATCAGTGCAGTCCAAACAGTGGCCATCAGTGCTGCCAATCAGTGCTCATCAGTGTTTCCAATCAGTGCAATCAGTATTGCCCATCAGTGCCCATCAATGCATCCTATCAGTGCCCATCAGTGCCACCTATCAGTGCCCATCAGTGCAGCCTATCAGTGCCCTTCAGTGCTGCCTATTAGTACTGAATATCAGTCCAGCCTCATCAGTGCCTCCTTGTCAGTTTCCACCAGTGCTGCCTCATTAGTGTCCATCACTGCAGCCTATCAGTGCCCATTAGTGTTAGCTATTAGTGCCCATAAGGGCAGCCTCATCAGTGCACATCAGTGAAGGAGAAAAATTACCTGTTTCCAATATTACGTTAGCAAAAATAAAACAGTTGTGATTAAATTCCACTAAAAGAAAGCTCCATTTGTGTGAAAAAAAATGATACAAATTTCATATGGGTAATGTGTTGCATGACCGCACAAATTGTCATTCAAACTTTGACAGCACTGAAAGCTGAAAATTGGCCTGGGCAGGGAGGGGGTTAAGGTGCCCATTAGGCAAGTTGTTAGGTAAATGTGCTTCATAACAGTGATGACCCTAGCATAGGGTTGTTGCATGAGATGCCAAGGTTTGAGTGCCTTAAGGTCCCAGTGATGGAAATCCAGCACTGTACCTGCCTATTGTAAGTATATCAGACTGATACAATCTGGAAGCCTGCACAATCCTCATACATGCTGCCTCCTATGTATGGAGTTGCAGGGTCATTCTATTAATTAAGCAAGCTTGCCGTAGGCAGTCATTCTTCTTATTCCCCCACATACAAAATACTTTTTCTAGCATGTTAATGATGATGGCACACACAGGAGTGGTGATTTACTAAAGCAAACTTGTAATTATTTTTCTTTTAGCAGGGCATTGGGTATACTTTTTATGTACTCTTAAAAGTCCAATCCTTTGCACTAAAGTGTTGCAATAACTGTCTTTATTTAAAAATCTCTCCCAGGCGGCACCCAAGCCCAGATGGGACACTCACAATAGAAGAATATTCTTGTAGGACATCTAGCAGTCAGGGACAAAAACTTAGGAGACCCTGTTGCTCAGCCTCTAACTAATAACTGCTGTTCATGCCTGTTTTCCTGGTATTGGCTGAGGAGCTTTGTCTCTACAACTCCATTCACACTAGTGTGATTTTAGATGCGACTTGAGTTGCACTGATTCGCATGGCAATGGAAAATACATTGAGGTGGATTTATTAAAGGCAAATATACTGTGCACTGCAAGTGCATTTGCTCTAAATCTAAATGGAAGCTCTGCTAATTTCTATAATCCAATCATGTATAGTACATGCAAAAATGCTGTTTTTTTATTTTCCTTGCATGTGATTGAGTATTATTTAAAAGTTAAGCTTTACCTCATTTACTAAGCTCTGGAGCAAGTGCACTTGCAGTGCATATTATATTATTTTTTTAGTAAATAAACCCCATTGTTTTCAAATATGTCCCTTCTCATCAATGCAAATCAGTACAGCGCAATTTTGGAAAAGATTTCTGTAGTACTTCGGTGTGATTCCTGAACGATTTTAGCCCCATAGAATATGCAAACCACTTCAAAGTAGCATCCAAGTTGCACTACATAATTGCACTAAAAGTGAGATCAAGATCTGATTGCAGAAATTTGAACCTAGCCTACGGGTACCATCTCCAGGAAATAGAGATCCATTCAGAGTCATTGGCAGACACTACTACCTACAAGAATTTAACTCTTTCTGTTCTTGCCACCTTTTACATCTGACTAAGCTGTAGTTAAAGCAGAGCTTCACCCAAAAGGGGAGGCTCCACTTGTTTGCAATCTCCTCCTCCACTGCCACCTGTGGCACTTTATGGGGGGGAAGCAGGTACCTGGTACCCACACTCACTTCCTGGTAACATAGCCATGCAGCGATCTGAGTCATTTCCGGCCCCTCTTTTCCCCCCACTGCCTTCTAGGACACACACAGGTCCCAGAAGATAGCGGGAGCATTCAGAAAGTGCGGCACGACTTGAGCATGTCCAGTAGGAAACAGGCTGTGAAGCTACAAGGCTTCACTTCCTGTTTCCCCTACTACAGATGACGACGCCTGCACCCGGAGTCAATTAATGAATCAGCTAGGGGTACCGACATTGCAGGATCCCTGGACAGTTAAGTGACCTTATATTGAAAGTCAACAGCTAAAGTACTTGTAGCTGCTGACTTTAATTTATTTATATATATATATATATATTTTTTTTTTTTACAGACTAGAACTCTTCTTTTAATTATTAATCACTTCAGCCTGTGATAAAATACAACAGTGAATAGCTGATGGGATTACTTATCATGTGTGTGGTACCAGCACAGCAAAGGCCATATTGCTAACCCCAGGACCCTGCATTCATATATCTGATCTCCCACAGTATACAGGGCATGAAATTACAACTATTTTAGTAAATATAAACTGCTAAATATCTTTTCTCATTAGCAATATACACTATAGCAGTGTTGTGACTGCTATCAGTGTATGGTTAAAGCTTGTAGGAGGAGTTTTCATTCTATTATTACTGTCCTATGAGGCTGCAGAACTGGATCCTCTCTCTGGACAGTTCTGATTGGTCCTGGTGCTGATCACATGCACCCCCCCCCCACCAAAAAAAATAAACTCTCTAGCAATACACACCAAGCTGAGCATGTGCAGAGTGCCACCAAGGCTATCTGAAGATAAATTGGGGACTGTGTAAGAGGAAGAGGATCAGAGAAGACAAAGCCTTTTAACACAATGCACAGGATTAACCCCTTAGGTTACACAGTGAGTATAACAATCATGCTTTACTGCTTATACAGACTGATTTTACTATTCTGGGCTTAGTAACACTTTAAGATGAAAAACTTGGACAACTGGCCGCAGGAGGCCTTTCTTCACTCACATAAAAGACCCTTGTTGAGCTTCTACTCTTTGCTTGACTTTTGACTAGATTCCATTGCATGTTGCTGTGGAGCTAACAAGCGGACGAAGGAGCTAATGAGATAACAACAAGTTGACTCTTGAAAATTGTTCCTTCACTTCAAAGTGAATCTTTGTGTCGGATAAGTGCTGTTTGCTGATGTCACATCCAATTATGAGAGATGCGAAACTTGCAAAGATACTTAGGAGTTGTCAGCTGAAGAAGACTGCTGGGAATAATCTAGATAAATGCTATACTTGCTGGAAGGCACCAGAAAAGAAAAGGTCTGCTAATGAACTTTGTAACAAAGAAAGGGTATAAGTGAGTAATAAAGCTTTTATGTGGTTTGAGGCACAATCTAGAGGACTCTGCTCTTCAAAGAGTGACCAAGTGGGCATATCTGAAAATAATGCAATCCTGCAAACGTCTGTATATCAAAGTAGGCCTGCTAGATGTCTCTTGTAAACTATAAGTGGCACCATTTTATCTCCCAGATGATGGGTAAAGGAGTGCCAATTTATATATGCATCAAGTGCTTTAAATTGCCAGTTAAAGGGAAACGATTTGTGACATGATTAGGTTTTTTATTGCCATCTCTGTTCCCATTAAGGGGACATCCCCCTATTTTTTGTCAGCAAGGAAGTTTCTCTTAATACGTTGGTAACGCATTACATAAGTCTTTAAGAGTTGCTAAGCTAAAATTACAAAACCTGCACATATTTATTTATATTTAATATACTTGTACAGCCAGCCATATTAGCAATATTAATTAGGAGGTATAACTGATCGTATTAGAAATTACTGCCATACTTTTTTGCGTTCTGCCCTAGCTGCTTTGGTTTTTAAAACATAGTCACCCACCACATAGTCACCCTCCAAAAAGTGCTTTTATTTCAGTTAGGATCTCCTAAACCCTAAGTGACTCCTGGATGTCTGTTTGTGATTTAGCCAATTCACCCCACATGCAGTCTAGTGTTGTTTTTTTTTTCTGCATAAAAAAACTCATGGAAAGTAGTTTATATGGTTTCCAATGACATAGTTCACACCAGTGCAGTCAGTTCCAGCGCTTTCCAGTTTCGGAAACAAAAGTAGAACATGCTGCATTTTTCCTGCACTGGACTGTACTGGAAGGCTGTAAAACCCATTAAAAACACACTGGAATTCACTGGAACGCATAAAAAAAAAAAAGTAGTGAAAAAAAAAGCAAGAAAAAAAAAAGAAAAAAACATCTGGAATGCATAGGAAATGCATCAAAAATACATCGGTACACACCAAAAACACGTTAAAAACGAACATGCAGAAATGCATCCGGAACAGATCTGGAGTGCGTTTTTGTGGTATAAATCCATCAAGCAATCCATCATAGTTATGGGCCAACAGTAACACAAAAGAGGCGGTAGAGTACAAACCATAGACAGTGACAATTATAGTTAGTTGCCATTTCTTTAACAGTTTGATCTCAGTTTTAGATGTCTCCAGGTGCTCTGCAGAAGACCTAAGCCAACATGAAGGCACCTAAACTATTTGGGGCATTACTTTAAAAATTTTGAAGAGACACGTAGACAAAATTGCTTTGCATTTGTCTAACATTAAAATAGATGTAAATCTTAACTGTACTGATATTTTGTTTGCTATGGCATCATACACAATTTCCATGTTTTATCTTTTAGCCCTGTTTTACCTTTTAGCCCTCCAGTCAAAGATCCCAAGCACATGTGCCCTTGGCATTTATACAGTCACCCAGCATGGACTGAGGCACTTTCCTCAGCCAATCACCAGGGCTTGCCTGTGCCCTCACTTGTCAGGTTTCCTCCCACTGTCTAATATACCTCCCTATTCGACCAGTGTAAAACATTCAGACAAGCTGAGCTGCACCCGAGAACCAAGAGCAGACCCTACCAATGGATCCTGCTCCCTGGTAGTCAGGGCGCACTTTAAATGTATCTGCTAATCTTCCTGGTAAACAGAAAGACCCAAAAACTATACTCTCCTCTACCTAGGAAGGTGCTACATGTAAAAAAAAAGTACCTTATACCTCATAATAAAGGTGACTTTATGTTTATTATTTTCCAGCAGCCCTGAACATATATTGTGTTCCAATAGAGTGTGGAACTAAGCCAGCAGGTACCAACCAGTGGTCCTTGGACCAGTGATGATTCTCAAGAAAATGTTGGTGGTTCCCAGGGGTTCTGCCACAAATCAACATTGTGACAGATATATACTGCCCAATGTTTTTTCTAGTGTTGTTCTCAATGCGTGCTGACAGTCAACACTGTCAGAGCGCATTGATACCTGATGCCTCCTCTTTAGTTCTGACTCCTGTGGGAACTACCCACCGGCAATCACCAAGAGTAGTGGAGAGAAAGGAAAGTTAAAAAGGAGGGGACTTCCAATGGCAGTGCTGATCACAAACTGTGGGAGGGAGCATGGAGCTCAAGCACATGGCTGGATAAAGAGGTGAGATCCAATGATGAATTTGTGTAAGGTAGCAGTGTAATTCAGAGTGCGGGGGGGGGGGGGGGGGGTCAGAGAGCCGGAGCATTGTATGTATAAGACATGCAAAATTCATTTTAGTGGTCGTCGGGATTCAATATTGTGAATTGTGAAGTCTGAAATGTTGTTCACCACTGAATTAAGCAATAGAAGACAACATGTATTTTATACAATAATATGTGTAAATCAAAATTATGAAAATATAATTAAGTACAGATTTTTTAAAAAGACAAGAGAAATGTGTTTTTTTTTTCTACAGGGCCAGTACTTGTAAACATTGCACATATTGCATTGCATCATTGTGGCCAACTTCATCCTAAACTTTGTTTTTCTTTGTAAATATAATGATAAAGCTTTATGTCTCTGCCATGCTTTTATACCTATCTATTATTCCATTTGGGAGATTTCCTTTTACTTCCTCTTGAGTCATTATGACAACAGGAAGTGAGGAAAATCTCTGCACGTTTTTTTTTTTTTTTCAATCATATTTTATTAATTTTGAAGTTAGATAAGTAAAGATCAGCAAAACATATTCGCTACATGTAAGCGTAAGCATAAGATTTCAAGAAATACAAACTCAAAAAAGTTTATCCAAACTTAGGCATTGATTATACCACAACATATTGACAAATAATTAAATAAAATTAACTAAGAGTATCAAATGTTATAGCAAGTGGAGCGGACAGTGGTAAGACCAGGTCTACGAGAATTTCTGCACTTTTATTGGCATATCGGGAAAGAATTAGACCCTATGTCAGATTGTTAAACTATCTTTTTTGAAAAGATTACACAGATGGTAAATTGAGGAAAAACTCCTAAATGTAGATGTAGGGAGGGATTAAAAACTTAATAGAGACTCTAACCCTTCTCTGTTCTATCCAAAACCAAACATAAAATGGCTGGAGTTCCTCATTAAAATAATTTGCATGATAATGCCATGTATTTTTGGCTTCATAACTAAATCAGTGGGTCGCTAAAATTGTAATAATTGTTAAGGGGGTTACTGTATGTTAAAAAAGTTACTTTTATGTATATAAGATTTCTAGTTTGTGAACTAGCCCTGCATTATTTGACATTGCATTTATCCATATATTTTATTGTGATAGGATAATACCTATTTTGGGTTAAAGAGATTAGGCTAAACCTGGGATTGCTGATAAGAAGGTCTTCCAAGTTCAGGAAAATTTCTGTCCCCAGGACCAGAAAAATGTTTCCATAAAAGTCCCAAAAAAATCATAATACCATTTCTTAAAGTTGATTTGTACTTTTAAAACCGTGACCAAAAAAGTCAGGCAAAGAACAAGGGACTAGTCACCAGTATTGCCTGTAGGTTCCCTGCTGCTAATCTTTGCACTGTGTGGAGGAGGCCATCTTGGCAGGGCCAGGTTGTTGCCTCCTCATGTCAGAACTCCCCCCCATAACTTCTGATCTGAGGATGGGTGGGGTAGTGAGAAATAGGCAGCAGGTGAGATGGAAGAAGCACAGATTCAAAGAATGGATGATGTAGGGGAATCCGTGTGCTGAAGGCCCTCAGGCACAACACAATAGTGGCATCACAAATCTCACTGCAATAAAGTGAAACTATATGTCAGGGTCAGCAGTGCCTTAGAGGAACTTTCACTGCAGATATAGCCATGACGCAAAGAAAGTGCTGTATTTTTCAGTAGAAATTACACAATAAACATTTCTACATGTTCCCTCTGAGATAGGAAACTTACTTTTTTGAGTTCAGGCCCACCTGTAATTGTGCTATTTTATTAAATGCAAGTTATCATTTATGTTGAGTTCAAATATTTGATATATGTCTTTCTTTTAATGCTTAGAAGTCTTTCCATGGCATGCAGGATCCACGCAATTTTTTACAGCTTGAAAATGGTTAAAGGACTCATCCAACCATGTATTCCACTAATCTAGCAGCCCTGCCCTTGCCGGTGATTGGCTGCTCCGTCTCAGAAAGATGGTATAACAGAGTGATCTCATTTACTCTAGACATAAAACATTTCTGGCAGAGATGAACTGTTCGGTTTCATAAAGGCAGCGAGCTGCACAAAAAGGACAATATTAAATCATTAATAACGTGAACTAATTATACTGGGCTGTCCTGTCACCTCCATATCCTTAAATTAATAGAGAGCAAGAGCAGTATTTCTAAAGATTACAGGCAGGGCTCGCGTCAGGAAGGCAGCCTGGGACAGGAGACAATAAACAGGAGCTCCTGCTTTTCACAATGTGATTATCCTGTATTTTCTCAACCTTATAATTTATATTTAGTTGGGGCAGCAATTAGATCTTTAGATTTGAATGTAATATAACATAATGACTACTTTAAAACACACTATAGTAAAAAAAAAAAAAAAAGAAAATTGAAACAATTTGTAAACCCTCCCTAAATAGCTAAATACACAGAGAAGCATTTTCTTTCACTGAGGCCCTTTACCCAAGCTGCCACTGTTGACCACCTATGCCAAGCTTTGTAAACTAGATATGAAAGTGGGGGGTGTCATGGCGCTCTTCTAATATCCCAAGATGGTACAAGGAATGTGGGTGGATGGGAGGGAGGGGGGGTTATGGGGCTGCGTGGGGGGGGGGAACAAAGTTTGGTACTGTTGGGAAGCTATAGTCCGCGGCAGCTGGCTGAAGCGTGGAGAAGCCCTGAGAGATGCAAGAAAGGAGAGAGCGGCGCCAGCTTAGTATAGTACAGGTTTATTTAACACTGTTAAAATTGGTGACTCACTGTCCGAGGTTGGGTGAGACCGGTACGCAAAGACTGTTACATAGTTACATATAGTTACATAGTAGGTGAGGTTGAATAAAGACAATAGTCCATCCAGTTCAACCTGTGTAGGCATGTGTGGCTGTAATCATCTCCCATACCCCTGAATGTTCTGATCCTTGAGATGTAAGTCTAAGAGTCTTTTGAAAGCCACCATACTACCCGCAGAAACCACCTCTTGTGGTAGAGAATTCAACAATCTTGTTGCCCTAACAGTAAAGAACCCCCCGCGTTGCCTGAGGTTAAAACGCTTCTCCTCTAATCGCATTGTATGCCCTCGAGTCCTCATGCAATCCCTTCGAATGAACAGCTTTTTTTCTAAGCTGGGATCCCCATTAAGATATTTATAAATTGCTATCATGTCCCCCCTCAGACGTCTCTTCTCCAGGGAGAATAAATCGAGCGATTGTAGACGCTCTTCATAGTCAAGGTCCTCCAATCCCCTAATTAGTTTAGTTGCCCTTCTCTGGACTCTCTCCAGCTCCAACACATCCCTCCTGAGGACTGGCGACCAGAACTGGACGAAATACTCCAGATGCGGTCGGACCAGAGTTTTATAAAGTGGAAGGATTATAGTCTTATCTCTGGAATGCATCCCTTTCTTTATGCATGCTAATATTCTGTTGGCTTTGGAAGCTGCCGCTTGACATTGCATGCTGTTTCCTAATCTATCATCAACCAATACTCCCAGATCCTTCTCCATTTTTGATTCCCCCAAGGGCTCCCCTCCTAACGTGTATTGTGATTTTATGTTTTTAGTCCCCAAGTGCAAAACCTTACACTTCTCCACGTTAAACCTCATTTGCCATGTCGTTGCCCACTCTGTTATTTTGCCCAGGTCATTCTGCAGGATATCTGCTTCATGTTGTGAAGTTATTGCCCTGCCCAATTTTGTGTCATCTGCAAAAACTGATATCGAACTACTGATCCCGACCTCAATGTTGTTTATGAATATATTGAACAAGGTTGGTCCCAGGACTGAGCCTTGGGGGACCCCGCTTACCACCTCAGACCAGTCTGAGTATGCGCTGTTTATTACTACCCTTTGGACCCGCCTTTTTAGCCAGTTCCGTATCCAAGAGCAAACCCTGCTATCGATACCTGCAGACCTTATTTTATAAATTAAGCGCTTGTGGGGAACTGTATCAAACGCCTTAGCGAAATCCAAGTACACCACATCCACTGGTCTCCCCCTATCTAGCTCACAGCTCACCTCCTCGTAGAATGTAAGGAGATTGGTTTGACAAGAACGCCCATTTGTAAACCCGTGCTGATTACTGCTGATGATGTTGTTGTCCTTAGCAAACTCTACAATATAGTCCCTTATCATCCCCTCCAGAAGTTTACATACTACTGATGTCAAACTGACAGGCCTATAATTTCCCGGGATATGCCTCTGGCCCTTTTTGAATATTGGAATCACGTTAGCTTTCTTCCAATCCCCTGGTACATCTCCTGTCCTAATACTGTCAGCAAAGATCAGGAACAGTGGTCTCGATATAACTTTACTGAGTTCCTTGAGTACTCTCGGATGTATGCCATCCGGTCCTGGTGATTTGTTTGTGTTAAGTTTATCCAGCCTTTCCCTGATTTCCCCCTCTGTTAGCCATGGTGGCAAGTCCTGTTTATTACTACTAACCATACAGTCATGGTCAGTGTACCCCTCCTTTTCCTGTGTAAAGACTGACGAGAAAAAAGCATTTAGCACGGTTGCTTTTTCAGTGTCCTCTGTAACCATCCTCCCATCATTGTTAATTATGTGTGCAATATGCTCTGCCTTAGTTTTTTTGCTGTTGATATATTTAAAGAATTTCTTTGGGTTTTTTTTACTATCCTCCGCTATTTGTCTCTCAAAGTTGATTTTAGCCATCTTGATTTCTTGTTTACTTTTCTTATTTGCCTCCTTGTATTGCTCGAAAGCCGATACTGTGCCCTCTGATTTATACTTCTTGAAGGCCAATTTTTTCCCCCTAATAAGTTTTATGACGCTACAGTTTAGCCAGCCAGGTTTGGCTTTGTCTCTTCTAAATTTATTTCCCATAGGAATGCACTGCAAGATGCCTTTGCCTAATATGTTCCTAAAGCATTCCCATTTTTCCTCTGTGGTCAGGGATCCCAGGGTTTGGTCCCAGTTTACCTTTTCCATCATTGAGTACAATTTTGGAAAGTTTGCCCTTCTGAAGTTTAGGGTTCTTATGTTCCCCACTTGTCTTGTTATGTTGTTATTTACACTAAATGTGATCATCCTGTGATCGCTAGAGCCCAGGTTGTCCTGGACTCCTACCTCCGAGATTATGTCTGGGTCATTAGTGAGCAATAGATCCAGGACTGCGTTTTCTCTGGTGGGGGAATCCACCAACTGTGACATGTAATTATCCAGTAAGGTTTCCGTGAATAGGCGGGCCTTCTGTGAGTGTGCAGTCCCCTCTTCCCAGTCAATGTCGGGGTAATTGAAGTCCCCCAATACGATGACTGATCCCAATTTTGCCACTTTACCCATTAGTGCTAAAAATTCCAGCTCTACCTCCTCCCCTTGGTTAGGTGGCCTATAGCAAACCCCCACAATTACTTTCCCCTTTTCTCCTTCCCTATGGAGTTCAACCCACACAGATTCTAAATCCATGCTCATCCCATCCGTAATGTCACTCCTTTCTGTCACCTTTATATTGTTCTTGACATAGAGACATACCCCTCCCCCTCTTTTTCCTACCCTGTCCTTCCGGTACACCGAATACCCTTGGATATTGGCCAGCCAGTCATGTGAGGGGTCGAACCAAGTCTCTGTTATTCCCACAAGGTCTATGTCCTCCTCATGTACTAACATTTCCAACTCATCCATTTTATTAGCTAGGCTCCTGGCATTAGCATATACACCTCTTAGTTTTAAGGAAGTTAAGCGCAATTGGCGGTTGTGTTTATTCCTGTTTGGTCTGAGGTTCTCCCGCACAGACCTGCCAATTGACCTTGTGGACCTACTGTCGCTGCTGACACTACGGCTGCCTTCAGTCCTCTGCTTCCTCCTGACTGACTCTACTTCTGAGCCCTCCCCCCCGTCTCCTAGTTTAAAAGCCCCTCCAACTTGGTGGCCATCTTTCTCCCCAAAAGAGCTGTACCGTCCCCATTAAGGTGCAGCCCATCCTTACTAAAGAGCCGGTAGCCGACTGAGAAGTCAGCCCAGTTCTCCAGGAACCCAAACCCCTCCTTCCTACACCAATTCCTCAGCCACTTGTTAAGTTCCCTAATCTCCTTCTGCCTCTCCTGTGTGGCTCGAGGTACAGGCAGTATTTCAGAGAAAACCACCTTGGAGGTCCTTTTCCTCAATCTATTACCTAAGTCCCTGAAATCGTTCTTAAGGATCCTCCACCTACCTTTAACTTTGTCATTAGTGCCCACGTGCACCATGACCGCTGGGTCATCCCCAGCCCCGCACAACAATCTGTCTGCCAGATCTGCGATGTGCCGAACTCGGGCGCCCGGTAAACAGCAAACTGTTCGGTTCACGAGATCTTTTTTACAGATTTCCCTCTCTGTCCTCTTGATAATTGAGTCCCCCACTACCACAACCTTTCTAACCTTTCCTGAGTTACGGCCCCCCTTCTTCCTGGAGCCGTCCCTCCCCTGGCAGCTGGGGGAGGGTGCATGCTCCAGCTCTGCCACCCCTGAGCTGATATCCCCCTCAAACTGCAACTCGACAGATTTGTTAGGGTGTACCAACTCAGGATTGGCCTCCCTGGCTCTCCTCCCTCTACCCTTCCTAACAGTCACCCAGCTGCGTACCTCTGCTTCTTGCGTCTCCTCTGTTCCTCCCTCCTCTATGCTGGCCCCTACCAGCGCCTGATAGGTAATGTCCAAGCTCCTTTCCAGGTTGTTGATGCCACGCAGTGTTGCCACTGTGTTCTGTAGGTCCAGGATCTGGTCTACCAGAGCAACAAGTTGCTCAAATCTTGCACAGCAGTATTCGCCCTCGAATGGTTCATCAAGGAACGCATACATGCAGCAAGAAGTGCACTGAGTGGCATCCGCAATCCTGTCGGACATTATTACCCACTACTCTATGGGGATATATTAACGAACTGCTCTTCCTAACCTACACTACCTCTAACTTCCCTGGTACTGAACCTGGGGTACTCACCAGTCGCTAATATACTAACCAGTCGCTAAGATACTCACCAGTCGCAAAGATCCAACAGACGCAAGATACTCACCAGTCGCAAAGATCCAACAGACGCAAAGATACTCACCAGTCGCAAAGATCCAACAGACGCAAAGATACTCACCAGTCGCAACGATACTCACCAGTCGCAACGATACTCACTAACCGCAACGATACTCACCAGTCGCAAAGATCCAACAGACACAAGATACTCACCAGTCGCAAAGATACTCACCAGTCACAAAGATACTCACCAGTCGCAAGGATACTCACCAGTCGCAAAGATACTCACCAGTCGCAAAGAATCTCACCAGTCGCAAGATACTCACCCGATACACACCAGTTGCAAATATACTCACCAGTCGCAAGATGCTAACCCTCGCAAGATGCTAACCAGTCGCAAAATGCTCACTAGTCGCTAAGGTACTCACCAGTCTCTAAAATACTCACGGTCGATCAGTCAAGAGCGTCGTCGGTCGGTCGCAGAACAGTCTTGTCGGTCGCAGAACAGTCTTGTCAGTCGCAGAACAGTCTTGTCAGTCGCAGAACAGTCTTGTCAGTCGCAGAACAGTCTTGTCAGTCGCAGAACAGTCTTGTCAGTCGCAGAACAGTCTATCGGTCGCAGAACAGTCTATCGGTCGCAGAACAGTCTTGTCAGTCGTAGAACAGTCTTGTCAGTCGCAGAACAGTCTTGTCAGTCGCAGAACAGTCTTGTCAGTCGCAGAACAGTCTTGTCAGTCGCAGAACAGTCTTGTCAGTCGCAGAACAGTCTATCGGTCGCAGAACAGTCTTGTCAGTCGCAGAACAGTCTTGTCAGTCGCAGAACAGTCTTGTCAGTCGCAGAACAGTCTTGTCAGTCGTTGACGGTCGCAAGCAAGGTCAGTCAGTCACAGATCCCTATGGTCAGTCAGTCACAGATCCCTATGGTCAGTCAGTCACAGGATAGTCTGTCAGTCCGTCAGTCACAGGTCCCCAAAGCACGTCACACAGCTGCAGGGAGATACTCACCAGTCGCCGCTGCTCCTCCTCCCCTGCTTCCGTGAACCTCCCTCCTCAATACTGTGTGGTGTCCGTTCACCGCCGCAGCCGCCGCTCCGCCGTCTACGGCCGCGGCTTCCAGTCCCGGTCCTTCACGTCCCGGTCCCGCTCTCTGTTCCGGTCTCTCTGTCCCCTGTCCCCTGCACTCGCGCCGGCTTCTGGTGACCTAGTACGGCTCCCCCGCACGTGTCACCCGGCTCTCCTCCACGCTCTCCTCTACACACACTCCTCCGGCTGCTCGCTGCTGCTTGCTCGGTCATCCATCTTCCATGTTAGGGTCATCCATCTTCCTCTTCCAGGATAGTGGTCATAGGAGAAGGTGGTGAGGTTCCAGAGGTATAGCCGAGCCGCTGTGGGGCTGCTAGTTGTCACTGGCCGCGGCGGAGCATGCACAACAGGGTGATCCCTGATGACATCACTTCCTGGCAGGAGAAAAATAGGGGTTGCACGCGTTCGGAGCATCTGTGCTCCTTCGTCAGGCGATGGCTGATCCCTGATGACATCACTTCCTGGCAGGAGAAAAATAGGGGTTGCACGCGTTCGGAGCATCCGTGCTCCTTCGTTGCCATCGCCTGACGAAGGAGCACGGATGCTCCGAACGCGTGCAACCCCTATTTTTCTCCTGCCAGGAAGTGATGTCATCAGGGATCAGAAGTCGGCAGCCGGAGCCCTGTTGTGCATGCTCCGCCGCGGCCAGTGACAACTAGCAGCCCCACAGCGGCTCGGCTATACCTCTGGAACCTCACCACCTTCTCCTATGACCACTATCCTGGAAGAGGAAGATGGATGACCCTAACAGTCTTTGTGTACCGGTCTCACCCAACCTCGGACAGTGAGTCACCAATTTTAACAGTGTTAAATAAACCTGTACTATACTAAGCTGGCGCCGCTCTCTCCTTTCTTGTAAACTAGATAGCTTGATGTAACTAATCTTATCAATACATGGTAAAAAAAAGTCAGTTGGGGGTCTTAGACACTCTTTAGAATTTTGTGCTTTTACCCAATTCATGTATCTTTCACAGACAGGTAGGTATGTGAATTTTTCCTTGTCTGCACTGGCGAAGAAGTGTTCACACTGGACACTCCTTCTTCAATGCCCTCCCCATCCACTGCTGACCAGTGCTTGGCTGGGGAATTTTATACTAGGGGTGTGCAAAGCCTGATGGGGAATGGAGAAACTAGTTCCCCATCAGGATCCATAGAATAGAATAGATCCTATTCAGTCCAATAGCAGCTTTAGCATCTGCCCAGTGCTGTGCAAAGTCATTTAAAGGTGAGGCGGACCTGATGGGGTACTAGTCTCTCAGTTCCCCATCAAGATCTGATCACCCTGTGATAAGTAGTTTCTCAAATGTGGGCATTATCCCAACCCTTTTGCTTACAATTAGCTTTCCGCCAACAGCTTAATGACCTCGAGGATACAACTCTGTGTGGGAAGTTTTCACATACATGAAAGCTTCCCAGCACAGGCATGGCTGCTCTGAGCACTGGTGTACTTCTGTAAGCCAGACTAGAGTTGGTCTTAGTTAATGCTAGTTTCCTAAATAGAAAATACTTTAAGAATTTGTTGCTGCCATATTGATAGATTCTTTAAAAAAAAAAAAAAAGCAGAAATAAAAAGATCAAACAGTCAAACTTACTGGATGTAGCATCAATCAGCATAGAATGGAGCTCTATGCAGTAAAATTAGAGTAAACCAGGTAATTCACAAATCAGCAATAAGTAATGGCATTACAAAATAGTAACAGCAATGATAATCAACACTGTGATAACTCTGTAAATGGTAGGCTATATCCACTGCAGTGCATTGTATATAAATGGCAGTGATGAAATTTAGGAGGTACATCTTACAATAGATAATAGGTAAAGTTCTTTTTAAGCAGCTATTGGAATAAGCGGTCTTTAGCCCTAGTTCTTCAGCCAGCTATTGTTGGGGCCGAGTTTTTATGGTGCACATAAGTACAGTCCCAGTAAAGTCTGCATGCAGTAAATAATGATGCTAGTTAAATGGCCAACCCCTATGTGCTTAGTCTCTGCTAGTAGCAATACAGTAGGTTAGTGGAGCAGTGTCCTTTCACCAGTCCCAGTGATACAGCAACAGGGGTCCCGCTGTTCAGATGTCAGTATCCCTGATCACCGCCACACCAGTCGTGTGATGGTGCTGTACTGCACTGGTGACAGTATGCAAAAAATGTTTTTGAAAAATCCCCAAATTGTATTACATTTTTTCATTTTGAAAAAAGTTGTGACAAAAAAAGTACAACTTCAAAAAACTTGCCATGCCTCTTACTAAATACCTTGGACTGTCTGCTTTCCAAAAAGGGGTCATTTGGGGGGTATTTGTAGTGTCCTGGCATGTTAGGGTCTCAAGAAATTAGATAGGTAGTCAATACATATGGATTGATCCATTTTTTTTAAATATTCTGTATATACCATAGTTTATAGACTCTATAACTTTCACACATACACTGGTTTTTCTTTTTTTTTACCAAAGAGATGTAGCAGACTATATTTTGGCCTAAACTTAAGAAGAAAGATTATTTGTTTGCTGAATTTTATAACAGAAACTAAGAAAAATATTTATTTTTTCAAAACTTTTGGTATTTTTTATCTATATAGCAAAAAATAAAAAACACAGTGGTGATTAAATACCACCAAAAGAAATCTCTATGTGAAAAAATATATACATTTTTTTTTTTTGTGTACAGTGTTGCATGACCGATTGCCAAGTATAGTAGCATAATGTTAAATTGCAAAAAATGCCCTGGTCATAAAGGTGGTAAAACCTTCTAGAGGTCAAGTGGTTAAAATACTTTTAATAATCTATTATTTATTAAAGAGCTGAACTCATTTGTGTCTTTTATATCAGCCTAGAGCTCAGTTTTTTGGTCAGAGACATCCAAGCAGCATTTTCAAAAGAAGTCAGCAAGGGTAGCCACCAACCATTTTTCATGACAGGTTACCACATTAAAGCGGAGTTCCGGGCACAGAAATTATTTTTCAACAAACATACCCCCGGGACAGTCAGGGCTAGTACATTCCACAATGGCTAGCCTCTGATCTGTCCCGGTTCGCACTTACCTTTTAGAAGAAATACTTACTTATAAAATTTCTTCCACAGCGTTTCCATCTCTCTTGTGGGCAGCTGAAGCCGGCGCGGTCCTCTTTGGCGTCTTCTTCCGCGTCTTCTTCTCCCAGAATGCGCCTGCACCGGCCCCTCTCGTCACTTCCGGTGCAGCGCCGCATTCCTCCACAGCTTCTGGGCATGCCCAGAAGCTGTTTAGCAGGGGAATGCAGCGTCGCCCGGAAGTGACGAGCGGGGCCGGTGCCGTCGCATTGATTCCTGGGAGCGATGACGTTCAGCTCCCAGGAATCATCGCGAGACAGGAAGTGACGGCGGAGCAGCGGCGCTGAGGGAGGAAGTACACTGAGGTGAGTATTTACGATCTTCAATTACAAGGTGAGTAAACAAAAAAAAAAAAACCTAACTATCCAATTCCTTTTCAGGTGATGTCGAACTAGCGGACGGGCACAAAAAAAAATATTGATTTTGTGCCCGGAACTCCGCTTTAATCTGCCATTAAAAAAAATACCGATCCTAATTCACACTGATGTGAATGTACAATGTATATGTAAAGCACTGTGTAAATTGACAGCGCTATATAAGTACCTGAAATAAATAAATAATAAATTAATAAATACAGCTTGTTTGCAAATGCACATACATGCAGCAGCATTCCTTGCCCTTGGACAATGCCGGGCCGTAGTGATCAGGAAAATATTTGTCACTTCCAGGTACTGTTGGGGCTTGCTTTCCCATATATTCCAAATGGCCAGTAAGGCAGCCCATCATAGTGATGGGCTAGCAGACACGTCTTGGGAGTGGGAGGGATATGGCATATTCTGACACTGCCTGGATGTGCTTGAAATTTGCCTCTTGAGACCAGCCTGACATTTGGGTCACAGAGAAGGCAAATTCGATCTTTACGGAAATTTGGCCATTTTTGGTTGATCGCTGCTTTTCCCCAAGGTCATCACTAAAGACGTCTGGCTATGTTGTCCCTTGCATTCATTGGCAGATACAACTGCCCACTAATGTCTATGGCTAAGAGTATTATCCTGGCAGGGATATGCAGACAGAGAAGACTCTTTCACAACACATTTTTTATAGCTGCACACATGTCTGTTTACACAATAAATGTATTTTATTGATTATATATAGACTTAGGTTTTTATTACCTCCTTTCACACTAATACATTTACTGTACATGTATGCATACTCAAGCTTATTTAATAAGGAGATAAAAACCACAACAGCTCCTTGAAATGCAATAACCCAGTTAATCAGAATACACCCTGTAACTGATATCAATACAGTAAACTGAATTTTGGGAGGTTATGGGTTATTGTACATAGTGATTGCACTTTGCGCCACCTTAGCATATCTAAGTATGCAGAGTTTTAATTGTACAGTACACTACAATATTAAGCCGTTCAGGAAAGGAAGATTCCGATTATTACAGGGTTAATCAGAAGTCTCCGATAACTTTTCTGCCAAGGTACAGAAATATTTGTTCTCTATTCTACCCTTTATTTTAATATAATAATAAGTTATTGATTGGACAACATTGCATTACAAAACACATCCATCTCCTAGGACGGATTACCAAATGCTGAGGCCCAGGCTGAGAATTTACACCAGCTGCAAACATTATAAACTGCCGCCAACTCTCCTAGAATATTTATCACCATGACGAGGCAGGAGACGGAAGGGTGCTGGGGGAGTCTGGAAAGTGCAGGAAGTTTCACATGTTGTGAAAAATATTACTGCAGCTAGAAATATGCAGAAACATCTGCCAGGTTCAAGATCTGACCTGGATTACGTTAACCCAGGAGCACAAATCTGAAAATACTGGCCATTCGTTGGTCAATTTTCTGGACCACCTCTGCTGGTCTAATTTTGTAATAATTTGTTTTTTTTTAATTTTTTATTACCATTAGCCTGGCATAGCAGGCAAGCATGTGGCCTTCTTTCTGTTATATTATCTGTTTATCTGTCCATCAGCATTTGACTGATGCTCCTAGATTGGGTAGAAAAGGGTAGACCTTTACCTTTACACTAACCTGGTGTTCAGAAGAACATACTGTTTATACACAAAATGTGGCTTGGTTAATGGGGTTAAATTATTATTGGTGAGGGTAGCTAAGTTTGTAGTTGGACCCCATGTCTGTTCACCCCAACAAAAAGTAAAAAAAAAATACATTTGCTTGAGGAATGCTTGAAAGAATGCTTGAGAATGAATTTGCTGAAAGAATGCTTGACACTGGGTAGGAGACACTGGGTAGGAGAAATACGTAGGCAATGGTTTATTGATGCAGCAGGTTGTGGTGGTGTTGTTCATTTCAACAATTTCTAGTTGGAGTTATTAACTTGAAATAATTGATTTATGTCAAGCAGAAAATTTTTCAGTTGGAGATAAAAATATATATATTTTTTAAAATCAGCGCTCCAGTTGAAAATAACAAGATCATCCTGGATAGACCCTTCCTAGCCTGGACTGGACAGTAAAAGAAGAAGCAGCACGGTTATGAGCTCATCTCTCTGCCACTCCGATTTCTCAGAGTATGTGGCTTTCCATTGGCATACATTTTTAGCAGAACATGAACTGATTGGATCCCTATACTGCTTCATCATCTTACTCTTCAGCTCTGCTATACAAAAACTGCAAAAGGATGATACCAAGTAAAATCCAGGTATTTACACTGCTTGCATTTGAAAGATTTGTTTAGCGATGTACTAAAATCAGTTTTATTATATTATTTATGATTAATATTACATTATTATTAAACATTAATAGAAAGCATTAATCCCTGACACAAAACATTGTTTTACTATTGTTAAAATATTTTTTCTTACTTTAAAATTGTGCGCATATTCTCAGTTCCTCCCTGTAGCTTTTGTTTTTTGCTGTTCATAACAGCCAGGAGGGGGAGTAATAGATCAACGTCCTGCTGATTGCAAAAGTCAAAGAACACATCTCTGGGCACTGTTTAGATGTGTATTTCCAAGATGTGATGCTGAACACTGTATGGTGTAGACTTTAGCAATGCAGTCTGCCCATTAGTCGCTTGATTACATTCTCAGACCTGCTTTGAGAACAGTAATCAAGCAACTCATTAGCAAAGCTGCACCTAAAGTCTGCACCTTCCAGTGGCCAAAGGGGGGGACATGCTTGTCTTAAGGGGATGTGCTCTGTGCTCTTTCACTCAGGTTCATTGATCATCATCATCTACACTCTTTGCATCTCAATGTGTGACTACAGTGGGAGATCTTGAGAAAGAAGAATGAATTGTATTGTAGATGTAAGCATAAAGTGGGTAGATCTCTTTGATAAAAAGGGTTTGTTGTTAGGGATGATCGAACGGTTCGGGTCGACCATCGGTTCGACCCAAACATTGACTGTTTGAAATTCGGCCGAATTTCGAACTTTTTGCTGAAAAAGTTCGGAATTCGGCAACCAGAACCGACCAAAATGCAATGGGACAGGAACTGGGCTTTAAAAGCTTGTGATTGGACCAGAACCATCAGTAAAAGCCAATTGAGGGAGCAGGAGGATGCTAAGAATGTGATTGGAGTGACTAGGGGGTCCAGGGGCCAATCAGTAGTGAATACGCCCCCCAGTATATAAGATAGCACTTTAATACTGGGGCTGTGGAAGAGAGTGGAAGCAGTTCTGTTACTCCTGCTTCAAAGTGTCATTTAGCAATTATTAGTGTGAGGAAAGGGATATCTAGTGTAGTTAGGGTACTATTTTCCACTATAGTTAGATTTAATAATCTAGTTTCTGTAGGGAAAGTGTTAAGTGTCAGGGGACTGTAGTGTAGTGTAGGGTTAACTGACTCTGACTGCTATGGCAGGGTGACCAAACCCTTCCATTTCAGGGTGACCGCCAAAAAGATTGTTTCTATTAGAATTGCAATAGAACTTTATATTCAGCTCCTTCGTCAGACCTCTCTCCGAAACATGTAACCGCCCACCACCTGCTCTATTGGACACCAGCCGCTGCGTCCACACCCTGCCTTCAGGAAATCTCATGCCGACCAGGCTGAGACACAGACGAAAGGGCACATCTACAGGAAGCAGATCACTGGATGTCCTCATTGCAACCACTCAGCACAGCGGATAGGAAGACTCCAGACAGATCTTTGTTATGCCCATGTCACATTTACCAAATGTGAGTGCTTTTATACTTTTAACCTAATAAATACTCAGAGCCTACTGCACTTAGAGGCAACTTGTCTTTTTATCTTTATCACTTTGATAATTCTAAGGTATTTATGGGGACTAAAGGTACACAGGATAAAACAATTAGAAGCTGAAACTTGAAGTATATTCTGTTTGTCATTTTTTTTTTCAAGGATTTCTCCTTTTCCCCACCATAAGTCAGCAACAGTGGGAAGCTGCTGTTGTAGTACATGTAAAACTAACATGCCAACTGTTGGCTGTCAGATGGAAGTGATTGGGTGGCTGTATAGCCACCCAATCACTTCCATGGAGCCCTGGTAGTGTGCCTCCCCATGCAACCTCCCGAACATGTTTTCCAGGCTCCAGTGTTCCACCAGTGAGCCAGGAACCTCCATAGTGGGTGTCACCAGTTAGAATGGAGGAACACCAGTGACATTCATTTGCTCCCATAGCTAGAATTAACATGGCAGCAATGTGCATTATGTCACTTCTGGGTTTGGCTGTCACACAATCTGTGCTCCATTAGCTTCAATGGAAGGCTGGTGAGACATCACAAGTCTAGTAGACCTCCAATGTCTCAATAATGAGAACCAGTTATAGCAACAAAATAAAAATCTATAAATATATTTTTTGCCCCCTATGTAAAAAAATAAATGAGCAGGATCTACAGGTGGGCAAGATGAAGGTAGACTTTCTTGTCCACTGCTAGTCATTTCAGCTAGTCATATCAGACTCCAATAAGGCCACTAACCTGTTCAAAGCTCAACTTTTTTAGTTTTGAACAGAGTGTGGAAGAGTGAGATCCTTGCTGCCTGTGTCCCTCTTGGGAAGGATTCATCCTCACCAATGCTGTTGTGAATGTGTAAAAAAAAAAAGGTGTAAACTGTGAATTATGCAGCAAACCCTATTGAATCAATGAGAAGCATATTTTAAGGAGCAATGGAGACCCTTTGTGGGATTGCTGGGCAAGCTATTGCCAAATGCAGAGCTAGGCACTGCTGTAGGCAATCTGTGCCAATGCAAAAAAAATAAAAATACACAACAAAAAAAAAAAAAAAGAGAAAGCAGGGAAGCAGGGGAGAGCCTTATAAGGTTTGTAGGCAATGCCTTAAAGGCTAAGTTCACCTTTGTTCATCTTTTTTTCCTAAATTCCATGTACCAATATAGCAATAATGTACTTCTTTTGCAAAAATAAAACATCTTTCCAATAATTACGCACACTTACCTCACTGTCTTCATAGCTGTTTAAATACACTGCTCGATTTCTTTCTGGTCAGACTTTAGGTCATGACACAGGAAGAAGTTGACCAGCTGACCTCATTAGCACACACCCTGCATCATCTACAATCAGATGATCAACTCCTTCCTGTGTCATGACCTAAAGTCTGACCAGGAAGTAAGGCAGAAGCGATCAAGCAGTGTGTTTAAACAGCTATGAAGAGAGTGATGTAAGCATATGTAGAATTGATGGAAAGCTGTTTTACTTTTGTAAAATAAGTGCAATAATGCTATATTAGTACTAGAATTTAGAAAGAAAAAAAAAAGGTGAACAACGGTGAACGTAGCCTTTAAAGCTGCATGAGATGTTACAAAAAACACTGTTTTCACAGACAGCGTCAGCGATAGTACACTTAGGCAGCACATTTTTGACTAAGGAATTACAATATCTTTTATTGTCTTCCCATCACTTTGTCCTATAGGACCAGCTTGCACCCTACTAATTCAATTCGCAGCACCTCTGCCTCAATTTAGGCCTGTCTGTCATTGTTTCCTTGTGGGTGATTGCCTAGCTTTTATTTAAACTATGGGGGTGAATGTGTGTGCAAAATGAACCATTGTGCTTGCCGATATCTCATAAGTGTTGGTTCCTGTGGGGTTTCTGATATAGATGCTTGTCAAGTGAAACCATGGTGGATTAAGTGGCAGTTCACACATATGCGATGTCAGACATTCACTGCTGTGCAAATCACATGCAATGTCTGTACGAAGCTAATTCAAAGGGTTTCAGCCACTTTGGTTGTCATTGCAAGACAGCCGACCATCAGCTATAGACGCCAGTACCGGAGTGATGCCTCTAGCTGCAGGCATCACTCTGGTACAAGCACTTTCTGAAATATCGGTAATATCGGGGAAAGTGCATGTCGGCCCTCGATATATCAGGTTTGTCGATAATTGGTTGATCTCTAAAGTGCAGCTACTGAGAGTATAACTTGAATGACTTTTGTGCTACTAGCTTCTTGGCCACTAGATGGAGCTAAGTATTAAAAGCAATATCTATAAAACTTCACTCCATCTAGTGGTCCAATGCAGTATTTTCCATTTAAAAACAATGATTTAGATTCAAACAGCACAGAATATTGCCTACTTTCGTGTGTTTTTTGCCCCATTCACACAGACAGAACAAATGTCTATGTACTGGATAAATGGCAATGTATATTCTTTATACATTAAATCAAGCCCTTTAAGTCGGATGTCCTTCTAAAAGATTCCTTTAACCCTAAAAATTGTAAGAAAAATAAGAAGTCTAGTAGAGATAAAGAAGAAAGAACTTAACTGCTTTGTTATTTAGAAGTTTGTTTTTATGTTTAACTTAAGCAGCATAAATTCACATAATTATGCAATTTATTCTTTGTGTTTATTGCACATTATTGTACATATTTACACAACCATATGTTGGGACAGCACACATAATACATTCAAACACTTAGAAATCTTTTACATAATCAGATCATTTTCATCATTCACTATTTTTGGAACCATGATCATCACTGTAACAATAAGCAAGTAAATATATAACTGAACAATGGGGACACATCTTCATCAGAACTGTGAACAGCTTGTAAATATAGACACTAATATCCCCATATGGGGATATACATTTTATTTTATTAAAATTTCTTTGACACATCAAATGTACCAGGGATACATTATTTATAAGATAAAGGGTGGTTATTTGTTTAAGAGAAAACTATAGAAAAGCACTATAATCATTTTATTAAGCACAATATTTTGTCTGCATTATGCTATATATCTTATGTGAAGGTTTTAAAACAGTTCTTCAGCCAAATACAAGATAAAAGAGCTAGAGATTTCCCCATGCAGTACTTTTTTTTCTGCAACTAGATTTCCTCTGCCTGATGACCAGAATCATTTAACCCACTTCCTCTGAGCCCAGGTTGTCATGGACCCTCCCCAGCTTGAGAATGAACAGTGAGAAGATAAGCAGCATAGTGATGAGCTCATCCCTCGGTCACTTTGTCAGCATTCATCATGTCAGTACATAAACCGATTGGCTCCTTGTATGGCTTCTTCCTCTCACAATCCACCCCTGCTGTATAGGGGCTGCAAGAGTCTGATGCCACGCCAAATTAGAGTACTTGATGTATTAATGAGTTAGAGCAGTGACAACTCCCTTTTCGCAGCACCCTGTTATCTCCACCTTCTCTGGTATCAGCATCTAGCCCTCCTCTGGTACTCCTCCAGACCCTGCACTTTCTGCTTCCCAGCTCCGCCACCCAGCTTCCTCCCAGCAGTAGCACAAGGTAAGGGGGTGCACTGGGATGTAAGGGAGGGTGGGGGACTCCTGAATTCTGATGGTGCGGGGGGGGGGGACTTCTAACTCCTGATGGTGAGGGCTCTGGACATCTAGTTTAACAGATACGGATGGCCCTTTGAGGACAACCATAATGCTGATGCAGCCCGCAATGAAATTGAGTTTGACACCCCTGCTCTAGAGCTTAGTAAATGAGCAGATGCTCTGCTGACTTCCACCATCAAATCATGTGCAAGCAAAATTTCTGTTTTTTTCTTTTACTTGCACGCGTTTGGGTATTCTTTGAAAGTGAAATTTTACCTAATTTACTGAGCTGTGGAGCATCTGTACTTTGCAAAGTTCACAGTCTATTTGGTTTCAATAAATCAACCCCTGTACATCCTACTGTAGCTGGGAGCCCCTCTAGAAAGCTCCAGCAGATGCGGAAAGGCTGGGGACTGGAACTGGAAACACAGGAACAACCATGGAACCCAGGAGACCGGAGAGGATGTCACACCAGGACTGGCATATAACAGGGGGAATGGCAAAGCATCATTATATTTCTCTTTTTCAGATTAAATGCACTTCATCCTGGATCATGTGTTACCTTTTGATGAAAATAAGGTGCAGGCCCGTTTTATGTACAACTTATGTGTAGAGGTCACTGCCAGCTCAGCACAGCAGAAAGACAAAATAGCCTTGATTCGTAAAGCTTTAACATGAGGATAAAAATCTTTATTTTCCACTATGTGGCTGTAAATTCAAATCTCTTAGGTTGTCAGCTGAAAAATATCTGTCGTTTTTTTGAAAATAAGAATACTTTTTTTCCTGTGTTAACATTGTGCGTTAAACCTAATATGTTAGATCTGGCCCTCGGCCCTCCAAATGGACAGCCCTGATGTACGGTATACCATAACTGTAGAAAAGTCTTAATTTCTTTCTCCCTAGGTGGATGAATATGAGTGATGGAGTCTAAATCACACAGATTGGGATGCAGCAGGAAGCCAGTGATTTGTCCCAAACAGCATTCGCTTAAGCACCACTTTTGTCTCCCCTTTATGTGACCCCACTTACTTACCTGTCTGCTCTCTCAGCACATTTTACAATCTGCCGGCCTTTTAGCTTCCTTGGCAAGAGCTGGCCTGTTAATGTGCTTCTAACATTGTGCCTAATATTTATCTGAAGGGAATAGCTACTCTATGACCAATGAAAGATTTGTCCTCAGATCTGTTCATAAAGTACAGAGGGGAAGGAGACAGGTAAAGGACTCAACTCTTATGAATTTCTTTCCACAGGTAGTGGAGTGAGGATGCAAGGTGGAAATGTCAAGGAATCCAGTTTGGGATGCTGCTGATTCCTCATTTAATTAAAAGACTCCTGGAAATGACTTGGATCTCAGCCAAATAATATTTAGAATGTATGCAAGGATTTGTAAGTGAGCACTCCTCAAGGCACCGTTCATACTAGCATGGCTTCGAAGGCGTCATCCCTGCGTGACCTCATCGCGGCTTGCGTACAACTTCTTTAACAGTCAATGCAAGTCATGTTGAAGTCGCACCAAAGTAGTGTAGGAAACTTTTTCTAGGTCAAATCAACTTGAGTGGCACCCATTAGAATGCTTCCATTGCTGGTGTAGCACCCTCCTAGATAGGTGCTAGGTAGGTAGTGTATATTTGCTCTGCCTGCTTATCAGGAGAGTGACAGGTAAAACCTACTGGCTCTTTCTGCTTATCAGGGAGCAGGATTTCTAGTCAGGCCTGTTACATGTGTCCAGGGTGTGATTCATCTGGGCTAAGGGAGTGTCCCCACTGTATCCAATAGGGAGGCCTGTTGGACAGTGGAGGAAACCTAGCCAGTGACACACAGGCTTTTGTGGCTTTCTCAGTGGGTTGGCACGTACAGTGGTGCATCCTGGGATAGGCTATAAAAGCTAAGGGCACATGTGGCAGAGGGGTCTTTGGGCAGGAAGCCAAGTCCCAGAAGGAGGGTACAGCTGTTTCTCCTTCTGCAGCTGGGAAAGGTGGTCACAGGCAGTCGGCCTGGTGACCCTGAAGGTGTTGCTGAAAGCAGAGGTCCAGTGGATGCTGACAAGTGGAGTTTGGAGGCAACGGTGACTCTGGAAACACGGTGTCCGTGAGTACAGAGGAACTTGACCAGGAGTCTGTCAGGAAGGGGACCACTCCAGAAGCTAGAGTCAGCGGACAGGCGTTAGCACACCCGTGTTGAGAGGAATGGGGGTGCCAGTTACAGAACCCTGAAGAGAATAACTAAAACAGGAACCTTTAAAACTATCTTCACTTCAGTGGCAAGGTGAAGCAGCGGCCTTGCCGCACACTACAGCTAGTTGTCCCCATGATTGTGCATAGTTTATAGTTGGAGTATCCCACTCATCCCTTCTCCTATCCCAGTTCTCAATAAAAACACAAAAACCAATATCCCCTGGATTGATTATTGACTGAGCAAAGGACTTTCAATGCTTTTTGTCTGCTATCAGTTGCTAAGGGTAACCCAGGGGAATCCAGAAAGCGTAATTCTCAGCAGTCCTCTAGGGGGCAGTGCTACACCGGTAATGGGGTGCGACTTGTTATGCAACTTTGAACTTGTTGCATGACAAGTTGCTGCAGTGTGAACTGGGGCTAAAGCTGAACTCTGGGAAAAACAAGTAATCTTCCCTTGCTGTGGGGCTGCCCCTGCACTGCAAGGGTTAAATGCTTGTTTAGGTCAAGAGTTCTGGAAAAAGTATGTTTACTTACCTAATCCAATGATCCCTATGCTGCTATACTGGACTACCCAGCCCCTTCTCCCCTACAGGGTTGTAGGCCTTTCTGACATCATCAAGCACAATGCAGAAGAAAAGAACATTGGCTGCTGGGGGTAATAGAGGATCAGATAAGTAGAAGTACATTTTCCGTTACCCTATACCTACCGTATGCTAATATACACTTCAATACCAGGCACTTTTACCCCCCTTCCTGCCTAGCCCAATTTTCAGCTTTCAGTGCTGTCACACTTTGAAAGACAGTTGCGCGGTCATGCAACACTGTACCCATAAGAAATTTTTATCATTTTCTTTTCACACAAATAGATTTTTCTTCTGGTGGTATTTAGCCACCCCTGTTTTTTTTTTCTTGTTTTTGCTAAATAAACTAAAAACTACGGGAAATTCCGAAAAAAAAAAATGCGCTTTACTTAATTTCTGTTATAAAATTTTGGAAATAAATCATCTTTCTTCATAAATTTAGGTCAAAATGTATTCTGCTGCATTTATTTGGTGAAAATAACCCAAATTAGTGTATATCATGTAGTCTGTAGGAAAGTTATAGAGTAAACAAACTATGGCATATATACATTTAATAACTGATCAATCCTGACGTACTGACACCGTATCTCATTTCTTGAGGCCCTAAAATGCCAGGACAGTACAAATACCCCCAAATAACCCCTTTTTTGGAAAGTAAACAGTCCAAGGTATTTAGTAAGAGGCATTGGGAGTTTTTTGAAGTTGTAATTTTTTGTCACAATTATTTGGTAAATGAAAAATGTTCACAATTCTTTTTTTGCTTACTGTCACTAGTGCAGTACAGCATAACCATATAATTTGTGTGGCAGTGATCAGGGACATTGACAGGTGACAGTATGTAAAAAAATATAAAAAAAAGTATATATTTTTTTTTATTACATTACATTAATTTTTTTTTTCTCTTTTTATGATTTTTTTTTCTAATATACTGTGACCAGAGCAATACAATGTTACCATAATGACACTGTTCTACTCTGGGAAAGCGATCAGGATTTTTTATTTTTTTTACACATTATGATTGCATACACCAATAAATTTTATTAGTATCAGCAACCATTTTTACTGAATAAAACTAGTTAATTCAGTGTATTTTGTTGTCATTAGCTGTGATTGCATACATAGGTCCTCCACGCATCACCTATGGAGATTTTTAGGTACCGTAGTTTGTCGCCATGTGTGCAATTTTATTACTATTTATTCAGTATAACATCATCTTGTATGCTTTAATAAAAAAAATGGGTATTATATTATGTGTGTGTGCATTAAAATTCATTAAAGTGTATTTAACCTGAAAAATTGCGTTTTAAAAACAGCTGTGCAAATATCGCATGACATAAAAAATTGCAATTACCACTATTTTATTCTGCAAATGTATGTTGTGTTTGAGGATGCTAAATAATTTTCTAGCAAAAAATTCAAATTTTAACATGTATGTGAGAAATGTTAGAATTGATACAGTTTTGATTTGTTTTCGGTTCCTAAGGGTCACAGAAGCTATTTTTAACTGAAAAATATATAGTGATAGTATACAAATAACGATCACATCCATAAAAAAAAAAAAAAGAAAAAAACATACACAAATACAAAGAACATTACATGATACAAACTAAGCTACTATAAATATAAAACCCCAAATAACACACCCTATATAATAATAATTGAAAAAAATAGATATATATATTTATTTTTTTTCAAGCAAATTTTGTGCCACTTCTTGATTTACTTTTACTTTGTTACTAGATTTTGACTTTCCTTGACTTTATGGATAGTCTGCATAAACAGGTATTCTCCTGTCTAATGGAGTTATTTTATTGGCTGCAGGTGCTTATACAATCTCACAGGACAGTGGGCAGACTGTTCACTTTGCAAGGGAATTTTCCCCAGAGCTTAGTGAATGTGGTGAAATTGTATTTCACAAAGAAAACCCAACCACATGTAAGGAAAAAAAAAATAAAAAAAAATATTTTTTGCTTGAATGTGATTGGATGATGGAAGATAGCACAGTTTCACCTCGTTATAATACTGTAGCTTTGGAGAAAAATTCTGTTGCAAAGTGTAACTTCCCTTTGATAAAGCATAGACTCCAGAAAGAGAGATTGTTTCCCTTATATAAAGCTTTATCAAGATCTCATCTAGACTAAGCAATGCAGTTTTCAGCACCATTTCACAAAAAGAATATTGTAGAACTAAAAAGAATGCCAAGAAGGACAATAAAATGAATAAGAGGCATGAAAGACCTCAACTATGAGGAAAGATTAACTGAAATGAATGTGTTCACTGTAGAGAAGACACAATAAATGGAGGACATGATCACCTTGTGTGAATACTGTATATAAATGGCCCATAAAGAGAATTGAGAGAAAAGATGTTTACGTTTAGGTCACCACAAAGGACACAAGAGCACTCTTTATGGCTGGAAGAGAAAAAAAGAACCTTGTATATTTACTGTAAGATCTATGAAAACATATAGCAATCTTTCATTGGAACAGTAGATTGCCAAAAAATTGCCAAAAAATTGGTTAGATACATTTATAAAAGTACACAGTTACTTAATATTAGAAGTAACATTGTAGAACATTGACCCAGAGAGTTACCTGGTTGGCTTTGGAGATCAAGAATACTTTTTTTCTGTGTTTGAGCTAATTGGACCACGCTTTAAAAGGTTTCTTTTCTTCATCTAGATCCACTTTGGGTTTAAAGTTCTAAAGAGGCAAGAGTTGTTTTCTATGTGGTGTATTTTGAAGGACATGTGCCTTTTATCAACCTAGCCTTATTGCGATTTGGTATTATCAAGCCATTTGTGGTCACTATAAATGTGTGGACAAGTTTGAAGCCCAAGTGAGACACTAAAGGGTATCTAAAGACAAAGTAAAGAGGGTTTAAAACATCTGCCAGTTTATTTTTTATTTTATTTTGTGAAGATGGCCCTTCACATTCTGTCCTGGAGACACAACATGAAGTGAGAGGCACTCTCATTTTAGACTGCTATCTCTGGAACAGGTGGTTTCATTGGTATATTTTCTCTTTTTGATGTACCCTCATTTTTTGGACAAATTGAGAGGGAGAAAATAACCTGGTATGGGTGTAGGCAAATACAGAAAAATGTCTACTGATGTGCCAAAAACAAAGTGCGTTTTTTACCATCATTTTTGACATTTCAACACATCTCTAAATTCCTAATCACATGGGGGTTGATTTACTAAGGGGGTTGATTTACTGTACTGCACGTCGCAAGGGAATTTTTTCCGTGGGTTTTGTGAATGAGGTGAGGTTCTGCTGGCATCCATGATCCATTCAAGTACAAGCAAAAATAATGTTTATTTTATCTTCCTTGTGCGTGATCCGGTATTCTTTGAAAAGTGGATATTCATCACGTTCCCCAAGCTCAAGAAAAAATCCCTTACAAAGTGAAGAGAATGTTTGCATTTAGCAACTAAGCCGCCATGATGTTAGCCCTGCCTAGTTTATTTATGATGGATTACAAAAAAACAGCCCTCTTCTTGCTCCATCCTTCTCACTCCATAGCCCCTTTTTGTGCTCAGGCATAGAGCACAGGACGTCATCTGCTCACAAGATTTCTGGTAAGATCAGTAGGTATTTTGCAGTTATTATACAGATATAGCAAAAAAAGTTTTGAATGTCATATTTTGCAGAGCAAAAGGGAGCAAACAAGAATAATCCATTTTTAGGGTTTACATGCATTTCAATCTTAGCCCCAGCAATTTTGTATTTATTCAAACATACTGTATGTAAATTCTATATTTAGCAGCATGCTATACATCAAACTGGATTAGTGTATTATGCTGACATTCAGATAATGAATGTGTTTATTAACATAGTTAGGTCCTTATTTGTCCCCAAAAAATCAGTAAGCCATTGAATGCAATTAAATAAAACCTAAACACATATTCCTGCAATCAATAACGATCAACGTAGCTGATGGGATATTTTGATTTTCACAAGAGAAAAGCACCAATCCAAGTATCTAACCTAATTTATGTGATCATTACATTGACTGCAGTCATGTCTACCTGTGAATGTTTCTTTTAATCTCCTGAATCTGAAAAGATTTGTGGTTTAATGTTTCTTTTCACATTGGTATAATGTGTTTATGCTATCCCTTCTTTCTCAAACCCCTTTCCCCTATCTACAGAGCTGCAAATACCAGATGTCTCTACCCAGCATGTATTTAGTAGGGGGGATGATGGCAATGATACAAGTTATGTGCATTCTGTCTTGTAGTCAGTTAGAAGTAAAATCAGAAGCTGGCTAGTACGGCCAGTTGCAGTTTTTAGCCTAGTAGTGAAATATTCTATTTTTAATCTTTAATAGAGGTGGTAAAAGTGATTTCAAATGGATAATAATTATGGCAAACTCTAAATATATAAAATGTAAGATTTTAAAGCATCTTAGGTTTTATCATTATGCTGGATGTTTTATAAAGTTTCCACTTTAAAACCACCAAATTATCCAGATAGCTAGTTTATTGTGTGACTCCTAATTACATTATTAAGGAGGTGGAAGCAATAGAAGCAATTAAAGAACTAGGCTGCAAGTTAGGAGGGAAGGACCTCCAATGTGATGTTCTCTGAAATATTTACTGTGCCATGTGCAACACAGGAAAGACAGAGGAAATTTGAGAACTCAAAGTATGGCTAAAGACCTGGTGTTGGAAGGAGGGATTTGGGTTTCTAGAGCACTGGGCTCACTTCATTGGGGTACAACTTCTATGCTAAAGTTGGTTTGCACCTAATTTGAAGGGAGTTTGCTGTGCTGGGGAAGAGGTGTATGGGAAGGCTGGTGGAGTATTTAAACTAGGAATGAAGGGGAGGGAAAATTAGATTATAATGGGTCAGACAGGTCAGACCGGAGTCAGTCCCTATTGGTAGGTGGAATGGGGAAAGATGGGGGAGGGCTATTGCAAGTTATAAGAAGGTTCCTTTGTTACAAACAACTATTGGAAATGGTACTATTTGTACTAAAAATAAAAAAGATTGCAAAATAAGTGAAAAATGTGACAATGAATTAAAGTGTTTGTTCACCAATGCCAGAAGTCTGCCAAGCAAAATAGTTGAGTTGGAAGCTTTGATGCACGAAGAGAACAATGATTTAATCGGTATTGCTAAATCTTGGCCTAATTCTTCATATGACTGGGCTATTAATATTCCTAGGAGATTATTAATATTTATTATTGTTATACAGAATTTATATAGCGCCAACAGTTTTCACAGCACTTTACAAAATGAGGGCAGACAGTTCAGTTACAATACAATTCAATACAGGAGGAATCAGAGGGCCCTGCTCAATACAGCTTACAACCATGAAGGGAGGGTCAAGTGATACAAAAGGTAATAGCTGTAGCGGAAGAGATGATGGAGAAAATAAAAGTACAGTTGTTAGGTGTGAATAGGAGACTTTTCAGGGATCGTCTAAAGGCAAACAAAGTAGGAGATAATCGGACAGATTGGGGTAGAGCGTTCCCTAGATTGGAAAAGGCTTGGGAAAAGTCCTGAAGGCGAGCATGGGAGACGGTGATGAGGGAGCCAGAGATCAGGAGGTCTTGAGAGGAACAAAGAGAACAATTAGGTTGGTATTTTGAGACTAGGCTAGTAATGTAGCTAGGGGCAGAATTGTGGATGGCTTTGTAAGCCAATGGAGGGATTGACAGAGAGGAGTAGCAGACACTGAGCGATTGGTAAGGTAGATGGTGGCATCAGCATTCATAATGGACTGAAGTAGGGTAGCCTATGTAAAGGTAAGCTAATGAGAAGGGTGTTTCAGTAGTCGAGGCGGGAGATAACCAGAAAGTGAACTAGAAACTTTGTGGTGTCATTGGTTAAAAATGGACATATTATGGAGATGTTGCGTAGGTTGAGATTTTGACAGTGATTGGCAGTGGGGCCGATAGGATCCTTTAGAGTCCAGGATTACACCAAGAGCCCTGGCATGCAGGGATGGGCTGATAGTTGTGCCATCGATTTTAACTACCCAGAAATTGACTGAAGTAATAGCACTGCATGAACAGTTAAAGTGCAAAAATGTATAAACCTATTGCAAAACAATTTTATTGTACAGTTCATAGAGGCCCTGACTAGGAATGATGCTCTGCTGGACCTGATAATCCCAAACCATGCAGAGCATATTATTATTGATCATATAAAAGAACATCTGGATAGCAGTGACCATAACTTGAATTCATTTAATATAAGCTGTAAGCAACAAGCACATACTGGAAAGTTAAAAACACTTAATTTTTAGAGAGCGACTTTTCCGAAGGAAGAGGGCTAGGCTCCAAGTCTTTGACTGGGAGGGAATATTGGCAGCGTTGAAAATAGAACATAAATCGGAATTCTTCAAAAAGACTGTATGTGAACAAAATCCAAAGTATATTCCCATGGGCTAAAAATAAAAGCTATGTGGCTAACGGCCAAAGATAGAAAAGCTATAAATAATAAGAAAAGAGCTTTTAAAAAATATAAAAATGAAGGAAAACTATCATCGATTAAATGCTACAAACATTATAAAAATATGTAAAAAAGAAAATCAAGTTTGCAAAAATTCAAAATGAATTACAGATTGCAAAAGATAGTAGGATAAACCCCCCAAAAATTATTTAAATATATTATTAGTAAAACGGTCAGGTCTGAGCATGTAGGCCCTTTACAAAATAATCTAGATTGGGTGACTCAGGACAAAGAGAAGGCAACTTTATGAAATACCTTCTTCAGCCTCATGGATACAAAGGAGATGGGGGAGCTCATGTCCATAATGGGGATGGTATTGACACAGCCCCAAATAATCCACAATGGCTCAAAATTGATATGGTCCAGAAATATTTAGACAGAATAAAGGTGAATAAAGCACCCAGAAGATGCCATACACCCATCCCTAAAGCAATTTTAAAGCCATTGTTTCTCATTTTTAGGGACTCCTTAATGACTGGGATAGTATCACTGGATTGACTTAAGACCAATGTGGTGCCTATATTTAAAAAGGTCTAAAAGGCTTTACCAAGTAATTATAGACCTGTTCGTTTAATGTCTTTAGGTTGGAAGATACTGGAGAGATTAATAAAAGACCACATAGATAAGTTCCTGATGGAAAACAATATTTTAACATCTTCTTGCCCGGTCTTTAGCAGAATGATGGCTGGGTGGTGGCTTTCCCATCCTGACTGGACATCATATGACATCATGTCAGAAAACACTGCTTGCATGTCCACGGGACCATGCAGCGATGTATACGGTACACAGCCGATGACTGACCAGTGTAACAGCTCACTGCTGATACCGTGTGACCACCGTGACCAATCACAGCAGGTCACATGACAGTTGTACACAATGGATGGCTTCCTTTCATGCTATTTATTGTGTACTTTTGTGTTGCCAACTGTGATTGGTCAATTTGATCACATGATACAAACAGGACCAATCACAGTCCATCTGTACCATGTGATTAGCTTTGACCAATCACAGCTAATCCCAACAAAATAAAACTGAATGAATTGGTTTCATTCAGTAAAATGCTTGCCAATAGCAATGTAATCCATTGCTTTAAGCAAACATAATGTGTAAAAAATTAAATAAAATTCTAAACATTTACCCAGAGTAGTACAATGTAACTAAGGTAACATTATATTGCTCTGGTCACAGTGTGTAAAAAAAAAAAAAAAAAAAAATCGTAAAAAAAAAAAAAAGAAAGAAAAAAAATGTAATAAAAATATTTAATAAAAATTATAATTTAATAATATTATCAATAAATAAATTATCAGGGTATAACATGCACCCTAATTTTTGTTGTAGAGTGCAATCACTGGGTGCAGCGGAGTCCATTCAGATCAGACATTGTGGAGTAAACAGGAACTGGCTTCTTTATTGGAACATAACACAGATTACCTTCTCATGGTGAGAAAACACAGACAGGAAGAGATAACCAACAAGTACAGTGCAGTGTACAGGAAATACACATCATAGAAAATGCATAGCATATCACTTAGCATTAGCGACATCTACTGTCCTATTTGTGAACTGCAGTTAATCTATAATAGGCTAAGCTTTAAAGTTGTTGTATCTCCAACAATTTTAAGGGGGAAGTTTCAGGAAAAAAACCTAAAATAAATAAAGAACTGTGAAGCAAAATAAGGGTCAGTGTCCATCAATGCAGCCTCATCAGTGCCCATTTGCAGCCTCACAAGTGCCCATCAATGCAGCCTGATCAGTGCCTATCAATGCAGCCTGATCAGTGCCCATCAATGCAGCCTCATAAATGCAGCCAGATCAGTGCTCTTATGCAGCCTCATAAATGCAGCCAGATCCGTGCCCATCTGCAGCCTCATAAATGAGGCCAGATCAGTGCTCATATGCAGCCTCATAATTGAGCCAGATCTGTGCCCATCTGCAGCCTCATAAATGCAGCCAGATCTGTGCTTATCTGCAGCCTCATAAATGCAGCCAGATCCATGCCTACCTGTAGCCTCATAAATGCAGCCAGATCCATGCCTATCTGCAGCCCCATAAATGCAGCCAGATCCGTGCCCATCTGCAGCCTCATAAATGCAGCCAGATCCGTGCCCATCTGCAGCCTCACATCAGATTACATAGAGATTGCATTAGGTTCCTGTTTACTCAGTGGCCTCTTTAATACATAGTCCTGCTTCCTGGCTCCTATGATAGACAGAACACTGGTCCAATGACAGTCCAGGGGATGGGACTTCGTATTACAGAGGCCGCTGAGTACACAGGAGATCCATGCTATATGTAATCTGACGGTGCTTGTCCCACCTCCTTTCCCTCCGAGGCAGCCAAATGAAAATGTCGGCGTATAATACGCATCCACTATTTGCGCCCAATTTTCAGGGAGAAAAAGTGCGTGTTATGCACCGATAAATACGGTATATATATATATATATATATATATATATATATATATATATATATATATGTATATAATGTAGCAGATTTCCTAGCCATTGTGCTGGATGTGGGTCCGCCTGGGATACCGCTAACAACAACAGCACATTTAGGCATGCTCTCCAAGTGTGAGCACTGAGACAATGACCAGTCCAGTATCTTTGGGTTTTTATGTTTATTGAGAACTTGGATGGGGGAAGGGATGAATGGGACACTCCTTTGGCTCAACTATGCACAATTTGCTGGAGACAACTGAAAAATGCCTGTTGACGTTAACTTGATGCTGGCTTCATGCCAGTCAACGCCGGTTAATGCTAGTTAACGCTGGCCTGCTGCCTGTTAACACTGAACTGACTTCTGATCACCTCCTTGTGACTCAAAGTCCTTTTGAAGCTCCATTTGGCGCTCCATGCTGAAGTAGCTACTTTATCACTGCTGCACTGCTAAAAAATGTGTACGCTTAAGGGCCTGCACCGGCACCCTCTCTCACACACTTATCTTCAGGGCTTAGACACTGGCATCCCCTTTTCTAAGCCCTCTCTACTGGATAGCTGGCTCCTGGATCCCTCTGACCTTCTGGAGTGGTCCCCTATCCTAGGCAGACCCCTGGGCAGTTTACAGTACTCACGACACTGCTTTCCTGGAAACCTCTGCCCAGCAGCTCCACTCGGTCCACAGCACACTGGATCCCTCTCTGCAGCTCAGTTCAACCTTCCGTCCTCTAGGCCGACTGCCCAGGACACTTTCCTCACGCTGACAGGAGGAGAGACAGCCGTCACCCTCCTCCTGGGACTCTGCTTCCCGCCAAAGACCCCTGTCATGTGCCCCCCTCAGACTTATACCCCATCCCACGATGCATTGCGGCAGATTCTGTCCTCTGGGATAGACACAAGCCCTGGTGTGCTATTGGTCAAGTTTCCTACACTGTCCAATAAAAGCCCTCATTGGACATAGTGGGGAGACTCTCCAAGCTCAACAGGCACACCTGGAAACACATGACAGCCTAACTGAACAATCAGGCCCTGATAAGCAGACAGAGCCTCCGTTATGGTTTTCCTAGCACCTACCTAGGAGGGTGCTACATATATATATATATATTTTTTTTTTTTTAGTACTTTTTTTAGTACTGTCATCAGATAGTGTCCCTGATCACCACCACACCAGTTATATGATGACACTGTACTGCACTGGTGATAGCATGTAAAAGAAAATGTCTTTATTTTCCAAAAAGTATGACAAATAATTAATTAAAAAACCGCCATGCCTCTTACTAAATACCTTGGACTGTTTCCTTTACAAAATAGGGTAATTTGGGGGGTACTTGTATAGTCCTGGCATTTTAGGGCCTGAAGAAATGAGATAGGCTGTCAGTACACCAGTATTGATAGATTTTCAGATATATACCATAGTTTGTAGATTCTATATCTTTCCTACAGACTAAATAATATACACTGATTTAAGTTATTTTCAACAAAGAAATTTAGCAGAATACATTTTGGGCTAAATTTATAAAGAAGTTATTTATTTGCAAAATTTTATAACAGAAAGAAAAACGCAGTTTTTTTCATTTAAAAAAAAAAAAAAGTGGGGATTAAATACCACCAAAATAAAGCTCTAGTTGTATGAACAAATTGTAAAAGTTTAGTTTGAGTACAGTGTTGTATGACCGCGCAATTGTCATTGGAAATGCGACAGTGCTGAAAGCTGAAAATTGTCCTGGGCAGGAAGGGGGTATTACAGTGCCCTGTATTGAAGTGGTTAAGTAACAGACAGCCTGCTTTCATGAAAAACTGAAGTAGTCAAACAAACCTGATTTCTTTTTATGAGAAAGTAAGTAAAACCTTGGACAGAGGGGTGGCTTTGGACGTAGTAAACATGGATTTTGCAAAATCGTTTGACACAGTTCCCCATACATGGCTAATGTGTAAGGTAAAGTCTACTGGCTTGAAAAAAAAATCTGTTTGTAAATGGATAGAAAACTGGCTAAAAGATAGAATTCAGAGAGTAGTGGTTAATGATTCTTACTCTGAATAGTCTAAGGTTATAGGTGGTGTACCCCAAGTTATTCACTTTAAGGTCATCACAGAGGACAAGGGGGCACTCTTCTTTACATCTAGAGGAAAACAGATTTTTATCTCCAAATACAGAAAGGTTTCTTCACAGTAAGAGCTGTGAAAATGTGGAATAGACTCCATCAAGAGCTGGTTCTGTTCAGCTCAGTAGATTTCTTTAAAAGGGGTCTGGATTCTTTCCTAAATGTACATAATATAACTGGATACTAACATTTGTAAAGGTAAAGTTGATCCAGGGAATATCTGATTGCCTCTCAGGGGATCAAGAAGGAATTTATTCCCCTGCTGGAGCAAATTGTTTCATGCTATGTTGGAGTTTTTCCTGAATCTGGATCGACTGTGGGTAAAGGATTGTGCATATGGGATTGTATAATTTTTTCTTTTTTAAGATATTATTTTTTTCCTTTTATTGGTTGAACTAGATGGAATTGTGTCTTTTTTCAACCAGACTAACTATATTCTCAACCTCTTAAGCCTCTGAGAAGACAATGACTGATGTGAGATACTCAACTCATGTTTTTATAGGAATATCCATAATAGTCATTTTCTTTTTCAGAATTGCATAGAGCTATTGGTATTGATCTTCAAAAACATTGACTTCCAGATGATCAACAGCTACATAACCAATGTCCTAAGTAGATCCTAAGCATATCCAATCTCTGTGACAAAGTCGATCTCTGTACCTACTGATAACAGACTATGTTGGTTGGACAATTACAGAGCTTTAGCTCCTTGGCAATTGTGGTTCAAGTGGTAACTCATCTTTAAGTTATGATGCAGGACAACATAAAAAGATTCTTGTGCTTTCTTCCCACTTAACCAGTCATTCACCACATCTCTTTTGTGAGAAACAGTCACAGCTTGTTTCTTCTAGGCCAGACACTCTTTGACTCAAACAGCCAGCACGTTCAGGAATACCTCACAGGAGGGGAGCTGTGTTCCTTCCCCTACTCAAAGCTATGGAAAGAGAGACAGATCTTTCACAGTAACATACACACAAGGCAGAAATCCTTGAAGGAATTGGCTGAACAGGAAGTGTCCCAAATATTTAACAGTTCTCGAAGAATACATCACCAAGCCACCTAAACCTTCTTTTTGACTAGGTCTTCAAACATTCATAACACAGAATGATGCCTCTATAGCACACCCTGCTGGAGCAAGCTTAAATAACAAGTGCCAGGGAAAATAACCCTTTGCTATGAGATCACTCTTGAAGAATTATAGATAGGCTGACTGCAGCTCACTGCATTCTACAGAATCACAAAAATACAAAGATGACATTACACAAATAAAAAAGTTTAATCCTTAATTTTTTTTTGCAGATTTGGATAAAGTGGTGAGGAGTGAGAGTCACTGTCAGGTTTTATTCTCTGTGTTTCCTCTGTGTTTCCTTTAAGGAGAGTTACTCTCTCTAATTTTCATGATCACCGATGTCACAGGGAATGACATAAGGGTCAATCCAGAATTTTTTAATGCCACTAGAAGAGGAGTGGAAATCTTCTAATAGAGACACTTGTTCCTGTTACAAGTTCCTGTTGGAACTCTATATATGGAGGCGGAACCTTTGCTGTACAGCTTGAAATTGGGATTTTTTCATGCACTTACCCATGAAAGTTTTTAGCCAATTTACACTATTTGGCTTTCCTTGCTTTAATTCCATGTGGATATTCGATTATATATATGGTCACCACTGTCCTTACTAATCTTGGAAAGAAAGCCAGCCTGACATATTAGAACCAATGGGTGTGAACTAAATGGAAGCATTTTTACCGGTGTGATAGACTCTGTAGTGGGGTCATTTCAGTCTGCATTTCTTACAATGGTGATAGTTCACGTGGTGACTACATTAATGGAGTGGCACAATCTGTGCAAAATATCAGTGATGTTTTCCTCAAGACATACATTGTATTTGGACTTTTTCATACACCCTATTTACCTTTGCTAGATTCCATTTTGATGTGGACATTTGTTTTTAACAATTTATTTCCACAATGTTAGCGCAGCAACATATATGATATATATGTAAGTATTCATTTCTCATAGCTCATCAATCCCTTTGTTAGCTGAAAGCAGCGATCTTCCGAGTCCTGTGCTAAGCAGCTGCAATTCAGCTAGTAACGAAAGGGAGTTGCTCACTGCTGCCATTTAAAGATGGCCTTGTATTTTTTTTTCAATGAATACAAGGTGTTCTCTGATTGGACTAAGTGGCATTCATGATATCGCCACCTGATCCAATTAGAGAACGAATTGTATTCAGTGAAAAAAAAAAAAAAAAATACAAGGCTTTCTCTAAATAGCAAATGTTCCAAGTTGTACCCCTGTGGTTACCATGTAGAATTGCAGCCACTTAGCACCAGACTCAGAAGACTGCTGTTATCGCTGTAGTAACAGTGGCTACTACAGTGGTTTTCAGTTTACACAGGGATTGGTCAGGTATTAGATATACATACCAAGCTGGACAAATGTACCTATGTAAAGACAAATCATACTTATAGCAGAACTTCACCCAAAAGATGCTTGCATCCCCCCCCCCCCCCCACTGCCACATTTGGCCCTGGAGCTGGTACCTAGTTTTGGCAGGTACGGCTCCCTCTTCTAGTCAGATGGCTGCAACGATCTGTGCGGAAGTTCCCCCTCCTTCCCCCTAAAGCCTTCAGGTCCCAGAATACTGCCGGACCATTCACAAAATGCAGTGCGGCTTGTGCATGTGCTGTAAAGCAAGCAGGCCTTACTGCCGATTTACCTTATCTAAGATGCCGGTGCCTGCATCCGAAGCCGATTGAAGAATCAGCTCGAGTGAGGACATCACTGGATCCCTGGACAGGTAAGTGTCCTTATATTAAGGACAATTACAGTATTTATAGCTGCTGACTTTTAATTTTTTTGGGGGAGACTAGAACTCCTTTTTAAACTTGGAACTCCTCTTTAAACTCCAACTTTGAATAATTCACATGTTGTCTGATAATACCTGAACATATGTCTTCCAGGTATGGGAAATAGACAAGTCTATTGTGTATGATACACTATATTGTCAAAAGTATTGTGACACTTGCCTTTACGCGCACATGAACTTTAATGGCACCCCAGTCTTAGTCTGTAGGGTTCAATACAGAGTTGGTCCACCCTTTGCAGCTATAACAGCTTCAACTCTTCCAGGAAGGTTGTCCACAATGTTTAGGAATGTGTCTATGGGAATATTTGACCATTCATCCAGAAGTGTATTTGTGATGTCACGCACTGATTTCATGTTCCCAACTTTGTGGGAACAGTTTGAGGATGGCCTCTTCCTGTTCCAACATGATTGTGCACCAGTGCACAAAGCAAGATACATAAATGAGCTTCTGGAAGAATGGTCAAACATTCCCATAGACACACTCCTAAACTTATGGACAGCCTTCCCAGAAGAGTTGGAGTTGTTATAGCTGCAAAGGGTGGGCCAACTCAATATTAAACCCTTCGGGCTAAGACTGGGATGCCATTAACGTTTATGTGCATGTTAAGGCAGGTGTCACAATACTTTTGACAATATAGTGTAGTCTTAAAATTAAGAAATGCAAAAAAGATTCTACAGTCTATTTTTTTTGCCAACGTTTGCTAACAAATTTCTTTTGTATGAGTGACCATTCCATATAAAGCAACATTTACTTTGAGAATACCCATCTCTTCAGATTGCTGTCTTATATCATTCCTTAGCAGTAACCCAAGATTTGGCTGCTGCAGGTTACATTAAATGTCTGCACATTGCAGTTTTATTTAAATAAAGCTCAACAGACTGCAAAATGAGTAAATGTTCCCTTACTGTCTGTGTCACTGACATCTCCTGCTGGGCTGCTCCCAGAGTGAGAGCCTTTCAAGCGTACATAGTTTATAACTACTTTAGTATTCAGAGCAGCTCAGTGATTAGCTGCTACCCTGTATTTTGCAACCACAGCCCAGTGGAGTTATTCAATAACAAACAGCAATAATGATGTGTAGAATGCAGTAACCCATAGTAACTCATCAGATATCTTTCACATTCTTTTTGCATAAATTGCATGAATCTGGCTACATTGCAATGTTAGCTCTTGGTGCTGACTGCTCAGCATTAGTATTCTGTGGCATGGAGCTTCCTCCCTGTCTCTGAACTTTTTAAAAAATTTAACCTCTTCAACCAGGGAAGCTGCCATCTTAGCTGCTGTTTGATCTGCAGTTGCCATGGTGCTGCACATGTGATCAGTTATCACACTAGGCATTTGATGGCTTGACAGTTCATTGAAAGCACAAGCAACTGTGACAGTTAGAATATACATCATTTCTTAAATGCACCAGTTAAAGTGATACTAAATTATTATTATTTTTTCAGTAACAAACATATCATACTTACCTGCTCTGTGCAATAGTTTTGCACAGAGCAGCCCCAGTTGTCCTCTTCTTGGGTCCCCCACTGGATTTCTGGACTTCTCTCCCCTGCTGAGTTCCCCCATAGCAAGCTGCTTGCTATAGGAGCACGCATGTGTGCTCACTCCGAAACCCCACTCCGTGTGGCCATTACCACACAGAACGGAGCTCAGCCCCACCCACGCTCTCTCCTCACTAATTGTGATTGACAGCATTGGAAGCCAATGGCTCCCACTGCTGTGTCTGACCTAATGAGGAGGGAAAGAGCTGTGAGAGTCTCTACTGTCATCCACACTGGATTGAGATTGGGCTCAGGTAGGTATAAGTGGGGGTGGGGATGATCTGCACACAGAAGGTTTTGTACTTTCATGAATGGAATGCATGAAGGTGAAAAACTTTCAGCCTTCAGAACCACTTTAAATTGATGGGTTTACTTCCACTTAAACCTAAACCTTACGCTTAAAGTATATGTGAACCCTTACCTTGTAAAACAACCCATTCAGTTTAAAATAGGAATGCAACGCAAATTATTTATATATATATATATATATAATCACGTGACCTCTGTACTCAGCTGCATAAGGGACTTAGAGAGCTAGGGGGTGGAGACTACAGGGGGATGTGTCAGCAAGAGGCAGTGAAACAGCAGTACACCGATTTTCCCAGTGATTATCTGTGGGAAGTGTTTGCATAAGACTGACCAATGGAGGACAGGCAGACAATGCTCCCAGCACAGCCAGAAAACTGACCATGCCTAGGGTAGTCAATGTGAAATAGGAAAGCTGGGGGACTGGCAACATCACCAGGTACTTCTCACAAAATAATGGTACAACAGGCACATATCAGGAGTATGAAATGCTGGAGTAACAAACACTTTAACCAGCCCCCCCAGAACCCCTTTAAAGTCTTCTACTCACTTGTCCTGTCAGGTCTACGATGTATGGCTCACTGGAAGTTACACAGCCACGGCTGCTAACTATGCCAGTCCCTTACTTCTAAGCACACAAAAAAAACAATCGTATTCCTTCATATGGAGAGGCCGGCAGAATCATGGACAGGTGAGTATAAGACCAGGGAGAAGAGGTAAGGGAGGGAGAGTGACTTAAATAACTATACAAACGCATAGTTATCTTATAAATGTGATTTGCGGAGCATCTTATTACAATGTCACACAAAAATAAATGGTGTCCACCTGTCCAGATAAATGTACAGTGGGTACGGAAAGTATTCAGACCCCCTTAAATTTTTCACTCTTTGTTATATTGCAGCCATTTGCTAAAATCATTTAAATTCATTCTTCTTCCTCGTGAATGTACACATAGCACCCCATACTGACAGAAAAACACAGAATTGTTGACATTGTTGCAGGTTTATTAAAAAAGAAAAACTGAAATATCACATGGTCCTAAGTATTCAGACCCTTTGCTCAGTATTTAGTAGAAGCCCCCTTTTGATCTAATACAGCCAGGAGTCTTTTTGGGAAAGATGCAACAAGTCTTTCACACCTGGATTTGGGGATCCTCTGCCATTCCTCCTTGCAGATCCTCTCCAGTTCTGTCAGGTTGGATGGTAAACGTTGGTGGACAGCCATTTTTAGGTCTCTCCAGAGATGCTCAATTGGGTTTAAGTCAGGGCTCTGGCTGGGCCATTCAAGAACAGTCACAGAGTTGTTGTGAAGCCACTCCTTCGTTATTTTAGCTGTGTGCTTAGGGTCATTGTCTTGTTGGAAGGTAAACCTTCGGCCCAGTCTGAGGTCCAGAGCACTCTGGAGAAGGTTTTTGTCCAGGATATCCCTGTACTTGGCCGCATTCATCTTTCCCTCGATTGCAACCAGTCGTCCTGTCCCTGCAGCTGAAAAACACCCCCACAGCATGATGCTGCCACCACCATGCTCACTGTTGGGACTGTATTGGACAGGTGATGAGGAGTGCCTGGTTTTCTCCACACATACCGCTTAGAATAAAGGCCAAAAAGTTCTATTTTGGTCTCATCAGACCAGAGAATCTTATTTCTCACCATCTTGGAGTCCTTCAGGTGTTTTTTAGCAAACTCCATGCGGGCTTTCTTGTGTCTTACACTGAGGAGAGGCTTCCGTCGGGCCACTCTGCCATAAAGCCCCATCTGGTGGAGGGCTGCAGTGATGGTTGACTTTCTACAACTTTCTCCCATCTCCTGACTGCATCTCTGGAGCTCAGCCACAGTGATCTTTGGGTTCTTCTTTACCTCTCTCACCAAGGCTCTTCTCCCCCGATAGCTCAGTTTGGCCGGACGGCCAGCTCTAGGAAGGGTTCTGGTCGTCCCAAACGTCTTCCATTTGAGGATTATGGAGGCCACTGTGCTCGTAGGAACCTTAAGTGCAGCAGAAATCTTTTTGTAACCTTGGCCAGATCTGTGCCTTGCCACAATTCTGTCTCTGAGCTCTTCAGGCAGTTCCTTTGACCTCATGATTCTCATTTGCTCTGACATGCATTGTGATCTGGAAGGTGTGTGGCTTTCCTAATCAAGTCCAATCAGTATAATCAAACACAGCTGGACTCAAATGAAGGTGTAGAACCATATCAAGGATGATCAGAAGAAATGGAAAGCACCTGTGTTAAATATATGAGTGTCACAGCAAAGGGTCTGAATACTTAGGACCATGTGATATTTCAGTTTTTCTTTTTTAATAAATCTGCAACAATGTCAACAATTCTGTGTTTTTCTGTCAGTATGGGGTGCTATGTGTACATTCATGAGGAAGAAGAATGAACTTAAATGATTTTAGCAAATGGCTGCAATATAACAAAGAGTGAAAAATTTAAGGGGGTCTGAATACTTTCCGTACCCACTGTATGTCTTGCAGAAAATAACTCATGCAGCTTAGATCCTTAAGAATCCGCTTTCTTGTATTTGTAGTTGCCTGTGCTCCCCTAATTTCCAGTGTGGCTGTAATATCATGCAATTATAAGTGCAGGCCTGTTTTTATTAATTTTAGAATTATTCTGTAGGCTTACTGCAACCTACCTCACAATTGGATACATCAGATGGAGCAAAATTTAAAAAAAAAAAAAAAAACACCCCAGAAAAAAAAAACACCCATTAATTTACTTTCCCAGTCAGTTTATTAAATAATAATACAAAAACCAGCCGTGCTTGGTCACACCACAGACAGATACAATTGATGTACAATGAACACCAGAAGGCTGCCAGTACATAAACAAATATGTCAAAAATATATAAAAATAAAGTACAGTGCCAACAAATATTAAACACAAATGTAGAATATTCCAGTTTGATGAAAACCCCACAAATGCGGATAATAAACTCAAAAGTTGAAAGCCAAGAAGTCCAACACCAGGAGATTGGATCAGTGAAGATGGAAAAAATCACCACGTGCACCAGATAAAAGGGGTGTCTGTTTACCGGAAAAAAAAATGACCACCGATTAGGGTAGGTCAAATTGAGCTTGTAATCAAAGGTTTCCAAAAGGTTCCCCCTAGGATAGGCAGATCTCCAATATTCAATCGGTAATCGGTGCAAAGAGCGATTCAGAAATCCCAATCAGTGATCAACATTAATATATCGTATACCTCAAAATAAAGAGGAAACTCCAATGGCATAGTACACTTCTTTAATGAATAATAAAGGAACAGATAAAATGGCAACTCACATATCCAACCATTTGAATGCGCATGGAATTAGGGGAGCCAAGGTCAGCGTGTTGACGTGCGGGCGTGCTTGACGCGTTTCGTCCCAATAGGACATTATCAAAGGCTAAGCCCGCACATGTCTGCATGCTATTTATGTTGTATTGGCAGGAAATCACCTCACGGGGTGCACAAGCACACCCTGCCCCCTCCTGTGTGAGATCTGCTTGTTCCAGGAGGAATCTGCTCAGGGCACTGTGATCTTCATCAGCCCCCATCTGGCCTGCAGGAAGGGTTATCACTGTACAAGCAGGACTCATGTGGTTCACTGTCCAGTGTCAGACTGGCGAAAGGCTCTTTGGCCACCTTCCAGTTTACTGAATGCTAAATATAAAGATTTTAAGGCACTTCTGCTATTGGTTCCCTATTTAAGAAAAAAAAAACATCCCTCTGTTGCTACTGGGTAAATTGGGGCACTTTGCAGAAGAAACATTAACTCTTGGATGTGGATTACATATACTTTCAGACTCTGTGATAGCTTTTTTTACTAGCCAGTGGTTAGTCAGGGCTATTGGATTATCGCTAGGTCCAAGTAGTTAGCTGCACCCTTCAGACCATATACCTGGATTGACTAATGTATTGAATATTGGTATATTGTAACTGTGTTATTGCTAAACACAGTGTCATTGTCTAACAATCTAGAGCAGGGGTCCTCAAACTTTTTAAACAGAGGGCCGGTTCACTGTCCCTCAGACCATTGGAGGGCCGGACTATAGTTTAAAAAATTATTCCAAATTGCTATTAGTAAAATACCAATATATATATACACAGCGCTACAAAAACAATATACCAGCAATAACTTTGCCCACACAGAGACATACAGACTACACTGCCCATCAATGCAGTCTGATCAGTGTACATCAATGTAGCCTTACCAGTCCACATCATTTCAGCCTCACCAGTGCCCATGCTGGGGGAACTCCGCTTTTACCCCAGGCTCACACTGGGGCGGTGCGGGAACCGGCTCTGTAATCGTGTCGGTTCCCGCACCATATTTCCAGTCCACGCTGCCCTGTGTGAACTCGCACAGGAATCTGATCGCATGGGTGAGAAGACCCATGCGATCCGATTCCTCTGCAGGAAAAAAGAAGGCACGTGTGCCTTTTTTCTTCTGAATCTAATGCAAGTTCAGCCATTCAAGCATATGGCTGAACTAACACTGCTTAGAGATCGCAACAGTGTGAACCGGGGCTTACACAGCACACAACATCATACAACTGAATAGCAATCAGAATATAAATGCACTTACTGTCAATTAAATTGGGTTTTCTACTCCTCGGCTGTCTGTCACTGACCAGCACGGGAGAACAGCAGGCAGCCCCTCTAGAGATCACAGAGATCACTCTGTTACCACCCTTCAATAATTTCCTCAGCGGTGCGTGTGCAGGGGATCTACATCCCCAGCACACAGGAATATCACTGGGGGTGGTGCAGAGGGGCAGGCGAGGGAACTGAGGGAGAAAGAGCCAGTCAAGCATGGCCAGGGGAGGGCTGGCAGCCTTAGGTCTGGGGGGGCAAGTCCAGTCAAGTGGCCCATTGAACCATTCGCCAGCGCAGGCCAATCAGTGCCTGCCAGCGCGGCTCAATCAGTGCCCGCCATCGCAGCCCATTTAGTGCCCATGGGATGTAGGGGTCATCTGGTGTGTCGGGACCTCAGTCTTGATTGAACAACCTCTTTGGGGGGGGGGAGGTTTCCAAATTCCTCCAAGTTGCCTCTGCTCTGTGCTGTGATGCTCTGTCACGTCTCCCGCTCTCTCTCTCCCAAGAGCCAGCGCCCAACGTTCACTGCCCATAAGTCACCACGCAAGTCACATACAGCCGGCCCCTTCCACATGCCCTGGCTGCCTCTGAGTCCTGGGAGATGGGAGTTGTAGTCCGGCTGCGCTGTTCGGTTCCTCTCATTGCCAGGAGCTTGATTGCAGCCGGACTGAAATTCCCATGATCCAGCGCTTCAGCCGCCCCCCTCTTCCTCTTCCACCAATAATAGGCCAGCTGCCGGATTGTCTGTCTCTTATGTTGAAAGAAAAGCGATGGGCAGTGGCGCCAAAAACACCCGGCGGGCCGGATAAATGTCCTTGGCCGGCCGCATGTGGCCCGCGGGCCGTAGTTTGAGGACCCCTGATCTAGAGCATTTAAGGCAAGGCCCTTCATAGCTAGTACTGAAAACAAACCTTCATTGTTTTCATGTTTTCTTGTGGTTATATGGTACTGTTAGTGTTGTGCTTTTGCAATTATTGATTCTACCATGCTTTGCTATTTTTTACCTGAGGGTCATTCTTTTTTTTAGGAAACCCCAGATATCTGGTATTGGTGTGTTGTTGTACTATTAGGTCCAGTTACAGGGCCGATTGTTTGAAACAGTAGGAAAGACCAACATCTTGACCAGCTCCCTTAAGAGTATTGCCATACCTCCCAACTCTCTGAGATGGAAAAGAGGGACACCGGAAAAAAAAGACAAACCTCCCCCCAACCACAACCCAATGGAGAATTATTACTAAAAATGAACTGGTTAAACCCACAAATATGGACAGTTGGGAGCAGTGACCATTGCTTCTTTAAAACCTACAGGTAGACTGGACTGATATTTTGACAATAGCATGGCTGCAGAGTTTCTTGGGCAGCTTAGTAGTTTTCTGCTTTACTTGACTTGTCTTGTCTGAGCAGCTATTTTTAAAGGCAAGAAGGTTTCTGCCAGAATAATACCCCCTGTTAAGCTTGGTAAAAAGCTGGAGATCCAGGCCAGGGCAGAGAAAACAGCTCCAACTAGATTATCTCTCTTCCCTTAACAGCTGCCGCCCTGCCGAGGCAGCATTGGAAGGAAAACTGGAAATGATTCTCCACTGGGGTTTAATATGTTACCAGTATGCAGGAGTGTACAAACTGTGAACATACGGAGTCTGAAACAGAGTGTGTATCTATATTAGCTCATGCTGTGGAGAGAGGAGGAATCCCACTGCACACAACTGCAACAGTGTCTCGCTAGGATTTATATCTATTTATACAAGTTTCTAAAAAGAAGATTATTTTCAGTCTCTGGGTGGTTATCTAAATGAAAACAAGTCTGTTTGTCTATGTGAGTTGTTCCCCAAAGCATCTGTTTGAATGGAAGGCTAGGAAATGAAGACAAGGTGGCACTTAGCTGTTATCAGTAGAACTACAAGAAAGTAAGTATAAGTTAGGAAGCAATGCCATATATCATAATAAGCATCTCAGACAGCCCAACCAGGCAGGTAAGTAAGCCAAAATGCCCTCTGGTACAATATTGGGAAGAAGAGCATTTCATCCTTAAGAGAAAGGGTATTCACATTTTGTCATTTTCATCAGCAATAAAAACAAACACACCAAAAAAATAGCAAACCCACAGTATCTTAATATCTTTTCTAGTATATAGTAGTACCTACCAACCAATGACTTAGAGCTGTTCTATAGAAACATTAGTAAAGTAATATTTATATTTCCACTGGCAAAGTATATAGTAAAATGTATTTATTACCTGGCATTTCATGTGAAGTAAGTCACTTACATAGTTCATAGTGATCATGCGTCTCTAGGTCTACTCAAATTATGATAAGCCTGGTGTAACGATTGCATGCTCATAATACTATATAGATGATTTAAAGCGTAACTCCACTTTGTTGAGAAAAAAACATTCCTCTCTGGGTGATCTATGTACATTTCAAGGATTTTAACAAACTTTCTTGCAGATTTTATTTCAGGTACTTATATAGCGCTGTCAATTTACGCAGCGCTTTACATATACATTGCACATTCACATCAGTCCCTGCCCTCGAGGAGCGTACAATCTAAGGTCCCTAACTCACATACATACACAGTAGGGCCCCAATTTTTTTTTTATACAGGATCCAATTAGCCTACCAGCATGTCTTTGGAGTGTGGGAGGAAGCTGGAGTACCCAGAGGAAGCCCACGCAGGCACGGGGAGAACATGCAAACTCCAGGCAGATAGTGTCGTGGTTGGGATTTGAAACAGTGACCCTCTTGCTGCTAGGTGAAAGTGCTAACCACTACACCACTGTGCCGCAGTAGATTCCTACCTTTTGTTATTCTGAAGAAATCATTGTTTGTTCCTCTGTGCTGAGTGGGTCTAATGGGAGTGGTTTCATAATTATCAACCAGCTGTGGCAGTTGCAGAGCACTAATGAGAAAAGCTGGTCTGCATCCCTTTAGATGTGTTCCAATTGGGGGTATCTCACCAAAAATGACATTTTTGTTGCACGGGATGCCAGAAATCTGACTTGTATGTTAGGCAGACTTCTGGGAAAATTGGTGAGCCAATCACACAAGCAGGAAATTATGTTCCTGGGGTGTGGTCAGTACATATTCTGTGCACAGAACAGCTCAAGGTAGCCATATTGCATTGCATTTGCAGAAAATTACAACAACTGCAGATTGAAAAGGAAAGGTCATTTTTAATAACATCCAATTACAACATTATTTGTGTCACAATTGTATACGCTATATTGGTTTTTCTTTATTTCCTTTTTTTTTTCTCCACGAAAGTGGAGTTACCCTTTAACCACTTGCCTACTGGGCACTTTTACCACCTTCCTAACCAGGCCAGTTTTCAGCTTTCAGCACTGTCACACTGTCACACTATGAATGACAATTGCCCGGTCATGCAACACTGTACCCATATTACATTTTTATCATTTTTTTCACACAACTGGAGCTTTCTTTTGCTGGAATTTAATCACCACTGGGTTTTTTATTTTTTGCTAAACAAACTAAAAAATAAAGAAAATGTTGAAATAAAAAGCAACATTTTTCATAGTTTGTTATAAAATTTTGCAAACAGGTAATTTTTCTTCTTCAAAAATGTGCGCTAATGAGGCTGCACAGATGGGCACTGACGAGGTGGCACTGATGGGCTCCGATAGGTGGCACTGAGGGCACTGATAGGTGGTACTAATGAGGTGCCACTGGTGGGCACTGATGAGGAGGCACTGATGGGCGATACTTATAAGCAGCACTGATAGGCAGCACTTATAGATGCCAGTGATGAGGAAGGACTGATGGGCACTGATTGGCAGCACTGATGGGCACTGGTTGGCAGCATTGGTGGGCACTGATTGGCAGAATGGTGGGCACTAATCTAATTGGCAGCACTGGTGGGCACTGTTGGGACTGCACTGATAACCAGGACACTGTGAATCAGGGCCGATGTGCCTTTAACACAAGTCGGTTATTGGCTTTTCTTTTTCTCTCCTCACTCAGTTTGAACAAAGAAAAGTCGATACCTGGCTCCCTCTCCTTGATAGCACGAATCCTCGGCTCCTTTCGCAGGATTTGCAGAATCAGGGAGCCCATGCAATGCAATTTGGAGGAGGCAAGAGATTCTGAGTCCTCTGGGTCACTAAGGATGACATTGTCAGCAGGAGCAATCTCTCCCCAACCACGTACAACTCCCAGGGTTTCTGGGGAATCAAAACCATCCCTTGAAGACTGCTGTATGCTATCCTCTACAACCATGCTGCCGAAATCCTCATCCTCCTCCTCCTCCTTCTCCTGTGTGTTTTGTGGCTCTGCAGGAATGATATTTGCATGAAGGGGCCTTGTGAGGAAAGGAAATCCTCCTCTTCCTGCCCCTGTTCTGCCTCAAGTGCCCTGTCCATGATTCCACACAGCATGTGCTCCAGCAGGTAGACTAGCGGGATAGTGTCACTGATGCATGCATCGTCCCGGCTCACCATCCTTGTGGCCTCCTCAAATCGTGACAGGACGATGCATGCATCCTTAATCAAAAGCCACAAAGAAAAGCCAAGCTTCTCTGACCCTGTCCTTGTACCATACTCGCACAGATACTTATTGATGGCCCTCTGCTGCGTGTTTAGCCGCTGCAGCATTGCCAACATTGAGTTCCACCTGGTGGGCATGTCACAAATGAGGCGGTTGGTGGGCAGGAGATCTTGGAAGCCCGGGTATCTGCTCAAGAAACGCTGCACCACCAGATTCAGAACATGTGCCAAGCATGGAACATGTGTCAAGTGTCCCTGTCGGAGGGCAGAGAGAAGGTTGGTGTCATTGTCACATACAACCATTCATGGCCCCAGCTGCCATTGGGTCAACCATCTCTGAGCCTGCCCCTCCAGAGCTGACAGAATCTCTGCACCGTTGTGACTCCTATCCCCTAGACAGACCAACTGAAGCACAGCATGGCATCTTTTAGCTTAACTGCTTGCGTAGCCCCTTGAATGCTTAGGGAGCACTGCTGCTTCAGAGGGCAATTGAGCAGAAGAGGACATGGAGGAGGAGGAGGAGGTGGTGGAGTAGCCAGATGTGGCAGAACCAGCACCAGCTTTTTGGAGGTGTGGTGGCAAAACAATCTGCAACACCGAACCCTGTCCTGCACCCTTCCCAGCTGCCAGCAGAGTTACCCAGTGTGCCGTGAAAGAAATGTAACGTCCCTTTCCATGCCTGCTGGACCAAGAGTTAGCAGTAATGTGCACCTTCCTGCTGACTGCTTTGTCCAATGAGGCCAAAACACTACCTTCCACATGACGGTAGAGAGCCAGAATGGCCTTACGTGAAAAGAAATGCCCTTTTCAGGACCTGCCGCTGTGGTGCAGCACATTCCACAAATTTGCAAAAGGGAGCCGAGTCTACCAGATGAAAAGGCAGCAACTGTAATGCTAGCAGTTTGGGCAAGCTAGCATTAGGACGCTGAGCATGTGGATGGCTGGGACAGTATTTCTTTCTATGGTTCTAAAACTGGAGTAGTGAAATTTGCCTGCTGCTCAAATCATGAGGTGGTGTACTGCTAGCAGATTGGGTGCAAGTTTCTGTGCCACTCTGCCACTCATTGCTATACCATCATCCCTCTCAATGCTGGTATTTGAGAAGGCATGAGGTATAGTAGGGTTAGAGATCACAGATGAGGAGCAAGGTGATGTGTGCTTGTTTTGATCTGGTGCCTTTTTCAGGTGCTGTTGCCAACGGACTGCATGGCAGGTCATTATATGCCTTGTCAAGCATGTGGTGCCCAAGCGGCTGGTGTTCTGGCCACGTTTGATCCGCTTTAGATAGCAACGCTGTGGTCTAGTGCACAGGTGCTGAAAAAAGCCCACACTAAGGAACTTTTGTGAGTCCGCGGGGAGTTTGCAGCACCCTGTACCTGTGGAGCTCTGTGCTGTCTATGCTGTGACGCAATAGGTTGGCTACTGCTATGGTGGCCCCTGGAGCACATCCTGCCTCGTTGGAGTTGTGCGTCCTCCTCATCCTCCCCCTCCTCCTCCTCCTACTCCTCCTCCTCTATCCTGTCAGGCACCCAAGTACAGTCAGGGACCTCATCATCCCCTCCCTCCTCATCACTGGAGCAAACTTGGCAATATGCTTAAGCTGTGACAACATGACTGCTGGTTTCTTGTCCGTCATTGTCACCCCCTCTCTCTAGGCTTACGTTATTCCCTTCATCAACCTTCGGACCAACATCACAGCTTTCAAAATTGCTGTGCATCATCCAGCAGCATGTCACTGACACTATGATCGAATAGTTCAGGTGACTCCTCCATGCATGATGGTGGGGCGACAGAAGGAGTAGCTGTGGAGAAGGAGCCTGTGACAAGCTCTCATGGTTATAGTATGTACGCAAGTGACCGATTAACAATACTCTCACTGATGTGATGTAATCGATAGCCCTATAGATGACGAACTGTCGTGGTTATAGTATGTACGCAAGTGACCAATTAACAATGCTCTCACTGATGTGATGTAATCGATAGCCCTATAGATGACTAGCTGTCATGGTTATAATATATATACGCAAGTGACCGATTAACAATACTCTCACTGATGTGATTTAATCGATAGCCCTATGTATATGAGCTGTGCTGCTTATAGGATGTATGTACGTGACCGATTAACAATACTCTCACTGAAACGATGTAATCTATAGCCCTATAGATGAGTTATGCTGCTTATAGAATGTACGCAAGTGACCGATTAACAATACACTCACTGATATGATGCAATCTATAGCCCCATAGATGAGCTGTGCTGCTTATAGGATATATGCAAGTGACCAATTAACAATACTCTCACTGATATGATGTAATCTATAGCCCTATAGATGAGCTGTGCTGCTTATAGGATGTACACAAGAGACCGATTAACAATACTCTCACTGAAGTGATGTAATCGATAGCCCTATAGATGAGCTGTGCTGCCTTCAGGATGTACGCACGTGACTGATTAACAATACTTTAACTGATATGATGTAATCTATAGCCCTATAGATGAGCTGTGATGCTTATAGGATGTACACAAGTGACAGATTAACAATACACTCACTGATATGATGTAATCTATAGCCCTATAGATGAGCTGTGCTGCTTATAGGATTGAAAAAGTGACTGATTAACAATACACTTACTGATATGATGTAATCTACAGCCCTATAGAAGAGCTGCGCTGCTTAAGGATGTACGCAAGTGACCGATTAACAATACTCTCACTTATATGATGTAGTCTATAGCCCTATAGATGAGCTGTGCTGCTTATAGGATGTACGCAAGTGACCGATTAACAACACTCTCACTGATGTGATATAATCAATAGCCCTATAGATGATGAGCTGTCGTGGTTATAGTATGTATGCAAGTGACCGATTAAAAATACTCTCACTGATGTGATGTAATTGATAGCCCCATAGATGACGAGCAGTCGTGGTTATAGTATGTAAGCAAGTGACCGATTAACAATACTCTCACTGATATGATGTAATCTATAGCCCTATAGATTAGCTGTGCTGCTTATAGTATGTACGGAAGTGACCGATTAACAATACTCTCACTGATGTGATGTTAACGATAGCCCTATAGATGACGAGCTGTCGTGATTATAGTATGTACGCAAGTGACCGATTAACAATACTCTTACTGATGTGATGTAATTGATAGCCCTAAAGATGAGAAATCTCTCTCCCTCCCTGCTAGGAACGAATGACTGGCACTGCACTGTCTGACAAACTGCAAAGAAACAATTTTCTCCCTGCCTGAAACACGTTTCTGGCCCTCCCTACACTACTAGGAATGAATCACTGGCACTGTCTGACAAACCTGCAACTAAACAAATCTTTCCTTGCTGGAAACACGTTTCTGGCCCTCCCTACACTGCTAGGAATGAATCACTGGCACTTTCTGACAAACTGCAAAGAAATAAATCTCTCCCTGCCTGAAACACGTATCTGGCCCTCCCAACACTGCTAGGAATGAATCACTGGCACTGTCTGACAATCTGCAAAGAAACAAATCTCTCCCTGCCTCAAACACGTTCCTGGTCCTCCTTACACTGCTAGGAATGTCTCTCTGCACTGTCTGACAAACTCCAAAAAAAGCTACTCTTGCCCTGCCTCACACGCATCCCTCTCCCTGTCTCCTCGCCCACACAATCACACTACACACACACTGCAGCCTTTATGTAGAGTGGGGGGAGTACGTGGCCCCTGAGTCATAATTGGCCTGCCTTTAGTCCAATCATGGCAGAGATCATTTGATTGGCCAAAGCATGAGGTCAGGGTGCATGCTTTGGCCAATCACGTAATGTGCAGCACGCGTGGCATGCACACAGTGCATTATGGATGGGCGCTCTAATTTACCGCAAAGAAGCGCATTTGTTTGTCATTCGATGAACGATCGAATGACCGATTTTCGAGTCGAACTTAGCTTCGACTCAAACTCGAAGCTCATCCCTATTTGTGAATATACACTTGATTTTTTTGTGAACACAATTTAATCATGTATTAATTTGTATGAAGTATTTATAACTGTAATTAAAAAATAATAATGGTTGGAAAATAAATTGATATGAAATCCTGCCCATTACATGGTCAGTAGTGGAAAAGTGCCCCCTTATAATAATGGTCAATGGATAAGGGTCTCCTTACATTGGTGATGGATGGTTAAGAGCCCCTTACCTTAATGGATGGTGGATAAGTGCACACATTACATTGGAGGTCAATGTAGAAGTTCTCACTTACCTTGGTAGCCAGTGAGAAGGATACTCCTATATGGATATATCTAAGAATGTGCTGTTACACTGGTGATCAGTGGAAATCATTTCCCTTACATTGGTGGTTAGTAAGAAGAATGCCCCTTACATTAGAGGCCAGTTGGAGGAGACCCCTCATGCTGGTGTTCAGTGTGAAGAATGCCCCTCAATTAGTGGACAATAGGAGGAAGAATAATTCCTTCTTTGGTGGTTAGTGTAAAGAACAGCCTGAATGATGCACCCTCTGCACCTGAGGAGGAGCGCTCTTGTTGTTCTTCCCTTGGTTCATATTGGGTTTAATAACTTGAGGTTCAGGGGCTAGTTTACAGGATTTGAGAATGTCCACACAATAAATTGTGTGAATATTCACTTCAATTATCCAATTATGCGCTGATGAAATAGGTAAACAGGGGTTTTCTTTTTACACGCTTGGATAGTTGAAGTGAATCTGCACAGAAATTATTGTGTAACTCCATTGTCCAATATGCCAAAATTAGAGCCAGTGTCAATTAGTTTTTAAATAATGTTTACCTTTTTACACATACTTTCCAATTGTACTTTTGCATTGTCAGGTTGCTGCTAGACACTTGTGAATAGAGCTGGAACCATTTTCAATTTGACAAAAATTTGGCTATAAATATGATATGATAAAATCTATAACAAAGCCCATGATGTGGCAGAAATCAGATGTATCATATTCTAAAAGTGGTCACCTACTCCTAGTGTTAGGAGATGCTGAACTTTCTTGCCTTTTCACCTCTAGTGCTTTCCATCATGATTCTATTAACATTGACTGCTTAAACCCTGAAGAAGAGGGAAGACTTTTCCCCTGAACCGAAATGGCTGAATTAGGATAAATAAAGATTTCAAAAACATCATTAAGGAATATGTTACCCCAACATTTCATATTCCTGTTCTATGTCTGTTGTACCATGTACTTGTTTTAAAAAGTATCCTGTTCTCCTTGTATTGCTTCTTTTGTTTGAAATACCTGGTGATCCTGCCAGTCCCACTGCTTTCCTATTTCAAATTGACTACACTAGGCATGAGAGAACATCCATCTCAGTATGTTCAGTTTTCTGGCTTTATAAAACAATTTGGTTTTCCAAAAATATTGTTTATGTAGTTGATAATGCCTATAAGGTCCCATAATTTGCATTTTTCTGTTGTGGTGTAGCTGTTCAGTCTTGTTAGCAATCATCTCAATCCCACAATTTGCATTTTTCTCTTCTGGTATACTCATTTCTGGGAATGTTGGCATTTTGCATACCCATCCCTTCGTATACATCTAAAGATAAACCTAAGAAAACTGTATGCAGTTTGGAATAAATGGCTCCAAAAAAATTCCATTGTACCTATACAGTAAACCCCCGCTCCATCGCGGTTCAGTTTTTGCGGTCCCGGTATATTGTTTTTTTTTTTTTTAATGTTATTTTACTATATAAATCATTAAGAATTAAATATGTTTGTGTTTTCCATAGCTCTTGCTATGTCTCTTAGTATCTTTTATGTGTTTAAATGAGTTTCTATTGTTTTAAAAGTGTGTTTAAAGACCTTAAAATGCTTTTACACGTACAGTGACGGTAAAAAAAAACATGCCTACAATGCATTTTAATAGGGTTTTTCTATTTCGCGGATTTTCACTTTTAACGGCTGGGTCCGGAACGTAACCCCCGCAATGGAGGGGGGTTTACTGTACTATTGACTCTTTTTGGATGCACTGTTGGCATTGGGGCAAAAATGAAAGATATGAATAGTTCAGGCCACCCTTCGAAAATAAGGAATCCCTTATATCTTGTGGATAGTATGAAGACCTTCATATATTTTAGAGGCCTCTACTGCCTGTTTGCATTTCTTGAACGAATACATTTTGGCTTGGTATTTGAATTCCGGTGCTTGCAACCCTTCTTCACAAGTTTTTACTGGGTACTGAAGTGCAAATGACTAGGATGATATGTAAAACGCAGCCCACGGCAACCAAACATAAGGAAGCTTACTGAAGTAAAGTTTTTTTATTTTTTTTTCTTATTTAAGTCTTTACCACCAATATGGATATGTTTTTTTTTTTAGATTGAACCTCCCCTCCTGCTAAGCTGACCTATGGATGCCCTATATGTGCTTCTCACAAATGTTTCAGCATGACCCCGTGTTCCAGCATTTCTCTGGCTCTGAGATTCATTACAGTTTCCTTGTTGAGCTTAGTGGAACAGTCCCCTGATGCTGTGTGCGTGGGTGAAGATATATATTTAATACACTCTCCATGCTTTTCCTGCCATGTAAGCTGCTGTTTTGAAGAACATTTTTTTTTTCTCCGTTCTATAGAAAAACGCCTTGCAAAGTCTGCTGTTTTTACAAACAGTTGGGGAACATTATCTATAACACGATAAGGCGATAAGCCTTTCCAAGTCTAGCTGACAGTGTTAATTTTCCTGCTCTTATTGTGATTCTTAATCTATAGAGAGTACAGCAAATATTCATTTAATACAGAAATTATTTAACTCTGATAGAGAAAAATCTCACAAGCAGCAGGAGATCTGTGAAAATGTACTGTTATAACAGTATGTTTTATCGCTAAACTGAATAGTTAACATTTCACTGGATTCTGTTTAAAGAAACATATATTTAATATAGGTCAGGATTAGTATTTTACGCCCTGTGTTTTATCTTGTTTTCATTACCTGCTTTTCAGGTTTGCTTTATCCATTGCTTGGCTTTTTTTTAATCTTTATTCTAAGGACTATTGCATTCTACTCAACAGTCTACAGTTGGACAGGATATAGATTTGTCTGTGGTGTTGCTATATAAACACACTTTTAGTTTCTATTAAAAATAGATTATTGTAGGTTTCGTTTAAAACAACCAATAAGATTATTACAATGTTTAGGTTTTTTTTTTTTTGTTTTTTCATTTTTTTTGGGTGTTTTTCTTTTTAGCATGTGTTACAAGGATGGAAGAGAATTGTTTACATAGGTAGGAGTAGGGAGGTTGATTTAACCACTTAAGCCCCGGAAGATTTTACCCCCTTCCTGACCAGGGGGTATTTTGCGATTCAGCACTGCGTGACTTTAACGGACAATTGCGCGGTTGTGCGACGCTGTATCTAAACAAATTTGACTTCCTTTTTTTCCCACAAACAGTGCTTTCTTTTGGTGGTATTTGATCACCTGTGCGATTTTTTGATCATGCGCTATAAACAAAAAAAAGCGACAATTTTGCAAAAATAACAATATTTTTCACATTTTTTTACATGAAATTCCCCCCCCAAAAAATGTAAAAATCTAAATTTTTTAACATTTTAGGCCAATTTGTTTTCTGATACATATGTTTGGTAAAAAAAATTGCAATAAGCGTATTTTGATTGGTTTGCGCAAAAGTTATTGCGTTTACTAACTAAGGGAAAGATTTTTGTCATTTTTATTTATTTGGTAATGGCGGCGATCTGCAATTTTTTTTGCCGGACTGCGACATTGCAGCGGACAGATCGGACCCTTGACTGACATTTTTGACACTTTTGGGGGTACCAGTGACATTACTACAGTAATCAGTGCCATACATATGCACTGTTACTGTAAAAATGACACTGGCAGGGAAGGGGTTAACTTTATTGGAGAAGGAGGGGTTAAGTGTGTCCCTAGGGGTGTGATTCTAACTGTGCAGGGATGTGGCTATGTGTTTAACAGCAGAGATCAACGGTCCTACATAGCAGGACCGTATGATCTGTGCTGTTACACAGGGGAGAATGACAGGCGGCTTTGTTTACATTAGCCGCCTGCCTTTCTCCCTCTCTACCCGACGATCGCGAGTGACTGGCGGACATCGGGTCCGCAGGTCACACGTGCGGGGATCAGAGTGAGCGAGCGGTGGCGCGCGCTCGCCCCCTATTGGCTCGCAGGCGAGTGACGTATCGGTACGTCACTTTGCCTGCACGGGGCTGACCGCCGCAGTATATATACTTGCGGCGGTCGGCAAGTGGTTAATAAAGGCAAATATACCATGCGCTGCTAGTGCACTTTAAGTGCATTTGCTCTACATCTGAGGGGAAGCTCTGAAATGAGGGGAAACTCTGCTGGTTTCTATCATCCAATCATGTAGAAACATAAATGCTGTTTTTTTTATTTTCCTTGCATGTGATTGAGCATTCTTTGCAAAGTGAAGTTTTACAGCATTTACTAAGCTCTGGGGCAAGTGTAGAGTATATTTGCCTTTAGTAAATCAACCCCATTGTTTTTTGCCACTTCCTGGAGGGTGACACCCAAAGCTAGCCAGCAACAGATTTTAATTTGTAGGATTACCAAATTTTCCCAAAAGTATGTAATGTGGAGATTGCAAAAATGTGAACAAATTATTCAAGTTAGTAAAAGGGTCCAGTTTGCTAATATGACAGATCAAAATCCGCATTTGGCCATTTGGCCATTTAAAGCCAAGAGGACACACCATACAACATGTCTACTTTTATTATATTAATACCCTTCTCTATGTGTTGTTAGTTTCCTTCATCTTACCAATGAGAGCACTTCAGTTGTCATTAAACATACTTCAGCTGCCCCCGATTTGCTGGGATAGTCCTGCCTTTTGGTCTGTCCAGCACCCCTACCTTATACTATCCTATTGTAGCTGAATCATTCATTTGCAAATTCAACTACTTATTCATATGTACATCCTACAACTTATTTATATACAAATATCTCCTTTACCAATGTCTCATGCATAGTGTTTACGTATGGGACAATGTCGCTACTAGAAACTGCTGGTAGGGATGGTGGCAAGCAATTACAAGGAGTTTTGGATTGAACAGCTCCAAGTACAGTGAATAGGGGGAGACCAAATGTGACAGGACTGTGTGTTCACTGAAAGCTGGTATCGGGTGGGAAGATGGAGCTTATGTTCTACCCAATGAGTAGCATGCATTCCCTGGTTTTGTTACCTGTGACAACATGGCTATCAATACTGCGTAACAGCATCTATTTGCCCAGCGAGCCTTAATTTGGAAAGTGGCACTTGAAGATATCATTCCTATGAAGTGCAGCAATTGCGACTTTTTGGGAAAGTCAGGCAATTTGATATGGCGGCAACAGGTGGACTCCAGGGTCAATTTACTAACAGCATCTGTTAACAGTGTCACATAACCTTTTTTTCAAAAAATAGCGCATGTAATAATATAAGAGATGATTTATTAATAAAGAAATATCACATTTGCATTAAATTTTATTAAGAGCACTATTTTTATATGATAAATAATGCTTAGTAAATGTGAAAGTAAATTCATTAAAAAGGAGAGATATTTATTATATGGTACACTCAATATTTTGGGCCTGTCAGTCACTGGTGGAATTTACTTATTTGACAGAATGAAGCCTTTCAAAAATACCTTTTTAAAGTTTAACTTTATGCAACAAAGGGGGAAGGAGGGTTGTGGTTATAGCTTCAGGATTTCTATGGTCACATTCTGCTGGATGACTATTTGGAAGTAGAAATAATTAAAAAATTCTGTTTCATTTTACATCTGCTTAGTGAGTTAGGAGGAGTTCTAGATCTTAGCATTCTACAAAATTATGCAATACCTGGGATAGTGAAATTTTTAGCGCTATTGCATTTCTTTGAAAAGGCTTTGTTTCATTATGATGTCAGTTGAAGTAGTTGGAATCTCCCAGGCCACATCCAATATTTGGGGTGGGTTTCATAGGATTGTACCCAAAAACATTTACATGCTCTCCTCAAGGCAGGAATATGACCAAATGAAAAGCAGTTTCTATACCATACTTGGTATTCCAAAGGTCTTGGTTGCCATTGACTGCACTAATGTACCGTTTTTCCACCCTCCCCTCTACAGCATATATACTGCAATAGAAAAGATTACCATTCTCTCATCATCCAAGCTGTCTGTGATGCGCAACTGTTAATAAGGAACGTGGTCACTGGATTTCCAGGGTCTGTCCATGGTGTACAGGTTTTGAGGTAATCCCAGTTCCACAATCCATCTGAAAAAAAAAATTGGCAGCTGCCTACTTGGTCAATTATATTTATGTGAATGTATCATTCTATATTCAATCCATATACAGTATCACACAAAAGTGAGTACACTCCTAACATTTTTGTAAATATTTTATTATATCTTTTCATGTGACAATACTGAAGAAATGACACTTTGCTACAAAGTAAAGTAGTGAGTGTACAGCATGTATAATAGTGTAAATTTGCTGTCCCCTCAAAATAACTCAACACACAGCCATTAATGTGTAAACCCCTGGCAACAAAAGTGAGTGCACCCTAAGTGAAACTGTCCAAATTGGGCCCAATTAGCCCTTTTCCCTCCCCAGAGTCATGTGACACGTTAGTGTTACAAGGTCTCAGGTGTAAATGCAGAGCAGGTGTGTTACATTTGGTTTTATCGCTCTAACTCTCTCATACTGGTCACTGGAAGTTCAACATGGCACCTCATGGCAAAGAACTCTCTGAGGATCTGAAAAAAAGAATTGTTGTTCTACATAAAGATGGCCTAGGCTATAAGAAGATTGCCATGACCCTGAAACTGAGTTGCAGCATGGTGGCCAAGACCATACAGCGGTTTAACAGGACAGGTTCCACTCAGAACAGGCCTTACCATGGTGGGTCAAAGAAGTTGAGTGCACACGCTCAGCATCATATCCAGAGGTTGTCTTTGGGAAATAGATGTATGAGTGCTGCCAGAATTGTTGCAGAGGTTGAAGGGTGGGGGGTCAGCCTGTCAGTGCTAAGACCATATGCCGCACACTGCATCAAATTGGTCTGCATGGCTGTCATCTCAGAAGGAAGCCTCTTCTAAAGATGATGCACAAGAAAGCCCGCAAACAGTTTGGTGAACACAAGCAGACTAAGGACATGGATTACTGAAAGCAAAAAACCAACACAAGGGCGCACCGGCCTAGCATATTATCTTCCAAAAAGGTTTTATTAAATAAAGAAATAAAAATACTTACAAACGAGTTCATAGTATGTGCATATCGAAATAATAAGTTGCCCTCAGCATCAGAAACGAAAGGCGTACTGTCCTCAACAGCTTGAAATGGCTTACGCATTTCCTCAGAACCTCTGAGGAAGAGGCTAGGCCTCAAAACACGTAAGCCATTTCAAGCTGTTGAGGATGGTACATCTTTCGTTTCTGATGCTGATGGCAACTTATTTCGATATGCACATACTATGAACTTGTTTGTGAGTATTTTTATTTCTTTATTTAATAAAACCTTTTTGTAGAATAATGCGCTAGGCCGGTGCACACTTGTGTTTGTTTTTTGATTGCAGTTGTTCCAGACTACCCTGGTCTTGTAGGGGCTGCAAGGCTGAAGAATCCAGGGGAAGCCAAGCGTCAGGTCCCTGATAGCCGCATGTGTGTGGCTCGAGTTGGTCAGGAGATCACCTTCTCAGAGTACAGGAGATAGGTGCATTGCACTATTTTTGTTATGGAATACTGAAACCATGTCCTCTGGTGTGATAAGACCAAGATACACTTATTTGGTTCAGTTGGTGTCAAGCGTGTGTCGCAGAAACCAGGTGAGGAGTACAAAGACAAGTGTGTCTTGCCTACAGTCAAGCATGGTGGTGGGAGTGTCATGGTCTGGGGCTGCATGAGTGCTGCCAGCACTAAGGAGCTACAGTTCATTGAGGGAACCATGAATGCCAGCATGCACTGTGACATACTGAAGCAGAGCATGATCCCCTCCCTTCAGAAACTGAGCCGCAGGGCAGTATTCCAACATAATAACGACCCCAAACACACCTCCAAGATGACCACTGCCTTGCTAAAGAAGCTGTGGGTAAAGGTGATGGACTGGCCAAGCATGTCTGCAGACCTAAACCCTATTGAGCATCTGTGGGGCATCCTCAAATGGAAGGTGGAGGAGCACAAGGTCTCTAACATCCACCAGCTCCGTGATGTTGTCATGGAGGAGTGGAAGAGGACTCCAGTGGCAACCTGTGAATCTCTGGTGAACTCCATGCCCGAGAGAGTTAAGGAAGTGCTGGAAAAAATGGTGGTCTTACAAAATATTGATACTTTGGGCCTAATTTAGACATTTTCCCTTTTTTTTGCCAGCGGTTTAGACATTAATGGCTGTGTGTTGAGTTATTTTGAGGATACAGCAAATTTGCACTGTTATACAAGCTGTACACTCACTACTTTACATTGTAGCAAAGTGTTATTTCTTCAGTGTTGTCACGTGAAAACATATAATAAAATATTTACAAAAATGTGAGGGGTGTACTCACTTTTGTGAGATACTGTAAAAACTACATATTTAGCTATTACAGTTATTGTGTAAGTATGTCTTATGCTTGTTTCAAACCCCTGTATTGAACAGAACAGGCTGCTTGTCAGATAGCCAAGCAGCTAGTCTATCAAACAATTGTTGCCCAGCTTTCTCCTGAAATGATCATAAACAGTCAGGGTTACAGTAATGTAGCATGTATCATCAATGCCTGTGCTTCTATCTACATGGTATATTTACCAGAGCAGACATCTTTTTTGCACATTCATATCATTGTCGATTAGGATCCCATCTCTAGTCACTCTTTTGTAACTTTGTGGGTTGGTTTTTATTTTTCTATGAAAAGAAAATTGTTATTTAAGAAAGTATGTCATTTGATTTTCATTTAAAAAAAACATAATATGTTTTACACACCTCTCTTTTCTTATTCCAGATAATGATGTCCTTGGGGAAACACACAAAGAAATACTTTTATCCGTTATCCAAATTATTTTTGGATTTTACTTTTTCCTTCAGATAATTTAAAACTTGTTGCATTTGAAGAAAATTGTTGTCCATTGAAATCTAAACTCTGTAAAACAAATAAGAACTTAAGGAACTTTGAAAACATTAATACACAATTTGTCTTGACATTTTTAATTGTAATAATGATTTACTACACTTACACTTTTTCTATGTGAATTTTGTGACCAGTTCTGTTATAACTCACTTTTGGCTGGATCTTGTTAAAAATACAAAATGTATTTATCTTATACTTTTTTTTTTTTTGAAAATTCTGTTTATTGCGTTTTGAAAAAAACAAGATACAAAACAGAGCTATGTGGGCATACCAAGGCTCAACAAAACACAAAACAAAGGAACAACAACAAAAAGAAAAGAACATTAAACTAGAACCACCAACCCCCCAACAATGGCTGCTGCTTTAGGAGAGCATGTGCATATCTCAGGCATCCTACAGAAATACCAATCCACCTCGGGCCCAATGTACCCCAGGAGCCACGTGTATCCCACAGCACTACACACATAATAAGACGGTCCATGAGTTGGATTAGGGTACACTAACATCTGTAATAACCTGGTCAACAACAGTGTCCTTAGCTCTGAATTCACCAGAGCTTTCCATTGTGATAATGTTGGGGCCCCAGGGTCTTTCCAACACATCACCACCAATTTACTGGCGTAGAAGAGCAGGAGCCCCAGCAAGGTACGAGTAGCAACAGTGTGGGCCAACGCATTCACAAGCCCCAGGATACAGGTCTCAATCCCAGATGGTACAGTAAAGGTAGTCAACCTGGTAATAAAGACGAGAACCTCAGACCAAAATTGTTGCAGGGACGGACAGTGCCAGATCATGTGAGCATAGGAGGGGGCATCAGAATTACAGCGCCAGCAAGAGTTGGGGATATCGGGAGACACCCTGTGTAGTCTCGAGGACATGAGGTGGAACCTATGAAGTATTTTGAACTGTACTAAGCGGCCTCTGGAGGAAACCAGATGTGTGAAGGGATAATCCCACACGCCCGTCCAGCTCCGGCACCTCCGCCACCCAGAATATTTATCTTATATTTACAGAATTGCCAGTACTGTTATGGGTATGACATAGGACATGTTAGAAAATAAATGTCTAAAGGATTTTCAAAACAGCTTATGGTAAAGTTTTTCAGGATTTTACTTACCTCATTGGATAACCTTTTGGTTTTGAACTGTTTTTTTCTATCTTGTGTAAAGAATGTTTTTAGGACCTATTATAAAAACAAATTGTAAAATCCTATGAACAACAATATTACTATTGTGAACCTTAAAAAAAAATGTAGGAAAAATGATAAAGCCATACATAGAGACTCAGAACTCTGTAATATTCCATGCTAATTTACAGGTGGATATTTTGTAACATGAAAACAAAAATTGCTCTAAAGAAATGCAGCCAATACACTGTGAGGAGCATAACATCTGAGGGAGTTAATTCAAAGGAGACCTTACTTGCTTCCCCATAGGATCCTAAACCCTAGAGACACAATAATTAGCATACCACCAAAAACATAGCCCAAGGGTAAACATTGTTTAACATGATTGTTTGTTTTTTAACTTTGATAATTTATCTGAGATGAAAAGGTTGTGTTTTTCAGATCAAAGGAAGAGGACTAAATCTAAAAAATAAATAAATTATAAGACACCTAACAAATAGGACACATTTAAAATAACATAATACATAAAAAACATGGGGTAACAACAAACAAATGTTTTGATGGTGCTGTGTTGGTGGTTTGAGTGTAAGGAAAAATTCCGTCATGAAGACCTGTTTTGAAATGTGTTGTGCTACCTGGGTCACCTGCCACCTTGAAGTGGAAATAGTCTTTAGATTTACCTGTTTCCCAGAACAGCTGCTTGACACACCTAAAAGCGCTTGTAGGCGCATGTTTAAAGCTGATTTTCCTCCCTCCCTCCTTTTTGGAGTAAAGGTGTCCAGGGGAGGGAAAAATATTCTTATGTGCATGAGGCCTGAGGCATTAAAGCAGTAGTAAAATCTCCATTTTTAATGTTCCCTATTAAAATCTTTAGTAAACAATATACAAATCACTGTAGAATTATTCTAACTTTCGCTGTTTTGTTGTAATCTGCCTCTGTTCCCCAATGACATCACCGGTGCATATATTTGCCCCCGTTCACGGTATGCTCATTGTTCGTCAGTCCATTCATGAACATGCTGTGTCTCACTGCTCTGCACTACGGGCCCATTTACAAATTCCTAAAACTAATAAGTAGTGCGCATGCATGAGATTACGGCCATGAATGACAGAAAGGGTGGAAGTAAACTGCAGTTTAGACTCGGAAGACAACAGCTAACATGGGTCCGGCTTCAGACAGGAAGCAAGAGAATAACAAACCAGCAGAAAAACAAGAAGCATTTAAAGGGGGAAGTAATAATGCAGAATTTTGCAGAAAGCTTTGTGATACTGGCTTTATTGATACTGAACATTTGGGTAGCTGAGTTTACTACCGCTTTAAGTAGAGCAATCATAGGTGTGTGCAGCCTATTGCATTAGGGTGTGTGCACCCCAAAGCTCAACCACACATGCCTTTCTCTGCACCCTCAGCAGCACTGGACAGTGAATGAACAGGATAGTGCTCTGTCCTTAGTGGCTTCCTGTTAAAGCGGAGTTCCGGGCAAAGAAATTATTTTTTACTGAACATACCCCCGGGACAGTCAGGGCTAGCACATTTCACAATGGCTAGCCTCTGATCTGTCCCGGTTCGCACTTACCTTTTAGAAGAAATACTTACTTATAAAATTTCTTCCACAGCGTTTCCATCTCTGTTGTGGGCAGCTGAAGCCGGGGCGGTCCTCTTCTCTGTCTTCTTCCGCGTCTTCTTGTCCCAGAATGCGCCGCACCGGCCCCTCTTGTCACTTCCGGCGCGGCGCCGCGGCGCCCGGAAATGACGAGCGGGGCCGGTGCCGTCGCATTGATTCCTGGGAGCTGTGACGTTCAGCTCCCAGGAATCATAGCGAGGCAGGAAGTGACGGGGTGAGCCGCGGCTCCGAGGAAGGAAGCAGTCAGAGGTGAGTATTTACGATCTTCAATAAAAAGGTGAGTAAACAAAAAAAATAAAAATAACTATCCAATTCCTTTTCAGGTGCGGCATACCTAGCGGAGGGGCACAAAAAAAAATTGTTTTTGTGCCCGGAACTCCGCTTTAATTCACAAACTGAATGATAATAAACACAGTTTACTATGCTTCAGTTATGAATGAACACAGTGAGTCAGTGTGTTCATTTAGAAAGGGAAGGGGTCAGTAAATGATATATTTACTAGCCCCTTCCCCCACTCTTCATTCTTAAGCATTCCCCAAAGCAGCCAGGGGGAGAGAATAAGAGGGAATTGAGCACCAATGCAGGGGGGGGGGGGAGGGGAGAGGACGCAACACTCAGCACTTCATGCACACCTGGCACACCCCCTGCGCACAACACAACTCTCTACCTTACATAACTCTGGCTCCTGCACTGCATTTTCTATACTGTACATTATAACACAAACCTAAAATAAATTAGAATTTATTGCAGCGCTGTGCCATAAATAATCAGTGCTCCAAAACATCAAAACTCATATCAATGAACCACTCAACCATAAAGTGCTAGCCTATTCATTTACATTAAAATAAAAAATAAAGTTCATATCCATATCATATATAACCTTCCATCTCCTATGTTTTCTCGTGCAATATAATTGTGCAAAAACGTAAATGAAATGAATAATCCAAGGTTGATAGAATCCATTTATAAACCCAAAGTGTTTACATGTGAAATCTTCAAGGTGCAGTCTTCACATAATAGTGTTCATTCAGTGCATTGTGATTCACAACCTTTAGGCAGCAACTCACCAAAATGATTTGCCTCTCTGCTAAAAGACCGGCATTACACATATTGGAATCCTCCAAGTTGTCAGCTCTCCTCCAGAAAACACTCTCTATCCACTTGGATTTCTTCACCAGTTCTCATTCCCAAGATAAGTATATAAAAAAAAGGAAGCAGCCCAATAGTTTAAGTCTGCATTAAAAAAATAAAATGTTATTATACACAAATACTACTCACAAAGAAAATGCAGATGGAGTGCATAAAAAAAAGCCACGAATCTCTCCACACACCGCAGCCTGCAGTACACTGCCCATAAACTGCTAGCTGGATGCCCAACTCACGCAGAGAACTCAGAATGGCAAAACAGCCCTGGGGTGAGGCTTTGTAGTGGAAATGTGTGGGTGGTGCTTATAGCGCCCTAGTGGATACACTGTGGCACTGCACTTGCTAATGCCTGAATCGCAGATAGGAGCTACGGTCATGTGAAATCAACATTAAGGCAGTCTTACCGACTTTAGAAGTGAGCAGCAACTTGCATTTGGAAAAAAAGGTGAATGTAGAAATGTATTTAAAATGTTGGCAAATATGCATTAAAGGACCTGATGTTTGAAATCTGTGTCGGTAAAAGACAAGCGAAGGGCAAAGAACTAGTTGTCAGCATTGCCTATGGTCTCACTGCAGCAGAACTTTTGTCCATTTCTGACTTATCTAGTGCCTTGCGAGATGGCTTAGTTCTGCATTTTGTGCAGGTAGTTAACTTGGATGAAGCAGAGCTTGGCTTTCTCTTTCTCATGTAAGGTTTGCCCCCCCCCCCCCCAGAGCCATATAAAGGATAAAGCAAAAGGAGGAAGATCCTTGCCCTGAAGATCCTCAGGTTGAGCTTACTCTCTAGTAAGGAGAACAATGAGACACCATCAAGCAGTCAAAGTCAGCAGTGCCTTAGATCATTCCACACTGCAGATATTAAGCTTAAGGCCATCTTGGGGAGGAGTGTCTCATATTATTTGACAAACAATATAGGATTTCCCTCGGTTATTCTTCCTTTTTATTCTTTTTCCCCCTTCCCTCTTCTTATATAGTTCCCAGTGCTTGTGCACTTCCTGAGAGTCCTTCCCCACAGGCCAGGGGATACATGCCCCCCAGCCTGCGATTGTGTACACAGTATGGGGCAAATGGGGAGGTAATTATTATTTTATTGTTATTCAGCATTCATTCAGTATGTATTTTGTATCACATAGGGAGGTTATATTTTATTTATGCTACTGTATATTGATTTATGCTTTGTTTATTTACAGTATGATATACATCGTCCTTTGATCATGTATTCTGGTATTGAGTTGAGGTTTCAAGGGTTGCCTCAAAAAGCATAGACCAACCTATCAACCTTATTTGCACCTTATGATCGTGTTTGCTGTATAGGTTGATTATTTGATCTTATAATACTTGTTGATGAGCTTTTTTTAACATTTTGATATGTACCATTGTATTTTCTGAAGTCCATAAGGTTCAATATTGAGATGGCCCATCCTTTGCAGCTATAACAGCTTCAACTATTCTAGGAAGGCTGTCCACAAGGTTTAGGAGTATTTCTATGGAAATGTTTGACCATTTTTCCAGAAGCGCATTTGTGAGGTCAGGCACTGATGTTGGACAAGATATCTCTGCTGTATTTCATCCCAAAGGTGTTCTATCGGTTTGAGGTCAGGACTCTGTGCAGGCCAGTCAACTTCCTCCACCACAAACTCGCTCATCCATGTCTTTATAGATCTTGCTTTGTGCAGTCTAAATCATTTGCTGGAGGGGAGATTATGGTGTGGGGTTGCTTTTCAGGGGTTTTGCTTGGCCCCTTCGTTCCAATGAAGGGAACTCTTAAGGCGTCAGCATACCAAGACATTTTGGACAATTCCAAGCTTCCAACTTTGTGGGAACAGTTTGGGGATGACCCGTTCCTGTTCCAACATGACTGCGCACAAGTGCGCAAACAAGGTCCATTAAAACGTGATGAGCGAGTTTGGGGTGGAGGAACTTGACTGGCCTGCACAGAGTCCTAAACCCTACTTGAGCAGGGAATTCTATTCCAACAATAGAATTTGGGAGAATTGGGGAGAATGGTCAAACACAACCTAAACCTTGTGGACAGCCTTCCCCGAAGAGTTGAATCTGTTATAGCTGCAAAGGGTGGGCCAACTCAATATTGAACCCTATGGACTAAGACTGGGATGTCAATAAAGTTCATGTGCGTGTAAAGGCAGGTGTTCCAATACTTTTGGTAATATAGTGTATTAGAAAGGAAATTGTCTCCCTATGAATCTAAAATATAGCGTCAGTAGTCTGCAATTAAATCCTTCAGTAATTTCCCCAACCTGGCAAAATTTGAAGAAATAACAGTCAACATTCCAAATAACAGATATATTGCCTGCAAAGGGATGGCACCCTGTGTGACATGTCAGAAACCCACACACGATGAGTGGATTGTATAAGACAGCTACAGCTGTGTGGCAGTTGATAATAGCGAATGCACAGTATGAGGATCAGTATTAGAGAGCTGGCAGTATATTCACACACTGAAAAACTGTGCACGTCACAAATCAGAATGACAGGCTTATGAGCACGTCATGCTGGGATCCAGGAGGGTCACCCAAGAAGAAGGGGTGGAATAGTATAACGTGTCTGACATCAGAGGTAGAGCTAGCCCATGCTGTACATGTGACAAACAGTGCTTTTCAACTCCTGGCATTAAATCAGGCACAATTCCCTTTTCTGGTTTTGTAATTAAAATATCTTTTCTCCAATTAGTGCCCGTACAGTTAGGGGAATAATCCAACGGCAGTACTCATTTTTTAAACAGCCGTTTAGAAATCAAGGCTGTTGCTGAGAATGAAGTATGAATTTCTCAAAGACTGGAAAGCAGCCAGACTAAATACACTGCAACAGAAGGTGTTTTATTTATTTTTTTGTGTCTTGTTTTCTTCTTTAAAGTGGTATTAAGCCCAAGAAAGAAAATGCAGCCATTACATCTAGGAATTGGTGAGCTGCTTTTGGGTTTAATACCACTTTAAGTCAAAATAGATAGCCATCTAGTGTTTCTAACTAGTGGGAAATGTAATGGCCTAATCTTAAAATTGATGGATAAATTGATGGATTTATTAAAAAAGGATGACTAGCAGTAACCAAGTAGCAATTATGAATATAGAGGCTTGTGATGGGATAGCCAGGCAGGAAGCCATCGTGAGGCCTCCTATGTTTAAAGGGGAGGGAATTTTCTGCTGGAACATTTGACATAATGACTTGACACTTGACTTGACACTGCATACTTGCACGTAATATAATGTTACCCCCCCCCCGAGTAGGGATGATGTGTATAGTCCAAATCCAGTAGCCAGCTGTTATTCTTGGTCCATTGAGCTTACAGAGGGGTGGGGATGCCTTATTAGGTCAATGTTATCAAGCTAATATGGCAATGTGGGTTTTTTAGGTTAATCATGTCATGACTTTCTCTGCCCCTTTGTAACTTCGGGTTATCCTAACTTCTGAATTTGCCCTGTTTCAGCCATGACCACATTCTCTTTAATTTTCTTTTGTGCTCCATAGCTGCTGATGCCCTCTTTGCAGAAGTTTTTTCAGCCTTAGAACAGCTAAGGATGATGCAACTTCTGCATGTACTGTACAGTATATGAGGGAGTTGCATTATCCTGCCACCAGGCTCCACTTTTTAGCACTGATCATGAGAGTGTATACTGCACTGACCATGGGGAGAAGCAGTTAAAACAAAAATATTGCTTGTAAATAGGAAAACTTTTTGTCAAAAAAAATAAAAATGACAATTATTTGCTAGCAATATTTTTTTTTACTTCAGTTCCACTTTAACATAAATCTCCAGCATGATCCGATGTTCTGTAAAGAGCTACTACCCAGACTGGGGCACTACAATAGCCATAGTTGCCTTTGCGCTTGGTCAGGTGCCTATGCAGTTACGCTGGGGCCTATAGACACAGAGTTTGTAGCCTGGTTACAGACCATAAAGGCTTTAGGGCAGTGGTTCTTAACCTTGTTGGAGGTACTGAACCCCACCAGTTTCATATGCGCATTCACCGAACCCTTCTTAATTGGAAAAATAAAATTCTGATTTTTTCAAATTCAAAACATAGGTATATATTTAGGTATTTATTTATACATAGGTGCACAAAATTAACAAAAATATTAAAGAACAAGTCAGACTAGCCTTTTCATCGAATCTGGCTCTCCTCACCTTGAATTCAGCGAGCGTTGTGTTCTTGTATTTTCCATCTCCATGTAGCTTAAGGAAGTGTTCTCTTAGTTTTGCCAGTGCTAGACTAGAATTGCTCAACTTGGCATTGCAAATCATGCAGTTAGGACGCTGACTCCCATCACGTTCCGTTATACATGTGAATCCATATTGTACATATTCGTCTGACCACTTTCTTTTTTTGCTCGACATAGTTAGTATGAAGGGATTAATATTAAGAAAGAAATCACACAACGTACCATCACGACAGTTACAATTCGACTACTGGGTGTGCCAAATTCCCTGCAGCACAGATAGGCCAAGCGATGTTGCGTGATCACCTGCAGCCAATGAGCGGGGCGTGTCATCACGAATCATATGAGTCGGGTGTGTGTCTTGACCTCCGCCGAACCCGCGAGACTGACTCACCGAACCCCTGGGGTTCGATCAAACCCAGGTTAAGAACCACTGCGTTAGGGCAAATATCTTATATCAACCAGAAGTTGATATAAATATTGGCCAGAAGAATACCGGAAAAATTGAACCAGAAGAATAGTAGAAGAATAGGCAAAAAGCTGATCATTAGTTGTAGCTTTGTATTTTTGTGACCACAAGGTTTATGACATGTTAAAGTAACACATTTTGATGCACAATGTTAAAGTTAAAAATGTTAGGGGTTTGGTTATTGTTAAGTTAACCGCTTGTTCCAATGGATCATTGGTCAGGCATAATTGCTGATTACTTATCTCTGCCTGTACAGAAATGCCATACATCCCTATGGCAAATGCCTTGCAACTCATGCAATGGATTTAGTCCTCTCATTAGCTGGCACACTCTTTTCTTGTAGGAAAGGCAAGGTTTTCTCTTCAGTAGCTACCACTTACTGTAGTTGTCTAATGGAACACTACTAAGACTTCATAAGAAGCTGCCGTTTGTGCTCTGCTATTACCAGTGTTGGGGGTAACTAGTTACAAAGTAACTAATTACAGTAACTAAATTACTTTTTTTGGTAACTAAGTAAAGTAACTAGTTACAATACTAATATTGGTACTTTACTAGGCTATAAGAAATAACTACACTACTTTACTAGGCTATAGGAACGCGCTTTCCTGCGTTACCCAAGCCGTGCGATACAATCGTTATTTCGAAGAATAGAGAGGGATGAAGTTTATGACTTTTTGTTGCACTTTATGTTTTATTCAGTTTTTTCAGGTTTTGTTCTCATTTTTCCCAAAGCCTGTGTTTATACAATAAACTCTATGCAGAAAGAGTGTCATGTATCTTCTTCTACACGGTCAATTATGAAAGAGGAAAGTAAAGTAATAAGTAGTGAAGTTACTTTTCAAATGCAGTAACTAGTAAAGTAATCTCATTACAATTTACAGAAGTAACTAGTAACTAGTAACTAGTTACATTTTTTGAGTAACTACCCCAACACTGGCTATTACTAGATTTTACAGTTAAGGGAGCATTATTTCTTACAATTCCCCTACACAAAAGCCTAGCTTTGGTTTGTGTGTTCAGCACTCCCCTGCATGCTGACTGGAATTGAAGTACCAATGAACAAGGCCTGCAATGTCACCACCTTCGACCACCATAATCTTCATTCATTAGCTGACACTTCATGGGCCACTTGTGTGCATCAGTAAGTGGTGAGTGGGGGTTTATTGTGCCCAAAGCCCCCCCCCCCCACCTCCTTGATATCTAAATGAGTCAAGTTTTATTTGCATTGGTTTACCTCCAGTGTTTATACATATCTGTATTTTGCTATACTTTACAATTCCACAGAAAGCTAGAAGGTCATACCATAACTTGTGAAGCGATGAGCAGCATCTTGTAATATGTGTGCCCGAAAATACTCTTACCTCCTCCTTTTCTCTGCTAATGTAAATATACAACTCATTTTAGAGCGTTACCTGATGTTGATTACTTTCAGATTGTTCATTTGCATTATAAAACATTGTCTGTTCTGATTAGAAATAACGTTTTCTTTTTTTTTTTTTTTCCTCTAGTTTCATGAATATTAATATTAATTAAATCAGTAAAAAAGATTTTTTATATATCAGACAACCCCATGAATTATAAATTTGACTCTTTTTGTTCTAGTTCATGCATCTGAAATAATGTGGTTTCTGATATGACTAATTATCTTGGTGAGGGCTGGGGAAGGGGGTGTCAGGGATGAACTGGGTCAGGTGGGACAGGAGAGCAATTTTGAAGTCTATTGGGATATACAACACTATATTTATATGAAAGGGACAAGGACAAAGCAGAGATTAAACATAAGAGGTTATCAGCGTTATAAGATGAGTTACAAAATGTGTCCTTCTGAACAGGTGCAGCTATCAAAACTGGTCTGACATTTACTATGTTTATTTATTAAGATATATCGTTTACCGCTCTCTGCAGCTATACTACATCTGCACAATGTCAAAAGCCGCAAGGGGGCTGTTTATAAAAGCTTGTGATAGAAATCTATGGCATACTGTACACCTAATATGATACCATAATTAAATATGCACAACCCCTCTAGCATGCTCAGTCCTCAGCTTTAAAAATTTAAGGGTAATGTAAAATAATTATCTTAGCCACAAAAGCCACTGCTCTGGGATTACTTAGTTTTTGATCATGTGACTAAATGCTCAATCACTTGGATGTCATCTCTGCTAAAGGTAAACAGCAACCAGTCTAAAACTGGCTACACATTACAACCTGATTGTTTCTTTTTTTGGTCCATCATGATTGGATTTGCATTGAATGGATTGTGTAGGCAGGCCCTCACACTACAATGTTGTTGGTACAGCCGTTGCTCCCAGGACCCTAGGATATACCATTAAAACACTTTTAGTCCAAGTAGCTTAACTTCTGATGGGCCGAACAGCCCCCGGTTTGGTTCGGACCCAAACTCCCAAACATGGAAAAAGTTCGGACCTGAACCACAAATCCTAATAAAGTCTACAGGACCTGAACTTGAAAAATCAAAAGTCCCCATTTTGAAAACTTATATGCAAGTTATTGGCCATAGAATGGGTATGGGGGGCCCAGGTATTGCCATGGGGGACAAGTATCAATTTCTTTAAAAAATATTGTTTTTAAAGGAGCAGTGATTTTAATGATGCAATAAAAAAAACAATAAAAATTAAAAATGTCTTTAATTATAGTGCCTGAGGGGGGGTCCCCTTAATCTGCATGTAAAGTGGCAAAAACTGATATATATATATATATATATATATATATATATATATATATATAAAGAAAAAAATGACATTTTAATTGATATTCCCAGCTGCAAGTCATTATCAGCAATACAAAAAAATAAAAAATAAAAACAATGTGGGGGGGTCCCCCCCAATCCAAACCAGACCCTTTGGATCTGGTATGGATGTTAAGGGAAACCCCACACCAATTTTTTTTTTTAAAAATGGTTTAGAGTCCCCCCCAGAAGCCGCACCAGACCATTACCTGAGCATGCAGCCGGGCAGGCCAGGAAAGGGGGGGGGGGGGATGAGCGAGCAGCCTCCCCTTCAGGAATCATACCAGACCACATGTCCTTTGCATGGGGGGGTGCTTTGGGGGGTGCCCTCTGAGAAATGTCTCTTCCCCACAACCCTGGGCAGTGGTTGTGGGGGTCTGCAGGCAGGGGGATTATTGGAATCTTTAACAAGGGAGCCCCCAGATCCCGCCTCCCATGTATATTTACATTGTATCCCATACTCATTCACCAAAAAAAAAAAAGTGTCAAAAAGAAATAAAAACACACACACACACACACACACAGTTTTTGACAATTCCTTTATTAAAAATAAAAAACCAATGTCCCCTAATGTAGATCCATCATCAACCATGATGCCTGCCACACCACTGGACCCAAAAAGCTCCACCTACAACAAAGGCTAACCACCGACTAACTTCTCCACCATCTCACAGTTATTAAATAGGTAAGGGGTGGAGCCAACTGGCAATGTCACCTGGTGGCACTGCCCCCTTGTGACATCACTGAACATGCCTGGTATACATTGAGGGGCGCTGTTTTTTCCCCCAAATTTTTCTATTGCGGGCAATGTTTTTTTTTCATTCACCTGTCAGCGGGGAAGCCTGCTGACAGCTGATGACTCATCTGTTGTTAAGGATGTGGTGGCCAGCTTCCCAGTCCACCCCTTAACAACCAGCAGCTATTCACTCTGCCATTGGCGAGCAAACATTACATCAAGCGCCTTGAAAATTCGGCTGTGAAAATTCAAACACCCGAGCGGGCACTGTTTGGGGCCAAACTGAGGCCTGAACAGTTTGTCCATCTGTAATCTTAACTCAGGAAGAGTGGGCTAGCCTTTGTTACCCTGTTTGGCAATAGAGATGTATAGAACTGTTCGCCGGCGAACAGTTCCCGGCGAACTTAGCATGTTCGCGTTCGCCGCTGCCGGCGAACATATGCGATGTTCGGTCCGCCCCCCATAAGACATCATTGAGGCAAACTTTGACCCTGAACTTTACAGTCAGCAGACACATTTCCAGCCAATCAGCATACCTCCCTCCCACACCCTCCCACCTCCTATAAATAAGCAAGGGCAGCATCCATCTTAGATCATTCTGAAGCAGTGTGTGTAGTGAGAGTAGGGAGAGAGCTGCTGCTGCTGCTGCTGCTGCTGCTGTTAAGCTAGGGACAGTTAGTCAGTGTTCCTGGTCTTGCAGTGTTCTTGGTCCACTACTGCTGTAATATCAGCACCCCAAAAAGCCCTTCTAAGGGCTGGTATTTGTGTTTTTTTTTTTTTATATATATATATATATATATATATGTATATATATATATACCTAGCGTCCCCAAAAGCCCTTTTAAGGGCTGGTAATTGAGTTGTTTCTTCTTATATATATATATATATATATATATATCTATATCTATCTAGTGTCCCCAAAAGCCCTTTTAAGGGCTGGTAATTGAGGATTTTTTTTATTTATATATATACATATATATATATATATAGTGTCCCCAAAAGCCCTTTTAAGGGCTGGTAAGGTAATAGAGTTTTTTCTTTATATATATATCTATATATATCTATTGTACACTGCAGTTGCCTGCCCGCTGTGTGTGAGAGGCCACAGACCTACCACAGACTGTACTGTGTGCACACCACACTCATTTCGGGTGGCACAGGCACAGTACCTTGCATTTTAAAAAATATTTTTTTTTTCCTCTGTCATAATTGCAGTGAGTGCTGTGTCAGGTCCACAGAGTGCACTGTACCCACTGCAGTGCACTGCCCACCACTGATATATATACGGTGGCACAGCATCTTGTTGCAATAAATTGAAAAAAATATATATTTTTTATTATTGCAGTTGCCTGGGCTGCCAGTTACTGTCAGGTCCACAGAGTGTACTGTGCCCACTGCAGTGCCACTGTGTGCCCACCCACCACTGATATATAAGGTGGCACAGCAGCTTGCAAAGTAAAAAAAAATATATATATTTTTTAATTGCAGTTGCCTGGGTGCCAGTGACTGCTGTCAGGTCCACAGAGAGTGTACTGTGCCACTGCCCACCCACCACTGATATATAAGGTGGCACAGCAGCTTGCAAAGTAAAATAAAATATATTTTTTTTAAAATTGCAGTTGCCTGGGTGCCAGTGACTGCTGTCAGGTCCACAGAGAGTGTACTGTGCCACTGCCCACCCACCACTGATATATAAGGTGGCACAGCAGCTTGCAAAGTAAAATAAAATATATATTTTTTAAAATTGCAGTTGCCTGGGTGCCAGTGACTGCTGTCAGGTCCACAGAGAGTGTACTGTGCCACTGCCCACCCACCACTGATATATAAGGTGGCACAGCAGCTTGCAAAGTAAAAAAAAATATATATTTTTTAAATTGCAGTTGCCTGGGTGCCAGTGACTGCTGTCAGGTCCACAGAGAGTGTACTGTGCCACTGCCCACCCACCACTGATATATAAAGTGGCACAGCAGCTTGCAAAGTAAAAAAAAAATATATATATTTTTTAAATTGCAGTTGCCTGGGTGCCAGTGACTGCTGTCAGGTCCACAGAGAGTGTACTGTGCCACTGCCCACCCACCACTGATATATATGCCTGCAAGAGAAAAAGCCAGCCGCAGAGAAGCCGTATTCCTGAAAATATAAGAAAAATGCTGTTTTTTAGGGGTTCTGGACATGCTACAGAGCTGAAACTTGACAGGTACACTTTTTAGACCCCCCAGACACAAAATACAAAAAATGACATGCCTGCCTAAAAAAATGCCCGCTAAATGCCTGCAAGAGAAAAAGCCAGCCGCAGAGAAGCCGTATTCCTGAAAATATAAGAAAAATGCTGTTTTTTAGGGGTTCTGGACATGCTACAGAGCTGAAACTTGACAGGTACACTTTTTAGACCCCCCAGACACTGAATACAAAAAATGACATGCCTGCCTAAAAAAATGCCCGCTGAATGCCTGCAAGAAAAAAAGCCAGCCGCAGAGAAGCTGTATTCCTGAAAATATAAGAAAAATGCTGTTTTTTAGGGGTTCTGGACATGCTACAGAGCTGAAACTTGACAGGTACACTTTTTCGACCCCCCAGACACTAAATACAAAAAATGACATGCCTGCCTAAAAAAATGCCCGCTAAATGCCTGCAAGAAAAAAAGCCAGCCGCAGAGAAGCCGTATTCCTGAAAATATAAGAAAAATGCTGTTTTTTAGGGGTTCTGGACATGCTACAGAGCTGAAACTTGACAGGTACACTTTTTAGACCCCCCAGACACTAAATACAAAAAATGACATGCCTGCCTAAAAAAATGCCCGCTAAATGCCTGCAAGAGAAAAAGCCAGCCGCAGAGAAGCCGTATTACTGAAAATATAATAAAAATGCTGTTTTTTAGGGGTTCTGGACATGCTACAGAGCTGAAACTTGACAGGTACACTTTTTAGACCCCCTAGACACTAAATAAAAAAAATGACATGCCTGCCTAAAAAAATGCCCGCTAAATGCCTGCAAGAGAAAAAGCCAGCCGCAGAGAAGCCGTATTCCTGAAAATATAAGAAAAATGCTGTTTTTTAGGGGTTCTGGACATGCTACAGAGCTGAAACTTGACAGGTACACTTTTTAGACCCCCCAGACACTGAATACAAAAAATGACATGCCTGCCTAAAAAAAAGCCCGCTAAATGCCTGCAAGAAAAAAAGCCAGCCGCAGAGAAGCCGTATTTCTGAAAATATAAGAAAAATGCTGTTTTTTAGGGGTTCTGGACATGCTACAGAGCTGAAACTTGACAGGTACACTTTTTAGACCCCCCAGACACTAAATACAAAAAATGACATGCCTGCCTAAAAAAATGCCCGCTAAATGCCTGCAAGAAAAAAAGCCAGCCGCAGAGAAGCCGTATTCCTGAAAATATAAGAAAAATGCTGTTTTTTAGGGGTTCTGGACATGCTACAGAGCTGAAACTTGACAGGTACACTTTTTAGACCCCCCAGACACTAAATACAAAAAATGACATGCCTGCCTAAAAAAATGCCGGCTAAATGCCTGCAAGAGAAAAAGCCAGCCGCAGAGAAGCCGTATTCCTGAAAATATAAGAAAAATGCTGTTTTTTAGGGGTTCTGGACATGCTACAGAGCTGAAACTTGACAGGTACACTTTTTAGACCCCCCAGACACTAAATACAAAAAATGACATGCCTGCCTAAAAAAATGCCCGATAAATGCCTGCAAGAGAAAAAGCCAGCCGCAGAGAAGCCATATTCCTGAAAATATAAGACAAATGCTGTTTTTTAGGGGTTCTGGACATGCTACAGAGCTGAAACTTCACAGGTACACTTTTTAGACCCCCCAGATGCTAAATCCAAAGAATTTTTTTATGTTTATTTTTTTTTTAATTTTTCCAATAATTGGCTCTCTATCAAAAAATTATAATTTTTAAGAACTTTTTTTTGCGTGATCCCTCTCCGGCATGCCACAGTCCAGGTGTTAGTCCCCTTGAAACAACTTTTCCATCACTATTGTGGCCAGAAAGAGTCCCTGTGTGTTTTAAAATTCGCCTGCCTATTGAAGTCTATGGCGGTTCGCCCGGTTCGCCGGTTCGCGAACATTTGCCGATGTTCGCGTTCGCCGTTCGCGAACGGCGAATTTTAGGTTCGCGACATCACTATTTGGCAACAACTGCAATTGAAAGGGCTTCCAGTCTATGGATGGAGCTTTGTTCTTTCTTGTATTAAACATTCATCACTCCTAACAATGGCATAAGGCAAATTATCAGTAGCCAAGCACAACATACCACAAAACATCAGCAGTGATTGATTGGCCATGTTCATATTATATTATATTATTCCTCTTAGTTCATCCCCCTGGAATAAAACAGGTGGGAATCAAATATTATAAGCGCTTATGAAAGTTCATGCTTCAAAGAATGTCCTTGTTGCAGGCTCAGTTTTTTTAAATAATAATACTAAATGTGCATATGGAGCTATTGTTGGTGCCTGAGTCCCTTCAAAACTATCAATGGTTCCTAGGAAATAAATCATAGGATCAAGTATCAAGAGATTGATAATGCCTTATGGTTGGAATAAAAGAGATTTAGTGTAAATCTGCCTCAAACCTGAGCAATTCAAGCTGAAAATGTGACGGGGCAAAGAGGAATATGTGCTCCCCGGCTCTATTATGAAGCATAATTTGATAAAGAGCAAAGATGATGTTATTGAAATACACTTTTTGGTCTACCAAATTAGGCACCTAACCTAAAATTAGGCATTAGCATACGTGTAGGTTCCCTGGATTTTCTTGAACTGTAACTAATTTTGTTTAACATATACCGTATATATATAAAATAGAATTGCCAAGCAAGCCAATTTAATATGTATTATTAAAAATTATATTTCTGCTTCAGTGTACAGTCATTCATTATTTTTATAACTATTGTTTAAATTGTTTTTTTTTTCCTCTGCTCCATATCAAGTGACTACCGTTCATAGTGAGTATTTCCCAGAATCTACCTGTCCTGATACCTGTAATGGGTATACTTCCTATCTCACAGAATTTTACAAAGAACCTAAAGTCTTATTACAAGCAGCTTTTGTTTTAAAGTAGGTCATTCATTTACATATGCGTTAAAGGTACATTAGGAGACTGCCTTTTTTTGCAACTCTGATATGTTACAGTACATGTATCAGGTGTCTGAAGCATTCTGATCCTGCAAATATCATCTAGATTTTTTTTTTAGTAATCAACTATCACGGCCTAACTAAATAGTAAAGAAAACTTTGAAAAATATAATAAAACAAATGCTTCTGTAAAAATTTAAACGTAACCTTTCCTTAAAAGTAGATAGTGTCAGTCAGTTCAGGCATGGACAGTGTTAGTAGGGCAGTGGACAGTGTGTGGATAGCTCTGTAGGGCAGTGGATGGTGCCAGTACTGATCATTCTCTGTGTTCTTTCAGAATAGGAAGGGGCTGGTAAATTATATATTTACTTGCCCTTTCCCTTACTGCCCATCCTGACACAACCCCCGCAACAGCGGGAAGGAGAAGAAAGGGGGGAAGCTGGCAGTGCTGCAGGGGGTCTAGGGAAGCACACAAAGGGCCAAGCCAGCAGAGAAGACTAAACCAGACAGGAGTAGGGCATATACATTAACTAATCCCCTCCATTTTCTACCTGCAACTGCTAAATGAAGGTGGGAGCCAGATGAGGAGAAACAGGCTTTCAGCAGCTGCAGGAACAAAATGGAGGGGATCGGCTTCTTGGTTACAGTATATGCTGCCCCTCCTGTCCAGGTGTAAAATAGGGAGGCAGCATGGGACCGGGTCGCTATTGTGTCCCCAGAGACCCCTATAGCTAAGCCTGCACTATCTTCAGAAAAGCCATCTTGTGGTAAATAGAGAGTATTTGGGATCCACACAACAGTGGTTCATGAAACATGATAAACTCTTTTTTTTACTGAAACTTTCCTTTTCGACAACACAGACATCAGATATTTGCAGCTTCTTGGCACAGGTATCATAAACAGTGACAGGAACAAGAACAAGAACTCTGCCTCTTGACTTCACCTATAAAACCTTCTGGGAAAGCATGACTTGCACCACACAACCTACACACACCAATGTGCTTTCCCTTAACTGGGAAGATCCTCCAATCAGAGAGAGAGAGAGAGAGAGAGAAGGCCTTAGAAAGATTTAAAACACTTCTTTAAGGACCCTGCAACATGCTTATTTTGAACTTGTTTACTGTGATTTGTATTGAACAGTTGAAGTGAATGCATTGCATAGTCCATGTTGCAGATCTGCAAAACCAAAGTAAATAGGACTGTTAGGTTTTTCTAGCATATATGAACAAATCATGGTGTTGTAAATGATTGACAGATGTTTTTTACATGTTCAAATGACTGACAGATATGTCATGAGATGCAGCTGGTGATGGACGACTCTTCGGACGAAGCATGGTGCGGAATTAAGTAAGTTGTATAAGAAAAACTCTATATCAGTTTCCTAAGTCCCCGTTCACATTAGGTCACTCCGACTTCGGGGGCGACCTGTGAAGTCTCGTGCAGCGCGACTTCGGCGCAACTTGCATGGACTTCACATAATGTAAGTCAATGCAAGTCGCCTCCAGGTCGCCCTGAAATAGTACAGGACTCTTTTTCTAAGTCGGAGCGACTTGTGTCGCTCCTATTAGAACGGCTCCTGTACTACACAGTGGGAGCGGGAGGACCGCGACTTGTCAGGCTAACAAGTCGCTTGACAAGTCGGATCAATGTGAATGGAGCCTAAGAGGAAAGTTTATATACAAACAAAAATACAAGGTTTAAGCTTAGGGTTCAAGTGTAGACCCAAGAATAAAAATGTATTATACTTTCAGATTACCAATTATTTCTCGTGGTAACTGCACTGATTTTTCTTTTTCAAGGCTTTTTCTCCTTTGCTCCCATCAGGTGACCCTGCCAATAAAATACATGGGGTCCAGGGTGACAACACTTACTCACTGTACTGTGACTGAGAAGCAGAGCTCTCACTGCAGGAAAGGAAGTGTTTTAGGAAGTATGCCAGTGTCTACTGAAGGCAACAGCTTACTTGTAGATGAGGTTGGGAAATCTCAGCAACTCTACATGGAAAAGGACTGCAACAGTTAATCTACCAAATGTTCATGGCTGGAGTAAGAATGAATGAGAATAAACCAGTAATGGACCATTGTAAAGTACTACAGCAATGGGTGACATTTGCGGAAAAAAGAACTGTCATTCATTGGTTACCTCTTCATATATTGACTGGTTTTATAGGAGGGAATCATTTATCCTCCAAATCCATGGTCTAAACAGCAAGGATGCCAGGTCTATTTCCAGGGAAATGAGAGAGTGATCTGAACTGACTAGGCCTTCTGGACTCTAGATAGTAGGGATTGGTGTATTAGAAAAGATTTAACCTCTTGGCAATACCTAAACCTAGCCATAGCCTAACTAACATTGAAAACTAACCTTAAAGTGTAACTAAAAGCAAAAGCAAAACCTTTTTATTTTCATTTTGGATAGAGTAGGGGAAAGTTATAACCCCTGTCAGTTTTTTTTTTTGTTTGCCATCTGTGTCCCATTGAGGTTATTTCCTTTCTCTTCTGTCCCATAGCCTAAAAAAATAAAGTGAGAGGAAATCCCTCCAAAGTAGAGATGGGCTCGGGCGTGTTTGAGTTCCCACGTGCCCAATCCCACCAGGAAGCCAACACTGCACTCCGCTAATCACAGGCAGTGAGACATTTCCCAATCCGCAGTTGCACAGATCCGAAAATGTCTCAGTGTCTGTGATTAGCGGTGTGCAGTGTCAGCTTCCTGGCAGGATCGGGCATGTGGGAACTCGAACACGCCCGAGCCCATCTCTACTCCAAAGTCAGGGAATACCTGGTTGTCACCAGGGTCACCAGAACTAGTGTCCCCAATGGAATATTCCTCCTCTTTTAGCGTTCTAGGGACAGCCCAAAATCTGGGTTTTTCTTTTACTTTCACATTCAATGATAAAGGTAAACATGGCAAATAGAGTTGATAAATCTTTGTAACGGGGACACAGACAGCATTAAAACCTAACAGGTGTTCCAATCCCTCTGCACTCTACCCAAAACTCAAAAAAAAACTCCCCAAAAAAACTCTGTTTTTAGTTATCCTTTAACTTCCTAAATGAATGGTCCCCAAGCTGCACATAGGCAGGTGCATGTTAAAAAAGGAATTCCAGCCACCTGCTCCCCCCCCCCCCCCGATCCTTAAAAGTGTCAATGATTTAAGAGGATCGGGGAACAAGTTCTTAAAGTGGAACTTCCGCTTTTGGGTGGAGCTCTGTTTTAAGTTCTAATTCTGTTTGGAGTTCAAAGGGTTAATGGCTGGTGATGCTGGGATTAATGTTTCAGGCTGTGCAGTGTCTTTCCCTGCATGACTTACTTCCTGTCTGGAATTATTTATGCAGAAGGAATACAAATCTCTCACTATCCACGCATGGAAAGGAAGTAGTAAGGACCTGTGTCTGAAAATGCAATCTGCAGTCGTGGAGAGGTTACCTCTTCAGCGGAGCTCCATTGAGGGGGGTGGGGGAGGGGGGAAGCAACATGGACAATTATGGTATAGACAGCACCACTGTTAAATAGTCCATCACAGCCTAGCACAGCCAACAGCCATATACTATGTGACTATGTGAGAATGAGAATGTTACACTGTCACCAATGCTTGAAATGTCATATGGACTGTAAATAGTATTGTTTATTCAGTTAACTAAAATTATGTTAGGGAAGAACTGTCTGATCTGGATTACTTGATGGCGGAGGAATCATGTGTTTGCTGTAATAATGTATTCCTAGTCAAAAGACCTGGGGAATAAAAAGTACAATGTCTAAATTATTCCTCTGGGTTGTGCAGTGAAGTGTGTTAATACAAGTTCACCCTTCGGATATGGAAAGGAGCGTGTATTGCAGTAAAATCTTGGGGTTGTGAAGAGGTGAGTGTAACATCTACATTTAGAAGGCAGAGCAGCAGGCTGGTGGTGGCTGATGATGGGAGGTTCCAGCCGAAAGGGAGGTTTGGTGCTTGTCTTCACAGCAGTGGGTTCCTATTCAAGGCCACTTTGGTATGGAGCCTTTCCAGGGACAGGGTATAGACCATAGAAGAGCGAGGCTTGACCAGTAAAAAGCATTCCCTTCCATGCCTACGGGTGGGAACAAGTAATTTGTGCTGTACTAGAGAACTGGTGGAGGACAGCTAGTGTTCTGCACTGGTAACCTAAAAATGTCTTTGTAGTCTAGTGTTGAGACGGGTAGGAACAAACCAATGCCACTGACTGGAGCAAAGATCTTGTCCTTCTGGTGTCAGGCCTGGTTAGATGGTCTGTCCATTTGGCCACTGGAGTTCTAACTCACAACCTATTAAGAAGAGTAGATTGTCACCTATTATCTGGATGTTGCATTGTTCTGTGTAATGCTGAAACAACTGAACTAACAGTACCACTGCCATATATATATATAAGTAAAGAGAGTTCTACTTTATTAGAGTATTCTGATTTACTGAAAGACAAGAGAACTGAGTTTGTGCTCCTACAGCTAACGTTGATGAGGAATGAAGTGTAATTTCCAGACATAAAACCTGGTCATGTTGGCTGCATACAGTTCCGATGTGCAGTCACCATGCCAATATGAAGCCCTTTGCTTGCCTTGATCTGGCCCTTAGCCCTCCTCCTACTGACACCAATTTTAGAGCACTATTCTTCTCCTTGTTATAAAAGGTGGCCTAGCCTAATACAAAAATGTAATAAACCTGTATTTGTCTTTTTGGCACCAGAACTCGCACTGAAAGCACATTCTCCTGACCCTGAGCTCAAGACTGATAACTACTACTATATATATAGTTAACGTTTACTAAGAAATGGTTAAGGACGTGTGTAAAAACTTCTTTGAAAAACTTCTTTATATGAAGTGCCTTTACAGCTTTGGTATTGGCACTGTAATTTTTTGACAGTGAAGGCAACCACAAAGAATGTAAGGAAAGGTTTATTTGTATGTCATGATGTAGAGCTGAGACCCCTTACAGACATAATTGTAGTCTAGGAGAATGGAAGTCTCATTCTTAAAGATAAAGCTGTGTTATTGCTGTTGACCTCTGATAAACTAAGAATGGCCTGTATAGAGGAAGAAAGGATTCTAAAAGAAGACAGTTTGTATTGTTACTAATGAGAGCAGTTTTTTGGTTCTCCATTTATGATTGGAATTCCTTTTAAAATACCCAGCAAATGCTAAAGACCAATAAAAGAAATAAAGGTACATTCAATACAATGGTTCAATGGGATCTAGAAAAAACAGAAGGCTCACCCATGCCTGTGAATTTGAAAGCATTGAATAAGCAGTCATGAAGTTCACCTTCCATTATATACTGTGCGCTTTTCATGGAGTTTTCTGCTTCCATCATGTCATTGGTTCCATTGCAGAGAAATTTGTACATCTTGTACCATCATCTTAAACAATTTTACATAACCCCATTTGCAAAGAACGGACAGGAGCGCAGCAAATCCATTAGCATGTAAGGAGAACAGAGCTAAGTCTGGTTATCAGAAATCAGCTAATACAACATGCCTTTGCTTCCCTTTGTCTGACACCAAGTGTTTTATTCATGGCAGCCGAAGTGAAGGTGTGTTTTTCATTGGAGAACAGTATCGTGGTGTTAATAGGGTCATTCTAAGTGACAGGTGTTTGAGCGTCTCATGTAAATCAGAGAGCAGGCAAGGAATGCTCCATTACAGCCTTACACCACGCTGTGTCAAGATTAATATGCCTGTTGTACTCTGATAGTTCTACCCGGATACAGAAAAAAAGGCAACCATTTTTAAAGAGACTGCTAGAAATGCTCACATCACTTCAGATAAGAGTCATTTGTGCTGGAATACAAAGACGACAAGAGTTCAAGAAATGAAAGAATATGTTGAGCAGGTTTGGCTTTCAGTTTGATGGGTTTAAAAATGCAGTAGCTTAAAGTGGACCTTTCATGAAAATCGAAGATCTGCATTACTCACAACTCCCACACCCCAAAATACAAATGGCTTAAAAAGCTGAAAAAGACACTTTTTCAGAAAGCAATCACAGCCTGAGTAGAAAAGCCTTTATCCTGTGAACACATTATAGAGAAGGTCCCTTGATTTTTACATTGGGCATTCAAGTCAAACCAGGACTTTTAATTTTACAGGTATTAAAATGGATGCTAGCGTGGCAGTACTACATGCAGTAGTAAGTGGCAAATGTGTCCTATTACTGATAAGTGGCACCCACGGAACAGCGTGCGGTGATGAAGTTTCTTGTAAATCAAGGTGTAAAACCCTTCAGATATCTACAAAAGACTTCAAGCGCAGTGCGGTGATGAAACGCTCAGCCAAAGCAAGACATTTGAAATGTTTCAAAGATGGCCGTACATTTGTCAATGATGTTCCCAGCCATTAGGGGTTCCCAGCCCACAGCAGTCATTCTTTGAACATTCAGTGCATGGAACGCCGTATTCTGGATAATAAGCACATAACCTGACGTGAAATTGCACAAGAGACGAGGTCAGCATTTCAGAACTGATGATGAAGTGGAGCAGGCTGTCCCAGGATGGTTCAGGCATACTGACAAACTTTTCTTTGCCAAAGCTTTCCAGACATTAGTTAAACACTGGGATAGGTGTATAAATGCAGCAGGGGAGTATGTTAAAAAGTAAATGCAGTTTCCAATCCTTGAAATTTGTTCTTTTATTACATTTACTCAAAAGTCCCAGTTTGACTTGAACGCCTCTCGTATGTTGAAGCAGTAGCTTCTTTGCAGAGGTCAGACACATCCCTGGCTAAGTCATACCTGTAGCTCCAAAACCAGCAATGCTCATATTTTTGCTGACTGAAGTGCTATAGCTCAGGTCCCCGAGCAGGTCTCGGTCTGGCATTGGCTTCCTTCAGCTATGGTTTCTTAGGCAACAACCACCTTTTAGCAGCTTTGTTCCCTGTTCGCTGAACAAACCCAGCAGCCTTTCACTGGTTTTCACCACACTGAAACCACCTGGTATCATATTTTACTGACTTGTGTCCATTATCTTGTTTGCACAATAAACTGTTACCCTGGATATCACTTCTGGCAATAACTGTTCACCACTAAGATTTCACAAACCCATGTAGCGCTGTCTCTCCCAGTAACCCCTTGACATATACTTTTCCTATACTTCCCATTACTCTGTGGTTCATCTGTTCTTTAATCCCTGTATAAGCTTCATGTTGGCCTATGCCAGGGCTTACATAGAGTCACATTGGCAATAGCTGATGATGTCACACGCACATGCGCAGTGACGCTCTGCAATCAGGGCACACAGTATGCCATGGAATGCAGAGTGCTGTGCAGTAACCCTCTGGAAATCCAAATACTAGGGAAAATCCTCTTCACCAAACTTATACTAGTGAAATACCCACAGAAAATGCTGATCCCTGCCCCACTCATATTTTGAATAATAAGAAGCAGAAAGTATTTCTTCCTGATATGGAAAAGAATGTGTATGGGACATTAGCCCCCCCCCCCCACCCCCTCCCCATTTATTTCCACAGAATATGAAAGGCTTAGTAAGGTTTATGATTTTCAGATTGTCATTTCTAGTCTAGTAGATAGCCAAATATGCAGATTGGGAGAACTAATAAAACTGTCAAGCATTTGCTCTCAAAGCCAAATAGTGGAGGATATCCATACATTATGGTACTGGATTACAGGAGTATACCTATTGTTGGCAAAGGATCAGCAGCTCAGTTGCTCATGATTTGGTTTTCCACTTCCATTGAGAAGCTACAAGATACACTGCCCGGCCAAAAAAAAGTCGCCACCTGGAATTAACTAAGCAACTAACTAAACTAAGCATGCAGTAACTATCCTATTGGATAGTTACTGCATGTGCCCAAAGAATGAGGTCAGCTGACTACCTGATTATACTGAATGACCAGGTTATTCCATCAATGGAATTTTTCTTCCCTGATGGCACGGGCATATTCCAAGATGACAATGCCAGGATTTATTGGGCTCAAATTGTGAAAGAGTAGTTCAGGGAGCATGAGACATCATTTTCACACGTGTATCGGCCACCACAGTGTCCAGAACTTAACCCCATTGAGAATCTTTGGGAGAAACCATCATTTGGTGAAAAATTTATGCAAAACTGGTCGGAAATAAATCTTGGGACATTTCAGAAGCTTATTGGTGTCTGTAATCAAAGCTAAAGACCGTTCAAGGAAATTTTAGAATATGTGACCTTTTTTTTTCGGTGGCGACTTTTTTTTTGGGTGGGCAGTGTATTGCCATGGTACATTCTGCTTACCCTAATCAATCATGTATTAAGGATTAAACAACAAATGAAGGTTACATACTGCACACTGTTGATTTCCATTATAGCAAGGAAGGCCTCTGAGGTCCAGCCACAGCACAGAGATACTTATCACCACTATATGTAACCAAAGAGTTTAGGAACCTTTAGATCCCCTTGACCCATGCCTAGATGATATAGTGTTTGCCTCAGTGGCTTTCGCTCCTCTTTATTTGCATATGCTGCTGTTTTCTGAACTACTGTATGTAGAAATAGGTTTTATGGACTTGCGTGACACGCTCCTATTTACAAAAGGAACAGTTTTGTTGCCTTGGATGGGACAAAGAGTCTCCAATTACTATAAATACTGTTGCTGCCTATAGATTCTTCTACTGCTAAAAATCTAAAGCTGAATGACAATTTTGCACGCAGGTCGGTTGTTGGGTATTATGGCTGCAAACACATAAAGCATTTTGCAGTTTTAATTAAAAAATGCTGTTAATGGGAAAATAGCATACTTAGAAAGTGTGAAATATGAATGTGTGTGCTGGAGGGGAGCCTTGCAACATTCATTCTACCTCTTTATGACTTTATGTTCTAATTATTTTACTGCTAATGAGAGGAGGGCAACATCTGGGACAAGTTAAAAAGTCTCCTTAAAAGTTGAAAAGGAAGAAAAATGCGGAGGGAATAATATTTGGTTTTTATAGATCATGTAGAATATTAAAAAGTATAACATTAAATGCTACCTGAACAGACAGAATCATTATTATTATTATGCACCCTAGCTTTAAAGTGCATATGGCACTTGCTGCAAATTATTTCTTTCTAAACAGTGAAGATTTCTAGTAAAGTTTAACCACTTTCGGACAGCCCCGTGCACATATGATGGGATGGCCTCTTTGCATCGGATCATGTACATGTGCGATTTTCAGGTAAAAGGTGCACATGAGCCTGATCTGTGATGTGATTTCTGTACAGCACTAGTCGGTTAGCAGGTTCCGGCCAATGATTTATGGCCAGGACCTGCTGATTGGCTTAGCGAATTACAGTACAGAGCTCTGTGTTTACTAACAACACAGAGCTCTGCACACGAAGCAGAACTGGAGGCTGGATCTGATGCTGGTACGCTTTCATGCTGTGACGGCCACTCTATGATTTATGCTTGCTTCTTTGTAAGTATTTTTTTAAATAAACATATGATTCTTATCAAACAAGGCTTCTCTATCGCTGGATCCTTTCTTATGTCTTATACGGTGGTTCCCTACACCTTGGATTGAGCTACAGCCTCCCCCTGGGAGTGTGTGTGAGGAATCGGTTGTTGGACTAGGAATCATCCTGATGTACTGGTCTCCCTCCTTGTCCCTGGGTTTACTACATGCTCCATTGCTTTGGAGGCCTGGTAAGCCATTCTAGTAACACTTAGTCGGGTGGTGTGTGACTCCATCTCTCACTCTCTCTGGTGACGGACTCTATCATTAAAGACTGGGACTGGTTCAGAGTCCACTAGTCACTCAGCGCTGCTTGCTTGGACTTACTATTTGCTTTTTTCTGCCATCAACAGAATGCTGTCAGCTGCTTCAGAGTGGTATATTGTTTATTTTCAGGATTTAGCGCGGATGCTGTTTGTCTTTTGGTTATTTGTGTTACTGTTGCCTTTCTATCATCTCAAACCAGTCTGTCCATTCTCCTCTGACATCAACAAGGCATTTTCATCCACACAACCTCCTCTCACTGGATATTTTCTCTTTTTCAGTCCATCCTCTGTAAACCCTGGAGATAGTTGTGTGTAAAAATCCCAGTAGATCAGCAATTTTTTAAATACTCAGACCAGCTCGTCTGGCATCAACAACCATGCCACATTCAAAGTCACTTTAATTCCCTTTCTTCTCAATTCTGATACTTGGTTTGAACTTTAGAAAGTCATCTTCACCACGTATAGATGCCCTAAATGCATTGAGTCGCTGCCATGTAATGGGCTGATTAGCAATTTGTGTTACAGGAACAGGTGTACCTAATAAAGTGGCCGGTAAGTGTGTATATATATATATACAGTATCTCACAAAAGTGAGTACAGCACTCGAATTTTTGTAAATATTTTATTATATCTTTTCCTGTGACAACACTGAAGAAATGCCACTTTGCTACAATGTAAAGTAGGGAGTGTAAAGCTTGTATAACAGTGTAAATTTGCTGTCCCCTCAAAATAACTCAAAGCACAGCCATTAATGTCTAAACCACAGGCAACAAAAGTGAGTACACCCCTAAGTGAAAATGTAAAAATTTGTGTGGCCACCATTATTTTCCAGCACTGCCTTAACCCTTTTGGGCATGGAGTTCACCAGAGCTTCACAGGTTTGCCACTGAAGTCCTCTTTCACTCCTCCATGACAACATCACGGAGCTGGTGGATGCTCCCCAAAACTCAAATTTCGCCACTCTCTATCTATTTTGGAAATTAGAGGCTTAATGTTGGATGATAGTAAGGATTTAAAGGAGGTTGTTAGGGTGATGCCTAAATATTGGATTCCCTCCGGTTTCCACAAAAATGGAATTGGAGTGCTTTTTTTCTTGCTTATGAGTTTCCTAAGTCTAATATCAGGGATTCTGTTGCATTAATGTTCTAGTAGGATATTTGGCTGAACTCCATTAGGATGTTGTAGGCATGAGGCTTTCAGGGTTGGTTAGGATGAGCATAACATCATCTGCACAGAGATTCTTTTTTTGGGTAGATTTTTGGATTTTATAGCCAGTAATTTGTGGGCTCAGTCTGATTTTTATACAGTTCTTTTATAACCTGCTGAGCTAAGCACATCTTCCTCGTCCAACAGCGACTGCAAAGTAAAACCTTTGCATTGTCCACCCTTGTATGGGCTCCAGAGTGACCATCTGGTCTGCTATATTGATCTTTTCATAGTTGTTGTTTTTGACTTTTTATTGACCAAGCCTCCTCAGTTTGGAATAGGCTGAACTTAATAGACTTGCCTGTTTTCAACTGCATTTATGCTGTAACTATGTAATACGTAAATGTTCTTTTTCAGTACTTCAGTTTATTTATTTTAGGCAATCAAACCGCTGCTTTAAGCAGGGAGTTAAAAGCTTGTTAGCAGTAAAGCTATCCGTGCCGTTAAATTACTTGTGTTTCCCGCCTTATAGTTTTTTTTAAAAATATGCTGCATTAAGTCTGGTGAAGTGGCACTGAAGGTAAATGGCATGTACTCTATACAGCCACTGGAAGAAGCTTTTAGGATAAGTCACGTCACAGGTTGCTGCATGAGAACTGTGTGAGAGGCTTTTAATTCATGTTTTTAGCTTCTGCATAAAGCGCGGGTTCCTTTTACTTACAGATATTCAATTAAAAACACATTGCAGTAAATCTCCATTACCCAACGTTTCATTCTTTAAAAAAATGAAAACAGACAGAAGGAATCTCACCATTTGTAAAAAAGGAAAATTGGTTTTTCATTTTCTTTACTTTTATGTTATAATAAATGGACCAATATAACAGACAGTATGAAAAGAAGAAAGGATGTGTAACAGGGTACAGGAGAATGAATTAACTTATTGCTTCTTTGGCATAATATAATATTTTTGAACAGCTCTAGAAATATTCTATGGACTTTTACTGATTGGCTGATATAGCTTTCTGCATACATCAGACATCTTATGGCCAATAAGGAGTTTAAAAGCAAGGATTAGGCGGTAGCTCACAGGAGACACGTGGTTCAGTGGGCTGAAAAATACTCATCAAGCACTTTTTTTTTCTTATGTGTCAAAGTCAAATTCCAAAGTCTTACCAAAAGTCCTTCCTGAGCTCAAGACAAGCCAGGGAACAGTGAGTGAGAGCCAGTGCAAGTGAAAGAGTGGGAAGAAGAATTTACCTACAATTAAATGGGCTATGTCTGTCTCCTGAGGGGACGGTTGGGGAAAATGGAAAAATAGCACTGGAACTGTAAGGGTATCTTTCTGGTATTGTTAAACTAAAGTACTAATGTTAATATAGGTGATCTGGTTCTAGGGCAGGCAGCTTCTACACCTAAATTGGAAATTGGAGCTCCACATCACTACAAAAAAAAGGTCCAGATACAACATTATTCAATTTGAAGTCAGTTTAATAACTCAAAGAGTATCCAACCTTTTCAAAAATGCCCCCTTCATAAGGGCTTAAACAAGACCTTTTCTTCTAACCACACTGGAAAAAGTACCATTAAGGGTCCAGTTCACTTCTAATCCATTCACATTGTTTTCTAACGCCCTGAAGAAGGGGACATTTTTGACCAATCTTTGGATTGACTACTCTTTGGATTGTGTTTTCTTTTTTCTATGCTCTTTATCTTTACATGTCCTTCAAGCTATATGTGTAAGGAACTATCCATTCTTGTGCCTATGATCTGTGCATTTCTGCTCTCTATGCTATATTCTTAGTCCCTATTTTATTTTATTTTTTACTTTTCCCTATTTACTCTTCTAGCCTCTACTCTTCTTTGTCCCAGCTCTATCCCCATTTTTGTCTTGTTCTAGGGGATATTAAAGTGTACTATGTTTCTAAACACCAGAGAAGTGGTACAACCTTTAAGAGTTCCAATCTAGTGTAGAATTGTTCAATTTATTCTGGTTATTCTCCATTTTTAGTTTCAGCTTGCAAGCTCTGTACCTGTCAAACTGTGCCTAGGTTCCTTCTTGGTTCCCTTTCTCCTTTCTATGCTACTTTTCTCCCTTGCCCTGCTCATCTGCCTACTATGTCTTCTGTCCTATATCTTTGAATCACATGCAGTTTTTTCCATGTTTCCCTTCCCTGTGATTGTCAGTGTCTTTTTTTCTGTTCTTCCTCATATGCTTTCTGGTTGTAGTAGAGTTGCATGCTAGGTGTTTGGGTGAATTATCTTTTTTATTTAAGTAGACCTTTCAGTAACTTTACAAATTTACAGTAATAAAAATCCTGAGGTCACAATAAACATGAACATTATCAGTTTTTGAAAAAGTTCTGCATTGAATCACTAAAAGCAGACCTTGAATTCTAAGCATGTTATTTTACTGCACACTTTAAGCTGAGATGATGTTAACAGTTTGCTCAAGGCAGAAGGAAGCATTTCCACAGTCTCCTTTCCTGTAGTCCTCACTCAGAATAAAACATTGAAATCTTATAGCAATTCTTCCCTAAGGCTTCTTTCACACGGTCCGCCTCCGCAGGCGGATCCGTGTTGCTCAGCGGGGATCGATCCGCGATCCCCGCTGAGCCGGGCGGATGACAGCTCCGTCTCCGCTTGCAGAGCGGAGAGGGAGGTGTCTCAGCACCCGCTGTCCTCTATGGGGGATCGGAGGAGAGCGGACCGCTTGTCCGCTCTCATCAGATCCGCTCCGCTCCGATTACTGAACGGATGGAAAAATAGGGTTTCCATCCGTCCAGATTTCAGCACAGGATCGGATGCGGATGGCAGCGGGTGTCAGCGGAGGTGACCTCCGCTGACACCCGCTGCCCCATAGAGCTGCATGGAGGATCCGATCAGATCCGCCTAAAAAACTGACAGGCGGATCTGATCGGACCGCCCGTGTGAAAGAGCCCTTAGTCGTTTTTTCATCATTTTTTTCTCATGATGTTTAAATGTGATGTTCTTCAATTTCAAATGTTTGCGTATATATCTTGTAGTGCCACATGAAAAAAAAAATGTAAAAAAATATTTTGTTTATAAAATAATTTTGTTATTTTCTGAAGTTAAACTCAGTGGAGGTGATTTACTAAAGGCAAATAGGCTGTGCAAGGTAAGTTGCTCTAGAGCTTAGTAAATCAGGGGAAGCTCAGCTGAAATCCATCATCCAATCATGTGCAAGCAAAAAAATAATAAAAATGAAAAAAATAACTATATCCTTGCGCTATAAAAATACATTTCATTAATCATTTTAATACTTGACACTTTCACCACCTTCCTGCCCAGGCCAATTTTCATCTTTCAGCACTGTCACATTTTGAATGACAATCAGTCATGCAACATTGTACACAAATTTGTATCATTATTTTCCACTCAAATAGAGCTTTTGTTTGACAGTATTTGGTCACCATTGTTTTTTTTTGCTATATGAATGAAAAAATACAGAAAATTTGGAAAAAACAAAACATGTATTTCTCAGTTTCTGAGATAAAATTTTGTAAGCAAATAATCTTTCTTCATACATTTAGGCCAAAAGGTATTCTGCTACATTTCTTTGGTAAAAATAACCCAGATCAGTGTATATGTGTGAAAGTTGTAGAGTCTACAAACTATGGTATATATACAGTATTTGAAAAGTACATTTTTGAGTCCCAAAAATGCCAGGACAGCAGTACAAATACCCTCCAAATTACCCTTTTTGGAAAGTAGACAGCCCAAGGTATTCATTAGGAGGTTTGGCAAGTTTTTGAAATTTTTTGTGACTTTTTTAGAAAATGAAAATGAACAAATTAAAAACAATTTTTTTTTCACACTTTTTTTACATATTGTCACTTGTGCAGTACAGCGTTAACATATAACATATGTGGCGGTAATCAGGGAAACTTGTGACAGTATGTAAAAAAAAAGTTAATCAATATTTTTTAAACATTTTTTTTCTTTTTTTAGTACAGTTTTTGTTTCTTTTTAATTTAAAAGAATTTTATTGATTTTAAAGAGTACCAATGAAAAAAAATAGCAACAACAAAGGTTACTCCAGAGTGAACCAACCAAATAGGTACACAGTACTTGACAACTGTTTATATGAAGACGTACAAAGAACTTAAGAACATAAGCTATTTCTTCACAAAAAAAAATGTTTCACAGTAAATCAGTATCAAATTTGAAGAGTGAGAAATCTTGAAATAGCAGTCAATGAGTATATCAAATCTAACCGGAGTGTAAATCTGGGAACACTGGGGGTGGGGGAGGGAGATGGTAGGTAGTGGGGTGAGGGGGGACATGTGGAGGAACAGTTTAATATATCCTCTCACTGCTGCTACATCAAAAATACCAAAACAAATAAGACATAAATAATAAAAAACACAATGTGTTAATCAAAGTGCTTTTTTAAAATGCAGAACTGTGATAAACAACACCTTTTGTAAATAAAAAAAAATGAAGTAAATTACAAAATGTCCATTTTAAAGTTGATATAATCCAAAGATGAATGCATGGGTCACATTCCCTTGAAAAGGTCAGATATGACAAAAGTAGTAGGGACAGTCAGTTTGCAGTATGTAGTGGGGGCAGTCAATGTGCAATATGTAGTGGGAGGGCAGTCAGGGAGCAGTATGTAGTGGGAGGGCAGTCAGGGAACAGTATGTAGTGGGAGGGCAGTCAGGGAGCAGTATGTAGTGGGAGGGCAGTCAGGGAGCAGTATGTAGTGGGGGCAGTCAATGTGCAATATGTAGTGGGAGGGCAGTCAGGGAACAGTATGTAGTGGGAGGGCAGTCAGGGAGCAGTATGTAGTGGGAGGGCAGTCAGGGAGCAGTATGTAGTGGGGGCAGTCAATGTGCAATATGTAGTGGGAGGGCAGTCAGGGAGCAGTATGTAGTGGGGGCAGTCAATGTGCAATATGTAGTGGGAGGGCAGTCAGGGAGCAGTATGTAGTGGGAGGGCAGTCAGGGAGCGGTATGTAGTGGGGGCAGTCAGGGAACAGTATGTAGTGGGAGGGCAGTCAGGGAGCAGTATGTAGTGGGGGCAGTCAATGTGCAATATGTAGTGGGCGGGCAGTTAGGGAGCAGTATGTAGTGGGGGCAGTCAGAGAGCAGTATGTAGTGGGAGGGCAGTCAGGGAGCGGTATGTAGTGGGGGCAGTCAGGGAACAGTATGTAGTGGGAGGGCAGTCAGGGAGCAGTATGTAGTGGGAGGGCAGTCAGGGAGCAGTATGTAGTGGGGGCAGTCAATGTGCAATATGTAGTGGGAGGGCAGTCAGGGAGCAGTATGTAGTGGGGGCAGTCAGAGAGCAGTATGTAGTGGGAGGGCAGTCAGGGAGCAGTATGTAGTGGGAGGGCAGTCAGGGAGCAGTATGTAGTGGGGGCAGTCAGGGAGCAATATGTAGTGGGAGGGCAGTCAGGGAGTAGTATGTAGTGGGAGGGCAGTCAGGGAGCAGTATGTAGTGGGAGGGCAGTCAGGGAGCAGTATGTAGTGGGAGGGCAGTCAGGGAGCAGTATGTAGTGGGGGCAGTCAATGTGCAATATGTAGTGGGAGGGCCATCAGTGTGCAGTATGTAGTGGCAGGGGGAGTTAATGTTTTTGAGTGAATTTATGTTTGGAGATAGTTGCTGTGAGCACTAATGAGCTCCAGGGTGTGTGTGCTAAGGAGCTCCAGGGTGTGTGCACTAAGGAGCTCCAGGGTGTGTGCACTAAGGAGCTCCAGGGTGTGTGCACTAAGGAGCTCCAGGGTGTGTGTGCTAAGGAGCTCCAGGTTGTGTGCACTAAGGAGCTCCAGGGTGTGTGTGCTAAGGAGCTCCAGTGTGTGTGCACTAAGGAGCTCCAGGGTATGTACACTAAGGAGCTCCAGGGTGTCTGTGCTAAGGAGCTCCAGGGTGTGTGCACTAAGGAGCTCCAGGGTGTGTGCACTAAGATGCTCCAGGGTGTGTGTGCTAAGGAGCTCCAGTGTGTGTACACTAAGGAGCTCCAAGCTGTGTGCGTCCAAGAAGCTCAAAGCTGTGTGTATGGAAGAGCTGGTGGTCTGAGGGACCAGTACCCTTAGCAGCAGTGCTGCTGAAGAGTAGCCAGATACTAGTTGCTAAGCAGTCCCTGACTATTTTAATTAAGTTCTTCTTTTACGACACATTTAAATGCTGAAGAGAACTTTTCCCTAGTTTTCCATATGAGGAGGATTGTTGACGACTGTGGAGAGTTCTCAAGCTGCTGGATAGTATTCCCGGAGGGTAAAGGCACATATTGGACCTGTTGACAGGTCCATGGGAAAGGTAAGCACATTGAATGACTGGTGTTGGTTCACTTGGTGTTGGAGGTGGAACACACAGAAAGTTACAAGTGTTCAAGTCTTCATTATATACACAGACACCTGTGGAACCTATAAATTATTGATGCACTAAGACTGAACACAACTTCTTTTTTTTTTTTTTTTGCAGAAAGAGTTTCCACCACTATTCCACAACTAGTTAATATTGCATGTGTATATATTTTTGTTTGTGTGTTTGTTTGGACCATAATTGACCTAAGGGTTCTCACCATTATTCATAGGGTTTTCCACCACTATTTCACTGCAGGGTATTTACAAATATACTGTATATTAAATTGTTGATTGTTTAAAAAAAACAAATAATTCTGCAGCTTTTTTTTTACTGATTTAAGGGGTTTTCCTTATTGTGTCACACAATTTTGCTGATTGACATTTTTTGATTTACAATGATTTTTGTTATGTCATGATTATATGAGCTATAGAGGGTTGCACCATTGTTATTATAGTGCAAGAAAAAGGGAAGGCTTCACTTTTATTTTTAAGCAATCAATAGGAAGACAAATTTCTTAGTAGTGATGTCGCGAACCTAAAATTCGCGGTTCGCGAACGGCGAACGCGAACATCGGCAAATGTTCGCGAACCGGCGAACCGGGCGAACCGCCATAGACTTCAATAGGCAGGCGAATTTTAAAACACACAGGGACTCTTTCTGGCCACAATAGTGATGGAAAAGTTGTTTCAAGGGGACTAACACCTGGACTGTGGCATGCCGGAGAGGGATCACGCAAAAAAAAGTTCTTAAAAATTATAATTTTTTGATAGAGAGCCAATTATTGGAAAAATTAAAAAAAAATAAAAATAAAAAATTTCTTTGGATTTAGCATCTGGGGGGTCTAAAAAGTGTACCTGTGAAGTTTCAGCTCTGTAGCATGTCCAGAACCCCTAAAAAACAGCATTTTTCTTATATTTTCAGAAATATGGCTTCTCTGCGGCTGGCTTTTTCTCTTGCAGGCATTTATCGGGCATTTTTTTAGGCAGGCATGTCATTTTTTGAATTTAGTGTCTGGGGGGTCACAAAAGTGTACCTGTCAAGTTTCAGCTCTGTAGCATGTCCAGAACCCCTAAAAAACAGCATTTTTCTTATATTTTCAGGAATACGGCTTCTCTGCGGCTGGCTTTTTCTCTTGCAGGCATTTATCGGGCATTTTTTTAGGCAGGCATGTCATTTTTTGTATTTAGTGTCTGGGGGGTCACAAAAGTGTACCTGTCAAGTTTCAGCTCTGTAGCATGTCCAGAACCCCTAAAAAACAGCATTTTTCTTATATTTTCAGGAATACGGCTTCTCTGCGGCTGGCTTTTTCTCTTGCAGGCATTTATCGGGCATTTTTATAGGCAGGCATGTCATTTTTTGTATTTAGTGTCTGGGGGGTCACAAAAGTGTACCTGTCAAGTTTCAGCTCTGTAGCATGTCCAGAACCCCTAAAAAACAGCATTTTTCTTATATTTTCAGGAATACGGCTTCTCTGCGGCTGGCTTTTTCTCTTGCAGGCATTTATCGGGCATTTTTTTAGGCAGGCATGTCATTTTTTGTATTTAGTGTCTGGGGGGTCACAAAAGTGTACCTGTCAAGTTTCAGCTCTGTAGCATGTCCAGAACCCCTAAAAAACAGCATTTTTCTTATATTTTCAGGAATACGGCTTCTCTGCGGCTGGCTTTTTCTCTTGCAGGCATTTATCGGGCATTTTTTTAGGCAGGCATGTCATTTTTTGTATTTAGTGTCTGGGGGGTCACAAAAGTGTACCTGTCAAGTTTCAGCTCTGTAGCATGTCCAGAACCCCTAAAAAACAGCATTTTTCTTATATTTTCAGGAATACGGCTTCTCTGCGGCTGTCTTTTTCTCTTGCAGGCATTTATCGGGCATTTTTTTAGGCAGGCATGTCATTTTTTGTATTTAGTGTCTGGGGGGTCACAAAAGTGTACCTGTCAAGTTTCAGCTCTGTAGCATGTCCAGAACCCCTAAAAAACAGCATTTTTCTTATATTTTCAGGAATACGGCTTCTCTGCGGCTGTCTTTTTCTCTTGCAGGCATTTATCGGGCATTTTTTTAGGCAGGCATGTCATTTTTTGTATTTAGTGTCTGGGGGGTCACAAAAGTGTACCTGTCAAGTTTCAGATCTGTAGCATGTCCAGAACCCCTAAAAAACAGCATTTTTCTTATATTTTCAGGAATACGGCTTCTCTGCGGCTGTCTTTTTCTCTTGCAGGCATTTATCGGGCATTTTTTTAGGCAGGCATGTCATTTTTTGTATTTAGTGTCTGGGGGGTCACAAAAGTGTACCTGTCAAGTTTCAGCTCTGTAGCATGTCCAGAACCCCTAAAAAACAGCATTTTTCTTATATTTTCAGGAATACGGCTTCTCTGCGGCTGTCTTTTTCTCTTGCAGGCATTTATCGGGCATTTTTTTAGGCAGGCATGTCATTTTTTGTATTTAGTGTCTGGGGGGTCACAAAAGTGTACCTGTCAAGTTTCAGATCTGTAGCATGTCCAGAACCCCTAAAAAACAGCATTTTTCTTATATTTTCAGGAATACGGCTTCTCTGCGGCTGTCTTTTTCTCTTGCAGGCATTTATCGGGCATTTTTTTAGGCAGGCATGTCATTTTTTGTATTTAGTGTCTGGGGGGTCTAAAAAGTGTACCTGTCAAGTTTCAGCTCTGTAGTATGTCCACAACCCAAAAAAAACAGCATTTTTCTTATGATTTTTAGTAGAAAACTAATGCAGTGTCTTTCCAGCTGTCTTTTTTTCTTTCTGGCAAGCTGAAATATGATATGCCAAGGCAAACATGCCTATCAGTTGAGCTATGACACAGACAACACTGCACACATGGGGAAATATGTAAAACAAAAAACAGGAAAAGGAAATTAGGTGACGGTAACAAAACATGATATTGTGATTGGCCAAATAAAAAGTCACCTCGCGATGAGGTCGCGCCAAAGTCGCGCTAAGTCGCGCCAAAGTCGCACTGGAAGCGACGCTACTTTAGTGGTAGCGGCAGTGTAAACCAGCACTAAAACATCCAGTGTGTGAATACGATCAGGTATGATGTTTTATCGGTCAAGTAGTGTAAGGGTTACGCCCGTTGCCCGCTTCACAGTGACAGACCAAACTCTGACAGACCAAACTCCCCGTTTAACAGTCAGTCAGTCCATTTGCACAACCGCAAACTCCCAATTTGCACAAGGTTGGATACCAAGCTAGCCATGTCCCGTTCCTTGTCCTCACTGACATCATTGAAGGTCTCTTCCTCCACCCAGCCACATACAACACCAAGGGTCCCCGAAAGGTGAGAACAAGCCCCCTGGGACGCCTGCTGTGGCTGGTATTCCACCTCCTCAAAGCCACCTTCCTCCTCTGACTTCTCTTCTTCAGACTCCTCTCTCTGCGTTGCCACAGGTCCAGCAATTGACAACGACAAGGCTGCTTCTGGTGGTGATGAGGACCACAACTCTTCCTCTTCATGCTCATCTACAGCCTGATCCAGTACTCTTCGCAGGGCACGCTCCAGAAAAAACGCATATGGGATGAGGTCGATGATGTTGCCTTGGGTTCGACTGACCACCAGGGTTGTCATCTCCGCAAAAGGACGCATGAGCCTACAGCCATTGTTCATGAGCATTCAGTAACGCGGCCAAAAAATACCCAGCTCCGCAGAAAGAATGAAAGAAAATGAATGTTTTTTTTTATGAAAAATTATCCTGCGGATCGCTTTTGGTCTGTACACAATGAAGCAACGACCTTATCATCTGGGGTGTGCCAACACAATCCTAGAGGTGATCGCTTCATTGTGATACGCAAGCCCCTTCACCACGACAAGGTAACGATCACGAAGGGGAATTGACACATGTATGTGCCTTTTTTTTTGTTTTTTGTTTTTTTGCAGCCACAGTGTAGCACCAGAGGCCAGAAAAATTAGGCATGTACACATGCATGAAAAAGTAGGTATTGTTGCAGCCGCTGCTGTAGCAGCGGCCTGAAAAATTGAGGTTTTAAGGCAGAAAGTGCACTAAAACATTGCTGCTTGAACCGTAGTTGGTGGCGGAGACGTCACGTAAGTCATCCGGCATGCAGAGAATGATTATATACAGCAGCGTGTGGACCATTTTTAGGCCAAGGCATCTCAGTCATCACCAGGCCTTTTTTAGTCAAATGCATCCCCCACTGTCAGTCCCTTCGGGATCCATGCCTCATTCATCTTAATAAACGTGAGGTAATCAAGACTTTTTTGACCTAGGCGACTTCTCTTCTCAGTGACAATACCTCCTGCTGCGCTGAAGGTCCTTTCTGACAGCACACTTGAAGCGGGGCAGGCCAGAAGTTCAATGGCAAACTGGGATAGCTCAGGCCACAGGTCAAGCCTGCACACCCAGTAGTCAAGGGGTTCATCGCTCCTCAGAGTGTCGATATCTGCAGTTAAGGCAAGGTAGTCTGCTACCTGTCGGTCGAGTCGTTCTCTGAGGGTGGACCCCGAAGGGCTGTGGCGATGCATAGGACTAAAAAAGCTCCGCATGTCCTCCATCAACAAGACGTCTGTAAAGCGTCCTGTCCTTGCCGGCGTGGTTGTGGTGGTAGGAGGAGGATTACTTTCACCTCTTCCCCTGTTGGATTCCCGTTGTGCTGTGACATCACCCTTATACGCTGTGTAGAGCATAGTTTTTAACTTATTTTGTAGCTGCTGCATCCTTTGCGACTGCCGGTAATTGGGTAACATGTCACAGACTTTCTGCTTATACCGGGGGTCTAGTAGCGTGGCCACCCAGTACAGGTCGTTCTCCTTCAGCCTTTTTATACGAGGGTCTCTCAACAGGCATGACAGCATGAAAGACCCCATTTGGACAAGGTTGGATGCCGAGCTACTCATGTCCAATTCCTCGTCCTCACTGATGTCATTGAAGGTGTGTTCTTCCCCCCAGCCACGTACAACACCACGGGTACCAGATAGGTGACAACGAGCACCCTGGGATGCCTGCTGTGGTTGGTGTTCCTCCTCCTCAAAGCCACATTCCTCCTCTGACTCCTCTTCCTCACACTCCTCTTCCAGTGTTGCCGCAGGTCCAGCAATCGATGGTAAGGCTGTTTCTGGTGGTGGTGATGGTGACCACAACTCTTCCTCTTCCTCTTCACGCTCATCTACGGCCTGATCCAGCACTCTTCGCAGGGCACGCTCCAGGAAAAAAACATATGGGATGATGTCGCTGATGGTGCCTTCAGTGCGACTCACTAGGTTTGTCACCTCCTCAAAAGGACGCATGAGCCTACAGGCATTGCGCATGAGCGTCCAGTAGCGTGGCAAAAAAATACCCAGCTCCGCAGAGGCTGTCCTAGCACCCCGGTCATACAAATACTCGTTGACCGCTTTTTCTTGTTGGAGCAGGCGGTCGAACATTAGCAGTGTTGAATTCCAACGTGTCGGGCTGTCGCAAATCAAGCGCCTCACTGGCATGTTGTTTCGCCGCTGAATATCTGCAAAGTGCGCCATGGCCGTGTAGGAACGCCTGAAATGGCCACACACCTTCCTGGCCTGCTTGAGGACGTCCTGTAAGCCTGGGTACTTCTGCACAAAACGTTGCACAATCAGATTCAACACGTGCCATGCACGGCACATGTGTCAACTTGCCCAAATTCAATGCCGCCAACAAATTGCTCCCGTTGTCACACACCACTTTGCCGATCTCCAGTTGGTGCGGGGTCAGCCACTGATCCACCTGTGCATTCAGGGCGGACAGTAGTGCTGGTCCGGTGTGACTCTCTGCTTTCAGGCAAGTCAACCCCAAGACAGCGTGACACTGTCGTATCCGGCATGTGGAATAGCCCCTGGGGAGCTGGGGGGGTGCAGTTGGTGTGGAGCAAGACGCAACAGCAGAAGAGGACTCAGCCGAGGAGGTTAGCATAGAGGATGGAGTAGGAGGAGTAGAGGAGGTGGCAGCAGGCCTGCCTGCAAGTCGTGGCGGTGTCACCAACTCCTCTGCAGCAGAGCCACGCATTCCATGCTTGGCAGCCGCCAGCAGGTTTACCCAATGCGCAGTGTACGTTATATACCTGCCCTGACCGTGCTTTGCAGACCAGCTATCAGTGGTCAGATGGACCCTTGCCCCAACACTGTGTGCCAGACGTGACATGATTTCTTTTTCCACAATAGAGTACAGGTTGGGGATTGCCTTTTGTGAAAAATAATTTCGGCCGGGTACCTTCCACTGCGGTGTCCCAATAGCGACAAATTTTTTGAAGGCCTCAGACTCCACCAGCTTGTATGGTAAAACCTGGCGGGCTAAGAGTTCCGACAAGCCAGCTGTCAGACGCCGGGCAAGGGGGTGACTCTGCGAGATTGGCTTTTTGCGCTCAAACATTTCCTTCACAGACACCTGACTGTGGGCAGGTGACGAGCAGGAACTGCTGAAGGTGAGAGGCGGAGGGGCGGGTTGTTGATAGGGGGCATGGAGGACAGCAGTGGTTGACGTGGCTGAAGATGCTGGACCAGGAGGAGGATGGTGGCTTTCAGTTTGTGTGCTGCTTTTACTCATGTGTTGATCCCATAGGCGTTTGTGATGTGAGATCATGTGCCTTCGCAAAGCAGTTGTACCTAGGTGGGTGTTGGACTTCCCACGACTCAGTTTCTTTTGGCACAGGTTACAAATGGCATCGCTGATATCAGAGGCAGACACACAAAAAAAATGCCACACTGCTGAGCTTTGCAAGGACGGCATTCTGGTGGTGGCAACAGCTTGCGTTGATTGGCGTGCTGTCTGGCTGACCCCGGGTGCCGAATCTACATGCTGTCTGACTGCGCCACTAGCTCCTTGCGATGACCTCCTCCCCCTGCTTCCAACTCGTCTCCTCCTCCTCTCTGTCTCCCCATCTGAACTTTCCCCCTCTTCTTCTGCTCTTCGAGCAGGCACCCAGGTGACATCCACAGACACATCGTCATCATCAGCCGCTTCACTTGACAACTCAGCAAAGGCAGCAGCAGCAGGTACAACATCATCATCATCACAATGTACGTCCATGTGTATAATGCTGCCTGACTGAGACATATCCCCGTTATCTACATCCTCTGGCACTAATAGTTGCGCATCACTTATTTCTTCAAACTGATGTGAAAATAACTCCTCTGACGGATCAAGTGAAGCGGCTGTGGTGCTAGTGTTGGTGGTGGTGCCGGCGGGCTGGCGAGTGGTAAATTGAGAGGTGCCCGAAGCTGAGCTGGAGGAGGATGGTGCATTAAGGTTCCGAGCGGAAGCTGTAGACGATTGGGTGTCCTGTGTAAGCCAGTCAACTATGGCCTCAGAATTTTTTGAGTTCAGGGGCTGTGGTGGCCTCTGAACACTGGGCATTATTCTAGAGCCTAAGGAAATCACAGCACCACGACCACGACGGCCCTTGCGGGGTGGCCTGCCTCTGCCTGTCATTTTTTTTTTAATGTGTTGTTACTGTTGTACTATGAGTGCAAGCTGCTGTGCCACCTTATATATCAGTGGTGGGTGGGCAGTGGCACAGTACACTCTCTGTGGACCTGACAGCAGTCACTGGCACCCAGGCAACTGCAATTTAAAAAATATATATATTTTTTTTTACTTTGCAAGCTGCTGTGCCACCTTATATATCAGTGGTGGGTGGGCAGTGGCACAGTACACTCTCTGTGGACCTGACAGCAGTCACTGGCACCCAGACAACTGCAATTTAAAAAATATATATATATTTTTTTACTTTGCAAGCTGCTGTGCCACCTTATATATCAGTGGTGGGTGGGCAGTGGCACAGTACACTCTCTGTGGACCTGACAGCAGTCACTGGCACCCAGGCAACTGCAATTTAAAAAAATATATATATATTTTTTACTTTGCAAGCTGCTGTGCCACCTTATATATCAGTGGTGGGTGGGTGGGCAGTGGCACAGTACACTCTCTGTGGACCTGACAGCAGTCACTGGCACCCAGGCAACTGCAATTTAAAAAAATATATATATTTTTTTTACTTTGCAAGCTGCTGTGCCACCTTATATATCAGTGGTGGGTGGGCAGTGGCACAGTACACTCTCTGTGGACCTGACAGCAGTCACTGGCACCCAGACAACTGCAATTTAAAAAATATATATATATTTTTTTACTTTGCAAGCTGCTGTGCCACCTTATATATCAGTGGTGGGTGGGCAGTGGCACAGTACACTCTCTGTGGACCTGACAGCAGTCACTGGCACCCAGGCAACTGCAATTTAAAAAAATATATATATATTTTTTACTTTGCAAGCTGCTGTGCCACCTTATATATCAGTGGTGGGTGGGTGGGCAGTGGCACAGTACACTCTCTGTGGACCTGACAGCAGTCACTGGCACCCAGGCAACTGCAATTTAAAAAAATATATATATTTTTTTTACTTTGCAAGCTGCTGTGCCACCTTATATATCAGTGGTGGGTGGGCAGTGGCACAGTACACTCTCTGTGGACCTGACAGCAGTCACTGGCACCCAGGCAACTGCAATTTAAAAAAATATATATTTTTTTTTTACTTTGCAAGCTGCTGTGCCACCTTATATATCAGTGGTGGGTGGGCACACAGTGGCACTGCAGTGGGCACAGTACACTCTGTGGACCTGACAGTCACTGGCAGCCCAGGCAACTGCAATAATAAAAAATATTTTTTTTTTCAATTTATTGCAACAAGATGCTGTGCCAACGTATATATATCAGTGGTGGGCAGTGCACTGCAGTGGGTACAGTGCACTCTGTGGACCTGACACAGCACTCACTGCAATTATGACAGAGAAAAAAAAAATATTTTTTAAAATGCCAGGTACTGTGCCTGTGCCACCCGAAATGAGTGTGGTGTGCACACAGTACAGTCTGTGGTAGGTCTGTGGCCTCTCACACACAGCGGGCAGGCAACTGCAGTGTACAATAGATATATATATATATATATATATATAAAGAAAAAAATCTATTACCTTACCAGCCCTTGAAAGGGCTTTTGGGGACACTATATATATATATATATATGTATATATATAAAAATAAAAAAATCCTCAATTACCAGCCCTTAAAAGGGCTTTTGGGGACACTAGATAGATATAGATATATATATTGTGAGGGATTAGCTCGGTGGTAGGCGTATGGGTGACCCCTTTGGGGGTGCGTTTTCACAGAGATAGCCGATTAGAGGTTGAAAAACAAGACTGATTTATTCATGCAATTTACTTAACACAATTGCAAGCATCAAAACAGCCAAAATAAAATAAAAGACAAAATAAATCCTTGCCTCTGTGGGCGGCTACCTTCTCACAGCTGGAACCTACCTAAGAAGTCTTTCCAACCTACTGTTGGGCCGACACTGCTGATCCTACAGCAGACACTCAAATGTCCATTTGTTTGCTTTTCACACAGCACAAACATTGTCCATTGAACATGTCCCTTTGTTTTCTTTCACACAGCACATGTTCATTTATGACAGGATCCTTTACTCTTCAGATTCTTCACATGGAACACAGTTCATTTAACAGGTCCCTTTACTCTTCACACTCTTCACATGGAACACTTTGTCTTCTCACCTTTGAGACGTCTTCACTCGTGGTTACCCTCCTTAGCTTCACATCGCTTTAGGGGGTCTTCTCCCATGCTCACCAGCTTGTCGGGAGGCACACATCCGACTGTCCCCCTCTCCCAGCCCACACGGCGACAGGCGGCAGCAGTCCTTCTCCCATGCCCACACGGCGTCGGGAGGTACACGTATGTCTGTCCTCCTCTCCCAGCCTACACGGCGACAGGAGGCAGCACTCAATAGATTTTCTCTGGACAAATTATAGAGTCCTTGATCTCCTCATTCTGAACAGCTGAATGGTTTTCAACTTCCTGCTGGCTCTCTCTGCAGCCAACACCCTATAGTATCAGTGAACTTTCAAAGCAGGTGGGAATGTGTCTCCTCTCAGTGACTACATTCCCAGATTTACCTGACTTCCTGTCACATACCCCCCCCTCTTGTTTCAACCCTAGGGTTGGGACACATATTTCCAGGCACGCATGTGTCAGGCACTGCTGACTCACTGATAAGCCTCCTATTATCCTCAAGCTTCCGGATGAAACTGTTTTGTCATCTTCATTGACAGATTTCTCATAACTGCCACACAGTTTGTCTCTCATCTCATATACACATTCTTCAACTGCATTTTTGGCATCATTTTGCTCCTTCTCGTTTCTGTCATCTTCATTGACAGCTTTCTCATAAATGTCAGACAGCTTGTCCCTCATAACCGTCTGTCCAATCCACCATGGAGGACCGTGATCCATAGGCAACTCAATTGGGCTAGTCTTAATGTCTTCAACATTCTTAAGACGCCTCTCTCTGCAATCCATAAATGTTTTCCACAAAACTTTGAGAACCTTTGCTTCACTAAGCTTTGTTCCAAGTAGGGACTCTTGACATCCCTCTGTGACTTGAGTTGCCTCTCCATACATCTGTACACAATCATTGACTTTTTGTTGTAAAAGGGAATGATCTTCCTTCTTGAGCTTTGCTTGCTCTAAGATGCTGTGCAGAGGATTTTCCAATTGAGACAACAGGCTGTCACACATTTCTTCAAAGTGACCCCTGTTCCTTTTCCCAGAGATATCAATATCATTCACCAAACATTTCATATTCATAGGCAGATCGGAAGCATTTGCACTCATCAACTTCTTAAACTTTTCGCCCTCCTGAGCGAGTCGCAGTAAAGGCCTACTATTTGATTTGATATTCAGTTTATATTTCTTGCCAAACTCTTCACAGAAGTAGTCAACCAGAACATCATCAACTTTCCTTACACCAACATAGGGGTTAAAGGCAACAACACAGTTGAACCCAGCGATCTGGGTGGTATCCATTATAGACCTCCTCTCTGCATCAGTGAAGAAGCATGGAACTGCAACACATTCTTTTACAGGTTTCTTCAATGCACTTTCTGCTGAACTATTTGACCGCTCAAGGTCACCTAGTTCTTTTTCTCTATCTGAATTCCACATGGAATGCATCTCAAGATCACGATCAAACTTCTGCCACCCGTCTTTCACCAGTTCCATTTTGGAAACACTCCCTGAAAGGCACTTATTCATTTGCTTCACGTTTTCACCAACAGCCTTAGTTTTCCCCACTAGGTTTTCAGCCTGAACTGAGAAATCATCACATTTCTTACTCAGCTCCTTTGTTTGCTGAAGCTCTAATGATACATTTTCCAATGCTTGAAGTTTTTGAAGGAACGGTTTATTCCAAAGGGGTGATTCAAGCCACATGTCATCACATTTCTGAGGCTCACTCAGGACAGACCCCAAAACACTGATCCTTTTAAAAACTGCATCAGGCACACTATCCCCTCTTTGGGACAGATCCTCTGTTGCCTGGAATTCCTCTTCCAGTTCCTGCAACGGAATCTTCATCTCTTCTACTTGCTGTTCTAAGGCTCGCTTAGACTTTTCTAGCTCCTGAACGCTTTTCACAACATCATCCTTGGAGCTGACCAATTCTTCCATTTCTGTACGCAGCTGTTTGTTAACACTTTCTAGTTCAGCCTTACACTCTAGAGCTTCCTCCAAAGAGCGAGCCAAGAACAGGGCTTTGCTCTCGTTATCACGCACCTCCGTTTCTGCACGGGCGCGTTCTTCTGCATATTTTGCAGACACAGTCTTCTCTTCACCAAGCATCTGATCAAACTTCTTTTTCACATCTTCAACACACTGTAATGAACCAACGCTTTCTTCCATGCGTTTTTTCATATCCGCTATCTGAGCTTGCAATGTTGCGACTTGCTCTGATAGGTTTTTCTTTGCTTCCGCCTCCTCTTTTAATTGTTCCAGGAAGCCATTTTTCTCATCTTCCATTTGTTTGAGCTTTGTGCTAAAACTCAGCCTTTGACACCTCTCTTCCTGTAAGAGTTCCTGCGTGTCTTGCAGCTGCGATTCCAAGATAGAAAAATCTTCCGCAATTTCTCTAGATTTGCTGTCTGCTTGAGAAAGCTGATTTGTAACATTGTCCAACTCAACCTGCAGTCGGTTTGCCTTCTCTGACAGCTTAGCACACAATCGGTCACCTTCTGACACCTTGACTTGCGATTCCAGAAGCTGTGCCTCTACTTTTTCCCTCTTATGTTCACAATCTTCTTTTCCCTGCATAAGAGCCTTCACCTCATTGGCTAGCATCTGGGAATAAGAATGTAATTCTGCCACACAGGCTTCTTTCTCCTTTAACTGCTGCTGGACACGTTGGGCTTCCCCTTTCCAACTTTCACAGTCCGCACGCCATTCATTTACCACATTGCTTAAAGTAGTGAGCTCATACACAGTACTCAGTAATTTAGCCTCTCTTTCACTTTTCTCTTTGTCGCTGAGAGACAATGTCGCTTTCAGAGCAACATTCTGTTCCTGCGACTCCTGCAGGTCTATTTTTGTAACTTCCAAACACTGAAGACTTTTTTCCAGCTGATTACGCAACTCCAACATATCAGCCATACTTTGCTTCTGCAAAGTCTGAATTTCACTTTCCTTTTCCATGAGGATGGTATCTTTCTCCATTATAGTCTCTCTGCGTTTTTGCAACTCGACCAAAAGAAGAGCAGTGGATTCTTCCCACTGTAACACATGAGACTTGAGTAGTTCATTCATTTCCTGCAAGTTTCTATGCTCCATTTTAAGCAATTCCAAGGCTGGTTCCTTTTCTTCCATTTTCCGTTGCAAGGCATCCAATTCAGCCCTGCACACATACTCGGTTTCTTCCAAACCGATGGCCTCCATTGGCTGCTGGCGTCTCTGTTTCCAGCCTGCCATGCTCTCTTGGTGAGCCTTTTGCTGAGCTGCAAAGCTCCGCTGAAAATCCGCATTTGCCTGCTGTTGAGCTGCATTTGCTTGCTGTTGAGCTGCATTTGATATAATCAGATGTTTCAACATCTCCTCCATTTTGAGTTTACTTTTCATCTGAGCACACTGCGTCTCCATAGCAGTTTCATCAGTGTTGCTAGGGACAACAACCTTCCTCTTTAGTAGACTCTCTTTAGGCATGGATGGGGCTGGTTCAGACGGCAACATCCCCTCCATCCAAAGAATCCGGTCTCTCATTTCATCTATCTTTGCATTTTTCAGGCGTTTGGACCGCCCCATCTTCAATAACTCCACAAACAAATTTTTCACAGTCCAGCAAACAATTTTCAGACCACTGTCTCTTCAACACATGTAGTTTTTCTCTCTCTTGCAGGATCTCTTTTCCTGCGCACACAGTTTGTGCAGTCACTTGCACCAGACACAACAAAGTTCATCAAAAAAATTTTGAGACCCCTGTCTCTTTAAAACACTTTTTTTTTTTTTTTTTTTTTTTTTCTGTCAGGATCTTCTCTCCTGCACACATAGATTGTGCAATCTCATGCACCAGACAAAGTTCATCAAACATTTGCACTTCCTTGCAGGGATCTTGCTGCTTCTGCCCACTGCATACCTCCACCATATGTGAGGGATTAGCTCGGTGGTAGGCGTATGGGTGACCCCTTTGGGGGTGCGTTTTCACAGAGATAGCCGATTAGAGGTTGAAAAACAAGACTGATTTATTCATGCAATTTACTTAACACAATTGCAAGCATCAAAACAGCCAAAATAAAATAAAAGACAAAATAAATCCTTGCCTCTGTGGGCGGCTACCTTCTCACAGCTGGAACCTACCTAAGAAGTCTTTCCAACCTACTGTTGGGCCGACACTGCTGATCCTACAGCAGACACTCAAATGTCCATTTGTTTGCTTTTCACACAGCACAAACATTGTCCATTGAACATGTCCCTTTGTTTTCTTTCACACAGCACATGTTCATTTATGACAGGATCCTTTACTCTTCAGATTCTTCACATGGAACACAGTTCATTTAACAGGTCCCTTTACTCTTCACACTCTTCACATGGAACACTTTGTCTTCTCACCTTTGAGACGTCTTCACTCGTGGTTACCCTCCTTAGCTTCACATCGCTTTAGGGGGTCTTCTCCCATGCTCACCAGCTTGTCGGGAGGCACACATCCGACTGTCCCCCTCTCCCAGCCCACACGGCGACAGGCGGCAGCAGTCCTTCTCCCATGCCCACACGGCGTCGGGAGGTACACGTATGTCTGTCCTCCTCTCCCAGCCTACACGGCGACAGGAGGCAGCACTCAATAGATTTTCTCTGGACAAATTATAGAGTCCTTGATCTCCTCATTCTGAACAGCTGAATGGTTTTCAACTTCCTGCTGGCTCTCTCTGCAGCCAACACCCTATAGTATCAGTGAACTTTCAAAGCAGGTGGGAATGTGTCTCCTCTCAGTGACTACATTCCCAGATTTACCTGACTTCCTGTCACAATATATATGAAGAAACAACTCAATTACCAGCCCTTAAAAGGGCTTTTGGGGACGCTAGGTATATATATATATATATATATATATATATATATATATATATAAAAAAAAAAAAACACAAATACCAGCCCTTAGAAGGGCTTTTTGGGGTGCTGATATTACAGCAGTAGTGGACCAAGAACACTGCAAGACCAGGAACACTGACTAACTGTCCCTAGCTTAACAGCAGCAGCAGCAGCAGCAGCTCTCTCCCTATTCTCACTACACACACTGCTTCAGAATGATCTAAGATGGATGCTGCCCTTGCTTATTTATAGGAGGTGGGAGGGTGTGGGAGGGAGGTACGCTGATTGGCTGGAAATGTGTCTGCTGACTGTAAAGTTCAGGGTCAAAGTTTGCCTCAATGATGTCTTATGGGGGGCGGACCGAACATCGCATATGTTCGCCGGCAGCGGCGAACGCGAACATGCTAAGTTCGCCGGGAACTGTTCGCCGGCGAACAGTTCTATACATCTCTATTTCTTAGTAGAAAATCTTTATAAGAGCAGGCACATATTACAGTTTGAAATCAGTTCTTACTCACAATGTCACAGGAACTGTCTGCTCCCCAGCATCCACAGGTATAGCCTTAGTGAGGAAGATAAAAGATCCTTCTCCAGATCTGTATTTTAGGGCAGTCCCCATCAGCAAAAATCTATTTAACACTTTTTTCTAGGCCCCCAACCCAGTTCCTGCTGAGTCCCAGACTGCAATTCTGGTCTCAGTAGTTATCTCCTAGGGGGCAACAGCCCCAGGAAAACTGGAACCTTCTCTGGAGAGGAGAGAACAGCTTGGGAAGGTTTCCCAAAAATGTATCACCTCCCAGTCATTTTCTGGATGCCTCCTTCTAGAGATTGACTGGAAAATGATAAATATTCATGCTCATCATTTTACTCTCCCTGCCCTATATTCTAGAAGCTTTTTCCAGAAGCAAGAGGGAGAAGTCAAATACCCATACTGCTCTCCTGATTACAATGAGGCCAAAAACTAATTTTAACCCAACAGCTTAACTAGAGGAGGGTGCTGCAATTCTGAATTCTGAATTTAGGCCTCATTTACACTGGCAGTGCCATACGTGCATTTATTGGACATTCTAAATGTATATAAATTATGTAATGATTTTAAATGTTATGTTACTTCTAGTTAGGCTGGTGGGTACATTTCTTTTTTTGCTCAATTGTTGTGAGTGGAGCAGCGACTGATTGTGTTGATCTGCATAGGTCTGCTAAATTCACATGATCAGTTGAATATTTACCATGCCCCAGTCAATCCCTGGAAGGGGGCATCCAGAAGGTAGCTGGGAGGTGATAAATGTGTGGGAGGCCTGAACATAGTGCTATTTTCTTTCAAGCGAGGGATCTGGTTCTCTAGGGGCTGCTGCCCCTGGAGGCAGCTCCACTAAGACATGAAACTGAAGTCTGAGCCTCAGCGGCTGCTGTGCTGGTCTGGGGGTCTGGGGATGATTGCCAGAGTATTACATTTGCTGGAGGGCTCTGCACTGAAGTCCTGGTCTGGGGAAAGATCTAGCTAATTTCTCTCACTGAGGATCTACCTGCTGATGTTGGGTGACAGACTATTTTCTGAGTGGCAAAGACTTTTCTGAGGAATATTTGTTGTGCAAGTGCCAGGAGGGAACTAAGTGCCAAGGGTTGCTATATGAACTGCTGCTGTAGGGTCCTAGATATACTGGACATTTCCTGCTACCTCCAGAAATGCTGCTTTTGGAAAATTAGAGAGAAGTTTTCCTATTGTTGTTCTGATCATTTTGTAATAACCTCTGACCCTCTCCTGTTAAAGTTCTTCAGCTATGAATACTACAAAGGTATCCCCTAGACTGTGCCGATGTGTGTGTGTGGGACTGTACTTGTGGACTAACAGACTCTGTACTACTTGGGAGAAGCTGTCTTTTCCAGCGCCTTCTTCGGGGGTGAGCGCTACAGGTATATCCTGTCCTTAGATGCATTTATGCCACTTGTTTAACCTGTAGCTGATAACTGCTGCGGAAATTCTTTCTTTGATGTTGCTGTATTATTATTCTTTTGCAGTGTGGACTGGGTTAACCAGTTCGGGTCCAGAGCAATTGTTTTTACTTTTTGCATACATGTAAAAATCATAGTTTTTGCCAAAAAATCACTTAAACCTGAAAAACATTATATATTTTCTGAAAGCAGAGGCCCTGTAGAATAAAAATATGTGATATTTGCACATTTTTATGTCACATGATATTTGTGCAACAGTTTAATAAAAGCAAATTTTCAGGAAAAAATATGATATATTAAATTTTATTGCAAAAACACACAATATAATAACTATTTTTGGTTAAAACATAAAAGATGAGGTTGCATAGAGTAAATAAATATCAAACATTCCATGTCATAATATTGTTTACCCCCGCAATATCACCAAAAACTATGGTGCCCAAAATACCTGTAGCACTGCCCCCTAGGGAGCTGCTGAGTGTGGATTCCCCTGGTTTACCCATAGCAACAGTCCACAAAACTTATCACTTTAAGACTTGGCTCAGACAATGAACAGTACAGTGGATTTGATTTTTGTGTTTTATTTTGGAACTTGGATAGGAGAAGGGATGAGTGGGATACTCCAACGTGAACAATGCACAAATGCTGAGGACACTAACTGTAATGAGTGCGTCAAGGCTGCTGCTTCACCTTGCCACTGAAATGAATTGGAAAATAGGTTTCTGACTAGATTTCACTTCAGGGTCCTGACTGGAGTGGTTCCCTTCCTGGATAGACCCCTGGCAAGCTTCCTAGTACTCACGGACACTGTTTTTCCCTGGGTTGCTCTGCCTTCAGCTGCACTTGTCAGTATCCTGAACCTCTTGGCTCAGTATCACACTCTGGATCGACTAAGCCCACTGCCTGTGACCACCTTCCTTGCTGACAGGAGGAGAGACCAACGCCACCCACTTCCTGGGACCTGGCTTCCCGCCCAAAGACGCCCCGTCACATGTGCCCCTGGCTTTTAAAGCCTATCCCAGGATGCATCACTCCTGTGCTCTCCCACTGGGACAGCCACAAAAGCCTGTGTGTCACTGGCTGGGTTACCTCCACTGTCCAACATGCTCCCCTATTGGATACCGTGGGGACACTCCCTCAGACCAAGTGAATCACACATGGACACATGTAACAGGCAAAACTACTGATCAGGCCCCCCCGATAAGCAGATGGAGTAAAACAATGCCTTTTCCTAGCAACCTACCTAGGAGGGTGCTACATCCCCATAGGTGATGCTTTAAAGGCCTTTACAGCTCATCAATTTAGAGTTAACTAGGAGCTCTTGCGTTAGAGTTATTGCTGTCACTCTGACATTTGCAGCGATGTGTCACACGTGTGGTGAAACCGCGGTTTACATACGCGTGTACACCCTGGGCTTGCGTTTTTTTGTGCGTAGCTGTGTGGGACAACGGGGGTTATGGCTATTTTTTTTTACATTTATTATAATTTGATTTTTTTTAAACTTTTCTCTTTTATTTTTTTTATTAATTTTTACTTGATTGCTATCAAAAGGGGTTAATAAACTCCTATGTGATAGCATTGGGCATGTGACAGGTACTCTTTATGGAGACATTAGGGGTCTAATAGACCCCAATGTTTCCCCTGCCCTTAGCATAATCTAACCAAGCACAGATCGGCTTGGTTAGATGTGTCCCTTGGCTGTACTGGCCAGAAAGTGGTGCATCAGAAGCGACCTCACTGTTTGCATGTGAGAGCAAAGCATGGCTTTGCCTATATCTCACAACGCTCTCCATCCCCTAGCCGGCGGTTCTGTTCCTGGGCTTCCGTAAGAGTGAGACAGCCGGGGAGCTACGGCCTCCAACTCTCATCATGTCTCTCTGCATCGCAGACCTCAGACGCATCTGTCTCATCCAGCCTTTCTCCCTCTCCCTCTCCCACACAAGCATATATCTTCCTAGCCGGCAGACTTGTGGACTTCTTGATGTCCCTGCCTATGTTTAAACCACCTATCCCCTGTCATCTCCAGCTCATCCCCCACGGATCCCCCATACTCCCATGCTCATGTCCCAATCAGCCGCATCAACCCACCCTTATTTCCAATACCTCCCCCAAGTTTCCTCCACACTCCTTTCCCATCCATCTCATACCACCTTAGTGAAAGAACCAGGTATCCTACCCAGTACACCCCACATACCCCTCCCCCTCTCCACATTCTCCCCTACAACCCCCCAACCCCCCCCGCCATTCCTACCCCTCCCACCCACCCCTTTTCCACCCGATTTCTTTCTCTCCTACACACCCCCATTACGTCTCCTCTGTTCCCTAAATTCCCTCTCCCTCCCCATTCAACCCACCCTTTTCGAACTCCAGCTTCCCCCTCTCCCCTTCCGCTCTCCCTCCCTCCCTTCCCCCTTGTACCCTCCCTTGCTGGTCCCCCCTCCCCTTCACTTCACTTCCCTCTCTACTCCCCCCCCCGTCCCTTCCTCTGCCCCTCTCCTTTCCCCCACCCTGTCTACTCCCCCCCCCCTCTCTTTTTTTTTCTTTTTTTTCAGCACTGATCTTTAGATTGACTCCCTTCCCACATATTCTAGTGTCACAGACACAACAGTTTAGGTACATCCCCACCCATCACACAGCAGCAGGTCAGGGACTCTTTCTTTGCTACAAGATAGCTTTTTCAAGTATCTTTTGATTTACATTTTAGACTACATCCCTATTTTTAAAGCAAACCCCTTTAGTTTTTTTTAGTTTTTAAAATGTATGGTTTTTACATATGTAGACTTTTTAAATATGCATACTGTTTGTTCTCTAAATATAATTTTAACTTATTTTTACTATGTTTTGACATATAATAACTTTTACCTTGAACTTTTATTTTCACATATGGACATCATACTATAGACATATATGTCTATAGTACATGTATATAGTATATACATATATGTTCCTGTACTTCTTCATGTTTACCCTTGATAGCCCCTGAAATGCAATGGTTATATCATGCTTTTACACTTTCAATAAAATGTCTACTTATTCACCTCAATATATGTATACCGGGCGCTCCTTTTTTCTACCCTCACAGGGAACCACAGGAGAAGGGAGTTGCCAGCAGAAGAGGGGGGGGGGGGGGGGTGACACCATGCTACGACTCTGTGAAAGTGATCGGCAGCTATGGAGCTGCCGCATCACTTTCACTTTCAAGCTGTTAGCTTTCTAAACAAGACCCACTCAAGCCAGCAGCTTGTGATTAAGGGTTCACTCAGAGAGCTGAACTGGCAGAACTGAGTATTCATTAAAGTGGTTCTAAAGGCAAGACAAAAAAAAAAGAAAAACTGTTGTATGACCCCTCAACTCCCTATATACTTAGGAAAACTCAACCACCCATAAAGTTAGAGGGGAGGAAGAGAAAAATGGGTTGGGGCTTCTTTAGGTGCCAATAAACAGATACATCATTTAAAATATGCAAAAAATGTATTATTAATTATGTTAAAATGAAAAAACAAAAAAGGACAAAAAGTAGAAAGGCATACAATATTAAAATCAATTTTTGAGCTGCATGTGTAATCAATTCATATACAAATATGTGTATTGGTATCACGGAGTAGCAATCCCGACATGTTTCACCAAAACGGTTTCCTCAGGGGACAATTTCTGAGCTACTTCAGTGATGAAACAGGTAGAAATTTTCAATATATTATACCATACATTAGGTTGGTTATAAATGGAACAAGGAGCGCTTCAAAGGGTTAATAGGTCAACTATATAGGCCTGAGTATCCTTAGGTATATGATTCCGGAAGGAATACAGGAATGTCAGAGTAACAAGACTTGCAACTTAGATGGATATAGGAGGATTTATTCCCCAAGAATTAGACATAACTTAGTTCAGTATATATATCAGGGGGCAGAGAATCGAAGCTGGACATCCGTGTGCGACAGGATACTCAGTCCTATATAGTCCCCTTCACAGCCCCCTTTCTTTGCACCTCAGTCCCCTTTGCAGCCACCCCCCCCCCAACTTGCATCTCAGTCCCTTTCACAGGAAGGGGGAGGCTGATGTAAAGGGTATAGATCTCTAATGTAAGGTGGGGTAGCTGAGATGTAAAGGGGGACAGAGGACATTTAAGTAAAGGTGCTGGGATGCAAAGGGGGGCTGTGATGTAAAATAGGGGGACTTGGATGCAAAGGGGGTCTGTGATGTAAAGCAGGCACTGTAATGTAAAGGGGGTGTATTGTAAAGACAGGCTTTATTGTAAAGGCGTGCTCAGATGTAAAGAAGGGTACTGTGATGTAAAGGGGCACTAAAATGTTAATGGGGCTGTATCGTAAAGGGGGGTTCTGCAATGCAAAAGGGGTGCTCTAGTGTAAAGGGGGGGGGGTGCGATGTAAAGGGAAGGACTGATGTAACAGGAGAACCTGTAATGTAATGGGGAGGGGCTGTAATGTGATGAAAACTGAGTCATAACACAAACATGAGACTCAGACCTCTGCTGGATGAAAATTGTAATGGCCGGACCTCCATGAATTTTAATTCAATACCACTGGTATATATGCTGAAATTCTTTTTTTTATACTAGTAATGGCGGTGATTAGCAACTTATAGTAGGACTGTGATAGTGGGGCAGGCAATCTGACACTAACTGATGCTGGGAGGGAACTGACTAAATGCCATTTACCTCACTAGCGACACTAATAGAGTGATCAGTGCTAATACTATACATTGTCACTCTACTAATGACAGTGGCTTGGAAGGGGCTAAAATCTAGGGCAATCAAAAGGTGAAATGTGTGCCTAACAATATGCAATGTATGGTGCTTTTTACTAAAGACCTCTTTGTTACTTATCCCTGTGTAGCGCCCTCCCAACATCCAGAGGCCTGGTGGTGACCCCCAGAGACATGGAGGGCCGACATTCCTCCTCAGGGTGCAGGTTACTAGGCATTGTGGGTGGTGTACAAGGTAGAAAGATGGGCACCAGTCACTTTTAAGCTTGAGCAAAATGAACTTTATTTCTCACAAAAGGAAAAATGAGGGGTAAGGCACTAGGGATGATCAAACTTTTCAAAAGTTCGGTTCGACCAGAACACCCGAACTTTCCGAAAGTTCGGCCCGGATTTCAGAACCCCATTGAAATCAATGGGACCCGAACTTCGGTAATCAAAAAACACAATTTTGAAGCCCTAAAACCCAATAAATGCCCCTAAAAAGTGCCTAGGGTTCTGGGTCATGCCCCAGGGACTATTAATCACACAAAAAAAACTTCTTAAAAATTGTCATTTTTGATAGAGAGACAATTATTGAAAAAATTATTGGGAAAAAAATGAGATTTCTTTGGATTTAGTGTCTGGGAGGTCTAAAAAGTGTACCTGTGAAGTTTCAGCTCTGTAGCATGTCCAGAACCAGAAAAAAAACTGTTTGTTTGTATTAGAATTGCAATAGAACAGGATAGTGGCTCCGCTATTTTCACACCTTGCCGGTTTTGTAGCTGGCGTTTTTTTTGGGCATTTTTTGGGGGTCTTTGGAGGCAGGCATAACATCAGAACTTCTGTGTAGGGGTATATATATACACACACACATGTATGTATATCTATATTAATAAAAGCCATGTGTCACTGTGTCCGCTTTCCCTGTGTCCGTGGAAATGCGCTACTGCGCATGTGCCCCAGGACAGCCGTTGGGACGCAGGGAGACTTCGGGCGGCCGGTGTAGAATTACAGCGTGCTGTAGTGTAAAACCAAACTTCCCGCCCACCCTCATCCCAGACTATTGTACAGTCCAATCACCTTCTTTGTCCCCGCCCACCCCTATCGCAGCCTATTAAACAACATAATCACCTCCCTCTCCCCGCCTACCCATCTCATGGCTCACCGTGCAACCAAACCCGTCTACCTATCACAGCCCGCGCTACAAACGCCCCTGCCTCCCAGTCCCCGCCCCCTCCCGATCACAGCCACATCATTGGCCCAGGCTCGGGGAATGCTGGGAGCGTTGTTCCGCCATGGACGGTGATTGGGGCTCTCCCTGGCTCTGAGGTGACTGAACCCTGGAAACTCCTCTCTTACCGTACGGTGTGTGCCGGGTCACCGACTTCCCCAGGTTGAGTCCCAGGCCGCCCCTCTGTGTGAGGGGGAGGGGGGGTTAGACCCTCAGCCGAGGTGGGGGAGGGGAGGTGGTTGTGGATTTGGGGGTCTTTTCCTATTGGATGATCCACTGTTCTGTGTCTGTGAGGAGCTCCCCTCCCCCCTCCTCTCTGATTTCCCGCCCTCACATCTCCCCACACCAATCTCCAACCCGACATTTACCGCTCAATCCCCTCCCTCCCCCATACAATCCCCTCCCTCCCCCATACACTACAATCCCCTCCCTCCCCCATACACTACAATCCCCTCCCTCCCCCATACACTACAATCCCCTCTCTCCCCCCATACACTACAATCCCTCCCCCCATACACTACAATCCCCTCCCCCATACACTACAATCCCCTCCCTCCCCCCACACTACAATCCCCTCCCTCCCCCATACATAATGTTCTAGCGCCCGTTAATTTAACGGGCTTAATGTCTAGTATAAACATAAAAATATATAGGTGTGAAAGTAGCAGAACACTATGCTTGCGCTAATGAAATAATTAACACCCATATGGCTTCTCTCCTTTCACACCTATATGTGTGTATGTGTATAAATACATATAAGTGTGTGTGTATATATATCCCTATACAGAATTTCAGATGTTTTGCCTGCCTCCAAAGACCCCCAAAAAATGCTCAAAAAAAACCGCCTGCTGCAAAAACACACCTGGGCGTTTTTGTAGCTGGCGTTTTTTTGGGCATTTTTTGGGCGTCTTTGGAGGCAGGCATAACATCTGTACTTCTATGTAGGGGTATATATACACACACACACATGTATGTATATATATACACATACACATATATAGGTGTGAAAGTAGCAGAAACCTATGCTTGCGCTAATGAAATAATTAACAGGCATATGTCTCCGCTCCTATCACACCTATATATGTGATGTGTATAAATACATATAAGTGTGTGTGTATATATACCCCTATACAGAAGTTCAGATGTTTTGCCTGCCTTCAAAGACCCCCAAAAAATGCCCAAAAAAAACCGCCTGCTGCAAAAACACACCTGGGCGTTTCTGTAGCTGGCATTTTTTTGGGCATTTTTTGGAAATCTTTGGAGGCAGGCATAACATCTGTACTTCTGTGTAGGTGTATATATACACATACATGTATGTATATATACACATACACATATATAGGTGTGAAAGTAGCAGAAACCTATGCTTGCGCTAATGAAATAATTAACACCCATATGGCTTCTCTGCTATAACACCTATATATGTGTATGTGTATAAATACATATGTGTGTGTGTGTGTGTGTGTATATACCCCTATACAGAATTTCAGATGTTTTTCCTGCCTCCAAAGACCCCCACAAAATGCCCAAAAAGAAACGCCTGCTGCAAAAACACACCTGGGTGTTTTTTTGGGCATTTTTGGAGCGGAGACATATGCCTGTTAATTATTTCATTAGCGCAAGCATAGGTTTCTGCTTCTTTCACACCTATATATGTGTATGTGTATATATACATACATGTGTGTGTGTGTATATACCCCTACACAGAAGTTCTGATGTCATGCCTGACTCCAAACACGTCCTCAAAAAAGCCCTATAAACGCCTGCAACAAAAAACCGGGTGACAGGGGAGAAGCCACTATCCGGTTCTATAAGTGTTCTAAGAGAAACAATCTTTTCTCTATAGCGGTCACCCTGACATGGAAGGGTTTTGTCACCCTGCCATAGCAGTCAGAGTCAGTTAACCCTACACTACACTACGGTCCCCTTACACTTAACACTTTCCCTACAGAAACTAGATTATTAAATCTAACTATAGTGGAAAATAGTACCCTAACTACACTAGATATCCCTTTCCTCACACTAATAATTGCTAAATGGCACTTTGAAGCAGAAGTAACAGAACTGCTTCCACTCTCTTCCACAGCCCTGTATTAAAATGGTAGAGATTTGGCGGGGATATCTTATATACTGGGGGGCGTATTCACTAATGATTGGCCTCTGGACCCCCTAGTCACTCCAATCACATTCCTAGCATTCTCCTGCCCCCTCAATTGGCTTTTACTGATGGTTCTGGTCCAATCACTGGCTTTTAAAGCCCAGTTCCTGTCCCATTGCATTTTGGTCGGTTCTGGTTCCCGAATTCCGAACTTTTTCAGCAAAAAGTTTGGAATTCGGCCGAACCTCGAACAGTCAATGTTTGGGTCGAACCGATGGTCGACCCGAACCGTTCGATCATCCCTATAAGGCACAGCGCACCGTTAGTTAAAAACAGCAGTAGACTTGCAGATCGGCATACTCCTTATACAAAAACATAGAAAAGGTAGACAGCAGTACAGAAAAAGAGCCTTTAAGCTGGAACCAGCAATCTGTACCTTGTCTCCTATAGCAACAATATTCAACTCACAGAAGGTGCTGGAACTCTCTGGATGATTCTATCTTGATGCTTTCCCAGGCTCTCCATGATTCCCTGGTTCATGGTAGAGTCACCTCTGATACTTCACCTTGGGTCTCCATCCTTTCCTTCATGCTTCCAGGTAGTGAGTAGGCTCTCCCCTGCAGAGCCCTGAGCACATGGCTAGGCCTTAGGCTTCAGGTCTACCCAGCAGCAGCTGTTCCTCACACACCCACCCAGACAGGAGTCTGGGTGGAAAGGACCAAGATCACCTGACTTCCCCCAAATAAATACCTTCTACCAGCATGCTCAGTGACCAGTATGAATGGCTAGGAGAAGTATACATATTCATCCCCTAGACTCACTGTAATTCATCACACTAATGCCAAAGGTAACAGTGCCACCTATTGACAAAAGGGAGAAACCACAGCTAAACCAGACTTAGAAAGAAATCCAATTATCACAAAGACTACAAATTAGCTAGGCTAGCTACCACCTAGCACAGCTAAATTTATTTGCAACCCTGTTTAGGACAAGGGTGCTACACCTGCTATAAAGATAAGAAACATAGAGATTGCTCCCTCTCTACAGAGCCTTATGAAGTGAGTTGCCATCTAGACAAAGGAAGGCCTGTGGATGTGGTGTATCTGGACTTTGCAAAGGCATTTGACACAGTCCCCCACAAACGCTTACTGTAAAAACTAAGGTATGTAGGTATGGACCATAGGGTGAGTACCTGGATAGAGAAATGGCTCCAGGGGAGAGTCCAGAGGGTGGTGAGAAATGGGAAGTACTCGGATTGGGCGGGTGTGGAAAGTGGGGTCCCCCAAGGTTCTGTCCTGGGGCCAATCCTGTTTAATTTATTCATAAACGATCTAGAGGAGGGGATATCCAGCACAATCTCGGTATTTGCGGATGATACTAAACTAAGCATGCCAATATCTTCTATGCAGGATGTGGAAACCTTACAAGCAGACCTGAACATATTAATGGGGTGGGCAACTACATGGCAGATGAGTTTTAATGTTGAAAAATGTAAGGTAATGCACTTGGGAATCAGAAACACGAAAGCAAGCTACTCACTAGGGGGGGGGGGGGGGACCTCTGGGTGAATCTAAGATGGAAAAGGACCTGGGGGTACTAGTGGACAACATGCTTGGCAGTGGCATGCAATGTCAAGCATCTGCAAGCAAAGCCAACAGAATACTGGAATGTATATAAAAGGGAATTCACTCCAGAAATAAAGAGATTATTCTCCCACTCTACAAGACACTGGTCCGGCCACATCTGGAGTATTCCGTCCAGTTCTGGGCACCAGTCCTCAGAAAGGATGTGCTGGAACTGGAGAGAGTCCATAGAAGGGCAACAAAAATAATTAGGGGAATGGAGGACATCAACTATGAGGATAGACTACAAGCATTGAACTTATTCTCTCTGGAGAAGAGACACTTGAGAGGGGATATGATATCAATGTACAAATATTGTACTGGTGATGACCCTAGCATAAGGAACAGGCTTTTCAGAGAAAGGGAATACAATAAGACACGTAGCCACTCACTAAAACTAGAGGAAAAAACGGTTTAACCTTAAAATACGTAAGAGGTTCTTTACTGTCAGAGCAGTAAGGATGTGGAATTCTCTTCCACAAGCAGTCGTATCAGCAGGGAGCATCGATGGTTTCAAAAAACTATTAGACGGGCACCTTAAAGACCACAACATACAGGGGTATACAATGTACGGTTAACAGCAAACACACACACACACACACACACACACACATCATAGGTTGAACTGGATGGACTGATGTCTTTTTTCAACCTTACAAACTAAGTAACTATATAACTATGTGATTGCATGAATCATTAGCCGGGACTTGCTTACAGACTTCTGATATACTCAATCACAGCAGGTGTCAGAGGGGGTGAATGCACGTGCCTTAAACCTGGAAGCAGCCATCTGCCTCAGTGGGGATCAGTGGACAGATTCCCTCCGATGAGCAGGTGGACTCAAATGGAGCCGGTACCGTGTGAAAAGGATCTTAGGTTATGCTTGCCCTAATATTAGCTTAAAATACCTCAAGGTGTTTCAGTGAGTGAGGTGTGTCATCCTTAGTTGTGCAGAAATCACAAAGCAATTCACTGGCTGGAAAGCAAAGAAGAGGAGAGGAAAGGAAAGGAAAAACAAAAAGTAAAAGCGAGAGGAGAGGAGACGAGAGGAAAGACAAAGAAAGAGGAGAGGGGGGGAGAGGAAAAAGGAAAGGAAAGGCAAAGACGAAAGAAAATAAAGGACAGGACAGGGAAGGGCAGGGCAGGAAAGGAAAGGAAGAGCAAAGGAAAGGCAAAGATGAAAGGAGACAAGAAATGAGAGGAAAGAAAAGGCAAGAAAGGAAAGGAAAGGAAAGGAAAGGAAAGGAAAGGAAAGGAAAGGAAAGGAAAGGAAAGGAAAGGAAAGGAAAGGAAAGGAAAGGAAAGGAAAGGAAAGGAAAGGAAAGGAAAGGAAAGGAAGAGAAAAGGAAAGGTAAAGAGGAAAGGAGGCAAGAAAGGAGAGGAAAGAAAAGGCAAGAAATGAGAGGAAAGGAAAGCAAAGGAAAGCAAATGAAAGGAAGGCAAAGGAAAGCAAAGGAAAGGAAAGCAACGGAAGAGCAAAGGAAAGGCAAAGAGGAAAGGAGTCAAGAAAGGAGAGGAAAGAAAAGGCAAGAAATGAGAGGAAAGGAAAGGAAAGGAAAGGAAGGAAAGGAAAGGAAAGGAAAGGAAAGGAAAGGAAAGGAAAGGAGACAAGGAGGGGATGGGAACGGAGGGAAGAGGAGAGGAGAGGAGAAGAAAGGATAGAAGAGGAAAAGAGAAAGAGGAGGGTAGAAGAGGGGAACAGAGGGGTGAGGAGAGGGGAGAAGAGGAGACAAGAGGAGAGGAGAAAGAGGAGAGGAAGAGGAAGAATAAAAGAGGAAATCAAAGCAAAGTAAGGTAAAAGAGGAAAGAGGAAAGACTAAAGGATATTATTTTTAAAATCTGTAGAAGCCAATAGTCCATAGTGATCATCATTCCTCTTTACAAACTGGCTTTTTTATCTTCTTATGTCTGGAGAGCAAGCATAAAAAAATGAATCATTGCATATTGCCACTTAATTGGAGAAAGGAAGGAAATATGAAAGGTTAATAGTGAAAACAGTATATAAAATATCAGTATTTGTGCAGTCTGTGAACGTCTTTATATTACCAATGACTGCGAACATTCTTCTCCACATTATCATAGTCATAGAAATTTTTAAAACTCAAAGAACTGTTGAGATATTGTTTGCTATAGGATATTCCTATGTTTAGCCTAAATTGATTGGTTCCCAAGGATCACAAAAAAATTTAAAATAACAACATCTTTATTAAATGTCAATAATAAAACCATATTGCTAAAAAAAAAAAGCCTTCTGTCTTGGCATTTTTTTTTTGGGGGGGGGGGGGTAGAACTCCCCCCCAATACAGATTATCCACACAATTATTCTTTTACAACAGATACCAATATTATAATTGGTTAGGGAGTTCCACCATCCTTTCTTTTGCCACTACATATTTTACGGCTTCCCAATTCTTTTGGAGGAGTTGAAAAAAAGAACAATTTCGATCTAGACACAAATACAAACAGCTCTAAAACACAATCTATTACTGCAACAAATATGTAATTTCCACATAAATCTAATACACTTACTAAAAGAATATATAGCAATCACAGATGCGGTGTCATTAGCACATCACCATTCCCTGGGTGATTGTGGGAGCGCGAAGAAAGGGGAAGAAGACAATTCTAAAAGTGGCAGAAATGCTAATGATAAACAATGAAACAATAAGAAACTGTAACTAATATCAAATCATTTAATCTCTCTATACCACCAAAGCCATTTACTTATCCAAGGATTATGTTGGAGATATGCTATCACAATATTCATAGCAGATGGTAATCACTAGGAAGGGTAACTTCAGGCCTTGAGTACAGGAAAACAGTAAAGAATTGGAGGCATAATTCACAGAAAGAGGAACAATATGGTTTGTTCACCCATAGGGGTGAACAGTAATAGGCATATAGGGTATAACCAAACACAATCAATATCTCAAAACCATAGGTCCAAGGCATGCCTATGTTGAATAAGGTCTCACAAAAAGTCAATATATAGAACAGCAAATAAGGTTTTCATAAAAGAAAGATAGTATACATAGTGTACTGACCTCTGAGGATGTCCAATCAGAATGTATAATGCCAGGTGGGAGGAGCTGTGACCTCACCATGCTATCTGGAGTCTGTTTTGAGTGGTCGTGGATCCTGGGCTGCAGGGGCATTGAGCAAGGTGGCAGACAACTTTACGGACATCAAGTTTTATGTAAGTGTTTGAGAGCCGATCCACCTTAGGCTGGGTTTAATGTAGGAAGGGAACTTTTGGCAAGTGACAAGAAGTCGACATATATGCATATGGCCACCTTTTAATAAAGGGGTCCAACAGCTGAAGTGAGAGTCCATCCATATTAGCACTGAGAGGTGGCTAATTCAACCAGGGGAGTGGTACAGTAGAAGTTTTTTGGCACAGTAGAAGATTTTTGTTTGTCTATCACTTTCACCACTGTGGGGAGATTTTAGCATATGACCACCTTATAATATAGGGGTCCAATCGCTTAGGTGAGGTTTCATCCATAAGAGTACAGTGAGGCGAAGGAATGACTCAGGAGAGTGTACAGCACAATAGAAGATTTCTTGTTTAACACCTTTATCATTATGGGGACTGTTTATGCTTGGATAAGCATTTTTTAAGTTTATCATGGAGGGGATTGTACAGTGTATTAGAAGAATTTTTTGGTTTTACCTGTGGGTCACTATGGGGATTGCTTTTTATATTTTGTTTGTGGTGCAATAAGCTTTACATATTTTATATCTGACTTTTTATGTTTTGAATGCTTGTGATAAATGGGGGCATGTTGTGTTCACATATATTTAGGGGAAGCACATTTATGTCCTATTTGTTTACCCTTGTGGTTGATTTGATCTATTTTATACTTGTTGTGAGTGCCACACTTTTTCTTCATTTATTTAAATGGTCTCTTTCTAGTTTTTAATTTGTAGCTTGTTCTCTCTTATTTTCTTCTTCAAAAACATATCAAACCCTCTCTCTCTCAACTCTTTGTCAACGTTACCTTTTTGAGGTAATTTGGTACCCTGAATTGAATTATAATATTGTAACATATTGTCCTCTAGGAAACCATAGGTTCACTCAAAGCTGACCTTGCAGGGATAGTTTATTACACAGTAGTCACTCTCCTCCCAATGTAGAAATGCCACATTATAGCTGTAAAATATACAGTAGTATAGAAACCTTAAACACAGTGTTCCAAGAAGGTCTTCTCATGACGTTTGGCAACCTCAGTTGAAGGATCATGAAGCCACCCTTATATAGGCACCGCTACCGAAAGTGGGATATAAGGTTTATTCATTGTTTTACAGGTACAGTATTACGTGCTTTTTTTCTGTGCAATGTTTGCTTTAAATTGAGAAAATGGCCCTTGAGATTAAAAAGAAAGTGGGATACATGAATAGTTTCTGTTGCAAAAGCACAACTAATGTAATCTATTACCAAATGGAAGGTATTTGGTTACTTAGCCCTTAGTTCACCTTACAAAGAAGATTTCTATGTCCTTCCTGATTAACATACCTGCACAGATGTGACATGGGAATATAAGGAAATCAATATAGCACTAGTAGAATCAATGGAACATATTTTGTGTTGTCTCTCTAGATATCTGTGTATTTGTGTGTGGGTGGCAGGTACTTTTTATTAGTAAATCTCTCCCATGATATGCATTAAAGAAGAGTGATCAAAATGCATTTACATTTTTTTTTTTCATTTAAAAACACATATTGTAGTCTAATTATACTGTATGTTGACAGCTGTGTAATTGTACTCTAAACTGTTTTTCAGACAAGTGGAAGAACAGAAAGTGCTTTGTGTTCTGCACATACCAAGCACTAAACAAAACACTAAAATAAAAGATGTATTTTTCTAATAAAGTTTACTCTTGATTTTATTATCAAAATGTGCACAGTTTAATTGGAAACCTCTTCCTGGAGCATTTTTTGTAATTTATAATAAACAACTATTTTACCAAAAATAAACCTGAAATTGACAAGCTTGAGCTCAAGGCCAGTTTGCGGAGCCAATGCTCAGACAGATTTTGATCACAGTATAGCTTATCTTTTTTTACAACTGATCCATATATCTTCTCTTCTTGCTGTTTTTACAGCATTTTTATGCCAGAAGAAGGATTAAAAAAGGACAGTACCCAAGCATAGCAGTTAATAACTGCAGTTCCTGGCCCCACTGTAGGTAAATTCAGCACCACAACTGAACGTTTTGGATAGAGATGTTTAAATGGGGGGTATCCATAACCTGTGGGGGATCGATTCCAAAGGATGGGGGCACTGAACTAAATCTCTGAATATTATCACACCTTCAGCTAAGCAAACTTTTATCACTTCTGTCAGCTCATCCCCCACAGTTATAACTTTTTGTGCCACTTGCCCCACCCTATTAGGTTAAAGGGTCTTTTGAGCAGGACCCTCTTAACCTTCTTGTATTTTATTGTATTGTAACTGTAGTGTCTCCCTTTTTTTTTGGAAAAGGCTGCACAAACTGTTGGCACTATATAAATCCTAAATATGAAGAGTATGATAATAATAACGAATTTAATAAATGAATCAGCATTCTTTGCATTACTGAAGCTGACATCAAAGAGGGGAGATTGACCTGAAATGACAGATGACATATGAGTAACGTTGATAATAACTGTTCTTCAGGTCCATGCGTTGATTACACATATTACAAACAAACTGCAGCAAAAATGGTACTAGCTGTAACCTGTATTTATGATGTACCATTTTTATATATATATAAAAAAAAAAAAAATAGGAAAGAAACATCCTTTTGACTGTCTTTTAGCTGTTCTGTTTCAAACTATCTGTATTTAAAGTAAAACTAAGCTATTAATATTTTATGAAGTCATACTGCTACATAGTAGGACTGGTGATGAAGATTTTAACAGTTTAGGGAAGAAGCAGTTCATTGCAGGTCTGTTCTAAAAAGAACCCTCTGGTTAATGGAAACAAAAATTCAAGACCAGTAAAATGTGCCACAAATTTCAAAAACATTTGATTCTGGTCAGGGCCTGTTCCTCTAAAGGAAAAAATGTCAATTAAACTTGCTCGTGGCTGTAATGTATTTTCGGCTTCCGGCAATAGAGATAACAAAAAGGGCCCTTCGGGTCTGGATTTTAAAATCCAAAACTAAAAAAAAATGGCGTGGGGTCCCCCCAAAGTCCATACCAGACCCTTATCCGAGCATACAGCCTGGCAGGCCAGGATGGGGGGGGGGATGAGAAACCTATCCCCTGAACCATACCAGGCCCCTTGCCCTCAACATGGGGAGGGTGCTTTGGGGTGCCCCCCAAAGCACCTTTTTCCCATGTTGATGGGGACAAGGGCCTCTTCCCGACAATCCTGGGCTATGATTGTGGGGGTCTGTGGGTGGGGGGCTTATCGGAATCTGGAAGCCCCTTTTAACAAGCGGGTCCCCAGATCCCGCACCCCATGTGAATACGGATTCGCTGCGGGATTACGTAATCCCCTGAAGAAGTCGCGTGACTCCGTGACTTAACGCGTAGGGCGGTAGCAACGAGAAATCGTAAGTGACACACCAGGACACAGTCACTGAGTCCCGCAGCGAATCCGTATGCAGGCATTCAAAGTTTTACCTGTAAGTGATGCTATTTTTGCAATAAAAAATGCTTTGAAATACTACACCATGATGGCCCCCATATTTTACTGAGCTACAAAGATTAGTCCGGGAAAGGAAGAGGTACCCCCGCTGAGAGGAACACACATACAAAGGAGCCAGACCCCCCCCCCCCCCAGAAAGCTAGAAGCCATAGGAGGAGCGGATGAAAGGGAGCAGCCCAGGGTCCTTGACCACAGGCGTATATACAAAGATATTAAGGTGAGCATATAGCACACCTATACGTGTGACCACGGAAGAGCGCGAGTAGTCACGACCCTAAAGGTGGAGGAGTCTATTTAAGGAATATAGATCCTAAGAAATATACAGAGACTAATTGGAAGTCATCACAAAAAATTGGTCACTTGAGCACTTTAACCCCAATTTTAATTTTGTTCATAATTTTATAAACGTCCCCTAAAATAACTACCAAGCTGATTGATTACACAAATTTCATTTGCACTCTTTATGATAAATGATTTGCACTGATAAAGGGACACACGTAGCACTTTGTTTTAAATAGCATTTATATGAATATTATTACTGTATCACTGGAAACCTTATAAGCACCTTATTAAATTATTTAATTTATTGAATTTGCACATCAACTGGTATATGTTCTAAGCACTTTATTTTTGCACAATATTAATTTTGAAATGAAGGATTAATTTATAAAGCACACAAGCACTTTCTATGAATAACTCACTGGAGCACCATTGATATATTTATATGTTGTTGTTCTTATGATGGTATAACATATTTGAGAGTTTGTTTATATATATCTCCCTGATTTGGATATATGTCTGATTGCCGCCTTGAAGAGCAGTACAACACCCCCTGTTCTTATATCTAACTTCAACTGTGAAGGTACCAGTACAGTATCTGTACTTGCAGCATCAAGGGCATAGAATTGATTTACCTTATTCCCGTGTTAGCGCAAGAATCACAATTTTAAACAATATTTTCAGTACTCATTGGCATCTATGGGAAATCTTGGTCACCTTGAAATGGCACTTCTCCCTGTCTTTAACATTGGCCTCTATGGGAATTATTGGTCAGCTTGGCATGGCACTGCCCTCTGTCTTTAACATTGGCGTCTATGGGAAATATTGGACAGCTTGACGTGGCACTACTCCCTGTCTTTAACATTGGTGTCTATGGGAAATCTTGGTTAGCTTGGCATGGCACTGCTCCAGAACTATAAGTGACAGGTTATGCAAAACTTGTGGAGCACCAAGAGGGGATCCAGGACTACAACATATCCATGCATTTTAAAAGTATAGTATGCCTTTACACTACACTGACTGCATTAAACTGACTGAACTCCTTATCTGCTACCTACCTGCCTAATCGCAACTCTCACACACTATATACGACTGCTGTGTAAGCAGCAGCCTTATATAGTGTGGGGCATTGGCTATACCCCTGAGCCATGACTGGCCAAGGAAAACCGTCCTTAGGCCAATCATGGCTCTGACGGGACATTGTGCTGTGATTCAGCAATCATCAGCAATCAATGCACTGCAACAGCGCAGTGCATTATGGAGCGCTCATCGGCCTGCGAACTTCCTGCTGAGCGCCCCATTTGTTTGTGTGTTCTGCCAACACACAAACAGCTGATGTTTGAGTCGAACATGGAGCCCATCCCTATTCAGGACAAACAAATTGGACAGCTTTTACCTGGGAGTGGGTATTCATTTTTGTTTTAATGTGAAACTGTAGGTTTGTATATAAACCAAACAGCGTGCTGCCTCTGAGAGCCGGTTCACAGTTGAGAGCCGGTTTGCGGCGACCCGACTTGCCAGGGCGACCTGTGAGGTCACGGTGCGCAGCTCGCACCGCAACCTCGGAGCAGCCGGGACGGTCTTCATATCATTGAAGTCAATGCAGGTCGCTCCAGGTCGCCCCAAAGAAGCTCAGGACCCTTTTTCTAAGTCGGAGCGACTTGTGTCGCTCCTATTAGAACGGGTCCTGTGCTAATCTATGGCAGGCGACCCACGGCGACTTGTCAGGCAACCAGGTCGCCTGACAAGTCACCCCAGTGTGAGCCGGCTCTTATAGAATATTTATTTGTTATTGTACAAATATTGCTACTTATTAATATTTAACATTTTTAGGGACAAATGTTGAGAACCTTGCACAAAGGTAATATTGCGCAGCGTTGCCTATAGCAGCATGAGATATAACAATGTCCATCATGAGATGACACTGACTTGATCTAACCACTATGAACAGTGATTAGACAGGTTAGAAAACTTAAGCTGGGCATACAGCACAAGAAAATTGGAAGAAAAATTCTGTACGAGTAACGATCGGATCATTTTCTGATTCTTAGTATAGTGCTTTCGACAGCAGATTCCAACTGTTTTTGACAAAAAAAGCCTAAAGGTCAGGCTAGAAAATGTTTATCGTATGTGAACACAACATTTGATTTTCGCTCAATGTGTACAGTATTCATATGAAAATAATTGAATAGGAAAAAACTTGTATGATCAGAAGCAAAGAACTACTTAGAAGAAGGTGGCAACAAACATAGAAATCTTACACAAGAAAGAAGGTTTGCCTTTGTTGTTTGAGAATTTTTATACAAGTTAAAACCATTGTCATTTACATTATGATACGCACTTTCCTGAAAAATTAGATGAACTTTCCCCACCCCCGCCTCCCCCATTTCCAGTCAATGCTCAACATTCAAGTTTATCTACACATCAGCAGACTTAAGCCGGCCATAGACAGTTGGAATCTCAGTCTGTTCAGCAGGGACCGGCCAAGATTCGAACCATGTATGCATAGGCTGAATGTACCCAAGTTCATCAATCAATCAACTTGGGTGCAACTAGCCTGTCGTATTTTACACGCTTTTTTTCCTAGCGGCTATTGTAGCCACTAGCAGTAATTACTGTGTTTTCCCAGCGGGAATGGCTCTTCCTCCCTCCACAGCCAGAAGAAGACAATTGACAATGGCGTGAGGGATTGCCCCATCAACACTGCCTGTGTTGGTGGGGGAAACAATCATTTTTTTTTTCCTCCAAGCCATGGTTGAAGGAAAGTAAATCGCTTTGTCTATGGCTGGCTTAAGGTAGCTAGATCCTGCCTACATGTCCAATAGTTTACATTTTGTGGTTTAAGTAGGAGGTATGGCTTACAGGTCAGGTTAAGAGATCAGGGATAGAGTGGGTTACTTTTAATATTTTTTACCCCCTCGCCAAAAAAAAAAACCTGGTGCCATTTTTTTTAGTTTGGAGTAGCAAATTAAAGGGCAAATCAAAACACACCACCCACCACCAAAAATGGGGCTACCAACAAATATAAGCAGCACCAGCAGGAACTTCACTGAATGCATCTTTGTGATGGAGTTCTGTAAATCTTCACAGTGTTTCCAAATCTTTGCTCAGTTTAGGGATATTGGTTTGTCACCTGTATTAACCCCCTTAGCGGTAATCCCAAGCGTGACTCGGGGTTGATTTTTCATATCAGGAGCGGTACCCCGAGTCACGCTCGGGGTGGATTGCAGAGAGCGCAGCGGTGTTCTCTTACCTTATCCTGGCGATCCAGCAATGATCTCTCATTGCTGTGACTGCCAGCCAAGAGTCCCGCCGCTCCTCCGTCCCTCCGTCGGTCTGATCACTTCCTAGTTCCGTTCCCTGCAGCAGCAATGCTGCATGGGAGCGGAACTAGGGAGGGAAATTAAAAAAAAAAAACGTTGCACAAAACACAAAACACATTTTATATTATATATATATATGCATATATATATATATATATATATATATATATATATATATATATATATATATGCATATGCATATATATAAATATATATATATATATATATATATATATATATATGCATACATACATATATATATATATATATATATATATATATATATATATATATATATATATATATACATATATACATATATATGCATATATATATATATATATATATATATATATATATATATATACGCATATATATATATATATATATACACCGGTATATATATATATATATGCATATATATATGTATGCATATATATATATATATATATATATGTATATATATGCACACACACATATATCTATATATAATGCATGAATTATAATCTAATCAATAATATAATTTTATTATATATATTATATATTAAATAATAAAATAATATTATTGATTCGATTATAATTCACGTGTTTGTGTTTCAAATTTATCACATCTGGGATGTCTACTAGAGTCTTGTTTTGGTCAGGTTTAAGTCAGTAATTACTAAGAATTGTAGGTCTATAATACATAACGCCAAATTTCCATGAAAACAATTGTACCGCTTTTGGTATGTAATTCCTGACATAATCATACCGCCAGGGAGGTTAATAAAATTATGATTCTCCCCCACCTACACCACCAGCATTTGAGGAACTGACTTCTCCACTGGAACAATTACAAGTGTAGAAGATTGCCCATTTACAAACCCAATTCCAAAAAGGTTGGGACACTGTACAAATTGTGAGTAAAAAAGGAATGGACTAATTTACAAATCTCATGAACTTATATTTTATTCACAATATAATATAGATAACATATCAAATGTTGAAAGTGAGACATTTTGAAATGTCATGCCAAATATTGGCTCATTTTGGATTTCATGAGAGCTACACATTCCAAAAAAGTTGGGACGGGTAGCAATAAGAGGCCAGAAAAGTTAAATGTACATATAAGGAACAGCTGGAGGACCAATTTGCAACTTATTAGGTCAATTGGCAACATGATTTGGTATAAAAAGAGCCTCTCAGAGTGGCAGTGTCCCTCAGAAATCAAGATGTGAAGAGGATCACCAATTCCCCCAATGCTACGGTGAAAAATAGTGGAGCAATATCAGAAAGGATTTTCTCAGAGAAAAATTGCAGAGTTTGAAGTCATCATCATCTACAGTGCATAATATCATCCAAAGATTCAGAGAATCTGGAACAATCTCTGTGCGTAAGGGTCAAGGCCGGAAAACCATACTGGATGTCCGTGATCTTCGGGCCCTTAGACGGCACTGCATCACATACAGGAATGCTAATGTAATGGAATTCACAACATGGGCTCAGGAATACTTCCAGATAACATTTTGGGTGAACACAATCCACGTGCCATTCGCAGTTGCCAACTAAAACTCTATAGGCCAAAAAAGAAGCCATATCTAAACATGATCCAGAAGCGCAGGCGTTTTCTCTGGGCCAAGGCTCATTTAAAATGGACTGTGGCAAAGTGGAAAACGGTTCTGTGGTCAGACGAATCAAAATTTTAGGTTCTTTTTGGAAAACTGGGACGCCATGTCATCCGGACTAAAAAGGACAAGGGCAACCCAAGTTGTTATCAGCGCTCAGTTCAGAAGCCTGCATTTCTGATGGTATGGGGTTGCATGAGTGCGTGTGGCATGGACAGCTTACACATCTGGAAAGGCACCATCAATGCTGAAAGGTATATCCAAGTTCTAGAACAACATATGCTCCTATCCAGACATCATCTCTTTCAGGGAAGACCTTGTATTTTCCAACATGACAATGCCAGACCACATACTGCATCAATTACAACATCATGGCAGCGTAGAAGAAGGATCCGGGTACTGAAATGGCCAGCCTGCAGTCCAAATCTATCACCCATAGAAAACATTTGGCGCATCATAAAGAAGAAGATGCGACAAAGAAGACCGAAGACAGTTTAGCAACTAGAAGCCTGTATTAGACAAGAATGGGACAACATTCCTATTCCTAAACTTGAGCAACTTGTCTCCTCAGTCCCCAGACGTTTGCAGACTCTTATAAAAAGAAGATGGGATGCCACACAGTGGTAAACATGGCCTTGTTCCAACTTTTTTGAGATGTGTTGATGCCATGAAATTTAAAATCAACTTATTTTTCCCTTAAAATGATATATTTTCTCAGTTTAAACATTTGATATGTCATCTATGTTGTATTCTGAATAAAATATTGAAATTTGAAACTTCCACATCATTACATTCTGTTTTTATTCACAATTTGTACAGTGTCCCAACTTTTTTGGAATCGGGTTTGTACATGTAATGCTCTGAAGAATGTGCACGCTCCTTTTAAATTATTTTCCCACAACTCCCTGGGTTCCTGGCCATACCCAAGGAAGATAAGTTTCTCTGCTTCCTTGCCTTAGCAGTTCAGAGAGGCCCTGCCTGATGAAGCAGCAGTAGCTGGGCAAGTGGTGTGGTAGCCCCCATTCCCTTCTGCCTTGGATCCCTCCAGCTGTTTATGTTCAGAGCCACCCTGAACTTCACTTTGTAGGACGCTATTTATGAGGATGAACACAAGTACCTGTGTTCTAAACAGTTTTATTGAAGTAGTAACTCTAAGCTATATTTTCTGTTGCTTACAGAGACAATGTTATGCATCCACATGTAACCATAACTAAGCCACAGAGACATTGCTGTGAAGAGTCCATGTTTGTGCAGCTTTCATAATTGGTTTTGTAGTATTCTGCAACTGTTTAGCAAACTGCAAGTAGTTACACTGTCTGATAATGCATCTGATTACCCATCCTGATACACAAACCCAAACAGACTATCTCACCTTACACCCTGGATTCTCTGCTGATGGGAGCTGACATTGCAGTCCATATATTCTTTAGCAAGGCAATCCCTTTATAGGGGAAATAATAACTCATGGTGCACTTACAACACCTCAGAAAGCATAGTATAATATCATACATACTGCTCACCCAAAGCTCAATAACTAGTTTTCAGTGGGGTTCTATAGCTATAAATATACATATGTATTGAAATATGCTCCAAATGTAAAACATAAATTACATAAAAAAAAGTTCTCTAGAAGCAAACGTGAAGCAGATTGAATATGGTAGAGACAGCTGTTAGGCGCTGCACAGATGGCAGAATAAATCCAGTGACTGCAACACAGGTGAGATGTGATTCCAGAATTTGTGTGCAGGTTTGCAGTTGTACACTCCTGATTTGAAAAATAAAGTGCTGTACAGTCACAAGTAGGCATGAACTGACAGTTCGGACATTTGAGCATTTATGGGCTTGTGTGAGATCCTCAGGGCTTTCCAGTCTAAATAAGTCATGCTATAATAAAAGATGAAAGATCACTCTGACCTCTATACATTTTAGATTTTGGTTCCATGATGAGTAATATTTCCAGAAACCAAGGAATTGTATATAAAAATGTAGATTGGGCAGCTTTTCACATGCACTAGCATGGAGAGACATGACTGACTTCTTCAACAAGTTAAGTCGTGGGTGAGGTTAATACTTTGCGATTGGGTTACAGGCAGCTTTTCCGAACATTCTGCAGAAGAAAATGGAATTGATTTGCTGAAAGCAAATATGCTGTTCACTTGGCACGGAAAAGTTCCTATATCTTAGTGAATGTGGTGAAAGTTCACTTTGCAAAGAATATCCCATCACCTGCAGGGAAAACACAAAACAGTATTTTTACTTACACATGATTTGATGATAGAAGTAAGCTTCAGGCTGAACAAAAAAAAATTCTGTGTATGGCCAGTCTAAGGGTATGAACATGAAAGATGTCTGCTACATATTTAACTACACATTTAAATACATTTAAAGCAGAATTTCACCCAGAAATGTAAGTTCTGCTTTTCCTCCTCCCTCCTCCCCTCTCCAATATTTGGGATTTTTTTTTTGGGGGGGGGGGGTGGGAGCAGGTACCAGATCTTCGACAGGTATCAGCTCTCAATCCCATTCAGGTCGCCATGGCGCTCTGAGTGGACATTTGGCCCCTCCTCCTTCCCTTCACAGGCTCTTGGGACACATCATAGGTCCCAGGAGAATGCAAGACCATTCAAGGGGTGTAGCGCAGTAGGCAGCTGGCTGTGAAGCCGCAAGGAGTCACAGTTGGTCAGCCACAGTTGAGAAGTTAGCGAATGCACCCAAAGCCCAGCAAAGGGCCAGATAGGGTGAGGACATCACTGGATCCACGGGATAGGTAAGTGTGTCCGCGGGTACAGAATTTAAAGCTGCTCACTTTAAGATTTTTGTTTAGAGGGTGAAGAACCTCTTTAACTATACATTTAACTCAGTTTTATTACTTCCATGATCAGTATATGATTTCTATACTGCAATGCACTTGTAATTATTGGAGATCACGTACTGCTACTAGCAGCCAGTTCTTTTTATACTTTCAGCTACACTGAAGAGAGCATATGTTTGCAAAACTGAGACCAAAGAAGGCATCAAAGATCCCTATAGATGTATATTTTCCATTCCACAAGTCTGTATGAAATCATATGTAGTATGGGCAGGGCTTACTTAAACCTTTGAAGGTGATGTCTGCAGTTAGTGATCTCAAATCAGTAGCCTGGCCATTAATTGAACTGAATATGGAAGGCAAGCTCCCACATACAAACACACCCTTTTATCATGTTTGTTTCAAGGCAGCTTTGCCTAGTAGGAGAAAGAGGGTGACATGATACCAAGCAGCAGCTGGATGGATTGAGAACCACTAAATTATAGCATATCATTTAATACCAGAGCAAAGCTATCTTACTAAAGGTAGACAGATAGCAGTGTTCTGCCATTACATAAATGAACTGGTGCTGGTTTTAACCAGAAGGTAATATTGCCAGTGGTGTAGCGTGGGTTGCCAGCACCCAGAGCAAGGCATGTATTGGGCCCCCAAGCCAGTGGTCCACACTTCCTGAGTATCTTCCACCTCTATATACAGTATATGATACATAGGAGGAAAATGTGTGTCTTTATTTACCCCCCAAATTTTCTTCCCCTTCCAGCACAAATACATTTGCCCATACTCAATTCCCCCCTCCCTGCACAAGTCCTCCCCAAATCCCCACTAATAGCACAAATCCCCCTCCTAGCACAAATTCTCCCCCGCAACGCAAGTTCTCCCCTCTGCAATCATTCTGACTTTTAGCATATAATCTACCCTCTCCAATTCCCCCTTTTTAGCACAAATCCTCCCCCCTTCAACCATTCCTCCCTCTTCTAGAACAAATCCACTCCTCTCACAAACTTCCCCCCAGCACAAATCATTTTACTAAACCGGCACCCTCCCTCCATCACTCCTCCAAGCATTTGTGCCATAAGACCGCTTCAGGTCTTATGGCCCCCCAGTGCAATTTTTCCTCCCTGAAACAGAGTTTCAGATTTAGATCAGTGTAGCTCAATACAGGGGGACATCCCTCCTCCTGGCTTCCCCTTTTTTGCATGATACCTGTCAAAGTCAAGGAGGAGCTTAGCTTCAGAGCTTCGGCTCTGGGGTGTACTGTAGTTACAGGCAGGGAGAAATGTCTGTGACTGCAGAGGTGGAGATCGCAGTGCTAGAACTCAGGGCAACCTGCAGATTATGCTGGGCAGGTGCCCTGAGTGCCTGGCACTAGAATGCCCCTGTCAGGTTAGTTTGTGGAGCCCCTAGGCTCCAGGACTCAGCTTGACTCTGTGGGGTGCTGGGATTTTTGTTGAAATCCAGGGACAGTCCTAAGAAGTCTGGAATGGTTGAATAAAATTGATTTTGAGCCCCTAAGAATTATGCAACCCACCCTTCACTCCTCCCATTGAATATTGCAAACAGCATAGCATCTGCTTTATATGTTGATCAGACCATCTGCCAATCAGAAACCTACAGAAAAATGACGTATACTGTGGGTAGGGTTAACTGAATGGCAGTAATTTAAAATAACCAGGCAAGACATTTCTTGTAGGAATTTTCTGGTTTATGTAAGGAATAATAACCAGTACAACAGTACAGTGGTAATCCCCTAGTATCAATGTGGGCAATAAGTAGAGATGTCGCGAACCTAAAATTTGCCGTTCGCGAACGGCGAACGCGAACCTCCGCAAATGTTCGCGAACGGGCGAACCGCCATAGACTTCAATGGCAGGCGAATTTTAAAACCCACAGGGACTCTTTCTGGCCACAATAGTGATGGAAAAGTTGTTTCAAGGGGACTAACACCTGGACTGTGGCATGCCGGAGGGGGGATCCATGGCAAAACTCCCATGGAAAATTACGTAGTTGACGCAGAGTCGGGTTTTAATCCATAAAGGGCATAAATCACCTAACATTCCTAAATTGTTTGGAATAACGTGCTTTAAAACATCCAGTGTGTGTATACGATCAGGTATGATGTTGTATCGATCAGGTAATGTAAGGGTTACGCCCGCTTCACAGTGACAGACCAAACTCTGACAGACCAAACTCCCCAATTTGCCACCTGACACCTGTTATTTTTTTTTAATTTGCAAGCTGCTGTGCCACCGTATATATCAGTGGTGGGCACTGCAGTGGGCACAGTACACTCTGTGGACCTGACACTCACTGGCAGCCGGCAGGCAACTGCAATTATGACAAAGGAAAAAAAAAATATTTTTTAAACTGCAAGGTACTGTGCCACCCGATATGAGTGTGGTGTGCACACAGTACAGTCTGTGGTGGGTCTGTGGCCTCTCACACACGGCGGGCAGGCAACTGCACAATAGATATATATAAAAAAAAAAAATTACTGAAATACCAGCCCTAAAAAGGGCTTTTTGGGGTGCTTTCAGGATGCTGTCCTTACAGCAGGAGTGTACCGAGAACACTGAGTAACAAGACCGAGAACACTGACTAACAACTGTCCCTATTAACAGCAGCAGCACTCTCCCTGCTCTCACTAACACACTGCTTCAGAATGATCTAAGATGGATGCTGCCCTTGCTTTTTTATAGGATGTGGGAGGGTGTGGGAGGGAGGGTATGCTGATTGGCTGGAATGTGTCTGCTGACTGTGAGTTACAGGGTCAAAGTTGCGGCAGACGCGAACAAGCGATGTTCGCCGGGAACTGTCCGCCGGCGAACAGTTCGGGACATCTCTAGCAATAAGATTTTACAGTTCCATATCAAGGTAATTCAATTCAACTTAGATGTAGCACTACGCTCAAGGACTGCTTCCCTAAACAGGTACCTCAAACTTGAACAGTAGACTTTCAGGCAGGGTGCTACGCTGATGACACAGGATCCAAGGGTGCACAATTGCACATGCGGGCTGGCAGAAAGGCCTTTCCCCAAACCAGGTAGTTTCCCAGTGTGACAGGGGCAAACCTAAGCTGACCTTCATCCACAGGAAACTTTCACTGAACTAATACTGTTTTTCCCTAGCTGGTAAACTCTGTCCCTACCTCATCGCCCCCACTGCAGGGTTCCCAGAAATGACCCAGTAAGGGCTATATAGCCACCCTGAGCCTGAAATGACTGCATACTGCCCAAATTCCAGGAGAAAAACAAGCAAAAGCCACTTGGGATACCTGTGGACTGTGCTGCCCTCGCCCACAGGAGATGTGTGTTGGTTATAATTAATTAGCCATGTGCCTCGCTAGGAAATACATTGGTTTTAGAAATGCACAGTATAAGCAGATTGTCATGAAGAAAAAAAATAAAACCTATAAAGTCCAAGGGATAATAAAAATGGATATACAGTAGCCCAAAGTGACTAAAAGGTCTGAGAGGAGGGAACGCACCAAGTCTCAAAAAAGCGAGTAGTCGGGGGCACATGCGCGGCACGGAACTGGACGGAAGCAGGCAGTTTGAGCTCAGAGTGTAGCGGAGACTATCTTACTGTCCTCAGGGCTACAAAGCACGCTTTTCAATCTCTATTGCAGATGAGCACCACTGTGGGATCAACCAAAAGAAGCGAAAGAAAAAGCCCATCCAACGGTCCCTCTCTAACTATCTTCTCCGGGCGCGGGAAAAGTCAGCGATGTCCCAAGATGGTGCCTGGCCGCTGCAGGCCTCACTTGCTCCTCCAGACTTGACAGCCTCACCCACAGCCCCATCTGATTCGAGTGAGTACCCTCCACCTCTCACAAAGGCAGACTTAGAGGACAGCCTGACAATCATGTACGATAAACTCGCATATAAGTTCCAAGTGGAGCTATTTAATTCTACAAACACCCTAACTCAGGAGACCGCGGCCCTGAGAGGGAGGACAGACATGCTTGAAACAAAGCATGATGAGCTCCAGCTAGCCTATACTGATCTCCAAAAAGACCACAAAGCCCTGAATACACGGCCCTTCAATTACAAGCCCATCTTGAAGACCTAGATAATTGCAAAAGGAGAAATAATATCAGAGTGCGGGGTATGCCTGAGACGGTTACTGACCTCCCTGTGGCCATTAAAAAAGCTTTTTCTCTCCCTGCTCCCGGATCACACGGGGCCTCGTTCGCCTGCGATAGAATCCATAGGGCCCTGAGACCCAAGCCTCCCCCAGAAAAGCCCCATAGGGTTATTGTTATGTGCCTCAAGGACTATCTGGTGAAGGAGGATATCCTCTGGGCTTCCTGTAATACCCCTAATATTCAACTGGATGGGATTACTGTTCAGATTTATCCTGACATATCCCCTGCAACTCTAGACAAGTGTAGAAGGATGAAGGAGATCACTACGGTCCTCCAATCGCCCAGAATCAGGAACAGATGGGGATTTCCATTTAAACTATCTGTCATCCATAGTGGCTCTACTCATACTGTGACCACGATCCCAGAGGGAAAGGAATTGCTACACAAGCTTGGCCTTTTGGCCCCACAGAACTCTCCCAGGCTCCCTTTTACTACCCGGCCTTCCCTAATTTGGGCGACACCTTCCCCCCAAAGGGACCCAGGAAACAGACAAGGTCCAAGGGATTCCCTTTTTTGAGGATTGCTGACGGACAGTTCAAGTATTATAATAAATAAAGAGTGTTACTGTCTAAAAAGTACTTAAAACACCAGGCAGCGCTAAGAATTTTCTGATCTAGAAAACTGCTAGATATTGCAAATAAATATAGTACACTGCTACTTACTGCTACACTCAGCAAACAATATTAGAGGGATATTAAATAAAACAATAGGTCAATCCCATCCGTATAATAGTCCCAGTGGAACCTAATGAATCTTAGTCCATATATAAATAGGTTAATAAAAAAAGTAGATATGGATGTCCATGGGGTACGCCATGTGAGGTAAGTCCAGAAGGTAGAGATACTGAGCCATCACCACACCTTGTGCAGCCTCTCCCTATGGTCACACACTCACCAGAAATTAGATGGTTAACAGCATATATACTCCATGAAATCAAGATAACCCTCCTAGAGAAAAACTCCTCTTGTGGTCACATAAGCAGCACGCCTCATTAGACACACTCAAAAGACCTCTCCAGGGGATATGCAGATGATTCCCATAACTCATATGCACAGGGTTACAAGCCATCAAAAAGAAAGGGGAAACTCATAGTGTAACTCAACAAACACTGGTCCTCTTTCCCCATATCCTTCATGGGCAGAGTGGTCGCAGTTAATGTCTATCCTACCTAAACTTTTATACTTTTTCAGAACCTTGCCAGTCTATGTCTCCCGCCGGACCATTGAATCCATTCAGAGCGCTATCAACCAGTTCATATGGAAAGGCAAAAAACCTAGATTCGGTAAGCTTATATTCCATAGGCCCCTCTCCCATGGTGGCCTGGGGGCTCCCAATTTATGGCTTTATTACCTGGTGGCTAGACCAGCCCAATCGGCTCAATGGCATGCCCCAGCAGCACAGATCCCATGGCTACGATTTGAGGCGATCTCTGTACGCCCATTTCACCTGCTGGGTCTGCTATGGGTCTCCAATTTAAAATATGGGGACTTGAGCCGGTTAAATAGTATAGTTGCTCACACTGTCCACCTTTGGGCGCTCTATAAACACAAATATTCTCTTTATACCCCTAGGCCTCCTCTTTTCTCATTCCTGGGTGATGACAGATTCCCACCCACATTCAACTCCCCTAATGATTTTAGCTGGTGGGAAAATAACTCCTTAATTACCCTCAAGGACTTATCCCAAGGGTCATCATTCATATCCTTCTCAGCCTTGACAGAACGGTATCAAATTCCACGCACATAATTTTAAAAAATTTCTTCAAATTCAACACTTTATTGAATCCCTATATACCCTTAATGGTAGCCCTAGATATTCAGACTTTGAGTCGATTTGCCAGAATTCATCTAGAGATAAAGGAGTGATATCTAGAATATACAGTTACCTAAACAACACCTTGCTTCTGGAGAAGTCGGTGGCGATGGTTCCGTGGGAGACAGATGTGGGACTAGAATTCCCGGCAAAGGAATGGATGGATACGATTGTATAATATGCATAAATCCACTCACTCAATGGCGCTCAAGGAAACGGTGGTGAAATTGCATACATGATGGTACCTAACCCAGGATAGGATCTGCGACGGTATTCATTGTCACTGGAGGTGAGGAGCGGATACTTAATGGTTTGAATTGCTTCAGATGGGACAGTAATATTTGTCAACCATATCTTGATATAGAAATATGAAGATTTAATACCACCTTGCACAGTGTATTCCATGTGCTTGTCTGTGAGAGAGACACACAGACTGTCATTGGCAGACTTCCCTAATGTTTGTGTATTGGGATGGAATGTGGATTGTGCCTGTCTTATGGTTAAATGTTAATGACCTCACATTGTTCTGTCTGCCTTAAGATAAGCTTATTATGGGATATATATGTGTATGTGGATTGGCTGCTGAGGGGGAGGGGGGGTTGTCCCACAGTGTATATCTTTGTGTACACTGTATGGGAGTGTAAAACTCTGATTATATTGGATTGTTAATGTCAGGGTCTGTTTTCAACAAGGTCCACCTGGGCGGTAAGCTTGTGGGGGAAAACTGTATAAAAGTATGTTTCTTGTTCAATTAAGTTGAGATATAAAGGATATAGAACTCCGCGCTAACGGTCTATCTGGATAAAAAGGAGTATATGTGCAAAAATAAACAGATATATGTGCGAATAAAATTTGTAAAAATGGTCAGATCTATGTAGTATAAAAATGTGTAATATAAAACTAGGCTGCAGCCTCCCTAGATTATAGTCCGAGGACTATAGGTGTATGGTATAAAAAAGGTAGGGTGGTGGCGCTGCCTAATTTAGAAAGTGCTGAATGTGAACCTAGGAGTGCGACTTGGTGTTTGGCAGTGGTAAAAACTCAGTGTGCACAGATGATAATCATATAAAGTGATATGTGCATATAGGTATAAATATACAATGAGATACAATGTGGTGTATAAATATGTATAAATAGATGCCAAAACTAAAAATATATAACGGATATTGATATATCATAAATAACGGTAGTGCATATCAAAAAGGTGAATATCAAAAAAAAGTGCTCTAGTGCATATAAAATCCCCCACTTTGCTATACACTGTGGTATAAAGGTAAAGCAAAGTGCCAACAGAGTATATAACACAGCAAAAAAGCACACAAAATCCAAATAAAAGTGTTAAGAGTCTATATGCCACATGCAGTGACCAAATCCAAGGCACAGAGTTCCACGATAAATGATGGGTGACAACACTTTAGTAATGGCTATAAGGAGTGACCCCGTGGTGGGCGGTGAGGTGTTGGGTGATCCTTCTGGTAAAAAAAACTCACTCACCAGAAACACCCACCCCCCGCAGGGGTATGGAGCGGGTGTATATATGTATCCAACGACCAGAGACCAGAGACTCCCGATGTCTTCACCTATTCCTGGATGAGGACGTCCTGGAAGTGGTCTGGGGGTCCTATCTGGAAGGGTCCCTTAAGATAATGGTCGGGATCTACTGGGTTCCTATCAATAGGAAGTGGTCCAGGATGTCCACGGGGTTTCACTCGCAATTATAAATCAGGGAATAATAAACAAGGCACATAGTGTGATACCGTAAGGGAAAGGTGATCCTTATGGTAAAAAAAACTCACTCACCAGAAACACCCACCCCATGCAGGGGTATGGAGCGGATGTATATATGTATCCAACGACCAGAGACCAGAGACTCCCGATGTCTTCACCTATTCCTGGATGAGGACGTCCTGGGCTGCTGAGGACGTATCTATTACGAAACGCGTACAGCGTGTTGCGTCACTTCCGGTTTCTCACGATCGAGATTGAGGCTTGGATCGCAACTGCGCTCCATACTTTTGATTACATGCCTGCTTTTTCTCCTGTTATGTGAGTACCTCTCTATCTTTGTTACATTAAATTTTCCCTTACGGTATCACACTATGTGCCTTGTTTATTATTCTCTGATTTATAATTGCGAGTGAAACCCCGTGGACATCCTGGACCACTTCCTATTGATAGGAACCCAGTAGATCCCGACCATTATCTTAAGGGACCCTTCCAGATAGGACCCCCAGACCACTTCCAGGACGTCCTCATCCAGGAATAGGTGAAGACATCGGGAGTCTCTGGTCTCTGGTCGTTGGATACATATATACACCCGCTCCATACCCCTGCGTGGGGTGGGTGTTTCTGGTGAGTGAGTTTTTTTACCAGAAGGATCACCCAACACCTCACCGCCCACCACGGGGTCACTCCTTATAGCTATTACTAGAGTGTTGTCACCCATCATTTATCGTGGAACTCTGTGCCTTGGATTTGGTCACTGCATGTGGCATATAGACTCTTAACACTTTTATTTGGATTTTGTGTGCTTTTTTGCTGTGTTATATACTCTGTTGGCACTTTGCTTTACCTTTATACCACAGTGTATAGCAAAGTGGGGGATTTTATATGCACTAGAGCACTTTTTTTTTATATGCACCTTTTTGATATACTACCATTATTTATGATATATCAATATCCGTTATATATTTTTAGTTTTGGCATCTATTTATACATATTTATACACCACATTGTATCTCATTGTATATTTATACCTATATGCACATATCACTTTATATGATTATCATCTGTGCACACTGAGTTTTTACCACTGCCAAACACCAAGTCGCACTCCTAGGTTCACATTCAGCACTTTCTAAATTAGGCAGCGCCACCACCCTACCTTTTTTATAAGTTGAGATATACTTCACCCTCAATCTAGAGTTCTGTCTCCCATTGGGGGAATATGCTACAAGGGATTGCTATGTTCTTCATACTCCCTTAGACAATCACTAAGCTCTTGTAAGAGCTTGTGTAAGAGCTTGTTCCTGCTTCACTCTCTGGGGAAAGAGAGGGTCACCCACGGGAACCTGGAGCCTTGTTGTAGTTCCAGGGTGGGTAGGAGACGGTGAGATGCCAACCAAGCTGCGGCAGTTTGTGGGGGTCTGATGTGTTTATGGTGTCTGGTGGAATGCTTGGAGCCCTCAGGAAGCACTAGGAGCATCCGTCAATGGAGGTACCCGGTCAGGGTGCAGGTTGATCCGTTACAGGATCCATAAATTTTACCCTGAGATATCAGAGTTATGCTCTCTTCTCCACACTTTCTGGAGTTGTATAGTCCTCAAGCCAATCTGGGAACTGGCAGCATCGAAGATTTCTCAATGGTCAGGGTCAATTGTCCCTCTGACACCCTCCATGGGCTTGCTATTTGCATCCCTACCCGGGGTACCGACCCCCACCTAGAAACTAGCTCACACACTTTTTGTCTCCATCCACTGGACAATAGCCCTTAACTGGTGTCCCCCCTCAGTTTCCTGGACCCAGGTGCACCAGAGGATGGAGACCATCAAATTAAAGGAGCATATCCATCACACCATCTATGACACCATGCACATTTTCAATAGCAAGTGGTTGCACTGGCATTGATATGGGGTTGGCTTGGTGCCAGTCTTGTTGACTCATATACTCTTTGCAGAATTGGACTTGTCATGACTGTTTAAGAATAGTTGGCTTTTTTTTTTCTTTCTTTTTTCTCTTTTTGTTGTTGTTTCTTGCTGTCGTTTTTCAATTTTTTTTCTCGCTTCTCATCTATATACCTTCAAGGAGTTGCTGCCTGTCTCTAAATCCTATGTAGAATTCACTCATACCTGTAGATTATATTGGATGCACTTTACTTATATATGTACGTGTTATGTCTCAACCCATGCAAGCATATCTACTAGAAGTGATTTTGCTTTATTTATATATGTACGTGTTATGTCTCAACCCCTGCAAGCATATCTACTAGAAGTGATTTTGCTTTATTACTTCTATGCAATTACCGTAGATTGATCTGATGAGATGTCGGTACTGAAACCCACTGTATATGTAATGCTGAATAACCACATGTATTTCAGTCACAGTTTGTATATTTGTTTCCTTTCTTTTTTGCTTCAATAAACGTTTGTATTAAAAAAAAAAAAAAAAAGCGAGTAGTCGATAATTAAAAATACAGAATCAAATTGGACAGGAAAGTACAAAGTCTAAAATCAAAAATCAGTCCTCTGGATCCTGAGCAATGGGAGTGTTGTTGTTGGTTAGCTGTGTTGGGGAGCTCTGCAATCTGTATGAAATAAGACAGAAGAAAAGAGGGCGCACATCTCATATCGCACACCCCACATTACTGCACTATGGGATGTCTGCTCTCTTTTCTTTTGTCTTGTTTCCTACAAATTCCAGGAAAGATCTGTGTTCAATCAGACACAGACTCTCCCAAGATGGCCCCTGGGAATTCAGTGCATAGGACAATTAATTCCTCTGTAATATTCCCCCTAGTGCCAGAGGTACTGTAAATAAGTAATTGTATGATCGCAGTGTTTACTGTCAGTAGAATAGAATAGATGTTCTTTGGAACACTGCCTCACTCTTTGTGCTGGTACCTGCTTAAGCAATACGATTGCTTACTGGGGAAGCGATGGCTGCACCAAAACGCCCAGGAGAGAGAAGAAAAAGCGCACCTAAGAGCAGACAGTATACAGGTTTATTAGGTGCAATAAAATACAAGTGGAAACTCTCATGTAGTGAAGTAAAACAAGCTCATCAGGGAGGGGAGTCCAGGATGTCAGCTCTGGATTTCCGCAATGTGGACTGCAAGGGTCCACTGCTGCATGGAGAAGACCAGGCGGAGGTCCTCAGGTGAAAAGCCGAGCAGAGAGGATGAAGCTAGACAGCAGCGTGGACCGCAGCACGCGCAGATGACGTCAAAGGAAGGGGGGGGTGTTTTAACGCGTTTTCCGCACCGAAACACCCTACTACAAGCTGCATGTTAGAAGAATGGCAGATAATCTTTTGTACTTTTCTCATTGGTGCCTTCTAGATTTAAAGCGGTAGTAAACTGCATAACAATAGAAAAAATAGGCACCAGGCAGTTTAAGTCATACTAGCATCCCATACTAGCACATTATGACAGACTTACCAGAAAACAAAGCCCTCCAGCGGCATGCTGTCACCCTGTAGGTGTTTCCATCTTCACCCAGTCTTCCTTTCTGGGTTTGCGGGCTTTGGTGATATAAATGGCCGAGCTGGTGATGACTTAACTCCCACCCATTAACCAATGAGCACAGGAGTCACTGTTTACAACATGGGTATGCCGATGACGTCACCAGCTACATCTAAAGCAAATATCTCCTAAATGGTACACGTTTAGGAGATATTCACTGTACCTATAGGTAAGCCTTATTATAGGGTTACCTATGGGTAAAAATCATACAAGAGAGTTTACACACCAACACAAAAAGTAAATGCAGAGGTTTGGTGTTGCCTCCTCCTACTCATTTTAGTCACCCTTTTTTTGAAAGAATAAGCAAATTCTTATATTAACAATACTTTATCTATGTAACTATGGCTTGAATGTTGGCTGTGTCACATCTATTGTACTGGCTGACTTCCTTCTAAATCCGTATATTCCTGCACAGTATTTTTAGTTTCTCTGCTCAGAATGTGACCTCCTGCTCTAACATAGCACTTACTTCATGTTATTGCAACTTTTCAGAGTAGGTTATTCACCTCAAAGTGAAGATAGATATGATTACCCTAGATTTAAAAAAAAAAAAAAAACAAAACATTGCTGCTGTTTTCTGGAGGCATTACCGAACAAGCGCAGGATTCGCCAAAGCTTATTCGAGTGAAAAGTGGAATAAGTGGAGCCAGACGTGCATTTTTTTCTTTTTTCCTTGTGTGAATTCAAACAAGTGTCTTTACGTCCCCGAGCCAAGCTCCAGATATGAACAGACAGCTCTGTCACCCTTAATCCCCTTTCATGCTTATCGAGGGAAAGTACAGCGTGTTTGTTTTGCTTTCTGGTGTCTAGAGCTGCCAGACTTCTGGGAGTCTGTAAGTCCTCTGCTGTAGCCATATAAACAAAATAAAGTCAAATGGTACTGTGACAAATGTCAAGGGGGGGGACTGCGGCAAAATAAAAGCGTCCATACCCAAAGGCTTCTGATAATTTCTATGAGGAATAATCAGGCCCTTAAATTAGCGTTGTTCTATCCGACATGCACTGAGTGCAAGTTGGATGACCTCTCTACAAAGAGATATGTAGAGAACCTAACAATTTCTTTGTTAACCTAATTTGAAATACGTGTGTGGACTGCTGGCTTCCTTCTACATTATTTGTTACCTATTTGTCTTTGGTTTCAAAGCAAGAACACAAATAGCAATTGACATCAGAGAGTAGTCAGAACTCATGTGCATCCTTCTTCTGGGTCAGTAAGGGCTTGTTAACACGAGTGGTTTGGGGTGCATTAAAACACCGTGGTTGAGCCCCATTTGTACGACACTCCAACTGCCACCCCATTTAGCTGCAGAGGCTGGGGGTATATGAGGCTTTGCCTTGTGGCCACAGAAAGAATTTTACCCCCTGCTGCTTTTAGAGGGCACCGAACCCAACCAATTCAAGTCGTAGATCAAAGAGCAAAGCTGGTGTGAAAGAGTGCTAAGGGTGAAACATGAAGATCTTCATGACAAACAGCCTTGAATTTTTTTTTTTAAAAAGGAGATTATCAAAGGTTGTCCCTGTTCTTTTGTCATGAGCCAGCTTTTTAAACAGCAGAACACATTAGGAGTCATCTGATGATTTGACTGTAAATGATGACCCAATGATCAGCCGTCATCTGCTGAAACCATTTCATGCTCATACACCAGGGTATTAGTATTGTTCAGACCTATGTTCATTTTTGCTATTGTATGGGTACCCTAAAGTAGCCTACTTCTCAACCTTTTCACCCCAGAAAAACCCTTGAAATATGTTTCAGGTCTTGGGGAACCCCTGCTGAAATAATACATTGAAAATCAGTAGGAAAAACATTTTCCTTACATTGGTGGCCAGTGGAAAGAATGCTTCCCATTACAATAGTGGTCAGAATTCCTCCCTTATAGAGGGCCAAAAGGATGATTGGTGTCTGGCAGTTGCTAATTGGCAATGGCTCCAAAATTATGCAGGTACCATTAATTGTGAGAAACACCTCCTCTAGCAACTCCTGGAAGAACCCTGGTTGAGAATGGTTGCCTTACACTACGGTATTAACCAGGGGTAACCATATTACTTGAGGATATGGGGACAAAATGATGGAGGTTTGGAGTAACATTGTCAGTAACTGTACCTTGATCCCATATTTTGGTTGCACAAAAGCAGCAGCAAAAATCTCACTAGTTGTAGTTAGCTTGTGTATTTGTGATTCACTGTTTTCAGATGTAGAGATACGTTCCCTGACAGCCTTGGCATGTAGTGTTTGTTCTGATTTTTTTTTTTTTTCGCAAAGCCATGGGTATAACACTGTGCTTAGGAGCAATCTGTATCACATCACCTGCCAGACTCTGTTGACAAGGTCAAGAGTAGGGATGATCTGAATGTACCTGGGTTCACTTTTGTGAAGGTTGCCCCAGTCAGCAGAAGCTGAACTGTAAAAGAAAAAATGAATGGCCATTTACTAGGCTACTAGACAAAGGATTGTCAAATAAATGGCATGAGGGGACTGGGCAATACCATGAGGAACATGCACCAAAGCAAAAAAAAAAATAACATTTAATTTGGTGGGGAGCAGTCATTTTATTATTACTTAAAGGTCAACATTAAATGCCCCTTAAATTTCCAGCAAATGACATCTCCTGGCCACTTACTTATGTTTGTAAAGAAAGCATGAGGATTCCCATCATCTATATCAAACATTCACCTTAAAGGAGGAGGGTCTGTTAGAGATGTTTAAGGGAGAATACATGTACACACCTACCTACTTGCATAGGGTTCCCTCTAAAAATATATGCCAGACTCCAATTCTTGACAAGGGTCTGGTATGGCTGTCAAGGGGGATCCCGCCCAAAAAAAAATTAACAAAAAAAAAAAAATTAACAAAAAAAAAAGCACAGGGCCCCCCTCTAAATCTATACTAGAGACACTTGAGCATGGGGAGGGGGATTACCTTGGCAGGGGAGATCCATGGCACATCATGTTGTCCCCATGCATATGAGGTCCTCTTTCCCTCAACAATAGTCCATTTTTTTTTGGGGGGGGGGGTCTGCAGGCCAAGGACTTATCAGAATATGCAAGCCCCCTTTAAAATAATAGGGCTCCCCAGATATTTTCTCCCCTTCAAGTGAATAGGTAAGGAGTACATAGTGACCCTACTTATTCACAAAACCTGTTGACATGTCCGATTTCATTGCTCACTGACTGCAAAATAACAGGTCTTTAAGCTGTCATCTGAAATGTAAACAAAGCAGCAGGGTATACCCAGGCAAAGTCATTGCCCAAATATGCCTTTTTGCCATATTTGGGCAATGTTGTCAGCCATTATTTATACACCTTTGTTTACATGGCTGGGGATTCCTTAGCAGCAAATAAATAGTGGCAGATGGGATGTCACTAATAGCTAAAGCAGGCCTGTACCCACTGTTTCTATAACAACCATGGACAGCAGAGATAGATAGTAGTGGCAGAAAAACTTCTACTATATATGACATTTTGGCTCCCACCAAATGGGCTAAAAGTCCAGTTTTCATAACAAAGCCCAAACAAGAAGATGCTTAAAGTGGTTCTAAAGATAAAATGTTTTTCACCTTAATGTATTCTCTGCATTAAGGTAAAAAAAACTTGCAATAGTGGCTTCCTCCCCCAGACCCCCTAAATCCTCACCTGAACCCAATCTCGGCCAAGAAATGTGCACTTCTGCAGCAGCTCTTCTCCCCACTCTGAAAGGCCTGGCTGAGAGAAGTGGGAGCCATTGGCTCCTGCTGCTGTTAGACAAAACCTGTTAGGAGAGAGCAGGGGGCAGGGCTGAGTCTGGCTGTGTGTCTGAATAGACCAAAACAGTCTGGCTCAGGATTGAGTACGTATGAGTGCCCCCATGGGAAGCTGTTTCCTACAGGGGCACTCAACAGGGGGGAGAAGCCAGAAGCATTGACAGGGGACCTGAGAAGAGGAAGGTCAAGGCTGCTCTGTACAAAACCATTGCACAGAGCAGGTAAGTATGACATGTTTGTTGTTAAAAAAAAAATTCAAGCTTTATAAACACTTTATTTTTCCTTCTAAGCACCATAAGTGGGACTTGGGATAAAATCTCAACAGGAAGGCTGACAGTATTAATAATCCAACAGAGGCTAACCTAGTCTGCTAAGTATCATGATGTGATAAACACCACGGTGCACTAAAATAAAGAAACGCTCTATGTGGAGATGGACCAGGGAAGTGTTTTTAGACGTATTAATGCTGATTAAGAAGCTTACACTCATATGTACTTAATATTGTTGATGCTCCCCACATGGAACTGTCCAGTCTAAAGCAAAACATATGATTAAAGTATATATGAACCTAATCACCAACATACAGTATCATAAAAACTTTAGAGGCCAATTTCACCATTCATACTATGTTTCTTGTTAAACCCATACCCCCACCCTCAATATCTTAAATATAACCTGGCCATGAAGGTCCTTGTTTAGGCAGGTAGAGTGTCAACAATCTGACCCTGTCCCCCACTTGTAGTCTTATACTGTCACCCTGTGACCATTGCAACACACATTGCTCAGGCATGGTTCACAGTTGTTACCTTTAGAAAACCTGCCTCGAAAAATGCTATGCAGCTGTTACTAGAGTGAGTGCCTGTAGGCAGCAAATGGCTGCAAAGAGGCTGCAGGATATCAGAAGCACTGAGATGCAACAAGGATAAAAAAAAGGTAAAAACAACAATTGTATTGCTATTTTATCTGTTCTTTCTCCTCCCGACAACAGGCTCCATTTTTTTTAGAGCCACAGCAACTGCAAATTGCATATACATGTGCATATATTATTTTATCTAAATATTTCAGTTGTACATGTTTGACACTCACAAGCCTTCTAACCAATCAGTTTATCAATACTTGCAACTACATTATTAATTATAAATTGGAGCAGGATGAACTTGCTCGTATTTGACATTTGGAAGAGAAATTTTGGTGATCTATAGGGCTGTTGCAAATAACAAGCAGTGTGGAACTGGCAGCAGTTACTAACTGACAGGTTCATTTCCAGTAGGGAAATATATAATATAGGAACTAAACCCATCGATTTAACAGTTTAAAACAACAGTTACGTTACCAACACGTGCCAAGAATGTAACTGGTCATCTTAGCCTCTGTTTGATCTTCAACTGTCATGGTGCTGCACATGTGCTCAGTTCTTACATCAGCCATTCGATGGTTTGACAGTTTTGTTGAGAACAAATGTGACAGTTACATTCATGACACGTGCCAGGAATGTAACTGTTTTTTAAAACCGTTAAATTGATGGGTTTAGTTCTGCTTTATTAAGCAGAGGCATTCCTAATCTGAAATGGATGTTCTTTCAAGGTTTTGAACCTGATATGAAGCAGTTAAACCTCTGTCCATTAATAAGTAATCCCTCTTGCTGGATGGAAATGTGTGTTATTTCCTGCCAGATTAAAACAAGTGTACATTACTATTCCCTAGAAACCTCTCCTTGATTATGTATGTGCTCCTTTTGTTCCTCATTGTTTTGTTCAAAGTGAGGTGTAACCTGTATGAAATATTCATGATCTCTGGTTAAAGAGATTAATAAAAGTATTAATACGTTTAACAGCGGTAAGCAGCAAACTATTCTACTCTGTATAGGACACAGGGAAGCAAGAAAGTACTATGGATACAAGACAAAATTAACATGTTTAACCACTTGCCAACCGGTCACGTTGACCGTACTGCGGCAAAGTGGTTCGTTATCGTCCAGCGACGTAGTACTACGTCGTAGACTCCTCCCCCTGTAGATGGCGCTCGCGCGCCACCGGAGGCGCGCTCCCGCTGTTTTCAGTCACAGCGGGAGTCGGGCCAGGGGAGGAGCGGCGGCGATCGCCGCTGCTCTTCCCCGATCATCGGGGAATCTAGTTTGGAGATCCGCCCGCCTGTGTAAACAGAGCGGGCGGATCTCCTAAGTGACAAGGAGTGACAGATTGCAGTGTTCAGCATAGCTGAACATGCGATCTGTCCCTGACTCACTCAGTCACCTCCCCCCACACACGTTAGTAAGCACCAGGCATACATTAACCCCTCCCTCTCCAATAAAATTAACCCCTTCCCTGCCAGTGTCATTTTTACAGTAACAGTGTATATATATATAGCACTGATTACTGCAGTAATGTCACTGGTACCCCCAAAAGTGTAAAAAATGTCAGTCAAGGGTCCGATCTGTCCGCCGCAATGTCGCAGTCCCGCAAAAAGAAAACGCAGATCGCCGCCATTACTCGTTAAAAAAAAAACACCAAAAATTACAGAAATCTTTCCCTTTGTTAGTAAACGCAATAACTTTTGCACAAACCAATCAAAATACGCTTATTGTGATTTTTTTTACCAATACCAAACATAGGTAGCAGAAAACAAATTGGCCAAAAATTGAAAAAAAAATTGATTTTTACATTTTTTTGGGGGGGAATTTCATATAAAAAAATGTTAAAAATATTGTTATTTTTTCAAAATAAACTCTCTTTTTTTGTTTATAGCGCAAAAAGTAAAAATAGCACAGGTGATCAAATACCACCAAAAGAAAGCTCTGTTTGTGGGAAAAAAAGGACATAAATTTTGTTTGGGTATGGCATCGCATGCCCACGCAATTGTCAGTTAAAGTCGCACAGCGCCGAATCGCAAACAGTGGCCTGGACGTAAGACAGCAAAATCCTCCGGTGGTAAAGTGGTTAAAAATACTAGTTACCTGGCTGACTGTGGCTTCAATACTTTCTGATATACTGACCTCAAGCAAGCATGCAGATTGAGAGTGAAGTCAAAATGGCTCATCTGCATACTTATTCCAGGCCATGGATTGAAAAGTTATGAAGCCACAGGTTTAGCATGACAGCCAAAGAACTCACATTTTTAGAAGAAGTCAGCAAATACAGCCTCTGCACTTCCTCAGTATAGGATTCTCGTAATGAATGGATAAATATCACTAGCATAAGTGTAGCACCTTCCCGCGTGTGCTACTAGAAGTATAGTACAGGCAAAACATAGTCTGGCTCTGGGATAAACCTTAGTCAATGCACCTGGTTCAGGGTTTTTAGAGGCCAGGGCTGGGTGACTCATCCTGGCAGCTCTCTGATGCCCCCACCCTGTTTCTAGAATGGTGGAGAACATTATAGAAGATAGTGGGTGGACCTGAATATTTAGGGGCCTAAAGAAGCCCTTAAATAGACATGAGCCATGCCAGCAGGGAGTTCGGGTGGAAGATGGAGAAGCAGTACTGAGGGTGGCTGTCAGTGGCCCTTGAGGGACCCCTTACTGGGGAGGGGGGGTGTACCTCAGGCTAGAGCTTGGGAGGTTGGCATGGAAGGATCCCACCACAGTGTCCATGAAGTTTGTTGTTGTCACAATGAACATTCCAGAAACCTCACACCATCCAAGTTATCATCCCCTAATATAAACTACAAAACAAGCCAAAGACTGACTTCTGTATCTGGATAAAAGAAGGAAATGGTGTCTGACTGGCTGTGCAGCTGTGAGGAACCCTGACTTTAGCAACTCCTACAGAGGTAGTGCTAAATAAAGATTTGTTTACAGCCCAGTTGAAGGGGCAAATCTTCCTTATGCTAATGCTCTCTCTAGATTGTAGCTTTGACTTAGAGGTAGGCATGTCTGGGCACTGCTGCAGAGAGTCCACTGCTCTCACACTAAGCACTGTGGTCCAAATGACTAGTGAAAGCTTGGGCAGTTCATTGAATTTTGACTTCAGACTGGGATTGAAGGACAACTTCAGGCACACAGTTCAGTACATGGTTGAAAGGCATATGTAGTAACTTCTATGTACTGAAGATTTGTAGAGTGATGAATATGCTCTTATGACCAACAGTAAATGGTACAAAGCATAGGGAGGCAGTTCCCCAGACTCACTACCACAGCCCCACCTTTTTCCTGGGGTGTGAACAATAGGAGATCAAAGCAGGTGATACACAGCCTGAACTCTCTCTCCCCTAGGTTGGGTTCACCTAGCACATTCTCTAAAAACAATCCTTGGTGGATCACTTTTATAATTTTTTTATTTTGCTGAATGACAGTTTACAAATGGGCTAATGCTTTTGACTTGCAGTTGCAGAGTGGCCCCCGTTGACTTGCATGGCTAAACTTGACATGCTGGAGTAAATTTGCTGCAGCCAAGATGGAAAGCATTGCATCCCCTGCATGTGAACAGCCCCTCCAGCTATATGGTGGACTTTAGGTTAGGAGTAGCTGCAGCTTAACTGCTTTTTTATTACTGCTGGCCCCCTTTACTTAAGAAGCCTTAAAGCAATTTTATACTTTGCATTACTAGGCAAAGTAACAAGTTTGTTTTATAGCAGACTCTATTGTCCCCATATCCCACAGCACCACCAATCCACCACTGGAGCTTGCAGAAATATCCAGGATCTTCAAACATTAAGATGCACAGGCCAACTTAAGCCTAATTTTTTTTTTTTTTTTTTAAATAATAATTGCTTTGTAAGAGTAAAAATAAAAAAACAGGCTTCTGCAGTTTTTCACCCTATCTCTGATATTGTCCCATGGAGACTCATAACTCTGCAAAACACAGCATAAGTCCTTTTTTAGGGGCAACAAACAACACCCAGGGCCATTATACCCACTCCATGTGAGCCCAGGGTGTGAATGACACATATTCTAGAAATGCATCATCAAGTCACCCTGGATTCAAGAGAATGCTTTAGGGAGAACTATTGATATCATTAGGTAACACTGTTCTTTGCAGCATTCCGGGCAACTCACTACGAGTGGGATGAGAAGTCACCTGACACCACATAACTGGCTACAAGACTGCAGGATTTTAGGTATGTATACAGTTATTACCACAAAAATATGCATGAGTGGAGGAAAGGTTTCAAGAAATGTTGGAGCTGGCCTATAATACTGCATTGTATACTGTACATAAGTGATTAATCACCTGCCCTGAGCCCTGTCACATGGGGGCAGATAGGAACTCCCCAAGCTCTATGTTAGTTGAGACTTGCACAGAGGTTTCAGAATGTTCTGAATGGAGAACCTGGGGGGAGGTAGGTACGGACAGCTTATGGTACCTGCAGTACGTGTGAAACTGTATTTATGTCTAGGGTCACTTTAAAAAAAAAAAAAAAACTAAACATGGACAGACTGATTTTAGTAAGAGAGGCAATCTGTAGCCAAAGCATTTTGGGGATAGTATATGGGGCAATTAAAATGATTGCCCTGGTAAGAAAAATCTGTTGTTTTGCTGTATTGTTACAATAAAGAAAAAATATTCAGGAGACTTTGACTTTGATGTGAGTTCCTTGTAAATTTCATGGTACTGATGGCTAGTAACTCTCCTGATCAAGAAATTTGCTTCCCTACAGAGATTCACAGAGGAAAACTCTATATTGAGTCCACTCAAGACTCTTATCTTTACTGACGCCTTGATGAAGGGGGGTATTTTTTGACTCCCAAAATACACTGGCTGTTTTTTTTTTTTTAGCATAAACAAATACATTTGGACTATTTTATGCTTCGGTTTGGTGCTCCTTCCATCAGTGGAAGAGAGATTTCCGGTAAGTGTTCTCAAAAATTGTGACACATCCCTAATTCATGTAACTACCACAAAAGTTTCTCCTAAGGGTTTGGTACTTTAAACTCCCTGGCGGTCTGATTATGTCAGAATTTCTTTGCTAAAAGCGTTACATTGTTTTGCATGGAAATATGTTTTATATTTTAGGCCTGTAATTCTTAGGAATAACTCACTTAAATCTGTCCAAACAAGAGTCTAGTAGACATCTAGGGTATGATAAAGTTTGAAACACTAAATCATAAATTATAATGTACTAATAATAAATGTCATCAAATTCTTCATTGTTTTTGAAGTGGAGATATTTCATTATGAGGGAGAATCGAGGGCGCTGCCTGATCCGTATCTAAGTCAATAGAGCACCAAGTCCGCACATCGCTGAGCTCAGTCCCAGAATCTTCGCTGTTGTCACTTTTAGTACCTGATGATGAATTTTCCCATGAATCGCTATCGCTCAGTTTTTCAAATAATTCTGATACACCGTCGCTGTTTTCCAGCTCGTCCAAAAGCATGTTTGAGCTAAAAGAACGCTTTTTGGACGCCATGGACGTTATCAATTTTCCAGGCATAAAGTACCCCAAAAAGTACAGGCAGGGCACTGGAAAAGCCTCTAGGTGAAATGGCATGATACAAAGTTGTAATTCTAACAGATTACACTGTATCATGTCATTTTTTATTTTTTAATCTCCCGCCGGTTCCATCCGGGAAACGGAAGAAGGTGCTGGCATCGGCCGAGCACAGAGCGAGAGGACAGTGGGAGGAAGGCTGCAGGAAGGCTGGGGAGGACAGCGGGGGATCGCTGGGGAAGATGAGTATCATTCTGGGTGGCTCGGGGGTTACCACTTTTGGTACTGAAAATTAACCCCGAGGGACACTCGGGAATACCGCTAGGAAGGTTAAAGGCACTATTAAAGTATACGGTAATTTATAAAATACAGATTTTTTAGAACATTATGATAAAAACATATAAAGATATATATGCACAAGAAAAACTATTACAAGTCAAGAAAAATTGCAAAACATCAATACAACCAAAATGCGTGAATAGGTTGGCATTATGGTGGCCTAACGCTTTCCAAAGCTACACAAGCTTCTTCTTCAGGGGCATGACTGATACGCTATTCCTATGATTTGCATTGATAACAAGTTCACATTCCCATGTACAAAATTAAAAACCACTGTCTCATACCATCCACCTGTCCAGCTTGTGTGTAATAGCTGTATTTGTATTTTACTTAAAGAGCCAGATTTGGAAATAGGGATGTATCGCCCAGGCCAAGAACTGAGTGGTGGCTGAAGCCAAAAAGGGTTGGACTCTCTGTCTGTCAGTTTACAGAGACCCTTATTTCAGGTGACCACCAGCTGACCAACACCTTGCTGGTGGTCAGCTGAAATTCATGGCATGAAGAAGGAGCACGACTGCCTATCCATCAGCAGCAGGCACGCTCAGAAAAGCGTCACAGTTTTGTAACGTCATGCAGTCACGACGCCTGAGCTTCACGCTTCCCAAGCCTCGATTTCAGATGTTTGCTCTCCAAGCCTCGTTCTAGCTCCATCCACCGCCATTGCCGGCTCCACAGTGAAGAGCGGAGGCGTCTGCGTATGATGACGATTATACCTTTCTTGGAGCATCCAGGATCGGTTTCTATCCACCTTGCTTGTAACATTGAACTGATGTGAGTTTCTAATATATTTCATTAAAACTACTAAAGTCTACACTTAGAGGCGCCTCTTCTCTGTTTATCTTTAGATACAGTAAATGAGCTCATCCCTTTATTTGCTCTGCTCTCTACTCCTATCATCCTGTTTCTTGTCAACACATGTGCAGCATATCTAATATGCCCCAAATGCTGCCCTCCCCTCTCCAAGTCTGAGTGTTTATGATTTCAGTTTTGGCACTTATTAGTGTCCTAAAATCCTATATTATAACTGGGTCAGAATTGACCCTAACACCATGAACGTCTTAATTTTCACCACAGTATTTTATAATTTAGTGAAAAGGAATATTTTTCTATTACATTGTTTAAATAGAGGTTCCTGATAAAGTAAAAAAATCTTAAAGCAATAAACAAATTTATGTGATACTTATAGACATTCAAAACCTGAAAACGGGTCAGTTTTGACCCTAACACAAGAGGAGGGTTAACAAATGATAACATTTTAGCTTCTCAACACTCGTATGAAAAAAATACATGTAGCCTGAGCCTACAATACAATACTGCATAGAAATGTGTTGATGTGGGGAATAGAAAAAAAGCACCTCACTCTTAATGTGATTGGCTGGACATCACCTGGAATTTCGATATGTATATGGAAATTTTCCTGAGTATGGATTCCATACATCCAAAGACCTGGAGCTGGGCTTTAAAAAGTATGTTCAACGGTTCTGATGAATGCATAGCTGCATATTTTTTATATATATGTACCTGGAGTTTAGCTTTAAGGCCCTTGTTTCAAGCTAAATGATTAGAAGCTCTTGCATGCAGCTTAATCTAAATGACTTGAATGAATTTTATGGGAGAAGGAACTCTCAGCAATTGATATATTTGCCCTGTATTACTACAGACGGAACAACGATCACACTTACATAAATACTTACTTTACACTCAGTGGTCATTTCACTGTGATGTATTCTTCTTAACAGCGTCTTTCATCCTATCTCCGTGACTAATGCAGAGGCAGCCGTATGATTTGTCTGGGATTATTGAAGACCATTCTATGTGTTATACTTTGAACTCCCACCTATGAATTGGAGTTAATAACAATATTGCTTGGGTGGAAACATGGCACGATGTGTGTGCTCTTTTCAGAAGAGGGTTTGATCTTTTTGTAAGGACTTTGGATGGTTTTACCTCTTTGGTACGTTTTTTTTTTTTTTTTCTTCTATACCTTCTATGCCTTTTTATGTCATATTTCTACAGTAGTTTAAAGCTAAATTTAAAACTCCCCCTGCAGTGAGGCTAATCCCCCCCTCTTCCTCCTTTGCACTGCAAGTGTTAAACACTCATTTTTTTGGAGGGTACCATTAAAAAGCTTTTTCACTTACCTTATCCCAGTATTCATGCTTTATAAGTGAGGATATCAAGGGCCAATCTATAGCATGGAGCATGCAAGGAATAAGGTAGGAAGAACTGTTTTTTAATGATACCCTGGACAAAAATGAGCATTTCACACTTTCAGTGCAGAAAAAGCCCCAAAGCAATGGCAGTTTCGACATTTCTTTATCACTGACCGATTTACGACCATTAACTGCATATTTGCAGTGGAAGAGCGATGGGCCTTAATGCCCAGCGGGCACATATGTAGTTCTGGGGAATGCTCTATCGGCACCCCAAAAACTGTTAACACGCTGCCACGGACAGCCCACAGTCACATACTGAGGATCAGGAGCGGGTAGGACAGGTTTCTGATGAAGTCAGCCCTGTGCAGCCAGTACAGAAAGTTCAGAAGCCTCTCCTACCGGGCAACAGAGCCCAGATGTCAAAGCCAATCTAATGCACTGGCTGTAGAAGGGTGAAAAGAGTTAATATTTTGGTAAATTAAATAAAATAAAGTGCTGTGTAAATTATATATTGCACTATATAGGTACCTTTAACAATTACATTTTAAAGGTGTTTTTTAACTATTGCAATTTGATCATTACAACACCATCAATCTTATTAAAAAAGGTTTCAGCATAGAACCAAGCTGTGAAGGGAAGTATAGCAAAAGATGACAACCAAAGCAGATTAAGGGCCTATTCACTTCTCTCCAGTGTGGTGTGTTGCAAGAACGCTAGTTGCTATTCACTTTTTAACTCCACCCCAAAGTCACCTAAAGCACCAACCCAACGCACCTATTACCTTTGGTACCACCTGACCCTCCCTTTAGATTGTGAGCTCCATGAGCAAGGCCCAACTATTCCTCATGTTTTGAACTGTATTGTAATCGTACTGTCCCCTTTACATTGTAAAGTACTGTGTTAACTGTTGATGCTATATAAATCCTGTATAATAATAATTTACCACTAGACGGTCTTGATATTAATTTACAGTTGACTTAAAGGTATCCCCACTTGTATTCCCATAGGTGCATACAGTAACTTTTCCTCTATCAGGTGTGCCTTTTGCTCTATCAGGCTGATTCCTGAATGGAAATGTCTGTGTTAATTCTAATCAGCTGATGCGCTCGTAGTGTTCCTAAGAGGAGAGTTGCAATGTCTGCATTCCTTTAGAAGTGATTAACCTTTAAGGAATATCTCACCAAAAATTACTTTTTTGTTGCAGAGGATGCCTGAAGCCTAATGTCAGGAGTGTGTTACGCTCCAGTTCCTTTGCGGCTCAGTCTCATTCCAGCATCTGAGTTTTGGCTGAGCTGCACTTTCCCTGTCTGACTGTCCTTCTGCACGGTGACTGATGTGGACTCTGGGTGAAGACCAAGCTTGTTTTAGGCCTGGCAAGCCCTTAGTGTTATGCTTCTGATATGGTTTGTAACAAGTACTTCAAGCTCCCTGTTTGCCTGCCTTGTTCCCGCGCCTTGTCCTTTACCTTCACCTGATCCCCGCCCTACCAGCGAGTTTGTATTCCCTTCTTATTAACCTTGGATTCGACTTTGGACTACATTCTGAACTCAGCCTTCCTTTTGACCATGGATTTGCTCCTAACTACTCTCGAACATTTCTTGCCCTGAAACTAGACTGCAATTGGACCACTCTGCCTGTCTGCCAACCACAAATATCTGTTTGCTGTGCTTAGCTCATGCCTGTGGTAGTTAGCCACTATGTATAAAACCTTCTTGCTTTATGGGAAAGGAGGCTGCTATAGGTGAAGAACACAGAGCCACCTATGGTGCCTGACTATCAATGCTAGGGGTAGCGGTGACACAAGCTGGAAAATACAATTCTGGGGAAGTTCTGTACACCAATTGAGTACTGAATGCCTCCAGGGTGCATTCAATCTTACAAACAAAGTTACAACTTCTGTAGACTGAAAAAGAAAGGCAATTTTTAATTAGATTAAATCACAAGATGGCTTGTTTTGCAATTGAATATACTATAATAACTTTTTATTTCTTTTTTTTTTTTTTTCAGGAAAATGGAGTTACCCATTAAGCTCTGAAACATAAATGCTAAACCTGACTGGTTACCATATACATTTTTCTCCAGACTCTGTCTGCTCCTGTCTTAGTAAATTCCTATCAATGAGTATTATTATTATTATTATATAGTATTTATATAGCGCCGACAGTTTACGCAGCACTTTACAACTTGAGGGTAGACAGTACAAATACAATACACTTTAATACAGTAGGAATCAGAGGACCCTGCTCGTTAGAGCTTACAATCTAAGAGGGACGGTCAAGAGATACAAGAGGTAATAACTGTGGGGGATGGGCTGATGGAGAAAATAAGAGTACAGTTGTTAGGTGGTTGCCAGATAGGTTTCTCTGAAGAGATGTGTTTTCAGGAATTGTCTGAAAGTAGACAAAGTTGGAGATAGTAGGACAGATGGGGGTAGAGCATTCCAGAGGATGGGAGAAGCTCGGGAGAAGTCCTGGAGGCGAGCATGGGAAGTGGTTACAAGGGAGCTAGAGAGCAGGAGGTCCTGGGAGGAATGAAGAGAACAAGTTGGTTGGTATTTTGAGACCCGATTAGTGATGTAGCTGGGTGCCAAGTTATGGATGGCTTTGTAGGTTATGGTTAGTAACTTGAATTTAATTTGTTGGTTGAGTGGCAGCCAATGAAGGGATTAGCAAAGAGGGGTAGCAGACACAGAGTGGTTTGCAAGGTGGATGAGCCTGGCAGCAGCGTTCATGATGGACTGAAGGGGGGATAGTCTTTTTAAAGGTAAGCCAATGAGAATGGAGTTGCAGTAATCGTGACGAGAGATGACCAGGGAGTGGATTAGAAGCTTTGTGGCATCATTGGTTAGGCAGGCACTTATCTTGGAGATGTTGCTTGAGGCGGCAAGCTTTGGACAGTGACTGGATGTGTGGCTGAAAGGATAGTTCAGAGTTCAGGATTATACCTAGGACGTTGGCATGGGTGGACGGGTTGCTAGTTGTGCCGTTGATGTTGACAGAGAAATCAGGGGAAAAGGACCTTGGGGGAGGAAATATCATGAGCTCGGTTTTGGATAGGTTGAGTTTGAGGAATTAATGTGACATCCAGGCTGATATGTCTGTTAGTAAGCTGGTGATGTGTGAGGAGACTAAAGGAGTGAGCTGAGGTGTAGAGAGATAGATTTGGGTGTCATCAGCGTAGAGATGATATTGAAAGCCATGGGAGGCAATCAGCTGACCCAGGGAGGAGGTGTAAATTGAGAAAAGGAGTGGTCCATGGACAGAAATATTAAATATTAATATTAAATACTAAGTGCTGTGGACATACCTCCAAACTTGGAGATGGAAAAAGGGATACCTATTAGCAAAAACTATGTAGAGGACACACTCCTGCCAGACCTGTCACATGGAGAATTATTAAACAAAAATATATTGGTTAAAGTTCCACTGCCATGGGCGTCCGCAGGTAGGGGCAATCTCAACTTCCCCTTTCAAGTGGTTGTTAAGCCACTTTATGCCATCCTGTCTAGTCTGTTTAATAATCCTGTGTGTCTGTGTTTTAAAAAAGTAAGCCGTTCTTTACCAGTTTTCAAAGAGCCAAGCGCTGCTCACGTGACCCGTCGGCTCTCTCCTCTCCCCGTCTGACAGCTGCCTGCATCGGGTGGGGCTAAGGATTCCTCACTGATGTCAGTCGGGAGGGGAGTAGAAGGGGAGGGGGGAGAGGAGGCGGATCACGTGAGCGGCGCTCTGAAAACTTGTAAAGAACGGCTTATTTTTATAAAACACAGATACAGGGGCACACAGGATTATTAAACAGACTGTAGAAAGGATATGAAACTTTAAATGAAACTACAGGAGCAGACAGGGAGGGAGGGGGGAGGAGGACAGGAGTAAGGATGATCGAACTTTTGAAAAGTTCGGTTTGGCCAGAACATCCGAACTTCCCGAAAGTTCGGCCCGGATTTCAGAACCCCATTGAAATCAATGGGACCCAAACTTCGGTAATCAAAAAACACAATTTTGAAGCCCCAAAACTCAATAAATGCCCCTAAAAAGTGCCTAGGGTTCTGGGTCATGCCCCATTAACTATTAATCACACAAAAAAAGTTCTTAAAAATTGTCATTTTTGATAAAAAAGCCAATTATTGGAAAAAATTTTTTAAAAAAAGAGAGATTTTTTGATTTTGACTTTGGATTTAGTATCTGGGGGGGTCTAAAATTTCAGTAGAACAGGGATGTGGTTCGGGAGCCTCCTTTAACTTTAACACCTATATTATCTTTTTTTTCTGGTTCTGGACATGCTACAGAGCTGAAACTTCACAGGTACACCTTTTAGACCCCCAGACACAAAATCACACAAAAAAAGTTCTTAAAAATTGTCATTTTTGATAAAAAAGCCAATTATTGAAAAATTAAAAAAAAAAAAAAAAGATTTTTTGGATTTAGTATCTGGCGGGTCTAAAAGGTGTGCATGTGAAGTTTCAGCTCTGTAGCATGTCCAGAACCATGAAAAAAAAAAAAGATACATTTTCAGTAGAACAGGGATGTGGTTCGGGAGCCTCCTTTAACTTTAACACCTATATGATCTTTTTTTCTGGTTCTGGACAGTGTACATGTGAAGTTTCAGCTCTGTAGCATGTCCAGAACCAGAAAAAAAAAGATTGTTTGTATTAGAAAACTTTAAGCACAGGAATATGGCTTCGCTGCTGTAACACCTTGCCGGTTTAATAGAAGGCATTTTTTTGGGATCTTTGCAGTCAGGAAAAACATCTGAACTTGTGTATAGTGGTACTGTGCACAAGTTCTGATGTTTTGCCTGCCTCCAAAAACCCCCAAAAAATGCCAGCAAAAACACACCTGGGCATTTTTTTTGGACGCTAGCGTTTTTTTTGGCATTTTTTGGGGTTCTTTTGAGGCAGGCAAAACATCTGAACATGTGTATAGGGGGTATATATAGACATATATGTCTGAATATATACCCCTAGACATATATAGGTGTGATAGTAGCAGAAATATATTACTGTAAATGATTTCATTAGCGCAAGCATTTATTTCTGCTACTATCACACCTATATATGTCTAGGGGTATATATTCAGACATATATGCCTATATATACCCCCTATACACATGTTCAGATGTCATGTCTGACATCAAACATGTCCTCATAAAAGCACTGGCAGTGGCAGCCCCTGCAGCATAAAAAATGCTTGGCTGGTGAGAAGCCATATTCCAGTTCCGAAGATATTCAGAGAAATGATCATTTCTCTATAGAGGTCACCCTGCTATGGAGGGGTTTTGTCACCCTGCCATAGCAGTCACTGCCAGTTAACCCTACACTACACTACGGTCCCCTTACACTTAACACTTTCCTACAGAAACTCAATTTTTGAAGCTAACTTAAGTGTAAAGGAGCACTCTAACTACACTAGATATCCCTTTCCTCACACTAATAAATGCTAAATGACACTTTTAAAGTAAAATTAACAGAACTGCTTCCACTCTCTTTCATGTCCAGTATAACAATGCTAGGAATATGGCGGGGGCGATCTTATATACTGGGGGGCGTATTCACTAATGATTGGTCTAGGGACCCCCTAGTCACTCCAATCACATTCCTAGCATTCTCCTGCCCCCTCAATTGGCTTTTGCTAATGGTTCTGGTCCAATCACGGGCTTTTAAAGCCCATTTCCTGAAGCATTGCATTTTGGGCGGTTCTGGTTGCCGAATTCCGAACTTTTTGGGCAAAAAGTTCTAAATTCGGCCGAACCTCGAACACCCAATGTTCGGGCCGAACCGATGGTGGACCCGAACCGTTCGATCATCCCTAGACAGGAGGGCTGCGGATGATGGAGGCACGTAAACTGACCATGGTGTCGGGGCTCAGCAGCCATGGTATATGGTGGTCAGTTTACAGAGGGGAGGACATAGCCAGGCAGGATAAGCCAGGTATTTTAGGTGATAGAAGGGGCCAAATTACACAGCAAAGCACTGTGCTGTATAACATGCTTTAAGGGAACAGGATCATTTTTTTTTTTTTAGGTTAAAAAATGCTTTAAAAATAAATGCTGCTGTTTGCCCTTTAAAAATAAATACTCAAAATAAGTATAATGACTAAGCCCCTCCCCTTCATGACATTGTTGCAAAGGGGCGGAGCATGGGTGACCTTAAAGCGGAGTTCCGGGCAGAGAAACAATTTTTTTCTGAACATACCCCCGGGACAGTCAGGGCTAGCACATTCCACAATGGCTAGCCTCTGATCTGTCCCGGTTCGCACTTACCTGTAAGAAGAAATACTTACTTAGAAATTTTCTTCCACAGCGTTTCCATCTCGGTTGTGGGCAGCTGAAGCCGGCGCGGTCCTCTCCTCTGTCTTCTTCCGCGTCTTCGTGTCCCAGAATGCACTGCACCGGCCCCTCTCGTCACTTCCGGTGGCGTCGCCCGGAAATGACGAGCGGGGCCGGTGCGGCGCATTGATTCCTGGGAGCTATGACGTTTAGCTCCCAGGAATCATCGCGAGGCAGGAAGTGACGGGGTGAGCCTCGGCGCTGGAGGAGGAAGCTGTCATAGGTGAGTATTTACGATCTTCAATAAAAAGGTGAGTAAACAAAAAAAAAAAAAAATAACTATCCAATTCCTTTTCAGGTGAGGCATACCTAGCGGAGGGGCACAAAAAAAAAAATCTTTTTTGTGCCCGGAACTCCGCTTTAAAACGATGCCCTACCCTGAAAAAAGTTCTGTGGATGCCCATGGCCACTGCTATTCCTTTATACTGGCTTTTTAGACTTACAAATGCAACAATTTAGAAATTGGAATAATGGTTAAGCACAGCAAATTTATTAAATAAATGCTGTATTTTTTTTTAAAACAGGTTTACCCATAAGACCAAACAAGGGAGAAATGAAGAGCAAAGAATGACAGGGCAGTCCCTTCAAATCAGATACATTTGGGAGCTATGTTGTAGACATACCTCTCAACTTTATGAGATGGGAACGAGGGACACCTATTAGCAAAAATATGTTGGCATAGGACACACCCTGCCACGCCCCCCTAAAGGAGAATTGTACAAAAAATGATTGGTTAAACCCACAAGTGCTTTTTTTTTTTCTTTTACCACTACTATTCCTTTTTTGGGCTTTTGGAATTTACTAATGCAGCAATTTAGAAATTGGATTAAAGGTTTAGCAGTGCAGCAATTTAGAAATTGGATAAAAAAAGGTTTAGCATTTTAAAACACTTTTTGATAGATAAATAGTGCATTTTATATACAACTAAATAGATCAGACCAAAGTGAGGGACACATGTGGAGGAAAGAGGGACAGAGGGACTTTTTTCCAAAAGTGGGGCAGTCCCTTCATATCAGGGAGATTTGGGAGCTATGCTGTAGATGTTCCGAATGAAATCCTCAATAGGATAGACTAGGGAAGAAATTCGATTTTTTTTTCCTGTCGTCTCCCTGGAACCTAATCAATACTTTAAAAGAAGAGTAACAAGATGTCTAATCCAGTGTAAGCATTGTAAAGCTTTCTGCCATCTTTGCGTGCGTGTTACCAGACATGTTTCACTGCAGACTAGAATCAGCTTATATGTAAGACCTGCCTGGACCTCTGATCTGCAGAAGCTAATGTGCATTTGACAGGAGACAAATGTGCTGTCCTACCACATTTTTTTTTACTTCCTCTGAGGTCCAGGCTTAGGCTACAGGGAGGATTTTAATCTCGGCCACTGAAACGAAATCTCCTAATGGAAAAATGATTATTTTAGTGATATGGCAGGAGATTATTAAATGGTTGTTAGAATAATAATCTCATGCAGAATACTTAAGTATGAAGAGAAGAATGGACTTTATTTAGTTTTTTAGATTTATACTTAATACAATATTTTATTGTTTTTTTTTTTCTGACAGGTCCATCTAAAATTCTAGCTAAGGAGATAATTCCATCAGCCTTGCCCACGCTCTTTCCCACCCACAACCCTATAGAATCAATCAAATATCCCAGAGGCTGTGGTACCAGTCTGGCAGAGCCACACAATCCCACGCATGCACAACCTGGAGCCAGCTGTGAAACAGCAGGAAGTCCCCGCTGGATCCCCCATCCAAGATAGTGGTGCCAGGGATCCAAAGCCTGGTGAACAATGGATCCTGGTGAAAACAGCGCTGGACTCCACAAGCTGGTAAGTGTCTGTTAAAAGTCAGCAGCTTACGGTATAGTTGCTGACTCTGACTTTTTTTCAAATGAACCTAAAGCAGAACTACGCTGCATCTCTGCACCACAAACCAAAACAGCTGTTTAATTCATGCACCCATCTATCCATGTCTCTATATTTTATTTTAGCGAGAAAAAACACCAACAGCATTTCTGTCCAGGGCTAACTTGAGTAAGGGCAGATGATTCACATAGCATTTACTTCCTGGAATCCATCTGCCTTTAGCTTAGGCATGCATTCAGGAAGGTGCGCTGAAAAAAACCCTCCTGAAGACTTCTGGGATGTATGACATCATTTGTCTAGGCCTGGAAACCAAGAAGTAACTAAAGAAATGTAAAAAAATAAATATACATTTTGATATACTTTCCTATCTGTTTACTAATGTTTGAAGCATAAAGATTAAAAATACTCAATGTGGATTGAGAGAGTGAGGTTTTGCTTTAAAGAATATATAAACCCAACATTTTATATTCCTGTTATGTGCCTGCTGTACCATGTATTTGTATAGAGAACACACAATGGTCAGTTCTCTAGCTGTGCTGGAAACTCAGCCTTCACTCTTCCAATAATTGGACTTGTCCGGACATGCCCCCTCCCCTGCACAGAAATTCAATGGGAAGATCAGTGTACTGATGTATCTCCTCCCCCTAGCTCTTATGCAGCTCATAACAGAGGGAAAGTGATCACTATTTATAACATTTTTTATATGTATACACAAATGTTGTGCCTTTCTTCTCTATTCTTAACTGATTGGGTTGTTTTACAAGGTGAGGGTTGTTTTACAAGGTGAGGATTTTACAATTACTACACTGTCGCCACTTCCGTCGGACCTCGTAGTGACAAGGTATGTCAGCAGTTTGGCCACCCTCCTCCTCCTTCCTCCACTGTGGGGCCATTAAGAGAGCACAGCGTGCTTCGCGCCTGTGCAGTAGGGAACCAATTGTGATGCCGTAAGGTTCCCTTACCGGCAATGGCAGTGGCAGCACCCGACAGCCGATGGAAACATCGGCTTGGGTGCCAACATCGCTAGATTTCAGGACAGGTAAGTATCCTAATATTTAAAGTCAGCAACTACACATACTGTAGACATACTGTGAAAAAACAAATTTAAAAAATCGAATTTCTTCATCAGTTTAGGCCAATATGTATTCTGCTACATGTTTTTGGTAAACAAAAAAAATCCCAATAGGCGCATATTGATTGGTTTACGCAAATGTTTTAGTGTCTACAAACTATGGCATACATTTATGGACTTTTTATTTTTAAATTTTTTTAATACTAATGGTGGCGATCAGCGATTTTTAGTGGGACTGCGACATTGCGGTGGACAAATAAATTACACTTTTTAGGGACCAGTGACATCAATACAGTGATCAGTGCTAAAAAAAATTCACTGTCACTGTACTAAAGACACTGGCAGGGAAGGGGTTAACATCAGGGGCAATCAAAGGGTTAAATGTGTTCCCTGGGAGTGCTTTCTAACTTTGCGGGGGATGGCTTAACTGAAGAATGACAGAGATCGGTGTTCCTACTTAGTAGAAACACAAAATCTCTGTCTTTCTGACTAGCAGAACGGCAATGTGCCTTGTTTACATAGGCAGACTGCTGTTCTGTCTCTCTCCGATCGACTGCTGAGTTTCCGGCTAATTGGCTCCCGCTGTGTCCATTTGCAGCGGGAGCGGGGCTCCAGCAGCATGTGCGCACCTTAGAGCTGAAGAAAGGAATCACGTACAGGTACGTGATTTTGGGCTTAAGAGCTACTGTACATGGGGCGTTCCTTAGGCGGTTAAGATAAAAAATCTTCTGTGTGCAGAAGCCCCCCTAATACATACCTGAGCCCCATCTCGATCCAGCGATGTTGCAAAAGAGTCTCAGCTATCTGAGACTCTCCCTCCTGATTGGCTGAGACACAGCAGCTGACGCCATTGGCTCCCGTTGCTGTCAATCAAAGTCAGTGAGCCAATGTGGAGAGAGAGGGGCGGAGCCGAGAAGCGGCTCCATGTCTAAACGGACACACAGCGCAGCGGCTTGGCTTGGGTGCCCCCATAGCAAGCTGTATGTTCGTTATTTAAAAAAAACAAACAAACAAGACTTTAATATCACTTTACCTTGTATTGGATCTTAATGTACGCTTGATGTGCAAACTCAGTTGCCCTAATACGTACACTTTTGGATAATAATAAACGCCAAGCGCAATTAATCCCATTGTGCTAAAAAGCACAGTTCTCATCTCTTTTGTATAAGGTAATGGAGCGCGCTCAGCAGTGCCCAGTAATACAGACACAGGCTGTTATCACATTGGATGCTTGATAGAATGCCCTGCCTAAAGCATTGAGCTCCGTTTATTTATGGGATGACAAAGGGATAACAGCAGGAAGGGATGGCTATACAGCATCAGCCAATCAGTTCCAAATGTACAGTCACATGACATAAGCTACTCACATTGAATCAGCCAATGACACACCTGTATACATTCAAATATACAAAGGAAAGGGGGAGTACATGATCGTGAATGAGCAGAACAGCGTGCACAGCTTCCCACCGTTGGTGCATGGAAATCCACGCACTGCAGTTAACAATGAAACCCACGTGTAGTGGAATTTGCACCTAACACTACACAAGGAAACCAGCGTGTAGAACCATGAACGCTGCTCTGATCAAACTCGTGCATTAATTCCCGCCACTACTACTGGCATGAATCCCACTCAGCCAGGCTCAGAGAACAATGTGTAATAGGATTATACTACTGTTCCCATAGACGTGAGGTTAAATATAGGGAAAGAGCCATGCTGTTTCCACTATGGTGATTAGGCACAGTAGAAAGACATGAGTGTGTATCAATTCATAAAAGCAGATAGATATCAAAAGGATATTGACTTCACAGAGCAAACATATCCCGCCGAGCGAACAAATCTACACATTATACAGGGCCCCCAGTGGTGGTCATATCCTTGTTGCTTGATCCTTGAATTCCACACCACAATATACATAGATCTCTACAGACCTGCGCATAGCGCATGGAGTGTTCTCCGGCGGAGATCAGTGTCGCCAACCTACCAGATTAAAATTTACTGACTCAACACCAAAAATTTACTGGCACGGTCAAGTTTTTACTGGCATTTCCAAATGTTAAACAATTATAGTTTTAAGTGCAAATTTAAGCATTTAGGCTACAAACAAGTACAATATGCAATAACAATGTGATTTAACCAGTTCCTGATCAGCTCCTGTATATTTAATGCAGCAGGCTGGCTCGTACAGGCAGAACAACATAGGTCTACATCGCTTGCCTGGGAGGAGCTAGGGGGCGAGGAGGTGCTGCTGGCAGTGTGCTCCCACCCCCGATTATAAGGGGGGAAGCCAAGGCATGTGTTAGGGGGCTCTGATTGCCACCTGACACCCGCGATCACTCCCCGCAGAGAGAGAAGTACGGTCGGCTGTTGTAAACACAGCCGACCGTCCTTCTCCTTGAAATTATTACAGAGCTCATGTGATTCTTCTATAGAGGATCACATGTCTCTGTGGCCATCTCAGAAGCCACGCCCCCCCCCCACAGTTAGAATTACTCCATTAGGGTCACATTTAACCTCTTGATCACCTATACTGTTAACCCCTTCCCTGCCAGTGTCATTATTACAGTAACAGTGCATATGTTTAGCACTGATTACTGTAGTAATGTCACTGGTACCCCCAAAAGTGTCAAAAATGTCAGTTAGGGGTCCGATCTATCTCCCGCAATGTCGCAGTCCCGCAAAAAATCGCAGATCACCGCCATTACTAGAAAAAAAAAAAACACTAAAAATGACATAAATCTTTCCCGTAGATAGTAGACACAATAACTTTTGCGCAAACCAATCAAAATAGGCTTATTACATTTTTTTTAACCAAAATTATGTAGCAGAAAACAAATTGGCCTAAAATGTTAAAAAATTTAGATTTTTACATTTTTTGGGGAATGTTATATAGCAGAAAGTGAAAAATATTGTTTTTTTTTTTGTTCAAAATTTTCTCTTTCTTTGTTTATAACGCAAAAAATAAAAATTGCAGAGGTGATCAAATACCACCAAAAGAAAGCTCTATTCGTGGAAAAAAAAAGACCTAAATTTTTTGTTTGCATACAGTGTTGCACGACCGCGCAATTGTCCAGTAAATTAACGCAGTGCCGAATTGCAAAATAGGGCCTGGTCATTAAGGGGGCAAATCCTTCCGGTCCAGAAGTGGTTAAGGTAGAGATTAGGTCAAAAAAACATTTTTATGTTATTTTCGATATAGTAAGCTCTGGGGTGCAAGAAATTAGAATCAATGGCAAACACACATGAATTGACTCTCACAGTGACACTGAAAGCAGTGTGCAACAGCACAGATGATGATGACACCTCACCGACCTGACATGTCCCCTCCTGACATTCTCTCTCCACACCAGGTGGTCCCTTCAGTTAACTCCAGTCCAAACAGCACTGATGGCTACGCTCCAGGCTTTCCTTGATGATGTCCCACAGAACCACACATGAGGCTCCACCCACTCCACTGGGCTCTTTTGCACCATGACATCACACAACATGCTCAGGCACCACCTCCACCAGACCCCCCCCCCTCCTGCACTGTCTGAACACACCGTGCCGGCACTTGGATGGTCATGGCTGGCTCAGGAACGAAACTGCGCATGTGCAGTTCCTGAGCCGTGCATCACAGCCATATTTTTTACTGGCAACCTTTTCTTGTCACTGGCATTTACTGACAGGAGAAAAGTGCCCATTTTTTACTGGCTGCCAGTAAAAATACTGATGGTTGGCAACACTGGCGGCGATGTCTATGTAGAGCGAATGTGTCTACACATCTAAAGGAAGGTTTTCACTGCCAGTAGTCTTTCCTCAATGCCGGTTTGCCCGTACATGCTCTAATGAGCGTATTGCAAACAAACCGACAACAGAAGCCATAATGACAAGCTAAATAAAACACATCCTGAAAATCTGGAAAAATAGTCCTAATAAAATTTCCTCAACAAACTGTTCTCCACTAAACTTTTAAACAGAGTTTGGGGGGTGGCTATTCAAATGTATGCTTTTGCATCTCTAGCATATATAAAACAAAAATATCTATACAAAGAAGTCTTTTTTTTTTTAGTCATACTGTGAAGATTGGTCCATTTTACAGGAAAGCAGCAAAGACATGATTGTGGAGGCTAAATGGCTGTCATTTGCAGTCACTTTAATGTGTTTTTCCACATCTCGTATGTAGTACTGTCTGCTAACATACAATCCTTTTCCACCTGTAATGAGATTTGCAATCTGCAGCTTCCCATCCCTGATTACCGTGTGCCCTGCTGACTCCGCATTACATTCCCCAATATTATGTTCCCACCGTTAGCAGCGGGTCATCAACTTCCATTTTAAATGTTATCTAAACTACATTTTAGTGAGGTTAATAGATTCATTTTTGGAATCTCGTCTCTACACAGTAAAGGTGGCTGCAGTTCAGCAGTTTCAGTTTTACAGTTTCATTTTTATACCACTCAACTCCCGGAATAAGTGATCGCGTGTTTGCTTTTTTTCCCATAAAGTCCATCTAGCCAGCAAGAGATAATTGGAATGATAGTAGACAAACACTAAAGAAGTGCAAAAAGTAGTGATGTTCATCAACAAAAGTCACCAATCAAATTTCAGTATAATGCTGTCAAGGCAGATATGGTGTTGATTTACTAAAAGAGTAAAGGAGGTTGCATCTTCTTAAGCAGGGCTCAAAATGTTGTGTTAGGTGGAGGGAAAGCATTATTTTTATTTTTATTAATACAATTTAATTCTGTTTTTTGAAAAATGTTTATTACTATTTAATGTTAATAATAACGTATATGTTTTTCCCTAAAGACCTACTTTAAAAAACACAGAATTTTTGCTTGCAAGTGATTGGATAACCAATATTGGGAATCAATCTGAAATTTCCAGTTTGCTTCCAGTTTTGTACACATGCAAGTTTGACCTTTGTAGAGGGGGCAAACTATGAAGTGAAAGCACACCTTTGGAGTGATTTAGTGGAGGTTTTTTTTTATATTATTTCATCTACATTTTGAATGAGTGTGTATTCACCATTATCAAGCAAAATCATTTTTGCTTTACTATATTTGGACTTTTTTTTCTTTTACAGGACTTAACAATATTATTAACATCACTATCAGAGTCTTATGTAGTTATATGTCTCATCACTTTTAGAGTTTTGTATTTTTTCATATACACTGTTTTGTCAAAGTATTGGGACACCTGCATTTTCACCCACATGAACTTTAATGGCATTCCAGTCTTAGTCCATAGGGTTCAATATTGAATTGGCCCACCCTTAGCAGCTATAACAGCTTCAACTCTTCTGGAAAGGCTGTCCACAAGGTTTAGGAGTGTGTCTTTGGGAATGTTTGACCATTCTTCCAGAAGCACATATGTAAGGTTAGGCACTGATGTTGGACAAGAAGGCCTGGTCAAGTTCCTCCACCCCAAACTCGCTGATCCTTTTTTTTTTTTTTATGGACCTTGGTTCTTGCTTCAAGGGGGATTATAGTGTGGGGTTGTTTTTCAGGGGTTGGGCTTAGTCCCTTAGTTCCAGTGAAGAGAACTCTTAAGGCATCAGCATACCAAGACATTTTGGAGGATTTCATGCTCCCAACTTTATGGGCACAGTTTGGGGGATGGCCCCTTCCTGTTCCAACATGACTGTGCACCAGTGCACAAAGCAAGGTCCGTAAAGACATGGATGAGTGAGTTTGGAGTAGAGGAACATGACTTACCTGCACAGAGTCCTGAACTCAACCTGATAGAATACCTTTGGGAGGAATTAGAGTGGAGACTGCGAGCCAGGCTTTCCCGTCCAACATCTGTGCCTGACCGCAAATACGCTTCTAGAAGAATGGTCAAACATTCCCATAGACACAATTCTAAACCTTGTGGAAAGACTTTCCAGAAGAGTTGAAGCTGTTATAGCTGCAAAGGGTGGGCCAACTCAATATTGAACCCCACGGACTAAGGTTGGGATGCCATTAAAGTTCATGTGCGTGTAAAGGCAGGCGTCTCAATACTTTTGACAATATGTGTTAAATTAGGTGTATGTGTAAATTAGAGCAGTGCTTTGCAAATGAATGTTACAGCTACAAAGTGGAAATAGTGAATAAAGTTAAAAAAGGAAAGTAAAGCTAGGTTTACCTTTAATAACTCATCATGTGAAACAGCAGTTCGAGAGCATCTCTTCTGTAACCAAGAATCCCTGTTGTATTTTTGTGAGTGGAATTTTCCCCAAACTGAGGGGAAATCCAATGACAGCTGACAATGAAACCTTAGTCCCCATGCAAAATATTCCCCTGCCGATGACAGAAAAAAAAAAAAAAAGGTTGAATCTCCCCAGCATGCATACGAGCTGAGTAAGAATGTCACAACAAAGGATTCATAGTCTGAAAGTCTTTTTTCCTTAAAATGGATCCAAAATAACTAATCCACATGCTTTGAGGGCCAGGCTGTACCTTCTTCATCAGTTCTTAAAATGCTTTGTAGAGTGGAAGAAAAGAAGTTTTTATTGTAATTAATTTAAATTTGATTCTCTTCTCTAAAAAAACATACAATATTGATCAATGTTAATAATAACAGCTTAATTTTGGCTTAAGGCGAACTTAATAAAAAAAAAAAAAAAAAAAAAAAAGAATTTTGCTTGCTAGCGATTGGATAATTGGGGATGCATTTTTACATGCAATTTACTATATATACACATATACAAAGTGAGTGTTCACTTAAAGTGTTACTAAACCCTGGACCCTGCATTCAATATATCTGGTCTCCCACAGTACACAAAACATGAAAATGCAATCATTTTAGAAAATATGAACTGCTAAATACCTTTTCTCATCAGCAGTATATAGCAGTCTTGTGACTTCTATCAGTGTCTGGCCGAGCACTGGTAAAAGCTTGTGGGAGTTTTCATTCTACTCTGACTGTCCTGTAAGGCTATAAAATGTTCATATGCGGTGCTAAAGATGGTAGATGGAGCAAACAATCATCAGCTTCAATAATGTCCTATAAGGCTGCAGGACCCCTGACCCACTGTCTGAACAGAAACTGATCTGGAAAAAAACAGGTAATGCATGACAATCCCTCCACCTCCAAGATGCTTGCTCTTTCACCTTATTGATTGGACCCCTGAACTAACAGAAAGTCAACAACACGTGTCCCTTTAAGGGTTAAGTATGGCAGAAATGCAGATCCAGATCTCCAAACAATCCACCAGGTACATGGGAATAAATGAGAAGATCTAAGTGCTCTCTGTTAAAACAGCTCAAGCTTTATTCCAAAAAGATACTACACACATTTAAAACGATCAACTCAGGCACATAAATGCAGGTAGGTGTACGGTGTACTCTCCGTCTCACAGGATGGCAGCAGGTGACGTCATCTGAATGTAGCTCCTCCCCCGTACACGTTACGTCCCATAGGACGTTGTCAGCAGGGTGGAGCTACAGCGTCACCATCCTCTCTTATACTAGGTCAGCTGTCATGACAATGATCAACCCCGGAACTGCACGGCTAAGTGATACAATTGCCATGGCCCCAGGAAGAAGCCACAAGCCTATACCATCTCTAAAAACTTTTGGCTCTGCATGCGTCAGACAAAAAACTCGAAAATCGACTTAAACAGGATAATTGGAAAATTATAAAAAATATAAAATACATAGATGGGAGCTATAAACAGCCTTATCATATCCAACAATATATTAATCCACTAGGAATAAAAAAAAAATCACAATAAGTGAAATAAACTATATCCATATGGTTTAAAAGTTTGGGTCAAAATAGTACCTCTTCTACCTAAACTCCTCCAACACCTTATAACAAATAGACATACCTGCTGCCATCCTTTACAACAATTTAAAAAAAAAGGTATTTTAGTATTATTTGTTTTTTTGTATAGAATGGCAGCGGTTATGCCTGTTAGTTAAAAGGTGTAGGAGGAGTTTCACCCCATTGTCTATATAGACTTTTGTTTTTTTTGGACATTTTGCACGTCTTTATGTTTTGACTCAATCATTAGGTGTTGTAAATACTTTTTTAGTTGCAAGAGGTCTTTATTGTAGTTTGTCACAGAATTGAACACAGTACAGTACAAATGAGTTTAGTGAACGAAGTAGAGGGGGGGGTAAGAAGGGGGGTAGGATGGGGATGAGGGTAGGGGGGAATGAGTAAACTGGTACAGCAACGGTTAATATGCAATGTATTATTTGATTTAAACTAGAAATGTAATCTCAAAGATGAGGTGGAGCATATAAAGCCTATGTAGGATAGATCATGTAAAGTAAAATCAGAATGTTCGGTTAAGATAGTTCAGAGGTAATTTATGTCCTAAAGCTGTAGGGTACAGAGTGGATGATTTATTGATAGATGCCAGCTGCATGAGAATTTATCTTGAGACAGGTGAGCCTTGGCAAAACAATATTCAAATTGAGCATCTTAATTTAGGATATGGATTACGTGGTTGATGTCCGGTGGTTTCGGTGATTGGCAATTACATGCGATGGCAAGTCTTGTTGCTATGAAAAAACGGGTAAGCAGGGTATGAAATTTGTAGGGCCAGGAGACTATGCCTATGCCAAGTAAAGCCAGTTTGGAGTTTGTAGGGAGATTCATTTTGCTAGTTGTGGATATTGTATGAAATAGTTGGGTCCAGAATGGTTGGACGATGGGGCATTGCCACCATATATGTGGCAGTGATCCTAAAGTTCCACAATGTCTCCAGCTCATGGGGGATTGATTGGGATAGATCTTTGCTATTTTTTGCGGGATGAGATACCAGTGGTATGTTAGCTTTTGTAGGGATTCCCAGTGGGAGATACATCAGGAGTATTTAGTGGGAGAGTTTGAGCTTGTTGCCATTGTTTAAGCGTTAAAGGGGAAGGAGAGAGAAATTTCCCATGTTTTTAATAGTTTAGGCTAGTCCAATTGAGATGGGGTAGATAGCAGAAAGTATTACGGGGAGAGTCCCTTGTGTTGATTCAGAGGTGGTCCAAGTATGTCCAAGATGGTGCCTGTGCACTCTGAGCAGCCAATTCAAATGTTTCTTAGGGCATGACAGATTTGTAGTTATTGGAAGAATGAGCAGTGTGGAATAGGGAATGATAAACAAAGTTCTTGAAAAGAGCTTAAATGGTTTTGGGAGTAAAGTTGTCCAATTGTAAGAATTCCAGCTTGTTTCCAGGAGCGTGTAGAGAGGTTTGAAATGAGTAATTCCAGGAGGGTTATAGGAATTTTTTGCAGGGTTGTGGTAGAGAGGCAATGGGTTTAACCTTTCAAAGGAGTCCATATTCTGTGTATGGCTTGGATAATGTCCAGAAAATGTTTCTGAGGTAGAGGGTGAAGAATCATGACTCCTAGGTAGGTATGCGGATCATTTCTTAATGCAGCTTTTGCTATTTGGGTTTTAGATCATGTAAAGCCGGGTTTCCACCAGGAGCACATTTGGTTTAGGATTATGGCTTTATAGTATAATGTGATATTAGGAGCTCCCAAACCTGTGAGTTTGGTAGGTTGTAGTAGGATTGCATTTTTGAACCGAGGGAGGTTGCTTTGCCAGATTAGTGTATTCAGGATGGATTGTAATTTTTTCAGGTGAGCTGAAAGAAAGGGTAGTGGAAGGGCTCGAAATATATATAAAATATGAGGGAGTAGAAACATCTTAACTATAGCTATGTGCCCTGCCTATGATGGAGATACATTTTGGAGAGAGGAGCTAAGTTGAGTGATTTTGGAAATAAGTGCTGTGAGGTTATCATGTAGTAATTTAGAGCTGGGGGGGGGGGGAATTGTATTCCTAACTATTGTAGAGATGATAGGGGAGCCCACTAGAAAGGCACAGTTGTTGTGATGTAATGTTTAATGGAAGGCGTGAGGCCGTTGGCAATCATATGACATTTGCTATGATTTAGTTTGTATAAATAGATGGTAACGAAATGTTTTAGTAATTGACAAAGATAAGGTAGTGAGTGTGAGGGATCTGTTAGAAAGAGAATTACGTTGTCTGCGTAAAGGCCAATTTTATGTTGGGTATCATCAACCTTTATTCTGGAGATTAAGGGATTGGTGTGGATATGTTCAGCTAGGCGTTCCATAATGAGGGAGAGGTGCAGTTGTTTTGATGTAATGTTTAATGGAAGCCGTGAGGCCAATAGGAAGCATATGACATTTGCTATGATATAGTTTGTATAAATAGATGGTAACGAAATGTTTTAGTAATTGACAAAGATGAGGTAGTGAGTGTGAGGGATCTGTTAGAAAGAGAATTATGTCATCTGCGTAAAGGCCAATTTTAAGTTGGGTATCATCAACCTTTATTCCGGAGATTCAAGGATTGGTGTGGATATGTTCAGCTAGGCGTTTCATAATGAGGGAGAAGATAATGGGAGAAAGGGGGCAACCTTCCCTCCTTCCATTTTTAATAGAGAACGAAGCTGAGAGGAAGTCTAAGGTCCAGACCTTGGCAGTTGGGCATGTGTACAAAGTGGTGATGGCTGATAAGATTAGTTCCTGGAATCCAAATCTCCGTAGCACTTCAGTCATGTATGTCCAGTGTACTCTATCGAAAGATTTCTCAGCGTCGATTGAGATTAATAGAGAATGTATATTATGATGTTCGGTCAATTGGATAAGGTTGACGAAGCGACGAGTGCCATCAGCGGTCTGGCTGCCAGGGACAAACCCTACTTGATCTGGGTGAATAAGATTAGGGATTTTCGCATATAGTTTGGTGTCTGAGAAGAAGTGAGATAGGGTGATAGTGTGCTGGGTCATCTGAGGATTTACCTGGTTTGGGTATGGTCACAACGATGTATTCTAAGAATTCTTGAGGGCAGGTTCCCCGGTCTATAATACTATAGAAGGCGTCTGTCAGGTAGGGTGATAAGTGGTCTTAAAATAAGTTGTAATATTAATTTACAAAGCCGTCCAGGCTGGGGGATTTGTGTAGGAGAAGAGATTTATTAGCTTTAGATACTTCTGTTGAGATGATTAAAGATGAGAGTTTTGCAAGTTGGTTTTCAGAGATGGAAGGGAGTTTAATCGAATCTAAGAATTGACATAATGCATTTGGGTTTAAAGGCGAAGAAGTAGGGTTGTCACGCAGGTTATACTGTATAATGAGGAATAACATTTTCGAAATTGGTTTGTGATTTCAGAGGGGTTAAAGATTTTTTGGTTGTTAGTGGATGTTTATTAGGGTATTTTAGAGACTGTTATTTAGCGTTTTTGTTGCTTGGCTAAAAAAGCCTGGTCTGTTGTTCAGCGCATAAAAGGAAAGACATAATCGTTGTTTATGATAGTCAAAGGGCCGTTGAAAGAATTCGTAAAGTTGGAAACATAGATCTTTCAATTTGGCAGAAGTGTCAGGGTCAGGTTTTTGTTTATTTTGGGATTCTAGGAGGCGTATTTGGGAAGTGAGCTAGGTGATAGAAAGTAGGCGTTGGCATTTCTTGTGGGCTGAAATCTTGATTAGTATTCCCATAATGAAGGCCTTATGGCTATTCCATAGGGTTGTGGGATCAGATACTGAGCCTGAATTAGTTGCAAAGAAATTCTCAAGGGCAGAGTCGATCTGTTTTTGGTATTCAGGTTTGGCGAAGTTGGGGTAGTTAAGTCTCCACAATGAGGGAGTGTTGTTGTTTGTTGATATGGACAGTTTTAGAGTTATAGGGGCATGATTGGACCTGGTGATCAGCCCAATAGAAGCTGAGGTCACTCGTAGGGTAAACTTGTCTACCAGAAAGAGATTGAGTCTAGAATACACTTTATGAGCAGAGGAATAGAAAGTGAAGGCACTATATATTACTATGGGGTTTGGTTTGAGAGGTTGTAGTTTGGAGAAAATAGATTTAAAAAATAACTTTTGGTGAGTATTGGGAGCATACTGTATATGTTTACCAAGGTTGTACAAAAGTTGTTAATTGTTGCTGTAATAATGATATATCAACCATTAGGGTCAGCATCTAGGGAATGGAGGAGAAAGGAGACTAAGTTACGAATGGCTACCATTACTCCTTTCCATTTGGAATCTGCATTTGTCAAAGAAAATGTGGGGGAATTTCAGATGAGAGCTTTGATGTGGTTTAGAAGCTGTTAAGTGTGTTTCTTGGATGCAGAATATGTCACACTTGGTTGATAGAGCTTATTTCCACAGGAGTGATCTCTTAAAGGCACTATTAGGCCCTTTAGCATTCAAAGATAGTAATTTTAATGACATGACTATGTATGAGGGGTTGTAAACATGTCAGATGTTAAAAATGGCAAAGGGGAAGAATTGACCCCCTTTGTTACTACTAGGTATATAGAGATCATTGTACCAGGCATTGAATTCCATAGAACAAATAAAAACATGAATATTGTACCAGCTCACTAATACTCCGGGTGGAGGATATCAAATGCAAATTAGGAAATAAAACAAAGATCAATAATAACTAGATTGAACATTAAGAGCCCAGCATGGGGAAACAACAATGAAGCTATGGAGGCCGTGAGGCTTATAATGGTAGGTTATTGTGGCAAGGTTAGGTATTATCAACTCGTTGCAAGGTATCCAAGATGTGTTGCGGGAGTGTGGCATTAGATGGGATATCCATTAGTGGTGGAGATAGGCCCCAATTTTGGAGTTCTTTTACTCCTTGTATGAGGTGGTAGATGGTCACAGCTCTGCCTTGAAATGTGACGATGAGTTTAGTTGGGAATCCCCATTTGTATACAATATATTGCTCCCTTAGGATGGATGTGATAGGCGCTAAGTTCCCAAAGCCATCAATCTGAGACTGAATGTGGGATACGGCTTGATTTATGTATTTTGTAAGATCTTTGCTTAAATCTTTTTGTAAGGATAAAAGCATGTGTTTGAGCATATTTTCAGAGACAGGATTGACAGCAGTTGGTAGGGTAGCTACCGGTAGGGTAGCCAGGGTGGCTAATTGTTTCAGCTCAGAATCAGGTATATCATCATCATCTATGGCCTGGTGGAATGTGAGGTGTTTTTTGCATACCTTGATGGGATGGTGAGGAGTGTGGAGATGAGGCTGCTCTTTTATAGCTGTCCCTGGGTTTGCTCCCCATTGGAGTAGAGCAATCCATGCTTTCTGATGCTGCCACAGGAGAGCTGTGAGATTGGAGGTGCCGCTCTGTGGGGCGCATCAGCGTCATCTTGCCTGTCCCTGGGCCTGGGAGCCACTGAAGAAATCAGTGAGTTTCCGTGGCTCCGTAGGTGGATATGTTTTCCTTGTAATGGTCTGTGGGGTCTCCGGGAGTTGTCCTGTCATTTTGTGAGCGATGGTCGTGGCTGTTATGGGTGGAGTGTTTCGTTTTCTTCCCCGTGCTGGCAGAGAGGGAGAACTAAATGGCCATTATAGCATGCGGCCAAGCTCTTCCCCATGAATACCTTTTTGGGTGTTCAGCTGGCATATGATTATATATATATATATATATATATATTTTTTTTTTTTTTTTTATTTGCGCTGAATGCACTTCACACATGTATTTGTGCTAGTGACCATTGCCAATGCGACAAAAAGTGAGAGAAAATCAAAAAAGTTAGTTGTCATCAGAAAAAGAAGAGAGGGAATTTCATCCAATGGGGACACTGGTCCCCATTTAAACTCTCTAGTTTTGTTAATTTTGTTTTGTTAATTCTGTTAAATTTGAAGGAGAGATTTCCTCTAATTTACTATAGCATCTTCAAGCAGGACAAAGACAGGAAAAAAAAAAAAAAAAAATTAAAAATGACAGGGGTTTCAGCCCTTTACGACTGTATCTAAAACAAAAATTGGTGCAGTTTTACACACACCTTAAGGCATCCCAGAAACATGCTAGGTAAAGAATATTTGTATTTTCATTGTTACATTCAAAATCGCATGAAAAGATCCTTTCTTTTTTGTGCGGTATTTTTAATGGCACTGTTCAGCTGCCCAAACCATTTTACAGTACAGCACAGTAGCTCTACAAATGGGCCAAATTTACCACTGGGATTCCCTCCCACCCCCGCAACCCTCCAACAAGATTTGCCAAAGCCTTGGAAAATATAACCTGAGTAAATTCATACATACACATTGATAACATCTTTTTGTACTGTCATGCTGAAAATGTATTTTAAAGTGAGCTGCCTTAAAGCTTTCATTCATCTAAAGTTGCATTTTTATGCATACTGTTTTTCTACCATCTAACAAATGGTGGTAGTTTGCACTTGGCAAGTTGCTTAATAAAGATGCCAAATAAAATGTCCAGTTTCCAATACATCTTGAGTGATTAATCACCTTATAAAACTCAGAGCTTTAGTTTTAGCTAGTAATTACTGAATGTATAAACAGCTAGGGGAAGGTGTGAGGCTCTTAAGTCATCAAGTGCTTAAGGTGTGTATAGGAATGACAGGATGACTTTTTCACAATGAGAGGGATATTTGCAACAAGGGACAATAGGAGAGTTAGGGGTACGAATAGAAGAGTAAGGATGGGCGAATGGTTCAGCCCAAGCTGCCGCATAGTGCATTGGAAGCCTTGATTGGCTGAAGCAATGAAAGCTTTGTCCAATCAGGAGACAAAGCACGGTCAAACCCATGATTGGAGAAAGTAATGATGACTCTATCCAATCATGGCTTATTCCTCTTAGTCCCAACCCACTGCATGGAGAGAGATAAAATAGGGCTCTTTTCAGTTCTACTAGAGAGTTAGTGTGCTATAGTGTGCTATTCTGATTCTATTGTCAGTGTAGAATATCAGTTTAGTGTGAATCTAATTTTAGTTCAGTCAGTATGAGTGTAGTGACCTGACCATTCATTTTTACTTTAGTGTCAGTTTGTTTTTGTGCAAGTTAATGCAACTGTTTTATTCATGTTTTCATCAAGGGATGAAAGAAATATTTTTCAAATTTTAATCTTCCTACTCATCATCTCCTCCTCCAGCCCCTCTCTGTCCTTTCTTAGCATTCTTTCTCTTCACATGTCCAGGACATCCACCACCGTAACGTGAACATAGGGAGAAGTCAATATGTTTCTGAGAATCCAGACACACAATGAATGATGGGATGTTCACTACTTGCTTTGGAACCCGGATATGCCTCTGTCTGGTGAGAACCCGGGCATGGTGAATGGACTTTGCCAAACCCAACTTAAAGACCTGTGTTTGGAGCTGCCTTTTCAAGAAATCTTCAATTTTTAAGCCCAGAATGTAATCAAGCTTCATTTTCCTCTCATCCAACACACCGATACGCACCAGTCGTCTAAACAGGACATTTCCTTCAAACAAACTTTTAGGATCTTTCTCGTCTAGAGTAAGCTGTTCTCTGGCAGCCTTACGGATCTTTGCAAGGGTGAACTTCACCCGCCAAACCTCACGCTTGTTACGCAGACCATATTCACCAATTTGTTTTAACTCCTGGTCCAACCGCGACTTTGGACATCGCTGAGTGACACACCCAGCTCCTGGAAACATGCATTTTAGGCTATCCACCGAGCCACTGCGAGGAAAAGTGTGTCAGTTTGTTTTGTCAGGGCAGGTCTACTGCATTATAGTTCAGTGCGTTACTGCACGTTTAACCCAGTATATTTCAGTGCGGTAAATGCCATTTAACGCATTATATTTCTGTGCATTAGTGCATGTTTAACAAAGTATATTTTAGTGTGTTATTGCACGTTTAACTAAGTATATTTCTGTGCATTATTGCATATTTAATGCAATATATTTCTGTGCATTACTGCATGTTTAACGTTGTTTATTTCTGTGCATTACTGCACGTTTAATGCAGTATATTTCTGTGCGTTAGTGAACATTTAACGCAGTATATTCCAGTGCGTTACGTGCTGTTTAACGCAGTACATTTCTGTGTGTTACTGCACGTTTAACACAGTATATTTCTGTGCATTAGTGCAGTTTTACTGCAGTATATTGTAGTGTGTAGGTGGTGTGTGTCTGTGTAGTGAGTACTCAGGTTAAAGTGTACCAAACACTCCTTTCCATTGATTAAAATGCATCTGCCTATGTATTTCCACATTTTTATTGCAGTTTGTTAATAAGCACCTTCTTATCATGTCTTGAAGGCCAACAAGGTGAGGCAGACTATACTATGGCCCTGTGAGGGAGCCAGCAGCATATGTGTCAACAGGCAAAGGTGGACATGATCAGTCCACAAGGCAGGGCATCATTTCCTCTGTTTACTGATGTTGCCCGTGGTATCCAGCCACAGCATGCAGAGGAGGTAGTGGGCTGGCTTACAAAACCATACTCATCCTCATCCTCCTCATCCTCTGTCACCCAAGCAAAGGCTAGTGCCCAGTCTACTGCAGCTGCCTGAGTGGCTCCTCCTTGTCCACAGCTATGAACATGAGCCTACAGAGAGGGGGAGAACACTGGTACAAAAATTGGTAGTCATGTTCCCCCAGTTGCAGCGTATTGCCAAGTTGTCTCCAGTGGTAATGAGGATGGAGGAGATGATGATGAGGTCACTGTTGCGACCTGAGTGCTGGATAGAGCAGAGGAGGAAAATGAGGGTGAGGCACAACCCCAACAAGGCAGCCATCATTGAAGAGTAGAGAGCACCCATCCTATTCCATCACATTGTGGAGCTGTTATCTCCTGGCACCCTTTCCACAGCTCAGCTGTTTGGGCCTTTTTTAGCATGTGTGCAGCTGATCGCTCTGTTGCAATTTGCAAACTTTGTCTCAAGCACATCAAGCATGGAAAAAAAACAGCCATTTGGGTACCACATGCTTGACAAGGCATTTAACCTCCCACCCCTCAGCTCGTTTGCAAGAGCACCTGAAAGCCACACAAAAGGAACACAATTCTGTTCCTCCGCCTTACTCACCTCAGTCTATACCTCATGACCTCTCAGCAGCCTCCACTGACAGAAATGATGGTATGGCGCAGGGTGTCCCAGGTCCTTGCAGCACATCTGCCAGTAGCACCCCACCAGCAGTAGACTATTGCCAGCAAAATGTCTCTGCCCCATCTGCTGCAGTGAAAAAAAAAATACATTCACTGCCACCCACATGCTCAGCGTCTAAATGCAAGCTCGTCAAAGCTGCTGTCTTTACAACTTCTGCCTTTCTGCCTGGTGGATTCTTCCCCCTTGCGTGAATTTGCAGAATGTGCTGTACCACAATAGCAGGTTCCCAATCAGTATTTCTTTTCACGTAACTTGAAAGAAGTGCACACTAAGTGTAGCTTTATGAACTTTATGACCTTTAATACAAATAATAAAACCAATGAATGTTATTTACAAAGGTGTGAACAAAATGGGAACATCAGGAATATGGAGAAGAGGTCATCTTCAGGGTGGGACAGAAGAGATGAACACTCATGGGAAGAAATCCAAGCGGACGGGGTCTGAGGCTCCGTGGCCTGGTTTGCTGGTGGTTTCCGGCACTTCCAGGTCTCATGGAACGCACAGCACTGCAGGTATGATGTAATTTCCCAGATGCAGCGTTCTGTATTTGTGCTGTATTTGTGCTCCTTTATCAGGCTGTAATAATGCTATATTGGAAATGGGCTTAAATGGATAAAATGAGGGTTGCAAAATTCTCCAGGGGGGGACCGCCACAGCAAAATACCCAGCTCTACTCGAGGATATTCGAGGATAGATTTTAGTAAGGCTTTTGACACTGTCCCACATAGAAGACTTATCAATAAACTGCAGTCATTGACCATGGACTCCCATATTGTTGAGTGGATTAGGCAGTGGCTGAGTGACAGACAACAGAGGGTTGTAGTCAATGGAGAACATTCAGAACAAGGTCATGTTACCAGTGGGGTACCTCAGGGATCTGTACTGGGACCAATTTTGTTTAATATCTTCATAAGTGATATTGCAAAAGGCCTCGATGGTAAGGTTTGTCTTTTTGCTGATGACACAAAGATATGTAACAGGGTTGATGTTCCTGGAGGGAAACGCCAAATGGAAAAGGATTTAGGAAAACTAGAAGAATGGTCAGAACTCTGGCAACTGAAATTTAATGTGGATAAGTGCAAGATAATGCACCTGGGACGTAAAAACCCAAGGGCAGAATATAGAATATTTGACACAGTCCTGACCTCAGTATCTGAGGAAAGGGATTTAGGAGTAATTATTTCAGAAGACTTAAAGGTGGGAAGACAATGTAATAGAGCAGCACGAAATGCCAGCAGAATGCTTGGATGTATAGGGAGAGGTATAAGCAGTAGAAAGAGAGAAGTGCTTATGCCGCTGTACAGAACACTGGTGAGACCTCACTTGGAGTATTGTGCGCAGTACTGGAGGCCATATCTCCAGAAGGATATAGATACTCTAGAGAGAGTTCAGAGAAGAGCTACTAAACTAGTACATGGATTGCAGGAAAAAACTTACCAGGAAAGGTTAAAGGACCTTAACATGTATAGCTTGGAAGAAAGAAGAGACAGAGGGGATATGATAGAAACTTTTAAATACATAAAGGGAATCAACTCGGTAAAGGAGGAGAGCATATTTAAAAGAAGAAAAACTACCACAAGAGGACACAGTTTTAAATTAGAGGGGCAAAGGTTTAAAAGTAATATGAGGAAGTATTACTTTACTGAGAGAGTAGTGGATGCATGGAATAACCTTCCTGCAGAAGTGGTAGCTGCAAATACAGTGAAGGAGTTTAAGCATGCATGGGATAGGCATAAGGCTATCCTTCATATAAGATAGGGCCAGGGACTATTCATAGGATTCAGATATACTGGGCAGACTAGATGGGCCAAATGGTTCTTATCTGCCGACACATTCTATGTTTCTATGTTTCTATATTCGCATGATTGGTCAACTAAAACCCTTAGCTTTACATTTAAAATATACAATTAAAACATACAATTAAAAAAAATAAAATAAAAAAACAAGGGAGTTTAACAAAGAATATATCTGTACGTCTATGCATAAGGATGTATGGAAAAATTAAACCAAAAATACTCAAATTGACAAATGAATTACGAAAAAATATATACAAAAAAATATATATAAAACTATATATATATATATATATATATATATATATATATATATATATATATAAAAAAGGGAATATTTTTTTTTTTTTATAAAATAATATGTACAGAACACTTGTATGCATATATAGTTTCTTGCAAATGATAATTATCATGAAATAAGTTAAATTTAAATAAAATCCCTCTATATAGACCAATTCCTTCAACCCCTGGCACAAAATCTTCCATCATATATACACGATGGAGTGTATCTTTTAGAACAGTTAGCTAGTTATTCTTGTGAACCCTCTTATTTGTGGGCGTCCCTAGATGTGCTCTTAGACCCCAACTCATTTCCTATCTTTGCACCGATTTTATGTTCTTTTGCTGTTTTTTGCTTTTAAGATGTTATTGTGTAGCAATATAGTGTCTATGTTAACTTGGGGTCTGAGTCATATCCATCAGTGGATTCATGTATTTCATATCTGTATGATGTATGTTTGATAATGTAGTAATAATAATTCTTTTTTTTTCCATCATTGAGCTAATCCGTGAAATTGAACATGCCAAGTATGACGTTTTGGAGGAAGTGTACTCATTTTTTCCTGTGAATTTCTTTACTACCGATGTCTCACTGTCCTAGTTCAAACATAGAGAGTGTAGTAGCTTATTTAGGAAGATAGAACATCTTAGTATATCAGTGAACCACCAATGGTGGGATAAGTTTTTCTTAGCACAATGTATAGTACACAAAATGTATCCACTTGGTTTGAGGGTGCTCAGATCTTTTTTGAGACCAGAATTATCCTCAGAAGGGACTTCGATGACTATAATCTTCATAGGGTTTTCAATTGGAAGAAAAAAAACACACATTGAACCTAGGCCCAATGCAGCATGTCCTCAACCAATTGGGCCCATACGTATCTCTCATGACATGCAGGTCCAATCTTAGCTTCCATCTCTATCATCCTAAGGACACCAGTAATACTAAAACTGAAATTTAATGTGGATAAGTGCAAGATACATAAGCCACTCACAGACCAACATCATGGTGGTAGTGCAAAGAAAAGAGCAACACCGCTTAAGCTCAATCAGCTGTGCTCTGCAATCCAGTTGGGTGCTCACCTCGGCTCACCACCGTGAAAGTATTTGTAGAAAAAGAAATAGGTCGCACTCTGTCATGGAATAAAGTTGTTGGAATTTATTGAAGTATTGTCATGCTTAACATCCAAACATACAGAAACGTTTCACATGGGTCTCACGGGTCTCCGTGTGAAACATTAACAGTTCCTGTCTGTTTGGATGTTTGGCATGACGATACTTCAATAAATTCAAGCAACTTCATTCCATGACAGAGTGTGAACTATTTATTTTTCTACAAATCATGGTGTTAGTGGCATGTTCCATTCCCCTAGGCCCCCCACCGCTAAGCCTAAAAGAACCAAACTGCGAAAAAAACTAATAAGAGCCATCCAGAACCCGTTTTTAGGACAGATATCGAGAACCAACAACAACCAACAACAACAGGTGGATAATATTCCTCACATTACTAGCTCCTCTTATACTGAGTCCAGTACCTCAGGTTCCCAACTTTTAGGTCCTACCATGATGCCCAGTGCTGACTCTTGCTCAGGTTGTGCCACTACTAAAGAACAGTTCAACATTATTCCCTCAGAGAATCTGAGCCTTACACAAGATCCGCTCTCTATTATTCAGGCTCCTACGCCTGTAGAGCTGACATTACGCTAGATCATGAGAGTTGCTGAGCCACAGCAACAAACCCAAAGTCAATACCAAAAGAAAATTAGACATAGAGGCAAGCGAGGGGGTAAACACAGATGCAAACTAAAAGTAACACCGTAAAGATATTTAATCTATCTTCCTATCTCCTGTCTGAAACGTCATTATTAAATTGGGGTTTGAACTTTGCCCCTTCCACATTACCCAATCCAGTTATAAGGATCTAAATTACTTCATACGGAACCTGACCCTGAAGCTGTAATATAGCATCCAATCTAGTAGAAAATACTAATATTGCTGATCCTGTCACCAACTCCCCCTCACTGCCCATTTAGACTATAGAGATTTCTACAGAGATCAATCAAATAGGGCTTCTATTGTTAGAAGAACTCTATATCAGCGATGAAGATGAGGATTTGGCTTTAGTCACTCACATCTACCTCTCCCCTTGCCCCACTCAATTCAAACCTAAGCCAGTTTTCAACCCAGTCCATGCACAGTGGCCATATTTACAAACTTTTTATCAGGTAGCCTATTCAGAAATGGTTAAATGTGTAATCAAACTCACTATGCCCCTGCCAGACAATTTAATCTGAATCCTAGTGAATGAAGGGCACTCTGGAACTCACCAATAACCCTTACTTTATCATCAAAAAGGCTGATAAGGGAGGTAGTATGGTAGTACAGGATAGGGACGTGTAGCTCCAGGGGGCTTATAGATGACTATTGGACACCGCTACCTACCGAAAACTTACTATAGATCCCCTCCCAACATTCACCAAGGAAGCTTAGTCCCTTACCAAATTAGCCAAGAAATCAGATGTGATCAATAAACAAGAATTGTCCATTTTCAATAAAGATTTCTTTTCCACACCATATTTTTATCATATTCCAAAAATACACAGAAATTCTGAGAATCTGCCGGGTAGACTCATCGTAGCGGCGATGGATAGCATCACAGGCCCCTTTTTCCCTCTATATAGACCAATTCCTTCAACCCCTGGAACAAAATCTTCCATCTTACATATGCTATTGAGTGTATCTTTTAAAACAGTTAGCTAGGTATTCTTGGGAATTCTCTTATTTGTGGTTGTCCCTAGATGTTAATTCTTTGTACACCTGCATTCCACATAAAATTGGTCTCCAAGCTGTTTCCCATTTTTTGACAAAGGATGCGTTACTCAATCCTACCATGCCCAATTCATTCTGGATGCCACTGAATTTTGTTTAACGCATAACTATTTTGAATTTAACAACAAATTCTTTCTTCAGGTCACGGGTACAGCTATGGGGGCTAGATTCCCTCCTCGTTATGCGAACCTTACGATGGGCCTGTGAGAGGAAAATTTCATCTGGTCCAACAATCCATGTGCCTCCCATATCATTTTTTATGGGAGGTATATAAATGACATTATAGTCATCTAGGATGTCCCCAAATCCATCTTCCAGGATTTTTTCTCACATTGCAACAATAACACATTCAACCTATTTTTCACCTCAGTTAGCGATCCTACCCAGTTAGCATTCCTTGATCTGATGTTATGTTACGAAGAGGATAATATTTTGGCCAAGAACTACACCAAACCATCTGCTGGTAATTCCTTTTTGCATTTTAAAAGCTGTCACCACCCCAGAATGATTTTTAATATACTTAAGAGCCAGTTCTGTCGTTTACACCGGAATTGCACCAGGGAAAGTGATTACATCAAAAAAAGTAAATTATTGACACAAAAATGTATTGATAAAGAGTACCCGTTGCCTCTAATAGAACAAGCTTGCTTAGAATACTTGTCAGAATCATCCATTCATCGGGTAGACTGACAGAATTCCAATACCCAACAGATTCCTTTCAAGACCCAATATCACATAAGATCCAAACAAATGGAGCAAATATTGACCAAACATTGGCCAATTCTACTAGAGGATCCACATTTAAAGTCATCTATCCCTCTCAAACTTAAAGTTTCCTATAGAAAGGCCAGAAGCATCAATGTCACGGCTCAAGTACCAACCAGGGGATAATGATGGTATTATGGAAGAGTGGCAAGAAGAAAGCCATTTCTTAAAGATATCCATAAAAAGTGTCATTAAAAGTTTGCCACAAGCCACCTGGGAGACACACCAAACATGTGGAAGAAGGTGCTCTGGTCAGATGAAACCAAAATCAAACTTTTTGCCAACAATGCAAAACGTTATGTTTGGCATAAAAGCAACAAGGCTTATCACTCTGAACACACCATCCCCACTGTCAAACATGGTGGTGGCCGCATCATGGTTTGGGCCTGCTTTTCTTCAGCAGGGACAGGGAAGATGGTTAAAATTGATGGGAAGATGGATGAAGCCAAATACAGGACCATTCTGGAAGAAAACCTGATGGAGTCTGCAAAAGACCTGAGACTGGGACAGAGATTTGTCTTCCAACAAGACAATGATCCAAAACGTAAAGCAAAATCTACAATGGAATGGTTCACAAATAAACATATCCAGGTGTTAGAATGGCCAAGTCAAAGTCCAGACCTGAATCCAATCAAGAATCTGTGGAAAGAACTGAAAACTGCTGTTCACAAACGCTCTCCATCCAACCTCACTGAGCTTGAGCTGTTTTGCAAGGAGGAATGGGCAAAAATTTAAGTCTCTCGATTTGCAAAACTGATAGAGACATACCCCAAGTGACTTACAGCTGTAATCGCAGCAAAAGGTGGCGCTACAAAGTATTAACTTAAGGGGGCTGAATAATTTTGCACGCCCAATTTGGCAGTTTTTTATTTGTTAAAAAAGTTTGAAATATCCAATAAATTTCGTTCCACTTTATGATTGTGTCCCACTTGTTGTTGATTCTTCACAAAAAATTACATTTTTATATCTTTATGTTTGAAGCCTGAAATGTGGCAAAAGGTTGAAAAGTTCAAGGGGGCCGAATACTTTTGCAAGGCACAGTATACATATATATATATATATATATATATATATATATAAAAAAAAAAAATATATATATATATATATATATATATATATATATATATATATATATATCTTTTAGGAACATCAACGTTTAAGTTTTTGATCTCCATTTTGTAGTAAGTAACTACAGTACTTAAGCTATATATGAGATCACATAGAATTAAATGCATTCCTGATCACAATATAACATATTTCGTTTTTTTAAATGTTATTTCATTTTAATTTATTTCATGATAATTAGTATTTGTAAAAAACAATATATACAACAAGTGTTCTGTACATATTCTTATCTAAAAATAAATTATATTCCTTTTTTATAAATATTTTTTTGTAATTAATTTGTTAATTTTAGTATTTTTATTTATTATTTTCTTTGTTAAACTCCCTTTTTTTTGTTTTTTAATGTCATTTTAGTTGTATGGTTTAATTGTATATTTTAAATGTAAACCTTAAGATTTAGTTGACCAAAAATTTGTATATCCTCGAAAAGAGCTAGTTTTTTGCTGTGGCGGCTCCGCCCCTTGGAGAAAATTGCCACCCTCTTTTTATCCATTTAAGCCCATCTTTAATATGGCGTATTACAGCCTGATGAAGGAGTGCATGCTCTGGAAATGCATCGCTGAATACAGAATGCCACATTCGGGAAGTGACGTCATCCCTGCAGCGTTGTGCGTTCCACGAGACCAGAAACCACCGGCAAACCAGGCCATGGAGCCCAAGACCCCATCTGGTCAGATTTCTTCCCTCTTCTGTCCCACCCTGAAAATGACCTCTTCTCCATATTCCTGATGTGCCCATTTTGTTCACACCTTTGTGAGTAACATTCAATGGTTTTATTTGTATTAAAGTTCATAAAGCTACACTTGTGCTTCTTTCCAGTGCCTTGCCAAGAGTTCCCTTCTTGCTCTATACACTTCTGCCAGCCTAGTTAGCTATTTATGGACTTTTTATGGACACTTATGGACACTTATGGACCTCTTTTATATGTCCCAATTGATGTTATTGTTCCCACATTCAGCCCTGTGTCTTGTGCTCTTAGACCCCAACTCATTGCCCATATTTGTGCCGATTTTATGCTCCTTTGTTTTATTTCTTTTCACGTAAGGCCATTCCAGCTCTGTACCATCACATGGATGGCAATGATGTGGCATCGTTGGGCAAGGCAGCCAGCCAGCCACAAAGTCCACATTACTGCTGACACGTGGTCCAGCAAGCATTGTCAGGGATGCTATATTTAATTTACAGCACACTGGGCAACTCTACTTGCAATTAGGAAGGATGCAGGACAGAGCTCAGTGCTGCAGCTTGTTGTTCCGCAACATCTTCATACAGCTGGTGACAATGCAAGATTTGTCAGTTATACCCCCTCCTCCTCCCCCTCCTCCATGACCTCCTCTGCTGACTTGTCCTACGAACCACAAGTACCCCCTAAGTGTTCAAGGGACTATTCAATAAGTAATAAGCCAAGCTAAAAGGTGCCATGCAGTGCTTCAGTTGGTGAGTCTAAGGGACAGGAACCACACCAGAGCATAGATTCTTGCAGCTCTGCAGGGGAAGTCCCAGAGGGGCTTTACGTCACGCCAGCTGGAGCCAGGAATACTGGTGTGCGATAATGGCACAAACCTCCTGTCTGCCCTTAGACAGGGAAAGTTGACAAATGTGCCATGCCTGGTGGTGCAGTGTTTCCTAAATAGGTATCCAGGGTTGGAAGATCTGCTAAAGCAGGCCAAATGAGTCTGTAGTCATTTCAGTTGGTAATACACAGCCAGTGCTCGGTTGACTAAAATTCAGCGGGAATTGCACCTGCCCGTAAAACTGCCTGATTTGTGACATGCCCACCAGGTGGAACTCGACTTTGGCAATGCTGCAGTAGCTGCACATGTAGCAGAGGGCCGTCAATGAGTACCTGTGTGAGTATGGCACAACGACAAAAGTAAAATGTGTACAGGATTCTGGGCTGTATGTTAAAAGAGATCACAGTGGCTAACACATAAGCTGTATACCCAACTTAAATAAGATAAGAAAAAGAAGATGTAGCACACTAAACATAATCAAACATATTTTAAATAGAAATAAAAGATTTGCAAATAAATTGATAAAAAAATGTAAAACTGAAAATCCATGCATCATGTTGTTATAAACGGCAGTCATTAGTGATAAGACAACCACTTCAAAGTGCAGATAGAGGGTATTCAAATGGGTGTTACCGCCACCACCAAAAGGATTGCAAACTCAGGTGTCATGGTTACCATTACAGCAGCAAGAAAGCCTCTAAAACACTTATATGGGTCACTGGGTATCAAAACAGTGGATATCTTCTGCCAGATTACCATAGCAGGTTCCAACTGGGGATAAATCAGCTCAGCCAGAGCCCAGAAGTATTATCATAGTGTAGTAGGTTTAATAAATCATCTTTCAATACAAAGAATTTCCAAAATAAAAAAATGCATAAAACTCACATAAAATGCTACTGGCGACCCGGACTTGCTCAGCAGTGGAACGTCAATGCCAAACAAAGAGCCCAGACGCGTTTTGTCCTAAAGGATGTTGTCAAAGGGTCGTTTAGCACTGACATTAAGACAAATATATAGAGAATGGTGTCCCCAATTTGCAGGTGCATTTGTTTCCAAAAACCGCTGCAACCAGAAGTTGCATAGCGGCCATTTTGCCGTAAAACCGGAAGTCATCCGTTGCCGCAACCAAAAGTTGAGAAGCGGCCATTTTACTGAAGAACTGGAAGTCCTCTGTTGGCCATATTTAGATGGACCCGGAAGTCAGCTCACAGCCATTTTGGAAGAGCAACAGGGAATCCAAAAATGGCCATAAACAAAAAGGAAAAAAAAGTAACATTTATTTAACAAAAGCAAGGTTTTTTAATTTCTACAAAAGATTTATCAAGCTGGAAATTGTATTATGCTAAAAAACAAGGGATACAATCAGATATTCCCTTGTAATAAAATAATTTAGATATTTTGATATTGCAAAGTTCTGTAAAAAAATAATAATTATAAGAAACGATTTTTGGACTTGCAAACGGGATTATAAAAATAACATAAACTGCAAAATAGATTTTAAAACTAAAGTATTTTTTTTATATAAAGGAATAGATGAACAGTTGAATACCTCTATTAGTATAAAATATAGTACATCAACATATATATATACACATAAAAATATCCAAGCGTGTGTATATTTAGTCTATAGATATTGACATGTACACAAATAGAGGCATCAAAAAGAACATGTAAAAGATATCAATCAAAGAACAATTATTTAGTGTCATTAAAGCAATTGATGTCCCAATCGAAATTCAAACCATAAGGGGCTTAAGTACATGATTCATAAACCCACTTCATCTCCACTTTAGATGCTCCCCTGGTCTTATTACATCCCCTCCAATGGGGTTCAAGTTTATCTATACCCATAAATTAGATATCTTTAGGATTTCTGTTATGAACATCCCTGAAGTGAGCTGAAAGGCTGTGATGTTTGTAACCCCGTTTGACATGTTCTCCAAAGCGATCTCTCAGACGTCTCGTGGTCCTCCCAACTTTCTGCAAACCGCATGTACATTGAAGTGGTAAACCACGTGAGTAGAGTTGCATGAGATGAAAATATCTAAATTGTAGAGTTTTCCAGTGCTAGATGAAAAAAATTGATGCGTCTTTAACGCACTTATTACATAGATGGAAGCCCTTAATATTAGAGAATAGTCTCAGTCTTAAGGGAAGGCTCACTATATTGGGATCTAGCTTATTTTTCTAATTTGGAATTTTTCAAAAAATTACTGTTGTATTACTAGGCAAGTTGGTACTAAGAATGGGATCTTTAGCTAGTATATTCCAGTGTCGCTTAATGATGCGTTTAGCTTGTCAGTGTTGGGTGGAAAAGTTGGTTATAAACAGGCAAGTGAAAGTACTATTAGCTTCTCTTCTTTTGTTTGTTATCAGAGAGGCTCTGTCAGATAGCTCAACCTCTTTAATGATACCGTCAAGATCCTCTGTTTTGTAACCCTTCTGTACCAAAGGTTCCTTTAAAACCTGACTCTGAATGCAAATTGCATTGAGTTTGCTACAATTTCTTCTCATCCTAACTATCTGTCCTTTAGGAATATTTTCTAACCAAAAAGGGTTGTGGCAGCTGGTAAGAGGAATGTATATTGCGGTCAGTACTTTCAAAGTATCACTTAGTAAAATTCTTATTATAGTGTACCGTGATAGGCAAGTCCAAAAAATGTATGTATATAGTTGTCATTAGGTATGCAATACATTTATCCAAAGAGGTTAAGTCACCATTCACAACTAAAAGTATATCATCAATATACTGTTTATAAAAAACTAAGGCATGCCAGTGTTTTCCATATATTGTATCATGTTCCCATCTTGCCATAAATAAATTTGAAAGACTAGGAGTGAATTTAGTGCCCATTGCCACACCCTTGATTTGTAAGAAAAAATGACTGTCAAACCAAAAATAATTGTATGACATTGCAAAATTGATGAGATTCAAAATAAACTGTTTTTGTATAATGGGATCTAATCGACAGTTTGTAAATAAAATTCAACCGCTTGTAAGCCGTCATCATGTGAAATATTAGTATAAAGTGAAGTGACATCAGCCGTAACTAAATAGGCACCCGAAGGTATATGTTTTGCTTCAAGGTCATTAATCACTTGTTTAGTGTCTTTAAAATAGGAATGGGTATTGACAACCAAAGGCTGTAAAAAATAGTCTGTATACTCCCCTATTCTGGAGACAAGGGAATTAATACCGCTAATGATGGGTCTCCCTGTCGTTTTAATTGCTTTCTTGTATGAGATAGTATATAATAGGTATTCTCAGGGAGCTGGGGAGCTGGGGACTAGATATTCTTTTTCCTTTTTATTTAATATCCCATGTTGGAATCCCCATTTTATTTTCTCAAAACGTATTTTTTATATGATACTGTAGGGTTTTTATCCAAACGTCTATAAGTGCTGGTGTCACCTAATATATTTTTCATTTCTGTCAAATAGTCTTGTTTATCAAGAAACACAATACCACCCTTATCTGAGGGTCGGATAATTAAATCCTTCCTTTCCGAAAGGCTTTTCATGCCAGAGACTAAAGATCTGTCCTCATATAACTTTTTAATGGACATATTTTCTATATCTCTCATTACCATATCTTTAAATACCATGATGTGTGGGTTTGAGCCACCTGGAGAGTTAAAGAGAGAAGCATTTTTCAAATTTGTATGTTTGTAGATAGAAGGAACTGAGTTATTTCTAATGATGGGATTCAGCATAACATTTTTCTTTAAAGAAATGTGTCTTGTGAACCATGTAAATCAATAAACATTTGAAAATGATTTATGTTTTTTTGGGGGCAAATTTTAGGTCTTTATTGAGTGTTACTGTTTAATCTGTATTGAGCGAAATGCTACTAAGGTTAAAAATACCTGAAGTTTCAATGTTTTCCTCTTTTTTGTGTTTGTTGACCTTTCTGCCCCCCAGACCCATTTCCCCCTCTGTCTCTGTTGCTTTTTTTGCGTCCTCGACCTTACCCTAAAAATTGTTGGTAGGGGGGAGTCTGCTTACCTTGATGAGGATAAGGAGAGTTGGCCATTTGTTAATTTTCCCACTCCTGATACGATCTATTGTAAAGGGTATGCCCTTAATTAGATTGACGGGTAAGGGGGTTTGTTTTTGAGGGCTAGGGGGGAAGGCATAGTTGAACTGTCCATCCTGCCGATATAGTTGTCCACCATTAGCTCTAAGGGTTCTGGGGGGTCCTCCCCATTGGTTCCCTCTATATTCTCTAGGAGGGTGGTATTGTGATCCTTTATCTGAGGGCCAGCCACCCCTCTTATTCTGAGGTCCTTTAGTGGGCAAATAAGGATGTGGATCAAAATAAATCGCCAAACTGCTCAACATCCAGAAAATATAAAGATTCAAACCAGAAAAAGGTTTCTGGTGTGGATGGTAATTTGTAGGAGGAAGTAGATTATAGCTCCTCTTATGGGTAGAATTAGGTTTATGTTTTTTCTAAACCTTTTTAGTTTTTCTAGTAGATAATTAGATCAGGACTGTTCTTCTGATGTTCGTAACTCCAGGTGTTAGATCTGAGTCTATCTCAATGGGTGAAAAAAAAATAGTATTAAGTTAACTAGGGGATATGGACTCCTCCTGCCACTTAAAAACTTTACTGTCACTATAGTTGGTAATCCCTCAGGAATTTCTTCCATTTTTTATGGCGCTGTTTAGATTTAGTGTTGTCAGTGAATTTTTTGCAACTTATCTGATTCTTTTTTATTTTCAGGCTTATCCTTAAAACGGATTCATTTCTCTTTAATTTAATTAATCTCCACATCCAAATGTACTAATTTAGCCCGCTTTCTGGACACCATGAAATTGAGGAGATCTAGATCTGCTCCATTTAAGAACTTGAACCACTCAAGGTCTCCTGTTTTGTTACCATTTAGTCCTTGATGTATTTCTCCAAGGAGGAAATGACGCACCATGTTCTTATTTCAGAGGTCATGAGATTCTTTACTTTTATGAACATACCATGTAAACCATCATTGTCCTCCTTAATGAGAAATAATGTATATCATCCAAATCAGTGGCCCTAGCTACCCTAATATCAAAAATATTCATAGTAGAGTCACACTGCTACAGAATCAAATAGTATACTCAGCAAACCAGAAAAGTAAAAGGTGTAAAGGATTCTGCGCTGTATGTTAAAAGAGATCAAGGTGGCTATTATTAATGCAATTGTTTCTGAAGCAGCTTTTATACTCAGTACAGATGTGCCACTTTACAGGTAGACTAAAGGGACCCCATAGGCCCTATATTGAAAGGACTATTCCATTTTTATTGTTATTTTTTATTTTAATGCTTTTACTTTAAGCATCAGTAAATCACTGCTCATTTAAAAATGAAATTTCTCACTAACTTTTTTTGAATTAATACATTTCCTCCAGGGCAGTACCTGGACCCCCAAAACCATTGTATGCCCAATTAGTTGCATATAAGCCTTGGAAATTGGCACCTTTGATTTTTCCAGTTCAGGTCCCATAGACTTCAATAAAGTTTGTTATTCAGTTCCAAACTTTTGCGATGTTTGAAAGTTCTGGTGCAAACTGAACAGGAACAGGGGGACGTTCAGCCCATCCCTATAGAAGAGTGATGTGACAAAGCCCTTCATAACCATCAGACACTTACCGTAAAAAATCCTTTTCTCTTAAGTTCATTGACGGACGCAGTTCTCTCTGATTCAAATCAGTAGGGTTATACTACAGGAGTAGGGCACTAGGCAGAAAAAAGTTCTGGCTACGCCTATGGGCAGTCCCGGAGGGTACACCCTCTCTCTTCCTGCATAGGATATCACTTTAGTATCAAAGCAGTGTCAGAAAGTAACACCAACCCAACTCAAAATAGAAGGGCGGTGTCCGTCAATGAACTTACGAGAAAAGGATTTTAGGGTAAGTCAAAAATCCATTTTTCTCTATCGTTCATTGACAGACTCAGTTCTCTCTGATTGATATCAGTAGGGACGTCCCAAAGCAGTGCCACAAAATGAGGGGTGGGAACAGCAGAAAAGAACAAGTCCCCAAGGCTAAACATGGCCGACCAGGCAACATAGGACTTAGCAGAACAAAAGATGAGGCCCACCTGTAACAAACACATCCACCTTATAAAACATGCTAAAGGTGTGAACCAACGACCAGTTAGTCATCTTGCAACTTGAAGCACAGATGCCTGTATGGTTAAAAGCCCAGGAAGCACTAGGCGGACGAGTAGAAAGCGATAAAACAGGGAAAGGCAGGACCTGAGTGAAGAAGCCTACACCACCGACTGTCTCCTCCACCTGGAAATAGTTGCAGCAGATGCAGGCAGTCCAGTCCTTGGGCCATCCGTGAGCACAGAGAGCGAACCTGACTTATGGGAAGACTCATTAGTCGCCAAGTACACCTCAAGTGCCTGAACTTTATCCAGAGTATGCAGCGCACATTCCGTAGGATGAGGGGGCTTAGGACACAAGATGGCAACACAATGTCCTTGTGCAAGTGAACACGGGAAACCACCTTCAGAGGGAAGGACAGATCCGGACGAAGTACCACCTGGCCCATGAACCAACATATAGGGAGAATGACAGGACAAGTTCGACAGTGCCGACACGCTGCATGCAGAGTGACAGCAACAAAGAAGGCCACTTTCTGTAATATAGTAAGCAGGGGATACCCACGATCCTCCCAAAAGGAGGGTTTTAACGAACCGACTGCACCAAATCAAGGTCCCCAGTTGGTGACGGAGGTCTCACCAGAAGAGCCAAGTGTCGCACCCCCTGAAAGAAGTCACGCATTAGGGAACGGGCGGCCAACGGCCTGTGGAAGAAAATTGCCAAAGCCGAAACTGAACCTTGACAGTACTCAAGGCCAACTTTTGATCAACTCCCCATTGGAAGGAGGCCAAGATACGGCCACTGAGTAAGAGTGAGGGGGAGCCCAAGGAGACTCACACCACGCAATACACGACTTTCTCATATGATGAAAAATATCATCCTAGAAAACACTTTCCATGCTTTACGCAGGGTGGGAATCACAGAAGCAGACAATGCTCTGTCCTTCAGCATCTGACTTCCAACAGCCAAGCTGGCAAAACCAGCGACCGTAAAATCAGATGGGAGATTGGCCCTGGAGACAATAACTCCTCCCTGAGAGGAATCCTCCATGGCACGTCAGCGACCAGCCTGACCAGGTTGGTGTACCAAGCTTGGCAAGGCCAGTCCAGAGCCACAAGTAAGACCAGAATCCCTTCCGCCTCGATCCTGCAAAGAATTCTTGGCAGCAACTTGAGAGGAGGAAAGACAGACCGCAGCCAATACAGACCCTGGCCCATCTGTGAGCACTCTCACAAGACCATGCCGGCATCAGCCATGCGCAGGTGACCATGCTAAACCCCTCAGCATCATTTAAGTTGAACTTAGAGAATGTTCTTGCCCAAGACAGAACCCATGGTGCCACCATCTCACCAGCCAGAGGGTCCCGGGAGCGGGCCACAAACCTCAGCACTATCCTGTAGATGCAACACCAACAGGTCCATGTCTGGAGGGTCCCCAACTAAGGTACAACTTCTGAAACACCTCCGGATGAAGGGACCATGCCCCTGCATCCAAGGCCTGTCGACTGAGGCAATCCGCCTGCCAGAGTTTCAACATCTGGAAAGGGAACAGTGGAAAGAGCTGAAACAAAGCACTCTGCCCAAAAAATCGGCATTTCAAAGGCTGCAAGGACCCCCTTGGTACCCCCTTGGTGAATGACAGAATGCCACGGTTTTGGCGTAGTTGATCGAACGTGCACCAGACAGCTGCAGGTGCCCGATCCAGTGAACTAGGCAAGTCGGATCGTTCCCAGCCCCAGGACATTGATCGATAACCTGGATCTTCCATGGACCATACTCCCGAAGCAGAGAACCTGCCAAGGACTCCTCCCCACCCGGACAGGCTTGCATCGGTGGTGACAATCTTCTAGTAAAAGAGGGGGGGATTCCAGATCAGGACTCCCTGGTCAGCCGGCATAGCGGGATCCGAAAGTCCAGAGAGTTTGGATTCTAGCCCCATTCGAGAAGGATTGCATTCGAGTAGGATTGCCTTCTGACGGATCCCTGAGAGGGATTGAGTGAAATGGACCGTTTCTATGGACGCCACTGTCAGTCCCAGCATGCATGTCCGAAGGGAGGACCATGTGCGGGACAGTAACAGTTAAACCACAGTCTGAAGTTCCAAGACAAATTTTTCCCCGGAGGGAGAAAACACCCTGACTGAGGATGAGTCCAAAGTCAGGCCCAGATAATCCAGTCTTATGGAAGGGACCAGGGATGATTTCTGAAGGTTCAGAACCTCCCTGAACTCCACCAGAGTTCTCATGCTGACTTCCAAATTCGTTTGTCAGCACTTGTTTGTTGGCGATACGCCCCGCTGCTGCAACAGCGCCAGGACCGGGGCCAACACCTGTGTGAAGACCCGAGTAGCAGGAGCGAGACTAAGAGGTAATGCCAAAAACCGATAGAGATCCTTCCCCAAGGCAAAAACTGAGAACCTGTTGGTGTCCTGAACACAACGGGATGTGAAGGTAGGCATCTTGATGTCTATGGAGGCCAGGAAACCCCTGAGGTAGGGAAGCCACCATCGTGCCTACTGATACCGCCTTGAATTTTTGATCCGCATGGAACCATCAATCCGAGGAGACAGGGCGCGAGGTACCAGACCCGGTAGGGAGGCCCACATCTGCGGCGGCTGATTCAGACTCAGAATCTGAGACATCAGATGAGGCAGGGGTAGTTGGAGAAAACGCCCCACCTCCACCCGGGCCCAAATACTTCCTGAACCACCGAAAAATGCATTGATGGACAGTGGAGATCTGGAAGGCCCTGCGGCCTCCGTGAGGAGGTCAGGTGGGGATGCATGACCTTCAGGGTCCATACGGATCCTGAGGAACCCGCCAGCAAAATTTGCAAAAAAATGCCAAAAATTACATTTTTTTTGTAAAAAAAAAAGCGGGCCACACAGCGCTACAGCGCCCCTCATAGGTCAGGCACACGCTAATTAACCCCCCCCCCCCCCAAAGAGAGAGAGAGACTACCCTCAGTAACTCACTGTCCTCAGATAGCAATCGGATTAGAAGGGTCCCCGCGGTGGCTCAGAGAAAAGAGTGAGCCAGGAAGCAGGCCGGAATGAAGGGAGGGGCTCCTCCACCAAAAGAACAACTCCAGGCACTCCCTCTGGCCTTTACAGCAAAAAATTCACTGCAAAATGGCCGAAAACTACCCCCCCCCAAGATGGCCCTCATCACAAATGCAGACAAGGCTACAACAAAATGGCGGCACCAGCGCGGCAATTGGACCTCACAGGGAGACCCCTGCCAGCCCTACTACACCATCCAGCCCTGGAGGGCTCTACCGAGGCCCCCCCCCCGCACCATTGACCAAGCACCGCGAACGGCGCACCCCTGCCCCCCATGTGGCCTACACACCAGGCCCCAGCCGCAGGTAGGCCCAAACAGTCCCTCACATGGGAGGGGGGAGTGGGGGGGGTAGGGGGGAGAGGAGGGGGGTCACAACAGGACAGAGAGAAACCCTGGAATGTGAGGGTCCGACCATCCCAAGGCGAGGTCCCGCGTCCACCCCAAAATCCGCCAGGGAAGGGGGGGGGGGACGATTGTTCACCATACCAGGAAAACAGGTGGGCGTCATCTCATGACAGGACCCAACGCCACCGGAGTAGGGGGGCTGTCGGCAAAATAGGAACGCTGCAACATAAACCTAGACGCTGTCTTGTGCGTCCTGGCGTGACATTTAACTTGCGGGGCCAGTCCCTGTCCAGTGGGACTATGTCACAGCCGATTCAGCGTGGAGCTAAGGTATGCCAGTCTGGCCAGACTGGGGTTACCACTGGATATAGGGATCCAGCCCATCGTCCAGCCCGGCATAATTGCTTGAAGATCTCACAGGAAAAAATTCCGGATAAAAAAAGGCTAGCTAAAAGGAATTACTTCTACGCTAGGACCAAAGATCCCAGCAAGGAACTAGGTTCTTACTCCTGACTAGGCAGATTAAAACTGACATCCTATGCAGGAAGAGAGAGGGTGTACCCTCCGGGACTGCCCATAGGCATAGCCAGAACTTTTTTCTGCCTAGTGTCCTACTCCTGTAGGGGGCAGTATAATCCTACTGATATGAATCAGAGAGAACTGCGTCCATCAATGAATGATAGAGAAATCATTTTTGGTATCTGCAGTGCACATTCATCCATAAGAAACTGACGCCAGCATTTTTTAAATGTCTATCAACTAGGCTGGAAATGTTTGTCCAGTACCCGTCTGTGCCCCCTCCTCTTGTTTTCTTTCCAGTGATCTTTGTCTTTTCCATAAAGCAAGCTCTTAGATTTAACTCTTGGAGCAGGATTACCTGCAGGTTATAATTGGTCCCAATTTGTAAGAAGGGTACATTGAGCAGTTTGTCATGTGTAGGGCTGCTGGTGCTTTTCCTCCCCACCCTGTTGTGGACCAGTAGTCTCCAAGCTATGGACAACAGGCAGAATGTGACTCTTTGTTTGTCTTTATCCTGCCCTTGGGCCACCATTCCATCCATTGACATTACTGATGGGGTACCATTCCATCCACTGACACCAATGATGGGGCACCTTTCCTTCTACTGAATCAATGGGTCCCTATTCCTCCTATTAAAACCAATGATGGGGCATTATTTACTTCCAGTGATGCTGGGGCATTTCTACTCCTACTGGACATAGTCTGGCCCCCTAAAGTCTGAAGGACACTAAACTGGCCCTTAGTTTATAAAGTTTGGAGACCCCTGGTGTGGACCCCTGGGGGTATATTAACAAGAGGAGAAGGGAGAAAGAGAGAGACGGATGGGAAGGAGTCAGTCCCCTGGAATATAACATATATACGTTGGACACATACATTTTTTTCCCCTGCCTCATGGTGTTTGAGACTCCTTATGTACTTGTTCTGAGGCTTTGAACTAAGTAACGGAGAACAGTAGTGCACCAATGTAACCCCTCTCCGGATTAGCTAATATACTGAAAAAAGAGAGCAAATATTTGCCTCAGGTACCCCTCATGGACTGCAATGACAAATTCTTTAATAAAATCGTATACATTTTATTGACATATCATTAAAAAATATAGTTGTGTGTTCCTAGTGCAGGAGACACTAGACATAGACATATACAGCAACCTTTACTTTGATGGCTCTTATGAGCTGATATTGGGATGTGTTCTTATATACCAATCCTTTATGGACACGTGAGTACTGCATTGTACGTGCATATATTGCCAAGCAGCACAAACTGATTGTATCTTTAAATGTTGTACTTATTATATATTATTTTGTCTAGATGTATGGGTGAATTTGGATGCAGCCTCCGAAGAAGGACAATACTCTGTTAAATATCTGAAACATGTTAGGTGTCATTTCATTTTCCAGCATCATACCATATCATATATGACAGTCCATCAATATTGTAATGTGCACTGTACATGTCTATGTCTTGTGTCTCCTGCACTAGGAACACACAACTATATTTTTTAATGATATGTCAATAAAATTTATATGATTTTATTAAAGGATTTGTCATTGCAGTCCATGAGGGGTACCTGAGGCAAATATTTGCTCTCTTTTTTCAGTATATTGTCTAAATATTATGGACATGACAAATCTAATTCCCATTAGTCTGGGTCCCATTTCTTTTTCTTTCTTCTCACGATAAGCTAGGATGGAAGCAGACTGGGAATATTCTATGTACTGTATCCATGCCATTATTTTGAATTGTTCTCCTATTATTTGGAATTTGTGTATGGTTTATGTCTACATCTTTTTGCCCCATTCTGTGTCTTACAGAGTAAACCACATGGGCCTAGCAGGACCGCAGCATGGTCTATAGTACAAAAACATAGGCTGAACTGGTGGAATGCAACCAGCTAGGGATAGGAGCAGTGGTGGCTGGGTGATGGAGAGGTGGTCTGTAGGGTTCAGGGTACATCCCTCCTGGGTTACAGAGCTACTGAGTGATAACGGTCCTCGGCCATGAGTCAGGACCCTTCCTTGTACTACAATGGGGTCTACTAGATTGCGCCCACCTGGTTCCCACTTTCCACCCAGTTTGCACCTACACACATCCCTGCAATAGATCCCGGAGTGCATTGATTGAGAACTTTGCTGCAGATAGCAGGCACGAGAGGTGGGACCTGGCGGTGTGCGGGCTGTGATTGATCAGCAGCCACGAGCAGGGGCGTACCTAAAGCATTCGGCACCCAGGGCCGATTCTATATCTGACTCCCCCCTCCCCGCCTTTTCTCTAATTACAGTGCCCCTTTTTGCTCCCCTTCACAGTCCTACCTTCAGCGTAGACAGATAGCTAATACTGTTAGTAATGTGTTTAAGTAAGAGATTGCAGACATACTAAAGGAGATGGCTAGAGACTGAGGATATATTACAAGAGATGGGCAGAGACTGAGGACATAATACAAGAGATGGTCAGAGACTGCAGACATTGTACAGGAGATGGTTAGAGACTGCAGACATACTATAGGACAGGGATCCTCAAACTACGGCCCTCCAGCTGTTGCGGAACTACACATCCCATGAGGCATTGCAAAACTCTGACATTCACAGACATGACTAGGCATGATGGGAATTGTAGTTCCTGAACACCTGGAGGGCCATAGTTTGAAGACCCCTGCTATAGGAGATGGTTAGAGACTGAGGACATGATACAAGAGATGGTCAGAGACTGCAGACATACTACAGGAGATGGTCAAAGACTGAAGACATACTACAGGAGATGGCCAGAGACTGCATAAATACTACATGAGATGGTTAGAGGCTGAGGACATGATACAAGAAATAGAGACTGCAGACATACTACATGAGATGGTCAGAGACTGGAGACATACTAGAGGAGATGGACAAAGACTGCAGACATGATACAGGAGATGGTTAGAGGCTGAGGACATGATACAGGAGATGGTCAGAGGCTGAGGACATGATACAAGAGATAGTCAGAGACTGGAGACATACCCGAGGAGATGGTAAGAGACTGGAGACATACTCGAGGAGATAGTCAGAGACTGCCGACATCTTACAGGAGATGGTCGGAGACTCCAGACATGATACAGGAGATAGTGAGACACTAATAGTGAGGACATGATTCAAGAGATAGTCAGAGACTGCAAACATACTACAGGAGATACTACAGGAGATAGGCAAAGACTGCAGACATACTACAGGAGATGGTCAGAGACTGCAGACATACTACAGGAGATGGTCAGACAATGCAGTCATAGTACATGAGATGGTCAAAGACTGCAGACATATTACAGGACATGGTCAGAGACTGCAGACATACTACAGGAGATGGTCAGAGACTGCAGACATACTACTGGAGATGGTCAGAGACTGCAGAAATGATACAGGAGATGTCAGAGACTGAGGACATGGTACAGGAGATGGTCGAATACTGCAGATATGACACAGGAGATAGTGAGACTGAGGACATGATTCAAGAGATAGTCAGCGACTGCAAACATACTACAATAGATAGGCAAAGACTGCAGACATACTACAGGAGATGATCAGAGACTGCAGACATACTACAGGAGATGGTCAGAGACTGCAGACCTATTACAGGAGATGGTCAGAGACTGAAGACCTAATACAGGAGATTGTCAGAGGCTGCAGACATGATACAGGAGATGGTCAGAGAATGCTGACATAGTACATGAGATGGTCAAAGACTGCAGACATACTAAAGGACAGGGTCAGAGACTGCAGACATACTACAGGAGATGGTCAAAGACTGAATATATACTACAGGAGATGGTTAGAGACTAAGGACATGATACAAGAGATGGTCAGAAACTGCAGACATACTACAGGACATGGTCAGAGACTGCAGACAAACTACATGAGATGGTCAGAGACTGCAGACATACTACAGGAGATAGTCAGAGACTGCAGACATGGTGCAGGAGATGGTCAGAGACTGAGGACATGATACAAGAGATGGTCAGAGACTGCAGACTTGATATAATATATGGTCAGAGACAGCAGGCATGATACAGGAGCTGGTCAGAGACTGCAGGCATGATACAGGAGATGGCCAGAGACTGCAGAATACTACAGGAGATGGTCAGAGACTGCAGACATACTACAAGAGATTGTCAGAGACTGAAGACATACTACAGTAAGAGATTGCAGACATACTAAAGGAGATGGCTAGAGACTGAAGACATACTACAGGAGATGGTCAGAGACTGCAGACATGATATAAGAGATGGTCAGAGACTGCGGGCATGATACAGGAGATGGTCAGAGACTGCAGACATACTACAGGAGATGATCAGAGACTGCAGGCTTGATACAAGAGACAGTCAGAGACTGCAGGCATGATACATGAGATGGTCATAGACTGAGGACATGATATAAGAGATGGTCAGAGACAGTAAAGTGATGGTCAGAGAATGCTGTTCCAGGCTGCCTCTCACAAAGGTTCATTCTAATCTTACACTGGAGTATTAGGTTTTAACTCACAGGGAAGAGAACACATTTAGATCAATTCTGATTTAGAAGTTTTTTGGTGTACATATACACTGCCTGGCCAAAAAAAAGTCGCCACCAAAAAAAATAAATGTCACACACTCTAAAATGTTGTTGGCTTTCATTACGGCACGCATTCGCTATGGCATTGTTTCAATAAGCTTCTGCAATGTCACAAGATTTATTACCGTCCAGTGTTGCATTAATTTTTCACCAAGATCTTGTATTGATAATGGGAGAGTCAGACCACTGCGCAAAGCCTTCTCCAGCACATCCCAAAGATTCTCAATGGGGTTAAGTTCTGGACTCTGTGGTGAAAATTATGTCTCACGCTCCCTGAACCACTCTTTCACAATTTGAGCCCAATGAATCCTGGCATTGTCCTCTTGGAAATATGTCCGTGCCATCAGGGAAAAAAAATCCATTGATGGAATAACCTGGTCATTCAGTATATTCAGGTAATCAGCTGACCTCAGTCTTTAGGCACATGCAGTAACTAGCCAACAGGCTAGTTACTGCATGCTTAGTATAGTTAGTTGCTTAGTTAATTCCAGGTGGCGACTTTTTTTTTGGCCAGGCAGTGTACATGTACATATACATGTGCTATTTTCCTTCCCCCAACCCAGTCCGTGTCACAGATGTTGGTTACATGGTGAGCACAGCACATTACATGGTGGGCACAACACTCTGCATTACATGGTGACAACAGCACATGACATGGTGTGTATGGCACAGCCCATGACATGGTGGGCACAGCACATTACATGGTGGGCACAGCACATTACACAGAGGGCACATCACTCAACATTACATGGTGGGCTTAGCACATTAAAAAGAGGGCACACCTCTCCGCATTACATGGTGGGCACAGTACATTGCACAGAAGACACTCCAATCCACTTTACATGGTTGGCACAGCACATTACAAAGAGGGCACATCACTCAACATTACATGGTGGGTTTAGCACATTAAAAAGAGGGCACACCTCTCTGCATTACATGGTGGGCACAGTACATTGCACAGAGGACACTCCAATCCGCTTTAAATGGTGGGCACAGCCCATTACACAGAGGGCACACCACTCTGCATTACATGGTGGGCACTGTCCAGCACAGCACATGACATGGTGTACACAGCACATGACATGGTGGGCACAGCACATTACACAGAGGGCACACCACTCTGCATTACATGGTGAACACAGCACATTACACGGTGGACACTGTACATTACAGCACATTACACAGTGGGCACACCACACCACATGACATGTTGGGAACAGTACATCACATGGGTACTGCACTGCACATGGTGGGCACAGTATATCACATGGTGGGCACAGTACATGACATGGTTGGCACAGTATATCACATAATAAGCACAGTACATGACATGGTGGGCACAGTAAATCACATGGTGGGCACTGCACATGATGGGCACAGTATATCACATAATGGGCACAGTACATGACATGGTGGGCACAGTAAATCACATGGTGGGCACTGCACTGCATATGATGGGCACAGTATATCACATAATGGGCACAGTACATGGCATGGTGGGCACAGTACATCACATGGTGGGCACTGCACTGCACATGACATAGAGGGGAGAAGCAGTCTTCCCCCCAGTACAATCATTGCAGCCTCAAAGGTCAGTGTCTGCACAATTATCCCGGATTACTGACCTCATCTCAGCATCATGCTAGATATACTTCCTCCCAGGCTCCTGCTGGATGACATCAGCGCTCCTCCCCCAGACAGCTGCCTGAAGCTCCTGGAGACTGAGGATCTGTGATAGGAACAGCAGCACTGACAGTTTTGGCACCCCTCCTCTGCCTCAGCTTGTGGCACCTGGGCACAGTGCACCCTGTGCACCCGCCCAGGATCGGCCCTGCGGGTAGGTCAGTGTAATGGCCTGGTAGGTCAGTGTAGTGGTCATTGTAGTGGACAGGTAGGTCAGTGTAATGGTCAGTGTAGGAATCAGGTAGGTCAGTGTAGGTAGGTGTAGTGGTCAGTGTAGGAATCAGGTAGATCAGTGTAGTGCTCAGTGTAATGGAAAGTGTAGGGATCATGTAGTGTAGTGGCCATTATAGGAATCAGGTAGGTCAGTGTAAGGGTCAGTGTAGTTGTCAGGTAGGTCAGTGTAGTAGTCAGTGTAGAAATCAGGCAGGTCAGTGTAGTGGACAGGTAGGTGAGTGTAGTGGTCAGTGTAGGAATCAGGTAGGCCAGTGAAGTGACTCTATAATGTTTGTAGGGATCAAGTAGGTCAGTATAGGGATCAGTTAGGTCAGTATAGGAATTAGGTAGGTCAGTGTAGTAGTCAAGGAGGTCAGTGTAATGGTCAGGTAGGTCAATGTTTTGGTCAGTGTAGGGATCAGGTAGATCAATATAGGAATCAGGTAGGTCAGTGTAGTGGTCAGTGTAGGGATCATGTAGGTCAGTATAGGATTCAGGTAGGTCAGTGTAGTGGCCTGGTAGGTCAGTGTAGGTATCAGTGTAGGGATCCGGTAGGTCAGCTTCGTGGACAGGTAGGTCAGTGTAGTGGTTAGGTAGGTCAGTGTAGTGGACAGGTAGGTCAGTGTAGTGGTCAGGTAGGTCAGATTAGCAGACAGGTAGGTCAGTGTAATGGTCAGTGTAGGAATCAGGTAGGTCAGTGTAGTGGACAGTGTATGTCAGTGTAGTGGTCAGTGTAGGAATCAGGTTGATCAATGTAGTGCCAATTGTAGTGGACAGTGTAGGAATTAGATAGTGTAGTGGTCAGTATACAAATCAGGTAGGCCAATATAAGGATCAGTGTAGTTGTCTAGTAGGTCAGTGTAGTGATCCGTGTAGGAATTAGGTAGGTCAGTGTAGTAATCAGGTAGGTCAGTGCAGTGGTCAGTGTAGGAATCATGTAGGTCACTGTAATGGACAGGTAGTTCAGTGCAGTGGTCAGTGTAGGAATCATGTAGGTCACTGCAGTAAAGGACAGGTAGGTCAGTGTAGTGGTCAGGTAGGTCAGTGTAGTGGTCAGTTTAGGAATCAAGTTGGTCAGTGTAGTGATCAGTGCAGCAATCAAGTAGGTCAGTGTAGAGGTCAGTGTAGTGGTCAGTATAGGAATCAGGTAGGTTAGTGTAGTGGTCACTGTAGGGATCAAGTAGGTCAGTGTGGTGGTCAGGGTAGGAATCAGGAAGGTCAGTGTATCAATCAGGTAGGTCAGTGTAGTGGACAGTGTAGGAATCAGGTAGGTCAGTGCGAGGGTCAGTTTAGTGGACAGGTAGGTCAGTGTAGTGGTCAGTGTAGTGGACAGTGTGGGAATTGGGTAGGTCAGTGTAGCAATCAGGTAAGTCAGTGTAGTGATCAGTGTAAGAATCACGTATGTATGCATAGGAATCAGGTAGGTCAGTGTGGGAATCAGGTTGGTCAGAGTAGTGGTCAGGTAGGTCAGTGTAGTGGTCAGTATAGGAATCAGGTTGGTCAGCATAGTGGTCAGTGTAGGAATCAGGTAGGTCAGTGTAGAGGTCAGTGTAGTGGTCAGTATAGGAATCAGGTAGGTTAGTGTAGTAGTCAGGTAGGTCAGCATAGGAGTCAGGTAGGATAGTGTAGTGGTCAGTGTAGGAATCATGTAGGTCAGTGTAGCAATTAGTTAGGTCAATGTAGTGGTCAGTTTAGAAATCAGGTAGGTCAGTGTAGTGGTCTGTGCGGGAATCAGGTTGGTCAGTGTAGTGGTCAGTATAGGAATCAGGTAGGTCAGTGTAAGGGTCAGTGTAGTGGATAGGTAGGGAGAAGATCATGTAGCTTGGAAATGATGAGATTACTCATCACTCAATATACCAGTGATATAACATCCCTATTCACTGAAATAGATTGGTTAAATTTGCAATATAAACACCTCATAGACATACTAGCCTTCTCTACTAAATGGAAGTTGCTGAGGGAACATCTTGAGGTGACGAACAAGGAAATTATTGCTAACAAACAAAGAAAATTTATAAAGACAAACTTGCATTCTAGGAAGGGTATGCTTATAGGTGGACTGGGAGGAACCTCGGTAGGAGGGGACCCCCACATAAAGGTCCGATGCTGGGCCAGTCCCTGACTACGGACCCTACTGAATCTGATTCAGCTCTTTTTTCCTCCTTTTCTCAACAGTTGGGCTCGCGTTTCACCGGTTAACAGGCATCTAACCTGTCACATAAGAAGTCACGTTTTGGAGGTGGTACTTCCCCAGCAAAACCCAAAAAGGGAAAAAAAATCCACAAAAACACACAAACAGACACATACAGTACACAAGGTGGGCCTTCCCCTTCGGGGAGTCAGGCCTTAGGTGGTGGTGCCTCTTCATCCTCTTCTTCTCTTCACAATGTAATTCACAAAATTTTGGGTTCATCCATTTTAGCTTAAAAAACACAGTCTGCTAGTAATGATTTTTTAGACCCCAGGACACTCGAACCAAAGAGACAACAACAAAGCAACTTGGACACCTATGTCCTCAAACCCCTCCCCTCAAGCACTCTATTGACCCTGCACAGTTCATTGGACACAATCAATGTAACTAAGACCATTAGGGATCTCTAACTATTTGCAGAAATTTTACTTTTAAGTTTATTTTTGACAAAGACCAACAACAGGCCAATCTAGAAAGAGAGCTAACAGAATGGACTAAGCATTTTACGATTGAGGAGTTCCATACCCTTCGGGACCTGATGTTACTTCATGAGGAAAGGGCCATTGAGGATAATTCCTCCCCCACCTCCAGCAACACTCAGGAGGTTGTGTCCCTGAATACAATTCCCAACGGTTAAGTCCAGTCCCAATCCACAAGCTCCAAGACAAATCATGGAAATTCCCAGGCTTAATGACTTTCCCAGCTATCTGAGCATACTTACATCAATCAATTAAAGACCTTAAGGGGCAGCATTGGCAGAACATTCCATCATATCTTATACCAAACTAGGGAACGACCTATTATCGGCAAGGCCGATATATAGAGGGGCGATATGCACTTTCCCCGATATATCGGAAACAGCCCCGGAAGTTACCGATATTGCCGATATTTTCGTGACATTATTCTGACTTCTTAGGCCGCCTCCCTTGCCTTGGACAGCCTCGCCTGGAGTCGGGACTAGTCTCGCGGGAGTGTATCACAGCCATACACCCACCCTCAGCAGCCTGGTGGCCAGCCAGCCACCCACACCCACAGGCCCTATGCCAGCCAGCCACCCACCACAGGGTGCCAGCCAGCCATCCACCACAGGGTGCCAGATAGCCAGCCAGCCACCACAGGGTGCCAGCCAGCCAGCTACCACAGGCCCTGTACCAGCCAGCCAGCCACCCACAGGCCCTGTACTGTACCAGCCAGCCGCAGGCACTGTACCAGCCAGCCGCCCACATGCCCTGTACCAGCCAGCCACCCACAGCCTCTGTGCCAGCCAGCCACCCACCACAGGGTGCAAGCCAGCCACCCACAACAGGGTGCCAGACAGCCACCCACCCACCACCACAGGGTTGCCAGACAGTCAGCCACCTACCACAGGGTGCCAGCAAGCCAATCACCCACCACAGGGTGCCAGACAGCAAGCCAGCCACTCGCCACAGGGTGCCAGCCAGCCAGCCACCCACGGCAGTGTGCCAGCCAGCCACCTACCACAGGGTGTCAGACAACCAGCCACCCACCACAGCATGCCAGACAGCCAGCCACCCACCCAGCTGATTACACATTGCTACATGCTTCCGGAGCACACCCAAGACCTCTTGTTCACAGCATTCCTTATGTGCAGTACCTGCGGCTTTGCACCCACCACAGGGTGCCAGCCAGCCACCCACCACAGGGTGCCAGACAGCCAACCACCGACCACAGGGTGCCAGACAGCCAGCCACCCACCACAGGGTGCCAGACAGGGCATCTGGATGATTGAATCCTTCTTGATGGTGCAGGATCAGACAACTTTGGCCCTAAATGACTTCATCTGGAAGTTACTAAACTAAACTTCATACTTACTAGGAATTATTTTGTCTTTATGGACCAACATTTTTTACAAACCCAGGGCAAAGCGATAGGAACTTCATGCACACCCTCTTATGGTAATCTCTACCTCGGTTAGTGGGAGAGGCAGATGCTTTCGGATGATAGATTTGTACCATATTTTACCTTGGTACAGGTACATCAATGACCTGTTCCTTATGTGAACAGGTCCTAAAAAATGACTAGACGATTTCATTCAAATATTGAATACTAATGATCTAAACATGCATTTCACCTTTAATTTTGATGATTAGTGTGTCCTTTTTGGATTTGGAGATCATCAAACAAAACCAGATGGATCCATTGGTACTGACTTTACAGTAAACCCACAGCTGATTACACATTGCTACATGCTTCCGGAGCACACCCAAGACCTCTTGTTCACAGCATTCCTTATGTGCAGTACCTGCGGCTTTGCAGGAACTGCACCGAGGAAAAAGAATTCAGTGTACAATCACAGTTACTATGCGAATGGCTCCTGTTGAGGGGTTATTCACGAACCAACCTTAGGAAGGCCTTCAACCGAGCCCTGGCTCGTACTAGAATCTCGTTGCTGTATGACCACCCCTAAGTGGAGACAAACAAATACAGTCAAAATCATTACCAGATTTTCAGCCCATCATCACCAACTTTGAACCATTTTATCAAACCATTGGCAATTTGTTAGCTGACCACCATATTACTAATAAATACATCAGGAGTATTCCAGAATACGTTTTTCCACAGAGCGTCCTTTCTCGATTGACTAGCAGTTGTTATAAAACTGAGACAGGCATCCCCACCAGTCCCGGTGCCATCACTCTTATTGGACAGTGTCCCCGTTGCCCCTTGAAGGCATAACCTTTGTATTACCAAATGGTGAACACTTTATACCCCGTACTCCAGCCAATTGCATCATGAAAGGGGTCATTTATCTGATATAATGTGTCTGCAATACCTGTTATGTGGGGAACACCATCCCTGGATTGGTGACCACTTATATTACTCTACAAGTGGCAAACTAATTACTGTAGGCCGCCATATCACCCTACACCATAGATTCAATCCTCAGGTGGTTAAATTCAAAGTTATTGAGACTGTTCCCCAGAATCCAAGGGGTAGTGACTGGGATAGGGCCATTTTGAAATGCGAGACCCTGTGGATTGAGTGGCTTAATGCCACCACTCCACCAGGCCTCAATGAGGTATTATCTTTTAAACCATTTCTGTCAATTGTCTCTGTTGATGAAGGGGTTTTGGTGTTGGTTGCCTTTCTTGCCGGATAGTGTTGAGCGAACACGGACTGTATTATTCGTGTTCGTACCGAATAATTGGATTTTTGTTACCCGAACAGGGACCCGAAAACTTTACTGTATGTTCGGGTTTAAAATCCGTGTTCGGTCATTTTACTTCCTGTTTTGTATGTAATGGCGCGCTTTTAATGGCGGGCTTTCAACAGCCAATCAACAAGCGTTTAACTGGTGTGCGCCATCACAGTCATGCCTACTAATGTATTAGTAGCTGTGATTGGCCATCTGAAGCATGTGACCATGTCTTTATAAGTTCGAGAGCCCCAGCGCGCCGCGTCATTCTGCTGTAGTTTAGGGACAGAGCACACATCATACGTGCTGGCTGCTGATTAAGGACAGACAGTGATTCTGTGAAAAATTGTGTCCGAAAAGAATGCAGGGACAGGTCTGAGTGCAGGCAGGGAAAGTTATTAGAGCATTTTAGGGCAAGGCTGGAGATTAGGCAGGGTCAGTCTACATCGATTTTGCTGTGTGGGGGGTGGTGCAGTGAACGATCTTATTGAGCATATTAGGGCCAGGCTGGAGATTAGGCAGGGACAGTCTACATAGATTTTGCTGTGTGGGGGGTGGTGCAGTGAATGATCTTTTTGCCCTCACTTGAGCCCACTGAGGAGGAGGAGGAGGAGGAGGGAGAAAAAAATCTATTTTTATCAGTCTGTTGTGTGCAGCGTTCAGCTATATTTCACTACAGATTGCTGTTCTAATCTGCTATTAAAAAATTAATTTAAAGGGGAATTTTGTTTTAAGAGCACTTGCCATGCTCTTAACTACATTTTGCTGCCATTTGCAGCACTCTAGCCCTTTCCATTGGTGTTTTAGAGCCATTTTATTGCCTGAAAGTTCGGGTCCCCATTGACTACAATGGGGTTCGGTGTCCGGGTAAAGTTCGGAAAAAGTCAGGGACACGGACCCGGACTTTTTTTTCAAGTTCGGCCGAACCCGCCGAACACGGACATCCAGGTGTCCGCTCAACTCTATTGCCGGATGTACTGACCATTGCCTGATGTTAACTTTGCCTAGGCCTGTTTTACTTGGATGCTTGTCACAGGTTAATTGGGAAATTATCTCTGTAAATCATTGATGAGCCAACACTGTAATAGTTGTTTTCAGATTTTTCTTTTTTTTTTTTTTTGTTAACATTCTCATACTTACCAGATACTGAGCTTTTAAAGCATTCCTAGTACTGGGGGCACTGCTGCTTTAAGGTGTCACCACATGGGGTCACCATGTTGGCAATGCCCCTTTTTTTCCCTTTCGGCAGGCATGTGATCTCCCCGGTAGAGAGGGATCACTCAAGTAATACCCAAGACCACCCTCACCTGCGTTTATCGTGGCTTGGACATTTCCTTGACTGCCACATGTGAGCGCATGCGCGTGTGCAAATTTTGCGCATGCGTATTGCGGGGGATCAGACTCAGTGACCTCACACTTTGATGGTGGTCGGCGTGTGTTACGAGCGACGGGTTGGGGACTATTTAAACAGGCTCAATGCCTGTTTATAATGATGGTGGATGTTGTGGGGGGGGGGGGCACGCTGATTTTTTCATCTGCAGGTAAGCTGTGGTCTACATTGATTTGCTGTATTATCTGACAGGGGCCCCCTTGTGGGCACTGGTGTCCTCTATCTATGTATTGCAGCCTGACTGAGATATTTTTGTTTTAGATCCCTAGTCGGATGTTCAGCAGCCCTTGCTGGGGCCTTACGCTTTGCATACCTTTTTTAAAGTTGCTACTCAGCACCTATTTATCCACCAATATTTGTTCCCCATGTTGGCCATGGGGAAGATTTGGTTGGCGTCCTTCCTGGTCTTCCCATGTGTGTTGGCTTACACTGGTAAACATCAGTTCCCTTTCTCCTTTCCCCTATTGTTATTTTTCATATATCGTATTTCATCACTGTATAACATTGTATTATGTACAAAATTGTATTTTTATTCCTAGACCTCCTGTAAATCTATTCCTCCAGAACAAGCGGTTGATTTCCACAAAACATGTAGAGGAGCTGTTTTATGTTCACTGAGAACCTACTGTATCTCCTATATCCACTTTGGAGGCTATTAAGTGTCAGTGCAACATATCTATAGACCTTTGGAGACGATTAGGGGTATTGTCTCCTTTTTTGTTCTAATAGTTGACAGGTAGGTCAGTGTTGTGGTCATTGTAGGAATCAGGTAGGTAAGTGTAAGGGCCAGTGTAGTGGACAAGTAGGTCAATGTAGCGGTCAGTGTAGGAATCAGGTAGGTCAGTGTAGTGGTCAGTGTAGTGGAGGGGTAGGTCAGTGTATTGGGCAGTTAGGTCAGATTAGTGGTCAGTGTATTGGACAGTGTATTGGATAGTGTAGGAATCAGGTTGGACAGTGTGGGAATCAGGTAGGTCTGTGTCGAAATCAGGTAGGTCAGTGTAGTGGTCAGTGTAGAAATCAGGTTGGTCAGTGTAGGAATCAGGCAGTGTAGTGGTCAGAAGTGGAACCAGGTAGGTCAGTGTAAGGGTCAGTGTAGAAATCAGGTAGGCCAGTGTAGAAATCAGAGAGGTCAGTGTAGTGGACAGTGTAGGAATCAGGTAGTTTAGTGGTCAGTATAAGAATCATGTAGGTCAGTGTAAGGGTCAGTGTAGGAATCAGGTAGATCAGTGTAGTGGACAAGTAGGTCAGTGTAGTGGTCAGGTAAGTCAGTGTAGTGGACAGGTAGGTCAATGTAGTGGTCATTATAGAAATTAGGTTGGTCAGTGTGAAAATCAGGTAGGTCAGTGTAGTGGTCAGTATAGAAATCAGGTATGTTAGTCGAGTGGTCATGTAGGTCAGTGTAGAAATCAGGTAGGTCAGTGTAGTGGACAGTGTAGGAATCAGGTAGTATAATGGTCAGTATAGGGATCAGGTGGGTCAGTGTAGTTGACAGGTAGGTCAGTGCAGTGGACAGGTAGGTCAGTGTAGTTGTCAGGTAGGTCAGTGAATGGTCAGGTAGGTCAGTGTGGTGGTCAGTATAGGAATCAGGTTGGTCAGTATAATGGTCAGTATAGGAATAAGGAAGGTTAGTGTAGTGGTCAGGTAGGTCAGTGTACGAATATGGTAGGTCAGTACTACTGTACTAGTAGAAGGGACTCAGGGAGTGCTAAAAGTCAGAGGGTTAGGGGCGTAAATTACCCTGCGTGCTGCCAACCCATACTATGCCGCTGGCCACAGGAAAGGTAAATTTTTCAGAATAACACCTAGACACAATTAACAGTTCTATAATGTACCACATGTCCTATAATGTAGCACATTTTAACTTTTGCAGTTTATGTCCTCTATAAAGCCAAATACCAGGGGAAAAAAATAATTACCCTTGTAGTGGGGCTTCCACAGCACTGCAAGAGCTAAATACTTGTTCTTGCCTAGATTACCAGTTTAAGGCTTCCCCTTTCATACAACTGGTGCTCTGAAACCTCTTTTCCTCGGTGCTGTGACATCATCATTTAAAATGCAGAACCAACAGTCCTGTATTTTAAGTTAGAACACTAAAGGCCTGCACACAACCCCTGGAGTGTCAGTGACTGGGTAAGTGAGGAATAAGGTAAATAAAAGTACTTTTTCTTGGTACTCAAGGAAAAAAAATTGCATTTAACTCCAAAGTGCAGGGGAGCCCAACTGCAGAAGTCGTTTTTTAGTTCCCTGAAGTCAGCTTCAAGTGTTAGGCCCCATTCACACTTTCAAATGGGACCATTTGCAATTCCCGTGAGAGACTCAGGGGGGATTTATGCAATCAGGTGTGGGCAGAAAGCATTTTGCACACCCCCCCCCCGATCTCCCACCACTGCCTTCCCTCCCCCACATCCCCTCACTGTCTACAGCCACGCTGGCACCTTCTTCATGTTGCACCCGTAATGTGATGGGATGCAGTGTGAAGGACTTCACACAGCATTGAAAATTGAGCTGTGCTGAACTGCCACTAAACGGTAATGTGTAATAAGGGGGCAGGGTTATGCATTTTATAGCCCCCTGATAAACCCTACCCAGACACCCCCCCATAAACAAGTTACCAGTGATGGTAGTAACTGTGTTTAAGTAAACGGCGTTACTTAATGCAGTTACTTGAGAGGGTAACGAGTAATCTAACTGATTACTCTTCCTCTAACGGTAACGCCGTTGCCATTACTTGGGCGGCGTTACCGCAATTACATCTACCGCCACTAGATGGCAGTAATGTAATTGTAATTCCTCTATGACCGAGGACGAGAGAGGAGGAGGAGGAGACTGTGAGTGAGCAGAGAGGACGAGTGTGGACTCCGGACTGAGTGAGACAGTGAGTACTGCGCGCCAAGCCCAGCAGCAACCAGCCACCATCATCATCATCATCCCCAGCTAGCCACCACTACCACCACCATCCCCAGCCAGGCACCACCACCATCCCCAGCCAGCCACCATCACTACCACCATCCTCAGCCAGCCACCATCACCATCCCCAGCCAGCCACCACTACCACCACCATGCCCAGCCTGCCACCACCATCATCCCCAGCCTGAGGCTGCCACCACCACCATCCCCAGCCAGCCACCACCACCACCAGCAGCAGCCAGCTACCACCACCATCTCCAGCCTGCCACCACCACCATCCCCAGCCAGCCACCACCACCTTTCCCAGCCAGCCACCACCACCACCAGCAGCAGCCAGCCATCACCACCATCCCCAGCCAGCCACCACCACCATCCTCAGCCAGCCACCACCATCATCCGCAGCCAGCCACCACCATCCCCAGCCTTCCACCACCACCATCCCAAGCCAGCCACCACCATCATCCTCCCCAGCCTTCCACCACCATCATCCCCAGCCTTCCACCACCATCATCCCCAGCCTTCCACCACCACCATCCCCAGCCAGCCACCACCACCACCATTCCCAGCCAGCCACCACCATCATCCCCAGCCAGCCACCACCACCATCCCCAGCCAGCCACCACCACCACCATTCCCAGCCAGCCACCACCACCACCATTCCCAGCCAGCCACCACCATCCCCAGCCAGCCACCACCACCATCATCCCCAGCCAGCCACCACCACCACCACCATCATCCCCTGCCAGCCACCATCACCATCCCCAGTCAGCCACCACTACCACCACCATCCCCAGCCTGCCACCACCACCATCCCCAGCCTGCCACCACCACCATCCCAAGCCGGCCACCACCACCACCAGCTTCCAGCCACCATCCCCAGCCAGTCACCACCACCAGCAGCAGCCAGCCACCACCACCATCCCCAGCCAGCCACCACCACCATCCCCAGCTAGCCAGCACCACCATCCTCAGCCAGCCACCACCATCATCCCCAGCCAGCCACCACCACCATCCCCAGCCAGCCACTACCACCATCCCCAGCCAGCCACCACCATCATCCCCAGCCAGCCAGCCACCACCACCATCCCCAGCCTTCCACCACCACCATCCCCAGCCTGCCACCACCACCACCACCATAGCCAGCCACCACCACCATCCCCAGCCAGCCACCACCACCACCACCATAGCCAGCCACCACCAACATCCCCAGCCAGCCACCACCACCACCATCCTCAGCCAGCCACCACCATCCTCAGCCAGCCACCACCATCATCATCCCCAGCCAGCCACCACCATCATCCCCAGCCTTCCACCACCACCATCCCCAGCCAGCCACCACCACCATCCCCAGCCAGCCACCACCATTATCCCCAGCCAGCCATCACCATCATCCCCAGCCAGCCACCACCATCATCCCCAGCCTTCCACCACCACCATCCCCAGCCAGCCACCACCATCCCCAGCCAGTCACCACCACCACCAGCCAGCCACCACCACCATCCCCAGCCACCACCACCATCCCCAGCCAGCCACCACCACCATCCTCAGCCAGCCACCACCACCATCCTCAGCCAGCCACCACCATCATCCGCAGCCAGCCACCACCATCCCCAGCCTTCCACCACCACCATCCCCAGCCAGCCACCACCATCATCCTCCCCAGCCTTCCACCACCATCATCCCCAGCCTTCCACCACCATTATCCCCAGCCTTCCACCACCACCATCCCCAGCCAGCCATCACCACCACCATTCCCAGCCAGCCACCACCACCACCATTCCCAGCCAGCCACCACCACCACCATCCCCAGCCAGCCACCACCACCATCATCCCCAGCCAGCCACCATCCCCAGCCAGCCACCATCACTACCACCATCCTCAGCCAGCCACCACCACCACCATCATCCCCAGCCAGCCACCATCACCATCCCCAGTCAGCCACCACTACCACCACCATCCCCAGCCTGACACCACCACCATCCCAAGCCGGCCACCACCACCACCAGCTTCCAGCCACCATCCCCAGGTACAAAAAAAAAATACGATTACTCACAGTCACAGACTCAGTCACAGTCAGGACAGGAGGACTCGGGACTCAGACCCCCACCACCAGTGTGCCACACCACCACCAGCCACTACCAGCAGCCATACACTCCAGGCAGCAGACGCAGGTACCACTCAGCAAATACCACACGGGTACCAGTGTACCACGCAGCCAGCCAGTACCACTCAGCAAATACCACTCAGGTACCACCAGTGGCACTCAGCAAATACCACTCAGGTACCGTACCAGTGTACCATGCAGTTACCACTAAGAAAATACAACGCAGGTACCACTCAGCAAATACTACACATACAAGGGGCATACAAGTTATTTGACATATTTGATTATTTTTATAAAGTAACGCGATAGTTACTTTCCCTGGTAATTGAGTTACATCAGTAATAAAGTAACTAGTCACTAACTCAGTTACTTTTTGGGAGAAGTAACTATAACTTAAGTTTTTAAGTTACATGACCAACACTGCAAGTTACCCCCCACTCTGATCACCCCCCTCCAGATACTTTCCATTTTGATCGCACCCTCCAGATACTCCTCACTGTTGATCACACCTCCTCAGATAACCCCACCCTGATCACACACCCAGATATACCCCCAATCTGATCACACCCCTAGATACTCCAACCCTGATCATGCCCTCAGATACCCCCACACGGATCACACTCCCAGATAGCCCCACTCTGATTACACTCCCTAAATACACCCACCTTGATCACACCCCTCAGATAACCCCACCTCATCACATAGATCTTGGGTTGACCAATCCCCCCAGAGGTCCTGCTGCACCTTCTCCAGATGGTGTCAGTGGCCAAATTTGTGGCACACTAGGGCCAGAAGAATTGGCTGTGTCCCTGGCAGGCAGGAGAAGATCTGCACCAGGTACTCCTCTGGTGGCAGCAGCTTCAGCAAAGAGCAGGAAGCCTCTTCAACCCTGACCACCTCCTCTGACACCCCTGGCCTGATCCACACTGCACAGCCCCTGAGCCTACAAACAGTTGAGATGCCCCTACCATTCCCCCCTCCTCTGCATCTTTGGATCCACTTTGACAACGGAACACGCCCACTGCTCTCTCTGTGCTCTCACAGTGACAGCAGCCAACTAAACAGCAGGCAAACTAAAAATTTGATGCTGAGGCCAATAGGAGAGATGGCACAGTCTGGAAGTTTCAGTTTAACTGCTGGGGGGGGGGGGGGACCAATATTTTAAAAATCTGACACCCCAGCAAGTGACTGGGGATTAAGAGTTTACTGCCACAATCCACGCCCCCCCCCCAGGGCTGCTGATAAGGGGGTACCACTGGTCCTCCCAGGCCCCATTAGTATTCAGCAGGGGGGCCCGGGCAGCAGGAGGAAGTGAATCATGGACAAGAGGGGGTGACTGGTGTGGCAGAGGAACGGGAGGGGAAATTACAGGAACTGATCTCCTGTGTTGCTCTCCCTGCTGCAGCTGAAAGCCGGCTTCATCTCCTCTCCCTCTCACCAGCTTTCAGCTACTGCAGGGGGGAACTACAGGGGATCTGGTCTAGTACATGCCCCCCTGCCGCATCGATCACCCCACCTGTAGATAATTGACTTCCTCCTGCTGCAGAACCCCACCTGTGTGTCCCTCTATTAGCACTTACGGCTTTTTCCCCTCCCCCTCCTGCTGGCTACTGCAGGGTATGGGGGATCGCTTCAGGATAGGGAGCAGGTCAGGTAGGCTGTAGGGAGCCTTGTGATTTCTAACAGCAGTCTTGACACCCCCCTTTGCTGCTGCCCTAAGGTGGATGTCTAAGCTGCCTTGTTCTGGCACCTGGCAGGAAACCCACTGAAAGAAATTGGAGCAACCTATCTGTTTGCAGCTACTTATGTGTAATTACCCATGCATTAATTACCTGGTAATGATCGGCCCTGGACGTAGACTGTTTAGTTTCCCATGGGTAATAGCAAACAGCCCCATTCGCTAACATGAATGGAACCATAAGCTTGATGAAAAAGGCCTGGCACTATTTGTTTGAAACCCAATTTAAATATTTCACCTCAGGAACAATATTCCATATGACCATGCAAAAAAATCAGTGGCACATCAAAATGAAGAAGCTGCCATGCTGAATCACTCCTTTCTGCTGTGGCAGTTTCCTACAGCGACATAAAGCTGACAGTAGTTTACAAATACCTATATAACTAAATGGCTTCTTCTGATTTGCAGACACCCACCGTAATTACACAGCTCAATCCCCCTTTCCTGAATCGATTTACAATCTCCCAGAATCCCCCTCCAATATGCTACAACAGGCTTTGCCCCCTGATGGGCTCAAGTGAAGTTTTATTGTGGAAGGTGTAATGGAATGGAGAATGTTATGCAGATACAAGGTATAATAATATTCTCAGACCGCTCGCTGAGCAGGGGACAGACAGAATTATTGCAGCCCGTACTACATTGCTCTTCTGGGTCCTGTGCTCTGAAGGTCAGATTCATAATACTGTCGTAACTTCTTACATCTGGAGGATGAGAAAGCAAGACTTTTCCGAGCAGGCTGCAAGATTCATCATTGCTTATTCATGGCACAGTACTTAAGCCCTTACGAAGGGTTAAAGGGCATTAATATATTCATCAAAGCTTTCATATTACAGAACTAAATAATGGGCTTGAAATATCGGAGGTGTTTATCCTTAATTGAATTTGCCCAGTGTGTTGTCTGTTTATCCCTGGGAATAAAATAAAGTAGACAGTGCTGAGGATTTTAGAGCTTCTCTGTCTTGAATGGCTGAAAGGCAATTCTAAAGTAAGAGCGTCTAGGAATAAATTAAACTCCATTTAACAAAAAATCTACAGGCTGTAAGGTTTTGAATTCATATATTTCATAGCTATTGATATATAACTGTCGTAATATGCTTTATCATTTCATTTTTATGTCTGCTGTGACTAGAACTGCAATTAGTATGATAACCGGAATGGAAATAATTAAAGGAAACTTGCCATAACAGAAATATTTAGGCTGCCATTGCTAATCTCTCCATCTGAAAAAAAAAAAAAAAAATGCTAGGTGCCTGGATGTTATTTTGTTGATTTGGTTGATGTTTTGAGGTATGAGGAGTTATTGAGGAGTGAGGAACAAATAAAGGTACAGTAAAACCTTGCATTGAAAGTAACTTGGTTTGAGAGCGTTTTGCAAGACAAGCAAATCTTTTAAAATACATTGTGACTTGATAAACAAGCAATGTCTTGATATTTAAGTAGCGTCATGTCACAACTGAGTATAAAAGAGGAGAGAGGCGCCTCTAAGTGAAGCAATATGGTTACATTTTAATGAAGGTTCAATATCTAGCAACTCACATGGTTGATGATTAAAACAGGCACATCTAAGTATGCAGGCATCCAGAGGTAAAGCTGTCCACATAGACTGACCATCCTCCACACTGCCAGCTACGTCATCCCTTCCACACTGCGCTCTACGAGTGCTTCAAGCCTCGCTTTCAGATCGCTCTACTGCAGGGTAGTCTTCCTGGTCATGACTGCAGAATGACGGTGGTGCGGAGGATGGTCTATGTGGACAGCCTTACCCCTGACTTAGATGTGCCTGTTTAATCATCACCCATGTGAGTTACTAAATGTTGAACCTTCATTAAATATAACCATATTGCTACACTTAGAGGTTTTGGATGTGGATTGATTATTCTTGGAGAATAAGAATATCATTAAATGTCACTTTAAAGCTGAATCTCACTAAATAACCCTTTAGCCCTAGTCCTAGCACCCCCACCCTTTGTTTGGCCAGTCATGTGACAATGTGTTCTTTTCCTTTTTGCCTCTTCCCCAGCAAAATACTTTGTGTCTAGAGTGACATTATGATGCATCCAATGGCTCCTGCTGCTATCAATCTGTCCATTGAGAAGAGAGACAGCGGCTGCAGCCGCTGGGCTAGTGCATATCACTAGATCGGCCTCTGGTAAGAAAAAGCGGGTGGGGGAGAGCTGCAGCACAGAAGGTTTTTCACCTTAATGCATAAAATGCATTAAAGCGAGTTCCGGCCTCAAATACCTTTCCTTTTGTAACTAAAAATACCCCTATAATACTAATCCATTGCCCTTTACAGAACTGCTATTCTCATACTTACAAGGTGTACGGTACTGGATTTTAGTCAAAATCTTACTTTTAAAAATGCTGTCTGGGCGCGGCCATCTTGGATGTGGGCATCTGAAGCCGCAGTGTAATCTGCTGTGTCCTTCTTCCTGATTCCAGGGAGTGTTCTGGGAGCTCTTCCTGATTCCAGCCTCCTAGGAGTGATGACAAACAGCTCCCAGGATGCAGTGCAAAGGCGGAAGTTATGTCGGTGGCCGCGACCACAGAGGGGGGAGAAGGAGAAAGTACAATCAAAAATGCCCTGAAAATAAGGTAAGGGACCCCCGAAAAAAATTGAAAATGCCCAATTGTTGATCAGCATAGCGAGCACTCCAGGAATCACTAAGGTTGCAAAATAGGCCGGAACTCCACTTTAAGGTGAAAAACCTTGAGGCTTTACAACCACTTTAATACAGGACCTGTAAATGGGTTTGAAAGAGGAGATTCCATTATTAAAAATGACCTTTCCTTTTCAATGAAAAGTTCTGCTGTAAAAGCCAATGCAATACGGCAATTTAGAAGCGTTCCATACACCACTGGTGTATGAAACACCCCCAGAAATGTCACTTCCTGCTTGTGTAATTGGCTCACTAATTTCTCAGAAGTCTGCACAAATCTACAAGTCAGATTTTAGGAATATTTTGCAACAAACATTTCATTTTTGGGAGACATGTTTCCAACAGGTTAATTACTTTTAAAGGAATGCAAAGACTGAATTTTCCTCATTGGAACATTGAGCACAGATAACACTGCAAGTGCATCAGCTGAATAATAATGAAAAAGTCGCTCCCATTCAGAATCATTTTGCAGGACAACAAACAGCTTTTTCTTCAGGGCAGAAATGGGTAGGAATCTGCAACAAAGTTTGGTAAAATTCATGCTATGTGCATTGATTACCCAGAAGGGATTGTTTTTTTCCCAACAAAAATGGAGTTTCTCTTTAAGAATCATAGTTACATAGTTACATAGTAGGTGAGGTTGAATAAAGACATAGTCCATCCAGTTCAACCTGTGTAGGTGTGTGTGGCTGTAATCATCTCGCATACCCCTGAATGTTCTGATCCTTGAGATGTACGTCTAGTAGTCTTTTGAAAGCCACCACACTACCTGCAGAAACCACCTCTTGTGGTAGAGAATTCCACAATCTTGTAGCCCTAACAGTAAAGAACCCCCACGTTGCCTGAGGTTAAAACGCTTCTCCTCTAATCGCATTGTATGCCCCCGAGTTCCTCATGCAATCCCTTCGACTGAACAGCTTTTTTTCTAAGCCTAGATCCCCATTGAGATATTTAAAAATTGCTATCATGTCCCCCCTCAGGCGTCTCTTCTCCAGGGAGAATAAATCAAGCGATTGCAGACGCTCCTCATAACCAAGGTCCTCCAATCCCCTAATTAGTTTAGTTGCCCTTCTCTGGACCCTATCCAGCTCCAACACATCCCTTCTGAGGACTGGTGACCAGTAAGGATGATCGAACGGTTCGGGTCGACCATCGGTTCGACCCGAACATTGGATGTTCGATATTCGGCCGAATACCAAACTTTTTGCGGTAAAAGTTCGGTATTCGGCCACCAGAACCGCCCAAAATGCACTGGGACAGGAACCGGGCTTTAAAAGCCCGTGATTGGCCCAGAAACGTCTGCAAAAGCCAATGAGGGGGCAGGAGTCTCCTAGGAACGTGATTGGAGTGACTACGGGGACCAGAGGCCAATCAGGAGTGAATACGCCCCACACTATATAAGATGGCCCCGCCTAACCCCTAGCACAGTGATCCAGAGCCTGTTGAAGAGAGTTGAAGCAGTTCTCTCACTCCTGCTTTGCTACACTACATTTTCTACATATCGAGTGGTTCTAAAGCTCCATATAGCAGAATTGTATTTAGCTTACAGCCAGTGTAGTTAGATACAGCGATTGTGCTGGTTCTTAGAGTTACAAAAAAAAAAACTTAAGGGACAGTGTCAGTCTTCTGCTGTATGGAGCTTTCTATTTAGTGGAAAGGGATATCTAGTGTAGTTAGGGAACTTTGTACTACATTAGTTATATTTAATAATTGAGTTTCTGTAGGGAAAGTGTGAGGGTTCTGTTTAGTGAGCACGTTGCACAGTGCTGCTGTATCACAGCAGGTATACGTGCTTGCTAGGCAGCAAAATACAGTGACAACTTAACGCCTGTTGTTCAAAGCGTTAGGTGCACTGTACAAAAGCCTTTGCAACTGTGCGTGACACGCATCTGCTGTGCTGTATCCAGCGACAACTGTGGGTCGCATAGCAGTGTGCGTTTTTCACCGCACACAGTTGCCAACGCATCAGTGACAACTTAACGCCTGTTGTTCAAAGCGTTAGGTCCACTGTGCAAAAGGCTTTGCAACTGTGCGTGACACGCATCTGCTGTGCTGTATCCAGCGACAACTGTGGGTCGCATAGCAGTGTGCGTTTTTCACCGCACACAGTTGCCAACGCATCAGTGACAACCTAACGCCTGTTGTTCAAAGCGTTAGGTCCACTGTGCAAAAGGCTTTGCAACTGTGCGTGACACGCATCTGCTGTGCTGTATCCAGCGACAACTGTGGGTCGCATAGCAGTGTGCGTTTTTCACCGCACACAGTTGCCAACGCATCAGTGACAACTTAACGCCTGTTGTTCAAAGCGTTAGGTCCACTGTGCAAAAGGCTTTGCTACTGTGCGTGACACGCATCTGCTGTGCTGTATCCAGCGACAACTGTGGGTCGCATAGCAGTGTGCGTTTTTCACTGCACACAGTTGCCAACGCATCAGTGACAACTTAACGCCTGTTGTTCAAAGCGTTAGGTCCACTGTGCAAAAGGCTTTGCTACTGTGCGTGACACATCTGCTGTGCTGTATCCAGCGACAACTGTGGGTCGCATAGCAGTGTGCGTTTTTCACCGCACACAGTTGCCAACGCATCAGTGACAAATATGCCTGGTAGACCAAGAAAAGGCATACGTGGCCCTGCTGCGGAAAGGGGCACAGCTTCTAGGGTGTCTAGAGGCAGGGGTGGACGTGGTGGTCAGTCCTCAGCCAGGCCACCATTTGGATTGTTCTCCGGCAGTGGCCAAGCTATACGTCCACAGTATGTACAGGAGGTGGTGGACTATATGACCAAACCCTCATCATCGGCATCATCTGCAACTACAGTGACCCAGGCAGAGAAAAGTGGTCAGTCTTCTGCAGTTGTCAGAACAAATACAGATGAGTCCATGTCCACCTCACGTCCTCCCTTAGACCCAACTTCAGACATGACAGAGGAGTCAGCTGAGCTGTTTGACCACAGTGTCAGCCATCTACTCCAGCCTGATGCTCAGTCCTTTATGGAGTCTGATGTTGGGTCTGAGTTTGAGGAGGAGGCAGAGCAAACAAGAGGGGAGAGCAGACGGCCCGCTCCATCTAAGGCCGCACCTGTTGTCTCCCAGGCCAGGCCTGATGCTCAGTCTTTGATGGAGTCAGATGTTGGGTCTGAGGTTGAGGAGGAGGCAGAGCAAGCAAGAGGGGAGAGCAGACGGCCCGCTCCATCTAAGGCCGCACCTGTTGTCTCCCGGGCCACTATACACACCTCATCTTGGTGGGACTTTTTTGAGACATCCCATGCAGACAAAACAGTTGCGATCTGCAAGATTTGTAAGAAGGGTATAAAACATGGCAGAATTGTCAACCACCTGGGTACAAGCTGCCTAAACAGGCATTTGACAACCCACCACTCGGCCCGTTGGCAGGAGCATTTAAAGAACCCACAAAAGGGCCAAAGATCGGTCAGTCGGCCTCCTAGTCCTCCTCGCGCTCCTCCTCATGCTCAACCTGCTCCACCTGCTCCACCTGCACATCAGTCTGTTCCTGGCCCTGCTATAGTCACTCGTCACCTGTTGGCAGCCTCCACTGACAGGGATGATGATATAGCAGGCAGTGTCGCATCTACCTCCAGCACACCACCAGCTGTAACATCTAGACGCCAAATTTCGATTCCACACATGCTGGAATGAAAAAAAAATGTATACTCCCCGCCACCCACATGCCCAGCGTCTAAACAGTAGTTTGGCTAAACTACTGGCTCTGCAACTATTACCATTTAACCTGGTAGAGTCTGCTCCCTTCCGTGACTTTTCAAAATGTGCAGTTCCACAGTGGCAGGTGCCAAGTCGGCATTACTTTGCCCGTAAGGCCCTGCCATCCCTATACCAACTAGGGATGATCGAACGGTTCGGGTCGACCATCGGTTCGGCCCGAACATTGGGTGTTCGAGGTTCGGCCAAATTTAGAACTTTTTGCCCAAAAAGTTCGGAATTCGGCAACCAGAACCGCCCAAAATGCAATGCTTCAGGAAATGGGCTTTAAAAGCCCGTGATTGGACCAGAACCATTAGCAAAAGCCAATTGAGGGGGCAGGAGAATGCTAGGAATGTGATTGGAGTGACTAGGGGGTCCCTAGATCAATCATTAGTGAATACGCCCCCCAGTATATAAGATCGCCCCCGCCATTCCTAGCATTGTTATACTGGACATGGAAGAGAGTGGAAGCAGTTCTGTTAATTTTACTTTAAAAGTGTCATTTAGCTATTTTTAGTGTGAGGAAAGGGATATCTAGTGTAGTTAGAGTGCTCCTTTACACTTTAGTTAGCTTCAAAAATTGAGTTTCTGTAGGGAAAGTGTTAAGTGTAAGGGGACCGTAGTGTAGTGTAGGGTTAACTGGCAGTGACTGCTATGGCAGGGTGACAAAACCCTTCCATAGCAGGGTGACCGCTATAGAGAAAAGATCATTTTTCTGAATAGCTTCGGCACACCCATATGGCTTCTCACCAGCCAAGCATTTTTTATGCTGCAGGGGCTGCCACTGCCAGTGCTTTTTTGAGGACATGTTTGATGTCAGACATGACATCTGAACATGTGTATAGGGGGTATATATAGACATATATGTCTGAATATATACCCCTAGACATATATAGGTGTGATAGTAGCAGAAATAAATGCTTGCGCTAATGAAATCATTTACAGTAATATATTTCTGCTACTATCACACCTATATATGTCTAGGGGTATATATTCAGACATATATGTCTATATATACCCCCTATACACATGTTCAGATGTTTTGCCTGCCCCAAAAGAACCCAAAAAAATGCCAAAAAAAAGCTAGCGTCAAAAAAAAAAAAAAAATGCCCAGGTGTGTTTTTGCTGGCATTTTTTGGGGGGTTTTGGAGGCAGGCAAAACATCTGAACATGTGTATAGGGGATATATATAGACATATATGTCTGAATATATACCCCTAGACATATATAGGTGTGATAGTAGCAGAAATAAATGCTTGCGCTAATGAAATCATTTACAGTAATATATTTCTGCTACTATCACACCTATATATGTCTAGGGGTATATAATCAGACATATATGTCTATATATACCCCCTATACACATGTTCAGATGTATTGCCTGTCTCAAAAGAACCCAAAAAAAAAAACGCTAGCGTCAAAAGAAAATGCCCAGGTGTGTTTTTGCTGGCATTTTTTGGGGGGTTTTGGAGGCAGGCAAAACATCTGAACTTGTGCACAGTACCACTATACACAAGTTAAGATGTTTTTCCTGACTGCAAAGATCCCAAAAAAATGCCTTCTATTAAACCGGCAAGGTGTTACAGGAGCGGAGCCAACCCCCTGTCAGAAAGTTTTCTAATACAAACAATCCTTTTTTTTCTGGTTCTGGACATGCTACAGAGCTGAAACTTCACATGTACACTTTTTAGACCCCCCAGATCTGAAATCCAAAGTAAAAATCCAAAAATCTCTTTTTTTTTTTTTTTTTGAATTTTTTCAATAATTGGCTTTTTTTATCAAAAATGACAATTTTTAAGAACTTTTTTTGTGTGATTTTGTGTCTGGGGGTCAATGTGTACCTGTGAAGTTTCAGCTCTTTAGCATGTCCAGAACCAGAAAAAAAGATCATATAGGTGTTAAAGTTAAAGGAGGGTCCCGACCCACATCCCTGTTCTACTGAAAAATTATCTTTTTTTTTCATGGTTCTGGACATGTTACAGAGCTGAAACTTCACATGCACACCTTTTAGACCCCCCAGATACTAAATCCAAAGTAAAAATCAAAAAATCTCTCTTTTTTTTTTATTTTTTCAATAATTGGCTTTTTTATCAAAAATGACAATTTTTAAGAACTTTTTTTTTGTGTGATTAATAGTTAATGGGGCATGACCCAGAACCCTAGGCACTTTTTAGGGACATTTATTGGATTTTAGGGCTTCAAAATGGTGTTTTTTGATTACCGAAGTTCGGGTCCCTTTGATTTCAATGGGGTTCTGAAATTCGAACCGAACTTTTGGAAAATTCGGGTGTTCTGGTTCAAAAGTTTGATCATCCTTAATACCAACATGTGGAAGGCAATGTAGTGTCGTCCCTGGCCAAGTCAGTCAGCCATAGGATACACTTGACGGCTGACACTTGGTCAAGCAAACATGGGCAGGGACGGTACATTTCTGTCACTGCTCACTGGGTGACACTGCTTGCCAACGGAAGGGATTGTAGCCAGGGCTCGGTGCTGCAGGCAGTGTTGCCCCCACGTCTGCAAACAGCTGGTGGTGTCGCTGATCCCGGTAGATCGATCACTTCTACCCCCTCCTGCTCCTCCTCCTCTACCTCCTCCATGCCCTCCTCTGCAGAATGGTCCTTTGAATATGATGAGGTACCACGTAAACGTTCAAAGGGCTATTCTATGTCTCAGGCCAAAAGGTGTCACGCAGTGCTGCAGCTTGTGTGTCTAGGGGACAGGCAGCACACTGCCCCTCAGATTCTGGGGGCTCTGCAGGCACAGGCCCAGAGGTGGTTGACACCACGCCAGCTGCACTCAGGGATGGTGGTTACTGATAATGGGTCAAACCTCCTGGCCGCCCTTCGTCAGGGAAAGTTAACCCATGTGCCATGCCTGGCGCATGTCCTGAATCTCGTGGTACAGCGGTTTTTGAACTCGTACCCGGGAATGCAGGATGTGCTAAGGATGGCAAGAAGGGTGTGCAGTCACTTCAGGCGTTCGTACAGTGCCACTGCACGTTTGACCGGTAGACCGCCTCATCTGTGACATACCCACCCGCTGGAACTCCACCTTGGCTATGCTGTAGCGCCTGTACACGCAGCAGAGGGCCCTCAATGAATACCTATGCGAGTACGGCACCAGCACTGGCTCTGCACGCCTGGGCTTCTTTTCACCACCGCAGGTGCTTTTGATTAAGGATGCATGCGCTGTCTTGAGGAGGCCACAAGGATGGTCAGCCGGGACAGCGCATGCATCAGTGACACCCTACCAGTACTGTTTTTGTTGGAGCACACTCAGCGTGGCATTATGGACAGGGCACTGGAGGCAGAGCAGCAGGAGGAAGAGGAGGACTTCCTTGCCTCTCAAGGCCCCCTTTATCCTGAGAATCCTGACCCCATTATGCCTAGCTCCCAGAGGCCCGAGCAGGATCCAGGGGTGGAAGAGGAGGAGGAGGAGGACGATTCTGTGGGAACTTTTGCAGGGTTTGAGGAGGAGGAGGAGGAAGACATGCGGCAATCTGCAAGGTTTGACTCCCTCGGGACACTTTGGAGTAGTGCGTGGCTGGGAGGAGGAGGAGCCCGTTCAAGATAATGTCGTTTTGAGTGACCCCGAGAAGTCAGCTTCTCAGGCCTTCGCTAATTTGCGACGCATGGGAAACATCATGCTTCAGAGCCTGCGAAAGGACCCCAGAATCAAGGCCATTAAAGAGACTAACCACTATTGGTTGGCCACTAGTGTTGAGCGAACACGGACTGTATTATTCGTGTTTGTACCGAATAATTGGATTTTTTTTACCCGAACACGGACACGGACACTTTACTGTATGTTCGGGTAAAAATCCGTGTTCGGTCGTTTTATTTCCGGGTTTTGCATGCTTTGGCGCTCTTTTCATGGCGGGCTTTCAACAGCCAATCAACAATCGTTTAACTGGTGTGCCTTAAGCCATCCCAGCCATGCCTGCAAATGTCTTAGTAGCTGTGATTGGCCGTCTGAAGCATGTGACCAAGTCTTTATAAGTTCGAGGCAGCCGCCGCAGCAGCGTCATTCTGCTGCTTAGCTAAGGGACAGAGCACACATCAATGTGCTGGCTGCTGATTAGGGAAAGATAGGCAGGAAAAAACCATTTGTGTCCGGATAGAATTGAGGGACAGGTCGGAGTGTTTAGGCAGGGCGAGTTGTAGGCATTTTAGGGATAGAGTCTGCTGAATTATAGGGTCAGTGTCTTCTACAAACTACAATCGATATTGCTGTGTGGGGGGTGGGGTGAATCTGCACTCAATCCTGATCTACGATCTCTTCTCAATCCTGTTAGGGACAGAGTCTGCTGAATTTTAGGGAAACTGTGTTCTACAAACTACAATCGATATTGCTGTGTGGTGTGGGATTGGAGATAGGCAGGTGTCAGTGATCCACATCCATTTTTCTGTGTGTGAGCTGCAGTGAACACAATCTTTTTGGGCTGCAGTGAACACAATCTTTTTGGGCTGCAGTGAACACAATCTTTTTGGGCTGCAGTGAACACAATCTTTTTGGGCTGCAGTGAACACAATCTTTTTGGGGTGCAGTGAACAAAATCTTTTTGGGGTGCAGTGAACACAATCCTTTTTGGTGTGCAGTGAACACAATCTTTGTGGGGTGCAGTGAACAAAATCCTTTGTGGGGTGCAGTGAACACAATCTTTTTGGGGTGCAGTGAACAAAATCCTTTTTGGGGTGCAGTGAACAACATCCTTTTTGGGGTGCAGTGAACACAATCTTTTTGGGGTGCAGTGAACAAAATCCTTTGTGGGGTGCAGTGAACACAATCTTTTTGGGGTGCAGTGAACAACATCCTTTTTGGGGTGCAGTGAACAAAATCCTTTTTGGGGTGCAGTGAACAAAATCATTTTTGGGGTGCAGTGAACACAATCTTTTTGGGGTGCAGTGAACACAATCTTTTTGGGGTGCAGTGAACACAATCTTTGTGGGGTGCAGTGAACACAATCTTTTTGGGGTGGAGTGAACAACATCCTTTTTGGGGTGCAGTGAACAACATCCTTTTTGGGGTGCAGTGAACACAATCTATTTGGGGTGCAGTGAACACAATCTTTGTGGGGTACAGTGAACAGAATCTTTGTGGGGTGCAGTGAACACAATCTTTGGGGGGTACAGTGAACACAATCTTTTTGGGGTGCAGTGAACACAATCTTTGTGGGGTGCAGTGAACACAATCTTTTTGGGGTGGAGTGAACAAAATCATTTTTGGGGTGCAGTGAACAACATCCTTTTTGGGGTGCAGTGATCAAAATCCTTTTTGGGGTGCAGTGAACACAATCTTTTTGGGGTGCAGTGAACAAAATCCTTTGTGGGGTGCAGTGAACAGAATCTTTGTGGGGTGCAGTGAACACAATCTTTGGGGGGGGGGTACAGTGAACACAATCTTTTTGGGGTGCAGTGAACACAATCTTTGTGGGGTACAGTGAACAGAATCTTTGTGGGGTGCAGTGAACACAATCTTTGGGGGGTACAGTGAACACAATCTTTTTGGGGTGCAGTGAACACAATCTTTGGGGGGTACAGTGAACACAATCTTTTTGGGGTGCAGTGAACACAATCTTTGTGGGGTGCAGTGAACACAATCTTTGGGGGGGTACAGTGAACACAATCTTTTTGGGGTGCAGTGAACAACATCCTTTTAGGGTGCAGTGAACACAATCTTTGTGGGGTGCAGTGAACAACATCCTTTTAGGGTGCAGTGAACACAATCTTTGTGGGGTACAGTGAACAGAATCTTTGTGGGGTGCAGTGAACACAATCTTTGGGGGGTACAGTGAACACAATCTTTGTGAGGTGCAGTGAACACAATCTTTGTGGGGTGCAGTGAACACAATCATTGTGGGGTGCAGTGAACTCAATCTTTGTGGGGTACAGTGAACACAATCTCATACTTCTGAAGATTTGAGGGTGCTGCCTGTTCCATACTCCCCCTACTCCTCATCTAGCCTTTTAGGGGTACAAACAATAGTAATTGGGGCCTAGTGTGGTTGTGTACGTGTGATATACATACACTTTTTTTGGATCATATTTTCTATTCCGCTATTTAATCAAAAACCTTTGGGGATCAGTTAAATTGGGGGATAGTCTGTGTTGGTACGTGTGAGAGAGATCCACCTTTCCAAGTTGTTGGGGTTCATCTCATACTTCTGAAGGTTTGAGGGTGCTGCCTGTTCCATACTCCCCCTACTCCTAGCCTTTTAGGGGTACAAACAATAGTAATTGGGGCCTAGTGTGGTTGTGTACGTGTGATATACATACACTTTTTTTGGATCATATTTTCTATTCCGCTATTTAATCAAAAACCTTTGGGGATCAGTTAAATTGGGGGATAGTCTGTGTTGGTACGTGTGAGAGAGATCCACCTTTCCAAGTTGTTGGGGTTCATCTCATACTTCTGAAGGTTTGAGGGTGCTGCCTGTTCCATACCCCCCCTACTCCTCATCTAGCCTTTTAGGGGTACAAACAATAGTAATTGGGGCCTAGTGTGGTTGTGTACGTGTGATATACATACACTTTTTTTGGATCATATTTTCTATTCCGCTATTTAATCAAAAACCTTTGGGGATCAGTTAAATTGGGGGATAGTCTGTGTTGGTACGTGTGAGAGAGATCCACCTTTCCAAGTTGTTGGGGTTCATCTCATACTTCTGAAGGTTTGAGGGTGCTGCCTGTTCCATACCCCCCCTACTCCTCATCTAGCCTTTTAGGGGTACAAACAATAGTAATTGGGGCCTAGTGTGGTTGTGTACGTGTGATATACATACACTTTTTTTGGATCATATTTTCTATTCCGCTATTTAATCAAAAACCTTTGGGGATCAGTTAAATTGGGGGATAGTCTGTGTTGGTACGTGTGAGAGAGATCCACCTTTCCAAGTTGTTGGGGTTCATCTCATACTTCTGAAGGTTTGAGGGTGCTGCCTGTTCCATACCCCCCCTACTCCTCATCTAGCCTTTTAGGGGTACAAACAATAGTAATTGGGGCCTAGTGTGGTTGTGTACGTGTGATATACATACACTTTTTTTGGATCATATTTTCTATTCCGCTATTTAATCAAAAACCTTTGGGGATCAGTTAAATTGGGGGATAGTCTGTGTTGGTACGTGTGAGAGAGATCCACCTTTCCAAGTTGTTGGGGTTCATCTCATACTTCTGAAGGTTTGAGGGTGCTGCCTGTTCCATACCCCCCCTACTCCTCATCTAGCCTTTTAGGGGTACAAACAATAGTAATTGGGGCCTAGTGTGGTTGTGTACGTGTGATATACATACACTTTTTTTGGATCATATTTTCTATTCCGCTATTTAATCAAAAACCTTTGGGGATCAGTTAAATTGGGGGATAGTCTGTGTTGGTACGTGTGAGAGAGATCCACCTTTCCAAGTTGTTGGGGTTCATCTCATACTTCTGAAGGTTTGAGGGTGCTGCCTGTTCCATACTCCCCCTACTCCTCATCTAGCCTTTTAGGGGTACAAACAATAGTAATTGGGGCCTAGTGTGGTTGTGTACGTGTGATATACATACACTTTTTTTGGATCATATTTTCTATTCCGCTATTTAATCAAAAACCTTTGGGGATCAGTTAAATTGGGGGATAGTCTGTGTTGGTACGTGTGAGAGAGATCCACCTTTCCAAGTTGTTGGGGTTCATCTCATACTTCTGAAGGTTTGAGGGTGCTGCCTGTTCCATACCCCCCCTACTCCTCATCTAGCCTTTTAGGGGTACAAACAATAGTAATTGGGGCCTAGTGTGGTTGTGTACGTGTGATATACATACACTTTTTTTGGATCATATTTTCTATTCCGCTATTTAATCAAAAACCTTTGGGGATCAGTTAAATTGGGGGATAGTCTGTGTTGGTACGTGTGAGAGAGATCCACCTTTCCAAGTTGTTGGGGTTCATCTCATACTTCTGAAGGTTTGAGGGTGCTGCCTGTTCCATACTCCCCCTACTCCTAGCCTTTTAGGGGTACAAACAATAGTAATTGGGGCCTAGTGTGGTTGTGTACGTGTGATATACATACACTTTTTTTGGATCATATTTTCTATTCCGCTATTTAATCAAAAACCTTTGGGGATCAGTTAAATTGGGGGATAGTCTGTGTTGGTACGTGTGAGAGAGATCCACCTTTCCAAGTTGTTGGGGTTCATCTCATACTTCTGAAGGTTTGAGGGTGCTGCCTGTTCCATACCCCCCCTACTCCTCATCTAGCCTTTTAGGGGTACAAACAATAGTAATTGGGGCCTAGTGTGGTTGTGTACGTGTGATATACATACACTTTTTTTGGATCATATTTTCTATTCCGCTATTTAATTTAACTGGGCCTCCATGCGAGACCTGTGTGCCTTGTTGCGCTGTTTTGAGTACTCCACCAACATGGCCAGTGGCAATGACGCCGTTCTCAGCTTAACTATCCCACTTCTATGCCTCCTTGAAAAAACAATTCGGGCGATGATGGAAGAGGATGTGGCACAGGATGAGGAGGAGGAGGAGGATGAAGAGGTAACATTTCCAAGGCTTTCAGGGCAGTCATTCGCAAGGGGCTCCGAGGGTGGGTTCCTGCACACGCAAACGCCAGGGACGCAATTGTCCAGCAGGGGCACAGTTCTGGAGGATGAGGAGGATGAGGAGGAGGAGGAGCTGGAGGAGGAGATGGAACCATGTTCACAGCAGGGTGGCACCCAGGCCAGCTCATGGCCATCACTGGTGCGTGGCTGGGGGGATACAGAGGACACGGACGATACACCTCCCACAGAGGACAGCCTTTCGTTGCCTCTGGGCAGCCTGGCACACATGAGCGATTACATGCTGCAGTGTCTCCACAACGACCGCCGAGTTGCCCACATTCTAACTTGTGCTGATTACTGGGTGGCCACGCTGCTGGATCCCCGTTACAAGGACAACGTACCGTCCTTAATTCACTCACTGGAGCGCGATCGCAAGATGCGCGAGTACAAGCGCACGCTGGTAGACGCCATGCTGCTGGCATTCCCATCTGACAGCAGGGCCACAGTGGAAGCACAAGGCAGAGGAGGAGGAGGAGGAGGTCGCCAACGCAACCAGGGCACCGCCAGCACCTCAGAAGGCAGGGTTAGCATGGCCGAAATGTGGAAAAGCTTTGTCAGCACGCCACAACAAACAGCAGCACCAGCAGCTCAGATGGAACGTCTTAGCAGGAGGCAGCATTTTACCAACATGGTGGAGCAGTATGTGTGCACACGCCTACATGTAGTGAATGACGGGTCTGCCCCCTTCAACTTCTGGGTCTCCAAATTGGGCACATGGCCTGAGCTTGCCCTTTACGCCTTGGAGGTGCTGGCGTGCCCTGCAGCCAGTGTATTATCTGAACGGGTATTTAGCACGGCTGGGGGCGTTATAACAGACAAGCGCAGCCGCCTGTCCAGAGACAATGTGGACAAGCTCACGTTCATTAAAATGAACCAGGCATGGATCCCACGGGACTTTTCCGTACCTTATGCAGAATAGCAATGGATACCGACCTTACCCACCCATTGTTCCATTTTTGCTCTTTCTCACTCTTTTGGGGTGTACCCTCATTTAAAATTTTTGAAAAGAAGCAGTGTTGGCTACCTCGTCCTCCTCCTCAGGGCCAGATTAATGTAGGGGCTATTGGAGCTGCAGCTCCAGGCCCCTACCTTTTATATAGGCCCCGGGTTGGCCATATTCACTGTTACCGCTCTTCTGTCACTTGTAAACACAGAAGTCTGGCTTCTATGCTCGCTTCCCCAGGCAGCACCCTCAGAACCTCCCCACACAGCGTGAAGGCCGGACAAGGAGGGACAGTTGGCGATGCATGGATGTGTTTATGGGCTTCAGAGACAGCATCCCATGTTGAATTAGGCATGCATGGCTGCACCCTTCCTCCTCTGGGTGCATGGCAAGGCACGGCCCTTAAGGCCCTTCAAAATCCTCAGCACCAAGCCCATGATGCTGTTAATCCGGCCCTGGTCCTCCTCCACCGCCGCTTCCACCTACACCGCCCATAGGTGTGCGCAGCCTATTGCATTAAGGTGTGCACCCCAAAGTTGAAATACACATGCATGTGTTTGCCAGCAGGGAGAGTAATGTATCGGGGCCATGTACCTGTAGGCAAGGAGAAATAGAGCAGAGCAGGTCCCAGGGAGATCTTTCCCATCTCCTCACTGGCAATGCTATGTGCCCTAGGTGATTAGGGTGTGCCCAGGCACACCCAGCACACCCTGTGCGCACGCCTATGTCACCGCCACATCCACCACCACCTCAACCTCCCTCCTACTCCATATGGGCCTCGTCCTTCAGAGATGAAGAAGAACATTGTTTTATTTTTCTGTTTTTTTTTGTTGTTTTAAGTTATTTCCCTATCCACATTTGTTTGCAGAGCACTTGCCATGCTCTTAATTCCGTTTTGCTGCCATTTTTCAGCACTCTAGCCCTTTCCTTTGGTGTTTTAGAGCCATTTTAGTGCCTTAAAGTTCGGGTCCCCATTGACTTCAATGGGGTTCGGTGTCCGGGAAAAGTTCGGTAAAAGTCCGGGACACGGACCCGGACTTTTTTTTAAAGTTCGGCCGAACCCGTCGAACACGGACATCTAGGTGTCCGCTCAACCCTATTGGCCACCCTACTTGACCCCCGGTACAAGTCTAAAGTCTCGGAACTTTTCCCATCCACCCAGAGAGTCCACAGGATCAAATCCCTTGAGGACAGTCTCAAGAGGATTCTGGTGAACACGTTCCCCGACTCCCGTAGGGTGCATGGGCGGGGACAACCTACCATGGATTCTACTGGTGGTCACGAGAGGAGCGTTAGAGAAGGCGTGCGGTTGACGGATGCCTTTCGGTCTTTTTTTAGTCCTCACCGCCCAGGCCTCTCAGCTGCCACATCGCATCGACAGCGTCTGCATCACATGGTGGACGATTACATGAGGGCACAAAGTGACACAGATGGCTTTTCATGTGACGATGCCGATCCACTGGCATACTGGGTCTTAAGATTAGACCACTGGCCAGAACTGGCCCAGTATGCCATGGAGTTGTTGGCCTGCCCTGCTTCCAGTGTCCTATCGGAATGGGCATTCAGCGCAGCAGGAGGATTCGTCACAGACCATCGAACGAGACTCTCCACCGACTCAGTCAACCGTTTGACATTCATTAAAATGAATCAGTCGTGGATATCAAGCTTTGATGCACCTGATGCAGACCTTGTAGACTAGGCTATCGTTGTGATGTGGCAGCTGAGCCTCAGTTTAAGCCTGGACCAAGGTGCCACCCTCAAACCCTCCTCTCATTCTCTTTACCTTCACAGAACCTCATTTTGGTTATAACAAAAACTACCATGTTTGCGCACCTGTTCCACAGGTGCACACCTTTACAATTTTTGGGCCTCCTTCAACACCAGCTCTTTGGGGTTAAGGTGGGGAGGCTATGCTAAACAAAAACTACCATGTTTGCGAACCTGTTCCACAGGTGCACACCTTTACAATTTTTGGGCCTCCTTCAACACCAGCTCTTTAGGGTTAAGGTGGGGAGGCTATGCTAAACAAAAACTACCATGTTTGCGAACCTGTTCCACAGGTGCACACCTTTACAATTTTTGGGCCTCCTTCAACACCAGCTCTTTGGGGTTAAGGTGGGGAGGCTATGCTAAACAAAAACTACCATGTTTGCGAACCTGTTCCACAGGTGCACACCTTTACAATTTTTGGGCCTCCTTCAACACCAGCTCTTTGGGGTTAAGGTGGGGAGGCTATGCTAAACAAAAACTACCATGTTTGCGAACCTGTTCCACAGGTGCACACCTTTACAATTTTTGGGCCTCCTTCAAAGCCAGCTCTTTGGGGTTATGGTGGGGAGGCTCTGCTCACACCAAAACGACCATGTTTGCGCACCTGTTCCACATGTGCACACCTTCATAATTTTTACGCCTTCTTCAACACCAGCTCTTTGGGCTTACAGTGGTATGGCTCCGCCAACACCCAAACAACAATTTTTGCGCACCTGTCACACAGATGCATATCATTGTAATTTTTTTCCTTACAAAGGCAATTATTGCCTTCATTACCAGCACTTTCATAGGGATATGGTGTCAAGGCATCGTCGGCACCACCAAAGGCCCAATTTTTAAGCATCCTTTACTTCTATTCAAAGTCAAGAGACAACAGTATTCATCCAAAAAATCTCTAATCTTGTTCACTCTGCTCTACATTGTGGCCCCTACCCCTAACCCTAACCCTCAATGTATCCGTGCATATATGTCTGTTTCTTGTGAGAATTCAAGTTAAAGTGCACCAAACACCATTTTACATGAAATAAAGTGCAATTACATACATCTTTGGACTTCTTGAAAACATTTGGTAATAATAGCCCCATTGTGGAAATACACCCGTTAATTATATGCACATTTAAAGAGACAGCACCTTTTTCAAAAAAAAAACTCTAATCTTGTTCCCAGTGCACTGCATTCCCATACACATTGGCTGTGCCGTTGATTAGGAGCAAAAGAAAGGTGCGGTTAAGCAAAAAAGTCATTTTTGAAGGTTTGGTATGCTATAATTCTGGTTCTGGACATGCTACAGAGCTGAAACTTCACAGGTACACCTTTTAGACCCCCCAGACACTAAATCCAAAGAAATCTCTTTTTTTTTTTTCAATAATTGGCTCTCTATCAAAAACGACGATTTTTAAGAACTTTTTTTGTGTGATTAATAGTCCCTGGGGCATGACCCAGAACCCTAGGCACTTTTTAGGGGCATTTATTGGGTTTTAGGGCTTCAAAATTGTGTTTTTTGATTCCAGAAGTTCGGGTCCCATTGATTTCAATGGGGTTCTGAAATCCGAACCGAACTTTCCTGAAATTCGGGTGTTCTGGTCGAACCGAACTTTTCAAAAGTTCGATCATCCCTAGTGACCAGAACTGGGCAGAATACTCCAGATGAGGTCGGACCAGAGTTTTATAAAGTGGAAGGATTATAGTCTTATCTCTGGAATACATCCCTTTCTTTATGCATGCTAATATTCTGCTAGCCTTGGCAGCTGCCGCTTGACATTGCATGCTGTTGCCTAGTCTATCATCAACCAAGACTCCCAGATCCTTCTCCATTTTTGATTCTCCCAAGGGTTCCCCTCCTAACGTGTATTGTGCTTTTATGTTTCTAGTCCCCAAGTGCAAAACCTTACATTTCTCCACGTTAAACCTCATTTGCCATGTCGTTGCCCATTCCGTTATTTTGTCCAGGTCATTCTCTAGGATATCAGCTTCATGCTGTGCTGTTATTGCCCTGCCTAATTTTGTGTCATCTACAAAAACTGATATTGAACTACTTATCCCGTCCTCAATGCTGTTTATGAATAAATTGAACAAGGTTGGTCCTAGGACTGAGCCTTGGGGGACCCCGCTTACTACCTCCGACCAGTCTGAGTATGCGCTGTTTATTACCACCCTTTGGACACGCCCTTTTAGCCAGTTCCGTATCCAAGAGCAAACCCTGCTGTCGATACCTGCAGACCTTATTTTATAAATTTGGCGCTTGGGGAACTGTATCAAACGCCTTAGCAAAATCTAGGTACACCACATCCACTGGTCTGCCCCTATCTAGCTCACAGCTCACCTCCTCGTAGAATGTTAAGAGATTGGTTTGACAAGAACGCCCATTTGTAAACCCGTGCTGGTTACTACTGATGATGCTGTTGTCCTTAGCAAACTCTACGATATAGTCCCTTATCATCCCCTCCAGAAGTTTACATACTACTGATGTCAGACTGACAGGTCTATAATTTCCCGGTATATGCCTCTGACCCTTTTTGAATATCGGAATCACGTTTGCTTTCCTCCACTCCCCTGGTACATCTCCTGTCCTAATACTGTCCGCAAAGATCAGGAACAGTGGTCTGGATATAACCTTACTGAGTTCCTTGAGTACTCTCGGGTGTACGCCATCCGGGCCTGGTGATTTGTTTGTGTTAAGTTTATCCAGCCTTTCCCTGATTTCACCCTCTGTTAGCCATAGTGGCAAGTCCTGTGTATTACTACTAACCATACAGTCATGGTCAGTGTACCCCTCCGTTTCCTGTGTAAAGACTGACGAGAAAAAAGCATTCAGAACGGTTGCTTTTTCAGTGTCCTCTGTAACCATCCTCCCATCATCGCTAATTATGTGTGCAATATGCTCTGCCCTAGTTTTTTTGCTGTTGATATACTTAAAGAATTTCTTTGGGTTTTTTTTACTATCCTCCGCTATTTGTCTCTCAAAGTCTATTTTAGCCATCTTGATTTCGTGTTTACACTTCCTATTTGCCTCCTTGTATTGGTCGAAAGCCAATACTGTGCCCTCTGATTTATATTTCCTGAAGGCCAATTTTTTTCCCCTAATAAGTTTTTTGACGCTCCGGTTTAGCCAGCCAGGCTCCGTCTCTCTGGGTCCAAAAAAAAAGTCAAAGTCCAGATGTTGAAAAGTTTTGGGACACCGGCCGAATCCAGCAGGTAAACCCCCTTATATCACCTAAATGTGCTTTAAGTTGTACTTTAAAGGAAACGTCTCCATCCTTGCCCGGTGGGACAATTACTACTGGTGTCCTTATTCACCATCTGGCTTGTCACTCTTTTTTTCTAGTGGTGTCTTTTCTTCTGGAGGTGAAAGAATTGTTTTTATTTTCACAATGTTTTACCCTTGTGGCAGTGATTGAAGGGAATAGTGACATTTGTGCTTTTATCTATTATTTGAGTATGGAAAAAAGTGATCTATTGTTTGTTATATTCACATAGGATAATAAAGCCCAGCCCAAAAGAACGCAAAAGACCGTGAAACCTGTCAACATGGGCCTCACAGTACCATTGTATTGAATGGGCGTTGTGCTATGGTTTTGGTCTAAATCTATGCATTGTGTGTATTCTATGTTAATACCTTACCTATAGTGGGTTTTTAGGATCATGTGATGCTGTTGTATTTTCTTGTTATTTTTTCTTATGGTAAAAAAAAATTAAGTTTTGTGATATGCACACTCACAATACAATCACAATACAAAGTCTCTTAATCACATATATTGTACTATGGTATATACTGTCTTTTTGAGTGAAGAAAAGTTAGAAGCTCTGTAAGATTTGTATTGTTGTCTTTGTCTTCACTGTGGAAGATAGTACCTTAGTTTCTGACTTAGTGACAGAGGTCATTAAAAAAATAACATTAGGAAAACTCTCCAACAACCGTCATAGACAACAGTAAAAACACTTTTAGTGCAATGGGAAAGGTTTGTAATATTGTTTTTGTTCCAAATTGAAATATTCCTCTCACTTCCAGTCTCAGTGACAGTGGTTACCAGATCAGGAGGTGATGAGAAATCTGTTAAATGTATATGCAGATGTCAAAAATCCCCCTGAGAATTCAAATCTTTCTCATTGAAATGAAATAAGAAAAACTGTCTTCAATTGCACATACACAGAGTTGAGGAAGGACTACGGCTCACCCTACACATCTATGTGTACAATTTAATGTACAATTACCTTTAGATCTAGCAAAACTATGCAAAATGAGGACCTACCTAAACTATCCAATCAATTTGTATCCAGTCGGTCAGGTCCTATATAGATGTTGTAGATTTAAAGGAGATTGTATAATCACATTGTAATGTATGTGGGAGTCTAAGATCTTGTAAGAATCTCTCCGATTTTCTTCTTGTATACTAACACACATTTGGGAATATTTCTCAATGTTTGAACAGACCTTTTTACCAACACAGAGAATGCTCACTTTACTTTTACAAAGTTTACTGTGTTGCAGCGTTAATTGGTCCCAACATTCCCCCATACAAAATTCACACATGAACCCGAAACTTGAACACCTAGGTCATGGCATAAAGCTATGGGAACACTCTTCAAGATAGTTGGTCATGAGATCAAAGAAGCCAAAGTTTCCCAGGCAATAAATATTCTATATAAATGAAGGATAGCATTGATGTTATGAGAGGGTCTCTTGTACTTAGTTGGCTTATATGGCTTTGAGAATAGTCACTACTGTTCATAGAACACATATAGCTATACATGTTAGGAGCCTGCATAAATATCTATTCATATATCACTCTAATCTTTTAGGAAAGAAAACAATAAAAGGTACCAGTCTTCTGCATCATCTTTTGTTGTACCATTACAGCTCCATATTCTTTACCATGATCCTCTTTTATAATGGCCCCCTGAGACTACTGCTAACCTTCTGCACATGAATATATCCTGCAGGGCACAATTAATATGTATATAGGTAGCCTGCAAGGATTTAATGTATTTAACTACAACCAGCCATTTAATGCAGGCACTTTTCTTGTACCATGTGCAGGCACTTTTCTTGTACCTCACTACTTGCTCATGAAGGGTGCTAATAATAATGATGGACCACTAGTGAATCGTGGGTGGTGGAAGGTGCAAGGCCAAATGGTAGGAACCAAATTTATTAATTGCATATTAGAACTTTGGGGTTCCTGTGGAACACTGCAAAGAAGTGACTAATGAGCCTTCATTACATTGCATTCTTCAGTTTTTGAGTTTTCTAAACTCCGAATACATTACTTCTGTCCATACATTACCACAAGGATTGACCCCTTTTAAAATATTTTCTGTGCCATGGTGGGTAAAATGTCTGCATCATCTGTTGCTGTACCATCATAGCTCTAAATTCTTTTCCATAATCCTCTTTTATATTGAACATGTTGCTTTGCCACCCAGTCACCATATATCCTGTAAAGCATCATTTGTATATACAGTATATATCCTGGCGGGATTGAATGTAATTAACTACAATCAAGAATTTAATGCAGGCACCTTTCTTTTACCATGTAGTGCTTACCAGAAGCACAAAGGTATAGAGATTTGTAATATACCAATAAAGATTTTAGATCTGAAGTCTGATTCCTGAGCCTCACTACTAGTCATGAAGGGTTTCCATCATAATGATGGACCACTAAAGAATCGTGAGTAGTGGGAGGTGCTAGGTCATATGGCAGGAACCAATTTTACTAATTGCATATTAGCACCAAATACATTACTTGTGTCTATACACTACAACAATGATTGCCCCTATTTTAAATGTTTCCTGGAGCATTTTCTTCCTTTATCCACTTGCCCACTGGGCACTTTCATCCCCTTTTTGACCAGGCCAATTGTCAGTGCTGTTGTACTTTAAATGACAATTGCGCAGTCATGCAACACTGTACCCAAACACATTTGGTATCATTTTTTTCACACAAATAGAGCTTTCTTTTGGTGGTATGTAATCACTGCTGGGTTTTTTATTTTTTGCTAAATAAACAAATAAAAACTGAAAACATTGAAAAAAAACAAAAACAAAATGTTTTCATAGTTTGTTATAACATTTTGCAAACAGGTAATTTTTGTTCCTTCACAGATATGCGCTGATGAGGCACCACTGATGGGTGCTGATAGGCTGCACTGATGAGACGGCACTGATGGGTGCTGATAGGCTGCACTGACGAGGCAACATTGATGGGCACTGATAAGCTGCACTGGTGGGCACTGATGAGGCTGCACTGATAGGCGGCACTGATGGGCACTGATAAGCAGCACTGATAGGTGGCACTGATGGGCACTGATATGTGGCACTGATAGGCGACACTGGTTGGCACTGGTAGGCGACACTGAGGGGCACTGATAGGCAGCACTGGTAGGCAGTACTGATAGGTGACATTGATGAGAGGACACTGGTGGGCACTGATTGGCAACAGTGGTGGGCACTGTTTGGCAGGAGCAGTGGACACCGATTGGCAGCAGTGATGGGCACTAATTGGCAGCAGTGGTGGGCACAGATTGGCAGAAGACAATTATTGGCTCTTTTCTCCTCTCCTCCACAGGCTGATAGCGTGAGAAGGAACGGAGAAAAAGGGCCAGCAACTGGCTTCTGTTGACATCATGATAAGCTGTGATTGGACACTGATCTCATGGTAAAGAGCTGCTGATTGGCTTTTTACCTCAATCTGTGTTCGACAATGTCCGGAGGACACTGCAAACACAAAGTGCCCCACCCGCACCCAGCAGCGGGCGCGATCATGGGAGATCATCATATGACGGCCTCCCAGAACTGGACGACCATGCTGTAGCTGTCTTTTGGCTATAGCGCAGTCTGCAAGTGGTTAAATTACATTGGACATTATTGAAACAGCTGCCTTCTGGTGCTATCCCCCAACCTCCTAACCCAGTTGGTCCTGTGTTGATGGGCTTTGAAGGGCAAATACAAATGGCTTTTGATACCTTCTGAGATAATTAATCATTTATTGCAGATCCCTTTAACTTGAAGTTGACTTCCATGTGACCTACAGTTGACCTTCTTTAGGCTCAGTTTACACTGTGTGGGCTGTTTGCGATTGCAGGAATTGCATCTGTTCCTGCATCTGCTACCACCCACAGCCAAATCATACTGCTCTTAGGAGACACGTGGGGCTGCCATTCATTCTGAATGGCACCCCCATGCTTCTCTGCCTGCAGCACATTTGGGGGAACCGCAGGTGTAATCGCATAATCAAAAAGACCAAGCAATTTCCCTGTGGCCGTGATTTTGAAAAAGATGCGTGCCCTTTTTCTTTTTGCAGAAGTGCAGGCAGGGAAGGCCAATCAAATAAATGGGCTGATGTGCCCGTGCAAACAAAGGCCACATGACCCGCACTGAGGGTTAGTCCATTTTTGCATTAGAAATGTGAATTTTGCAGTTCTGAAGCAAAAGCCTGCCAGTACAAGCCCAAAAGACAAGCAGCACACAAAAAAACTGTAGGAACATCGATTGTGTCTGGGGGTGGAAACGCTAGATGACTACCTGATTTCATGCTGCCCTCCAGAAGGCATCATCTTAAACATAACACCATCTTATATTGCTGTTCTCAAAAACGTAAAGCGTGCACTAATAAAATATAAACTCTAGAATATACTACGAATCATGTTTTTTATACTTTTTATTGATAAAAACTACACAAAAGCTATAACTGATCATAATGTTATTAAAAAAAACAATTGATACTTTCTTTTGTGATTTGAGACTGTGTTTGTCAATAAAATCCAAATCAATCTGGGAACAATATTCCATATATACTGTATGCCTGCCTGTTCTGTAGATCTTTCATGACTCTAATCCGTCGAAGCTACTATGAGTGAGGCTGGTCTTTCCCAAACACTGCCCCCTTGTGGCTGGCAGTCTGATAAAAAGCAAACCTCTCTAACAGGAAAACAGGAAAGAAACACAGTTCAAAGAGATTCACTGGGTTATTCAACATGAAACAATAAGCATTCCCTAACCCCGAAATCCCAACAGTCTCCCATGTTTGGTTCATCTGTATTGGAACCATGCAACGTGTAGAAAATAGGAAACCAAATGTACAAGCAGATAAACTCCCGTATGCAGCTGGAGTGGATCCAAAACTAGTTAAGAAATCCCTTAGGTGGATCCAGTTTTATGTTCTATTTTATTTAAATTTACTTTTTTTTCTTTTTATACACCAGTGGGGTTTACATAATCCTTTAAAGCCAAGATAAACCCCTTGCTTTTCTCACATCATTGTTTCAAGTTCCATGGGCCTGAAGACTGAAATGGGTCCCATGCTCAAAATGTTTAGCTTAGTGTATTATAAATTTATTTTCTCTTGTTTATTGTGAGAGCACATAGCATTTACAAGGTGCTCCCATCAGCTTTAATCTGTATAGGTCCTCTATGCACTTCTTCCAAATGTCACAATCCAAGACTCCGGATGTTATTGGTTTGGTATCCTTTCAATGTATATGGCAGGTGCTGCTGAGCGAGCTATTGTTGAGATGTAGCTCTGGTCCCTACTAAGCTCTAGGTTGGTGGTTTCTCTTTGCTCTCGAGATGTCCCATCATAGCCCTTATTTACAAGGAGGGTCTTGTGGGTCTGGCAATATCCGGCCATTGGCTGGTCATAGGTAAAGTATGGTAGAGTCTTCATGTGCCGTGGAATCTGTACCAAGAGAAAAAAAAAACAAAGTGAATCAGACATATGTTATAAGGAAAAGCTGGCTAATCATTTGCATTCATTAAAGAGTTAGTTGAACCCAAAATGTATTCCAGCTTTTTATAAACACCAGTTTAACACCTTTTGGCTTCTTCATATTTATTGAGAAAACCAGCAGTGGGAAGTCACACTAAGAGTTCCTAAATCCACCCCATAACGCAGATTTAATAAAGGTATGCATAGGTATCTCATCTCCTTGTGCTGCATTCCTCAAAATGTAAACTACAGTAGATAGAAAACACATTTTGGAAAAAAAAAAAAAAGAAAACACAGCACTGACAGTGAGAGCACCTTGTAACGTAATGCTCTTGACATGTGGGTGCAAGAGAGGTTTCACTGGTGGTGTTCCTATGGAATCCAGTAAGGCACAGAATGGTTCAGACAGGCACTTGACTAATCCTTTAAAGTGGATCGATCACATTTAAACAGGAACACAGCATTGTAGGGCAGATAAAAACTGTTGACAATGCTTTCACTTATTTATTCAGATCACTGTGCCTAGTCACTAGAAATATTTATTTAATATGCCTGGACCGAGGGTATATTTATCGTATTACACTGTTATGTCAATTCAAGCCCAGTTTCATTTTTAGGACACCAACCAATCATACAAATTATTAAAAACATCATAGGATTCAGAGTATTGTTTTACTAAGCTAAAATATATTCTCAAAAGATAGTTTGACATTTGACAGTCTTTAACAAAAAAGTTTTTCAATGTCATTTACAGACTTACTAAACTAAACACAGCAGTAAGAAAGAATACAAAGATAACATTTCATTTCATTATAGAAGCTGATGGAATATTCCTATTTTCTGACAAGAAAAAAATGATAACTTGCTGTTTGGCCTATACAAATTATGAGCACGTATTAAAAGGCTAAATATCACACACTGGGTGCACCAGTCACATGTTTTCAAAAGATAAGAATAATCCAGGGTAATTAACTAAAAAAATAAGAATAGCATGCTAGAATGCCGCTAATTATCCAGGATTTGTCCTTATTTCTTCTTATTAACCAATTACACAGCTTAGCCAGGTAGAAAGCAGAAACCCTCCATATACCTGTTACAAAAAGCACATACCAGCATCATATGGTTTCATGTTCTACAAGTATCATTTAACTCCATAATCCAGTTTACATGCACTCACATCTGCACAACATGTATTAAACAAGAACACATCAGGCCCATCACCTTTAATAAATGGGCAAAGTGTCGATTTAAATAATTTATTACAACCTCTTGAATTTGAATTGATCCAGAGTTGTGGTAGATTTCTATTCCAATATAACTTGCAGACTATAGAATAGAGATACACAATATGTAAAGCATGATGTACCTGCTTCCTTAACCTCTTGCCGACCGCCCACCATAAGATATACTGCGGCAGAGTGGCTCGGCTGCTCAAAATCCCGTAGATCTATGTGATTTTGTGCACGCGGCCTGGCGGCGCGCATGTGCCGCCGGAGCCGCACTCCTGCTGTGTTTAGACACAGCGGGAGGCAGGCCAAAGGAGGAGTGGAGGCGCTTGCTACCGGCCTCCGGCGATCTTCAGAGAAACTGACAGAAGACGCACCTGCTTATGTAAACAAAGCAGGCGAGTCTTCTGTTACACAGGCAGGGAGAGATCAGGAGTTTAAGCAAAGCTGAAACCCTGATCTCTGTGTGCCTGTCACAGAACCCCCCACAGTGAGTAAGCACCAACAGGCATACATTAACCCCTTTGATCAACCCCAGTGTTAACCCCTGCCCTACCAGTGACATTAATACAGTAACAGTGCATATTACTTAGCAATGATTACTGTATTAATGTCGCTGGTCCCCAAAAAGTGTCAAAAATGTCAGTTAGGGGTCCGATCTGTCCTGCCGCAATGTGGCAGTCCCGCTAAAAATTGCTGATCGCCGCAATTACTAATAAAAACAAGAAAAAAAAAAGTCCAAAAAATCTATCCCGTAGTTTGTAAACACTATAACTTTCGTGCAAACCAATTAAAATACGCTTTTTGGGATTTTCTTTTACCAAAAATATGTAGCAGAATACAAATTGGCCTAAACTGATAAAAATATTTGATTTTTTAAATTTCTTGTTGGGAATGTTTATTAACAGTATGTAAAAAATATTGTGTTTTTTTCAAAATTGTCGCTCTTTTTTTGTTTATAGTGCAAAATCTAAAAACCACAGAGGTTATCAAATACCACCAAAAGAAAGCTCTATTTGTGGGGAAAAAGGGACATCAATTGCATTTGGTTACAGCGTCGCACGACTGTGCAATTTTTCGTTAAAGTAACGCAGTGTCGGATGGCAAAAAATGGCCTGCTCATTAAGGGGGTAAAACCTTTCCGGAGCTGAAGTGGTTAAAGGTAAAATATACTAGTAGAAATATGTAGGCTGCCATTGATGACCCCATTCTGAAAGGTATTCAAACAAACACTTTGATTTCAATATTTTAGAGTGATCCTGTGCTTTTCCAATGCAGGCCACACATCAAGTTTACTTTATTGCAGATCTCTACAGACGCATACTTACCTTCCTCTCACTACTTGTTGTTCTGTTCCTCGACTGAAAGTGAAAAGAAACCCATGTGTAGGCTACAAGTTGTACAAGATTGGCCTAGCATTGTTAAGTGGATGAATCACATGCACTTTTATACCCCAAAGTACTGTTTTTTTCTTTAGTCATTGACACTGAATAAAGGAGCGGTAGCTATATACTGCTGGGGATGGGGAAGGTAAAGGTTAACGAATGGGCAAAGTACAGTTTTCTTTAAAGAGTAACTTCACTTTTGTTGAGAAAAAAACATTTCCCTTTGGTTGATCTTTGTACATTGCAAGGATTTTAACAAACTTTGCTGCAGATTCCTACCTTTATGTTATTCTGAAGAAAGCCTTGTGTATTTGTTGGTGTCCATGTAGGAAAGTGAATCTAATGGGAGTGGTTTCTTAATTATCAGTCAGCTGTGCAACTGCAAGTCTCTAATGAGGAAATACAGTATGCAGGGTCTGCATACCTTTAGACATGTTCCTATTGAGAGTATCTCCTTGAAAAAATGACATTTTTGTTGCAGGGGGTGCCCAAAATCTGACTTGTATCTTAGTGCAGACTTCTGGGAAAATCAGAAAGCCAATCACACAAGCAAGAAATTATGATTTTTATGGCATCCTGTACACATTTTGTGTACAGAACACCTCCAGGTAGCCATATTGCATTGCATTTTACAGAAAATTACAGAGCTGTAGATTAAAAAGGAAAGGTAATTTTAATAACATTAAATTACAATACTTGAGTCACAATTGTATATGCTATATATTTTTTTTTTTATTTGCAATATTTTTTCTCCACAAAAGTGGAGTTACCCTTTGAAGTGTATGCGAAGACAAAACGTTTTGTTAGTTTTGGACAGAATGGTTAGGCGTTACAAAACTTATGAAGTTTGAATCTCTGTCCTTGTAAGAACAATATTCCCTCTGTTTTTATCCCAGTGACCATTGTCCTTAGAACAGAAAGGGAAGGACACTTTTTCTGGTAACAACTGTCTAGGAGAGTATTTACTTTACTTGGTGATTTTTCTACTCTCTTTTCCAGCAAATATATTGGACAGGAAGTATATATACTGTTTTTCTCCCCAATGGAACAAAACTGGCAAAAATAATCCTCTACTCTATTTAAAATAAAAAAGCTATGCTATTAGTCACAAATCGAGAACAAAAATACAACAAGTGAAGCCATAACCCAATCTGGATGCTTCCCCTGGGTCAGGGACCCAGGATGGAAGTTTTGGAACCAATAGATAAGCATGGCAGCTGCGGGACTAACATTTCCAGAAAGAGAACAGTGGCAATTTACATACAGTATACATACAGGTATACCACCTTGGAATTACATGACTGGTATAAAAACCACCAACCTATATTCTTGTGTATTATGTGTACATGGAAAATCTCCATAAACTGAAAGGTTTGTTTTACAGCACGCTAGTTTTATATACTGTATGTATGCATCACGTGTTTGTTGGACTTCTCTATAAACTGAAATTTTGTTTTACAGCACCTTAGATTTATATAATGTATGTATGTCATTAATAAAGCTGTACACATTTCATCCTTGTCCCTCATTGGTGCTGCTAAGCCTCATTCCACTATTAGAATATTTCCTTTTACAACTTCCTTATCTTTCCCAAACAGATCCCTGTCCATTTTTTAAATTAGCAACTGCCTCACACTCTGAGAGGAGGAAATATTCATATTTTAATAATGGTTTAGTAAGGCCCAGAAAATAATGCAGAAGAGTTTTGGGTACTGGTAAACATTATTAATGAAGAGTTTTTACAGGTTTCAAAGAGGGAACCAAGCACAGATATTCCAGAACGCTATTTATTAAAGAATACTGTGAACTTGGAGTTTTCTACGACTTTACTGTAATTTGAGACATCCAATTCCAGACAAATGTAACATTTTCATTTAGTCCCTATATGCAGCCTTTCAACAACTCTAATAAATGAAATAAACTGTACTTGGTATAAATATCTATATGTTTTAATTATATATTTTGTGTCTTATCTGCCATTGGGGTATGGTCGTCTAACACCTACTGTAAGGTCCAGAAGAGTTTTGTAATATCTTTAGAATGAGTCAAAACTTCCTGGGATTAATCTATATGTTTTAATTGTATATTTTGTGTGTCATATGTTCCATTGTGGTATGGTCCTCTTACACATACTGCTGTAAGGTTCAGCAAAGTTTAGCTAAATCTTTAGAATAAGTTAAAACACCCTGGTGTCAACCTTTTTCAGGGACCCATGGAACTCTAGGGTTCATTTAGAGCTTGCTCTGGTCTTCTTGAGCAGTAAACAGTTGCTAAATGATTTCCTGCCTGACAGTGTCTGCATAATTCCAGGACCAACAAAACTCAGCTGAGCCAGTGGTGTGGGCCCAATGGAGCCTTTCCTCCCTCTAAGACCACTAATATTGATGATCTTTTTAGCTGTTTAGCCACAATGTCTGCACCCCAAGCCGGCATTGCAAGTAAGGGAAACCGGCATGAAGCCTTCAGGCTTCACCGTCGGTTTCATACTCCGAATGCTTGAGTCGGGCGGCGATTTCTAAATGATCCCTTCGTCTTCTGGGGGACACACACAGGTCCCAGAAAGCAGTGGTGGGAAGGAGGAGGGCCGGATGCAACTGTGGAAGTGACGTACCTAGCTGCAGCGACATAGAACGGAATTCCCGAAGAAAAAATGCAATAAAAAGGTACCAAAAACAAAAAAAAACATATCCAAAAAGGAGAGGGGGGGGGGGGGCTTTGATCAATTGTTTGAGACTGAATTTTTGCCTGGAACTCCACTTTAACCACTAAGGTAAGAGGACACCTCTCGGAGCACTACAATAGCCACGAATGTAAAGGGGCACCTCTCCAGCTAACCGCTTATGTACAGTAAGAGGGAACTATACTGGCCACTAATGTTAAACAGCACTTTTTTAATTGGCCACCAATTTAAGGAAGCACCAAGCTCTTCCTTACTGCCATTGTAATAGACTTGATTGATATCAGAATCATAAAATGTATTTATCATTTTACAATAACAATAATAAAATGATACACAGTTGTAGCTCCATTACATTAAAAAAATAGGTTTCCCACCTAACATAAAAACACCTAACTGAAAACAACACACATGCCATAATAAATACATAACTCCAATCAGTCTATCCCAAAACACCTTGGGCATTCAAGAGCTGTACGAATTGAGGAAAAAAGCAAACCCCAACCTTGAGGTATAGGAGCAAATATTTCTATACTGTCTACCAGAAGGTAGAAATGTATACAGAACATTACTGGGATGCAAAATGTCTTCCAAAATATTAATCGCTCTCCAGAGGCACATTCCTCTTCTGAGATAAATATAACATAAGTTGTCGCGCTAAACAATCAAAATAATAAAAATTTGGAAAACTGTGTCCATATACTGTATATATATAAACATCTCATATTAGTCTCCAAACACAAAAAAACAATGTAAGTGAACACAGTCTCTTGAAGTGAATATCCAATGTGAGTGAACAAATAATTTGTGGAGTTTCACCCAGGTGAACCTCCACCTTGAATCATGTGAAATGCTTGCTTACCAGAGAGATCTAAACTCCAAATTCTAAGAGTCTAGACAAGCGTGAGTGATACACAGCAGATCTATTCGGTTCCCTCTGCTTAGGTTGAATAGCATAGTGTCATGGCTGACAATGAAAATCGCTCCAACTCTCAAACCATAGGGAAAAGAAAAATGGTCCACATAGGGGAAAACTGTATGGTTTTTCATTAAAAAAAATGATACTAAGAACTAACAGAACTCCAGCATGTAAAAAAATCAATGATGAGATGCCTGTGTCCTGTTGTATCTAAGAAAAAACTCCCCTCCAGGGTAACAGTCTCATCAGGTATGCCACTGTGAAGCTAAGTGTCTGTTGAGGGCACAGCACTTTCCTAAGTCTCTCTGCAAGGCAATGGTGGTCTGCGTTTAGGTCCAAGGCTTTTAAGCCTTACTCTTAAACTGACTATAGATGATGTAAAGTTCTTTTTTTGTAATCTGTGGTTGCAAGGAGGAAAATCGTTTGTTTCCCCATCAACACAGTCAGTGTTAATGGGGATATCTCTCCCATGGAGCCATTGCGTTCTCCTGGTGGGGGGAGTGCGAGGAGCCATCCCTGCTCAGAGAATGCATAGTGAATATTGCTAGTGGTTATAACCACCGACAATAATCATATGAAAAAATCCCACATGCTGGTTGTACCCAAGTCAATCAATGGATCATTCATCTATGGCCGACTTTAGTCTTCCTTTCTTCCCTCTCTTCCATCCAACCTCCCCCTGCAGACCCTGCGCAGATGGCCACTCAGCTTTAAAGTGACATAAAATGTTTATTTAAAAAAAAAAAAAACATGTCATACTTACCTGCTCTGTGCAATGGCCTTGAACAGAGCAGGCCCAATCCTTCTCATTTCGGGTCCCCCACTGGTGCTCCTGGCTCCTCCTCTTCAGCCAATAGAAAGCCCCTTGCTATGGGGGCACTGGTGTGTGCTCTTTCCTGACCCCCGCTCTATACATTTATACAGAACTGTGTTTTGGCCTTGCCCCCCCCCCCGCTCTCTCCTCAATGACTCACTGGCTCCGATTGAAAGTAGCAGGAGCCTTTCTCAGCCAATGGGGAATGAGAGATGAGAGATGAGAGAGAAGCTCAGATTTCGTGCTCATTGCTGGATCAACAGGGAGCTCAGATGAGTATTTGGGGGGGGGGGGTGCTGCAGGTTTTTCACCTTCATACATATAATGCGTGGAGGTAAAAAAAAAACCTTGGGCCTTTAAACCACATTAATCTCATACTGCAACACATATATCCTAAAAGCCAAATGAAGACACACAACAGGCTGAAATTGCTGCTGATAATTATAAGGTAGGGGCCTAAAGTTGTCAGCCTCCAGGATGGCCAGGTAAGAAACATTGCAACAGATTCACAAAAAAAGTATTTACTACAGAAAAAGTATGTAGTGAGGCATGATGATAAAAATACTAAAACATGGATTTAGGGTTTACATACACTATTACAAAAATGTTTTACAGTGCTAAACCTTTCATCCAAATTCTAAATTTTAGTTGTACATTTCTGAAGCCAACGCAAAGGAGTAGTATCAGTAAAAAAGGCACTTGCAGGTTTACCAATCATTTTTTGTTTATTAGGTCTCTTTGTGAGGGGCCATGGCAGGGTGTGTGTCCTAATCCTACATACCTTTACTAATTGGTGTCCCTTTTTCCGATATCAGAAAGTTGGGAGGTATGCTTTAAATATGGCATTCAGTTCATTATGGGCATGGTTATAGGCAGATTTGAAGAATGACCATTTAAATTGGGCCTACAACTAAAGGCAAAATTTTTTTTTTACTCTTGGATGGAGTGAAAAGGGAATAAAAAAGTTTTGCCTATAGCTCTACTTGTTTATATAAAATAGATCTTGATAACTTACTCTATATCTATAACTTTTAGAAGAATATCACAAAAGAAGATTTTTACATGAAGTGTGTTGTAAAAACAAAAGTCTGAATGACTGATACCCCTACAAAGAAGATCGTAAATCGTTTTCTCTCCTGCCAACTACACCGCTGAACACTGCCTTGATGCAGTAATTGCTGTCTGGAGTCCCTTCAGAAACCAACACTTCCAGGAGTTTTAATCTTCTGTGTCCTCCACTATGTTCATTGGTCCCTTTATGTAAAGAAACAAGAAGTGCTTATTTACTTCTCCCATTGCCTTCCAGCAGTGTCAATCCCCTGTGTTTCATGATGAGTTCATTGGTTCCTTCCACCCACCCCTGCGTTATTAGAAGATACAGTAAAGCCATGGTGGAGGAACCACTGAGCAGTAGCACAGCTGGCAGGAGAGATATATCTTCTTTTCAGGAACATCAGTTATTCAGACTTTCATTTTTTGAAAGAGTTGCTTAAATTCAAAGAGGTGTATTGGTGGACCATTTTTTTCAAAACACACTTGACTTCCTACTTGACTTCCCATGGAAGAAAATTATCAACTGTCCTATTGCCTTCTTTGTATTTACATGGCCATGTATATAAAATACTGAACTGAAAGGTTACAGAAATTACAAAAATCTTCTGTGAATACATTCATACCTGGGAAATTTAGCAGTATCTCTACCATATAATGCAATGTAGAATATTTGTTTCAGTTTTGTGGCCTTCTAATTTCCAATGGATGAGGGCTGTACAGATAGATTCATCAATTATCCAGAAAGTTTAGACAGGGTTATAAAATTAAGTTTTTCTCTAAAATTGTCATATAGTCAGACATGATTAGTAATCATTTTCTCCTGTAGCCACGATCCAGAGTACCGCTAATTAATGAACTAAGGATGTTCGGAATACTTGAAGACACCAGAGGAAATGTAAAAAGACATTTTGGTTAAAAAAAATCTTGCTTTCAGCCACAATATAAATTGTAGATTTTTTTCTCTCTTTTTTTTTAACTACAGCCAATCATTGGTTCCATCTGAGTCCCCTGTGCTATAACAGCCCTAAAGAAAACATCAATTTTAACATTATGTCCACTTTAATGCAGATTTTTTCCTTTTAATTGCTAGCAGATCGAGTGCGCAGTATGGTGTATACCCAGGGATCTGTAAGATGTCAAAAGACAGAAAAAAAAACACTACCTCTGTGTGTGCAGTAAAATGAAGGGAACAAGTAATATATATAAAATGAATACACAATCACTATGCAAAAAGAAACTGCGATACCAAACAATATTTGAAATTTGGAAATTTTGGAAAATGTTTTTTTGTATCAAAAATACAGAAAATACACACAACTGCAAAAAAAAATATCTTCCTCATGCATACAGAATACAAAATTTTTTATTTACATGTTTTTGTGCACGTATGTGAGAAGGAGTAGTTTTGTGTATTTTTGTATAAAATAAAACATTTCCAATTACAAGTGCTAAGAAGTACAGTTTTCTGTCTTCATTTTACACTATACATCTTCAAGATTTTGGGAATGCAGTCAGGTGTCAGGGATAATGCAGATTTTGAAGGCATGCCCAGTATTTACATCAGAACTGACTATCTGGTGGGCAGAGATGAGTGACATAGGACCTAGAAGATGATGTGGAAAATACAGTGGTGCCCAGCAGATAAAGTTGTAAGGGACAGCTATTACCTGCCATCGTTGGAGGAGCAAACAGGAAAACAAGTCTTTTTTTATTTTAATTTTGGTTAGAGTGGTCAGGGTCATTTGAATATTGCTATCTGTGCCCCTGCCAGGGAGATTTACATCTTAAAAGGTAAAGAAATTATGGTATGACAGTATGAGTCAAAGTATATTTGGGGGAAATCCAGCATTAAATGCGTGAACAATAAAAAAAAAAAAAGAGGTGCAGAAAGGAAAGAAGGGAAAAGAAAATTCCCCTTCCCCCTTATAACCCCTCATAAAATGGGCCTTTGAACGGTAACTCCCAAATAAGTATATACAACAATGTTGATTAAAAAGTACAAAACTATATTTTAATAGACATAAAACATCATAGACATTATCAAATCCAAAACAGTGTCCTGGTGAGAGGATCCCTATAACATAGTTACATATAATGACATCCAAACAAGATAATTTAGCAGAAAAAAACAAGCCAACATGTTTCATGGTAGAACCATTCTGCTTCATCGGGGCTTTACTGTTGCTTGGATTTCGTCAGTGTCATAAGTGGGGAAGAGAGGAAGAAAGGATTAGTCATCGTTGGCTTTGTCCCAGCTAGAGGGAGACCATAAAAAGTATACAGTGGGTACGGAAAGTATTCAGACCCCCTTAAATTTTTCACTCTTTGTTATATTGCAGCCATTTGCTAAAATCATTTAAGTTCATTCTTCTTCCTCATGAATGTACACATAGCACCCCATACTGACAGAAAAACACAGAATTGTTGACATTGTTGCAGATTTATTAAAAAAGAAAAACTGAAATATCACATGGTCCTAAGTATTCAGACCCTTTGCTCAGTATTTAGTAGAAGCCCCCTTTTGATCTAATACAGCCAGGAGTCTTTTTGGGAAAGATGCAACAAGTCTTTCACACCTGGATTTGGGGATCCTCTGCCATTCCTCCTTGCAGATCCTCTCCAGTTCTGTCAGGTTGGATGGTAAACGTTGGTGGACAGCCATTTTTAGGTCTCTCCAGAGATGCTCAATTGGGTTTAAGTCAGGGCTCTGGCTGGGTCATTCAAGAACAGTCACGGAGTTGTTGTGAAGCCACTCCTTCATTATTTTAGCTGTGTGCTTAGGGTCATTGTCTTGTTGGAAGGTAAACCTTCGGCCCAGTCTGAGGTCCAGAGCACTCTGGAGAAGGTTTTTGTCCAGGATATCCCTGTACTTGGCCGCATTCATCTTTCCCTCGATTGCAACCAGTCGTCCTGTCCCTGCAGCTGAAAAACACCCCCACAGCATGATGCTGCCACCACCATGCTTCACTGTTGGGACTGTATTGGACAGGTGATGAGCAGTGCCTGGTTTTCTCCACACATACCGCTTAGAATTAAGGCCAAAAAGTTCTACTTTGGTCTCATCAGACCAGAGAATCTTATTTCTCAACATCTTGGAGTCCTTCAGGTGTTTTTAGCAAACTCCATGCAGGCTTTCATGTGTCTTACACTGAGGAGAGGCTTCCGTCGGGCCACTCTGCCATAAAGCCCCGACTGGTGGAGGGCTGCAGTGATGGTTGACTTTCTACAACTTTCTCCCATCTCCTGACTGCATCTCTGGAGCTCAGCCACAGTGATCTTTGGGTTCTTCTTTACCTCTCTCACCAAGGCTCTTCTCCCCCCGATAGCTCAGTTTGGCCGGACGGCCAGCTCTAGGAAGGGTTCTGGTCATCCCAAACGTCTTCCATTTGAGGATTATGGAGGCCACTGTGCTCTTAGGAACCTTAAGTGCAGCAGAAATCTTTTTGTAACCTTGGCCAGATCTGTGCCTTGCCACAATTCTGTCTCTGAGCTCTTCAGGCAGTTCCTTTGACCTCATGATTCTCATTTGCTCTGACATGCATTGTGATCTGGAAGGTCTTATATAGACAGGTGTGTGACTTTCCTAATCAAGTCCAATCAGTATAATCAAACACAGCTGGACTCAAATGAAGGTGTAGAACCATCTCAAGGATGATCAGAAGAAATGGAAAGCACCTGAGTTAAATATATGAGTGTCACAGCAAAGGGTCTGAATACTTAGGACCATGCGATATTTCAGTTTTTCTTTTTTAATAAATCTGCAACAATGTCAACAATTCTGTGTTTTTCTGTCAGTATGGGGTGCTATGTGTACATTCATGAGGAAGAAGAATGAACTTAAATGATTTTTGCAAATGGCTGCAATATAACAAAGAGTGAAAAATTTAAGGGGGTCTGAATACTTTCTGTACCCACTGTATGCATCCAATGCTTTAGGTTCCCACAAAAGATGATGCCTGGCCTGGAAAGTATTAAACACACTCCTGGCGGCAGTGTGATGTTCCTGGTTGAGTTTTGGGAGACCCAGGCATCTTGCGTTTTGGATTCCCTTATGTCTGGGCTGTTGATCTACCTATGTTGAGGTATATATGACATTTTATCCCTGATGCTGCCTGAGTCAAGAGACCCTGAGCCTTACACCTGGGAGTGTGTTTAATACTTTCCAGGCCAGGCATCACCTTTTGTGGGAACCTAAAGCATTGGATGCATATACTTTTTATGGTCTCCCCATAGCTGGGACACAGCCAACGATGACTAATCCTTTTTTCCTCTCTTCCCCATTTATGACATAGACGAAATATAAGCAGCATGAAAGGCCTGATTAAGCGGAATGGTTCTACCGCAAAACATGTTGGCTTGTTTTTTCTGCTAAATTATCTTATTGGATGTCATTATATGTAACTATGTTACAGGGATCCTCTCACCGGGACCCTATTTTAGATTAGATCATGTTTATGATGTTATATGTCTATTAAAATATAGTTTTGTACTTTTTAATCAACATTGTTGTATTGGTCTTATATACTTATTTGGGAGTTACCATTCAAAGGTCCATTTTTTCAGGGATTATATGGAGAGAAGGGGAATTTTCTTTTCCCTTCTTTCCTTTCTACCCCTCTTTCTTTTTATTGAGATTTACACTTTCTTTTTCTCCTGTTGACCACTACCACTGGCACTGAAAGGGAGGCAAAGACCTCAGTTGTCACCAGAAAGGAACAGAGGGATAATCTTCCAAAGAAGACATTTGAATTAGTTGTGACAACTGTGTTAGTGTAGAAAAACAGGTGACATAAGCAGCGACTCTGCGGTGAGATATTCCACATAGTGTAATTTGAATTATAGAGTCACGCTACTAAATGATAAACACAATAATAAACAATGTGAATACAAGAATATAAACATTCCTCCAGTGATTACGGGGTTAAATTCAACTCCAAGATTAAAAAAAAGGGTCCACGTACTAAAAAAAAGTGTTCAAATAATCATATGTATATAGTGAACATCCATCAGCCTTGAAGAAGTATGATCCATGACACCACCTCTTACGGAAAAGATACAAGCTTACTGACTGCAAATGACTCTCTAATTAAGAGCCTATGACTGAACAGCCCGGCCTAGATCATCCCAGAGCAATTCGAAAGGTTCTCCTCAGATTGCAGATGGTTAAATCATAGTTGTCACCTCAGAATCATCTCAAATGGTTAATCACCCGGACATGAAAGGAAACGCTCCAAATAGTGTAAAAGCTTATTGATTAATTATTTAACGTTTAAAAACACACTTACATCAATGCATCCAATATAGCGCTATACAATAGATTCCTCCCCGGCCGAACACGAACATAACATCCGCACTGCATTTTGACACACGTAACATCATCCGGAGCACGCTGTACTTTAAAGTGGAACTCCCACAGCTTAACCTACCCCTCCCCCTTGAGCCCACCTCTCATTCGACCTTGAAGGCTGGTAATATTTTGTGGAGAAAAGGAAATACTGTGATGGACATTACAAGACTAAAGGTGAGTATTGTTGAAAAATGTCAGAAGGTGCTTCCCCAATGCTAAATGGTGGGAAAAAGAGTGTGGAAAGTGCAGAGATGATGCTAGTGCTCAGTTTCTCAGTGTTAACTAATTCTACAGGAAGCTGACAGAAAGTAAGAATTTCAAATGGTGCCCACTGGCCCTGGTAATGAAGTAGTGGTTCTCAGCCATCACAAAGTCACACTCCAAGCTGGCCCTGCAATTATCCAGTCCAGAGTAGTCAAGGTACATTCTCTGCTAGTCTATGCTACTGAAACACTATTCAAAGTAGCTGCATTAAGAGAACAATTCAAACAGCTCGCAGTGGAATCTTGGCAGAATAGAAAGGTAACATTGAAAGAAGAACAACACAGCTACCAGAAGGTATAGAGAAAAGATATCCATCCTCCAGGACACTAGCACAAAACTGGAGCATGCTGGAAGTAGGAGGGGTTATACAGGGCTGGCCACATTTTTTCAGTTTGCTAGTTCCAAATAATCCTGTAGCCATTATAATCAATAGGCTCTGGCATTCTTTGTCCAGCAATAAATTAGAAAAAAAAAAATTGCCTTTAAAGGATTGGCATTCTTGTGCATCAAAATTCAAGGTTGCACTGTGCAGTCTATGTTCTGCCAAACGTTAATGTCAGGCTGTACTTTTCCATAGAAGAAAGTTGTTTTCTACCCACATAGCCTGTATGGGGCCTGAGCAATGCTGACATCTCTGGCACTCCTGAGGAACCAGGTGGCTGTCTCCTCCGAAGTGAAGATGGGGAATGGGCGTGACTGTGTCAGCCTGGCTCCTAGTGAATAATGGCCAGTATTCCACCCTCACCTTCTCAAGACTGAGCAGATGTAAACACGGTCCTCATCCCAAACAGGCCAAGCAGCTGAAAGCTACTTTCTTTTCTAAAAAAGATACAGCTTGCCATTTAAAATTTGGCAGCTCAAATACGTAATATAAATGCTTTTATTTTATTGAAAAGGGTAAGCATATAGACTCAAAAGGGTTATTTTCAATTCTGCAAAGACCAGCGATGTGCAGTGTATTCACAATTAATCAGAAGTCAGATGTTATCAGGTTTTCAGTCAAAGCATCTGAATATGTTGCTGTAGGTAACACTGCGGTATTGCTATTAACAAAGTTAATGTGCAGTATGCATATTGCAGGAAGAAATTATAGGTATTACAGGTACTGCATAGGTTAATGGCAGCAGATAAAACTGTCCTCGGAGCACAGGCCAGAATGACAAGGCTAGACCTTAGTTCACACCATCAGAGACAGAGTTAATGGGGCGAATGCTTAATTTGAGACACAAACGGTGTTTCATTCATTAATGTAATCAAGCGTGTTTACAGGGCATACTGTGATTCTGCAGCCTCACAGCACTGTGCTGCAATGGTTCAGTCTCCCTGTGGGCTGTGGTTCTGATTAAGTAGCACAAACATGACAATCCTTTTATAATATCTACCTTGAATACCAGCTGTAAAATAAGCTCCAGTGCCCTGCCCTTCATTGCCCTGTGACAATCCATGCTCCCTATTAAAGGATATTTGTTACTACAAATACAAAGATGCTAAATTTTATTGTAGTGCAACACAAACACCAATCAGCCATCACATTATGACCACTGGCAGGTCAAGTAAATAACATTGATTATCTTGTTACAATGTCACCTAAAACTCGGTGGGATATATTGGGCAGCAAGTGAACATGTTGTCCCTGAAGTTGGTGTGCTGAAAGCAGAACAAATGGGCATCACAGTTTGTTGCATATGGGGATGCTGCCCTGTGTCCACAACCAAAAGTGTCTACAGTAGGAACATGAGTATCAGAACTAGACCATAAGCAATGGAAGAAGGTGGCCTGGTCTGATGAATCACGTTTTCTTTTGCATTATGTGGATGGCTAAGTGTGTGTGCATCGCTTAACTGGGGAAGAGATGGCACCAGGATGCAGTATGGGAAGAAGGCAAGCCGGCAGAAGCAGTGTGATACTTTGGGCAATGTTCTTCTGGGAAATCTTGTGTCCTCTATTCCTTTAAATCAGATGAGTTGTGAGTTGTTCCAAATGAAAGCAAATAATCATATCATAACATAAAGCTTATGTACATAATATGGCATGGATTAGGGCCTTATATTCACACCATACTGCCACTGTGAGAGCCAACTAATCCGTCTCCACTCCTTTCTCTATAAGCAACGGAACACAACATGGCTTTCCTTTGTCCCCCTAATTTTTATATTATCACTAATGAATATGAATGAATGAATGAATATTCTATAGCGGATTCTATAGCTAGATCCTTGCTGTGATATTACCACAGGGCTACATGAATGATTTATGGGCCCACTTCCTTCACTATCTCTGGGGGGAAAATAAGGCCAGAATACTTAGCTTTATTTTGATTCCACCCAAACTACAGGGTGGTATTGTGTTTCCAGACTCAGTTTAATATCATGCTGCAGTTCACTTGAAGAGATTGAGACCGCATTCACACTGAAGCGGCACGACTCCTGCACAACTTCGGGGGCGACCTGTGAAGTCCCGTGCACCGTGACTTTGGCGCGACTTGCACGGACTTCACATAATGGAAGTCAATGCAAGTCACCTCCAGGTCGCCCCGAAGTAGTACAGGACCCTTTTTCTAAGTCGGAGCAACTTGTGTCGCTCCTATTAGAATGGGTCCTGTACCAGTCAATGGACCGCGAGGGACCGCGACTTGTCAGGCTGACAAGTCGCCTGACAAGTCGCGGCAGTGTGAATGGAGCCTTATAGACTGGTGTGGTCAGAAGGATGTTAAGGCGTGGATAGAATTGGAGTAGGCTGCTGTTCCTGTTCCACTGGAAGGCCTTGTTTTGGGCAAACCCCATTCTCACTCCAATTGGACAAATACTGTCCCACCCTCTGATAAGTTCCACTTTCAGGACTGTCAAATCCATCCTTATGACTACTTCTCTTTCGCGCACCCCAGCCCACTTTTGCCACTTTCTTGGCTCGACTATATTGCCTCATAGTTTTCCAGACTTGCAACTTTGTAAACTCTATGCCAAAAGGACAATTTGATTGTGTCATTTCTCTTCTCAGTATAAACCCTATGAGTACTGCAAGAATCCGAGCTCCGTTTGGCTCAGACCTAGACTTTATTTGTTGCCTTCAAATTGGCTCTTGCTTGAGATCCATACCAATGGCATTGCAAAATATCCATACTCTAACACCATTTGAAAAAAATTGCAATAAAGCAGTACCAATTAGACACGCCTTATTACAATCCTGTTTGATGCTGGTCACGGGTGAACGCCAATGAGATCTAAGCTTTCTGATAAAATGGGAACAAGACATATGCATGACATTCTCTTCTGCCCAAAAGGATATAATTCTTCTTTTTGCTTAAAAAGCTTTATTGGCAAACACAAGAAAATGGGTACAAAATACTCACCAGGTGGTACAGAATGCCTTAAATCGAGTTTGAGGCGTTGACTTCCAAATTCTTCAGATCTCAACCCGATCAAGTGTGAGATATGCTGGAAAAACATGTCTAATTGATGGAGGCCCCACTCCCAAACTTATAGGACTTAAACGATCTGCTACTGAAGGCTTGGTGCCAGATATCACAGCATACCTACAGAGGTCTAGTGGAGTCCATGCCTAGATGGGTCAGGGCTGTTTTGGCAGCAAAAGGGGGACCTAGACAATATTAAGTGGAAGGTGATAATGTTATAGAGGATCAGTGAAAACTAACTGCCATTTATAACTTCTATCACTAGAACAGAATTTCCTTATGTATTCATGGCATGACAAGTATCAGCAACTGCTACAACATCCCTATGTAACTTTTTTTGGGACCATAGTGGGGCTTTTTACTGCTGGATGTTGGGTGCATTTCTGATTAGTCAATGGGTATCACAGTGGTGTAACCTGGGTAATACCACTGCATTTCTTTCTATTCCCCACCTCTGAGTGTATAGGACCTTAAAGCCTAGCTTCCATGACAAATGCCTGATCCCACACATTGCACACTCAGTTGCTGAGAACAGTGTGAGGTCACGTACTTGGCATGAAGCACCTGTTAGATTTTACATGACCGAAGACCATCTGACAAAGACTGAGGTATCAGCTTCTGATCTAAATAAGAATATAAATCTTTCACAAGGTAGACTAAACAATTTTATAATTTAAGACTAACTACTCAATTTATTGCATAAGCCTAGAAGTTAATTGCATAAGCCTAGAAGTTACTGGTTCTCTTAAATTTTCACTGTCTCACTGCCTTTGACATCTCCATATTGTGGCTATTCTGATACAACTGCAGCAATGTACCCCACTTCTAAAGGGTGTGAGAAAAAAAAAAAAAACATTTTGTCACATATGACCTTAAAATCTTTACCTTTGCTACTGGCAACAATTTTGAGAATTTAAAATTGAGACTCAGCGCCAGCTAATTAATTCATACAGAACTATACAGAGCACTGAACCATGACTGCATTTATGGATTCAATCGAAAATAATTGGCCATTTCACTATGTGCTACCAAGGAATTCTCAGGCATTAGTCTAAATTTTTCTGATGCTTCCTATTAAAGCTTGTAAGGCTAAAAATTCTTAAGTAAAGGTGTTTAGCATAAACGTTGGTTGTTAGGTTGTTATCGCTGTTTGAGTTGCAGAAATTTGACAATTTCAAAGTAAAACTAATGTCTACAGCAACCAACCAGTTTCCAGCTCTTACTTTACTTGGACAAGCTATAAAATTACTGTTATCTGAGTGCATTCAATGGCCGAAATCCCAACTTTTTTTTTTTTTCCTTAGTACCATTTTTTATAATTCACTGCCAGAGAATATGGAAAATCCATTCCTGACATGTCTGTTATTTGGGAAATCTTGCAGTTTTGTAAATGACATAAATTATTGTAAATTACAATAATCTGATTTAAGTCAACTGCACCATTATAGCAGGAATCCATCACAATATGTAACGGTAAATTCACGTCTCTTTACAATTTCCCTGTCTGTGCAACTACATAGGGCAAAGTAGGGAACACCTGGCTCCATAGTTACCTAGCTCACCATTTGGAGTTTTGGCAAACCAGATTAAGGGCAACAAGGTTTCTATTAACAGTTGCATGCCCTGTTGCTCTTTGGGTTTGTTTAATTGAAAACAAAAGTCATGGGATGAAAAGCTTCAGCCCTGAGCACCAATAAATACTTTTGGTTTAATTTTCAAATTGGCTGGATTATACCTTTAAAAATTTGGACAAGAAAATAACAGGGATCTAGTTATTAAGTACTACTCAGCAATGTCAGTGAAGGAGCTACCAAGTAGAAGCAATAACTATAATTCAATATCAATAAACAATTTCAAAACACTTTGCAGCAGACATAATGTTATAGTGAGGTTCGTACAAGGACAGGCATTTAATAAGTCTGTGCTTAAATAGGAAAAATGTCAGGCTAGGTAGACTATGTTAGTTTTATTTGCTGTCTCAGTCTCTTTATAGAGGTCCTATAGTATAAAGAGGCTGCTTATATGCTACAGCTCTTTACCTGGTTATTCTAAATCCAAGGAGAAACACACTGATCAATGAGCAGTAAACAACAGGAAAGACATTGTAAGTGTGAGAATTGGATGAATTTACCTCGCCAGGCTCCCCCTCCAGCCTGCAGTCATTTTTCGCAACATTAAATTCTGTAAGTGTGGAGGTTGTCAATCACGATTGAGTCTTGTATGTGCAAGAAAGCCAACAGCCCTATGCAGGTAATCAAAGGCACTCTCTTTCTTTACAGATCTGTGTGTTCAGTACTAAGTAGTATAAAGATTCTTCCTACATAGAGTGCTGGCTTTTCTGCTTTAGTAGCATCACTGCTGACCATGCAACCTCTAAGCTTGGAGGCTACAGGTTTGTGTGCGGAATAGATACATCTTTCCTTCAGTACTAGGAAGTAAGACACTTACAGTATGTTTGTAGGAGACACAAAACAACTCTTTCAGGGTAATATCAAAGAAAGAAATATGTATTTCACTATTAGTACACATTTCACACAGCTCACCATTGAGTGCCCCAGTATGCTCATACCCACCAGGGCAAAGTCACTAAAGCAGAACTTAAAGTGGTTGTAAAGGCTGAGGCTAAGTTCACAATGATGCGATTGCAGACATTGCATGTGATTCACACCGCATTGCTGTGCACATCACATGCAATTATTTTGCAATGCCAATTCAGCCATAGATTTTTTATGGTTGAAATTACATCACATTCGTACCAAAATGGTGCAGGATACTTTTTTTTGTCCGCACTGGAATCAGATTGCCTGGGTGTTCAGACCCATGCAATCAGATTCCATCTGATTCCACAGTTCGCACTGCGTTCTACGAGCCGATTTGGGAGTTTCATTAACTTTATATCAACACCCGCAGTGGTTCGCAAAGAGCAGTGTGAACTGCCTGCGAGTCTGATGTGGTGAAGGAACCTGCACAGGAATCACTGTGGTTCCCGCATCACATCAGTGTGAAACCAGCCTCAAGGTTTTTTTCTTCAGCTCCCCCCTCAGTCCCCCCTAATACCTACCTAAGCCCGATCTCAATCCAGCGATGTGCATGAGACCCCAGGCTCTCCCTGGTTTCTCTCTCCTGATTGGCTGGGATGTAGCAACAGGACCCATTGGAGGGAGCAGGGCTGATCCATGCTCTGTGTATTATGGATGCAAGTAGCTGGCTTAGGAACCGCTTGCTATAGGGTCACTCGGCAAGGGGGAGGGACCCAGAGTGCCAGTGGTGGACCCAAGAAAGGGAGAATCGGGGTTGCAAAACCACTGCACAGATAAGTATGACATGTTTGTTATTTTTTTTTTTCCTTTAAGGCAAAGCTTTTATTTTTACAATTTGGATAGAGTAAGGAACAGTTAAAAACCTTTTTTTTTTTTTTTGCCCTCCGTGTCCCACTAGGAAGATCTTCCTTTAGATAAAGTCCCATAGCTAAAACAGGTAGTGAGTGGAAATTCCTACAAAGTGAGGGAATGCCTGGTTGTCACCAGGGTCACCAGAGTTATAGATCCCATTGGAAGATTTTCTCCGGGACTCATGACAACCCAACATTTTCTATTTTCTTTAAAGCAGTTGTATAGCTTGTTTTTTTTTTGTTTTTTTTTTAAATTAATAAACATACTAATATGCTTACCTGTTCTGTGGAATGGTATTGAATGGGGCAGCCTTAGCCCCGGTTCACATTAGTGCGATCGCAGAGATCGCATGTAATTCAAAGCGCACTGCTCCTAAATTACATGCGATCTCATGTGCGGTGCAAATTTCAGCCATACACTTTGTATGGCAGAATTCGCAACGCATCCGCACTAAACTCGCACATGAGGCTTTTTTTAATCCGCAGCAGAATTGGATCGCATAGTGGTTCACACTAGTGTGATCCGATTATGTGGGAACTTGCAGATCACACTGCGATATGCGATAGCAACTGGGGGTGTAGTTAACTTTTAATTGACACCCCCTGCATATCGCATGAACCGGCACTTAAACCTCCTCCTCTGGGGTCTGGGGTCTGCGATCTTAGCTCCTCCTCTTCTCTGAGTGCCCCTATATAAAGCCTCTTGTTATGGGGATACTCATGTGGGCTAGATCCCCAGCAGGACTGTGTATGGCCATAGACCTACAGTCTGGCTGGGGATCTAGCCTGAATGAGTATCCCCATTACAAGGTAGGATGGGGGAGGGGGGCACAGACACATGAGGGTTTTCTCTGCATTAAGGTAAATAAACTTTTTTTACCTTGAGGACCACTTTGATTTTCAAACTCAGTGAACACGGCAAACAGGACAAATAGAGAGGGTGATTCTCCCCAATGGAGCACAGAAATAAATAAACACTTGACAGACATTCTAATCCCTCTTCACTCTATCCAAAACTGAAAAAGAGCTTTCCCTCTAGTTCTGCTTTAAATCTGCCAGTAAGGATCACTGGTTCATTTAGAGAATTGAGACACGCAGAGGGCACTAGCATGTTGCATGCAGCAAGTTCACTTTACGTTTACCACCATTAAAATATACTTGATGAAAGCTAATAAAAATGATTTCCTGTGTGTATCAGGACTCTGGTATGTTCTTAATTATTTCCTGGTATTATAATGAAACACAATTTTTTCACCCTGCTGTTATAAGAACAGCTAATTTTCATTTCCTAGGGAACTTTATCATGAACTGCATTGTCTTCCATGACAGGTAGGAGTTAGCCTTTTTCTGAGAAATCGTCTCATACACAGCGGACTTTTAGAAAAAAGAATGCCCAGTCCCGATAGAAAAGTAGCCACCCATCTTCTATCACTAGTGTCAGCAGCAAGTAGGTCAGTACAGGATATCGATGGCAGATGACAGAGTGAATGTGACAGTGCAGCAAGTGAGATACTGCATATCTTATCTTGTATGCTGGGCGACACAGACCCCTGACTGTCATGTAATAGAAGTGCCTTCTCAATTGAATGTGACAGCATGAAAATTAAGGGTCCTCCATTTTTCTTTTATCATCCCATATATCAGTGACTTCTAAGGTAATACTCATTTTGTGCTAAAAAAAAAACAATGACATATCTGTCTGCTATATTAGACAGTCTAACAAGATAGAATACTGAGTAACAAAAATTATATAAACAATAGCTTTCATTGCAATATGTTGTATATTTATATGTTCATGCATTATCCATGATTTAGTGCTGCCTATCAACTAGATTTAGATAAACCAAACCTGGCAGGCAGTAAAAAACGGGCACTTTTATCCTGCCAGTAAAAACCAGTGACAAGAAAAGGTTGCCAGTAAAAAAATATGATTTTGACGCTCAGCTTAGAACTGTGCATGGGCAGTTCCAGTCCGGAGCTGGCCGAGACCACCCGAGTGCCTGCTACAGTGTATTCGGGAGGCGCCGGTGGGGGGGGGGGGGGGTGGTCTGGCAGATGTGGTGCGTGAGTGTGTGATTTCATTGTGCAAGGGAGCCTAGCGGAGCAGCCAGAACCTCATGTGCGGGTCTGCAGGAAGGGAGTAAGGCAAGCCAGAAGCAGGACTGCCAGTGCTATTTGGACTGGAGTGGACCAAAGGGGCCACCTGGTGTGGAAAGAGACTGTCACTGTGACTCAGGAGGGAATGTGTCCTGTCATTGAGGTGTCATTGGCATCTGTGGTGCTGCACAGTGCTGTCAGTGTCACTGTGAGAGTCAATTTCATGTGTGTGTATCTGCCTAATCTAATTTCTTACCCTCCTGTCCCTGAACGAAAATTTCCAAAGAAAGATATTTTTTTGCCCTAATATCTACCTTAAGTCACATTGATAATTGCATATTGTACTTGTTCGTAGCCTACATACTGAAATTTGCACTTAAAACTGTAGTTTTGTAAAAACTTGGCTGTTCCAGTAAATTTTGGGTGTCATATCACTAAATTTTATTCTGGCAGGTTGACAACACTGACTAAAGACATCCAAAACACAAAGTCACTATGAGTTAATTATAGGCATCTGGAACATTGGCTGTTAAACCACCAGGTATAGGGGGGCTCGTGTGAAGCGCTATCATAACCGAAGGGCCACATATATTGTGCAGTATTTGTAATGCAAGAGTGTGCTGTCAGTGAGTGCAAACATTACTAGAGCAGATGCTCAGAGAGAATAGGAAACACAATGACTATAGCACAAAAGTGAATTGATATTCACAGCCTCAGTTAATTGCACAGGATATAAAAGATGAGTACTTGTGAAAAATAATAAGTTAGTAATCTCTTGAATAGTCCATCAAAAAAAGTACATTAAGATTCCTCAAAATGTAGTCAAGGGTATGTAGACACATGAGGCCAGGATATGTCATCCGTCCCAATTTGCACAAAACCAAGATTTTTGTTTGGAGAGGATCCAACTGACACAGATAATGGAGAAACATTCACAGAGTGCAGGAGGGTGTTAGTGAAGTAGAGCGTTTTCTTTACAAATAAAAATAATATCCCATTACATGAAAAACTGAAGATGCCAATATCTTGGTAAGATAGCGCAAGTCACAAAAGGATACAGTAAAATAGCTCCAATCTCAAAGTAAGCTCCAAGGCATATGACAACATGAAGCCCATAGCTTATGTCTAGTACACACAAGCAGAAAATCGTCTGGAAAATACCGCTTTCTAAGCTATCATACGATAATCTGATTATTAGTACACAGGTTTCGTGTGAACCTAAACTACTACTACAGTATTTTGCATTGCTATGCAATACACTCTGGAATACACCTAGTTAGCCATGGGTTTATCCTACAGCAAGATAATGTCCTAAAACATACCAGACTGTGTCACAACTGCCGTAGAATAAAAGAACAAGGTGCTGGGCTTCAAATCATGGAATGGCCAGAACTCCAGACAGACTCCCCATTGAGCTGGCTTGGGATGAACTAGACAGAAGGGTAAAAGCAAGGTAACGTACAAGTGCAACACATTTGAGGTAACTTCAGCAACAGTGTTGGGAAGAATGTTCTGAACAATAGTGAATTACCATTGTAGGAAGAATACCACAAGTGTGTTTGGCTGTTACTGTATATCTGAAAAAGTTGGCTACATTGATCATTCAAAAAATGTAGATTACATTTTGTTAAAGAAAACAACCCCATGATTTCTTTATGTCCAACTGTTTATTTGTTCTAAGCTTTATTTTCAGAGTACACCGAGACATCAAACTGCGTAAATTCCATCAAAAACTGGAAAAATGGGGGTGTTCTAAAACTTTTGACTGGCAGTGTAGCTCTGTTTTTTGCTTTCCCTGGTCCATGTTCAGTGTGATGTACATGATACCATACAGTAGAGTGAATACTTGCCTCACTTTCAATGGATTGATTACAAGATTACAAATACTTGTGATGCTAATTACTGAAAAGTACAGTTAGTTTGAAGTCACTGTGGTCCAAAAAGTAATTATCTTTTCTAGGGGTAACAATAAATCTATCAAGGATATTTTAGAATATCTTTGTAGGCCATTTTAGAATCTTTTGTCAAAAGCAATAATTTATCTCTGATCACACTTACATTTCTTTACTCTATGACATACTGAAGACAAGCAGGTAGACACCAGACAATTGCTTTGATTGAATCACTTTCGTGGAACAAAAAGGGTTAGAATACCCCAGGAACCCTAAAATGCTGGGAGCTCAGTATATGTAAATGCTGACTTCAACTTGTAAAGTCATGTTTCACCCTACTACATCTATCCCTCCATTCCAAACCATTGTACAATACCTGTTCAATTTCTGAAAAAGACAGTTATAAGACAGGCCTAAGAATATACTGTGTCACAAAGATTTAGAGCCCTGTGCTTTTATGTATTGCACAGATTCAATGAAAAGTTAAAGATCGCATTGTAACTAAGAAGCAGAGAAACCCATCCCAGCCATAAAAGCTATTGGTGTTTTTATGAGAACTTATCAGCCCCGTTTGTTACATTCACTACAAAAAAAAATTCATTCCATTTGCTGTTAACATTGTATTTGTGAGACACATGCTTCACTGTAAGCACAGCATGTATAATAACAGCAAAGCAGAAGGCTTAAACGGGTATTGAAGGAAACTGAGCCAGCATTAAACGGGATCTGAAGCTTTGCAGCGGGTAGGAATAGGACACAATGGGTGGGACAAGCTTTCCTTATCTATAGGCAAGATTCTGTAAAATGTGATAGAGCTTATCACCTTTTATCACCTGTTAATGGAATTCTTGTATGGCGAAAATCCTATTAACGCATGATAATATCAGGTAATAACCAGCCCCACAGTATGGATTAAATTACACCAAGCTTCTGTTTACACTGTCAGAGGTACCCCTCCCAATCATACAGTAGAAAACATGAAGAATACAACTTTCCTTATGTTATGCCCCCCCACCCACCTCACTTGCATCCTTTACAGACACTTTATGAAGCATAGGGGTTAATTAATTCAATCAATAGCCCTGCAGACTTCATGTGAAATTGAGTAAGTGACATACAGCACACCAATAAATGAGCAATGGTATTAAGAAAAACCTTTAATGGTGCATTAGCCCACTAATTAACCATGCAAAATCTCTTCTGCAGTTTGTCATGAGCTTGAGAAGATAAATATAGTACATGTACAGGGAAGACTCTTGTACAGTATATTACAGCTGCATGGATCTGTCTTCAAATTCAAAGGTGGCCATCAACATGAGGATTAGGCCAACCAGCCCAGCTCAGACTTGGCCACTCCTGTCCTTCTTGGCTAGAATTAGTCCAAATACAGTGGTGCGAGCTACAAGCTACATGCTGGATGGTGCAGTCAGGTTTTGTTAAAAAATCTGTATACACTTGAGTAAAAGTTCTAGTTTAAAGCTGGCAATACATTTTATAACCTCAGGGCTTGTTTTCATTAGGAACAAAGTTCCAGCACCTCCAGCATTGAATGTATGTGTAATAGCAAGGGGTAGTAGGGTGTGCTTGAGGGTCTATTGTTGATGGCTGCTGGGGGATCAATTGTACCTGATGATGAGGACTATGGTTGCTTGGGGGGGGGGCAATTATGCAGGGAGCCAATTGTTGCCGGGTGGGATCTACTGTTGAGAGATGGGTTGATAGTTGCTCATTCCTGGAGTGTCTATTGATGCTGGCAGCTGGGAAATATTTTATTGCTGGGAGGGGGGGATTTTGCTGTGGGGGGGGGGGGGTCTATTGTTGCTGGGGGGGATCCATTGTTGCTGGTTGCAGGGAACCTATTTTACTGCTTTTCTTGTTATCATTAACAAATTCCATACAAATCACTTAGCTTCTCAAAATGAACCTCGGTTCTATAAAATGGGCAGTACTGGCAGGTGGGTAGGAGGTGCAACCAAAGTATGGTGATCAGAGGGGGGTGGGGGTGGAAACTAATGGTAACTCAGGAGGAGGAAATACCTGTATCTATTCTCTGAGAAAAAGAAACCCTATACAATCCCATTGTTCAACTTCCGTACCTTTACCACTTCACTTCTCACACCTGTTCACCTCCTATGGACCAGAGTAATTGTAACATTTCTGTTATGGATCTGTTTATTTAGCAATATCTTTGTCTTTACTAAAGATAACAAGCATATACATATATTGTTTTTTTAAGGACAAACAAGGCTTTCTTTTAATGATTCTATCTTGCAAAAATGATTTTATTATTTTTTTCAATCCTTAGAAAATAAAGCACAACAAAACTAAACAAAATGCAGTGGTGTCAGTTTAAAAATAAATAGTGTTACTGAAGGTAAAAAGTGTACATTTTTTTCTGTAATTTGCCTTGTTTAACCACTTACCAACCGCCAACCGCAGTTTTACTGCGGCAGGCTGGCTCGGCTGCGCGAACCCACTTAGTAATATGTTGGTCACGTGCGGGGTGCTTGGGGGCAAGCGCGCGCTGCCGGCGGTGCGCTCCTACCCCCACTAGGCAGTGGGGATGACCCCACTGATAGAGAAGAACGGTCAGCTGTTGTAAACACAGCTGACCGTTCTTCTCTCTGAAATTATCACAGAGCGCCTGTGATCCTTCTATATAGGATCACAGGTCTCTATGGTCATTTCACAAGCCACTCATTACAGTAACAGTGCATAATTTTAGCACTGATTACTTTAGTAATGTCACTGGTCCCCCCAAAAGTATCAAAAATGTCAGTTAGGGGTCCAATCTGTCTTCCGCAATGTTGCAGTCCCGCTAAAAATCACAGATCGCAGCCATTACTAAAATAAATAAATAAATAAAAATGACATAAATCTTTCCCCTAGTTTGTAGATGCAATAACTTTTGCGCAAAGCAATCAAAATATGCTTATTGCGATTTTTTTTACCAAAAATATGTAGCAGAATACAAATTGGCCTAAAAGGATGAAACATTTTTAATTTTTTTTTTTTTTGGGGGGCGGGGGGGATGTTATATAGCAGAATGTGAAAAATATATATTTTTTTCAGAATTGTTGCTTTTTTTTTGTTTATAGAGCAAAAATAAAAAAAATTGCACAGGTGATCAAATACCATTAAAAGAAAGCTCTATTTGTGGGAAAAGAGGACATCAATTTTATTTCGGTACAGTGTCGCATGACCGAGCAATTTTCCGTTAAAGTAACGCAGTTCCAAATCACAACAATTGGCCTAGTCATTAAGGGGGCAAATCCTTCCATTCCAGAACTGGTTAAAATGACACTAAAAAATGATTCTAGTACAAGGCATTGCACAGTTATTTACAAGTGAAATAACGTTGTTTTTTTTTTTTTTTTGTAAATATGTAATTGTGTAAATTAAAATAAAATAAAAATATTGTGTACATGTGTAAATATACTTTGAATGCATAAATATATTAACAAACAAAACAAGTTTAAATATTAATGGTTAACAAAACAGAAACAAAAAGAAATAACTTAGCAGTAAAATAATAAATGGAGAGGGAGAATAAGAAGTTAACTAGGGCTGATTAGAGTAAGCAAAAGGTTAATAGGGGTTAAACAGAGGATCATTTTAAAACTTTTTTTTTCTTGTCATATTGCTTTAACTGACATTATCTTCAGATCCAAGTTCACCTCTTTGATTTGCAGATTAATTATTTTGTATTTCTCTATACAAAAAAAAATGACTTTGTATTTTTCTATATTTGCCTCTGGAGCTGTGTTGTTTATAAACACTGACTCTGAGTCCACGTTCACACTGGGGCGACCTGTGAGGCGACCTGGTCGCCTCACAGGTCGCCGTAGGTCGCCTTCCATAGGGAAGCTGCGGACCCGTTCTAATAGGAGCGACACAAGTCGCTCCGACTTAGAAAAAGGGTCCGGAGCTTCTTTGAGGCAACCCGGAGCGACCGCCATAGACTTCAATGTTATGAAGTCTGTGCCGGCCGCTCCGAGGTCGCCCCGGGAAGTCGGATCGCCCCAGTGTGAACGGGGCCTAACTGCTTTGTTGACAGCTGCAGCTGCTAACACCTTTTCTGAGTATACAGTGATCCAGGCTTTGATTAGTCAAAGCCGACAATTGCTTTTTAGGCTCCATGTACACGGGACGCTGGAAATGGCCGTTTAGGAGCAGTTGGGCGTTTTTTTTAGAAGCCCCTGAACCCATCTACATTTTATCTTATCTGTCCATGTACACCAGGTCGTTTGCGGTCGTTTGCGGGCAGTTGCGTTCAGGGACTTTTTTTAGAACGCAATTATTTGCGTTCGAACGTGTGTTTCCCGGCGTTTCAAACGCAAAAACGCAACCGAACGCGTCCGAACGTGTCCGAACGCGACCGAACGCGATGACCCGCGTTTGGCGTACGCGTTTTTCCATTTTAAAGGGGAATAATTTTTTTGACCTCTAGGAACGGTTCTAAACGCAAACGCCCGCAAACGCCCGCAAACGCGACCGAACGGACGTTTCAAACGTCCTAAAAATTCCAGCATTCAAAGGGACTTTTAACAACGTCCCGTGTACATGGACCCTTACTGGGAGGGGTAGTCCCAGCAGCAGGACAAAAACATTGGACGTGCTACGTACGTCCTGTGTAAAAGGATACATTTTTTGGCCGTGTCTAGCACGCCCAAAGTCTGCAACTATTTAACCACTTCAGCCCCAGAAGGTTTACTACCCCTTCATGACCAGGCCATTTTTGGCGATACAGAACTGCGTTACTTTAACTGACAATTGCGTGGATGTGCAATGCGGTACCCAAAAAAAAATTGTCTTTTTTTCCACAAATAGAGCTTTCTTTTGGTGGTATTTGATCACCTCTGTGGTTTTTATTTTTTGCGCTATAAACAAAAAAACACTGACAATTTTGAAGAAAAAAAAAACTTTTTTTTTATTGATGCTATAAAACATACCCATTAAAAAAAGGTAAAAAAATCGAATTTCTTTACCAATTTATTCCAATATGTATTCTGCTACATATTGTTGGTAAAAAAAAAAATCCCGATAAGCATATATTGATTGGTTTGCGCAAACGTTATAGCGTCCAGAAGGAATGTTGCATGTCTCTTTTGCAATAAAAAGCCTACATACTCACAGTTTTTAAATTTGGAACTTTAGTTCTGCTTTAAACCTAACTTACTGCCAGCACAGGGAGCACTATGTGCAAAAACCTTAAACAGAGAACCTCAAGTTGGATTTGAGAAAGAAGTAACCATGAATACATATCCATTAATCCTAATGAGATTTAACCAGGGAAATCACATAGTAGTCACAGAACAAAATGTTTTGGAAAGAAAACTGCTGAGGACTAAATATAAAGGAAGCCAGTAACATCTCACCAACTTCCGAAAATTGAAAATGTACGTGAAAACCTGGATGAAACATAGTGTTCTCACCCTGCATTGTGCTGTATGTAGCAATTCTATAAAACCTTTTTTTTATGTTGAATTGAACTGTGCACAAACTACTCTGTAAAAAAAAAAAAAAAAAAAATGACATTTCGTAGGAGTTGGCAGGCTTTCTCTATATGGTAAAGTCAAGTCTGCAGCTGAAAATCAATTATTTTCAAATCAAGCTCCCAAAGACATGAGTTAACATTTTGTGAATGATTGTTAATTACACTATTGTGAGTTAAAAAAACAGTGAAAGCAATATTTTTAATGTCAACAGCAGGAAAAGACTAAGAATGTTTACAATCGCCAGACCGTTCATCAAAAAAATGGTAAAAACCTTTAATATTTCTGGGTGAGCAACAGGCAGACTTGAAATGGATAGTTTCCTATCACACACCATACATGAAAAGTATAAGGTGTAAACCTTCCTTCCCTGTGTATAATGAGAGTTATTACACTAAACCTGTGTATGAACACTCTGGATTATGTAAATCGGGAACCAGAAAGCAAGGTGAGCATGCTTTAATTGTAAACAAATTGCTCAGAGTATTTAGTATCCTGAGTTAAAGTGTATGCAAACCCTAGAAATGAAGGTAGTATTAAACCCTAAAGCAAACATGTATTATATTGCAGCGTACCAATTTTTGACTATGATGGTCACATTCTTTTCTTTTTTTCTATCACCTCCTCACTGCCTATCACATGCCTCTGAAAAGCAATCCAGACATGAATTGCTTTTCAGAGGAGCAACCATCTTTTCTGCACATGAATGAGCCCTTGCAGCAACAGAGGGAGCAACATCTGCAAATATCAGAAGGAGGGGGGTGTTCAATATGCCTGCCCTCACCAATTATGTACCCTGGTCTCCTCCTTGTTCAGACAGCTGGGATCTAGAGCTGCTGTGCATGCTCTATATTCATATCTGCCACCTGTCTAGCAAGTCCTTTTACCTTCAGTGTGCATGTCAGGGGGGTGGAGTTTGGGGCGGGGCAGACAAAGCACGTATAGGACTGGAGGTGGAGCAGATTCATAGTCCTCCATGCTTTTCATGTAGCATACTGGGTACTGTTAATCCGGTGGGGTGGATTTCCTAAATCCAAATAGGCTATGCACTTTGCAAAGTACATTTGCACTCTGCAAGGTCCACTTTGCAAAAAAAAAAAAAATCAGATCACATGTAGCACCCTCCAAGGTAGGTGCTAGGTAAATTATAGTGGGGCCTTGCCTGCTTAACAGCAGGGCCATATTGTTCAGTTAGGCTGACATGTGCTCCCAGGTGTGCCTGTTGTGCTGGGGAGTCTCCCCACTGCATCCCAATGAATGCTTTCATTGGGCAGTGGAGGAAACCTGGCCAATAGCACACCAGGGCTTGTATCCATCCTGGAAGGGCAGATTCTGCCGCACAGAATTCTGGAAGGGGGTATAAGTCTGTGGGGCACGCATGTCAGATGGTCTTTGGCAGGAAGCAGAGTCCCAGGAGGGAGGTGATGGCTGTCTCTCCTCCTGTCAGGAGGAATTTGGTATCCCAGGCGGCTTGCCTGAGGGGATACAGGGCTGAGCTGAGCTGCAGAGAAGGATCCAGTGTGCTGAGGACCAGCGGAGCTGTTGGGGGACGAGTTTCAGGAAAACATTCTGAGTCGTGAGTATTGCAAACTGCCCCTGGGGGTCTGCCTAGGAGAGGGGACCACTCCGGAGAAGGTCAGAGGGATCCAGGAGCTAGCTAGCCGGGCAGCAGTGACAGTAAAGTGGGTGCCAGAGTTAACCCTGAAGAGTAAACAGGTTGCCAGTGGTTGGGCCCTGAAGTATAACGTGTTAAGTGTTGCAGCAGTGATTGCAAGTGGCTACCTCAGTCAGGGAGGACTGGAGGAAGCAGTGAAAAAGGACTTTTGAGCTAACAGGAGTGTCAGAAGTCAGTTTCAGTTTAGTGACAGCAAGTCAGTGTTCACAAGCGCCAATGAACGTAGGTCGGCAAGTCAGCGCTAGAAGGCATTTTTTCTCAAGTGTCCCATTCTTGTACCTAGTTGAGCCAGAGCAGTATCCCACTTATTCCCTTCTCCCATCCAAGTTCCTAAAATAAAACTAAAAGCCAAAGATGCCGGACTGGTCATTGTCTCAGTATTCACATTTGGGCAACTAGCTTAAATGTGCTGTTGGTGTTAACGGTAACCATGGCAAACCCATATCCAGTACTGATGCTGGAAATACTGCTACACACACACACACCAAGAAAATAAAAAAAATGCATTTTTGCTTGCACATGATTGGATGAAAAAGTCAGCAGAGCTTCTGCTCATTTACTAAGTTCTGAAGAAACTGTATTTGCAGAGTGCAACTGCACCCTGCAAAGTGCACAGTCTATTTGCCTTTAGTAAATCAACCCTTCTGTATCACTACCTCCCTCATACAATTCCTGTAAGCCTCAGTTCACACTATGAGCTACATATGAATTGCACAGGAACTGCACCATATTCCTATGGAAGTCACATGTGATTTAGTGCAGTGCAATTTGAGCCCAATCGTTTTTAATTAGTATCAAATCGAACCACATCACACCAAAGGTATGCACCAGTTTTAAAACCACACTGCAACCGGATTGCATGGTCGTTTTGTTCCATGTGATCTGGTGCACGCAAATGCACTGTGTTTGCGACCTGCATTTGGGAAGTCGTTGCAGATTGCAAGGGCAGTACGATACAAATGTGGTGCAGGAAACATACACAGATCGCAGGTTTCCCGCACCTCATTCTAGTATAAACCTAAGCTAAGTGAGATATTACAGGATCTACACAGCACAGTGCCGCTCCTATGCAAAATCAACAGCAATCACAGGAAAATTAAAGCAGCAATGGATCCGGTGTGGCTGATAAAATATGATTGATTAATCCAGGCACAGTGGGCCCCCCTTCTCTTGGGGCCCCTGTACCTTGCATACACTTGCACACATGATGGTATGCCACTGGCTTTAACTGTGTTCAGACAATTATTAATTTCTCATCCTAAAAAAAAAAAAAAACAATTTATTCTAAGTGATGGCTGTGCAGGTGATGAAGTGGAAGTTGATCATGCAAAACATGGTGTGCTTTAGGCACACATTACATTCTGTAATAGAATTAGGTTTATTTGTTATAATAAAAGATTAACAATCGTACCAACAACTGAAACGGAAGGAGAATGCTTTTATTTTCTCCGCTGAATTGCCGCAATGAAAAAAAATGTAAGCGTCCATTCTCTGTTCAGTGTAGTAGAGCTGACTGGCTCCCTCATTAGTCACTATAAATATGTATAGTCCCATTTCTTAATGACCCTGCCACAGTGACTGATCGAACGGACCACATGCTGGCAACCTGAGACACCGCAAAGTTTAACGCTTCTACTGCCACTGCTGCATTTTCGTCTTTTCATCCATTTTCTTTAAGAGTTTGTAAACCCTTATACCCCCTGTAATGAAGGAAGTGAATCTAACTGGCAGTATTACCAGCTATTTTATCTTTAAAAAAAAAATAGACACATTTTATAGGGAGCGTTTGATGCTTAAATTATTTTACTTATTTTACTTTATTTTTTTACTGAAGATTTAAAGGTTCGCTTAACTCAAATGTTAGGGTTTGTTCAGACCACTGTCTGCTTGTTTGTTGGCCTTTTTACTAGCATTCATCTTGTGAAGCTGCTTATCCAAATAGCTAAACCACTATAATTGCTGAAATCATTAGGCTTCCCAGCTCCTCTGCCGGCCATTTTTCCTGGCAGGAGAAAAGCAGCTTAAAAAAATGCAGAAACACATTTAGGCGGGTATAGAAACACTCTGGGTGTTCATTCATTCCATTGGCCAGAATATGAATTTATTCTGGCTACTGAAATGAATAGAAGCTCAAGCGCCAAACATACTTAGCATTTTGGTATGTTAAGATGCATTCCCATGATTTTAGTCACGTTCAGTGTTTTTCTGCCCAAATGCTCCTCTCATGAACGTTCAAGTGATATTTTTTTCTTTTCAGCCTCTAAATGCTCCTCTTCTAATGCTTATGTGTGCATGGCCACACAGGCTAACATAGAGGGAAATTTAGAGGCTGAAAAAAAAAATCAAACGCCCTTAGACTCCACTTATGAACTTGTACCTACATGAAACCTATTATAAGTCTTACCTGTAGGTACAGTGAATATCTCCTAAACTTGGACTATTTAGGAGATATTCACACAACATGCAGCTGGCAACATCACCGGTGCATGGGACGGCATATCGTGCTGGACCTTCAGAGCTCCGTGCTGTAGCCGAGGGCTCCCGAGCGTATGCGTAGGAGTGACTTCATTGCAGCCTTGGCCACTCATACAGCTGGAGCCCGCAAACCTGGAAGGAAGAGCAGGTGAAGATTGCAGAGCTGGGAAGCATTGACAGAAATTCACTGGAGGACTCCATGTCCAGGTAAGTCTGTCATAATGTGTTAGTATGCATACTAGTACATTGTGACTTAAACCTGCAGGTCGGCCATTGTTTTTCTATTTTTCTGGCAGTTTACCACTTAAAAAGTGGTGCTTTTTAAGTCCAATGTGCATGAGGCCTTATATGAATACCACTGAATCTTATAGTCACGTCAGACCTAAGCATTTTCCGCTAAAATAATTTCATGTAGATAGAGATACTGAATTAACATACAATGTGTTGGACTCTAATACTAAAGTAGATTTATTACTTTAATATTAGCCCTTAACCCATTTGGTAATTGTAGTGGGGAATTACAGGTGCTCCCATGGTTCATACAATACCTCTTTGGACAGCCGTTTTTTTAAAGTACATCCCTCAGCACTATGTATAAAGAAAGGGTTTGAGTATCCTCAAAAATTGGAATCCCTGAATAAACATGTTGTCAAACAATGTAACAACTGTTTGGTAGCTGCATTCGGAAGGGGATTATTAAATGCCAAATAAAAATCACTACAGTATGTACAGGGCTCAACAGACTCAGCTTTGCTGTCCTTATGGGCTGGGCCTACAGGCTAGGATGTGGTGATCTTTTATTTTGTTTTGTGTCCACCTAAAGGCTGGGGACAGTCATTAAAGGATCTAATATGTCGTAAAGAGAGCTATTATGTTTTTAGACAATATGATCTTTCTTTTTTCTAAGTTTTATGTTTTTAATTAAAACTAGTGTTTTACATATGTTTTTTTTTTTGTTTTTTTTCAATAAGTACAAAGTTTATACTTTATATACATTTATACATAAGAAAGGATTCACAGAACATTAAATGAAGCCTAAAGCCTTAAACTATTTTAATATTTAATATTTATTTACAACATTTCATATGTGCCTAATCAAAAAAAAAGAAAACAATTACCTAACTAAAAAAAGAAACAATATAATACTATATTGTAGTGTATACTTTTCCCAATTATAATACATAAATAAATAAAGAGCTGTTGTGGATTCAGATTATCTTTTTTGGATCCAGGTTTTCCCATTACGATGCCCTAGTTTGACTGCCTACTGGTTTTAACATTTTGATAAACCTCTATATATCATTACTGCTTGGAGGAAAACGGCAAGGTTATCCAAAAGCTTGTCCTGAAAAATTAATTGTTAGTGCAAATAAAAAAAGTATTGAGAATGGTACCTAATTGTGTTGAACACCTATTCACTAGGATATTCCATTCATACACCTACATTTTATATATGTAGGTATGGTTTTTTTTTTATCACACTCTACATACCATAATGATATTGTACTGTTATGAAACATATTTATTGTGATCTATTTCTGGGACTTCTTGATTTCCTTAGAGAGCAGTCTGTTGGACAAATTGGGGACATTCATTTTAAATGCTTTGATAGATTAGGATTGTGTTTTATACAGTATATTGAGTGCAACTACTTATTGTTTAGTGGTGTTTGTTTAGAGTAAAATATGTGGCAAATGGTATTCCCTGGCAAGCTTACAATGGTGGTGCGACTCTCTTAGATATCCTTAAAAAAAGAATGCAAACCACTATAAGGTTCCTTTAAAAATATATTCTAAATGCAAGTTTTCTATACCACTTTAATAAATAAAATTAAACTTTTTATCATTTGTTATGGGAAAAACATATTTTTTTTCCTCTGTATAGCAAAAATAACAGTAACACACAGGACTTACTTAGAGGCATATTTACATCCATGGGCTGGTCAGCATAGCTGTCAACTATCCCCCTATTGCCAAGAACAGTTCAGTTTTGGAGTCCAACATTTTTGGAGTACAAACAAAATGTTCCAGAATGTAAACTCTTCAAAATTAAATCCTTAGACTGTTGGATTCAAATCTTATCATCTGTATTGGTTATGATGGCTTTCAAACATACAAGGATTGATTTACTAAAACAGGAGAGTGCAAAATCTGGCGCAGCTCTGCATAGAAACCAATCGGCTTCCAGGTTTTTTTTTTTTATCAAAGCTTAGTTGAACAAGCTGAATTTAGAAGCTGATTGGCTACCATGCACAGCTGCACTAGATGTTGCACTCTCTAGTTTTAGTAAATGAACACCACAGTAGTATGTCCAAAAAAACATTTCTTAAAGCTCCAGGTAAACAGGTAAATACTAGTAATGAGCCGAACACCCCCCTGTTCGGTTCGCACCAGAATATCTCGAACAGGGGAAATGTTCTAGCGAACATACGATCACGAACAATAACAAGTCCTAATTTTAAAGGCTTAAATGTAAGTGACTATTAATCACCCACTGGCTAGGGGAGATTGAACCCATAGCCTCTAACTTGCAAGCCCATTATTCTACCAGCTACGCCCGAGCCAGGTGATTAACCTAAGACTCTCTCTGCCTAGCTAACTTCTATCTGAGTTTGACAGATCTTATATAGGTCTCTGACATCACCAGCACCCCATAATCCACTGCTCAGGTACAGTGAAAAAATGACTGATGTCACATCAGAAGGGGCTGGGACAATTAATAGGTTTTAATTAAAATCCATAATTAATATTGATCACCGCTGGCCACTGAGCCAGCCGATTAAACTAAGATTCTCTCTGCCTAACTAACTTCTATCTGAGTTTGACAGCTCTTTTATAGGGCTCTGACGTCACCAGTGCCCCATAATCCACTGCTCAGGTGCAGTGAATAAATTACTAACATCAGTGGAGTAGGTGCTAGAATAACGGGCTCGCAAATGAGAGGCTGTGGGTTTGATTCCCTGGGCAGCAGATGATTAATATTAATTATGGATATTAAATAAAACCTATTAAATTAATTTTGGATGCGGGGACTCAAAATTCCTGCAAAGAAGCCCATTTTTTCGCCATTAGGCAAACAGGCAGTGTTCGAGACGAACGTAGGTTCGACTCGAAAACGAAGCTCATTACTAGTAAATACACAGATAAAATGTAAACATTGCAGCTGTTTTACTTGACAAAGATAGGTATTTCTACCTATTCAGTTCTGAGAATTACACAGCAGATATACACAGCTGAAGTTAAAAAAAACATCCTATCCTAGCCAGTGACTGGACATTGGAAGGTGAAGCAACAGGCCGATGAGCTCCTCTCTCTGTCATTTTGCTCTTACCCCTAGCAGGGGTCTCCAAAATGGCAAAAAAAAGTTTACTGTCCTTCAAATATTACGGGGTCCAGACTGTGGCCAATGGGAGAAGAAAGTCCCTGGCATCAGTGGGAGTAAACCATGAAATCGGGCTGGTGGGCAGTGGGAATAAAAAGAAAAGTACATTATTTGTGTCAGTAGGAGGAATAGTACCTCATCATTGCTGTCAGTTGGAGAAATAGTGCCCCATAACTGGTGTCAGTGGGAGACTTAGTTCCTCATCTCTGATGTCAGGGGAAGGAATAGTGCCCCATCTTTGATGTCAGTAGAAAGAATAGTGCCTCGTATCAGTCGAAGGAATGGTGCCCCAAGGGCTGGTTGTAAAATATTGAAAAAAAAGTAAAAAATTAACTTTGATATAGCATTTTGGTAAATTAGAAGGTTACATATAACTCAGAAGGTTGATCACATGATGATTCTTCTAACTTATTTACTCTTGATATGGTCGTGAATGTTTAAAATTAGTTTTTTTTTTTTAGTTTTTGTATAGATTAGTTTAGAAGGGCTAGGGAGGGTAGATAGTGAAGCCTTTAGAAAACATATATTTGTATATGAAAGCCACTTAGCTATGCAGGGACACCTAGCTCGATGCCCCATTCCAGGAGCATGTCCTCATCTTTCTCATGGTTCCCTGTCCCTCTATTTAGCCATCAAGAGTGAAATGAAATACTGAACAATTTTGGTATGGGTCAGTAAGTGACTCATTCCCTATCTTCCATGTGACAGTGCTGGGGACTCATGTGTAAGCTTTGACTAGTCAGTTTGCCTCCTACACAGGACTTCCTTTTCTCAATCTCAACAGCTGAACAGAGCAAAGGTGAGTACCAGCTGCTGAGGAGGTGGTGACATTGTCCAGGAAGGTTAAAAGAAAAGAGTCAACTTAAGATGGTCTCTCATTTCAAGATCCTTAGGCTGTAATATGCAATGTAAATACTGTAATTAGCTATACATGTGACACCTCTCTTCTCTCGTTTGGCTAAATAGGTTTTAACCAAAAATAAAACAAGATGGGATGGTATTAATTGGTAGTACTCAGAGAGAGGGCATTTCATTGTTTCAGGAACAAACTGTCCCTGGAAATGTTTTTACATTTTGGGATCTATGCAGTGCCCAGTACCAAAAATTCAAGGGTTACGATTGGTTATATGTTCATTCTAGCCTTACCTATATAAAACGCTGTTTGCATACTGAAAACAGAGGTTTTAAAAAAAACTGAAATAAAAGCCAATGAACTCTTGGGATACATGACTGAAGAGCAAACTCAATGTCATATCTCACTCTGTCAGAATTGCACAGCTTGGAGTCTTGATTTGCACAGTATATTGTAAGTGCAGTGCCTTCATCTGCAGGGTTAGGGGAACATATCACTTAATTTCAGCAGGAGAAAAATAAACTTCTGAACATGGGATTTCAAAGTAGTTTTTCGTGTACGCCTGCATACCAGCCCTGTAGCTATGTGATCGCTGCATCAAGGCACTCAGCTCTGACCCTGTGGGGTTGGCGTACCCCCAGAAGTGTTCATCACTGTTATTAGTTCATGGACACTTGAGGGCAATGTACGTCAACAAGTTATCTCTTTTTAATGGTCATGCCCCTACTGATGTTTGAGGTAGCCTTTGGTTTAGCTGCAGTTGTAAAATATTGCTTATTATATACAGTAACTTTATTTTATTATGACAAAGTGGTTGACTATGCTTTAAAGAAATAGTCATCTGAAAGAAATCTCAAACACTGGGGTTTATTTACTAAACCTGGAGAGGTCACAATGTGGAGCAGTTGTGCATAGAATCCAAACAGCTTCCAGTTTTTTTTTTTTTTTTAAGCTTAATTGAACAAGCTAAAGTTAGATTCGGATTGGCTATCATGCAGAGCTGCAGCAGATATTGCACTTTCCAGTTTTAGTAAATCAACCCCACTGTGTTTGACTTTGTGCAGGATCCAACAGACAACTGTATTCTTTGCAGGTACGTTTTTGTACAGTGAAAAGCAAAAGACCGTGGTCTGCAAGCAGCACAGTTTTCTAATTCTGATAAAATCACTACTTTCTCACACCAGTTATTAAAACTGACAATGTTCACAACCCACAGTACTCATAAATAGTGGTACCACAACAATATACTGTATAATCTCTCAAAATGTAAAACCTTTAGTAATACCAGACACAGGGAAAATGAAGCAACAATTAATGGGTTTTTTTATCCATTTGCAATAAATGAATCTTTATCAAATGTGCTTAGTTCATAAGTAAGGTGATACTTAGTACTAGGAGGTTATCATTTGGTCTCTTTTCTTATCTTTTTCTCCATTGTGTCTGCTTTCTGAAAAAAATGACACAAAGAACAGCACTTAAAACCCAATTTTTAGTCGCTCCTTTGGAATTAGGGAGCAGAGTTTTGAACAAGCCAGAGGTTGAGTAAAACAAAATTTGAGGTATAAGCAGCTTGGAACAGGCATTGAAAGTAATTTTATGTGCAGCACTGCTATGGCATAACATAGAATTATGGTATGTATTTAAATATTGTATCTAAAAATGTTATCATATATAGTATCAGTAGAAATATCATCTTGACAATGTGTACAGATATCCTCTTTGTTAGGTTCATGAAAACCATCTCAGTTGTCCCCCTAGAAATGTACTCCTTTTTTCTCCCAAATAATTTTCTTTGCACTACAAAATAACATTTTCTATATCAAAGTTATTTTACAGAACAGAACAGGTTCTACAAAGGCCTCATTCCATGCCTGGCTGCCTCAGGGAGCAGCCAAGCGTATGTTCTACAGACGGATGATAGCTTCCATTTTTAAGCTCCATTTTCCCCTAACGTTCAACTGATTATACTTATTCCAGTAAGGCCTCCTTTAAAACCATTTTCCTTTCTGAAAAACTCTGGGGTACTTAGTGCAGCTAATATCTCACTGAGCTGTGCCATGGTGATGGACGATAGTTCCACTGTCTTCCCTTGAAAATTAATGTGATTAATTTTATTTATTACATAGCTCACAAGTGGTTAGTTTAAAGTTCTTGACAAGTTATTACTCTTAACTTTTTCTCTTTCAGGCTGGATACACATGACAATTGTATTGATAACAAGTATATTTGCTATTAAAAATATTAAAGAATCCAGATGGTCGTATGTGTGCTGGGTATGAGTCTGCAAAGTTATGGCTCTTTCAACCAAGAGAAGATGAGAATTTTTTCTTAGGTGGCGCCCTAAGGGTGGTTTATGATAAAGGTCTGCAGGACTTTGCTTAACATGGCAAACTAGAGACAGAATCACAAATTTTACTAAACACGCTTAAGGCCTGACATCCAGTCAAATGTTCAGAAACTTATTTTGATCTTCTGCCTCTAGCGTCCCCTATTTCTGCTGAACTTTGCATTCACTGCTACTCCATTACCCCGTGGACTTAGAGCATTATGTTTTTAACTTGGGACACGCAAAGGTACCAAGTATAAGATAGAGAAGGAGAAGTGGGACTGAAGTACAGTACACAGAGAAAAGCACACCAACTGTGTTTACATGCACATGATGCATTAAAGTGACATTTTAAAGGTAAAAAACTGTTCATCCATGAAGTGAGGTAAGAGCAGGTACTGTCCTGCACACTTCCTATAGTGTTTACATTTATCTCATTGTATGGAGTGGCTTCCCTTCTCTCCAGTGGTAAAATAACAGATTCCCTCACAAAATTAAAATTGCCTTTGTAATTCTCATGTGAAAGTCTGGGCAGCTATAAAGTCATTCAATTCCATGAATGTAATCTCTTGAAAATGTGTTTTTTTTCCACTAGGGCTGGTTAGGGTTAGGGTTTAGAGCTGAATTGTATTCTGCCTATATTTTGCTTTCCCTGTTTAATGCTTTATTTCCCTTTACTTACATGCTAAAGGAATTTTAAAATAAAAACATACTATTTTTATTTCATTCCTTTTTTTAGGCTAAGTGATGTCATTACTGGATCTCTGTGCTTCTCTGGTGGGAAGAACTGCGTGGGTACTGCACATAGCATTCTTAACACATCACTGCATCCTGCCTCAGTACTCCTCCCAAATAAAATCAGCCTTGATGTCAGCAGTGGATTAGATTATGCGAAGAGTCATAAAAACAGCAATATGCCTTGATGGGTGGGAGTCAGTCTGGAGGAGTGGGCATCCTTCATCAGGCTGTATTTGCATGCAGTTTACCCAAGGTAATGCCCACATGTGATGCAGAGTCTCCATGATTGAAAGAACTGAAACCCAATGAATAAAATGGGTGGGCCAGAAACAGAAAGAATGGAGAGGAAGAGGCTACAATATTCTGGATATCCTTCAGCCTGGAAAGAAGTTTATTCCCTGCAAAAGCAAACTGTGGGAAACTCATGATGTGTAGTGAATTCAGATTAAGCCAATTCAGCACAGGAGAGGATCTATGAAAAGAGGACAGCCATGTGATTGTTAGCACCTCCCCATCCATTCATGGATTGTGTTCCATTTATAGAAGCTGTAGTTTGGCTTCTATGAATAGAGCAGAAAGGGCAGGCATAGTTGGGGTCTCCTGATGAGTGTCTGTAAATGCTTGTTAGTTGTATTATCCCTGTGGGGGCTGTGGTGGTGGTGGGCAGGACGATTGAAGATTTTCATTAACAGAAGAGGAATCAGCCCAAGGGATCCTCCTGATTGCAAGTTATGTCTCCTGTGCTGATTTTTCTGTTTCTGATTTCGGTTGCACTTAGGCTTTAAGGCAATTAGGATTCACACAGATGTTCAGTAACCATCTAGTTGAATCCTCTTTATATCCTAAATATGCTTTTATTTAGAAGATACAATATTTTATGGCAAAACTCAGGGGCTGAAAAATGTTGCCAAGAAACAGTGGAGGTGAACAAGGCTGTAACTGAAGAATGTAGACAATGACAGATAAAACGGCGAGACCCATACAGACAAACTCGTGTAAAAACATTATCATATTAAGTTTTTTCTGTGTTACCAGGAGTCATGGCCACCACACTCAAAACTTCACAGATATCCGAATGGCAGCTTGGCCAATGTGTACAAAGTTTGCAGTGTTTGTTTAATGTGAATTACAATCATCTAAGACTAATAGTGTTTTAGACTGTGTAGGCTTCTGTAATGGAAGGACTATTGACATTTAAAGGACACATTTGCCGCTAAACAACCACCCCCGCTACCTCCTCTAGCTCCCTAAATCACCCTAAGCTGAACATCTTTCTGCCAAGTGCTTACAACCTCTGAAAAAGGTGGCAGCATCTTGCGTGTTGTACACCTTGACAGGACAAACCTTGAATTGGCAGTGCATGTACAGGAACATTCCATAGACTTGGATATGACATTATTATCAGGGCGCCCATATCATCTGAATTGATAAGCCCCGGACTGTTCTTGTTCAGCAGCTTTGCACGGACAGTGTGCTGAAGCATCAACAAATCCAAGCCGGTTTCCAGTCCAATCACTTATTGATTCTCTTAGTAGGCCTTAGCTCTAGATAGGAGTACTTCATGTTTTAAAGCAAAGACCTCAAATACTACAGTGGTCCAGATGCAATTAAGATTTGGTCAGGACTACAGCTGAGGCCAGTTTGACACAGGTGCCCATTGGAACAAACCCAGAAACCACTTTCACTGTACGATAGAATTGAACACCACCTCTCCTATCCCCAAACTAGCTTCCCACTGCATTCCCTAGGTATAGACTGGGACATCAAGGGACATCGTGAGGCTGTACTGCCTGCGACCTTTAGGTGTCCAACTCTGCAACTAAACACACAGTATTACACAGAAGCAAAGTGACTTTCTTTCAACCCTTTTTTGACCAGAATTCTTTGTAACAGCAAAACATATAACTGAACTTCAGAGCAACATTATGTGCAGCTAATAAAGCCCTGTCCAAAATGTGTGGTAGCATTAGTCCCAAACATACGGATAGAGTCCATAACCATGGAAGAAGAACTGAAATTTCATAAATGGTCTTGTCCAAGGGTTGTGAGAGAGAGGGGGCTGCCGTGTGTCATACTGCTTCAAACTCATTGTCTCTGGTTCTCCCAGGCCATGGGCTTTTATATGCCAAGCTCTAGCTCCACGCCAGTGTGCAGGTAAAAAGAAAAGGCGAGGTGGGGATAGTTTAGCAGCCTAGAAGTTTCTACTTAAAGGTGAACTTGTTCTTTAAAGGGAAACAAATGGTTTGTGGTGAATTTTATTTTACATTTTTATAAGTTTAGAGTTTGCAAACTGATATTTTATATCACTTTCATTTATTTTAATAGCATATTTACTTTACAAGTATTGAGACTGTTAGCACTGGCTCTATTTTGCAAAAGCTTGTTACCTGGTAGATCATAAGATTTCAAATAATTCCAAATTCCTGACCTTAAAAAGGTGTGCAAGCAAGTGAAGAAAGGAGTAGCAGCATATAAATGACATATGAGTGCTGCCCCACTCTTTCCCATACTGAGTGCTGCAAGGAGAGTATTACAGAAAGCAGATATACAGATAGATTCGGGTACTTATGCTGGAGCTTGACTATGGTAATATTATTAAGATTAGGAATACAATTTGTATTATTATTATTTTAAATAGACATTATGTGGTTCATTTACTAAAGCTAGAGAGGGCAAAATTTGACACAATTCTGCAGAAAAACTAATCAGCTTCCAGGTTTTATTGCTAAAGTCTAATTAAACAAGCTGAGGTTAGAAACTGATTGATTTCTATGCAGAATTGTGACTAATGTTGCCCTCTCTAGCTTTAGTAAATAAACCTCTTTGAGATCTCTGCAGTATGACTGATGCAGACAGGTTACGGGATCCCAAAAAAATGCATCAGTAACAACTTATCTTATCTTATCACTTGTCTTTTAAATGTCAGTTACAAATAAAGTTTGAGTAGTAAAAAAAAAAAACAAAAAAAACAGGGTAATAACATAACCATCACCTTCAAAGAAGCCAAAAATTCCCTGTTAAATCAAAAGAATGTGCATGCAGCCTTCAGCTGCCTTTTAGGTAGAGGAGTTAAACTAAAAATAGAAGCTATTGTCTGGGAAGAGACAGGCCACTGGAGAGTTCCGTAAAACCGCACGTTGCAAAGAATATTCAGAGGAAAAGTGTGGAATCAAGGGAAGTGCAAAGGTGCCCATCCACTTGTGGGCTGCACACTTCAATGGACTTCTGCAGAGGTAACAGTGCTTTAAGCTGGAAGGGAATTGAAAATGTCTTGTGGAATAAACTGGCAATGTCAAAAGAAAAATGGAGCTAAGATAACAATGTTGCTTCTGCATGACTGAGAATTCTGTTCCGTTCACAAACACTATGTAAAGGTTTCTGTAATCTGACTGACAGTCAGGCTTGAACACGCTAATGTGGACCTGTCTTGCAAATAAAAGTAGAGCTGCAGCACCTTTCCAAAAAAATGAGGGAAAGCAGAAATAACATTGCTAGCTAATTTTGCCAACAACACTAATATTGGCACAACACTTAGGTTGTGTTAGGCAATCTTTTGGGCAATGTTTTAAAAATTCCTTCCCCTGGTTTGAAGGGCAGTTAAAGTATATTTAACATTAAATCTTTTTTTCCTAATTATGTAAAAAGCTAGTCAAGTGTTTATAGCTGCCTGTATTCTTACTTGGAGACTTATATTTACTATTTGTTCGACTGACCACTCTCGGTATTGCAAATTCTAAATGAAGGGGAATTAAAGGGGAAATATGCTATTGGGACACTTTTTGTGTGGAAAACTGTCTAAAGCTGGCCATACATTCGTATGAACGTTTGTACAAAAATTCTGCAGTTGACAACGTACGTCAATTTGACCCAACTGATTAATGTCCTTAAAACTAAAAATGTTGAGTAAAATTCTACTAGTGTATGGTCAGCTTAACAGTGGAATTACCCTGCATTGATATGCTATCACTTCCTGTTGTGCCTACATGCCTAGAAGTTGAAGGAAATCTCTCTAATAGGAAACATTTGGCAAAAAACCTGACAGTTGACATTTATTGTTCTATCCAAAATACAAAAAAGTTGTGGATTTAGAAATATTTTAAATCAAACAAGTCCCAATATTAAACTCTAAGAAAAAACAAACTACACACAGGACGCTTAAGCTTAAATATTATTTTTTTAAGTCAAAGTGTCACATGCAGTGTTGTAGCATGAAGCTCCTTGAGGTCCTACTTAAAACCCTGTATTTTTACATTAGCTGTGGGCCATACCTGGGCCTACCTGTACAACCTTTAATGTTACCCCACAGCATGACAGGTTGCTTGACACGGGCTGACTAAGGAATCAGCCTTAAAATGTACTTGTCCAACCCAACCATTGTAATAGACCTTTTTTTTTGGTTGGGATTAAGGATGGTCTTGATGTTCACACAAACAAATGGGGCGAACGGAGGGAAATTTGCCCGCCAAAGAGTGCCCCATAATGCACTGCGCTGGTGCAGTGAATAAATTACTGATGATTGGCCAAAGCATGCCCATGACCGGTAAGCTTTGGCCAATCACAGCACAGTGTCCTGTCAGAGCCATGATTGGCAAAAGGCCTAAGTTCACGCCCTACACTATATAAGGCTGCTGCTTACATGGCAGCCACGTATAGTGTATGATAATAGAGGTTAGGCAGGTAGTTAGTGGATAGTGAGTTCAGTTAGATTAGTGCAGTCAGTGTAGTGTACAGGTTATACCCCACTTTTATAATGTATAGATATTTTGCAGTCCTCGGTCCCCTCTCAGTGCTCCCCACGTTTTGTGTCCCTGTCACTTATAGTTCGTGAGCAGTGCCATGCCAAGCTGACACCCCCCAAATGCCATACCAGGCCCTTTGGGTCTGGTACAGATTTTAAGGGGAACTCCACACCAAAACTAAAAAAAAAAAACGGTGTGGAGTCCCCACAAAATCCATACCAGACCCTTATCCGAGTAAGCAGCCTGGCTGGGACGAGCTAAATCATACCAGGACAAGGGCCTATTCTTGACAACTCTGGGCTGTGGTTGTGGGGGTCTGCAGGTGGGGGGCTTATCGGAATCTGGAAGCACCCTTTAACAAGTGGACCACCAGATCCCGACCTCCCCCTATGTGAATGGATATCGGGTACCCCTACCCATTCACCAAAGAAGTGATGAAATGAAAAAAAAAAATAAACACAAAAGCCAGTTTTTGACAAGTTCTTTATTAAAAAATAAAAAATAGTGTCCCCTGATGTAAATCACGTCGCCCGCGCACCCAAAAAATAGAAAAAAACAAAAGACGCTCCCACCTCTTTGTACGCCTCCCGGCTAATGAGCCACTTGAGCCATGAGAGCGCTTTTATAGGCAAGGGACGGGGACATCTGGTTACATCACCCAATGGCACCGTCACGTGATGTCAGAAGGGGCAGTTCCACCGGGTGATGTAACCGGGTGTCCCCGCCCCTTTCCTCTAAAAGAGCTGTCATGGCTCAAGTGGCTCATTAGCTGGGAGGTGTCTGAAGAGTCGGGGGCGTCTTTTTTTTTTTCTATTTTTCGAGTGCAGCGGGCGACGTGATTGATGATGGATTTACATCGGGGGACACTGTTTTTTTATTTTTATTTTTTAATAAATCTCTGATGAGACCAATATAAACTTACTTGATTCAGATGGTGTCAAGCGTGTGTGGCAGCAACCAGGTGAGGAGTACAAAGACAAGTGTGTCTTGCCTATAGTCAAGCATGGTGGTGGGAGTGTCATGGTCTAAGAGTGCATGAGTGCTGACGGCACTGGGGAGCTATAGTTCATTGAGGGAACCATGAATGCCAACATGTACTGTGACATACTGAAGCATAGCATGATCCCCTCCCTTCAAAGACTGGGCCACAGGGCAGTATTCCAACATCATAACAACTACAAACACACCTCCAAGATGACCTTAGCCTTGCTAAAGAAGCTGAGGGTAAAGGTGATGGACTGGCCAAGCATGTCTCCAGACCTAAACCCTATTGAGCATCTGTGGGGGCATCCTCAAACAGAACGTGAAGTAGCACAAGGTCTCTAACATCCACCAGCTCCGTGATGTCATCATGGAGGAGTGGAAGAGGACTCCAGTGTCAACCTGTGGAGCTCTGGTGAACTCCATGCCCAAGAGGGTTAAGGCAGTGCTGGAAAATAATGGTGGCCACATATATACTGTATTAAGATAATAGTTAGCAAGGCCTAACTAATAGTTAGGATTAGTAGGGAAAACTTATATATAAAACTTATAAAATATAATAAACCAAAGGTCACTTTAAAAATACACTGCCAAAAAAAATTAAAGGAACACTTTTTAACCAGAGTATAGCATCAAGTCAATTAAACTCCTGGGATATTGATCTGGTCAGTTAAGTAGCAAAGGGGGTTGTTAATCAGTTTCAGCTTCTTTGGTAGTAATGAAATCAAAAACAGGTGCACTAGATGGGCAACAATGACACAACCTCCAAAACAGGAATGATTTTACAGGAGGCCATTGACATTTTTTCCATGCTCATCTTTTCTGACTCTTTTTCACTAGTTTTGCACTTGGTTAGGGTCAGTGTCACTAGTGGAAGCTTGAGGCAATACCTGGACCCTATAGAGGTTGCACAGGCAATAAAACTCCTTGAGGATGACAAATTAATACGTGCCATTGCCAGGATGGTTTTTGTGTTTTCCAGCAAAGTCTCAAGAGCATGGAGGAGATTACAGGAGACAGTCAGTTACTCTAGGAGAGTTGGACAGGGCCATAGAAGGTCCTTAACCCATCAGCAGGACCGGTATCTGCTCTTTCGTGCATGGAGGAACAGGATGAGAACTGCCAAAAATTACATCCAGCAGGCCACTGGTGTGAATGTCTCTGATCATACAATCAGAAACAGACTTCATGAGGGTGGCCTGAGGATCCGACGCCCTCTAATGGGCTCTGTGCTCACTGCCCAGCAACATGGAGCTCGATTGGCATTTTTCATTAAACACCAGAATTAGCAGGTCTTAGAACCCTTGTAAACATTTTTTTTTTTTTTTTGCCATCTGTATCCCCTTTGGGGTGAGGTATCCTTCAATGTGCCCTGGGGATCACTGTCACTGATTTATGAGTGAGAGGAAATCCAAAATTCTGAGCTTTCAGCAGAACAAGAATAGAGGAAAAGCCTTTCTATGGAGACAACTATTGCAGTCACAGCTGTCTAAGAGGGGATTTCTCCCACTTTGGAGAGATGTTATTTCACTTCTGGTTGTGTCTGAAAGTCAGAAAGGGAAGGGTAATCCCCCCCAAACAGAAAGAGTTGGCAAAAATTTAATTCCAGACAGGGTTTAAATTGTTCCCTGTTCTATCTAAAATAACACAAAGACGTTTTAGCTTTATATACGCTTTACCATATTTGTAGTGAAAGGTTCTCTTTAAGTTTTAGTAATGGCAACAAAATGCATGTAAAACATCTGAATTCACCCTATAAGCGTTTTTATTAATTTAATTTTTTTTTTCTTTTTTTTAGACTTCATAAGGATTCATGTTTCTCTTTACAATACAAAGAAAGTCTTGGTGGAAACAAGGGGCACATATTTTAGCATCGTACAGTAATGAAAAAGCAGGCTGGGAAAACAACTAATTATCTGCTTTAGATAGAGCAACAAACCCGCTTGCGAAATCCTCCATCTATTCTCTTATTTAAAAGACGCTAAATACATTTATCTGCGACGGAGCCTGGCGCTCATTGGCAGCCTTTGTACAAGGATAATATGTTTGTCCCTGTTGCTTGCAGGTCTTATTTTGCAGATGAAAAAAGAGGAAGCAGAACTGCACTAAACCCTACAGCTGGGGAAAATAAATTGTCGTCCATAATTTCACAGTGCCATTTTCTCCATTTCACTGGGGATGTCTTTGGAGTTTTGCTTTATTCATTATTTCTAAATATGAATTTAAGGCTAATTTTCTCAGAAAACTTTTTAAAAGGAGCTGGAAATAAAAGAGGCTTTTCTTCCTTGTTCTCACAAAAGCGAAATTCCATAGCTTAGCGTTGGAACTTGTTTTGAAACCACAAGATAAGGAACCATCTGGAAACATCTAGTATACCACCAGCACAGGCAAGCGTAAGGAGCTCTACAGACTGCTGGAGGGCCGGGCTACGTTTCCCAAACTTTGGCAAACTGCATATCATGGGAGTTAATTTTTCAAAGTGTCTCCATTGTTAGCCACTTTTTTTGCCGTCTTAATGACCAGGCCATTTTTTGCGATTCGGCACTGCATTAATTTAACTGACAATTGCGCGGTCTTGAGATGCTGTACTCTAATAAAATTGATGTCCTTTTTTCCCACAAATAGAGCTTTCTTTTGGTGGTATTTGATAACCTTTGCGATTTGTTTTTTTTGCACTATAAATAAAAAAAGAGTGACAATTCTGAAAAAAACAAAACAATATTTTTCACTTTATGCTATATAACATTCCCAAAAAAAAAAAATTAAAAATCAATTTTTTTCATCCTTTTAGGCCAATTTGTATTCTGCTACATTTTTTTTGGTAAAAATAAAAATCCCAATAAGCGTATTTTGATTGGTTTGTGCAAAAGTCTACAAACTAGGGGAAAGATTTATGTAATTTTTATTTATTTATTTTTTTTACTAGTAATGGCGGCGATCAGTGATTTTAATCAGGACTGCGATGTAGCTGCGGACAGATCTGACCCCTAAATTACATTTTTGATTTTTGGGGGGACCAGTGACATTAATACAGTAATCAGTGATTAAAATATGCACTGTTACTGTAATAATGACACTGGCAGGGAAGGAGTTAACCCAGGGCCTATCAAAGGGTTAAGTATGAGCCTATGGGTTGTTTTCTACTTGTATGGGGGAGGGACTTGTGGAATCAACACAGAGACCTGTGATCCTAAATAGGAGGAACACAAGCGCTCTGTGTTTATTCCAGGGAGAACCACGGTTTGCTGTATTTACAACAGCAGACCGTCGTTCTCTCTCCCCAGGGAGTGATCGCGGGTGCCCGGCTTCATGGATTGGCTTCCCCGCTGCCTAATGGGGGCGGGCGTGTGAACCGCCGTACAGGTATGGCTGTTCACGCAGCCGAGCCATCCCACTGCAGTATATTTACGGCAGGCGGTCAGCAAGTGGTTAAAGAAGAGCTCTACTAAGAAATTGTGCATCTAATTTGGCCTAAATAATGCTGCCTGTGCAGGAAAACATTTTTTTTTAAATAATTGAATTAATAACGCTTTAGGTTGATGATATTACTTAGTGCAGTTGAAAAATATGCAAACACAATATTTCATATTCATGGTATGTGCCTGTTGAGCCATGCAATTGTACAAGAAAGTATCCTGTTCTCTTTGTATTGCTTAGCTTGTGTGAAATTTCTGGTGTTCCTGGCAGTCCCTATTAAAAACTGACCACAACAGGCAAAGGAGCACGGTGTGGTCAGTTTCCTGGCCATGCTAGGAACCCAGCCTGTTCTCCAATGATCAAACTTCTGCAGACTTGCCCCTCCCCTCTGCACAGCCATTCATGGGGAAGACCATAGTGCTGCTCTTTCTCCTCCCCCAGCAATATGAGCTCCTTGCGCAGCTGAGAAGAGAGGGTATGTGATTGCTTATAAAAACAGTATTAAAGGGATTATAAAGGCAGAAGGTTTTTTTCTATCTTAATGCAAGATAAAAAAAACCTTCTGTGTGTGCAAGCCCCCCTAATACTTACCTTTACCCATCTCTATCCAGCAATGTTGCAGGAGTGTCTCAGCTGCCCTGGACTCCCCTCCTGATTGGCTGAGACAGCAGTGTGGCACAATTGGCTCACATTGCTGTCAATCAAAGTCAGTCAGCCAATTAGGAGAGAGAGGGGGCAGGGCTGGGTCGTGGCTCCATGTCTGAATGGAGCTGTGACTCGGCTCGGGTGCCCCCATAGCAAGCTGCTTGCTATGGGGGCACTCAACAGGAGGGTGGGGCCAGGAGCGCAGAAGAGGCATCTGAGAAGAGGAGGATCCGGGCCACTCTGTGCAAAACCATAAATAACATGTTTGTTAAAAAAAAAAAAAAGACTTTTAAAATATTTTTTTTTCTTTTAATTCCTATAAACAAATGTTTTACTTTTCATTTCTATTTTAAAGTGAATGGGTTGTTTTACAAGGTGAGGGGTTACATATGCTTTAACTGTTACTGTTGAGAAAAAAACATTGCTTCTGGGTGATTTATGTACATTGCAGGGATTTTAACAAATTCTGTTGCAGATTCCTACCTTTTGTTATTTTGAAGAAATAGCTGTTTGTTTGTCTTTGTTCATGTGCAAATGAATCTGTATGGCAGTAGTTTTGTAATTATCAGTCAGCTGCTGCACCTGCAGGGCTCTAACGAGGAAAGTGACAGGTTCTGCATTCCTTTGGATGTGATTTCCCTTTGAGAGGATCTCACAGAAAATGCCATTTTTGTTGCAGGGAATGCTCAAAATCTGACTTGTATCTTAGTGCAGACTTCTGGGAAAATCAGTAAACCAATCACACAAGCAGAAAATTATATTTTCAGGGGATGTTCTGTACACCATGTGTGTATATAACACCTCCAGGTAGCCATGTTGCATTGCATTTGCAGCTGCAGATTGAAAAATAAAGGTCATTTTTAATAACATTTAATGACAATATTACTTGAGTCGCAATTGTATACGCTATATTGTTTATTTATTTTTTGCTATTTTTTTTTTCACCAAAGTGGAGTTATCTTTTATATAAATGCATTTTTTTTAATATGCATGTATAATAAAATTGTGGGTTTTCACCTAATAGACGGGCTGTATAAAAACAGAATTTGTTAAATATCTATTATACCTTCTGCACTTAGTAGCCCCCATTTCCAGGACCCCCCCCCCCCACCCCATTTACTTTTATTTCTGTGCCCCTGTTGCAGATTTTTATTCCTGTCTGTGCCCCCGTTGCAGAAAATGACAGAGCTGCAGATTGAAAAATAAAGGTAATTTTTAATAACATTTAATGACAATATTACTTGAGTCGCAATTGTATACGCTGTATTATTTATTTATTTTTGCTAATTTTTTTTTGTTCACCAAAGTGGAGTTACCTTTTAAATAAATGCATTTTTTTAATATGCATGTGTAATTTTTTTTAATATGCATGTGTAATAAAATTGTGGGTTTTCACTTAAGAGATGGGCTGTATAAAAATGGAATTTGTTAAATATCTTAGTTTACCTTCAGCACTTATTAGTGCCCATTTCCAGGCAACCCCTCCCCCCATTCACTTTTATTCCTGCCTGTGCCCCTGTTGCAGAAAATGACAGAGCTGCCGATTGAAAAATAAAGGACATTTGTATTAACATTTAATGACAATATTACTTGAGTCGCAATTGTATACGCTATATTGTTTATTTATTTTTTGCTATTTCTTTTTCACCAAATTGGAGTTACCTTTTAAATAAATGCATTTTTTTTTTAATATGCATGTGTAATAAAATTGTGGGTTTTCACCTAATAGATGGGCTGTATAAAAACTGAATTTGTTAAATATCTTAGTTTACCTTCAGCATTTATTAGAGCCCATTTCTGGGCACCCCCCCCCCCCATTCACTTTTATTCCTGTCTGTGCCCCTGTTGCAGATTTTTATTCCTGTCTGTGCCCCTATTGCAGATTTTTATTCCTGTCTGTGCCCCTATTGCAGATTTTTATTCCTGTCTGTGCCCCTGTTGCAGATTTTTATTCCTGTCTGTGCCCCTATTGCAGATTTTTATTCCTGTCTGTGCCCCTGTTGCAGATTTTTATTCCTGTCTGTGCCCCTATTGCAGATTTTTATTCCTGTCTGTGCCCCTGTTGCAGATTTTTATTCCTGTCTGTGTCCCTGTTGCAGATTTTTATTCCTGTCTGTGCCCCTGTTGCAGATTTTTATTCCTGTCTGTGCCCCTATTGCAGATTTTTATTCCTGTCTGTGCCCCTGTTGCAGAAAAGGACAGAGCTGCAGATTGAAAAATAAAGGTAATTTTTATTAACATTTAATAACAATATTACTTGAGTCGCAATTGTATACGCTTTATTATTATTTCATTTTTTTCACCAAAGTGGAGTTACCTTTTAAATAAATGCATTTTTTTTATATGCATGTGTAATAAAATTGTGGGTTTTCACCTAATAGATAGGCTGTATAAAAACCGAATTTGTAAAATATCTTATTTTACCTTCAGCACTTAGTAGAGCCCATTTCCAGGCAACCCCCCCCCCCCATTCACTTTTATACCTGTCTGTGCCCCTGTTGCAGATTTTTATTCCTGTCTTTGCCCCTGTTGCAGTAAATGACAGAGCTGCAGATTGAAAAATAAAGGTAATTTTTATTAACATTTAATAACATTATTACTTGAGTCGCAATTGTATATGCTTTATTTTTTATTTTATTTTTTCACCAAAGTGGAGTTACCTTTTAAATAAATGCATTTTTTTTTTTAATATGCATGTGTAATAAAATTGTGGGTCTTCACCTAATAGATGGGCTGTATAAAACTGAATTTGTTAAATATCTTATTTTACTTTCGGTACTTAGTAGAGCCAATTTCCAGGCAACAACCCCCCCTCCCCCATTCACTTTTATTTCTATCTCTGCCCCTGTTGCAGATTTTTTCTCACTTCCTGTCTAGTAAAATTGTTGTCAGCCGGACAGGAAATCAAGTCGAATCACTCAAACAGGATAGCAGCAAAAAAAAAAAAAAAATTTTAATTATTCAAATCTATACACACACTATCCAAATAAAATAAGTTTTTGGTTTGACAAACACGGGTTGACTTGAACACCTCACCTGTCAAAGGGATCAATCCTCACTAAACAGAAGTGAACTCTCTGCAAATTCCCTCAGCAGATAAAATAAAATACAAGAAGAAATTACATTTTTTTGGGGCACTCTATTCAGAATGCATTCTTTTATTTTAGTTCTTCAACTATGTTTTTTTTTGCCATCTGCCACATAAATCCTACCGTTAGAAATGACAAGATGAAAGGTACGCAAGAATCTCATCGGAAAAGTTGGGCCTGACCACAGCTATGAGCGAACGTGGCTTTAATAGCATGAGAGGGTTGCCAGAGGGAAGAAATATATATATTTCTCCATGGACGCTTCGTTCAGAATCTGTCTCTTGCTGTTATTCAATATTTCCAATAATATTTTTACTCCTTGTCAAAACCAAAGTTCTGATTAATAATTCAAGGTATCTCTAGAACCTTTTCTGAGATGAATGTCAAGGATTTTATATTTCTGCATATTATTATTGGGTTTTTTGAAACTGGAATCATTACATCCCTTGAAGCTTTATTTTTGCTCTTTATTTATTTTATTTTTTTGTTTTCTGCTGGCTTTGAGAATAATAGATAATAGTCGCTTTTGGCAGCTGTAGTTGTGCGAACCAATCAGAATTCATCAGAGCACATAATGGCAGATCAATGGATCACTGCAACATAAACAAAATTTCAGATGACTGGAATGCTGCTATTTATTCAAAGGGTAAATGAAAGAGAAGTAAAATGCATTATTTTTCTCAAGCACAATGTATCCACTGTATTGTGCGGCAATGCTGCTGTTAGAGGAAAGCACTGCTAAAATACAGGTTATTTAAGTAAAATAAATGTCTTTGGATGCTCGAAGATACAAGGAAAGATTACCGTGTGCTGACAGTGTTTCGGGTTTTTGAGATGTAAGGTTACAGTGGTATGGTTTTATGGATGATTTCAGGTTTGACAGATAAATGACACATTTGACTGCATCCTCTAGAGGAGCTACAAAATGAAGGCAACAATTTTCCTTTATTTGAAAGAGTCCACAAAGAGGGAATTGGTGGAACAAGGTGATGTGAGTGAATAGAAATTATAGTCACCTCCATGTGACAATCCAGCCAGTTTGATGTACCAGTCTCGGGCACTTATGAGACCTGCTGGCATCCATCTTATTGTATGTCTTTGATTTCTCAGAGACTTCTACCTTTTTGCTGGTGCCTAGAGGGTAGAGATGGGGCTACATTTCTGCATAGCCAGCATAGAATGTGGCTTAGGCAATCAGGTCTGCCAGGAGCAGCAAACATTAACTTGCACATCAAGTTTCTAATGTTCCTGTGAATAATGAAATTCCCCACTTGATAGTGTCATACGGCTAGGACTTCATTGCCTCTGTCCGTATCTGCATGATGCGGACTCCTCTCTTCGGGCAACGAATTTGGACAATCCCTGCACAGTTCAAGAGAGAATTCCCCTATTATTGGGACTTTTTAGGCACATAAATATACAGATTCAACGATCTATGCAAAAAATTATAAAGTTTATTAAAGTGACAAACATAGGAGCATAAATGTTAAAAACATTACAGGCGAAAATGTATGCATCAAGAATGTATAACCGTAACCGTGAATGGTGAAGATTGTAGCCCAATATATTTCGGAAAGTCAATTTCCTTCTTCAGGGGCAATTCACAGTAGAAGTGTTCTAATAATAGAGATTATCATTATCTCTATTATTAGAACACTTCTACTGTGAATTGCCCCTGAAGAAGGAAATTGACTTTCCGAAATATATTGGGCTACAATCTTCACCATTCACGGTTACGGTTATACATTCTTGATGCATACATTTTCGCCTGTAATGTTTTTAACATTTATGCTCCTATGTTTGTCACTTTAATAAACTTTATAATTTTTTGCATAGATCGTTGAATCTGTATATTTATGTGCCTAAAAAGTCCCAATAATGGGGGAATTCTCTCTTGTACTCTAATTTAGGGATGTGGCACACTTTTTGGATTACTTATCACGAGCAAACCCCTATCCCTGCACAGTTGGTGCATTTTTGTTGGTGGATGAGTGTACTATGTGATTATAGCTTACCCATTCTTTGTCCATACACCTAGAACCCAACCGACCCAGAGCATAGAGGTGGATTGACTTACTCTTCCAGTTATTGTTTCTACGTGTAAGTGGATAAACTAACTTCTTCAGCCTCTCCACCCCAATCTTGGTATGTCTAGTTATGACATCTGATATCCTCAGTGTAATACTAACATTAGCCTTTCAACTTGAGGGGGCAGCAAAAGACAATTGGCCTAAGAAGGCAGGGAATAATCTGATCCTTATAGAGGACATTATATCCAAAAAGTATGTGCGTGAGGTTCTAGGTATAAATACATATATAATTATATATACAGGTGCATCACATAAAATTAGAATATCATCAAAAAAGTTAATTTATTTCGATTCAAAAAGTGAAACTCATATATATAATATAGATGCGTTACTCACAAAGTGATGTATTTCAAGCATTTAATTATTTTAATTGTAATGATTATGGCTTACAGCTAGTGAAAACCCAACATTCAGCATCTCAGAAAATTGGAATATTACATAGATCAATAAAAAAAGGCTTTTTAACTTCAACTTTTTTAAGAAGCTTTGACAAAAAAAAAAATGGAAGCTGATTGGTTTCTATGCAGAGCTGCACCAAATTTTGCACTCTCCAGTTTTAGTATCTCAACCACATAACAACAAGAGAACATATCAACATTTGTGAGTATAATGTACTGTATGCTGTTCTAAAAATTTTAATAGCACATTTTTAGTGGTAATGCACTAGGTTGGTGCACCCTTCTCTTGTTGTATATTTGGATACCCATAGTGCTAAGGGGGCAGCAAGACCTTAGGTTGTGATATTAAGGATCACATAGACCACTCACCTTCCCGCATACCACTTAAGTGCAAGAGAAATACTGTTTTAGACTATTAGTACATCAACCCACTGTGTCCTAAGAGCATGAAGATGCACATATAGAACAAATTGAATTTTTCTTTCTAGTCTACCATTTTCTCTGAACCACAGTTTATGTTCTGCTACCCAAATATGTTTATTTTTAAGCAGGAAAAAAACTTTGGTCTATTTAACTGTTTTGGCTGTATACACAATGAAATAATAAGGGGATTTAACGGATTTATGTTTGAACTGGCCAAACATTCCAAGCCGAAGAATAACACTTAAGCTTCCTGACATGTTTGCTATAGGATTTGCACATGATCTGTGGTTACACAAAGGTTTCTGTCATTGTTTTTGAAAAGTCACCTTGTGGGTGGCGTCTCTGAAAATACTGCAGTAGGTGACTACAGTAGCTCCAACTGCGTTTCTTAATTTCAGTTATAAAAATGCATAACCAATATGCATTTATATTTAATAAAAAGGTAAAGTAGAACTGTACTATTGTACGTTTTTATCACTATTTGTGCCCCAACCCCCTATTGGGAAGATCCATTCGCTGCATCTCCAAGTGTATACATCCACTAGATTGACATAAGAGAAAATAACCATTTTATGCCTGTTAATGGCAGAGAATAATCCACAAGACAATTTAGGCAGGAGCCTAGGGTCCTGTGGGTGTCCGGAAGGTTGAGCTTCAACCTTTATGCCACCTACTGACAGCAAAACAGGTCAAAGCTATGCTGTCTCTTCACAATGGTTGATGTACTTACAGGCAGTTGCTGTCTGATGAGAGGCATATAGTATAGACAATGAAAACAGGCAGCTTCCCTGAGCCTACTGCAGTCCAAATCAATCTCAATTAAAGGAATGAGATAGGGAGAGGGGCTACTGCACTGCCTAAGGTCCTATTTTGCCTTAAGTTGACCGTATAGGGTGGATGGAGAAATCTGCCGTGCCAACTAATGTATACTGACAGCCAGCACTGCCAGCTGTCAGAATAACTGTACAGCAGCTGCATCTGATTGAATGCAGGTACTGTTCAGCTGACAATTTTCCACCCACAATGTCAGGCAGGAGAGTGCCGACAGACCCACCCACAAAACAAATTTCAAGTTGGTTTATTAGCAACCCACTGAAATTGACTCAGCGTATGGCCAACCTTAATCTGTCACCAGTTACTGGCACAGAAGAGAGGACATCTCCCAGTAGGGATAACTGTTCCAGTGACAACTCTCAAAGATAGGATTTTCCCTCACTTTGGGTACATTTTCTTTTTGCTATATGTGCTGGAGCCTCCAAGCCCAAGGCCGCTCTTCAGGTAATGAAGGTCCTTCCGGCTTATATGCTTATGGTTTTGATGGAATGGGACCTGAGGTCTATATTTTGGCAGCCACCCAATTTGTAATACACATATTTAATTACTTTATTCTTAGTTAATTTAACTTTATTTAAATACTAATCTACTAATATACTTGATGCACGTGATGCTAATTTGATGTTAACACCGTTAATTTTCCTAAAAAAAGCAACAGGTAATTAAAGCAAGCCTTGCAGGGAAAAATTAACTAGTGCACAGTGCAGGAGCAAATCCTTGTGAGATCTGAACTAAGATAAAGTTTAGTGTTGTCACCAGAGTTTTCGGGAATAGGCCAAAAGTTGGCATCCAAGGTAAGTTTTTTTTTTTTTTACTTTACACCTAGAGAGGGGGGCCTTGTCTGCTTATCAGATGGGCTTTGATTGTTCAGCTAGGCTGTCATGTGTCCCCAGGTGTGCCTGTTGAGCTTGGGGAGTCTCCCCAATGTGTCCAATGGGGGCTCTCATTAGACAGTGGAGGAAACCTGACCAGTAGCACACCAGGGCTTGTATCTATCCCAGAAGGCAGAATATGCCACAAGGCATCCTGGGAGGGGATATAAGTCTGAGGGGAGCACATGATAGAGGGTCTTTGGCGGGAAGCAGAGTCCCAGAAGAAGGGTGACGGCTGTCTCTCCTCCTGTCAACGTGAGGAAGGTGTCCTGGGCGGTCAGCCTAGAGGATGAGCTGAGCTGCAGAAAGGGATCCAGTGTGCTGAGGACCGAGTGGAGTTGTTGGGGCGGACGTTTCCAGGAAAGCAGTGTCGTGAGTACTGTAAACTGCCCAGGGGTCTGCCTAGGACAGGGGACCACTCTGGAAGGTCGGAGGGATCCAGGAGCAAGCTCGCCAGTAAAGGGGCCTAGAAAGGGGGTGCCAGAGTCTAAGCCCTGAAGAGAAGTCTGTAAAGAGGGTGCCAGTGTGGGTCCTGAAGAGTTAAGAGTTGCAGCAGTGTTTACATGTAGGTGCCAGGAGGGCTAAAGGGAGTAGTACAAAGGACTTTGTGTCACCGGGCAGTGTCAAAGTCAGTTAAGTGTTAACAGACAGCAAGTTGGCGTTAACAAGTGCCAACCGGCGTTGACTGGCATTCAGCCGGCATCAAGTCAGCGTCAAGAGGCATTTTTTTAAGTTGTCCCCTTACTTTGTGAATAGTTGAGCCAGATGAGTATCCCACTCATTCCCTTCTCCCATCCAAGTTCCTAAATAAATACAAAACTCAAAGATGCTGGACTGTTTCCTGTCTCAATGCTCACACTTGGAGAACATACTTAAATGTGCTGTTGCTAGCGGTAACCCTGGCAGACCCACATCCAGCCAAAATGGCTGGAAATTCTGCTACATAAGCTGTAAAAAGACCAGCCACACGCCTTAAAAATTGCAGGTAAAAAAACAGGAAAATTATTATTATTATTATTATCATTATTATTATTATAGAATTTGTCTTTTCTCTAAAAAAATTGTTTATTGACTTTCAATGTGAAACCGAACTTGCTAAAACATGTGACTAGTCAATTATTGCATGTCCTTTTATGTCATAGCCCTCTCTTCTTTTTTTTTCAAATATTTTATTTTAAAGATTGAACAAAAGGCAAGTACAATACAGGGTAATCGAAACAGTCCAATAACATGAGGCATTCAGCAATCAGAGAATACTACCATCTTATGTAGAGTAAATACCAACCCAAAAGGTCATGTAGAAACATTAGCATTTTCAACACCATAAAAGGGACAACAGACCCAGCGTAAGTGTCATAGGCACTAAGACGCGTCTGAGGTAACTGAAGGTGTTTCTGTAAACATCTGGGTGAAAGCACCATATACCTTGAGCTGAGGTCTTAACATTTAATCCACCATTGTAGCTGTATCTATCGCAGCTGGAAGAGAAAGAGAAGAGAGTAGAGGAAAAAAAAAAAAAAAGAAAAGAAAAGGGGGGGGGGGAAACGGCACAACAGGGTAGAACAGAATGGGCGAGAGGAGGAAAGGGGGACAGTTCCATGCGGGGCCACGTGCCCCCCCCAGGCAGGCACCATGCCTGGATTCAGGAGCACATCAAAGATTTCCCTCTATCAGAGAGGACGAAAACCTTCCAATATCCCCAGATCTTCTCGTATTTATCACGTCTGTGCAGAGCAGTGAGAGTCAGATCCTCCATTTTGTTTATCTCAACTAACCTCAGCATGCAGTCCTTAATGGTGGGCGACCGGGAAGTTTTTCAATACAATGGAATGCAGGACTTTGCCGCGCACAGTACGTGTGGGACAATCAATTTCTTGTATTTTCTCAGCGGTATGCTGGACAGTTGTAGAAGAAAGAAGACTGGAGAGTCTGGAATGGAATCATCAGTAAGATCTCTTAGCAGTGAGCTGACAGCGGTCCAGAAGTCCCGAAGCCGAGGGCACGACCAGAATATGTGGAGGAGGGTACCACTCTCCTCCTGGCATCGCCAACATACGTCTGAAGTCCCTGGGAATATCTTGCTCAACAGGGATGGTACCCTGTACCACCTGGTGAGAAGTTTGTAGTTCGATTCCTGGAGCCTTGTGCAGGTCGGCGTTTTCAGTGCAATAATGCACAGGTTCATTTTCTGTGTCGGGGTGAGTTGTACTTGAAGGTCTCGTTCCCATTTGGAGATGAACGGAGGGGTAAAGCCTTCCTCCGCAGACACCAAGATTCGGTAAGTCTGCGATAACGTGTGCGGCAGGTCCCCCTCCCCATCGCATAGAACCTCATAGGGGGTGAGTTCCCGGTTAAAGAGATCTGGCGTGGGCAGCGATTGAAGAAAATTATGTAGCCCGGCCGCTGGCCAGAAACCGAGAGCAAAGCGACCCATAGGGTAGCCCTCTCTTCTTCTGAGATTGTCTAATTGTGCTGGCCCAGCTCCCCTACCTTTCCCCTTACTTCTCTACATAAGATTTTAAGTAGCTACTGGAGAAGGAGCAAAGGGAAATGCTAAAGAGTGCCACTTGAATGATGGCTCTGAGTCTGTTGGGGTTGCTGATATCACATCCAAAATAGAAGCACCCAGCAACTTAAGGCTTTTGAATGTCTACATATGGAAGGCTTTTACTGGTAAATACCATTCAAAAATATGTTAAATGCATCTTATGTGAAGATTTTTGATTACATGAAATATCTGGTGACAGGGTCTCTTTAGTGCCTTCCCTATCTCGAATATGGGGCTGGCAAAACAGGGAACTAACTTTGTGTTTAACAAAGTTTGCATCTGAATAGATTTCTAGAAACCTTAGATTTTGTAAAATAGCACTCTGCAACAGGTCACTGGCGAGTTTCTTTCATATAAAGAAAGCTATCAAGATCTTTAGAAGGATTAATAGCTGGCATTGTTGTCGAGTTTTGACAGTTGATATCCTGAACATCTACTCTGCACATCTGCAAATCTTTGCAAATGTCAAAGTAAAAAACAGTTCACAAGCTCTGTCGGCAAACCACCTTGCAGAGGACATGCAGCAATTTACTAATTAATAACCTGTTCCTGCTGAGTCTATCATTGTTCAGATCAGTGTTACAATCAAACAGAAAATTCACTTTGTGTGTGCCTACATTAAATGATTTACCTTAGCCGCTACCATTTAAAACCCATTTTGTTGCTTAATTAAAAGTTAGAAACTAGAAAAAAGATTGTAAATACTACCTCCTTTGATAACTATTGTGTCCTGAAGTGACGTTGGTGTTTGCGAGAGGAACCACTGAGCGCAGCAGGAGACACAAAAGATTGACGCTCCTGGAAGTGCCGATTCCTGTACAGAATGTAAAGGCCTTCAGCAGCATTGGCAGCAGGGGAGGCAAGTATTTAAATTTTCTTTCCCCGTACAGCTTTTGTTCCTATTTTTTTTTACGCAACACAGTAACTCCTAATCTGCATATTTGTTCCCTGTCAGTGAAGAATTGAAGGTTCATGTATACTTGCAGGTGAGGGCGTTAAAAGCTGCATTTTTTTTACTGCATCCCAACATCTCATACTTATGCTGCAAAGGCAGTGGACAAGGGGTACATGCTGCAATGCTTTGCTTCGTGGTTGTGGTAAGAATTAAATCCCCTGTTGCATTGGCCGGGCAGTATTGCCCACCAAGCATGACCCATTCAAGTGAATAAAGCTTCACGGTGACCCCCCCACAACTGTGTGTAGGCAGGTACAGTTTTTCCTCCCTTCTATAGGTCGCGCTGTATTACAGCCACAATAAAGAAGGGAATGGAGAATAAGAAGAACTTGGTTCCTCTGAATCCTACATACCTGTCATCAGGGAAGCAGCTGTCTGATTGGAAGCTGCAACTCTGGATGACGTCAATGGCCATCTTCTTTTTTCTGCAATAGTTTTTAATAGATTTTAGACATTTCTTTTACAATACCAACAATCGTACAATCCAAGGTCTCAATACAATTATAAAACTTCCAGAAATTTAATTATCCAAATCCCATGTTAAATTTCTCTTATACAAGAACAAAGAGAAAATCCAATATTAATATACTAAACACTAAAACAAAACAAAAAATCTTTAGTGGCCATCTTTAGGGAGGGCTTGTGCTTCTAAAAAGCATTGGCTCACTACGTTTGGTGCACATTGTGTGAGTGGTTAGGTTACGGAACGGACCCTGCTTGTGAGGAACGGCGTACTTAGTGTAGGGAGAAGTTCCAGTGGAGGAGAGACAGAGTAGGGCATCAAGCCTGGTCCATCGGTGGGAATTTCTGCTGCTTCAGGTGCTTTTACTGCCACATCACTCTGCAGGCTAAGTGTGTCTTTCCACATTTTCCATATACATGGATACATTTTCATACAAATTAACAGTGCAATTTGACTGAGGTAGTTTGGAACAGGTGCAAGAGCGCATGGTGTGGCCCATACCTGAAATGGAAAATGTCCTTAGCAGCAAAAGTCCATGAAAATGTGGATCCCTAATGTGGGCCTGTTGAAGGGGATCTGTGCCCCCCCCCTCAGATTTCAATCATGCTCCCCCCCCCCAGGCCGCTGTTGATACTATGCTTCATGATCCTCCTCCCTGCGCTGCCACACAGGGCTCCCTAGGTCCCCCCAGATACAGCCTGCTAACAGTTCCCCCGAGCCCCTGCACAAAGCCAGCTACTGCAGCTGAGCTATTGTTCACAAGTTAGACTCTGTTCTTATTAGCTCTGCTAAGAGTGCTGTCAGCTGTGTTTGTGTCTATCAATGCCAAGGAAGAGTGGTATCTGTGACACGGTGATAGGGGGAGATGCAAGAGTTAGGAATGGAGGTGCAGGGCTGTGGCTATTCTTGTTGGACTTGTGTCTATAGTAGGGATCGACCTATTATCGGCAACACCGATATATCAGGGGCCGATTTGCACTTTCTCTGATATATTGGAATCGGCCCCTGAGGTTACCGATATTGCCAATATTTAGGGAAAGCGCATGTACCAGAGTGATGCCTGCAGCTAGAGGCATCACCCCGGTACCGGTGTCCATAGCCGACGGTTGGCTGACTTGTAATGACAACCGATGCGGCTGAGAAGCCACTCGGCTGTCATTACAAGGAGCGGGAGGGGCTCTGCGGCTTGCCCAGGTCTCCCGTCCCACCGGGAGACCCGGGCATCCTACCTCCACCGCCGCCGAAGAGAAGATCCGATCAAAGCCGCATTAAGCTCTGATCGGGTCTCCATGTACAAAACCCGGAAGTGATGTCATGACATAATTTCCGGGTACTCTGCGCCGAATTAAAAAAACTGACAGCACTCCAAACAGCCAAACTTGGCGTTTTGAATACTTTTCAGTGCCAAGGAGGAGTTTGGGTTCTTTTAGACCCCCAGATCCCTTCAGAAGGAGTACCTTTGGAAAAAAAATATATATAGGCCGATATCAGCCAATACCGATATCCGATGACCAAAATATTGGTATCGGTATCAGCATTAAAAAAACAATATCGGTCGATCACTAGTCTACAGTTACAGAAATGCACCCAGGGCAGTTTTTCCTACTGATTTTTTTGTTGGCCATGACAGAAGTAACCCTATCCATAAACATTGACTGCCTCCCTACTAGCAATAATAACTACAATTGCAAATACAGCAGCTAGAATCTACTTTCCTGCGTTTCAATATGCAGTGTGTTCACACAACAGGCTCCACCCCAAGCACACTTGACACAAGGATTGCAAAACACACTTCCTCCTCTATTCTTTGGAAAGGCAGAAAAACAAGGCAAATGGGGACTGAAATTTGTAGGGTTAGAAAAACAAGGGTATGGGGAAAAGTGGCTGAACTATAGAGAGACAAAAAAACAGGAAGAAGGGAACTGGATTTCAGGGAGACAGAAAAGTGGGGAGGAAAATGGCGGTTTCGAATTTGGAGAGACAGAAAAAATTGTTTGTACATGTGGGGGGGTGGCGGTGAGGTAGGAGGGTTGAAATTTGAAAGACAGAAAAAAAGAAGGGGCTAAAGCATATTTACTTTGGAAAGACAAAAAAAGGGAGGGTAGGGTAGGGGGGCTGGACTTTGGAGAGACAGAAGACTAAAACTGGAACACACAGAACCTGGTGCAGCTGTGCATGGTGGCCAATCAACTTCTAACTCCAGCTTGTTCAATTAAGCTTTTCCAATAAAACCTAGAAGCTGATTGGTTGTACGTGTGACTATGTGCAGTCACATAGGATTCTGTGCGCTCCAGTTTTAGTACATCTCTCCCAAAACGTCTGTACACGTGTGCTTGTGTGCTTTGCTTGGCCAAAATTGCCTAGGGCAGCACAGTAGCTAAGTGGTTCGCACTTCCCCCTGGCAGCACTAGGGTCATCGGTTCAAATTCCAATCCCTGCACTACCTGCACAGAGCTTGTTCTCACTGCCTGCGTCAGTTTCCTCCGGGTCCCTCTGATTTCCTCCCACTAGAGTGTGGAGAGACATGCCAGTAGGTTAATTGGCTCCTGTCCACTTTGGCCCTAGTATGTGTATGTATGACCGTGAGTTACGGACATTAGATTGTAAGCGCCTGATGTGAATGTAAAATATATATGTAAAGCACTGCGTAAAATGATGGTGCTATATAAGTACCTAAAATTAATAAATAAATAAATAATAGTAGTTCATTGTCTTTGTAAGATTACATTACAAGTGTATCGATTTTTTTAGTTTGAAAAGCAGGCACTGCTACCCCTGACCCAGATGCTAATATTAGCTATGAGTACACGGGTTCTTCTCAGCCGGAGAATACACTGGAGCTCCCATGCACCAGTTGCAGTATGCGGCCAGGGCCTGATTCTGTGTGTAGTGAGGGGGGCAAGTGTGTCCAGGGAGGATGAGAGTGAACCATTGTAGACAGAAATTCCTGGTGTAGTAGCCTCCTAGATAGGTGCTAGGTTAAAAGCATTGTTATGCTCCATCTGCTTACAAGGGGAGCCTGATCTGTTAGTTATGCCTGTTACATGTGTCCAGATGTGAGTCACTTGGTCTGAGGGAGTGTCCCCACTGTATCCAATAGGGGAGCATGTTGGACAGTGGAGGAAACCTAGCCAGTGGCAAATGGGCATTTGTGCAGTGCAGTGCATCCAAGGGATTGACCATAAAAGCCAAGAGCACATGTGACAGGGGTCTTTGGCAGGAAGCAGAGTCCCAGGAGGAGGGTGACGGCTGTCTCTCCTCCTGCTGTCTGAGGAAGGTGGTCACAGGCAGTCGGCCTGGTGAGCCAGGTGTGGAGCTGAGCCTGAAGGATCCAGGAAAGCTGACAGTGGAGCTGCTGGCAGAGTCATCTGGGAAAAACAGTGTCCGTGAGTACCAGGGGGCTTTCCAAGGGGCCTGTCCAGAAAGGAGGACCACTCCAGAGAAGTCAGAGGACAGAAGATCAGCTCACACAGTTAGCAAGAGTAAAGGGGGTGCCAAGTATAACCCTGAAGAGTAAAAGTAAAGGGGTGCCAAGTGGGGCCCTGAAGAGTAGTTCACTATACAGTTTGCTTATTAAGTACTTCACTATAGTGGCAAGGTGAAGCAGTGGCCTTGCCATACTCAAGACAGCTAGAAGTCCTCAAGTTGTGCATAGATTTTCCAGTTGGAGTATCCCACTTATCCCTTCTCCCATCCCAAGTTCTAAAATAAAAACAACAAAAACCAAATCCCCTGGACTGTTTCCTGACTGAGCCAAACACTTAAACACTAAGAATCGATAAGTTGTTGCTATGGGTAACCCAGGGGAATCCACTTCAAGCAGCTCCAAGAGAGTAGTGCTACACTGGGTTGGGACAGGACAGGGGTGAGATTTTGTCATTGAGGTGGTCAGTAGCAGGATAAAGAAGAGTATGGTTAAAGTGGTGAGGTGGTGAAGGCTGGAGAAAACAATGGAGCTACTATGCACCAGTTGCAGTATGCGGTAAGGCCTGATTCTGTGTGTAGTGAGGTTGGTGAGTGTGTCCAGGGAAGGTGAAGATGAAAGTTTCTGGGTTGGGGCAGGACAGGGGTAAGAATTTGTCATTGAGGTGGCCAGTAGAGAAGGGTTAAGAGAAGAGAAGGGTTAAAGTGGTGAGGTGGCGAAGGCCAGAGAATACAATGGAGCTACCATGCACCAGTTGCAATATGCCCGCCTGGATTTCTTTACTGCATCCTCATATCAGACAGGTTAGATCTGGCCCTGAGCACTACATGACTGCAAAAGTCCTCACAGGACTTTTTCCTATACTAAACTCTCCCACAAGGTCAGCTTTCCTTCTAAGGGGAAGTGACATACCCGCAGGGGAAATGTGTCACACACACAACCCAACTCATGCAGCAATCAGCCTGAATATGTAAAGTAACACAATACCAAATTAATTACCACAGGCACAAATGCAACCAAGTAGTGACATGATGACTACCTGACTACACACGCTGTTTTGGCACAGTGATGCGGGCTTGTAGAGGTTAAAACATGCGGTGAGAAAGTGATCATTCCTCAGAGGGCTATTGCTAGTAAACTAGCCGTAGCTGTGTAGCTGTTGGATAAGCATGACAATCTGGAAAATAGCATTATTAAAACCAAAAATAGTCAGCAGTGACAGCTCATATATTTCTCGGAATAAAGTATAATTCCTGATTTATGAAATGAGTTTGATTTAAATGTTCTTAGTCAAACTGAAAACCTGTATGACATAAGAGGATGTGTGCCAAGTGATTGACAGGTGTGGAATGCTGTGTAAACAGTGTAAAACTAGCTCTGAATGGTAAAACATACATCTATGGAAATAATGTTAATATCCACCAACACCCTGAGAGTATTTTCATTCTTCCCCTTCGCAGTCCCTTTAAATAATATGGGCCTGTAAGACCACATATGAATAGCCTACAACGTAAGTGTTCAATCCAGTAAACATATACATATATGAAATATTCAGCACTTGAACAAAGATGTGTGATATGTCTTCCAATCAGCGGGCCCACTGAAAATACCGTACTGCCACTGAACCTGTAAAGTAGCACAGGCCATGTATCAGAGAAAGCAGCAGACAGCTATTTTATTAAAAGCGTCAACGGGAGTCTGACTACGGCTCAGCTATAATCCCAGCACTCCGAAGATATTTATGAGAGCCAGACTATATTCCTATAACAAAAATCAGTACACGACGTTTTGATTTCAACTCGGAGCAGCCTTTAATTCCTTATATTCACAGAAGAACTTGGTATCTGCCGCCCACTCACATCTCTGAGTCCCAGCTGGCCCATAATTGCCTTTTTACTGATTTTGTTACAAGTAGTTTTTTAAGGCCTGCATGAGAGAGGTCATTAAAGAGATAGAAGGGACATTTCTGCTCTGGAGGCAATTTGTAGTACGATCATCATAGAAAATGACAATGTTTAATCCAAAACTATATCTTTAGCTATAGCCATTGAACTTAATGACCTCTAACTCAATTAGCTGAAATATAACAAACATGCACATTTGTGTCTAGAACATTGACAACAGACGTGTTCAAAGGTTTGGGCACCTCCAGTGAAAACACTTTTTGCTGGTTTTCATAAGAGATAGTAACATAACACAGACTTGGCAGAGAACAAAGCTGAATTCCAAGTATGGGTATTTTTGCATAGTTATATTCGTCCAGCTTGGACCAATGTAAGCATATATGTTGCATACCTGGCAGATCCATTTTGTAGGTGGAAATCAATGAGGTAGGCACCCCTACTGAGTTCTGAGTAACTGTCCTGTTGCTTAGAGAATACAGAAGATCACTTGCTTGGCATGGACTGCAATTAATACAAAGTGTTCTCAAACTGGATAAGGTGGAGATCGGGTATTCACAGCCCCCCGCCCCCAATTTTCTGCCTTGTCCAATGAGAGAATGCATTGCATTCCTTGGCAAAAAGCAAAGTGTTCTCTGAATGGCACCTGAACCAAGTGAGCAACTCTTCTGTATTCCATAAGCACCAGGGCAGCGACACAGCACTGGGCCTGGAAACTAGCAGCATTTATTGTAGTAGTGGTGCCTACTACTGTGATTTTCAGGTTCCAGCAGGATTGCCAAGTTTGGAACATGCTTGGAACATGGACCAATGTAGCTATTCAAAAATATCTATACATGGAATTCAGTTTTAAAGTACATCGGTCACCTTTTAAAACTTGTTTAACTCCAGCATTAGATTTCAAGCACCTACAAGTATCTGCACATGCCTTCAAATCCCTATATCAGCAACCTGAGACACCCCCACCGATGACCCTTGAACTACGCCCATTGCTGTCCCATTGCTGCTATGTAGGATCGTATGTCTCTGTGGTTACATGAAAAGCCACGCCCCTTTACAGTTAGAAGCACGCCCCTAGGGACACATTTAACCCCTGCATCTCTAATAAAGTTAACCTCTTCCCTGCCAGTGTCATTTTTACAGTAACAGTGCATATGTATAGCACTGATTACTGTAGTAATGTCACTGGTACCCCCAAAAGTGTCAAAAATGTCAGTCAAGGGTCCGATCTGTCCGCCGCAATGTCGCAGTCCCGCAAAAAAAATTGCAGATCGCCGCCATTACTCGTTAAAAAAAAACAATAAAAATGACAAAAATCTTTCCCTTAGTAAACACAATAACTTTTGCGCAAACCAATCAAAATACGCTTATTGCGATTTTTTTTTACCAAACATATGTAGCAGAAAACAAATTGGCCTAAAATGTTAAAAAATTTTGATTTTTACATTTTTTTGGGGGGGGAATTTTATATACAAAAATGTGAAACATATTGTTATTTTTTCAAAATTGACGCTCTTTTTTTGTTTATAGCGCAAAAATAAAAATCACACAGGTGATCAACTACCACCAAAAGAAAGCTCTGTTTGTGGGAAAAAAAGGACATCAATTTCATTTGGGTACAGCGTCGCACGACCGTGTAATTGACTGTTAAATTCACGCAGTGCCGAATCACAAAATAGGGCCTGGTCAGGAAGGGGGTAAAATCTTCCGGGGCTTAAGTGGTTAAAAAACATCTATACTTGGAATTCAGTTTTAAAGTATATCGGCCACATTTTAAAACTTACTTAACACTAGTGTTAGATTTCAAGCACCTACAGCTATCTGCACATGCCTTTAAATCCCTATTCCAGCAACCTGAGACCCCCCCACCCCAATCTTAGCACTTCCCATGTGCAAATCTGATGCTCCCCAGCCTCATCCCACTTACAGTGCTGTCCCATTGGTCCATCGCTGTGATGGACAGTTTTGCTGGCCATTAAAAATGTTGGAAGAGCAGCTCACAACATTATCAGGAAGTGCTTAAATGTTTAAAAGATTGTAGCAGAACTAGAGGGTTGTAAAAAGCAAAACAATTTGCTTCAAGTGAATAAGTAAAATCCCAAATTTTGTCTCTGTTTATCATGTGCATCCAGATTTGTCTCATCTACATCAGAGTCAATACTTGGTCGGTGGGGGAGGAAATTAGGCAATTGGCCAGATCCCAAACACTTCTTAGAGCTCCCAGACGCTTCCCCTGCCCTCAATTCTTCCTGCAGATATAGAGAATAGCAGTATGCTGCTCCTCTCTCTGTGCAAACGTTTGCAAATAGTCTGTTTCATTTTTTTTTAAGAAAATGAAGGGCCCATTCTCCCCCACAGTATATGTTGATGATTTAGCTGCCTTTTATTTGCAATGTTCACGTTGTAATATGTAATGGCATGCTTTCATACTATTCCAAACACAACACTGTAGATCAGAAAGAAACGGGTCATATTTTTCAAATCATGCTTCAAAACAGCACAGAGATGTTAACATTGCATATTTTTAAACATTATAACTCTGTGCATTCACATTTTAGTGCGTTGGAACACTTGTGTTGCAACAGTACAATGTAAATGGGTCCTAAGGGTAGAGCAGTACATGGGATTGAAGCATCCTGAACTTTCTGAACTGGATCAGGTCAGTGGGCTCCAGTTTTATTAAGGGCCCCTGACGCCAAGCCCAGTGTCCAATTCATTTCTGAGTAACAGTGCATGGGTCTATTTCAAACATAGTATATTTGTGTGAATTTCAATGTACAACTGCAGTAAAGTTCAGACACCTTTAAAAAGATAACACAAAGTAAATCAGCTGGAAATACACCCAAGCTTTCACACATGGCATATTTAATGTTATTTTTTCCAACTTGTTAGGTACAGCAAATACAGTAATTATGTAAATAAATCTAAAAACATATGTTGTGTTTGAATTTGTTTCCTGCAGATTGTAATACATTTTCACTAAGACAGACCCTATGTAGGATGTCCTATCCAATCACAGGGCAAGCTGCCAATCAAGGATCAGGCTGTTTGAGTGATAATGGGCACCTCCAACATTGGTAGCTCAACGTGTTGGAGAAATCTCTGTGTTACCTAGTTAATCCATCTTGAAAGAAGGTTTAATAAACTGCTGTTTAAAGCTGATGCCCAGCTATTAGTGAAGACTAAACAGTGCCCCTGGACCAGCTTGGTCCAGCTTTAGGTCCAAGGAGTCAACATTCTACAAACAGGCAGATGTCTGGTCACTTACATACAGTAAGACCCCGCCCCCTTTCCTGGAACAGCATTTAATACTACTTTTATTATTCTTTGCTCATCTTCAAATGAGAAATATTTGAAAGCTGTAACAAAATCAATATAATCTGACCCAGGAGTTTACCTGGTGTAGACATGTGCAGCAGGGAGGCAGTAAAGGAGTTGCGGAGTGAGGAGAGGGGCATCAGCAGACATTCTTCTCTGAACTGGTAGGTCCCTTAGAAAACTGCAGTGAGGAAAAACGAGGAGGCTACCATTGTTGACCTCTCCTTCTGAAAAGGTAAGTTGCCCAGTTTTCTGTGGCTTTAATACTGCATGCAGCATTTCTTTAGCATGCAGCTAGTAAAATGACTTAGTAAGAAAGTAGGGACCCCTGAGCTACATACTTATTTTGGGTCAATGGCTTCTTAGACTGAGCAGCCCATATTTTTTTAAACCAAATTACAAGTAATGACACCTACCAGTCTTTTTTCTAGGGACCAGGGGTGGTTGATTGGGCGGACATTCGGGGGGGGGGGTTACTGGGGGGCGGATTGGTGACAGGATGTTCACAGTTATTCCTCCACACTGTAATGTAAATGGACACTGGGATATAAAGGGGACTGCACGCTAAAGTCCCCTTTATATCATAGTGCCCTTTTACATGAAAGTGACCCTAGCAATCACAGCCCCCATCACAGTGCCCCTTGCAGTCATGCTACCACTTTTCTTTCTATCATGGAATCTGGATTCTGTAATCCGGTTCCCTCACTCTTTTCCAGGGTGACCCCTGTGTCCGCCCCTGTGATTGCATGTTGCCTTAGTCTCTACTTACAAGATCAACCAGCACTCACCCAAGCAGTCCTGAAGAAGCAAACAAATCTTGCAAAACACATTGATAATCAAGCATGGAGGAACTACGAATTTGATCTGTGAGATCCATGCTGACATCACATATACCACCATTGTTTGATGAACTTCTATTTATAACTCAGGATCTATATCTCCATGCTAGAGATTGGGTATTGTTGACTTGTTAAATGTAGAGAATGCTGCTATGATTTTATATGTGTTCAATTTTGTTGAAATTTTGTAAAAAAGATAGATATTTTTTTTTTTTACAAATTGCCTCATGCTATGCCTACAAAGTCTCTCAATTTCATAGAGAATCTATAGCTCTAGTTTCTCTTCTCTTTACATTAATTTTGGATGTTGGCTAGGTGAGGGGTGTTCCTTTATTTTACCCTTTTACTCTCTGCCTCCCCTACACAGTCCTACCTTCAGCAGGGTAGAAGCAGGATTCCGCCTGTGTGTCCTCTCCAGGAGCTGCAAATCTGGATCACATTGAAAAGCAGTGATTACAGTACTCACTTGTTGCTATGAAAGACTCCCTCTCTCTGTGCAGATCCCCAGCTCCTACTGCCCCACCAATAAGGTCATCCTATCAGGAGAGAAGAGCCAGGAGAGGAGACACAGGCATGCCTGCATAATGGGAGGTGAGCTACGACCGTGGTCGCCACTTACCTTTCGCTGTGTGGCCTGGTCATCAACGCACCATGGACAGGTACTGGGGTTGGGGTTGGGGACCCCCGCATTAGCCTGCTCTTGTTAGGGCCCCCAGGCAAATTCCCAGTGTCCCCTATGGCCAGTCTGGGCCTGCTCTCAACAAATGTTTCCTTTAACGCCACTCAGGCTGTTCAGAAAACATTGCAAAGTGGCTTTAATCGTCATCTCTGCACTCATCTTAATACTCAGTGGTCCTGAATCTAAGCCACAGATTCAAGCCCCTATGCCCCACCACCTCCTGAACATTTTAGTGTCAAGCATATGGCGCAGAAACGTGTGAATTGAAATTTCAATCCAGCATTAAAGTGTATAAGCCTCATATATTATACAAATTTGTTTCTAAATGTATTCATTTTTCTTAGGTATTTATATTAGAGCTGACATATGTATGCAGCACTTTACATATATTGTACATATATTGTACATTCACTCACCCACACAAGCACAGGGAGAACATAGAAATGCCATGCAGGTAGTATAATGGTTGAGATTTGAACCTATAACCCTGGTGCTGCAAAGTAGCAGTGCTAACTACTAGGCGACTGTTATCAATCAACCATGTTGGGGTTACTGCTCTACTAAATATATATAAAAAAAGCTTCTCTTAAATATAGCATGAAATAAAATAAGACACACAGAAAATGTTGTTTGTATGCTTACTTACTCTACCATTGCTTTGTTTGTGCTTCAGTTTTCCATTTGCTGCTGAGATGTTTTGAACATACCTTTAGTAATAGTAAATTGTAAAAGGTATATTCAATGTATTAGCCATTCATTTAAATCAATCAACCTATATGCATTATGGCTGTAATCTCCGCTGGCTCTGAACTATGCAGCATAAAGCCCTGCGTTAAAGAAAACAGAGCGTAGCCTATTAACATCTAATGAAAGAAGCGGGACTATCTTGTACACAGGCTGCAGAACAAGATGAAAAATCATGTTTTGTTAGGAAATCTGCGCCCTCGTGCAGCTCACCTCCCCACATCTAATCTGAAACGTAAGCTGCAGGCAACCTCAGGCACAAACACAATGATCCTTTAACGATTTGGGTTGATTTAATAGGGGAAATGCTAAACAGATTGGACAAGCAGGTCTGCGCTGAGATGGCTTGGTAAAATAAATTCCTGTCTCTGGATAGGAGAGTATACGGAGTAAGTAACATGAAGGGAGGAGGGTTCTTTTTATTTACAACCGCTAACTGGGATCAAAGCAGACATACAGTAGCTGTAGCTTGTCTAGCTATGTATACTTTATGGACCCATGCACTTATTTTTGTGCCGTGAGGTGCGCTACAGTAAAGGGAAACTGTCACTTTGCCTAATAAATGCAAAGTTGACAGTGTTTGTGAAGAGGCCCACCCGACCTACTGATACTCACCTTTCCAGTGCTCCATCGTCACACCTTCCTCTACCAGTCCTCTATAGCCTGTGCAAAATACCTAATGCTTATTAGCATATGGGGGCATGCCCAACCACTAGGCCTGTGCATTCTCACATGACAGAGTAAGAGTCATCACAGCTCCCTCTAAGTTTCATGTGACATGGGGTACTTTGGTAACCCCTATTATGGAGAAAAGGAGCAGTGGGGGATTGCCCAACAGTAATGGGCAAAGTAACAGTGCGTCTTTAACCAGTTGCCGACTGGGCACAGTATATTTAATGCGGCGGTCAGCCCCTCACAGGCAGAGCGACGTAGGTCTACGTCGCTAGCCTGTGAGGCTCTGGGGAGCGAGCGTGCGCCGCCGGAGGCGCGCTCCCGCGCGGTCACGGACCCCCCCGCGCGTGTGACCAGCGGACATTGGGTCGGGGAGAGGGAGTAAGGCAGGCGGCTAATGTAAACAAGCCGCCTGTCATTCTCCCCTGTGTAGAAACAATGATCATACGGTTCTACTATGTAGGACCGTTGATCATTGTTCCTACAACTCAAGCCACAGCCAATCACAGTTAGAATCACGCCCCTAGGGACACACACAGCCCCTCCCTCTCAAATAAAGTTAACCCCTTCACTGCCAGTGTAATTTTACAGTAACAGTGCATATTTATAGCACTGATTACTGTAGAAATGTCACTGGTAACCCTAAAAGTGTCAAAAATTTCAGTCAAGGGTCCGATCTGTCCGCCGCAATGTCGAAGTACCGCAAAAAAAACGCAGATCGCCGCCATTATGCGTTAAAAAATAAACAACAAAAATTACAAAAATCTTTCCCTTTGTTAGTAAACCCGATAACTTTTGCGCAAACCAATCAAAATACGCTTTTTGTGATTTTTTTTACCAAACATATGTAGCATAAAACAAATTGGCCGAAAATGTTAAAAAATTTTGATTTTTACATTTTTTTTGGGGGGGAATTTCATATAAAAAAATGTGAAAAATATTGTTATTTTTGCAAAATTGACGCTCTTTTTTTGTTTATAGCGCATGATCAAAAAATCGCACAGGTGATCAAATACCACCAAAAGAAAGCTCTGTTTCTGGGAAAAAAAGGACATCAAATTTGTTTAGGTACAGCATTGCACGACCGCGCAATTGTCCGTTAAAGTCACGCAGTGCTGAATCGCAAAATACCCCCTGGTCAGGAAGGGGGTAAAATCTTCCGGGGCTTAAGTGGTTAAGGACAAAGAAAGACAAACAAGGTGGACACCCCTCCAAACAACCCATGGCTGCATGCACATCCACATCACCTGGGTGCTAGCCTGATCCGCAGACATGTTCCATGTAGATACGAGATGGAAGTGGTGGCACTCCAAGATAGATAAAAGTAAAAATATCTTTATTGCTAAATCCAGCTAAAAATACATAGAATACACACTCCCAGGACAGCCAGTAAACGCGTTTCACATATCAGTGCTTATTCATTACTAAACGCAATACTGGCTGTCCTGGGAGTGTGTGTATTCCTTGTATTTTTAACTGAATTTAGCACTAAAGATATTTCTGCTTTCATCTATCCTGGAGTGCTGGCACTTCCATCTCTTATTTACCTCTTTAAGGCCACCCTATCATTTTGAATAAGCTCTCAACATGACAAATAAAGTACCTGTATTATTGCGAAAAATGTTTTGCACTATTACATACAGAGCATGCAAATTTTGTTTGGTTATAGGCCTAATTCAAGCTTTACTGTGCGGCAATGTAAGGTAAAAGCTTGTCCTATCTTTTTTTACTGCAATGCATGGTTATGCAGAAAACAAAGTCTGCTGTGTTCAATTCAATCTATTTTGAAAGCCATTGCACTGCACCTAGTCACCATACAACAATGTACATGTGTTGTAGCATACCACAATTCACAGGCACAATGTACAGATTTGAACCATTGTGCCGTGTGCTCCACATCTAATTCTATAGAGAGTTTGCACTCTGCTAGAGCACAGCGTACCATCTCTCTATAGGAATGAATAATGATTGTACAACGTACGCATGGCATGGCACTGAATATTTTGACAAACAGCTTTGTGGCCAATATCTTCCTGGAAAGGGGCAAGTAAAGCCCCGTACACACGTACTGATCGTCGGCCGAACGATCGGCCGTCTTTTGTCCAGGGCTGTCCTGTCTGTTGAAAACTGCAAAAGACTGCACACGAATTTTGTCGGCCAACAACAGCCGACTGCAGAAGTGATGTCATGTGATGGTTAACTTTCCGTGGTGTTTTTTCTTCTCTGAGCATGCCCAGTCTTGCTAATCTGCTGTCTGTCGGACGAAATCTGTACTGACTGGCGAACAATCGACCGTTCTGGTGACGGCCAACAAATATTTTAAAGTCTGCACGACAGATTCTGTTCGGCCGAAAATGTCGGCTGTCGGAAGCATCATACTAACAAGCCTACAATCGGCCGATCGGTCGACGGCCGAATATTTACGGCCGACAATCGGTACGTGTGTACGGGGCTTAAGTATAAGACTGGCAGGCAGAACTGGGAGCAGATCAAGGTAAAATATAAGTATGGGGTTGAAGTAGAACTACGGGCAAAACTTTTTCTATTTTTATTCTGGATAGCGTAAGGGAGGGTTTTAACCCCCTGTTGGTTTTCTTTTTTTTTTTTTTGCCATCTGTGCCCCATTGAAAATATTTACCTTCACTTCCTGTCCCATAGCTAAATAGAAAGTGAGAGAAACTCCTTGACAATTAGTGGAAATCTTTGGGGACCCCCAGGCTATTTTAACTAGTGTGCCCATTGGAAGATTTTGGGATTTTTTTTTACTTTTACTTTCAATTATAATGGTAAAGAGGACAAATAGTGAGAGTGAATCTCCCTTACAGAGGCACAGACAGCAAAGAAAAAAAAAAACTGGCAGGTATTCTAATCCCTCTCCACTCTATCCAAAACTAGAAACAGTTTTACCTTTAGTTATACTTTAAAGTTACACAGGAGACCCAACCCACTATTGTGTCATAGAGTAAGGGCTCTTTCACACGGTCCGCCTCCGTCGGCGGATTCCGTGCCGCTCAGCGGGGGACCGATCTGCTGATCCCCGCTGAGCAGGCAGGTGAAAGCTCCCTCTCTGCTCTGTGTGCAGGGAGGGAGGTGTCAGAGCCCCGCTGCTCTCTATGGGGGAATTGGATGCGGATGTCCGCTCTCATCCGATCTGATCCCCTGGACAGATGGAAAATAGGGTTTCCATCCGTCCGGATTTCACGGACAGGATCGGATGCGGATGGCAGCGGTTGTCAGCGGACATGTCACCGCTGACATCTGCTGCCCCAAAGGGATGCATAGAGGATCCGATCAGTCCGCCTAAAAAACTGACAGATGGATCTGATCGGATTGTTCGTGTGAAAGGGGCCTAAAGCTGCTTAGGCACCTTTTGTCTGGCCATGGGCCCACTTTGTGGCATTTAATAGTTGCATCCTTTATTGTACAGTGAGTTACATTACACACAAATATATTCACTGTCAAATACAAATTATAAGTATATTGATACTCTATCAAAGCATAAATCAATTAGATACTCATTGGTTTAATTTTCTAAAGTATTAGAATGTCCATTTAGTTTACTGCTACAATAAATCATCCGATCACATGCAAAGGAAATTATTTTATAGTTTTCTTGTACATGACTTAGTATGAGGTGAACAGAGCTGCACTCGGCTAACAAAACGTTCTTTAACTTCAGTAAATCAGCCCCATTCCTTAGCTAATGCATTACATAGGTAATACTGACACCTATACCATGCTAAAAGAGTAATAAGCAGAGAAGCATACTAATTACTTTCACACCAATTTGACAGAGATAGTAAATATATGGTAATTTTATACAACATTTTTTCAAATGCTGTCACTGTCTGCATACATAATTTTGAACCAGAATGTTCAGGGACCAATGTTGCTATATTCCATAAGAGTTGCAAGGCCCCCCTTTGGCTACAGTTATACTTTTAGGGGCCAAGAGAAAGAACAAAAGAAAATTGACACTTGGGATCTGGGAAATTTGTATGATCCACTTTGTATTAGTTCAATCATTTTTTATTCACTGCTTATTATAACTTGGCTTTGCAGCTCCCAATGTACTTGCCACTGTAATTATATAATATGCATGCATTGTGATTTTTCTGTAGATCTGCAGTATGTGAAACAGGGGGTTGTTCAGTAAGTCAGTGTAAAGATCAATGATAATTTGCAATGTACATTAACCAACGGCAACCTATCAAAAACCATCAGCTTCTTTTTCTTGAGTAAACTCAAATTTGATTGGCTGCTATGAATTACTGCATGTTGCATACTATAATTGCTCTGCCTTACTGAATAAGCGCAAAAAGGCTAAAATGAATCCTGGGCTTTATGTAAACATGATGATAAATTGAAGCAAAATTGAAGGGAAAGTTGGAAACCAACTCATATAACAATTCCCTAGTGTGAAAGCATTGCAATTTATATTATAATGAATGGGGGGTGGTTGTTGTAGCTCTAAATGGAGATGACGGTCAAGAGCTGTGGGGTTACATGACAAAAAGCAGGCATGCTGGGCCATAACAATCTCGTGCTAACTGATGTGAATACTGAAATAACTCTCACCTCCTAGGCATGTGGTCTCAGCTCAGCTCGGGGTTTGGGTCAGCAAAGAGAGGCTTGCACTGTGGAGACCTGACTGTACCTGGCCTGTGGACAGAAAACAGGGGCTTCAGAATACCATCCAATCACAGAATTACTTTACTATATCAGTTAGCAGAAGATTGCAAAAGTCAAAATGGGAAAGAATGAGGGCATGCATATTAATTTTTTTTTAATCTTAAGATTGAATAAAACAGTTACTGTAGACAGAAAGCATGACTGACAACACAAGAAGAACCCATACAGGGAGTAATATGAAAATAAATGTTGGTAAACTGGTGGGCCACAAATGACAGATAGGAATAGGCTAAAATAGCTATGATTTTTTAATGAGACAAAAATAACAGACATTATGATGTAATTATGAAACACAATGTTTTAATACATAGTAACGACACTTCCTTTTTGTAAATTAATTTACTAGGTACCTCTGACCAGGTCATTGTGTCACCAATAACAAGTACAGAACAAAAGCCCTAATAATTATCCCTAGCTTTACCATTTTATGGAAACGTCTGTATATGTACTAATCATTTATTTTTGTGTATATTATCTCATATCTTTGATCTTGGGGTGAAGAATAGCTGCCAACATTTTAAAGCCCAATTCAAGTCTCACATATTTTTTATCGCCTTGCAATTCTGTTCCCTGCATGTTTTGATTTGGAAGTTATTTTTGCATTGAACACCTTAAATTACTTTTTTTTTCTCATAGTAAATTATGTTTTCTGCTCTGCTACTCTGCTGCTCTGTGCCGGCATCATTAAATAACAGCCACAACCCTCGGCATAAATGCCCTGACATACTGTAGACTTGAATTTCAGAGGAAGAAATTGGGACCAGTTCTTCTTACTGAGTGCTGATTATTAAATGCACTAGCTCTAAAAGTGGTGCCTATTGGACTGCACCATTATATTTAGACACCTTGTACATCCGCTTTAAGGCTCGGTTCACACTGATGCGATGCGGGAAGGCTGCGAATTCGCAGCCTGTTCCCGCATCGCACACGCACCCCCGGCAGTTCACACTGCCATATGCGATCCGCTGGGGGTGTCAATGTAATCTTAACGACACCCCCAGTTTGATCGCATATCGCAGTGCGATCGTGCAGTTCGCACAGGATCGGATCGCACAAGTGTGAACCGCTGTGCGATCCGATCCTGATGCGGCAGCAAAAATGCCTCCTGTGCGTGTTTGCTGCGGGTGCGATGCGAATTTAGCCATACAAACTGTATGGCTAAACTCGCACCGCACAGCTGATCGCATGTCATGTCGGAGCAGTGCGCTCCGACATGACATGCGAACCCTGCACACGCAGTAGTGTGAACCGGGGCTAAGACTATAAAATGCAGGTTGTTAGTATTATCTGCCTTTATATCAGTTTCTGTAATTTCAAGCTTTAAAAATATTTGCAGGGATGCTACTGCTGATCTATTATTGTATATCTAATTTCCTGACTTTTAATGCAATTCTAGAAGACTAAGGACACTATACAGTATAGAATACTTAAAAGCAACCAAGTTGCAGGACTTTCTGGGTACACATACAATACTAATACATAACATACAGCTATAAAGGAAAACTTGTATTACTGTTTCAGCCTAAACTAGTTCATTTATTAAATCATTTAATCAAAGTAGCTGACTATGCTATGCCACTGTCAATATATCTTTTCATGCCAAGTATACATAGACATCTTTCACCTATACATACATTTTCATTATTAAACTGTTAGAATCCAGTGGGTAGGTGGAGACTTCTCTCCTCTGTATTTCACCAAGCACATGGAACCTTCTCAATGCATTTCATGAACCAAAGTCCACTTGTTCAGGAGAATATGAAAAAGATGGTATGTAAACCAGCCAACCTTAATTAAAAGCAAAAATATCCAAAGCTGAGAAATTACCAAAGGTCTGACCCAGGGACCATGGGGAGGATACGAGGGGAAGAAAACAGATTTCTACGCTACAGGTGTCCTGTCACAAGGTCCTACCAGGATCTGTAGGAGCCCAGCAACCTCATTATAGATCACTTGTAAGCAACCACTATATTGCTTATGTAACTCTTAATATCTCAGTTTTGTCTAAGGTATATGTCTGTAAGGAGCTCAACCCCAGAACTCATTATGATTGCTGTAAGAATATATGCACAACTAGATCCATTATAAATTTGATGATGTGTTGTTAGAGTCAATTCCATCCAGGTAGAAGGGGGAGGGCAGCAAAAAATCCTCCCACATATCATATGTTTTCCAGCTTGTATAGCTGCAGATCCTTTATGTTGCCCTCTATGGCTTAGATCCTATAGTTTGGACATATACCTTGGATAATATATAGATATTCAGAGTAATTTTCATACTGTAATTTAAGATGGAGGTTGCCTTACTGGGGATCTCTAATTAGGTTTCTAGGCTCCTACAGATCCAGGCAGGACCTCATGATAAGATGTCTGTGGTGTAAAATACAATTTCTTTCCCCCATATTCTCCCCATGGTGCCTGGGTTAAACCTTCAGTAATTGCTCAGTTTTGGATATTTCTGTTTTTTATTAATGTTGGCTGGTTTATATACCACTTCTTTCATGTTCTCTTGAGGAAGTGAACTTATGTTTGTAACGCTACCCCAACAAGACCAATATGGTAGGTTGAGTTCTGTATTCTGTGCCTCGACACCAAGAACAATCTCGGCCCCTCTGACACACCTGGTTGAATGAAAGTTAGTGAAAGAACACAAGTATAGATATATTTTACTTGGCTGTGATTTAGTACCAGGAAATAGACACAAGACCGTTTAGTGATAAATTAACTAGGTGTATTGGTAAGAGTTAGAATAAATGGTGGTTTGAGCATAAATGAGCACATCAAAGGAATAGTAGGTTCAGACACAGTCTGCCAGACAGTATAATCACTATGCCAAGGTAACTTAGAATAAGGTTCTGTACCACTAGACTAGGAATAACTCATGAGCCAGCAAAATCAGCAATATACAGTACACATAAGTATTAAATGCAATATAAATAATAATAATACTACACTGAACAAAGTTATAAATGCAGCACTTTTGTTTTTGTCCCCATTTTTAATGAGCTGAACTCAAATATCTAGGACTTTTTTTATGTACATAAAAAGGCCTATTTCTCTCAAATATTGTTCACAAATCTGTCTAAATCTGGGTTAGCGAGCCCTTCTCCTTTGTCGAGATAATCCATATACGTCACAGGTGTGGCATATCAAGATGCTGATTAGACAGCATGGTTTTTGCACAGGTTTGCCTTAGGCTGGCCACAATAAAAGGCTACTCTAAAATGTGCAGTTTTATCACACAGCACAATGCCACAGATGTCGCACATTTTGGGGGAGCAGGCACTTGGCATGCTGTCTGCAGGAATGTCCACCAGAGCTGTTGCCCGTGAATTGAATGTTCATTTCTCTACCATAAGCCATCTCCAAAGGCGTTTCAGAGAATTTTGCAGAACATCCAACCGGCCTCACAACCGCAGACCATGTGTAACCACACCAGCCCAGGACCTCCACATCCAGCATCTTCACCTCCAAGATCATCTGAGACCAGCCACCTGGACAGCTGCTGCAACAATTGGTTTGCATAACCAAATAATGTCTGCACAAACTGTCAGAAACCGCCTCAGGGAAGTTCATCTGCTATCTCATCGTCCTCATTGAGGTCTCAACCTGACTGTAGTTCGTTGTAATAACCGACTTGAGTGGGTAAATGCTCACATTCAATGGTATCTTGCACTTTGGAGAGGTGTTCACTTCATGGATGAATCCTGGTTTTCACTGTACAGGGCAGATGGCAGACAGCGTGTATGGCGTAGTGTGGGTGAGCAGTTTGCTGATGTCAACGCTGTGGATCGAGTGGCCCATGGTGGCAGTGGGGTTATGTTATGGGCAGGCGTATGTTATGGACAATGAACACAGGTGCATTTTATTGATGGCATTTTGAATGCACAGAGATACTGTGACAAGATCCTGAGGCCCATTGTTGTGCCATTCATCCAGGACCATCATCTCATGTTGCAGCATGATAATGCACGGCCCCATGTTGCAAGGATCTGTACACAATTCCTGGAAGCTGAAAACATCCCAGTTCTTGCATGGACAGCATACTCACCGGACATGTCACCCATTGAGCATGTTTGGGATGCTCTGGATAGGCATATATGACAGTGTGTTCCAGGTCCTGCCAATATCCAGCAACTTTGCACAGCTGAAGAGGAGTGGACCAACATTCCATAGGCCACAATCAACAATCAACAACCTGATCCACTCCATGCGAAGTAGATGTGTTGCACTGCGTGAGGCAAATGGTGGTTACACCAGATACTGACTGGTTTTCAGACCCCCCCCCCCCCCACACCTGTGCAATAATTATGCTGTCTAATCAGCAGAGAGGAGAAGTGCTCACTAACACAGATTTAGTCAAATTTGTAAACAATATTTGTGAGAAGTAGGCCTTTTTTGTTCATAGAAAAAGTCTTAGATCTTTGAGTTCAGCTCATGAGAAATGGGGGCAAAACAAATGTGTTGCGTTTATAATTTTGTTCAGTGTATATGTAGTCTAGAGTGTACTCCAAGAGATAGGCTAGGGTATGGTGCAATGTCCCCTGACAGGTACCTCTTAGCATTAGCAATAGGTGAAGATCTCTGTTTAAAGGGACAGTCTTTAGTCCTAACTCTTAGGGGGATAGCGTTAAGGTCCAATTATACCATGGGTGCACAAAATAGTCCCAGCCAAGCCTACAAGCAGCAATAGGGCTACTAGATGGCTGTACGGTCAGTTCCTAAAGAGCTCAGTCTCTCTAGCAAATAGTAAATCCCCATAACAGCAGGTCACCAGTCCCAGTGATACTGCAATTCACCCACCAGCCACACTAAGCGATTAGGGCATTCTCTGCTCTGCACCCCTGTGACTCTGTCTGCTGGAACCGCCAAACTCAGTGCTCCAGATCATGCTCAGGCTGATATTCAGGAGTGATGGTGCACACTGGATAGTGATTTGCACTCTCTGGTCTCCTTCACAGCAAGTGGAAGCTGTGAAAATGCAGCTCTTTCACCTCTTCCTGGCAATCTCTCTCAGGGAGATGCAGTTGAAAAGCTCTTGATTACTGTAAAGTCTCTCTCCTCTGGACTACAGCTCCCACAGTGAAGTGCTGCCTGACTCCATCTACTGCATTACTGCATTCTTCCTGTTCAGCATCTTGCTCCTCTTGCTGATATAGCTTTTAACCAGTTCAGCACCACAGGGCAGCAGCTACAGAGAGCAGCTGCAGCCAGTGTTTCATTCACTTTTCATTTCCAGCCAAGCACCTGGCTACATGCTCATGAAACACATTGAGAAGGTTCCACCTGTTTGTTAATTAATGATAATATATGTACAGATGTACAGATGAACATTGTCTGCATATACTGAGCAACAAAGGAACAGTTTTTAAAGGCATAGCCACCTTGTTTAAATGCTTTTAGTGAATGTGCCTGTTTAGGCTGATACAATAACAAAAAAATTCCTTTATACATACTGTATATGCATTGGTATTGTATGCAAATGCAGAAAGTCCTGCAATTTTATTGCTTTTCTGGATTCTTTGTATGGGTAATGGGATATTGCAAATCAAACGGTTGATTCTAGTGAGTCGTTTGTAACACTATGCAGTACATTACTGTATATCTAATACATTTTTTCTCTAAAGTACATATAACATTAAAAAGTATAAATGATATTAAAAATTAATAAAAATTTGAATAAAAAAAAAAATTGATTGTACCGATGGGAAGTATAGAAAACAAAGGGGATTTCAAACAACACAAATATTCAGGGACACTTCGTAAAAACCCAGAAATAGCTGTAAGTTCCCATTTGCTGTCCCTTAAAGAAAACATGGTGCCCTTAGTACTGAAAACTGTTATATCAAACAATGACAACTACATGTGGTTGCATATCTCTCTTCTGAGAAAGAGTTAATAGTCTTCAGTTGAATATGCCAGGTATGTCATGTCTCTGTTTTCCTATTTTAAAGGAAATGTTCTGTGTGCTCCTGTATGCATACTGGTGACAGGAAGATAACTACAAATGTTGAAGTGTGGGTGTGAATATGTTACATCCATAATCCGCATGTTTGTTACACACATTACATAGACAGGACTATGTTATGTTAAATTCATCTGCAGTTACCATCTTCCACAAACTCTCCTCCATCACCGAACATTTTGTACTAGATTAAATTTATTATAAGTTGTGTTCTCATAGAATGCAACTCTGTCATCTGTATTCCCTGACTATAATTGGTGATAGACATAACATATCTTGCTAAGAATGAAGTGCAGGTTGACATAAGTCCACCCTCATTAAAACCAAGATCCCCTGCTGCACGCACAAATCTCTTTGAAGGACGGATGTAGTGTATACATGGTCCACTCGGTGAGAAGGGGGAAGGACTGGTAAGTAGAGTTTTCCTAATAATCTGGAAGATTTCTGTTGCAGTAAATTACTTCTTTCATTGTAAGAAGTAATTGCTTTCTCCACTTAGGTGTTCCCATAGTTGGCCAGCTCCTCTCCAGTGTATTTTATTGCATGTCTGCTCAGGAGTGGCAATGGCTTTTTTATAGACTACATGTCAATAAAAAAGTAATGGTAAAGATCAGGGGTCTCCAAACTTTTTGATCAAAGGCCAGTTTACTGTCCTTCAGGCTTTAGGGGGGGCCCGGTCTTTGGCCAGTGGAAGCAGAAAATACCTTGGCATTAGTGGAAGAAAGCAATGCCCCATCATTGGTGTCAGTTGAAGGGGTAGTTCCACAAGGGGCGAAAAAATGCAAGCTAATGTCTGCATCCGGCCCTCGGGCCACAGTTTGGAGACCCCTGGTATAGATAGTAATAGCAAGTCACATTCAGCTGGGTTTGTTCTGTATGGTTGAAGACAGTGTGCCTCTTATCCCAGTAGTCTAATAGGTTCTAATGAGTGTAAGGTACATACCAAAATAGATATGTAATCCTCTCTACACTGGACTGCATATACCAAGATACTTTGCTTGTGTTTAGCTGTTGGGTCTTTTGGTTTGTTTGAAAACGTGTACATTCAAAAGACCCAGCAGCCAAACGCAAGTCAACTGATGGGTAAAAGTGATTGCAAAGACCTGTACATTGGGTCAGGACTTAGCATGCAGTCCCCAACAACCTAAAAGAAGGAGACGTTTTTTAAGCACATTTTGGACAAAAAAAGACATCTGATTCTCAAGGGGCATAAAAGAGGCTATCTACATCAACTCGGAAAAACAGAAAAATCTCTAACCAGGAGTGGGGCCTTCAACATAATCATATCACATATTATGCCATTTCAAAAACCCTACCCCGAAATTATGAAAAAAATGTACACCTTCAGTCATGCCTGTCCAAGATTTAATAGCACCATGAACAGAGAAGTTTCACAATCTATGAAATTGAAAGTGAACAGCAGAGGAGAATCTGCAAAGCAGATAGGGAATCTAGAAACCTGTGGAAAGAGATGGCCAGCAGACAGGCAAAGATCACAACATGAAAGGAGATTTTTCAAGTAAACCTATATTGAATCGTCAAAAATAAATGTTGTCTGTACTAGTAATGCAATGCTGATGAAATAAAACAAAAGTGTGGAATTCATTCTAGCACGCAACCACTTCAATGTGAACTCCTTTCACAGAAAATGGGACACTTGGTTATCGCATGGCAAATGTACTGTTAAGATCTGCTGCTTGTAATAACAACCAAGTGACTGCTTAGTTGCATTGGTTGTCATTGCAAGAAAGCTGACTGTCGGCCCTAAAAAATGGTACCAGGGTGATGCCTACAACCAACCACTTGAGCAAAATGAAGAACAAGGTTTGTGATTTTGTGGCAAGTGGATAATGTAGAGAAAGTTAAGCCTCTTATAAATTGTCATGACTTGTGGGACATCACCCAGTTCTTTAAACTGTAATTATAATAAAGCTTTTCCACACCAGTCGTTGTCTAATGTAGTGAGTAACAACTTTTGAGCACAACAGAAAAAGGACCATGTCCTCCATCCGTATTCCAGATTTGTGGCTTCCAACATGTTTTCTGCCAGGTAGAAGCACAGACAGTGTATTTGACAGGAAACACATTTTACCATACATTCCGACATTTTAAAATTCATTATCTAGACAGCCTCAAAGGTTCTAAGGCACTGAAGTGTCTAGGCAGTATGCCTGCTGTTTATACAGGCAGTCTCATGTATTGAAGTGCCAACTCTTTCAACCCAAACTTCAATAAAACTGGCTGGTTCAGGCGCATGAATAAGGTTCTTTACAACACTTTATTCATATTAACACCAGTGTGCAGCTCCTCAGTAACAGACATGGCTAAACTCCCAAATTACATATTTCCCATTGATGCATCCTCTCTAGAAGATTTAAACCCACTTTCCAGGGCTTATCTTTACCAAATGCACTTCTAGTTTCTAAAGTGCTGCAGATGCCTAAGCAAAAGCCAGATTCCATGGCATGCTGCCATTAGCCTGCAGCACACATATTTCTGCTGCTTTCCACACTTTGAGCTTGCCTAAGAGCCTCCATCCTATAGTCTCCTACCACAAAGAAATAATTCTAGTACTATAGAAGTCCCTACTTACCTATTACCCAGCCCTTTTAAATGGATAGTAATTTCCAACATGTATCCTTTCCTTGTTTAATATTGTATGGTCTAGCAACAATTTAAAAAAATAATTAAAAAAAATTAAGTAAGTATGAATGTTAATGATGCATAGTGTTCTATCCAAGCAGCAGGTGGGACTCTAGTCTCCTTTTTTATATTTTAGCACTGTGTTCTTTTAAGTTGTGCCTCAAAAAAACTGTGTTTTACAGTACTAATACCACTGTGACAATATTTCTAAAATTCTCTAAATAAAGTACTGTATATACAGTGCCTTAATTCCAGCTGTCCACTGGCCAGTATGGTGAAGTTACAAATTCTCTGTTGACTCTGCGTCATTGGTTTCATTGCTCAAACCTTTGTTCCCCCAACAGAGTGACAGTGCCCAAGCTTTAGGAGATGCACAAATTTGAGGGCAATCCTTCCGATTGTCCGTTTTAACCCCTGTTTTCATACTATTGAAAATCCTCATAACAGGTGAACCTTCTCTACTCCCCCACCTAATTAGCAAATTAACGTACTTTTGTCCTTTATTAAGTGTTCTATATGATATATACCTGACTCTAGCTTTCGAATCTGGGAGACTAGAGAAACCCTCGGGTAGCAATTCCATTAGGTGCTATTGCTATAGGTATGTGGCTTACACTGGATTAGTTTTTCCATCAAGGGGCTTCTTGTGGGATTCTGTGGGCTCCGCGGGTGGGAAGCTGCTTTTGGGGCTCCACAGTTGGGAGATGGGAGTGGTCCCAAGCAACACTGTGAGAGGGAATAATCGCGGATGCATATATTTCTCGATTTAAACTGTTGTATCAATCTCTGTATGTCCTTGTTTGGGACTTATAATTTATACCAAATTATACTTTGCAGGAGGGAGTGTATGCAGATTCCCTGAGGAATAATTTTGTATTTGACAGACTTTGAAAAGCGTTGGACTCTGTTTGACACACCTCCAACAGTATTGTGTTCCATATGAAACAATGACTGTATTGTATCAATTGTATGAAATTCAAGAAGTCAATTAATTCATATAGTATTTGATGTTATGATGACATCTCTATTATCTGTATTTCTACTCTAATAAATTTCAAATTTTTAAAAAATATTTATTAAGATTTTTTTCATGGTTACCTTTAAAGTCCCATCAATCAGGGGGTTTCTTTTTGCATCAACTCCAGGATTATGGTAACATTTTACCCTCAAGTTATCTACACACATTTGCAAGTTACAAATCCTTACTCTTCTTGTCCGGTGTTGGCAGAGGGCAGACGTTACTACAGCACTGTACATCACTAATGTATTGCTATTTGAGCACCATTCAGTGCAGAGCTACTGTGAGCCCAAGCCAACATGATGACGCACACCCAGTCAGTGTATCCAAGACAGCTTGGGCTCACAGGAAGAGCTTGAATGAGACATGGTATCATTCAACCTGGATTTTGGCAGCAATGAGTGGCAGAGCAGGAAGCAGAGGGTAGACCAGGCGCGTGGAGAGGATGACTAGTGCAAAAAAAACCTTTTTTTCCCACACTGATGGGAAAAAGGAATTAAAACAAAAGATGGAGCTCTGCTTTAAAAATGCATAAACCCGAAAATAAGAAAATAAAATAAAACGGACCCAAAACCATTAGAATTTCCCTAAAATGGAATGATATTTCAAAACAGACAGCAAGTGCACTGCTAGAACACTTCAATAGAACTGATATACCTATGCTCCATTTGAGACTTTAGGTTCACACAATATACCTGACCCTTTGCCTAAAGTCCTTCATACCCATCAATCCTTGGGTTCACGTCCTGTTATCCTTGCTCTACCACTGATATACTGTAACAAAATAGGGAGAGAGAAAGGAGATGCTACACTGCACAATGCTGCTTGCCATGAAAAGAAGAGCCACACAGGGTGCCTCAGGGAGTTGCTTTAGGATTATATGCAGTCTTTTTATTCTGACTTGATGTCTCATTCAGTATACTGCAGCTAGCTACAGTAAATGCTTTATTAAAAAAAAGTTAATTTAAAGATTATTTTTATTACTTTCAGGGATTCCATGTACTCCCTGTTCACTCTTGGCATTATACAGATATTTATTGTAAAAAAAAAGGCACACGTTTAAACAAAATATTTAGCCTTGAGTCACGTTTTAAAGAATCAAATAGTGTAGTGCTAGGGTTGATTGCCAAATATATACAATAATAAAAATTCAGCTCATAGATTCCATTAATGATCATAAACATAAAACATTCATTGAAATATCAGTGCAAAATTGTAAAATCATGCCATAAAAAAAGATGAACGAGTGTCCATAAAAAGTGGATAAATCAAATAAAATCCTGATCCAAATCCCATGTGATAGCAAGTGAAGGAAGGTAGTAATGGTTGAAACAAAATAAGAAAGATCCAGCTCCACACCCAATGTGTTTAGTACAAACTACTTACCAGATACAAATGACCACTAAGTTAAAGGTGGTCAGACTGGGCATGAGGAAAAAAGGTCTCCCTCAAACCATATGTGACTCTCTCTGCTCACAATGCTCCAACAAAACTCATATATGAAGACAAAAGAACACTTCAATAGTGCAGTATGTATAAGTCAATTTATCAGTTGTATAAAAGATTGCATATGAAAAATCCAGATAAAATCAGCATAGTAAACAATCCAACCTCGGCCTATTCCCAGACAACGTTCTTTGTGATGAAACATTTAGGGTGGGGCCTGCGGTGGTGCCGTCATCACGGAATACATCACTGACTGGTCAGTTTACGAGAGAGCCTGGAGAAAAGCCCGGAGGGACGCTGCAACCATTGTTTGCGTTTTGGATTGTTTACTAGGCTGATTTTATCTGATTTTTTTCGTAAGTGCAATCCTTTATACTACCAATAAATTGGTTTATACATACTGCACTATGGAAGTGTTCTTTTGGCTTTATATATGCGTTTCGTCAGAGAAGTGTGAGCAGAGAGAGTCACATATGGTTTGAGGGAGACCTTATTTCTTCGCGCCCAGTCTGACCACCTGAAACTTAATGGTCATTTGTATCTGGTAAGGATTTTGTACTTGACTTGAATTGAATTTATGTGCTGGGTTTTTATTTATTTATATATTTGGCAATAAACCCTAGCACTGCACTATTTTATATGATTGCTTTAGAGTTTGTATTTTGACTTTGAGTGCTGGCTTTCTTCTTCTTTACTTAAGCGTGGTGTTTTCCCCAATTTTGTTTAATAATACTCTTTTAACCACTTACCGCCTGCCCTATAGGCGATTGACGCCAGGAAAGTGGTTGCATTATCCTGACCGGACGTCATATGACGGCGGCAGGATAATGCGCCCTGCGCACCCCCGGGTGGCGCACAGAGCGACGATCGGTGATGCGGTGTGTCACTCTGACACACCGCATCTCCGATCTCGGTAAAGAGCCTACTGACGTAGACTCTTTACCATGTGACCAGCTGTATCCAATCACAGCTGGTCACATAGTACACAGGAAGAGCCATTGATCGGCTTTCCTTAGTTCGTGCCTGTCAGGCACGAGTAGAGGAGAGCCGATCTGTGGCTCTCCTGATGGGGGGGGGGGTCTGCACTGGTATTTAGATCATTGATTACCTGTGCAGACCCTTGGGGGGGTGCCACTAGAACCAACAGGGATGCCCACACATGACCCCAGGGATGCCCACCCATGACCCCAGGGATGCCCACCATGGCCACCAGGAATGGCAATTAGGGCTCAGGTTGCCCGCCAGTGCCCTCCCCATCAGTGCTGCCTGCCAGTGCTCTCCCCATCAGTGCTGCCCACCAGTGCCCATCATTGCCATCTATCAGTGCTGCCCATTATTGCCCACCAGTGCCGCCTATCAGTGCCCATCAGTGCCGATCAGTGCCGCCTATCAGTGCCCATCAGTGCCACCTATCAGTGCCCATCCGTGCTGCCTATCAGTGCCCCTCAGTGCCGCCTATCAGTGCCCAACAGTGCCACCTATCAGTGCCCGTCAATGCCACCTATCAGTGCCCATCAATGCCTTCTATCAGTGGCCAGCAGTGCTGTCTATCAGTGCCCACCAATGCTGCATATCAGTGCTACCTATCAGTGCCACATATCAGTGCCCATCAGTGCTGCCTATCAGTGCCGCATATTAGTGCCTTCCCATCAGTGCCACCCCACCAGTGCCTCCTCATCAGTGCCTGTCAGTGCAGCCTCATCAGTGCTCATCAGTACAGGAAAAAAATTATCTATTTACAAAATTGTATAACATAAACAAAAAAACTTTTTTTTTTTTCAAACTTTTCGGTCTTTTCTTTTTGTTTAGCAAAAAAGAAAAAACCTTGCGGTGATCAAATACCACCAAAAGAAAGCTCTATTTAAATGACATACATTTGGTTTAGGTACGGTGTGGCATGACCGCGTAATTGTCATTTAAAATCCAACAGCGCTAAAAGCTGAAAATTGGCCTGGGCAGGAAGGGGGTGAAAGTGCCCTGTATTGAAGTGGTTAAGTAATAAAAACCTCTATAGCTTGATCTTCTGCAATAATTTGAGATAATACACAAATACCAAATGTTTTTGTTGGCACATATTCCTGTCACCTGTTCAGTGAAAGAGTGATCATTGTGTATACTAATATACAGCCTGTCAGTTCATTAGGTTCTTGTCAGGTCATTGAGGCATTAAGGCACTTTATTCCTTGTCAGCTGTTTGGCTATGTTATCATTAATAAGGGCCATTATTGCACAAAATATCTACCTTTGTTATTTTTGGTGGCAGGTCCAGTTTATTAGGAGATGCCTTGTGCTTGCATCAGACATGGATGAACAGTTTGATTGTTCATACAATTCCATGTCCACCTTTCTAGCTCCCTATAGCAGATGCAATTACAATGTAAGCCAGTCCAAAATGTGTTCAATTACATCGGGACAGCCAGCTTCTGGATGTGACCAGTGGTTAACCACAAAGTGCGGTACAGATCATTAATAAGGCAACATGAATTCTCTGGTTTGGGCTCAGGTTGGATAACAATCTACATCCACAAGTTTCCTATAATTCAGCATAATTGTCAGTTTGGTATTCTGGACAGGCTCTGGGCCAAGCTTGCATGAAGCATGAATTACTTGCCCGTATCTCTACAGAATGGAGTCAGAAAATGTAATTATGGGCATTGCTTGTTGTTTAAAGAAGATCTGCTCTCTGTATCACCTTGGAGATGGGCAGCAGAGGGGACAGTGAGGGCCACCTTCTCTACCACCCTTTGCCCCCCTTTCTCATAAATATTCAGCTCCGATATGCTGATCTTGCATAATTGGACACTCATTTATACCCAAGAGGAATTTTGTTTATAATTAATCTATGCTTGTGTATAATTTGCCAAACTGAAGATCTCTGCTAATGCACTTCTACAATAGCCCAGATGTCACTCATATTCTGAGAAGCTGCAATTCATACAATGACCTACAAAACCTAAAGTGCTTTTATAACTGCACCAAGAGACTGCAAATGAGGACCATCTTGATCTATTTTGCCAATAACAGCTCAGCTTTAGCAACGTTGCGCTTTAGAAATAATGTAAAGCAAGACAGTACATTAAGAGACACATAGCCAAGGCCTTTTTTTAAAGCGAAAGTATTTACAGCTGTACTCATGTATAAATAGTTTCTATGATTTTACAATATCTGTCATATTACTCCAGGAATGTGGCAAGAATAACTACAAGAGTATTTTGGTGTTAAACTGGCCCTTTGTTGGCCCGCTAAATGTATTAACCCTTTTTATTATTCATATACCCTGTAATATTAGTACACTTTGCTTGCAATATTTTCCTTATTTCAGGGCCAGGCAGAAAGAAATAACCAGAACTTAAATATAGGCATATAGTAACCACTGCCCCAGTTAGGAAGTTTGAGGGTTAATTTTGTGTTTCCAGGTTTTTCTTGGCAGGTTTCCTTGTGTCCAACCCCCTGGTCCTGTTTGTTATAAAAGGGATGGAGGACCGGATTCCAGGGGGTCTAATTTGCTATGGATATTTCTGACTAAGGGTTTTGTCTTACTTAGGGACCCATGCTGTAATGCATGTAATCAATGGTTATAGTGAAATGCCTATTTGTCTTATGATGCATACCATATGCCTTATGTATATATGCTACTGCTGCATTTTACTTCCGTACTCAAAATGGCTGCTAGATCACCCCTCCCTTCGTCTGAGGAATGTGGAAACAAAGATGGCGACTTCACAAGGAGACAACACCCAACAGATAACATTCCTAGCTGGAGGGAGTTTACCTTATAACGGACATGACCAATTAAGAAGCTACTAGCAAGCAGATGCCATTATGTTTATCTATGTACAACTCATGACACTAACAACAATATATATAACCCACTGACACTGTAGAATTAAAGTAGAAGTATCTTCAACTCTGAACTTGGTGTCAGCGTCTGATTCTTCCTCTGTGTGTGCACACATCTTATCTAATCAGGCCAGAGGCAGATATAATCTTGGACGGTTCTAGTCTGATCCAAAACAATACCAGGAGGAGAAACCGGGCCTTCCTCCTCACTGCCGTTGTTGGAGTCTGAAGTTCCAGTGCCATGGCGAGGTCAGAGTTACTGCTATCTAGAGGGATTGCTGGGACCTGCAGTCAGCCCTGAAGATGCCAATCCTGGATACTGCCATTATAGACTCTACCTAGAATTGACTCTTTCCTATGCAGGTATGCTGGTGCAGCCACAAGCCTGAAGTTAGGGACCAGGGATGTTAGGAAAAGACTGAACTTATTTTACGACTGTTGTCTGTATATGCCATTGTGTTAATTTATTCAAGTAAAGTATTTTAAACTATGCCTTTGTCTGGTCAGAAGGTACTAAAGGGGTGTAATGCAACTAACTGGCACAAATAAATACAGTTCAGGTCACTAAAAACATATGAATATAATATCCCAAGAGTTCATACAGTGTGAGGATGCAATGGTTACCAAGAGTGACAAAGGTTTCTCTAGCGGCCTGTTGTAAGCATGTATATATGGCAGGTGAGGATAGCCTCTTGCAGCAAAGGGGGATGTCATCGGCACTCCTTCTGCAACGATCCATCTCCTATAGCAACAGGAGCAGATCTGTACCACCTAAGTCCTCATCCTGTACACAGGTACAGAAGAAAAATAGTTAAGTGAAGTGCACCCAAGAAGTCCATGCAAGGTGCATGGTGGGACGCCATACTGTTACTGAGAGTGAGATAGCAGTGATACGCTGGACAGGTGGGCATCACGACCACAACCGGACCACAGGCATATAACACACCTGTCCACCTTTTTTTTTGCCAGGTGATGGCACAGGAAGGAGATTTAGTTACCCAGGAGATAGACTGAAAAAGTATTTAGTACTACTAAAATACTATAGGTCTGGAAACCAAGAATATTTAGTCAAAGAGACAAATATCTCTGAAGGCTAAGATTTTTTGCACTGAAGGGCAACTTGATATGATGAATGGAAATGGAAGGATTGTTGATTGAGGATGATGAAGAAACATGATCTCACTGGAGCTCAGAGTAGCCCAATAATGCTCTCAAATACACCATCCATTCTGCAAAATGTCTTAATGTTCATGATACCAGCCCTGGTTGAAAGAAGGCAGGCCTATCAGTAATTTTACAAGTCTGCATGAATAGGTCGTTGATATTTCACAAGTATACTACTAAGTACAGAATACTACAAATACTACTACTAATAATAATTATTAGTATTATAATTATTATTATTATTGGTAATATTATTAATAATATCATTAATATTAAAAAGTATCGGCTCCAATGGGGTGACTTTTCCTCACAGCCTAGACCCTCACAGAATGTCTGAGAAAAGCAGTCTGGTAGAATGACAATATCTTAGACACGGGGGGTTGAACTACTGTATGTGGTAAAACCTATATACTCAAGGTCCAAATCATATATCTGCTGCATAGGCAACAGAATTTACCGTATATGCCTGTCCCAATACTTAGTCACTTTTTCTCAGAGGAAAGCAAGATAAAGTTTTTGACAGAGGAAGTATTACATCTGATGCTATGTCAGTTTTCATTAAAATCAAACTACACTGATTTATGCACTTTTGTGGTTGTGCAAAGAATTCTGTAACAGCATCTCAACTTAAGTATATACAGTATGTAGGTATATGATCAGACTTTTCCTTGGTCAGTAGAGTCCTAGTTTGGGAACAGCCTAGCAGTGAATGTACAATTATATGTATAATACATTGACCACTGTAGCAGGAAAAAGCCTTGAAACCATTGTTGTAACTGTTCTAGGCTCCCATACGCCTAAAAAGTTAAAGCGGAGTTCCACCCATTTTTAATACGTTGGATTACATAGATGTATGTAATCCCCTTTAAAACGACTTTTACCAATGGAAACTTTTTTTTTTTGCTAGTAAATACCTTATTTTCTTGTTTATTCCTCCTCTCCTCACTTCCGGGTCCGATCGGCGATGACGTAATTCAGCGATTCGCAGTGTGAGCTGGGATGTATTCCATGCCAGAAATCTTGCAGTATTACCCAGGAGCTGAGCTGTACTGTGTGTATTGAGGCCGTTACCTGCCCCGCCTCCGCCCCGCCTCCTCTCAGTGAGCGAGGAGTGAAAGCATTATATCCTCACTGAGCTCACTGAGATGAGGCGGGCGGAGGTGGGGCCTGAATACAATACATAAAGTACAACTCACTGAGAGGAGGCGGGGCAGGTCACGGCCTCAATACACACAGTACAGCTCAGCTCCTGGGTAATACTGCGAGATTTCTGGCATGGAATACATCCCAGCTCACACTGCGAATCGCCGAATGACGTCATCGCCGATCGGACCCGGAAGCGAGGAGAGGAGGAATAAACAAGAAAATAAGGTATTTACTAGCAAAAAAAAAAAAAAGTTTCCATTGGTAAAAGTCGTTTTAAAGGGGATTACATACATCTAAAGTTACGAAAATGGGTGGAACTCCATTTTTCATTTTTTAATTAATTACTTGTTGAAAAATATTAGGCAAGTATTTAAAAGCTAATATCAGCACTCATATAAAAGGCTAACTCTACTTATTAAAAAAAAAAAATTGTAAATAAATGGAAGCTGATGGCTAGATCCTAGAGAAGGCCCCAGCATTACTCGTAATGTTTCACTTTGAAGAGCCCAGGCCCTGGGAGAGCTTGTGGTTTTTCTTTATCCAGTCAAACACCAGCTAATTAGATAGATAAACTAATTGACCAGTAATATCTCTAATCCATACAACATTAGGGCTGCCTGAGGAAACTCAACACAAACACTGTCATGGTATATTGATGGAAGATTACAGAAACAATGTTGACTACAGAAGTAGTAATGAGTACTCTCCTCCTAATACAGAAAATAAGACACTTTTACAAAATTTAAATGACTTTCAAAACATGATAATATACCACAGTAGGAATTAAAAGTAAAAAGCTACAAAGTAAGAAGCAAAAAAAAAAAAAAAGCCTTAAACCTCAGCTCACAAGAGAGAAGAGACTTGTGTGTGTCATAAATCAACTGGGCTTATTCAGAAAAAAATCCCATTAACTGGGAGTTCATTTATTCATAAAATATTTTATCAATAAAAAAGAAAGCAGCTCACTGACAGTTTATTGGATAAGACCACTCATCTCTCCATACAGATGCTGTTTTATTAATGACCCCCAGCAACTCAGCTCCATTACAGTAATTCTTTCCTTAAAACTGATGTAAAATTGAATACTTCATACCAAACTTTGTTTTTTTTTCTTATACATTCATCCACATATAGCAGGGATATCTGTATTAAGAGAGGATATGTGACTGGGATATCTGTTAGGAATGCAAGAGATATCATTATTTAGAAGGGATACAAGAATACAGCAAGAATATTTGTGACTTGAAAGTATGGGCTATATTTTCAGGCCTTGCACCTATGATCATGAAGCAATAGTAATCACCAAAAGAATGAAAAGCAAGTACATTCTTATTACAAGTTTTTCATTCATTTATTATAATCGGTGTATATATGCCTGTATAAAAATACTATTTTTTCTGGCGTATAAGACTACTTTTGAACCTCAAAAAAATCCCCCAGAAATGGGGGGTCGTCTTATACGCCGAGTATAATATCTCCAAGGTAACCTAAGTATAAGTATTACCGGTAGATGTAATCTCTCAAGACACTGGCTGTGTGGGAATCCTGTACCGGTATACCGTATGTATCGTAGCTTCGGCTACATACAGTGTACTGCACTGAGCCAATCAGGGAGAGCGATGTGTTCTATTATTGAATGCAAAGCCTGCTCGGATTGGCGGAGTAACATCAGCCCACCTCTCTGCAGGCTTTGCATCAATAATAGAATACATCGTGGGCATTCGACTGTTGGCATTCGACTGTCATTCTGTGGAACTCTACAAGTTGTGCATTTGTGCACAAGATATGAAACTACAATCACAGCAAATTAGGGTGTTTTATATATTTTATATATTTGAAAATTTTTTGAATTTTGTCATGACATACACTTTAAAGTGGTTGTAAAGTCAATAGGTTTTTCAATTTACTGCATTCTATGCATTAAGATAAAAAGCCTTCTGTGTGCAGCAGCCCCCCTCAGCCCCCCTAATACTTATCTGAGGTCCATCTAGATCCAGCAATGTTGCAGGAGTGTCTCAGCTTTTCAGAACCCCCCTCCTCATTGGCTGAGACAGCAGCGCAGCGCCAATGGTTCTTTTGTCGCTGTCAACCAAAGTCAGTCAGCCACTGAGGAGAGAAAGAGGGCGGGGCCAGGCCGCGGCTCCATGTCTGAGTGGTCTAGCTCGGATGCCCCCCATAGCAAGCTGCTTGCTGTGGGGGCACTCAACAGGAGGAAGGTTATAACAGGTTATAACACTCAACAGGAGGAAGTTAAGTATAACATGTTTGTTATTTTTAACTAAAAACAAAAAGGCGACTTTAGTATCACTTTAACCTCCTTAGCGGTATTCCCGAGTGTGGCTCGGGGTGAAATTTTAGTGCCATTAGTGGTAACCCCCGAGCCACACTCGGGGTACCGCCAGGGAGCATCGCTGGATCCTGGTAGAGGTTACTTACCTTGTCCCGGGGATCCCGCGATGTGTCAATGCAGCATACAGCGGCCGGATCTATATATAGATATACACGTATATGCATATATATATATATGTACATACACATACGTATATATATATATATAAATGTATATATATATGTATATATGTATACGTATATATATATATATATATATATATATATATATATATATATATATATATATATACTTAAACTTATTTATAGTTATTTATTATATTATAATTTATGATTTTGTGTTTTAAACTTAATCATACCCGAGATTTTATAAAGAAGAACGCACAGTAAAAAAAAATCATATGTAAATAGTTGGTTTGGGCTGCCTGTCCTTAATAATTACTAGCAAAATAATTGTACCGCTTTCAGCACCTAAAATCGGAAACAATCATACCGCTAGGGAGGTTAAGCAATATAATATAAATGTGTATTATATTCTATCTGTAGCTATTCTATGATCTAGTTTATGATCCTAATCCTCTCCAATAGAATATATACAGCTTATGTAGACTTCAGCTGATAGTCCTGGCTTCCTTCTTATGGAAGGTCAATAAGCAAGGTTGGATTTTTCTTGTTGTCTATTGATCTACTAGCAGCTGCACAGATATATCTGCTTTTGTAGTGCAAGAATCTATCTCTATACAATGTTTGTCATAAAAGAGAGTGTTTGATAGGCAAATCACACATGCATGCCCACCCACTTTGTATGCTTTCATTGAAGTAAGAATAGTTACTAATTGTTAGGATGCTTCTGTAGTAGTTCAATGTTGTGCTAGTATTGCGCTTAATAAGATTTATAAAATCAAATAAATGTATTGCTGTTGATTTATGACAGGTACACTTTTTTAATACATGCAGTATAATGTGCCCTTTAACCTGTTTTCAACCAGAGTCACCATATTAAAGCTAAATTATTCCCCTCCTTGTTTTTATTTGAAGCAATAATCTGCCATCCGAGAAGGCTCCAGATTTATTCATTCTACACAGATCCGCTCGATTTTCTGCTCAGTTTCTTACAAGATAGAACTTTGTCACAAAGAGCATATCAACTTTGCATGAACCAGTAAACAGGAGACGCGTTACAGAATGATGATCAGACAGAGTCTTGCCAGAAACAGAAAAATGGCTTTAAAGTAAAATTTAAACATTGATAACAACAATATGTGTATGAAGATCATGTAACTGAAAAATAAAAGTGACAGGCACAGACACTAATTATTAAAAATCCGCCCAGTGAAAGTGCATGTACATTGATTATGAGCGAATAGGGCAAAAAACAATGGTATTAAGCTATTTAATGTGCTGGTTGAATGTTTACAATGATTTAAAATGGTAAATTATGGAATAAAAAAAAAAATGGTAAATACTATATGTGGCCACTCCATGACAAGGTACCATAAGAATTCCCTGTGCCAAATGCAGCATTTTCTAGTTTAACCAGTATGGCTCTAGAGCAAATATTTACATTTTTGCACACAAGTAAAAAATATTTTTTTTTGCCAAGCAAAATTACTTAAACACTCAGAACAAAACAGAGGCCTTATAGAATGAAAAGATGATAATTGCAAATTTTTATGTCACATGATATTTTCACAACTGTTTATTAAAGCCAGATTTTCAGGAAAATATATAATAAAAAGATGATAACTGCAATTTTTTATGTCACATGATATTTGCACAACTGTTTATTAAACCCGGATTTTTAGGAAAATATATAATACAATTAAAATCATTTTATTATATATTTTCCTGAAAATCTGGGTTCAAACACACACAATATAATACACATTTTTTGGTAAAATAAAAAAGATGAGAGTTTTGTCGAGTAAATAGATGCCAAACATGCCAAGTCTTAAAATTGTGTGTGCCCGGTACACAGAAATCTCCATAGGTGACACTTTAAAAGCCTTTATAGCTAATCAGTTTAGAGTTAGCCAGGAGCTCTTATGCTAGAATTATTGCCCCCACTCTCACCTGTATAGTGAGTATGCATGGGCACCCTGGACTGCATTTGCATATTTGTTTGGAGCAACAGAGTTTACAGCATTTTTTACATTTTTTTAATGCAATTTATTATAATTTTATTTTTTTTCTTAATTAGGATTTATTTATTTATTTACTTGATCGCTATCACAAGGGATTAATAAACCCCCATGTGATAGCGTGGAAATAGAAATACTTTTTGGAGACATTAGGAGTCTAATAGACCCCAATGTCTCCCCTGCCCTTCATACTATCTTTTTTGAAACTGGAGACTTACTGGGTAGTAGCATGCAGGAGGGTTAAAGGGTATGCTGAAACCAGCAAAAAAATATAGATAGTTCTATGGAAATAGATGAGAGCCTGGTCATGTGACCTGTCAAAGTCACATTACTGCCCGCTCTCCTCCAATCATGCAGTTCTCTCTGCTCCCTAAAGCAGAACTAAACCCATTGAATTAAGTGTTTCCCAAAACAGTTACATTCAAGGCATACCATAAATAATAACTGTCACATTTGCTGGTGCTCTCAACAGAACTGTCAAACCATCAAATGGGTGGTGTCATAACTAATCACATGTGCAGCATAACTGATCACATGTGCAGCACTATGGTAACAGCAAAAAGGGATAAAATGGCAGTTTCTTTGGCTGTAAAAAATAGAAGGATTTAGTTCTGCTATAATAACTCATTTTAAAGGTTCAATTAAAAAGAGACAGTCTGAAAGTATTCAGCTTCTGCTAACACACAATGTTTTGTAAATGCAGTGTCATAGGAGCTCAATGTATAAATTATTATCTGTAAAAAGCAATTTTATATGCATAGTAAAAAAAATGTAAAACAGAACAGTTAACCCATTCAGGCAAGTAAATTACAAACAGGTTATACTCACCTGTTCTGTGCAAGGGTTTTACACAAATCAGCCCCGCTGGCTCCTCTCCTTCATCAGGTTCCCCCATTGAAAGCGGCTTTCCATGGGGGCACCCATGTGGGGCCGCTACCGAGTCCTGCTGCTTCATCCATTGACACAGATAGAGTGACTTGGCCCCGCCCCAACTCTCACTCCCATGTCACTGGATTTGATTGACAACAACAGCATGGTTGCTGCTGCTATCAATCTGTTCAACAAGGAGAGAGACAGCGGCTGGAGCTTCTGGGCTCATGCTCATCACTGGATCGGATCAGGTAAAAAATAGGGGGGGGGGGTCTGGAGGGGAGCTGAAGGAAAGAAGGTTTTTCACCTTGATGCATAGAATGCATTAAGGTGAAAAACCTTGAGACTTTACAATCACTTTAAGAAGTATGCTTATTTAGAGGTAAGATCAAAGAGGTGATTTGAAAAAATAAACTTAACAGATGAATAATCATTTTTGAAAAGGCCAGGACTAAGTAGAAAAAAAAATAGAAAAAAAAATAGCTAGATTCCTATTTTTGAATACAATATAACCTCAGATTTATTGAAAAGTATTTTAAAGCTCAAAACCTGTTTTTTTTTTTTTCTCTCTCTGCATGTAATAAAAACAATTACTTATTCCATCCCACTGTGATAAATGCAAGAAGGGCAGATGTAGGGAGAAGTTGTACATTTTTATTTATCACTGAAAATAAGTGATAAATGGAACCTAAGGTGTACCTGTGTTCTTTTAGAAAAACTCTTTTGTGTAAAGGTGACGAGCAAGGAAAGTAAGAATTGTCCTTTTCCTTTTTTCTGTAACTGTGAAGACTTTGCGATATTTTGTAAAGGTGAAAAAGTATGACCCTTTCAAAGTACAATAAACTTTTAAAGATTCAATAACTACATCCACTTTCTTCCTCCCCCAAAGTACTTAAATTTATTATGACAGTACAGGAATTCTTTAATAACATACTAAAAAAGTGGGTATTCTAAGGCAGTAGTGGTCAACTTTCCTGATATAGTGGGCCTCAATCATGGACTCTAAAATCACTAAAGGGCCACACATAATATTCAGGGAATGCAATACTACAAAAAACTGTCAGAGCTGCAGGTATGCATGGGAAGATCTTCAAAGACTGCAGACATGCCACAGGAGGTGTTGGAGAGTTGAGCCGTGTTTCGAGAGACATAGAGGTTGATTTACTACTAACTACAACAGGGGTGTCCAAACTATGGCCCTCCAGCTGTTCAGGAACTACAATTCCCATGAGGCATTGTAAATCTCTGACATTCACAGACATACTTAGGCATGATGGGAATTGTTGTTCTTGAACAGCTGAAGGGCCATAGTTTGGACAAAGCTGAACTACAAGAAGCCAAACTCCAGGTTTCTTGTGACTTTAGTTCATTTGGACCAAGCCAATCCAAAAAAACGATTTGCTTCCCTAGCAGATGTGCCCACTGGGAGCGCCGTATAGACCAAAATTATTATCAGCTACATACAGTATACAGCTCTGTGTTCCAGCAACGGAAAGGGGATTCCCCCACCCCATTTCCAGAACAAAATCGAGTGCTGCTCACCCATTCACAAGAAACCTTGTATTTCATCAAAAAATTCAAGGGTCCCCTTGACTGGCTATGGTGTAGAGGCAGGCGGATAATGTCATGATCTTCACCTCACCCATTCAGAGGAAGCCATTTATTCGCTGATGAAATAAAAGGCTTTCTGTGAATGGCAGGACAGCGCTCAGCTCAATTCGATTTTGTTTCGGGAGCTGGATGGGAAGTCCCCCTCCCATTGCCGGAACACAGCGCTGCATAGTGTATGTAGCTGATGCTGCCTTCAGTTAATGCAATGCCCAGAGGGTGCATCTGCTAGTGAAGCAAATACTTTGCTCACATCAGTTGGGTCCAAACAAACTATTTAAAGTCACAAGAAATCTAGAGTTAAGCTGTAAAGAGTATTTTTCCTTCACTAACCTAAGAAAGAATCTAGCTAAAGAAAACCTAGACTATTGTCTGCAAAGGCTCTGAGGGCTGCACAATACATTTCAAATAACCACAGGTCAGGCACCAGGGTGAAAACATTGTTAAATGCTGCCATGTTATTGAAATATTTTTTTTTCTACGGTAAAATAATTTTAGGAATAAAAGAACTGTTACAAATTAGCAAATCTTAGAATTATAGCACTTTAGTCAGCAACGTTAAAGACAATATACCAAATCATAATAAGTGTAAAAATCAATTCTCACAGAAAACATTGCCACCTAAAAAAAAGTTAAACATCCATTAACTGCTAGGTATGAAAATTTCTCAGTATAAGAATTAATATTTTTTAATGGTACATTTTTTATTATTAATTCCCTCTTTTTTTTAGCAATGAAAGGCTGAAAATAACTTGTACAGAAAGGCTTGCGTGGGTATGAAAATAAAAAAACCTCAGTTTACTGGTACAAAAGCTAGGTATGAATATGTACAAAATAGCATATGGATACACCATTTGCAATTATTATAAAATATGCCTTCTTTGAATATTAAATACAGTAAAAAAAAATCTTAGCTATGTGAAATATGAATGTATACAATTATATTTACCAAAATAAGTAACCTCAACCAACTTATATAGTATATATACAAACTTAGTCAAGAGCTCTCTTATCTTTACAAACCGCTCTGTGTCTGCTACCCCTCTTTGCCAATCCCTCCATTGGCTGCCACTCAACCTACAAAAATAAATTCAAGTTTCTAACCAGAACTTACAAATCCATCCATAACTTGGCACCCAGCTACATCACTAACCTGGTCTCAAAATACCAACCAAATCGTTTTCTTCGATCATCCCAGGACCTCCTGCTCTCTAACTCCCTTGTCACCTCTTCCGAAGCTCACCTCCAGGACTTCTCTCAAGCCTCTCCTATCCTCTCGAATGCTCTATCCCAATCTGTCCGACTATCTCCTACTTTGTTCACTTTCTGACGATCCTTGAAAACACATCTCTTCAGAGAAACCTATCTTGCAACCAGCTAGCAACTGTACTTTTATTTTCTCTCTCAGCCCATTCCCCACGGTTATTACCTCTTGTATCTCTTGACCCTCCCTCCTAGATTGTAAGCTCTAATGAGCAGGGTTCCTCTGATTCCTACTGTATTAAAGTGTATTTTGTTTGTACTGTCTACCCTCAAGTTGTAAAGCGCTGCGTAAACTGACGGCACTATATAAATCCTATATAATAATTATAATTATAATCCTTAACAAGTATACTAACCCTTACAGTGATATTAAACCCAAAAGGAAACTCACATGTATAGAAAACTGGGATAAAGAGATAGGAATTAGTTTGGAAAAACAGGAGGAGAAAACTGTACTGAGAGCCATACACTGCACCGCCAGGGACGTAGACACCATTGAGATCAATTATAAGTGCCTTTCAAGATGGTATATAACACCAGTTATAGCACATCGCTGCCAACCAGGGAAATCAAACCTGTGTTGGAGGGGCTGTAAGTTAATGGGCACAATGATTCATATCTGGTGGGAATGTCCCAAGATACTTGTATACTAGTGAATAGTGATAAACCCGGCAGAGAGAGCGTGTGACCACCCCCTTTGACAAAGTCAGGAAGTGACGAAACGTGTCAGAGGCGTGGTCACACGACCTACCGGATTATCGATCAGGTGAGTGGAGTTGTCTTGCCGCAGTGTCCTGGACTCCAGCGTTATATATCATAATACGCCGCAGTGTCCCGGATCAAGTGAGCACCCCAATCCCCGCTTATATTGCATCTTTGATTGATGTGCTTTGCAAGTGTATTCTATATACGTGCATTTAGTGGATGTTTTATTGAATAAAAGTGTTTTTACGTTATTGCACTAGTGGGGCTTTCCTCTCTTTTTTACATGATATGAGCAGAATAGTAGCTTGATAGTCACCAGGGACCCAGTATTTCTTGAACCCTGTGCCGTGGTGGAATACCTGAGCGTGATTAGCCTGATCCATGAGAGTGGAGGGCATTAAGTGGGGGTGAGTGTCCCGGCTGAGAGGAGTGGAGCACAGAGGTGGTGGACCTTTTGGGTGTTTCTCTATTCAGTTGGCACTGGAATCTCACTGGATCGTCATATTATCACTATTCTTCTTTTTCATTGGACTATTTTGTGGACTGTTCCTCTTTTGTCTGTCACAAGACACTCACAGTGGGATTTTGTTAAAGCACTATTCAGTTCATAGTTTTGTATATTAATACTATAACAAAAACTATTTGGGTGTAGTCTGCCAATTTTTCATGGATGTATCTTATAGTTTAACAATCATTTGATTGGCTGCTTTGCTTTCCGCCATTTTTTAACAGTCATCAGTGCACATATTTTACTGAATTTCCCTAAAGGAGTCTCTTGTCAGAGCTGCCAATTTCTACAAATGTCCCAGCAGAACTACTATAAGATAATGCATTGCGTTTCCTCACTTGCCCTTAAATCCCATGTTTGCTGAAGAGTCTTGTTAAATCAAAACCCTTGTCGCTGGGCTGTTAAAGATGAATCTCAACTCATTGAGGAAGACAAGGGATGACAAACGGCCCGTGCTTTACCATTTTCATAATAGCCATAAATTTCACCGAGAACATTTCCACCGTATCTTGGTTTATAAGGAAATATTGCTGTTCTCTAGTGTTTGGAAATGAGGCTGCACTGATCATTGTAAAGAATCAGCCTGAGTAAAATCTCCTGGACAGCCATGAGTACAGGAGGTGTTTGCTGATGCCATTAGTTTTATTGGATTAAACATGACATATAACAACAAAAAATACAACGCAACCGAGCAGAATGATAAAAACGTCTACATATCATTGTTTGGGAGAAAAATTGTATTTAAAACAGCCATGTTAATGCCTTTGAAAAAAAAAAAAAAACCTACAGCCCCTTAATTGAAAAATTTATATGATGCCCCTTTCCTCCTACATAGTGGTCATGTGTAGGAAAATAAACGTTAGATTCAGCATATTGCTGCTCCGCTATTCTCTATTAGGTGACAGCTGAACAGAATCGGCTAAAAAGGCTTCTATTCTACAATGGTAATTGTTACTATTCTGTTACGTTTTACGTGCATGGGGTTGATTTATTAAAGGCAAATAGACTGTTAATTTTGCAGGAGAAGTTGCACTTTGTCAGATAATTTTCCTCAGAGCATAGTGAATGAGGTAAGGATCTGGTGACTTTTATCATCCAATCATGTGTAAGAAAAGCCACATTTTTTTTTCTATTATCTTGCACATAATTGGGTGTTTATTGCAAAGTTAAATTTCACCACGTGTGTTAACCACTTCTGTACCACCCACCGCCTTTTTACTGCGGCAGGGTGGCACGGACACGCAAAGCGATGTAGGTCTATGTCACTCTCCTGAAGGCCACTTGGGGACACTCACGCGCTGCCGATCATCAGCGGGGAAGCTGATGCGGGTGTCAGACAGCTCCGATTGCCACCTGACAGCCCTGATCTCTCCCCTTCATTATAGGATCGCATGTCTCTGTGATAATTTCACAAGTCCAACCCCCCCCCCCCCACAGTTATAATCACTCCCCTAGGGTCACATTTAACCCCTTGATCACCTATACTGTTAACCCCTTCCCTGCCAGTGTCATTATTACAGTAACAGTGCATATTTTTAGCATTGATTACTGTAGTAATGTCACTGGTCCCCCCAAAAGTGTAAAAAATGTCAGTTAGGAGTCCGATCTGTCCGCCGCAATGTCGCAGTCCCGCTAAAAATCGCCGATCGCCGCCATTACTAGTAAAAAAAAAAACACAGTAAGAATTTTTTTTACCAAAAATATGTAGCAGAAAACAAATTGGCCTAAAATTTTTAAAAAATTTAGATTTTTACTTTTTTTTTTTTGAGAATGTCATTTAGCAGAATGTGAAAAATATTTTTTTTTTTCAAAATTGTCGCTCTTTTTTTGTTTATAGCGCAAAAAATAAGAATCTCAGAGGTGATCAAATACCACCAAAAGAAAGCTCTATTTGTGGGAAAAAAAGGACGTACATTTTGTTTGGGTACAGCGTCGCACAACCGCGCAATTATCCGATAAACTAACGCAGTGCTATATCGCAAAATAGGGCCTGTTCATTAAGGGGTAAAATCTTCCGATCCAGAACTGGTTAAGCTCGGACAAAAATTCCTGAGCAAAGTGCACAGCCTATTAGCAAGCCCTTTGTAATCTCTAACAATTCTGCTCGCTTTTGGTCTGGTAAATATATCCCTAAAAGCGGTTGTTAATCTGTTCAATAAGTGCAGAAGAGTGCAAAAACAATGTTCATCCTGCCAGAAACTCAGTGAGCTTGCAGCTTCCTGAATACTTTACCTCTGCTGCACTGAAATCTCAGGCAGTGTTATCAGGCCTGCCTAGGCCTCTACAAAACACCACTCCTCAATGTTATTGTGCTAAGGAGGGGCTGAGGTCTTCTGTAGTCCAAACCAGAATGGAGCGGCCTAGGGTGACAAAGCTGATTTTCCCTAGACACACAGTGAGTAAGTGTTGACACACTAGGAAATAAAAGTTTTTTTTGGAAGGATAATAAAAAAAAAACTGAAAAAAGAACAGATGCAGCCTCCTCATCTAAGAACCAGTAAACTGCAATATATTACATTTATGTTTTTGAGTTTAGATACACTTTTAGCTATATTTCTGTCAATCCAATCTACAGATTTACACAGTCCCCTCGCACAGCACAGCCAGGTTAGTGCCCTCAATTTTCTCTACTAGTGCTATGAAATTACAATTTGCTTAACTCCTTGCTCCCAGGTTATGATTGGACAATGAAGAAGCAGCAGCTATCTGATGAAGTCATCCCTCTGCTCACTCTGCTATCTCCTCTCCGTTATGTTTCATGTTAGGACATATTGCACATATTGTACAGGACACCAGGATTGGGTCCTTGACGGTAAATATGTGTCACCATTATTTGGGTTGTGATCCCTGTATGAGCCTGTGATGAACACGAGAGGCAGCTTTGATTACTCAGGATTAACACACCTGAGAGAAAGGTGTAAAAAGAGCAAGAAGCAGTCAGCCAATGTCCGTGAAGTGTTTTGTGGAGCTGGACACAATGGGGTTGATTTTCTAAACTGCAAGCTTTGCATGGTAGCCAATCAGCTTCTTATTTCAGCTTGTTAGATTAGGCTTTGACAAAAAAGAAAAAAAATGGAAACCAGATTTTGGACTCTGCAGTTTTAGTAAATCAACCCCAATGTACTGTAAGCTGCCCTTTGCTGAGACTTTGCTTGGCTCTGTGATCTTTTCAGGATCCTGAGAGCAGGTGGAAACTGTAAACCCTGTTGTGGGACAGTCTCTACTGGAGGTAAGCGGAATCTTTGTATTGTATCAGAAGTGTATCAACTGTTTTGTTTGCTTGTGCTAAAGAAAACCTGCCTTGTTTTGCTGTTTGAACAAATAAAGGACTGTTTGCTTTTTAAAAAGTCATCTGTCTGGTGATCCCAGGCTTTCCCCATATCATAGTATGAATGCACACACCTGATTGACTCCTTGTGCTGCCCCTCTATTTTGGGTAACGTTTGCTGTAACTAAACAGTTAGGGCTCTTTCACATGGCCGTTTGGTTTTTTTTTTCCGCTCCGGTGCTTTTTTTTTTTTTTAAATCCACTCCGTATGTCCGCATATCATCCCATCCGTTTGCAGATGATATACGGACATAATGTATGTCTATGGGGATTGTGGATGTCAGTGGATGACACCGCTGACATCCGATTATGAATCCGTTCCATTTTTTAAACGGAACAAAAATAGGGTTCTGTTCCGTTCCAAAAAACGGAACGGAACTGAAAGGACGAAAATCGGATGTCAGCGGATGGTATTCCGCTGACATCCGCAATGCCATTCACTTACATTATGTCTGTATATCATCCGCAAAAAAATAGGATGATATACGGACATGCGGAACGGCCGTGTGAAAGAGCCCTTACAATAATGAAATCTGATCACCAGGGGAGAGGGGACTAAGGAAATACTACCTCCTGCCTGCAGCAGACTGATCTAGGCCTAAATAACGTTACTTACCTGGAGAGCAAGGCCAGATTTTTAATAATAAAAGTGGGTATTTTGTGAAAAAAAATATATATACTGTTTGTGTATATTGTAAAATGCCATAAATGTTTTCATACATACTTAGAAGGTTACTTAAAAGGTCAAGTTTACATCTCTGGACTGTAGTTTAATGTCACCCATGCTTATTACATGATAGCATGAATAATAGTTTAAACTTTTGTGGGGATAAAAATAGCAAATAAAGAAAAAACATTATAGCATATACAATTGTAACACAAATCATATCGTAATTGAATGTTTTTAAACATTGACCTTTCCTTTTCAATCTGCAGCTGTTGTAATTTTCTGAAAATTCAATGCAACATGGCTACCTGGAGCTGTTCTGTACATAGAATGTGTACTGACCACACCCCAGAAACATCATTTCCTGCTTGTGTGATTGGCTCACCAATTTTCCCAGAAGTCCACCTAAGATACAAGTCAGATTTCTGGCATCCCCTGCAACAAAAATTTCATTTTTGGTGAGATTGTCCCAATAGGAACACATCTAAAGGGATGCAGGCCCAGCAGCTTTCCTCATTAGAGCTCTGCAGCTGCCACAGCTGATAGATAATTATGAAACCACTCCCATTAGATCCACTCAGCACAGAGGCACAGAGGAACAAGCAATGATTTCTTCAGAATAACAAAAGGTAGGAATCTGTAACAAAGTTTGTTAAAATCCTTGTAATTTATAAAGATCACCCACAGGGGAATGTTTTCTTCGCAAAAAAAGTGGAGTTATGCTTTAATTTCATGCTATGAGAGCAGATCCTTCTACAACATAAATTCAAGTTGTAATGCGTATTTATATGCAGTAGTTAACAGGGGTCAATAAAAAAGCAGCTTTCTATGAATTATTAGAACGCTTCTCAGAATTCCATTTCTCAAATACAAAGTCGCCACTATGACTAAAGATTTCTCTTCTACATGTACTTATGCATACTAGCCATGGGGACCTCCAAGCACAGGAGGACCATTGTACTTTCTAGACAGAAAGCAAGGCATGCATGCAGATTGGACAGTTATGAAGGCAGTGACGCCCCATTTTGACATCTCTTCTTTTATTTTAAATTGACATACTAAAACAGTAATATCACACAAAAGAAAAAAATAGGCCACATCATTGTGCATTCCTTCACTAGGGTTTCCATTTGTCTGCTGCTTTATATGGTGAGCCGGCTTTCCAGCGCCTGATGCAGCACAGCATTTAAAATTCCTTCTTTGTGCCATTCGCTCACTCTCTCTCACCTTGCTAGTCACATGGAATCAGCAATTGCCACGTTCATATTGAGAATGGCAGCTGCCCTTGCCACTGGATTATTCTCTCCGTGTTTACAACACATAAAATAGCACCTCTCCAGGCATGATTAAGTAAGCAATTATATTTCCTGATCTATTAAGTCTTGATTGCTTATCAAAGCATTCAGCCAGATCATTTTCTTCCTGTCACTTCCAATTAATTGAGCACTTTCTTTAGTAAGAAAGCCTTTTTTTCCCAACATGCTTCCAGGACAGCGCTGAGCTGCTCGTCCTGTTAAATGCACAGACTATCATAGCCATTTATTTGTCTTGTTAAGGAATAGCTGTGCATACATCTCTGCTGATAACATCAACCTTAATCCCTGTGTGTGAGAACAAAGGATTCTGGTGAGACATGAACGGGCACCAGGACTGTAATATATTCACGTCCTTTAATTCATTCAGGGCTTCTTCCACTCGGTGGATAATGGTAGATTAAAGTAGACCATTACTCAAATGTTATTACAAACTTGCTTGGATGGATAAAAAGTAGCAAAATACAGAAAATGACTTTTTTTTGGAGCTGCCGCCAGAAACTTCTGACGGCCAACTTTGCCCTTTGACAGGTGGCCTCTACTAAGGAGGATGATTAGTGGTGAGGTACTAGGGTTGATTTATTAAAGGAAAATAGGCTGTTCACTTTTCATGAGAATTTTCACTTTGAAAGAAAATTTTACCTTAGATTAGTGAATATTTCGAAAACTCATATTATATATCTGCTGCGCCTGGTAATAAAATATAATATTTTGAATGTTGGCAAAAAGCGGCTAACAAAATTTTGTGAAACAAGCAATTTAATAACATAACATAAACAGTAAAAAGTGGTGCAGCGCTATTCAAATAACAAAAAAGTCCACATCCAGAGAGAGAGTCCCAGTGGAAAGCATAGATCGTATCTTCAACCATTATGTGAGGTCCACCACCGACACCCAATCACACAGCCTCTTACCATATATCATAGACCCTCACTACAAAGGTCTATGGAAGCGGTGCTATATATATTAGGCAAAGGTGATAGAGGAATCCTCCAATACTCCTCTAGCGATCCTCTCCACAGACATAACATCTCATGTGGAGATAAAGGAAACACTCCTCATGGTGTAGACATAATAATCCAATTTATTATAAATAAAAGATCCACTCACATATTTGTTGTAAAACTCCAGCGTATCTGAGTATATCTATCCAGTGTTTCAAGCCAACAAGATGGCCGCCATATCCATACATGCTGGTCATATGCATCCCATACCTGAAAGCCTTAACTTTTTGCTTTGTTTAGCATGGGCAAAGGATAAGTTCACTAAGTGGAAGCCCATCGATTTGGCCTTGTTCACACCATGTGCAGAGACATCCTTTTTCTGCAAGCGGGCACAAAAAAAGAAATTATTCTCTATGAGCCCTGTTCACACCACAACACTGGTATCACATGCGGGTTTTATCTGCACAGGTATCTGCAACGTGTATGCAGTTTTCTGATGTGACATGACATGAAAACTAGTGTCAATGTGCATAAAAACTGCATAAAAAGACCCCTTTCACACATGTGCATCGTTTGCCCGTTTTTCATCCATCCGCTGATGGGTGAAAAATTGTCATCAATGCATCTCTATGGAAAAACAGATGTAAACAGATGATCATCCATTTACATCCATTTAAATCAGTTTCCATCAACATCTTTTTTTTTTTTTTTGCAACAAACTAAAACCCTACTTTTCTTCCATTAGAAAAATGGATTGGATGAAAAATGGATGTTAACCCCCTCCCATCCGCGCTACAGCCTATATACGGCTGCAGCACGGACTCGAATTTTCGGGAGGCCGTTTTTAAACGGCCTCCAGTGACACGCCCCCCGCGCACTCCCGCGAGCGCGCATCGGGGAGAATCTGTGTCGGCCGTGTCCCTTGGACACGGCCGATCACAGATCGTGGTGAATGGCCAATCACAGCGGCCATTCACCACGTGATCAAGCCGTCCAATGAGAGATGATCTCATATGTAAACATATGAGATCATCTCTCATCGCCGGCGCTCCTTCCTCACACAGACACTGCAGTGTGAGGAAGGAGGGGGAGCCGACAGCCGCTGGGGACACAGACAAATGTAATCAGGGCACTGATCACCAGTGCCCTGATTACTGAAGGTAAAAAAAACACACACATTGCCCCCCCATCAGTGCCCACAGTGCCCGCCATCAGTGCCCCCATCAATGCCCACAATCAGTGCCCATAGTGCTGCCAGTCAGTGCCCATCAGTGCCTGCTCATCTAGGCACTGATGAGCACTGACTGGCAGCACTATGGGCACTGAGTGTGGGCACTGATGGTGCTGCCCATCAGTGCTCATCAGTGCCGCCCATCAGTGCTCATCAGTGCCACCCGTCAGTGCCACCTCTCAGTGCCCAGCAGTGCCACCTCTCAGTGCCCAGCAGTGCCACCTCTCAGTGCCCAGCAGTGCCGCATATCAGTGCCGCCTATCAGTGCCGCCTATCAATGCCGCCTATCAGTGCTCATCAGTGCGGCATATTAGTACCTCCTCATCAGTGCCCATAAGTGCCACCTCATCAGTGCCCATAAGTGCCACCTCATCAGTGCCCATAATTGCAGCCTATCAGTGCCCATAAGTGCAGCCTATCAGTGCCCATCAGTGCCGCCTCATCAGCGCACATCAGTGAGGGAGAAAAATGTATTTTCAAAATTTACTCGCAGAAAATAAGAAAAACTTTTTTTTTTTTTCAAAATTTTCTGTCTTTTTTCTTTTTTTTTGTAAAAAATAAAAAACCCAGAGATGGTTAAATACCACCAAAAGAAAGCTCTGTTTGTGTGAAAAAAATGATAAAAATTTCATATGGGTACAGTGTAGCATGACCGCGCAATTGTCATTCAAAGTGTGAGAGCACTGAAAGCTGAAAATTGGCCTGGATGGGAAGGGTGTTTAAGTGCACAGAAGGCAAGTGGTTAAAGGACAAACAGTCCCTTTTTGCAAGAATAAATGCCTCCAGAACTCAAGTGGTTAAGGCCTCTAGCTGGCAGATGTAAAAAAAATGTATGTGAAAATGGAGGAAAAACAGATGAAAAACTCATGAAAAACCGATGTTAACTTCTTTTGAAAAAACGGGACTGAACTGATGAAATGAACATCATGTGTGGGGAAGGAAACATGATGTAAAGTGATGTCTCTGCAAGTGAAATCTGCGTGGGTTTTCCCATCAGTTTTCATGCACATATGGTGTGAACGAACCCTAAGCACCGGCTCACATTTAGCGATGTCAGACATTGCATGTGATTCGCACCGCACTGCTCTGAAAATCACATGCAATGTCTGTGCGATGCAAATTCAGATTGTGTGGCTGAATTTGCATTGCATTCGAACCAAAGTCATGCAGGACCCTTTTTTGGTCCGCACCAGAATTGGATCTCATGGGTGTTCACACCTTTGCAATCCCATTCCTGTCCGAATTGACAGTTCGCACTGCGATATGCGGACTGATCTGGGGGTGTCATTAACTTTGTATTGACACTCCCAGCAGTTCGCATATGGCAGTGTGAACTGCCTGCGAGTCGGATGCAATGCGGGAACTGCAGTGGATTCACAGGGTTCCCACATCGCACCAATGTGAACCGGCACTAACAGTTTAAAAAAACAGAGAGAGACATTCCAGGCATCTGCCAGGAATGTAACTGTCACATTGGTTGTGCTCTCAACCAAACTGTCAAACCATCAAATGACCGGTGTCATAACTGATCACATGTGCAGAATCATGGCAATTAAGGATCAAACAGAGGCTAAAATGGCATCTTCCTTAGCTACAAACGATAGGAGGGTTTAGTTCCGTTAGTATCAGTCTACTTTAAATATTTTATTGTTACGCTTGGAAGAAAGTTATGAAGGACCATGATAGATAAATAACATATTAGTTTATGTACACGATTTTAATACCAGCCCTGTATAAATATGTAAACGTTTCAAGAACTTGTTAACATTGAATTTACAATAAGACTGGTATAGTGGGAGCAATAATTTCCAACAATTCTATAGAAGAATATTACCAGCTGTAACTTTAAAGCCTCTATTAGCCTGAAATGGCATATAAGACAGAACTTTCACGCCTTGTATACCAAATGTTTATTTTCTGCATGTATCATCTATTAAAATCTAAATAAGTAAACAGCAATATAGTTTTATTCTAGGGCTTAAAGCAAAACAACTCTTATGTCTGTCTGGGGCTCATGTGAAAGCATTTATGTTGCGCTACTTTATTAATAGACCCTTGAGTAGATGGGCATATACATAGGACCTATTAAATGAAAACAAAATAATGGTTTGCGAATAGATTTTATTTATTTTTGTAAATAGTGGCCTAGTTGTGTCTTCTGCACATGCTTGTCACACCTTCATTCATTTCCATACTTACGGTGGACACATCTTTAGAAGTATGGCCTATCCATAGGATTTAAAAATTTTAATCTGTTTTGTACAATTTTTATCAAAAATGTGTTTTACAAGCAAATGTTTTAAATAAATTACACCTAAGATACACAGCATGGTAAGAACACAGCAGAAGCCTTTTGCCTTTCGTCTCTCTCTCTGAATGAAACTGTAATGGAACCTCAAACCCACACTGTACTTGTGGTCTTCCATCAGTATACGGCTTCCTCGCAGTTATGAACATAGATATCAAATCCCAGCCGCCGTCATACAAAACTAGCCTTACAGTTTGTATACTGGAAACCACTAACTGCTTTATTAAAAGAAGAAACATTTTATATACTTTAGAAGTAGATCGGTCACTACATGAATATTTACCCAAAACATCACACAATGAATAGCTAACGAGGTACAGCTGACTCATGGCTAATCCCAATTAACATGCTAATTAACTCATTACACTTAAGCCAGCCTGGAAGAACAAACTGCCGCCACCAAAGCTAAAACAAGATGCAAATACACATATCACTGTGTAAATACTGAGAACCCACCGTAAACAATAGGTGAGCAAATCAGCATAATTTACAATGCGTGGAAGACAGGTGTTTGAGCTGATGACATGCATCTGTTACAAGTCTGACCAACTGAAGCAGTCCAAACCATCAATTTATCTGTCACATAGTTTTTTCACTGTCAGTGATGGTGCAAACCGTCACAGAAACTTCCTAAGGAGCCATCTGTGCTTGCCTGGAGAGAGGGGGAGAAGGAGAAATGAGGTGTTGCTCTGATTATTTCAGTTATTTGTAGATTGAAGCTTGTGCTATTGAGGTTTTTAAACATCAAAGCTAGTTTAGGAAACAGGAACCCAGAGCTCTACCTGTTGGTTAGGAATAATAAAAAAAAAACTATTAAATATATGCATTTTTTTCGTCCTGGAAAATATAAACAAAGCAAATATATGATAAACATGCCTTTAGGAAAAAACAGACCATAGTGTTGGTGTAAACTGAGACAAATGAGGTGAAAATTCACTTTACAAAGAACACCCAATCCCGTGTAAGGAAATTAAAAAAAAAAAAAAAACATGCTATTGCTTGGGCAATATTAAATGATGGAGGTCATCAGGGTTTTACTCCTTTCACTAAGCAAATGAAAAATCTCCTTGCAAAGTAAACATTCTCTCACAAGGTGAACAACCTTGATCAATTCTGTGAGCATTTGATGAAGGCTCGATAGCCGAAACGCATCAACATATAACCTGTGCCTGTGTACTGATGTAACAAATAAAGTTCTTTTGTTCAAGAGCATCCAAGTTGCCAGCCTTGCTGATTCACAAAACTCATCTCTACTCAAAAATACTACCCGCACACTTGGAAACAGTTACACTTACACAGTGACTTGTTGAATTGTTTAAAAAAAAATACATCCATTATATTCATTGTTTTGATCAAAATGCAATAGAATTAAATCCTATGTAAACCCCAAACAAAAAACATATTTTATTTGGTCCCTTTGGTTTATTAAATATACCACTAACAATGTTTTGTTATGTCATCTTAAGTGCAAAACATACGTGTTAATCTTGTCAGAATCCTTATGAGCTGATCATTTCCTGTGCACTCTGTCTGTACTGACTGTTATTAGCTACTTTGTTATCAGCGATCTCTGTAAACTAAGCCCCTCTATGGTATGGAGAATAGGAGAGGGACCGAGTCCTGTAGTCCTATCCTGTTTCTGTTGTCCTGATACAGAACATTGTCATTATAGATATGGAATTGTGAAATTAAAATAAAAAGCTTGAACCCCCCCCCCCCAAAAAAAAAAGAAAAACAAATGCAGCCCCTACATCTAAGGGCCGGTAATCTGCAATACAGCCAGTGGCAGCTGGTGCATGATAATTTGGGGGGGGGAAACCAACACCCCCCCTCCACAGGATGGCCAGCCGACCAGCAAATCCACCACCACCACCCCCGCGGTACAGCCGGCCAGCCAGCAGTCAAATCTACCAACCAACACCCCCCCCCCGGGACAGACTGACGGACGGCAGGCTGCCCAGCTGGACAGCCAGCATCCTTACCTCCTCCTTCCCCTGAGTGGCTGTGAGTCTCCTCTGGTGTCTGCTGTACGTCTCCTCCCTCTTCTTGGCCAGTAAAATTGAATCTCTTTTCAGCCAATCAGGAAAGGGGTCTCACGACCCGCTTCCTGATTGGCTGGGAGGAGAATCAGAGCAATAATAGCGAATATTCATTCACTATTGTCATATACTTGGGTGGGCTCAGGGTGCAGTGCTCTGCGCCTCGAGCCCACCCTTTTTTGAAGCCTATTAGAGCCTCTGGCTCTAATCACATGCTTTAAAAAAAAAAATCCCCTATTGAAATCCATGCGTCCGGCGCCCTGCATGTAGATTAGATTAGGGGGCCGGACGCATGGATAGGGGACCCCAATGGAAGGGCCGCCACTGAATACAGCCCATGTTAGTTTTTGGGTTTGGACCTAATTGTAAGAAGAGAGGCATAGCTACAGAGGTAATGGCAGTTACTGCAAAGCACCCAGCCAGAAGGTGCTATTAAATCAGCTTTGTGTAGACACAGAAAATAGATGCATGTAAGCATACACTTGGTTATGTGATCTATGATGTATTTGGCTAGGGGCCCCCTGGAGCAGTGGCCCACTTACAGCTTCTGTGACCCAATGCTACTACTCTACTGGGAAAGAATCTCTTTGTTTTTTTATTGGCAGCAATAATAGTTTCCTTTACATGTGTCCACGCATGAATCCCTTTGTGATTATATCAGTAGACACAAGCAGTCAAATTCAATACAATTTCACCAAACATCCTATTAGACTTAAAAGGGTGCTGACGCATTTATCCCAGGGAATAATAGGTTTTCCTGCATCATGCATTTTATGGGTGGTGGGTCTCTCTATGGGAAAGAAAGTGTTGCTTTCCTTACCACCACAACCAGCAAGGCATTACATTTTAGCTAGTGTGTGTGAGCTGGAGTATTTGCTGAATTCCAGGCTAAAAGCTGAATACAAAAATGAAACAGAAAGCTATTTTACCTGCCAACTGATTATTTAATTTTGTCCATCCGGTCCTAAAATTTACACAACCCTGGGTGTCAATGCAACTAGATTGGGGCCTTTATGTTTCTCTCCTGGAGTTAAGCAAGATCCCCTGCCCCCAGTTTATAACTGGGCAAAGAAGAAGCAGCAACGAACTGATAATCTCACTCATAGGTGTGCGTGGCCTATTGTGTTAGGCTGTGCACCCCAAAGGTCAACCACACATGCCTTTCTCTGCAGCCTCAGCTGCACTGGACAATAAATGAATGGGGAGTGCTCTGTGCTGAGCGGATTCCTGTTCATTTACAAACTGAAACATTGTAAACAAAGTTGAATGAACACAGTAAGTGAGTGTGTTCACTGTGTTCATTTAGAAAAGGAAGGTGCTGGTAAATTATACTAGCTCCTTCCCCTGATCTTCATCCTGAAACATCCTGTGCAGCAGCAGGGGGGAGAAGAGAGGAGGGAAGCCAGCAGTACTGGGTGGGAGGGGGGGGGGGCAATATGGGGGAAGCCCAGGCAGTAGGGGGAATTGGCCCTACACATTGTGATTAGAGTGTGCCCAGGCACACTTGGCACACCCCCATGTGCATGTCTATGATCTCCCTGTTCTCTTTTTATGAATATGAAGAATTTAAAGCAGGTTGGAACATGTCAAATGCAGGTATTTATACTAATTACATATAATTTTTATTTTTTTTAAATATATACATCGAGGGCTCCTACAGATGGGATGAGCTGTGGTTTTGCCCCCCACCCACCTGAATACTAACAGTATAGCCTGATAGGGTTGTGCACACAATGAAAAAAAAATATATAAAAAAAAAAAAAAAAGCAGGCATCAGAAAGTGGCAGTAGCACCTCCTGAACGCATAAGGGAGCAGCATTCCCTAATGCTCAGGCGGGGAACTGTTTCTCAGTGTCCTCACATCCAATGCAGGGTTATGGGCTTTGCATTGATCTTGATGGTTTTAGAAGGCATCCGACCCCTGGAGCATAGAGGAAGCAGCTGCAGGGACTGGTCTAGCAGAGCCAAAGGCGCTGGCGGAAGGATCAGGAGGAGTTGGCCTGAGCGAGCTATCCGATGAGGATTCCCCTAGATACAACAGTGATTAAAACTGCACATTTTGCCCTAACCAGCTGAGGGGTGCGGAATCACGGAGGTGGTGGACTTTTGTGGTGACTCATGATCCAGCATGGGACTCTTTTTATCCGATCACTAATTATTATTTGATCACAGTGGATTGAATGTGGACTTTTGCTGGCACTGTTTATTTTTGTGCATGGTTTTAATAAATTTTTTGTCACTTTTATTGTTTATGAATTTATTTACTTGTTTATTCACTCACTTATATTTTGGGTGTAATGCGCGGCTAGTTGGAATATATTTTCACTTTATGATAAAAGATTATAAACTGACGTAAAGTTTGAAACCAAAGGTATTACTAGGACAGAATAAGCTGCATGCTCATGAATTGTGGCCTACCCTACATATCATCTAACTCCACTGTGTATAGGAGACAGGTGCAATGCAAATGATTGAGGCATAATTCAGAATAAGGATCACAAGCAACAAACAGTCTGTCACCAGTCACATTCATATTAGCTCTCGCTTGGGAACCCCTAGCATTACAGGAGCTGACACTATTCATCATCAATCTGACTATTTATGTTTCTTCTGTTGGGTAACCGTAATATTTCTTCATATATTTAATTGTACATTTTATTATTCAGAGGTGGTTAAAAGAAAGTTTTGCCCAGAAGCAGAACATATTAACCAATCAGAAGCAAGTTAGTAGTTCATACATGAGCGCTCTGTAAAATCTATCATTAAATCAAGATGATTAAAAATGCTTTTATATTTCATTGCTGCTCTTTTAAGTATGGATAAAAGAAAGAAAATAATTAAACTTCAAGAAAGAATGAAGGTAACCTCATGAAATGTTGAACAATCTAGTCTGATCTGAGAAGAAAACATTTGTGATGATCCAGGAATTGCAAAGCATTGCTCTCAAATAGATAATAGTGTGGAAGTAGTGCGCTATTCTGTGTGAAACCACAATGTGTACTAATTAAATATCCATAATCATGTTGCGATCAATAAACCAGTGCATATCCTTGAAACTAATATGTGCAAAAAGAAAATAAACTGCCATAATAATGTCAAAAACTGAGCAGCAACTTACAAGTGAGATAGACACCTATACAATAACAAATAATGCATAAAGTTGAGCTATATAAAAGAGAACATCATTTACTGATTAATGTCCATATGAAGAAAACCCAGTGCTATATTGTTGTGAACATTCTTGTTAAGTAAAGTCCATATAATGAGGAACACCAGTGCGCAAAATCAGCAAAGACTATTCCTTGTGGTTGGATGGTCTGCTTACCAGATGCTAAGACCAAACAGGACCTTGGGGGTATTGCCCAACCAGAGCTGTATGGTCACCACAAGGTGGAAATGGCAATGGGCCTCCTGGGGGATCCTCAACATTCAGATATCCTGGTGGTCATACTCCCCATATAATGCAACAGAGAGTACAGCATAGCGTAAAACCATTCCAAAAATGTATTAAAATAACAGATTGCACATACATCAATATAGAGAAAAACAGCATAAAATCTCTGCAAACTGGCCAGCGTTACAATAACACCCATACTTCTAGGTCAGAAGAACGTGGTGACGTCAGCACATCTACGAACCAAGGCGTTTCGTCATAAATGACGTCGTCCTGGGGTACATACCCCATAATAAAATAGTAATAAAAGGTAAATCAGTGAGTCTGTTAACCACTTTACCACTAGAGCATTTTGCTGTCTTACGTCTGGGCCACTTTTTGCGATTCGGCGCTGTGCGACTTTAACTGACAATTGCGCGGTCGTGCGACCCCATACCCAAAGAAAATTTATGTCCTTTTTTCCCCACAAACATAGCTTTCTTTTGGTGGTATTTGATCACCTGTGCGATTTTTAATTTTTGCGCTATAAACAAAAAAAGAGCGTAAATTTTGAAAAAACAACAATATTTTTCACATTTTTTTATATGAAATTCCCCCCAAAAAAATGTAAAAATCAAAATTTTTTAAAATTTTATGGCCAATTTGTTTTCTGCTACCTGTTTGGTGAAAAAATTCACAATAAGCGTATTTTGATTGGTTTGCGCAAAAGTTATTGCGTTTACTAACAAAGGGAAAGATTTCTGTCATTTTTGGTGTTTTTTTTTTAACGCGTAATGGCGGCGATCTGCGATTTTTTTTGCTATGCTGAACACTCCGATCTGTCACTCCCTGTCACTTGGGAGATCCGCCCGCTTGTGTTTACACAGGCGGGCGGATCTCCACACTAGATCCCCGACGATCGGGGAAGAGCAGAGGCGATCGCCGCTGCTCCTCCCCTGGCCCGACTCCCGCTGTGACTGAATACAGCGGGAGCGAGCCTCCGTCGGCGCGCGAGCTCCGCCCTCAAGGGGGAGTGTCTGACGACGTAGGTCTACGTCGTCAGACGATAACGAGCCACTTTACCGCAGTAGTACTACGGTACTCAGTGGCAAAGTGGTTAAACATGCAGTGCTTCTTCATTAAAAAACGTCAGTGTTCAATGTGCAAGATTCATCCACCTGCTATCCACCTTTGAGTGCAATGCGCACTCACCTGGAGCATAAAGGTATTGTGCAGTATATAGTAAACCATACTCACCAGGGGCAGTCCAATGGCTTCCCTTGAATCCTCCTTTATTCAGAGTGGAACAGTTCCACGATTGTATATAGACGTACAGAATGATTTCATTGAATAGTATGTTTAAAAAACATTTATTGATTAAAAACTTCATCCAGAACACTCACATTTAGACAAAAGTACAAAAGTACAAAACTGCATGGAATCCAAATCTATATGTGCCATGAGCGGCTTCAACTCCCTGGCTTCCCCACACAGGTTGTAGTGTAACAGACAAGTCTGATGTCACTGGCTCCTCCTATGCGTTGCATCACTGGTCACGTGACTTCTTCAGGGTGACGTAATTTGGGGCCTATTAGATCCCCAATAGAAGTGTAAAATTGCGGATTCACTGCCATCATTCCAAATGGGGCAAAAAATGCAGCTCTTTAAGAATATGCTGCGTAAGCGTAAGAACTTCTTGATGATGGTAGGATTCCCTCTAATGGCCACCTTTAGAGGAAATCTTTAGACCCTCCATTCCTGCAAAGTAGGATAATCTTTTTTACAATTTTTGTACATTTTTTTAAATTTTCCTTGTAAAGCCATCCCTGCCCTGGTTAAGCAAGCATTGGAATGGACAACAAAGCTTTAACTACAACCAAAATGGGGTAAAGCACCCATTTTTTTGAGAAAGAAAACTCTCTGTGCCTTCTGTCTCAACATTCATGTATGTTATCACTATCTTGTGTCTTTGTATTTAGGCCTTTGCTTGTTGTCTTGAAATACGGTGCCTGTGGCCAATTTTTCCAAGATGAAAGGCATAAGAAGTGATGTACTTAGTACAACAACTCTCTGATTGTGGTCCTTGGGTACACTCAACCTGGCATCTTTTATTGGCACTGAGAACACATTTGGATGGAATAGGTGATAAAAAACCTGCCTTGTGTTTACACATTATGGCCCGTTCAAGCAGATTATGTACTGTCCTGCCTCAACCTCATTTTTTCACAAGTGTTTTCAATATACTACACTGATTTTTATTGTTGAGAACACACATGCCTTGGTTTTGTCTGCACAGTTTGGAGTCTTCTACCTAGATACAGTATGTTTAACTATCATGTAGCTGCTGGTCAATATTTTTCTGAATTGTCTCTGGGACAATATGCTTTTGCAATATATTTTGCAATATGCAAAAGGACACCCGTCTTGTGTCTATGCCTTTTCCTTCTTCAATCTGTTCACAGAGCTGCTCTGCTATTGGTCAGTTTTTATTAGGTGTCTCTGAGATGATGCACTTGGATTTCTGGTGTAGAAAACTACCTACCTTGTTTGTGATTTCACATTTTAGTCTGTTCTACCTGTACTGTACTGGTGCTGGCTATTTTTTGATAAATCATGCCTAGAGGCTAAAGCTCTAATGTCACTGGCACCAATTATCATTTTAGCAGTTTGTATCTTCCCACGGACCAATGATATCATGATTTTTTTTCCCCAATGACCACCAATATAAGGAAAATTTCTTCCCACTGACCAGTACACTTTTCACTGCCCGTGTTTCCTTTAAATTGTATTGGTCTGTAATAAAACATACACTTAAAGCTATTAACCCTTTAGAAGTTGTATTAGACAATATATTGAGCATATTAAAAATCCTTTGGCTGGTATATGTAGATTTCTTCTCCCTAGTTTACCACCTATCTATTCTTAATTCAACTTTTTTTTAATGCGGCCCACTGCCCCCTTACAATTTATATTTTTTTTGCTGGGGAGGAATGAAGTCGAGTCGGGGGCATGGCCACAGAAGCAGCCTTGGAGGGGATCATCCACTAGTTGTGTTAAATTAGTGCTGGGGGGGCGTGGCAGCACAGGAAGGGCGCAGTGGCGTTTTATTACTTATATACCTTAACTATAGTATATATTTTATATGCGGCCCGAGACAATTTCTCTACACTCAATGTGGCCCAGAGAAGCCAAAAGGTTGGACACCTATGGTCTACATCATGAAACTATTGCAGGAGCTGCACAATTTTAAAAATGATAGTTCTTCTTGGCTGGATACTTGGATAATTGAGGTGGGGGGCAGGTTATTATTAAACTGTTCAGACAGGTATTAAGCGTATTGAGTATCTACTGAAATGGTAGCAGAAGGGGTAGCACTGCATCGTGTTGGAGAACAGTCGGGCAATAAGAGGAATGCAAATGCATACATAACCAATAAATTAGTCATAGATTGAGTGACCCAAAATAATGCACACATTGGATACATGTCCTTTGTGCTATGTGCCAGCATTAATTGCCAGGGCCAGCTTGGTCTAATCATAAAAAAGCTGCTTATGTACTATATGTTTCTGTGTGTCTTCAACATGCCTGTAATAGGTGACTACATGGATTTGTATTTCAGATCTTTTAACCAGGGGGTTGTGTAGGCCTTATATATAATGTATTAGTTGTAAATGGGTACACCGCTGTTTAATAGGTAATGTTTAAATGATCAGCCAACGTATCGCATCAGAAATGCCTTCATTAACCCCTTTCTCCCCAAGCTTGCTTGTTAATTACCTTCAGAAGCTGGGAATGTCATCAAGAGTGCTAGTCATTTTCTTGCAGACATTCTCTATATTTGCATAGCAATGAAGGCCCTCCGGTGATGTAGCTACAGTATCCTTTCAAGAACGCTCTCATCTCTCCTGTTTCTGCAGCTCTCACTGCAAGGGGACTGGGGGCAACTCCTTTGAAAACTTGTTTGTAACATCTGCAAACAAATTGACCCAAGAGACATCAAAAGCTGTTGAACATTTGTGCGAGATATCATGCGCGAGTCATGTTTGGAGAAGTCACAACATGGGAGTTATTCGAAATGGCAAGCGGTTGCCTTCTGCTTCTTTGACTACCCAAACTCTGATGTAACGTAAGCTGTAGTCAAAGACTTGGACAGGACAAATCAAATCTATCTATCTATCTATCTATCTATCTATCTATCTATCTATCTATCTATCTATCTATCTATCTATCTATCTATCTATCTATCTATCTATCTATCTATCTATCTATCTATCTATCTATCTATCTATCTATCTATCTATCTATCTATCTATCTATCTATCTATCTATCTATCTATCTATCTATCTATCTATCTATCTATCTATCTATCTAATGCCCTGGTGCATTAGATGCTTTTTCAGGGGCAGTGAAAATATTAATTAAAGTGATTTCAAGTAGTGGTTCATTAATTTTTATCTTTAATGTATCTTCCTCTGAATTTTTCTGCCGTGGGTACAGAGTCGGAAATACCCCATCCCGCCTCCACCAACACAAATACAAAAAATACATTTATTTCATAGTCAATTTCTTCCACTTTGCATCCATTTTTATAACCTAATTTCACTCTTGCTATATTTTTCAGGATAATGGAAAGTTTGGTTAAAAGAGATGTATGGGTTTGTCATTTTTTTAAAGTATCGTACTTACCTAGGTGGATGCTGCATTGGCTCAATACTGCATCTGTCCCCCGATGCCTCTAAAACTGATAACCAAGTGATCGAAGACCGCTGATCGCTCTGTTCTCACAGCTTCCTGACCATAGAGCTGCTGACTCCAGCTCTCTGCTCTGCCCCCCCCCCCCCACATGCTCAGTGGAGCGCTGGGCTGTGGAGGGGGCTGGACCGGCTCTAATGAGATGGCTAAAGATGGCTAAAATCAACTTTGAGAGACAAATAGCGGAGGATAGTAAAAAAAAACCCAAAGAAATTCTTTAAATATATCAATAGCAAAAAAACTAGGGCAGAGCATATTGCACACATAATTAACAATGATGGGAGGATGGTTACAGAGGACACTGAAAAAGCAACCGTGCTGAATGCTTTTTTCTCGTCAGTCTTTACACAGGAAACGGAGGGGTACACTGACCATGACTATATGGTTAGTAGTAATACACAGGACTTGCCACTATGGCTAACAGAGGGTGAAATCAGGGAAAGGCTGGATAAACTTAACACAAACAAATCACCAGGCCCGGATGGCGTACATCCGAGAGTACTCAAGGAACTCAGTAAGGTTATATCCAGACCACTGTTCCTGATCTTTGCTGACAGTATTAGGACAGGAGATGTACCAGGGGATTGGAAGAAAGCTAACGTGATTCCGATATTCAAAAAGGGCCAGAGGCATATCCCGGGAAATTATAGGCCTGTCAGTTTGACATCAATAGTATGTAAACTTCTGGAGGGGATGATAAAGGACTATATCGTAGAGTTTGCTAAAGACAACAACATCATCAGCAGTAATCAGCACGGGTTTACAAATGGGCGTTCTTGTCAAACCAATCTATTAACATTCTACGAGGAGGTGAGCTGTGAGCTAGATAGGGGGAGACCAGTGGATGTGGTGTACTTGGATTTCGCTAAGGCGTTTGATACAGTTCCCCACAAGCGCTTAATTTATAAAATAAGGTCTGCAGGTATCGACAGCAGGGTTTGCTCTTGGATACGGAATTGGCTTAAAGGGCGTGTCCAAAGGGTAGTAATAAACAGCGCATACTCAGACTGGTCTGAGGTAGTAAGCGGGGTGCCCCAGGGCTCAGTCCTGGGACCAACCTTGTTCAATTTATTCATAAACAGCATTGAGGACGGGATCAGTAGTTCGATATCAGTTTTTGCAGATGACACAAAATTGGCCAGGGCAATAACTGCACAGCATGAAGCAGATATCCTACAGAATGACCTGGACAAAATTACAGAGTGGGCAACGACATGGCAAATGAGGTTTAACATGGAGAAGTGTAAGGTTTTGCACTTGGGGACTAAAAACACAATACACGTTAGGAGGGGAACCCTTGGGGGAATCAAAAATGGAGAAGGATCTGGGAGTCTTGGTTGATGATAGACTAAGCAATAGCATGCAATGTCAAGCGGCAGCTGCCAAAGCCAGCAGAATATTAGCATGCATAAAGAAAGGGATGTATTCCAGAGATAAGACTATAATCCTTCCACTTTATAAAACTCTGGTCCGACCGCATCTGGAGTATTCTGTCCAGTTCTGGTCGCCAGTCCTCAGGAGGGATGTGTTGGAGCTGGAGAGAGTCCAGAGAAGGACAACTAAACTAATTAGGGGATTGGAGGACCTTGACTATGAAGAGCGTCTACAATCGCTCAATTTATTCTCCCTGGAGAAGAGACGTCTGAGGGGGGGACATGATAGCAATTTATAAATATCTTAATGGGGATCCCAGCTTAGAAAAAAAGCTGTTCATTCGAAGGGATTGCATGAGGACTCAAGGGCATACAATGCGATTAGAGGAGAAGCGTTTTAACCTCAGGCAACGTGGTGGGTTCTTTACTGTTAGGGCTACAAGATTGTGGAATTCTCTACCACAAGAGGTGGTTTCTGCGGGTAGTATGGTGGCTTTCTAAAGACTCTTAGACTTACATCTCAAGGATCAGAACATTCAGGGGTATGTGAGATGATTACAGCCACACACACCTACACAGGTTGAACTGGATGGACTATTGTCTTTATTCAACCTCACCTACTATGTAACTATGTAACTATGTAACTAATGTCAGCTGACAGCAGTGTCTGCGGAAATCGGGTCACAGGAGTGCAGAACGAACTGCACTCCTGTGATCCACAGGAGAAGTACAGCCAAACAAACTTTGGCTGTACTTCTCCTTTAAAGAATATAATTGTAAGAAACATATTCACATGTCAGGCACAGGCATGGAACTCAAAGGCATTTGAAATATATACACTATATTGTCAAAAGTATTGGGAAACCTGCCTTTACATGCACATATATTTTAATGGCATCCCAGTCTTAGTCCATAGTGTTCAATATTGAGATGACCCACACTTTGCAGCTATAACAGCTTCACCTCTTCTGGGAAGGCTGTCTACAAGGTTTAGGAATGTGTCTATGGGAATGTTTGACCATTCTTCCAGAAGCACATTTGTGAGGTCAGACACTGATGTTGGACAACAAAGCCTGGCCCCGCAGTCTCTGCACTAATTCATTCCAAAGGTGTTATATTGGGTTGAGGTCAGGACTCTGTGCAGGCCAGTGAAGTTCCTCCACCCCAAACATCCATGTCTTTATGGATCTTGCTTTGTGCACTGGCCCATATCATTTGGTGGAGGGGGGATATAGGTGTGGAATTGAATGTAAAAAAAGGTTGGTGCGCTAAACTTGAATTTTCACAAATAAACAATACATACAAAAGTAAATAATGGTGAAAAATTCAAAAGAAAAAGTCCATTCTCATTGTGACAACGTGCAAATGAATAAACTTTGAAGTGACTTGAAACAAATTGTGAATCCTGTAACTTGATTAGATGTGTATGACCACCACGTGAAACGATCCCCACCACCGACAAGCTGTTCTTCTTACCAGATAGACAGATATATACGTGAGTTAATTGATAATACAGCTACTCACTCCCCATGCAGCTTCACCCGAAGATGTGTGTGTAAGCCGCTTACCAGATAACAATATGGTTGAGCATGGGAATGTAATCTCCTCTCTTCAGAATCAAGGCTGTCTGTTGGTATGACGATCCAAATACGAAGTATAGTGTCTCCTTGTGGCTCCGCAACAAATATGTAAAGAATGCAAGAGGACCAATAGTGCATTACCCCCGATTTATTAGAATAAAAGCAATTGCACTTACATGTCTCTAGGTGATCACAGGCATAAACGTTGAAACGTTAAATGGATACAGGAACGCTCCCGTGTCCGGCTGCAGCAACGGACGAACGGGATGACGTGAGTGACGGCGCGGCACGCCTCCTCTCTGACGCGTTTCCTCTTACGAGACTTCCACCGAGATAGGAGAGCCTCAAGGAGACACTATACTTCGTATTTGAATCGTCATACCAACAGACAGCCTTGATTCTGAAGAGAGGAGATTACATTCCCATGCTCAACCATATTGTTATCTGGTAAGCGGCTTACACACACACCTCGGGTGAAGCTGCATGGGGAGTGAGTAGCTGTATTATCAATTAACTCACGTATATATCTGTCTATCTGGTAAGAAGAACAGCTTGTCGGTGGTGGGGATCGTTTCACGTGGTGGTCATACACATCTAATCAAGTTACAGGATTCACAATTTGTTTCAAGTCACTTCAAAGTTTATTCATTTGCACGTTGTCACAATGAGAATGGACTTTTTCTTTTGAATTTTTCACCATTATTTACTTTTGTATGTATTGTTTATTTGTGAAAATTCAAGTTTAGCGCACCAACCTTTTTTTACATTCATATCACTTATACATCTTGGTAGCAGCTTTACGCACGTTTATCAGCGCACCATTATTTTTTCACATAGGTGTGGAATTGTTTTTCAGGGGTTGGGCTTGGCCCCTTAGTTCTAGTGAAGGAAACTCTTAAGGCATCAGCATACCAAGACATTTTGGACTATTTCATGCTCCGTGCTTTGTGGGAACAGTTTGGGGATGACCTCTTCCTTTTCCAACATGGCTGCGAACCAGTGCACAAATCAAGGTCCATAAAGACATGGATGAGGCCTTCTTGTCCAACTATAGTGCCTTACCTCACAAATGAGCTTCTGGAAGAATGGTCAAACATCTCCATAGGCACACTCCTAAACCTTGTGGACAGCATTCCCAGAAGAGTTGAAGCTGTTATAGCTGCAAACGGCCAACTCAATATTGAACCCTACGAACTAAGACTGGGATGACATTAAAGTTCATGTGCGTATAAAGGCAGGCGTCCCAATACTTTTGAAAATATAGTGTATATACAGTATATCTAAATGTCCTTTGTTTCTCAGTGTGAAGTTGCTCCCCTATGTATTTAGCAGCTGCCCTCCCCTAGTTACGCCACTTATATAATGTAATACATATTTTACGCTGCTTTTATTCGCTTCTTTGATATTAACAGATGCAAGGCACGTACAGGCTGGCATGCTCAGAATAAGCATCTATTTGTTCTGCCTTTGCAGAAAGTCAAAACTAATGTTCATTGCAGCTAATAAAAAGAGTGTAGTCATGTTAAAGAATCAGTCTAACACCCTGCATTGTTTGTTTTCATTTTGTTTTTAACATACTCCAATTCCAAGAACTGCTCAAAACTGGAGTTATTTACAGAGGGAATAAAAATCATTTATCCAATGTAGAAGTGAGGGAAATACGCACTTTGAAAGTCTGTTTATTTACACAGGGATTCATTTCCATGTCTCTCATTTTACTAGATTTTGACGCTCTTAAAAAGTTTAAAAAAAAGACTCAACTCCAAAAATTCAGCCTTGTGGAATTGGATATGTACTATCTATAATCAACATCTTAGCTGAGATACCCCTTTCATAGAATGGTCTAGCAGTTCTCCACCCTTCCTGACTGGTCTGTTAGCTTGCTTGGTATCACCATTATCATAAGTGACAACATAAGTGTTTGCTCCCGTTATCCTTCACAGATATTCCACGTGTAAAAACCAACCCTTTATATATATATATATTTATCTTATATAGAATGTGGTTTAATTTTTAGAGGGAAACGTTAGGTCAAAAAAATGGATAACTAACATCCCACCACCCTAACGTTGTTAATGCTAAAGCTGCTTTTTGGGTGCCCAATAAACCTTGGGATGCATACAGGTGACTTTCTTTTTACTAGATGTTGACGCTCCTAAGAAGCTTAAAGGGTAACTCCACTATTGTGTGGAAAAAAAATCAGCAAATAAAGATAAAACAATATAGCGTATACAATTACGACACAAATCATATTGTAATTGAATGTTAAAAATTAACTTTCCTTTTCAATCTTCGGCTGTTGTAATTTTCTGAAAATGCAACGCAATATGGCTACCTGGAGCTGTTCTATACACAGAATGTGTACTGACCACACCCCAGAAAAATCATTTCCTGATTGTGTGATTGGCTCACCGATTTTCCCAGAAGTCTGCACTAAGATACAAGTCAGATTTCTGGCATCCCCTGCAACAAAATTTCATTTTTGGTGAGATACTCCCAATAGGAACACGTATAAAGGGATGCAGACCCAGCAGCTTTCCTCATTAGAGCCCATCAGTTGCCACAGCTGATAGATAATTATGAAACCACTCCCATTGGACCCACTCATCACAGAGGAACAAATAGTGATTTCTTCAGAATAACAAAATGTAGGAATCTGCAACACAATTTGTTAAAATCCTTGCAATGTACAGAGATCACCCAGAGGGGAATGTTTTTTTTCTCAACAAAAGTGGAGTTACGCTTTAAAAAAAGGACTCTACTCTAAAAATTCAGCCTTGGGGAATTTAATATGTACTATCTATAACCAAAATCTTAGCTGAGATACCCTTTTTCATAGAATGGTCTAGCACAGCGTTTCTCAACCTTTTTTTCAGTGAAGGCACCCTATACAAGTATGCACAATCTTGAGGCACCCCATTCTAAAATGTAAAAGAAACTAATAGTTTTACATAATGCAGCTGCATTGACACACATAGGACACTTAAAACTAGAGATGATAATTTTATACACCTTTGCACACTGGTACTGACTAGTATTCCAGTGTTTCTCCTCTCCCTCCCTCATACAGTTAATGTGACCCCAGTGCAGACAGAGGAGGGCAACCAAGGACATCCTTAGGTGCTCAATGTCTTCCTTATTAATTTTTTGACATCGTCATTTATTGGAATCCCAACAGCTGGATCACATGGTTCCCAACGTTGTAATGCTGCACAAATTAAAACCTGTGGCTTTGTGAGACAAAAAAAAATGCAGGTGAGATCTACCTGCCAATATGCCAACAATTTTGGGCAATTTGAGGCAATTTTTCGCATTTTGCCAAGGCTCCCCTGAAGAGCCCAGAAGGCACCCTGGTTGAAAAAGACTGGTCTAGTAATACTCCACCCTTCCTGACTGGTCTGATAGCTTGCTTGGTATCACCATTATCATAGCTGACAACATAAGTGTTTGCTCTTGTTATCCTTCACAGATATCCTGCATGTAGAACCCTTTTTTATAAATATTTATTTAATATAGAATGTGGTTTAATTTTTAGAGGGAAAGGTTAGGTCAAAAAATGGATAACTAACATTCTACCACCCTACCTTTGTTAATGCTAAAGCTGCTTTCTGGGTGCCCAATGAACCTTGGGATGCTTACAGGTGTGCAGTCCATCTTGGAGAAATATTCCTTCCAGACAATTTACTTTTTCTAACAGACATGACTTAAAAGCAATTTTCTATATATATATATATATATATATATATATATATATATATATATATATATACATTTACTATAATGTGAAAAGTGTTGGGACGCCTGTCTTTACACGCGCATGAATTTTAATGGTATCCCAATATTACAGCTATAACAGCTTCAACTCTTCTGGGAAGGCTGTCCACAAGGTTTAGAAGTGTGTCTATGGCAATGTTTGACCATTTGCGCATTTGTGAGGTCAGGCACTGTTGTTGGACAAGAAGGCCTGACTTGCAGTCTGTGCTCTAATTCATCCCAAAGGTGTTATGTCAGGTTGAGGTCAGGACTCTGTGCAGGCCAGTCAAGTTCCCCCACCCCAAATTTGCTCATCTCAAAATGTGAGTCTTGGTGGGGTTTTTCTGCCTGTAAGGGTATATGCCTTTGAATTCCTGAAAAAGCCATATTCGCTAATATGGAGGGGAGTTTCCAGGCAAAGAAAATGAGAGCTCAAAAAAGCTCAAAAGCCTGTAGGAGCAGCTTATTTGAGATGCAGTGTGCATGAGCCCAAAGGTTAGCTCCACCTTTGCAAACAAAATAATAAATGCAGGAAAAAACGTGTTTTTTTATATTTTTACAAATGAGCCCAGAAAGCATTGCAACCTCAATCACTGGATTGTAGTTGCAATGCAAAGTTCCTACAGACCCTTCCTACAGAGGTACAGGCTTTCATTTAGAGAGCTGGAGGAAATGTCAATGGACTACAAGTATGGTAATCATCACACTCATGTTAAGTTGAGAACTACGGTGGCAGACTGAACTTGAGGGGGTTGGGGCCATTTGCACCATGTTACATGTTACACCCTAAATACGGTGTAGCATGTATCATGATACAAAAGGTGGATCTAGCCTTTAACTTTCTTGTGGGCAGTGTGTTAAATCTTCCATCTTAAGAACAGCCAGGGAGCTGCTGCTATTGGACACTTCAGTGTGTCAAATAAATATCCTCCATTGGATGCCGTGGTTCCTCATCTAGCAGAAAACAAAGCATCTCACACATCCATAAGTGTCTGAGCTAGATAGATTGGGTAAAATGCAAACAGTCAGATACAAATTAGGGGTAAGGATATCTGGAACACATATGTTTTTTTTCCAGGAGACAATGCCCCCCCCCCCCCCCCCCAAAAAAAAAGAAAGAAAGAAAAAACTGCCAGCATTGCTATCTCCATGTAGAATGTAGAAAACAAATGTATCATTATTAACAATGTTCACTTTCTGACTTTGGCAAAAAAAACGCAGTGCTTGTTATAGATCGGGAGCAGGGTTCTGTGAAGTTTCACTTGTTGCCTTGAATTGCTTGTTAATCCAGAATGATAATATCACAGGACAGTCAGAGGTTTTTTTTTGGGATAAAACAAGTGCATGCTTTGGCCTTTAGTTACAACTCTGTTACAATGTATTATATAAAACGCAGATTAAAGGTAAATTAGGTGGATTTGCTGACTTTCTTCAATAGAATTAGCAAATAATTGATTGATTTTACTTCTTTTCTGGAGTAGCTCTTTATTTCAACAGTCTTACAATTTCCTGCAGGAAGAAAAACGGGTAACGTGTACAATACCTCCTGTCAGAGTCTATGGACTCAATTCACTAAAGATCAGACAGTGATGAGTGAAGAAGTTTGGACTGGCTTCTTATTTTTTTCTTTTCTGATCTAGCACTCACATACATGGTTTCCTAAAATAGAGTAAAAGTTCACTTTCAATTTATCAAAATATCTCAAATTACAATTTTGAAATCCCAAAGCCCCCATTCACTACTGAAGAATGTTTTGCAGAAACGTTTCAATGCTTGACACATTGGGGTAAATTTACCAAAGCCAAAGAGATTGTGCACTTTGCAAGTGCTAGACACAATCTTTTTCCTTAGTAAATTTGGTAAAGCTTCACTTTGTAAAGAATACCCAATCAGGTGCAAGGAAAATAGAAAAAAAAGCATTTTTGCTTGCACATGATTGGATCATTGAAATCAGCAGAGCTTTACCATATTTACCAAGTTATAGGGAAAATGAGTGCAGCTGCATTTGCAAAGTGCACAGTCTTTTTGTCCTTAGCAAATCCACCCCTACATATTCATGTTATTCTATTGTGCTCATTCACATCTGAGCAATGAGCTGTCACTCAAAGTTTAGAAAATGCACAGAAGCCCCTGTGGTGCGAGCCTTCTGGTCCGAAGTACACGACACCCTATCTACCATGTTTGGCACCTCTCTTGCCCCTGACCCGGCATCTGCTCTCCTGAACCGCAAGCCACCTAACCTCACCCACCATCAATTCAAACTCTACCTCTATGTCACGACTGCTGCTAAGCAAACCATTGCGAAAGCATGGAAAACGCCCACTCTCTGTCATCTGGCTATGCTACACAGAGTTACCCAAGCCATGCTACATGCTAAAACAGAAGCAATTTTGTTAGATAAACTGACCCCCTATGAACGGCTCTGGTGGCCCAGGATTGACCATTGCCTACCACCAGGCCTTGACGACAGCCTTGTACTCACCTGATTGGGCGTCCTCATTACCGGCCCTCTTTTCCCACCAGGGCCCCTGGGGGGTTCGAGGCTCCCTCCGGGCACCTGCTGTTACCTCCCCCCCACGCCCCTCTCCTACTTACCCTGATTTCTTCCCAACCCTGCCAACCCAGCCCCCCCCCCACTCGGCCCCCGGCATACCCAATTGAATGATATACCTTTGTTTTGGTTGAGACCCCCTCTGTGTGTGAGTCCATCCACACATTGTGACCTCGGCCACACCTACAGTTAGAGCATACCCTCATTGCTTCTCAGCCGGGATGCCGGGTCGATCCCATATACGCATCACATTGTTACCTGTTACTTGAATGTTATATGCTGCAGTTGTGTATTTTAATGCGACTTGTTTTATCACGGCATGTACCTAATCTCTCCACTGTATGTTACTGTACCATGTTTATCTTGCCTTCAATAAAAACCGTTTAAAAGTAAATGCACAGAAGCTTTTTTGGGGGGATAATTTCGCATTTTTTGGCCCCCGGTAGAGTTCAGTGGAATCACCTAAAACATTTGTATTTTTTCATGCCTTGCAGCTGTCTTCCTCTCCTGGTTGCTAGCTTTCCATTGGCTAAAGCAAAAACTTTAAAAGATAAGTTAATTTTATGGAAAATAGGTAGAAAATATGAATTTTTTTTTTGTTGAGTATGCAAAGCATTGCACCATGCAGGTCTCCAGCAGATCTGCCAGCGTATCTGCTTGCCCATACATTCTTTACAGGTAAGCAGGTTAAATCTGACAGGAAGCATGAATAAACTACCATGGCGCTGCACAGGGCCATGGTAATTCATTGAAAACTACAAGCTGACAGCCGCAAAGGCTGCTGGACCTTGTAGTTTTCCATGCACAGAGCCCTGTCAACCAATGATGCAGCCAGGTGGGTGTAGCCCCGATCAGCCACGTTTTTCTTAAATTATGATAGCTAGCGGGGAGGAAGAAGAACCCTGCTGGTTGGGGATCAGGGAGGTGCAGGGGCCGGTCTGTTCATAACATATTATATTAAATGTTACACCCTGAATATGGAGGTAGCATGTAACATGTTATGAAAGGTGAACTTACCTTGCCTGAACAATGCCTGAACAACACGTAAAAAACTCACAAAAAGGCTAAAAAATCACACAAATACACACATTTATGCTTAGGTGTGAATCCAGACTTATGACCCAGACATTTTACCAAGCTTCAATTTTAACTAGTTCTTCCTCAAACAGCACCGAGGCTATAACCCCCCCCAAGCAAAAGTCCATTCCCTCTGGCTCCAATAAACAGTCCAAGGGTTGTCTTTATTGGTAATAAAACTTGTAACAGGAGAGGGCTTGGGGAATGAGATATTCCAAAATGCGCAGCAGTAGACCGTGAATAGAGGAAATCTTTCTAGCAGTAGCAGCAATGGTTAATAGTGAACGGTAGACTATGAAGGCAAGTTTTTTGGCATCTGGTTACCCTGCACCAATGTGAAACTATTGGTACTCAGTGCAGCATCCAGGACACAGTTTTAGGGATCATATTAAGTTCTTATGGACAGTTGCCTTCTCCCAGCTTCCTTCAGACAGAACCCAGTGAATGAGATGGTACCTCTCAGAGCTTGATCCCTAATGGTGTGGGTCTGCAATAAGCTCTAAGTAAAGTTCATTTGAGCCTTTGATCTTGGCACCTCTGAGGCTTCCTAATTAAACTCCCAGCCTGTGAGACACTGAACAGGCCACAATAAACAATCACTGCTCCCTTGATTACAGAAGGAGCCAAAGCAGAATTTTCCTGGCAACCTATGCTGGGAGGGTGCTACATCAAGAACAGAAGTGTATTTTCCACACAACAAATACAATTAGGGCAAAATGATCTTTTCTCAAGTCAAGCCTACAATTTTTAATTTTATTTTTTTTTAATTTTTATTGCCAGTTAAATGCAAAGGTAATCTTAAAGTGAAGCTGTTGTAGCCAGATTATAGGTATTTAACTATTTGCATACTCCTAACAAACAGTAAACAAGCTTTAAACAAACCCTCACTGTCCTCTGTAGCTACATGCACTGTGTTCAATTGCATCCTTAAGTTTAACAGCAGAAGTATTGAAGTTGGTCTATAAGCAGATCAGGCCCCTGCTCCCACTTCCACTCTCAGCAGTGACTCAGCATCCTTCCAGCATTCTAATATCTCAACATAAAGAAAGAGTCCTGGAAGGGGGAGCAGGGGGCACTGAGCTTCTAAGAGATCAGAATATTACTATAGTACTTCTGCGTAAATTGACAGTATAACTTTTTAGATAGAGTGGGTACCCCTGTGAGGTTTATATTGCTGCCTGTGTCCCCACCCAGATCATTCTACCTCTTTATTTGTTCTGGTGGCCATTTTCACTGATACAGAGTGTGATGTGAATGTCAAAGTGACCCAGACTAAATTTACAGGTGCCAATCAAGGCTCCACCAGGTATCCTTATGTACCGCTTGGAGTGCAGATAAGGACAGAGCCCGTGCCAGCTCTATACATCTAATGGAAAAGGGAAAAGTCCCAGAAGTTGCACATCTCTGCAAAACTCCATAAGAAGGGGTATGGCAGCCTCAGCCTGGGCTCTAACCAGATCAAGTCGGCGAGGCCTAATTAGAGCCTGGGCTGAGGCTGTCAACCTTCTTACAGGGTTTTGTAGACATGTGCAACTTCCAGGACTTTTTTCTTGTCCATTAGATGTGAATTTCAAAATTTTAGAGTTGTTACTAGAACGAGATGAGGGTAAATCTTCAAATGAGGACACCATATCTTGGAGAGAAATTTCCCTCACTTTTTAAAACTTTTCTCTAACTTTCTTTTGCATCTCCAGGAATGAGAGTGAAGGGAAATCTCCCCAACACTAAACAAACAGCATAAAAATCAACTAACTCTTACCTAAACTATCCAAAACGAAGGAAAACAATTTGGCTATACCTATGATTTAAGGATTAATTGATTCACATTGCCTGTAGCTACAGAGACCAAGAAGAACTTATTTTAGAGCTTGTGCATAGCTTCTCAAATTGCGATCAAAATTTTGCATGATAACATGTACCTGCACTCTATTCTACTTACCACCAACCCTATAGGTCTTATGCTCAACCTTCCCATATCTAGTGAGATTGCAAATGTGTGTTCTTGTTGACAACACATTAAAACATGTCGCCATCTTTTTTTGAAGGCAATTGTATGCTGCGCCCTCTCCATTCAATCCTATAGAGAGTTTGAACTTGGTGCTTTGAAAAAGCACTTTAACCTCTTCCCAACATGGGCATGGTGGGTGGTCCTTAACGCCCAACCATTGCACTTATGAGTCCATGCCGCACCAAGATTCTGTATTAAGAACACATTCTCTGTGCACTCCCAAAACACTGATCTAACTGTCATCATCAGGTTCCAGGCTTCGTTTGTGATTGTGAGGCAGCAGGACAGACTCTTGATCATTTGACCACTGTGACAAGTAATCACAGTGATCACGTGGAAGCCACCTCCACCCCTCTGCGTCAACATCCCTTTAAAGAGCTTCTGGGAGGTGGCAGCAAGGGGTTAAAAAAAGGTCTTAATGCCAGTTGCACTTTAAATAAGGCTGTAAACTTTTCTGTGGTAATATATCATGTTTTAACACAGCCAGATCCTTTTCTATCTTTGGTAAATCAAGCTCTATTTTCACATAAGATAACGTAGTTTGAAAGACTATTTTGGCATGCCATAAGCACTATGGCAGCTGGATGAATCAGGCCCATTAAGTTCCTGTAAGGCTTACATCTCTGGTTGCCTTTCCTTGTACAAAGACTAGCTAATTAGTGTCTTGTCTGTATCGTTTTTACATCAATAATTCTCCAAATGATAAAACTAGAGGCAGATTTCTCAGGTGAGAAGAGACAAAAGTAAGTTATAGTAAAATAAATACAGCTTTCAGTGACTAATGGTCTACAGGCAGCCATTTCTTATTCCAGCAGGCAGTGTAAGCCTGAGCACCTGGCTTAGAATTGAAACCGTTATTTTACTGTTTTACAGCCATATTAACTAGAGAACACCAAAATAATTAGGGGGCTTGGCATGTATTTTCCTGAAATAATGTCTTTTGAATTTTCCTATGAATACATTTCACTGAATATACTCCTTTTCGATTATTTTCTCCATCACTTTAATATGTGCCTATGATTTCAGTGATTCATTCCCAGGGCAGAGTACATTAACTGTGTTCTCTTCTGGGAAAAACTGCAATATTGTACGATCCTTTTTTTTTTTTTTTTCCTTATTTATTTACAAGTAATTCCATACAGTAGACTATAAGCATGGACTTATATTAAAGGGAGTAAAAGGTCCATAAAGGACCATGTGATTGTTGGAGTTTAAGCTGGATACACACTATACAACTTTTGTTGGTAGATTTCCATTAGAGTTAAGCCCCGTACACACGTAGCGATCGTCGGCCGAACGATCGGCCGTCTTTTGTCCAGGGCTGTCCTGTCGGTTGAAAACTGCAAAAGACTGCACACGAATTTTGTCGGCCAACAACAGCCGACTGCAGAAGTGATGTCATTTGATGGTTAACTTTCCTTGTCTTTTTTCTTTTCTGAGCATGCCCAGTCTTGCTAATCTGCTGTCTGTCGGCCGAAATCTGTACTGACTGGCGAACAATCGGCCGTTCTGGTGATGGCCAACAAATATTTTAAAGTCTGCACGACAGATTCTGTTCGGCCGAAAATGCACTGTCGGCTGTCGGAAGCATCATACTAACAAGCCTACAATCAGCCGATCGGTCGGTGGCCAAATATTTACGTCCGACAATCGGTACGTGTGTACGGGGCTTTACCTTCAACTATGTAGAGCAAGGTCCTGCCTGATTGCATAAAAATTGAAAGTATTTAGGTCTGACCTCATATTATATGGTTTTGGTAAGTCTGAAGGAAAAAATCTAAAGAAAATTGTATAGTGTGTATCCAGCTTTAGAAGGTATGTACTTTGTCCAAAGATTTACCCAAAAAGCAACACGTATATAAACTATACTGCATGGCCAAATGTTGATGGACACCTGACCATCACACCAACACTTTATTGCGAAATGTATGTGGACATCCCTCCAACACAAATTATTGAGTTCAGGTGTTTCTATAAGAAAAATACAGGTGCCACTCTAAGTGCAGTAGGACACGTTTTAATGATATAAATTAAAAACACCATGTACTCACAAATGAGTAAGTGTAAACAGCAGTGGGCAATAAGAAGTTAGTTCCGTCCAGGGGGTAGGTGCATCCGGATGCCTGTGGAAAGCTCGAACGTTCCGCTGAGTAGTCTGCTGTAACCGGTGGATGTCGGCGTTTCCCGAACACTGCGGACACTGTAGGAGCTTCCGGCGGCGCACTTCCAGCTGGGACGTAGGAACGTGATGACGTGGCAGGCGACGTGTTGTCGGAGCATGTGCTCCTTCCTCAGGCCTCGATACAGTATATATACACACACACACCTGGTCCTGGTCTTAGTGGTTAAACGGCATTTTTATCCCCCCCCCCCAACTACACATGTATCCCAACTCTGCAAATATGACCCCCCCCACACATGGTTGCTATGCGGTAGTGTAGGCTTTTACCACCTTTCAAATGCCCTCTGGAAAGCAATCCACAGTGGATCACTGGGTGAAGCTAGTCTAACTAAGCCCTTAAAGGATAATTCCACATTTGTGGGCAAAAATAGCAAATAAAAAAAATATAGTATACAATTGCTACACATTTTATTATAATTGAATGTTGTTTAAAATGACCTTTCCTTTTCAATCAGCCATGCTGTAATTTTCTGTAACATGCAATGCAATATGGCAAGCTGGAGACGTTCTGTACACAGATGATGTACAGATCACCCCCTAGAAATGTCATTTCCTGCTTGTGTGATTCGCTCACTGATTTTATCAGAAGTCTGCCCTAAGATACCAATCAGATTTTAGACTCTGCAACAAAATGTCATTTTTGCTGAATATTCCCAAAGGGAAATTACATTTAAAGGGATGAAGACCCTGCCACTTTCCTCATTAGAGCCCTACAAGTGCGGCAACTAATTAATAATTATAAAACTACTCCCATACAGTTTCACTTTGACATGGGCACTGTGAAACAAACAACTACTTCTTCAGAATAACAAAAGGTAGGAATCTGCACAACTTTTGTTACAATCCCTGCAATGTACATAGATCACTCAGAGGGGAATGTTTTTCTCAACAAAAGTGGACTAAAGCTGGCCATACACTAGCCGATAAATCGTTCCAACTCATTTTCGAAAAACGAAAAATCGGCCGTGAGAGCAGACGATCGTGCCATCATGTAATGACCGAATTTCGAACGGTAAATCGTTCAATGGACATAAATGTATCCGTTTTTTGTTCAGTTTGTCACATATGCCTAGTGCAAACAGTTCAGGGGAGAAACACATTAACCTTTCAATTTATCATTCGTTCGGCAGAATATCCAAACTGTTCCTTCAATTTTTCGGCTCTGAAAAGTTAAAACCGATTTTCTATTTGTGCCAATTAACTGGGTGAAAAACGAACAAACGGAACATATGACAGATTTTCGAAACAATTTTTCTGGGCTAGTTTTTGGCAAGCATGAGTCCCCGTTCACACTGGGGCGACCTGTCAGGCGACCTGGTCGCCTGACAGGTCGCCGTAGGTCGCTCACCATAGAGAAGCTATGGACCCGTTCTAATAGGAGCGACAAAAGGGTCCGGAGCTTCTTTGGGGCGACCCGGAGCGACCTGCATAGACTTCAATGTTATGAAGTCTGTGCCGGCCGCTCCGAGGTCGCGGTGCGAGCAGCGCGCCGCGACCTGTGAGGTCGCCCCGGCAAGTCGGATCGCCCCAGTGTGAACGGGGCCTTACTCTTTAAGGATTGCTAAACTGCAACATATCAGGATTTACATACACTATAAGATCCAAGGGCCTTATAATAACTTCCTATAAATATGGAAAGACACAGTAGCAAAAAGTTACTTAATCAGATCTTTTCTGACATTTTCAAACCTATCTCAAACCCCTGTAAAAAAAAAAAAAACACTGGAAAAGGTCACAGTGTGAACAAGGCAATATGCAGGATTATGCTTGATGAGATATGCTGTTTACTGATTAGTACTTCTGCAGCGCCTCCAGCAGGCCAGACACCAAGTTGCATCTGATTTTTGTGGCAAAAAACAAACAAACAGTCCACTCTACCGGATTATCGTACATAAAGTGTCTAGCAGTTACTAACCGTCTTTGATTTCCAGATCCTGTAGTTCCAGAGGCCTGTTCTTCCCTGACAGTATAAACTAGTTCTTTTATTCCTGACAACATCTCTAATCGCTGTGGTGGAACATTAAAAAGTAGTACTGACATTACTTGTGAGCTCTGACAGAGAAGGACAAGCACCTGAGATGTGAACATACTGCTGCTGTAGAGATAATTAAATCAAACGATGCTGTGGATCCCCGAGGTGACTCGCCGGGTTGTATTTCTGTCCTGCTGATCCAAACTCAAAGATTTACATTATGTGGTTCAAGGTTAGCCTATCATCCAGAGATCATGATAGATCCTCTGAGTCCTAGAGGCCCGAAGTATAGATTCGGAGAGTGAATAAATTATGAACATGATCAAATTCCTTTCTGTTCATGTAGATAACATCATTCTCAAAACAACAAATAATTTAATTCTGCGAGTCCCCTGCCAGCAAGACAACCAACAACAAAAATCTTATTATCGGGCAAACCAAATCAGTCTCCATGGGTCAAAATAGAGATCAGCAATTTGGGGCTGACACAACAATTAGGATAACTGAAGAAATCCTTAGACAAGGGGTGACACAGAAGGGGGAGTACCTGCATCTATCCTCTTAGAAAAAAAAAATGTTTTTCTCTATCAGTTATGTGGGAGGTCGGATGAAAGATTGTGACGGGAGAAAAACGGGCCAGTGCGGGGAGAAAATGGCGGCTGGGGCGAGCAGAGCAGTGACGTTTGGCAGGAACAAACAATTTGCAGACTACTTCAGCTAGTGACCCCCCAATTCTAGACTCTTTATTAGAGGGTGCTCCTGCCATGCCTAAAACACCCCAAAGAATGAGGAGCATCTCATCACCCCCCCACTATCTGGACAGAGAAATCCTCAAGACATTCAGTGACTATCACAGATGTGGAGAAGACGTCAGGGGTACATGGGACCATTCTGATGATTGCACATCATTAACCACTTAAGCCCCAGGAGATTTTACACCCTTCCTGATCAGGGGGTATTTTTCGATTCGGCACTGCGTGATTTTAACAGACAATTGCGCGGTTGTGCGAGGCTGTACCCAAACTAATTTGACGTCCTTTTTTTCCCACAAACAGAGCTTTCTATTGGTGGTATTTGATCACCTGTGCAATTTTTTGATCATGCGCTATAAAATAAAAAAGAACGACAATTTTGAAAAAATAACAATATTTTTCAAATTTTTTACATGAAATTCCCCCCCAAAATGTAAAAATCTATTTTTTTTTAAATTTTTGGCCAATTTGTTTTCTGCTACCTATGTTTGGTAAAAAAAAATCACAATCAGCGTATTTTGATTGGTTTGCGCAAAAGTTATTGCGTTTACTAACTAAGGAAAAGATTTTTGTCATTTTTGTTGTTTTTTTTTTTACGTGTAATGGCGGCGATCTGCGTTTTTTTTTTTTTTTGCGGTACTGCAACATTGCAGCGGACAGATTGGACCCTTGGCTGACGTTTTTGACACTTTTGGGGGTACCAGTGACATTACTACAGTAATCAGTGCTATACATATGCACTGTTACTGTAAAAATGACACTGGGAGGGAAGGGGTTAACTTTATTGGAGAGGGAGGGGTTAAGTGTGTCCCTAGGGGCGTGTTTTTAACTGTCATTGGATGTGGCTAGTGGTGTAATAGCACAGATCAACGGTCCTACATAGCAGGACCGAGTGATCTGTGCTTTTACACAGGGGAGAGTGACAGGCGGCTTTGTTTACATTAGCTTCCTGCCTTTCTCTCTCTCTACCCGACGATCGCGAGTGACCGGCGAACATCGGGTCTGCCGGTCACACGCGCCGGCTTCGTCGGGTACGAGCGGGGGCGGGAGCTCGCCCCCTATTCGCTCCCAGGCTAGTGACGTACCGGTACGTCACTTTGCCTGGGAGGGGCTGACCGCCGCCGTATATAGTCGGGCGGCGGTCGGCAAGTGGTTAATGGCCGGTGATCTCATCAGTACTAAATATCTACATGAAGAGATCCAGTTCTGCAGAATACCAGAGGCTAAATATGCAAGATTACTGATCCCTTAGAAGCAAAAGGATTCTTGCCGAATATTTTGTTAATTGATTTGTTATGAAGATTAACAATAAACCAGCATTTAATGGAGAAAAAAAGAAAAAAAATATATGTATATATGTTGCGTTTACCAAATTTTTTTATTAAGTCTGGATCGAGATTGGAACAACAGTGCGGGTCAAGAGTTAACACTTTGCCTGTATAAGTAGTAAATGCAGAATAGCATTCCCTATCGGTGTCATTGGGACAGGCTTCTTCCAATGGTTTAATGCTCTCCCCTAGAAGGAAGCAATAGAAATCAATAAGCAAACATTGCCTGAAAGTTGCATGCAGTGCTATTGTCAGCACAGCCTGAAGCCAGGCTCGGTGGACAAGGGAAAAAAAAAAAAATTATGTCCATCCGAACAAAGACATAACAACATGGCTGATCAATTCAGCTTCTGTACTTCAAACTGTGCCATAGAGTTCTCAGTACATCTTTTCCCAGAAATGATGGTTGGGTGGACTGAACACTTAAGGTTATAGGTGTTGAGAGATATACAGAAATGTGCTATTTCCAGATCCTGGCCCCAGCACTAGTCCCGTAACTAACTCCTTGATGGAAAGCAGAGTCTTGCCAGTCCCATTTTTGGAGTATTGATACCAATGGATAATGTTTTTAAACAGAACAAAAAAAAAAGTGAATTATTTTTAATGCAGATACACTTTAACATGGAAGAAATGTTGTTTCTTTATTCTGAGCCTGGGCCAGGATGATGTAGTAAGGCCAGGCACATGCTCCAACACACAGCAGGTCTCCTATGAATGCACAAGGTCTCATAAAGGGCCTTCTAAGATGTGTGGCATAGACATTCTAGGAGCACTTTGCAAGATCTGGCACTGCAGTGCACGGTCTATGCGAATTAACTGGCAGAGAGCTGCGGTGTGTTGGCGCATGAGTGGGGTATCTGACGCATGCACAAACACGCTGCAGGGCCTTTGCCAGGTTTCGCAGACCTGGCAGAGACTCGCAGTGTGTCTGAGCATACACTGGATCCCACTAAAGATTGCAGTGCTGGGGAAGATAGGTGTAGAGGGTACTTAAACTTCAACCAAGACAAAGCTGGAGACAGGGATAAGGGGTTTTCTTTGAGGGTAGGCAGGGCTACGTTCCTCTTCAGGCAAGGAAAAGCTTTGCTTAGTTAAAGTGTTACTAAACCCACAACAGTAAAATCAGTCTGTTAATGCAGTAAAGCATGCTTGTTTTACTCACTGAGGAACCTAAGGGGTTAATCATCTACTCAAGAGATAAAACTATGCTTGTTTTACTCACTGAGGAACCTAAGGGGTTAATCATCTGCACTGTGTAAAAAGGCTGTTTAATCCTGTCTTTTCTGATCCTCCCCTTCTTTCACTGTCCCTAAACCATCTCCTGATAGAACAGAGGCTAGGGGACAAGCTGCACATGCTCAGTTTGGTGTGTAATGCTAGAGAGATTTTTTTTTATTCTTGGGAGAGTGCATGTGATCAGCACAGGGCCAATCAGCACTGACCAGGCAGAGGGTCAGAGGTCCTGCAGCCTCATAGGACAATCAGGGGAGAATGAAAACTCCTCCTACAAGCTTTAACTAGACACTGATAGAAGTCACAAGACTGCTCTCACTTCTGATGAGAAAAAGTATTTAGCAGTTTATATTTACTAAAACTATTGCATTTCCATGTTCTGTGTACTGTGGGGGACCAGGTATAGTGAATGCAGGCTCCTGGGTTTAGTAACACTTTAACCACTTGCCGACCAGTCACTGGGACTGTACTGCGGCAAAGTGGCTCGATTCCGTCCAGAGACGTAGACCTACGTCACTGGACTCCTCCCCTTCTGGGCGGCGCTCGCGCGCCGCCGGAGGCTCGCTCCCACTGTGTTCAGTCACAGCGGGAGTCGGGCCAGGGGAGGAGCAGCGGCGATCATCGCCGCTCTTCCCCGATCGTCGGGGAATCAAGTCTGGAGATCCGCCCGCTTGTGTAAACAAAGCGGGCGGATCTCCTAAGTGACAAACAGAGACAGATTGCAGGGCTGAACATGCGATCTGTCCCTGTGTCACTCAGTCACCTCTCCCCACACACGTTAGTAAGCACAAGGCATACATTAACCCCTCCCTCTCCAATAAAGTTAACCCCTTCCCTGCCAGTGTCACTTTTACAGTAACAGTGCATATATATAGCACGGATTACTGCAGTAATGTCACTGGTACCCCCAAAAGTGTCAAAAATGTCAGTCAAGGGTCCGATCTGTCCGCCGCAATGTCGCAGTCCTGCAAAAAAATAATCGCAGATCGCCGCCATTACTCGTTAAAAAAAAAAACGCCAAAAATGACAGAAATCTTTCCCTTAGTTAGTAAGCGCAATAACTTTTGCGCAAACTAATCGAAATATGCTTATTGTGATTTTTTTTTACCAAACATAGGTAGCAGAAAACAAATTGGCCAAAAATTTAAAAAAATTTTGATTTTTACATTTTTTTGGGGGAATTTCATATAAAAAAAATGTGAAAAATATTGTTATTTTTTCAAAATTTACGCTGTTTTTTTGTTTATAGCGCAAAAAGTAAAAATCGCACAGGTGATCAAATACCACCAAAAGAAAGCTCTGTTTGTGGGAAAAAAGAGACGTAAATTTCGTTTGGGTACGGCATCGCACGACCGCGCAATTGTCAGTTAAAATCTCACAGTGCCGAATCGCAAAAAGTGGCCTGGACGTAAGACAGCAAAATCCTCCGGTGGTAAAGTGGTTAAAAGATTGACTGCTGTAAATGTTTTCTCTCCCAATTAGTTACAGCACCGGTTTGGCTTTTAATAAACAGGTCCTAAAATGAAGACGTATTACACCCTTGGTACAGAAATCTCCAGTGGAGATACAGATGAGTTTCCCATTTGGCTCTTTAAATGGTTGAGCACTATATAAGAAGCCAGGAAATGTCTGCTGCTAAGTGCACCTGTAGTTTTGTAGCAAAGTAAGTGCACAGGAATACAAGGAGCGACCTTTTTCCCTAAGTTTAAACAATGCTAGATTTCTGAAGGGTTTGCATTTAGTCATAGCTACCACACTGTATAAAACTAAACTCCAGCTGTTTCATAAGCTAATGGATTTGTAATTCTCTAGCCATACTTATGTTCAAGATAACCCTGCTGGGGAGCATAGTCTGCTCCTTGACCTCCACTGCACAAAGAAAAACAGGTCAGCTTGGCCAAGAAACACATGGTTCTTGTTATTAGAACAGTGAAGGAGCAGCAGAAATGTAATGAGGTCACCCTTCTGCTCACTCTGCTCTCTTCTGATGTCATTATGTCCCCTGTCAGTATATGACCAGTGCAGCACACCTGAAATGCTCCTAGCGCTCACCCTCCAGTTCTGATGTATATGGAATAAAACAATTGCAGTCACACAGAGTAGTTGCATTTAAAATAAATGGAATTGAACTCTACCATTAATGCAGATTAATTAAATATTCAAATAAAAGATAAAAATAACAAAACCAGCCTGTAAGAATTCAAAAGTATGGCAGGGGAGGTCTTTGCATCCACATCGCTTGTGTGGATTTATGAGGTTTTGTTTTCATTCAACTCGCTGGTTGAAAAAAAGAAAAAGTCCATTTATTCCCCGCTTTAGGTAAACAGCATGGAGTCCTTACACTCCCCAAAAAAGAACAAAAACATTATTCAGCTGAGCAGTTTATTGCATTTAACTAGTGGGTGCAATGAAAAAAACTGACAGCTCCCCCACACTCATACAATACTATTATATTCTGACAGCAGGGGCTCCTCCCTCCATCACAATACACAGATCAGCACTGCAGCCATTGGCTGCAATTGGCTGCAGTCGCTGATCAAATTCTGGCTTCCCAGCTAAACCATTTAGACTGACTTTTGTTGAACAGAGAGTGGAGCACACATATTGAAATTCATCTGGTTCCCGCTGAACCGGCAGAATTGTGGTGTTTGTTTACCCAACTTTACTGTAAAATAGTTAGCAAAGGTGTTGGTTTACTCTCCATTTTCATGGTGTTAGGTTCCTCCCCACAATATGGGTTCAGAAAAATATGGACCTTCAAAAATAAATGAATCCTCACCTGCCCCCCCCCCCCCCAGCCTGTTACATAGTATATATTTTAGGTTTTTTTGGGAGCAAGTATTTTTATTTTTTTTTGTAGTGGCACTTGTTCCCACTTCATTAACCCTATCCTAGGCGAGAATGACATCCACTTGGCCTGGCAGACTCCTAGGACATGTCACAAAAAGTCCCAGGAGGCCACAGGATCAGTCCTCATATACTGGTGTGTGCTGTGCATGTGCAGGCGGTGGCCAGGAGACATTAGGAAGTCACAGCAGGCTTGGATTGGAAGATTGGAAGCCCTGGGAAGAATTGGAGAGACAGCACTGAATTTCATGGACTGGTAAATGTTTGTTTCTTAACCACATTAAGACCTCTCGCTGCAGATTTACTGCGGCAGGTGGCCTCTCCTGCGCAAACCGACGTAGTCCTACGTCAGTCGTGTGCGTGGTGCTGGGGGGCGAGCGCGCACCACCAGCAGCGCTCTCTTGCCCCCACTAAGCAGCGGGGCTGCTGATGCATGGGGCCGGCTGAGAGAGAAGGACGGTCTGCTGTTGTAAACACAACTGACTGTTCTCTCTGAAATGATCACAGAGCGCCTGGGATCCTTCTATATAGGATCACAGGTCTCTATGGTCATTTCACAAGTCCCTCCCCCATACAGTTAGAAAACACTCCCTTAGGCTCACCTTTGATCACCCCTAGGTTAACTCCTTCCCTGCCAATGGCATTATTACAGTAACAGAGCATATTTTTAGCACTGTAGTAATGTCACTGGTCCCCCAAAAAATGTCAGAAATGTTAGTTAGGGGTTCAATCTGTCCACCGCAATGTTGCAGTCCTGCTAAAAATTGCAGATCGCCGCCATTACTAGTAAAAAAAATAAAAAATAAAAAGGACATAAATCTTTCCCCCAGTTTGTAGACGGGATAATTTTTGCGCGTTTTGCAATTTATTTTTTTTCCCCAAATTTTTTTTTAGCAGAATACAAATTGGCCTAAAAGGATGAAAATCATTTTAGGCCAATTAGCAGAATGTGAAAATATTGTTTTTTTTTTTCAGAAGAGAATTGTAGCTTTTTTTTAGTTTATAGCGCAAAAAAAAAAACTGCACAGGTGATCAAATACCACCAAAAGAAAGCCCTATTTGTGGGAAAAAAAGGACATCAATTTTATTTCAGTACAGTGCTGCAGGACCGCGCAATTTGTCATTAACCACTTTACCACCGGAGGATTTAGCTGTCTTATGTCCAGGCCACTTTTTGCGATTCGGCACTGTGCAAATTTAACTGACAATTGCGCAGTTGTGCGATGCTGTACCCAAACAAAATTTACGTCCTTTTTTCCCACAAACAGAGCTTTCTTTTGGTGGTATTTGATCACCTGTGCGATTTTTACTTTTTGCGCTATAAACAAAAAAAAGAGCGTAAATTTTGAAAAAATAACAATATTTTTCACATTTTTTTATATGAAATTCCCCCCAAAGAAAATGTAAAAATCTAATTTTTTTTTATTTTTTTTTTACCTATGTTTGGTAAAAAAAAAAATCACAATAAGCGTATTTTGATTGGTTTGCGCAAAAGTTATTGCGTTTCCTAACTAAGGGAAAGATTTCTGTCATTTTTGGTGTTTTTTTTTAACGAGTAATGGCGGCGATCTGCGATTTTTTTTGCGGGACTGCGACCTTGCGGCAGACAGATCGGACCCTTGACTGACATTTTTTACACTATTGGGGGTACCAGTGACATTACTACAGTAATCAGTGCTATAAATATGCACTGTTACTGTAAAAATGACACTGGCAGGGAAGGGGTTAATTTTATTGGAGAGGGAGGGGTTAATGTAAGCCTGGTGCTTACTAACATGTGTGGGGGGAGGTGACTGAGTGACACAAGGACAGATCGCAGGTTCAGCTATGCTGAACCCTGCAATCTGTCACTGTCTGTCACTTAGGAGATCCGCCCGCTTTGTTTACACAAGGGGGCCGATCTCCAGACTCGATTCCCCAACAATCGGGGAAGAGCGGCGGCGATCGCCGCCGCTCCTCCCCTGGCTCGACTCCCGCTGTGAATGAATACTGCGGGAGTGAGCCTCCGGAGGCGTGCTTGCGTCGCCCACAAGGGGAGGAGTCCAGCGACGTAGGTCTACCGCGCTGGACGATAACTAACCACTTTGCCGCAGTAGAGCTCGAGTGAGTGGTCGGCAAGTGGTTAAAATAACGCAGTGCCGAATCGCAAAAAATGGCCTGGTCATTAAGGGGGCAAATCCTTCCGATCCAGAACTGGTTAAAAGTCATAAGCTATGGTATTTGTAGCTGCTAACTTTTATTTTTTGACATAGTCAGGTGAAGTTCCTCTTTAAGGAGGAAATATTTATTAAAAATGCGGAGAGTGGAAAATGGGGTTTTGCTTATTACATACTGTAATTTCAGGAGCTAGAAAATGAAAAGTATTTGCTGTGAACAATGTTACTTGTTTTATTTGATATAAATACTTGTGCACAGTCTGGCAGGTAAGGGGTGTATGCGCAGTATGGATATTTTATATGTACTGCATTCTCCATCCGGAATATCATGGAAAGCCATTCTATTTGGAACACTTCTTGGACTCGATTCTGAGTGAGATAACTTTTAAAGGTCACAGCTAAGTCTGCTGAGAAACCGATCAAAAGATCAAGTGCTGAGTGGAATCTCCTTTTGACGGCCTTGTCACTCCTTCTATTTCCCTTGATGCCAGGGTTATCTGCTAGAGATACGGCAAGCAAGCCGCCTGAATGCAAACACTTGTGCATCGGGAACTGCAAGCGGAGAGGGGAGGGATGCCTGGGAATACAATAAAGGTTGTCCCCTGAGCACGTTTATTGTCACCTCCAAGAGAACGTGAGGTACATACTGAGTTTTCCTCACAATTTATGGACCAGCCCCCATGTTTGTTGTTGTTGTAGATAAGGAGGGAAAACCTTTATGAATTTTTAAAATAGTTTACTAACACATTTCTTTGAAGGGAAGCACAATCTAGTTCTTTTTGGGTGCTATAGAAGAACTAAAAGTCCCATAATTAACCCTAAACTGTCGAAGGGGGTTCCACACCTTTACCCCTCTAACAGTAAAGAAACCCTAATATAGTTTAACCACTTCCCGCCTGCATGACGTCATAGGACGTCGCAGACTTTGAGTGGGGATATCTACAGTATCTCACAAAAGTCAGTACACCCCTCACATTTTTGTAAATATTTTATTATATCTTTTCATGTGACAACACTGAAGAAATGACACTTTGCTACAATGTAAAGTAGTGAGTGTACAGCTTGTATAACAGTGTACATTTGCTGTCCCCTCAAAATAACTTAATACACAGCCATTCAAGTATAGACTGCTGGCAACAAAAGTGAGTACACCCATAAGTTCAAAAATGTCTAAATTGGTCCCAAAGTGTCAATATATTGTGTGGCTACCATTATTTTCCAGCACTGCTTTAACCCTCTTGGGCATGGAGTTTACCATGAAGTTCACAGGTTGCCACTGGAGTCCTCTTCCACACCTCCATGACGACATCACAGAGCTGGTGGATGTAGGAGACCTTGCATTCCTCCTCTTTTCATTTGAGGATGCCCCACATATGCTCAATAGGTTTTAGGTCTGGAGACATCCTTTGCCAGTCCTACACCTCTACCCTTAGCTTCTTTAGCAAAGCAGTGGTCATCTTGGAGGTGTGTTTGGGTGTTGGAATACTGTCCTGCAGCCCGGTCTTTGAAGGGAGGGGATCATGCTCTGCTTCAGTATGTCACAGTACATGTTGACATTTATGGTTCCCTCAATGAACTATAACTCCCCAGTGCCAGCAGCACTCATGCAGCCCCAGACAATGACACTCCCACCACCCTGCCTGACTGAAGGCAAGACACTTGTCTTTGTACTCCTCACCTGGTTGCCGCCACACAGGCTTGACACCATCTGAACCAAATAAGTTTATCTTGGTCTCATCAGACCACAGGACATGCTTCCAGTAATCCATGTCCTTAGTCTGCTTGTCTTCAGCAAACTGTTTGCGGGCTTTGCTGTGCATCGTCTTTAGAAGAGGCTTCCTTCTGGGACAACAGCCTTGCAGACCAATTTGATGCAGTGTGTGGCGTATGGTCTGACCACTGATAGGCTGACCCACCACCCCTTCAACCTCTGCAGCAATGCTGGCAGCACTCATGCATCTATTCCCCAAAGACAACCTCTGGATATGACGCTAAGCACGTGCTCTCAACTCCTTTGGTTGACCATGGTGATTCCTGTTCTGAGTGGAACCTGTCCTGTTAAACCGCTGTATGGTCTTGGCCACCGTGCTGCAGCTCAATTTCAGGGTCTTGGCAATCTTCTTATAGCCTAGGCCAACTTTATAAAGAACAACAATTCTTTTTTTCAGATCCTCAGAGTTCTTGCCATGAGGTGCCATGTTAAACTTCCAGTGACCAGTATGAGAGAGTGATAGGGATAACACCAAATTTAACATACCTGCTCTCCATTTACACCTGAGACCTTGTAACACTAACGAGTCACAATGACACCGGGGAGGGAAAATGGCTAATCGGGCCCAATTTGGATATTTTCACTTAGGGGTGAACTCACTTTTGTTGCCAGCAGTTTAGACATTAATGGGTGTGTGTTAAGTTATTTTGGGGGGGACAGCAAATTTACACTGTTATACAAGCTGTACACTCACTACCTTACATTGTAGCAAAGTGTCATTTCTTCAGTATTTACAAAAATGTGAGAGGTGTACTGACTTTTGTGAGATACTGTAAATGATGTCTGAAGTCACAGGTATCATTCATTACAGCAGGTTCCCTGCACCGTAAAAACAATCATAGCAGCCGTTCAGCCGCTTGACTGTTTTTACAGGCGGCGGAAGGGGACAACTACAACTCCCCCTCCCACCACCCTTCGGTGCTTCTACCGGCTCGACGGTGCGAGCCGGAGAAGGAATCCAGGAGGCGCGGAAAGTTCACCATAGAGAATACCATGGGCCAGATTGTCTTCGGCAGTCTCTATGACCTTTCAGAAGCCAATCACGATGTTATGATGTCACCCCGGCCTCGGCAGTTACAAACACTGCCGTTGGAAAGCCGAGATCATTTTTATTTTTTTTTATCTCAGGCTTTCCAGCCTAGAGGCGAGATGTGGGGACTTTTAAACCCCAGATCTTGCTGTAAAGAGGACCTGTCATGTCCTATTCCTAGTATAAGGGATGTTTACATTCCTTGTAATAGGAAAAAAAATTATCAAAAAGGAAAGTGTCAAAATAGAAAAATAAAAGTAAAATAAACAATAAAAAAATTATTGAATTAAAGCTCCCCCGGTCCCCGTGTGCTCGCTCGTAAAAGTGAACACATACATGGGTCGTGACCACATATGTAAACAGCGTTCAAACTACACATGTGAGGTATCGCCGCGCACATTAGAGCAAGAGCAATAATTCTAGTGCTAGACCTCCTCACGCAATTTTAAAGCGTGACATGTAAGGTATCAATTTACACAGTGTAACATCATCTTTCACATTATGCGAAAAAGTCGGGCTAACTTTAGTGTTTTGTTTTTTGTTAATGCATGAAACAAAAAAAACAAATTTGAAAATTTCTGTGCAAATACCGTGTGAGATAAAAAGTTGCAAGGACAACCATTTTATTCCCTAGTGTCTCTGCTAAAAAAACATATATAATGTGTGGGGGTTCTGTGTAATTTTCTATCAAAAACATTGGCCTGGGTGGGTTAAAAGAGAAGTATGATCATACTTCTTATGTGGATTGCAGTAGTGAACTTACTTTTTTGGGGGGCAGCTGCAGCCATATAGGAAAGTATGCATGTTTGTTTTTTTTTTTTTTTTTACTTCAAGCATTTCTACTTTAAGGTTAAACCACTTCTCCTCCAACTTCATTGAGTGGCCGCATGTCTTCTTAAGCGACCTGAGACTGAATAGATTTCTCACTATGCTAGAATCACCATTTAGATATTTGCATATTGTGATCATGTCTCCTCTTTATTACTTTTATTGCCCTTGTCTGGACTCTCTCCAGTTCTAGCACATCCTTCCTGAGGACCGGTGACCAGATTTAGAAGGGATACTTAAGCTGCTCCGAATCAGGATTTTGTAAAGTGATAATATTATAGTTTTATCTCTTGAGTAAATACTCTTTTTAATATATGCTAATAGTCTGCTAGACTTTCTTCTGGAGGCTTGGCATTGCATGACATTGTATTGAGTCAGTCTATAAGCAAATAGTCCAACAGAAATAATAAAGGGACTTCAAATATGCCTTTGAGAACTAAATTCATACCAGTTTGTATAAAAACTTCACAAATGTTAATAATTTACATTTTAAAACAGAACATTAAAACATATTTTTTATATAACATACAGTATAGAGCATAATAGTAGAGCTGTTTCGGGTTTTGATTCAGTTGGTCAATAATCTGATCTACGTGTTTTGCAGGAGTCCCCACTTCTTCAGGTTTGCATATATCAATATAGTATATATAGCTCTGATTTAAACAGCATATAGTAGATATTAGAAGCAAAGTCATCAGATGTATCAATATAGGAAGAAGGATGGAATTACGCCCACCAGCCCATGGAATACACCCACATGTAGGCAGAAAGATTGGGAGAATCTCAGATTGTGGGGGTAGAATATTGTATACCAGTGCTGTACATACACACATTATATATATATATATATATATATATATATATATATATATATATATATATATATATATATATATATATATATATATATATATATATATATATATATATATATATATATATATATATATATATGGGAACATAAGAAAATCCAGTTGTACCAGTCACATAGAATATATTCAAAACTTTAAAACTTTCCCATCTTCCATAAGAAGCACCCCCCATATAGGTTAGGCAATAGGATAACCTCTCGCAAAATACCATCTCTACTATTATGCTCTGCTCTGCATTGTATGGTATATATAAATATGTTTTCATGTTTTCTTTTAAAATGTAAATTTGAAAAATGTGTGAAGTTTTTATACAAACTGGTGTGAATTTTGTTTTTTAAGGCATATTTAAATTCCATTAATTATAACTGTTGGACTGTTAGGTTATATATATATATATATATATATATATTTGGGATGATGCCAAGAGAAATTCATAAATGTTTGTGAATGGCATCCCGCCCCCTGTTTACAAATTAGATATTGCTGAGTCCAGGGCCAGATTAACATAGGGGCTATTGTAGCTGCAGCTCCAGGCCCCTACCTTAATATAGGCCCCGGGTTGTCCATATTCACTGTTACCGCTCTTCTGTCACTTGTAAACACAGAAGTCTGGCTTCTATGCTCGCTTCCCCAGGCAGCTCCCTCAGAACCTCCCCACACAGCATGAAGGCCGGACAAGGAGGGACAGTTGCCGATGCATGGATGTGTTTATGGGCTTCAGAGACAGCATCCCATGTTGAATTAGGCATGCATGGCTGCACCCTTCCTCCTCTGGGTGCATGCCAAGCCACGGCCCTTAAGGCCCTTCAAAATCCTCAGCACCAAGCCCATGATGCTCTTAATCCGGCCCTGGCTGAGTCTGTCATCCAATAGGACCCTCAGATCCTTTTCCATCCTTGATTCCTCCAGAGATTCTCCCCCTAGCAAATTACTTGCATTCATATTTTAAGTCCCTAAGTGCTTTACTTAGATATACATTTACATATATTTACTATCACCAAGACTAAATGTGAAACAAAATCCCAAATTTGGGGTTATAACCAGAGCAGTAAGAGAGAGGAAATGTTACAATAGGAACACCATTTCAGGTGACACTGGTGATTCTCTCACTTTGGGTTTTTTCCTCTCTCTTCCTATAAGTGAAAGAAAACCTCCTTACTGGGACCCTTATGGCAAAAAGAAACAGATAAGCGTTATACAGTAATTCCTTCCTTACTCTAACCACAATAAAGAAAAAAAAGTTTTGTCTTTAGTTCTACTGCAAAGTTTTTTTTTGGGTTCTTATTTATATTAGAAAGCCTATTAAAGGCCCTGGATCAGGCTGGGATCAATAAAAGAGATTGTATAGTGACTATGTACTGTACATTGAAAAAGCTTGATTTTTCCATCCTGGCAGCATGACATTTAGTCATGTTGGAGCCAAAGGACAATTTTTTCTAGGCTAAAGTTGCCCATAAACATTGAATAAATGTCAGTTAAAACAAACACTTTAATTTTAATATTAATAATGATTCCAGGTTGTGTTAATAAATACACACCTGGCACCTTTTTGGAGGCTGCAGGTCAGGTCAGCTGTTTTTTGCCACAAGGCCAGGTGCTAGATTAATTTTCAAAAGCTGTGCTACTTCTGGGGGCATAGCTTACCTCATGCATAGTAGTGCAGCCAGCTTGAAAGTAGTACTGCTTCAGAGGGTCAGGCCATACCCATCTCCAGCACTGGAAGAAAACCACAATTGTATCAGGGTAAAACTATATTTGTATTAGGTACTTGGGTAATTAGTCTTGATTTCTGCCTCCTGTAAGGCCTCTTTTACATGACCGGGTAGCTTTGGCTGCCGGATTCCTGTGCCAAGAATCTGCCACAGGAAAACAGCAGCTACCCAGCCATGTGAAGGAGGCCCAAAACTGGGAAAAGGTGGAGCAGCACTGAGAAACGTTGAACATCCTAAAAGATGAGAGAGTAGACAAAGGAGAAGGATGGTGTTCTGCTGCCCCCTTATTGCCCAATCAGCATATTAGGGATGTGTTCTTAATTAGAAAATAGTAAAGTTGATTTACTGCCTGTGTTGACTGGTAGAGGTACCAAGGTGTGCACAGAAATAACAAATCATGGCAAGAAAACAGTTCCTATACATGTAGTTCAAATATGTCATGGCCGCATGCCCAGAGTCATATATTTGAAAGTACTGGAAATGCATCAGTGTTTCAAAGATATGAATGAGTGGAGTGTTGTTTATAAAGTTGGGAATTTAAGTTTGTATAAGGGTACACCCCATGAAATGGGACCATGGACCTGCATTATGACCTCACAATATGGTTGGTTCCCTCCAAGCAGCCAGGAGCCATACTGATGCAACTGCTGCCAGGGAACCATCTCAGATATGAAAGAGTTTACAGACGGTAAGTCTTGCTCCTTCGAAGCAGCCTAGCTGGTGCTGCTCAGCTGAATCCCTGGTCTCTAGCCTCAGGTTTAGCATTTGGAGAGCCTTGGCAGGCGAACACAGGGCTGCAGTACTTCTAAGACTTGGTAATTCTGCTAATTGGCAGAGAGATTCTTCTGTCAGACTGCAGGATCCACAGACTGGCAGCAGCAGGCACATTTATTTTTTCCTCTTTTTTTTTTTCTACTTCTCACATAAACCACACCATTTACTTCATCCTAAACACTTATCCTTTCTGATGCAGCTCCAAGAAGATCAGCAATATAAAGTATGCTGAGTGAAACTGTTTAGCACGCAATAAGCATACAGTGAATGCAACAGACTGGAAGCATCCTTTCCTAGGAAAAAAGAAGAACTTTAGCTATACAGCTCCATTTCTCTATGAATACTTATGTAGAGACTGGTTTATCTGCCAAAAGACAGCAATTGATGACCACTTGTGAACTGACTGTAGGGGTGCCCAGCATAAAGAATGTGACATGTAGCTTCCATGCCATTGCCTCACCCCTGCTCTTTGGACTTTTAGTGACTAATACAGTGTCTGTGCCCACCCTGATTTATTTTATATACTGTTTTTGCCTTTTGTTTTTTGAACCTTTTCATGTTTGGACAAGAATGTTTCCATTACATAAAGGTAGCCTTGAGAATTAAAGTTTGGGCTTTTCTGAGGGAGGTAACCAATAAGGTAGATCTCCGGCTACACTAAATAAATCTGGAACTGTATGGTACCACGTGAGAGAAGGGAGATGGTGGCACTTCCAGTGTATAAAATCAATTCTTTATTAAAAATATATTAAAAGCAGAGACATAGGGTACACATACAGCTTCCAAAAGATAGCAAATGCGTTTCCCACTGCTGTGCTTAATCATTGCCTGATACCCCGGGATTGAGCATTACCCAAAGCTGCAGGTGAGACCAATAAAATAAATCAATCCCAACCCACAGTCTCACAGCCAAGGGAGTGCACACAATGTACAAGTGAATCAATACTAAATGTGAATAAACAATAAAAGAAACAATGTAAATATTTGTAAATCATCATTAAAAAAAAAGAAACAAAAAAGGGGGTGGGGTGTAAATAACTAAAGCAGCGCCTTACATTAGAGAAGAAAAAGATAGAAAAAAGGTAAAAATTACATTCTAAATAAAGTATATAAAGACATAATATTCCCCAAAAAAACGTATAAGAATAGCCTGGAGGGAACAGGAAGCAAAAAAGTCCCCCTCTCCAGAACGGAAACAATTTGAGAGCACAATCAATTTGACAGAGCATATAGTGTGTAGAATATAACAATATCCAGAGTATCAATAAATCAGGGGATGTAAAACAAAAGGTACTCAGGAAAAAGTCACCATCATCCACACTTTATAACAACAATTGCAAAAACAGACATATGGCAATGTATGGCCAGTATGGCCAGTATATACAGTATATGTATGGCCACACATGTGGGAAAACATAGGAATAATAGAACCAAACCACATATGTGTTAGTTCACAGATTATGGCATAAACCTACTGTACTCCCACAATGCTAAGACATATAAGACATATAACCCATGTATATATCTGCAATAAAGGGGCTAACCCACTAAACCCCTAATAGAAAAAAATAATGAAAACATATACTTGATAACCATTCCAAACAGGGGAAAAGGGGAAACCAGTCAGTCAAAAAGGAAGAAAAAGATGTCCAAATATATATTGAAAGGGGGGGGGGGCATTGACAGATGGAAACATGTCAATAGATGAAGGAAATACAGGCGGGAGGTGCAGAGTCACTTGTGGTAGTGGGAAAGTTCCCACTCAAAATTCACCCAGAATCTGGGTATGTAAATGAAAGATCAAAACACCTTCCTCCTGCATAATAACCTAAATAGGTTGCCACCCCTCACCGGGAGTTTCACCTTCTCCACATTCTGTACTGATGCTAGGTCAGTATTTCCACCATGATGTCTATTATAGTGTTTGGCTACATTGATGGATTTCTCTTTTCTAATGTCATTGAGGTGTTCCCGAAATCTATAGCTTAGGGAGCCCAGTAGTATGTCCCACATATTGGATCTGTCAGGATTTGCATGTGATGACATAAATAACGTACCTGGTATTACAATTAAAGAAATGTTTCAAATCCCTCGGACCACAATTGCAATTTTCCTATAACATGTAACCAGGTTATACTTTGTTTAGAACTGGATTGAAAAAAAAACAGGAGACAGTGAACTGGCCAGAGAGGCAGCCCTACTGGCTATGATATTAATCCCGTACAATCACTGACAAGACACTGTCTTCATACAATAGGGGCAAATATCCCTTTACAACTTCCCCCATTTGCTGAAATTACAAACTAAATTGGGTGACTAAAGCAGGCTTATTGTTGAGCTTAGATCAAGATTTACAGGATTTTGTTAGAAGGTCATGTCTATTTTTCCTTTTAGCAATGCTGTAACGCTCTAAAGTTCACTCTGGGTAACTACCCTGCCTGAATCTATCATACAGCAAAGCGGCCTCTCTCTCAAAGTCAGTGACCTCACTGCGTATCATTCCTATATGGACAAACAGTTCAACGAGTATACCCCTAATAACATGTTTGAGGTGGCTAGACAGAGCCAGCAAAAGGCTGTTCCCAGCCAAAGCTTCTTATATAGGGGAGTAATGACCTGACTCTCTGATGCGACTAAAAGGACATCCAGGAAGAGGATCTCTAAATGCTCCAAATGCCCCATAAAAGTTAAATTACTGGCATTTGAATTTCAAAAAATGCAAAAAGGAGTCAAGGTCCAGTATTCTCCTTTCACAAATGAACACAAGATCATCTATGTACTGACAAAAAACATTGATGTACGGTCTGAAGGGATTGGAATCTCCATAGATGTGGGACCGCTCCCACAACCCATGAACAGGTTGGAGAGTGAGGGTGCAAATTTCATCCCCATTGTGGCTCTACATCTCTGGAGATAAAAAACATCACCAAAAATAAAGAAAAATATGAGTAAGAAAATACTCCAAAACCTCTAGCACGTATGCACGCTGTATAGAGGATAGATAAGTGTGGTACTCTAGATAGTAAGACAACACTTCCCTAGATAAATGATGTGGGATGTTGGAATACAGACTAGAGAAATCACAAGTGACCAAGACGTAGTCCAACTTCCAGACTAAAAAGGTTGAAAAGGTGGTTGATATCCTTGAGATAACTTGACAGGGAACACACTATCGGTTGTAGTTGGCAATCCAACCATTGTCCCAAACGCTCATTTAATTAGCCTATGCCCTTGCTATAGGCCTACCCTGTAAAGAGTCGAGGCCCTTGTGGGTTTTGGGAAGATGGTGGAAAGTGAGTAAAACAGGACATTCAGGGATTAGTGCCTGTACCTCCCTGACACTGAACACTCTTAATTAGACCCCCTTTTGAACGAAACTGTACAAAGTACTCTTATATAGTCTAGTGAGGTCAACCTTAAGTCTACAGTATGTTTTCTGATCTGTCAAGCTATCTAACGGCTTCATCTCTGTACATGCTGGCATCCATTACCACCACTAAGCCACCTTTGTCCGAATTACGTACCACATTAGAGGTGTCATTTTGAAGATCACGCAAAGCGGACCTCTCCTGGTTACTAAGATTATTCCCACTGGTGGTAATGGTAATATAGTCCATGGCCAGGTGGACAAGATCCGTTCCACACATTTCTGAAAGAGGTCAATCCCGGTAGTATGAGATTTTATGGGATAACACATACGGGATGGGATAACCTTTATGGGACACCTATACGGACAGTGTCCCCTGGTAAATGAATATGGGAACCCTCCTCTGCCAGATCTGTCAAATCTTTAAATGCACAGTGTTCCTGAAAAAAATAAATAAATTAGATGTAGCCAGAATAGGAACAAAATCTGGTCCATCATCAATGTCAGCCGTGGAAGCATAATAATACAAGCACTTCTGGATTCAATAAGAGTACAGATGATGGTGCAGAGGAAGGAGCTGTCACCTGAGCTCAAACTACACATAAAAGAGGCGCCAGGATCTGCATATCCTCTAAGAAATAGAGAAACACCTACGCACAGACAGACACATAGCAGAGTCTACAGAACAACAGAACCTTTAGACTTGCAAGTGTAGCCAGATAAAGAAAAACTTAAAACAAACTCAATAGCTCCCTCACAGCAGTGCTTCCCCGACGGGCACCCAAAAGTTATTATTATTTATTATTATTATTATTATTATACAGGATTTATATGGCGCCAACAGTTTGCGCAGCACTTTACAATGTGAGAGAAGACAATACAGTTACAACACAATTCAATACAGGAGGAACTAGAGGGCCCTGCTCGTTAGAGCTTACAATCTAGAAGGGAGGGTCAAGTGAAACAAAAGGCAATAACCGTGGGGGAATAAAATATGGGTATAGTTGCGCTAAAAAACTTAAAAGGTAAGCGATTGAACGCACAATAAAATAATTAACAAAGCGGCTACACTCAAATCATACACTGAGCATATGTATATAACAAAAAAGAAATAAAATATGTAGCGCTAAAATATTATGAACAAAGTCCATAAATAAAGTCCATTTCCACCAGTGATATTGCACGGCACCAATTTGCAGTAAAGTGAAAGGAATCCACCACCAAAAGGAGTGTTCAAAACACGCTTACCAGATAGTTATATGCATTGGGCCTTGAACTATCATAGAACTGCAACACACTCGGTGACGAATTGGACCGGACCTCTTCACAAAGATGAATCCCAGAATTGATACCTTGACAGTATACCTTAAGGGAGCCACTCAAAAGAAGGAAATAAAACCCCTCATAGTGCAGTAATTTCCATAAACTTTATTGGATGTAAAGCAAAGATATATAGCACTCACATTTGAGAAGGGTATAGTGTGCGAATCACACGCCGACCTGCGTGGTTCCAAATCGGTTAGCAAGGTAGCAGCCAATGTCCTCTATTGCATGTAGGCGTCCAGCAAGGGCGGCCCGACGCGGCGTTTCGTCACATATGACTGACGTCTTCAGGGGCCGTGGGGGATGGGCTGATGGAGAAAATTTAGGTATATTTGTTAGGTGTGGGTAGGATAGGCTTCTCTGAAAAGGAGGGTTTTCAGAGATCGCCTAAAAGCTGGGCTGCTGCTCAGCAACTGCTGTCAAGGGGAGAGTTCAATACTGGTTCTAATATAGTTCTGCAAAGTCACTGTTTTCTTTGAGTCAAGAGCCAAGTTTTATCCTGTGTTGAGCCCTGATGAAGGGATGGTAGTGTTGCCCCTGAAAAGTGTTGGGTATTCTTAAATGACCCTTTTTTTACCAACAATTAAAATGATCTTGGACTCTCTTCTGGTTAAAATCTAGTACTCCTTTTCTGTATTTCTATGGTTTGAGATACATAGCAGAGACATATGAAATGGTATAAGCGAAGCAATTATATATTGCAGTTAACATCTAATTTCCCCATTTAAGGCAAAGAAGCAGGTTCTATTATTATCCCACTCCTACTAATACCAACTTTCCCTGTGCCCCCCCATTTACCGCTGAAGCTATGAGTTAAAATCTCTTTAAGCTCTGTGCTGCTGACATATACAGGGTTAATGATCCAAGTCATGTCCCTACATTGCTTAGGCCTTGTGATTGGCCACTTAAGTGCCACTAAGGGAAGGAAGGAAGGAAGGAAGGAAGGAAGGAAGGAAGGAAGGAAGGAAGGAAGGAAGGAAGGAAGGAAGGAAGGAAGGGAGGAAGGAAGGAAGGAAGGAAGGAAGGAAGGAAGGAAGGAAGGAAGGAAGGAAGGAAGGAAGGAAGGAAGGAAGGAAGGAAGGAAGGAAGGAAGGAAGGGGAAGAAAGTCACATGTTCAGGGCAGCCATCAGAAATTTTTAGGCCCCACACAGCTTTAGGCCTGGGCCCCCCAGGGCCCGTCCAATGGCCGTCCCACTGAATCCGCCCACTGGTGATCCTACCTAGTCCTTCAGTTCATCCACTTTTATTTTAACACTCTTACAACTTATTATGAAAATAAATCCAATTCAGCAAAGAGGCATCCCCATATAATCAGCAAAACGATGGCCAATCCAGCAAAGATACATCCAATCCAGAAAAGAGAAGACCCCCGTATATTCTGCAAAGAGACATCCCAACCCAGCAATGAGACATCCCATTTCAGAAATGAGACAGCCCAATACAGCAAAGAGACAGACCCATATATTCAGCAAAGAATTGAGCAAGGCTGCATTGGCTCACTCGGTGGCTGCCCTGCTCTAGCAATTGCTAGTTACTACAGCAGCAACCACTCGGTCTCATTGGTTGGGGCCTGGATGGCTGGGTCCCTTGGTACGTCCGGGCCCCCTACATGTGTATGGCCTGTCCCCCCCTGATGGCAGCCCTGCACATGTTCCTCCATACCAAACTTTTTTTCCAAGGGCTTTATTATTCAAATAGGGTCATGAGATCTGATTCTTAAAGCCTTGAAGAATTAAATCGAACCTGACCATAAATGATTACTTTTTTTTGCGGAACCTTGACATTACCATGGAAAAAAGTTTAAAGGCATGACTTAACAATATAAAAAAAAGGCTACTTGATACTGAACAAAGATGTAGAGGTTGTTTGCAAGGTACAATATGTCATTAAAATAGGAAACAAATATAATTATTGAGAACCTTAAAGAATTCAGAAGCAGACAGGATACACAAATAGGTTGCCTTTAATTAGCAGTGATAGGAGTAAGAATATAATGAGTGAGTGATAGCTGCCTCTTCAAACCACCCTAATGAACGTCTCTGTAGCATGAAGTACCATCCATCATCATTTTATCATTAGAAGAACATAGAATCTGGGATAAGATAAGATATTTATATAGCAAAGTGTTTAGGAAAGATTCACTGGGCAAGTTTTTGATAAACAGGAGCTTTAGTCAACAATGGGGGGGGGGTTATGCAGTTCAAGAGCTCCTCATTGTATGGCTCTGATACAATGGTTCATTATTTCATGTCGAGTAAAAACGGATATTTTGAATACCTGCATCCATCAGCCTCAGGACAGAACACAACCTAGCTAATCGCGACTATAGTTTGTGACTACAAAACCCTTCTAGTTTCCTTGTACTATGTACTCTAAGCTACCAAGAGGCATTGCTGACCAGCTTTGCTCGGTGATTTCATAGGCTGTCTTTTATTGCAAAATCATATTACCCCTTAAAGACCAGCCCCTGCAGATATACTGTGGCAGGCTGGCTCTCCTGCTGAAACCGACGTATGGGTACGGCGGCTCGCGGGAGCTGGTCTCGGGCACGCATGCGCGCCGCCAGCGGCGCGATCGCGCGCCCACTCTCTAGCCATGCAGCTAAGCAACAGGTCAGATGGCCGCAATGGCCACTGGGAACCCGGCGGTCGCTGCAGGGACTGACATGAGGCGGTGCGCCATTGTAAACACGGCACACCGCTCCTCTGTCACTGATTGAAACAGGGCTCTTGTGTTCCTGTTATTTTGGAACACAGGAGCCCTGTTTCCATCCACCAAGTCTGGCCCCCACACAGTTAGAATCACCCCCTAGGTACACATTTAACTGTTTGATCACCCCTGGTGTTAATTCCTTCCCTGCCAGTGTCATTATTACAGTAACAGTGCATATTTTTAGCACTGATTACTGTAGTAATGTCACTGGTTCCCCCAAAAGTGTCAAAAGGAGTTCGATCTGTCCGCCGCAATGTTGTAATCCCGCTAAAAATCGCAGATCGCCACCATTACTAGTAAAAAAATAAATAAATAAATAAAAATGACATAAATCTTTCCCCTAGTTTGTAGACGCGATAACTTTTGTGCAAACCAATCAAAATACGCTTATTGGTATTTTTTTTTTTTTACCATAAATATGTGGTGAACTACAAATTGGCCAAAAATGATGAAAAAATTATATTTTTACATTTTTTTATTGGGAATCTTATATAGCAGAAAGTGAAAAATACTGCTTTTTCTTTCAAAATTGTCACTCTTTTTTGTTTAAAGGCGCATAATCAAAAAACTGCAAAGGTGATCAAATAACACCAAAAGAAAGCGCCCTATTCATGGGGAAAAAAAGGACATCAATTTTATTTGGGTGCAGCGTTGCACAATCACGCAGTTGTCAGTTAAAGTAACGCAGTGCTGAACCGCAAAAAATGGCCTGGTCATTAAGGGGGCAAATCCTTCTGGTTCAGAAGTGGTTAAAGTATAACTACTGCCAAAACCTTTTATTACCTTTCAGGATAGATCAGGGAGAGTTAGAACTTCTGTCAGGTCTTTACTGATCCCAGGAGCCCTGTTGGGAAGATTTTCCTCACTGATGGAGAGACACAATCAGCAATAGAAAGTTAAAAGAAGGTCTTATCATCCTACATTTAAAGTAGACATAAATCCAAGCACTGGAATCTCATAGACACTTTAACATCTTAATGCGGTATTACAAGTTGTTTTAATTTCTCTGTAATCTGCAGCTTTCAATAAAATAATATATATTGATCCTGCCATGACGATTCTTGTTTAGGCACTTCCTATAACAAGGAGACAAGGCTCCTGCATTATATTGGCTGTTGTAATGCAAGCGTCGCTGGACTCCTAGTGATTTCGGCAGTGCGCCGCCGGAGGCTCGCTCACGCTGTGTTTAGACACAGCGGGAGTCAGGCCAGAGGAGGAGAGGCAGCAATTGCCACCTCTCTTCCCCGATCATCGGGGGAAAGTGTGAGAAGAGCAGCCTGCTTATGTAAACAAAGCAGGTGGGTCTTCTCAATGACAGACAGGGAGAGATCACAGGATTCAGCATAGCTGAACCTGCGATCTCTGTCTGTGTCACAGAACCCCCCCCCACACACACACACACACACGTCAGTAAGCATGAGGCTCACATTTAACCCTTTGATCACTCATATGGTTAACCCCTTTCCTGCCAGTGTCATTATTACAGTAACAGTGCATATTTTTAGCACTGATTACTGTAGTAATGTCACTGGTCCCCCCAAAAGTGTCAAAAATGTCAGTTAGGGGTCAGATCTGTCCGCCGCAATGTCGCAGTCCAGCTAAAAATTGCAGATCGCCGCTATTACTAGTAAAAAAAAAAAACAATAAAAATTACATAAATCTTTCCCATAGTTAGTAAACGTGATAACTTTTGCGCAAACCAATCAAAATACGCTTAATGGTATTTTTTTTACCAAAAATATGTAGCAGAAAACAAATTGGCCTAAAATGTTAAAAAAAAAAAATAATTTTTTTGGGAATGTTATATAGCAGAATGTGAAAAATATTGTTTTTTTTTTCCAAAATTGTCGATCTTTTTTTGTTTATAGCGCAAAAAGTTTGGCTGGAGTTCTACTTTACTGACATCGCAAAATACAAAATGTCCCTCCATTGCAGTTACAGGATTTGGCCTGTTGTGATTGTGAAGATACTCAGATGACCTACACGAAGCCTGAACCTCAGCTCTACTGAACACCTTTCAGTTGAATTTCAATGCTGACAGCAATCTAGAATTTCTCATCCAACATCAGTGTTTGATCTTACAAATTGTCTATGGCAAAAATAAATCTCACAGGCACGCTCCAAAATCTTGCAGAAAGGCTTCCTAGATGAGTGGATACCTTCAGGGCCAGATTAAGAGCATCATGGGCTTGGTGCTGAGGATTTTGAAGGGCCTTAAGGGCCGTGCCTTGGCATGCACCCAGAGGAGGAAGGGTGCAGCCATGCATGCCTAATTCAACATGGGATGCTGTCTCTGAAGCCCATAAACACATCCATGCATTGGCAACTGTCCCTCCTTGACTAAATGTCATGCTGCCAGGATGGAAAAATCAAGCTTTTTCAATGTACAGTACATAGTCACTATACAATCTCTTTTATTGATCCCAGCCTGATCCAGGGCCTTTAATAGGCTTTCTAATAAAAATAAGAACCCAAAAAAAACTTTGCAGTAGAACTAAAGACAAAACTTTTTTTTCTTTATTGTGGTTAGAGTAAGGAAGGAATTACTGTATAACGCTTATCTGTTTCTTTTTGCCATAAGTGTCCCACTAAGGAGGTTTTCTTTCACTTATAGGAAGAGAGAGGAAAAAACCCAAAGTGAGAGAATCACCAGTGTCACCTGAAATGGTGTTCCTATTGTAATATTTCCCCTCTCTTACTGCTCTGGTAACCCCAAATTTGGGATTTTGTTTCACATTTAGTCTTGGTGATAGTAAATATATGTAAATGTATATGTAAAGTAAAGCACTTAGGGACTTAAAATATGAATGCAAGTAATTTGCTAGGGGGAGAATCTCTGGAGGAATCAAGGATGGAAAAGGATCTGAGGGTCCAATTGGATGACAGACTCAGCCAGGGCCGGATTAAGAGCATCATGGGCTTGGTGCTGAGGATTTTGAAGGGCCTTAAGGGCCGTGGCTTGGCATGCACCCAGAGGAGGAAGGGTGCAGCCATGCATGCCTAATTCAACATGGGATGCTGTCTCTGAAGCCCATAAACACATCCATGCATCGGCAACTGTCCCTCCTTTTCCGGCCTTCGTGCTGTGTGGGGAGGTTCTGAGGGTGCTGCCTGGGGAAGCGAGCATAGAAGCCAGACTTCTGTGTTTACAAGTGACAGAAGAGCGGTAACAGTGAATATGGCCAACCCGGGGCCTATATTAAGGTAGGGGCCTGGAGCTGCAGCTCCAATAGCCCCTATGTTAATCTGGCCCTGGATACCTTTATGACTGCTATGGGGTTTTCTAAATTCATATCAACGCCAATGGTTTTGGTCAGGTGTTGGGAAAATTGTGGTAAAAAAAGATATAGTTTGGATAAACATAAAATTAAATTGCAAACTAAAATTACATTGCATCAGATTGTAAGACACTGTCCCTGGAATTCATAAAGATTGACAATTTTGAAAAAGTTTATCTCAGGCATTCTTAGGCCCCATGCACACACAGGCTTTTAGGAGCTCCAAGTGACATAGGTGTTTTTAAGGTGCAAAGAAAAAAAAAACAGGGCCAGTGCGTTCAGGAGCAGCAGTGTTAAGCTGTAAAAAGGCCAGACACTGCAAACGCGCCTAAACGCTGTATATCACTTTTAGCAGCATCACACTTTTTTTTAAATGGGAAACAAATAGAAGAGGGTTGTGTTTATTTAAAAACGCTGCTAAGTGCCGACGCGCCTAAACGTGCATTGACCCCAATGCAAAATGCTGCTAAAGGAGCGTTTTCAATGCTGCTTTTTCCTGGCATCAGAAATAGCTTTACAGCTCGTTTTTTTCTGACGCCCTGTGTGCATGGGGCCTAAAATTGGTGAAGAACGCGCACAATTCATATACCTTTCTAGAACTAGTACTTGAATTTGGCTCATGCTGCACCTCTTTTAGAATGGAGGAGAAACACTTTCACAAAATCTGTCTGAGACAGTTTTTTTCTTTGGACGTAAAAAGAGCGTTGGTCCTAATTGGCTCCAATTTTACATTTTGGTGCATTCAATGGGGATCAATGTAAAAGTGTTGCATTCAATGCTACAAAATGGGGCATTACATACCTACCTGACTTTGGTGCATGTGTTGCTGGCAGAACCAAAAGTGTTGCAATTGCTTCATGAATTTGGCGCAATACATTAACAAGTGGGATTAACACCAGCAAAGTGGTGCAGGAGCTTTATTGAATCCCACCTGTATGTGGTCCTCTTAGAAAGATACTGAAGCCACAGTCTATATAAAGAAAATACAGCCAGGCCAAGGACATTGTTTTCCCTACCTCTCGGATCTGTGCTTGGTTCTGGTAATTTGATGTGGAAAGAGATATGGTGTACACGTGTTTTCCTGGAAACGTACACAGATTTGTCTGGAAGGTGTACTTACCCTTTAATGAGTCCTGTCACTTTTCTCGCTGAACTAAGTTTTTTGGCCTGTTAGTAAACAAATTTAATGTTCTTCTGCAAATGCAGCGTTTGAAAGATTCATCCACAAAGCGGCATCATTCTATCTACAGTCTGCAGATTCTAAGAGAAAATGATATTTGTTTATTGCAGAATTCGGAATACAACAGAACACTGCAAGCTCATAAAACTGCCGGGGTCTGTGTGTGCGCCTGGCTAGGCAGATATGCCATGAAATCCATAGCTTTCCATATTTCCTAGCATGAACAAAGCATAAAAGATAGAAATTAGTGTTACTGTCTTTAGTGTTTGCCATGATAATTTGTCAGTATTTTTATCGGTATGCGCCTTAAAGGGGACATTTTTTTCTTGACAGAACGTGATCAGCTTATATGGGCTTTTCTGAAGAGAAAATCTACACATGTTCAAGTAAACATGTCGAAAGAGAAATATGAAGATTGACAGTGTTGACTTCAATATTTTCTTAGTTTTAGTTCATAGAGCTGCATATTGAGCTACATTTAGAATTATTCTGTTCTTAGTTCTCTTGTGTTTCATGAGATAAATGGGAAAGGTTGTTTATGGTCTCTCTCAAGTTATTGTTTTATGGTAATCGCCATGTTGTCCTAAACCTTACTTTGCTACTTTACAAGGACAAATGAACATGGATATGCCAAGGTTGATGGACAACAAGATATGGCCCTGTGATGAAGATGATGTATAAAAACCCTTGTTGTTCTTTGTACTTTGTATTTATCACATCACGGATTTCCTACTTCGGAATCTGATGCATTACATAATTCAGGAAACCAGACATGGACAATTCATTGGCTGATGTCCAGGTGGAAGCCCTTTTTTTGACTATTTTACTTCTTATACATTTAGAACAAGTATAAAGATCAGGAATATCAGAGAAGAATTAAAAGTCCTTAGCTGCCTACTGTTCCAGCTCAGTAACTGAAAGTCCTGATGAGGATCAGTATTACATAAAGGAAACCACATTTTTTGCATTGGCAGACTCTTTATTTTTCTTATCATAGATCTCCTCTAATGGTCCTTACACTTTTGATGGGTGACTAGAGGGAAAAATACTTCCGTGGTCATTTCTCTCCCCCATCCTGCTGATTAGCCAGTTAAAGAGAAGCAGCACATTGATGGGCTCATCCCCTTTTGTACATATGCTCAAGGCTATAGAATATCCATATGTGGCACCCTCCTAGGTAGGTGCTGGAGAGAGAGAAAGAGTATAGTTTTGGATCCTGACTGATTACCAGAAGGATTGCCAGGTAAATCTATATTATTCTCTGCCTACCAGAGAGCAGGATCTACTAGTGAGCTCTGCAGCGAAGCCTGCTGTTGGCTGACGTCACAGAGCCGGTCCAGGCTGGGGCAAGATCGGAACAATGAAGTCCGGATCCTCCCACATGCCTGGACCACCACCCATCTCAGCCTCTTAGCGAGCTGCTGAGAGCCTGAGCCGGCCACTCCTGCTCCCTCCACTGCCCAGCACTCCAGTGAGCAAGGTGGGTCAGAGTAGACAGTGGTGACTGATAGTCACCAGCTCTTTGCTCACAGAGCTCTGAGAACCAAGTGATAGGTGCTGTTTAACAACTTGGTTCTCAATCTTAGAGCCGGTGGAGGACAGATGCAGCTTCAGACCGATGCTGCATCCACCTAGGTAAGTATAAAGTAAATAAAAAACCCCAAAAAACACATACTTCTCTTTGAAGGCTCAGTGGTTGGAAGGAAGCTATACCAATATTTTTGGCTGTATTTCGAAGGTAGATGGCTGTTGGCACCTTTTTTCTTTTATTTGGATAGAGTAGGAAAGGGTTAAAACCTTGGTTGAGCATTTTCCCCATCATAGTTAAGGAGGTTTCCATTACTTCCTGTCCCAGGGCCAGTGATCCTTAGACGGGCAGCGAGAAGGAATCTTTCTAATTGGAGTGCAGACAACAATAAAACCATAGGTATATCAAATCAAATAGGTATATCAAATCATAGTCATAAAAAGTTATACTTCAAATCTTTTAGTTAGTTTCACATTAAGCATGTTTCTTTACATGGCTTCCTAAGGGGTACTTTTAAATGAGTTAATTTTTTTTATAGCATTAGTTCAATTCAGTCAGGTTCCTTGAATGACCCATTTCTAAAGAGCTTTTATTTTCAACAGAAATTAATTAATGTTTTTCCAAAAAAAATAAATAAAAGTATTGGTACAATCTTTTAATCTTGACAATTCTTTTGTTGGCATTCAGGGCTGTTAAGAACATCAAACAAATACAGCAGCGTATTAATCAGAAAAGTACTTAAGAATATGAGGAGACCAAGGAGACTGGAGTTGGGAGGGGTTGAGACTCAGTACAAATATCTTTATTCTGTCTAAATTTGGCTCAACTGTACAGATGGCTGAATTACCTCCTAGATTCCTTTCCATTCAGCTGCCCATAAAGAAAGAGAAAACACCATTCTTGTTAGGCTGCAGGATTTATGACCCTTTATAATTATTTACGGCTTTATAAAGTACGAGGTACAAATAATTCCCTAGCTAATGTAATTGAGGGCTGGAACCCTGGGTTTAAAAACTGTTCTCTTTGGAATAATAAAGGGAACTGAAGGGAGATTTGATCTCAGTGTGTAACTTAATAAACAGGCGGTTTGAATCTTATAAAAGAGCTAGCAAAGTCTTTACTTCAGGCCATGGAGAAGGGTTAATGGGAACAAACACTCTACAGCATGGAGCGAGATTAGTGGATGCTTTTGTACACGGCACAGTTTCAAGGCATCCAGATCTCTTTTTTGCAACATAAAGGAGCCTGTGCACAGCAGACCTAGCACAAACCTATCAATAAAGTGGAACTCCAATATCTTTGAGGGGAAAAAAGATCTCCTCTAGGTTCAACAAATACATTGGACCTAGGGGTTCCTTGAGCTGTGGCTGATTGACCTATTTGGCTGTGATATCATAGTTAGGGGTTCAACGATCCTTGACAAAGCCAACTGCATGAACCCAAAGATCTTTTTAGCTGTATGTAAGGCTGACACTCTAACCACCACTTTAAGGGCGGCATACTTGCCACCAACATAAGGGGTATTTTTTCAATGCCCACCAATGAATTGGGGTCACTGAGACTTGAAAATTATTTCAAGGGTTCATTTGCAGTAAGAAGGTTGAGAAAGGCTGCATTGGAATGTTTGCTTCTTACCTGCTTTTGTTCTGCAGGTATTAATATAATCTATTCGCTGGAAGTGAACGAAAAGTAGATATGACCACATTTTAGTGATTTTGTAGCAAACTGAAAAAACATCATTCGTTTCCATTTCTTGGTCAAAAGGTTAATTGTGTTTCTGAGAGAACAAGACTACCTTTGTTTAAATGCTAATGATGTTTCTAACTGCTAATCTATTTCACTCAAGTTTTCCCTCCAGAGTGGAGCAGATTAAACTAGAAACTGAACATTTAGGATGCACTAAGAGAAAGAAGAAAGTGGGTGTTTAATTGGTTTGCAAGCCAAGAGGGAAGGAACACTATCTGCTTGCTCTTTGAAGGGCCTGAATGGCCTAAATTGGAAGCATAGATTTCACGAAACAATGCATCAACCATAGAACCTCCCATTGGCAAAGTGTCTGGTTGTTATAAAGTTAGAGAGTATCCAAACCCAATAACAAAAATGTAATATATTGCAACTTACCAGCCCTTAGAAGGGTTGGCTTTTCCTTTATTCTCTTCTGGTAATTCTTTTAATAACACACTTCTTGTCCATGGGGGTCTACTTTTCTGTAAATGGGGTCAAGAATCCTGTCATTTATCAGACTCTCCACCATTCACAGACCTTGTTAAATGTGGTGTAATCAATGAAGGAAGAAGGAGGAAGGTGTGGTCCATCATCAGGAGCTTTTTTTGTTGCAGCTCATAGAAGCTCAGAGCTATTAACTCTCTTAACACTCAAAGTTCAGCAGCAGCAAGAGGACCTGTCACCACTGCACAGTAGATTTCAACAGAATCATCACAGACAGAGGACATATTAAGGGTAAGTGTGTGACTGCAGTTATAGGAGCAAAATTATTTTTTGACTAAATTTCAGATTTAGAGGCACTCTTTTTACCTAAGAAGACTTAATGGCATGATTGCTAATATGTCAATTTTGACATCCAGTTTCTGCACTTTACACCTTCAGCAGTTTTTTTTTTCAATTTTTTTCATATTTGGCAGATGTTTTTGTAACCATTGGAAAAGAGAAAAGGTTTTAAGTTTTACCTGCTTAACCTCCCTGGTGGTATGATTGTTTCCGATTTTAGGTGCTGAAAGCGGTACCATTATTTTGCATGTAATTCTTAAGGACGAGCAGCCCAAACCAACTATTTACATATGATTATTTTTTTACTGTGCGTTCTTCTTTATAACATCTCGGGTATGATAAAGTTTGAAACACAAAATCATAAATTATAATATAATAAATAACTATAAATAAGTTAAAGTATATATATATATATATAGATATACGTATATATATAAAGTACAGGAAAGGGCACTGGGGGGCAAACTAATGTCAATTTATTTTATTTTGTAATGTAATTCAATAGGTTTACAATATATCAGTGTGTTTGTGTGTTTGTGTGTTTTACTTTTCAGCCTCGCAGGAGACGGAAGCCGGGGCTCACAGCATCGGCGGAAGATCCGCCCGCCGTATGCTGCAGTGACACATCGCGGGATCCCGGGGACAAGGTAAGTACCCTTTACCAGGATCCAGCGATGCTCCCTGGCAGTACCCCGAGTGTGGCTCAGGGTTACCGCTAATGGCACTGAAATTCCACCCCGAGCCACACTCGGGAATACCGCCAGGGAGGTTAAGGAGATATGATTAGCAACATGATCTAAAGTTATAGGAATACCTTGTTTTTGAAAGTGTACCATTGTCTTGTGATTCTACAAGCTGAAGTTAGAAGCTGATTGGCTACTATGCATAGCTGCACCAGACCTTGCACTCTCCAGTTTTAGTAAATCAAGCCCTATGTGTCAGGACATTAATCTTCAGTGACCCCAAGTGTCAGAATGCCATTGTTCCATGACTTCAAAAATATTTTTTTTAAGCAGTCTTAAGAATTAAAGTGTCATTATTCTGTAGATTTATGTCTCATTGTGCCATTGTCATGTGCCCCCCTCATTCAGAGTGTCGGGGTTTTATAACCCCAGGCATCAAAGTATAATTTTTTGTAAACTTTATGCAAGTTTGCCTTTGTTGTATGACCCCAAAATCCTTTTTCTCTATTCCAAATATATAACCCTAGTTGAGACCGGAACAAATTTGTGATAATTTGCAAAGAAATATTGTGGTCTTATAAGTAACTGCCAGTGTAAACCCAAACTGACATAGCAAAAAGTAATCTTCAGATAGCCATTTTTCTAACTACTCCCCTTTTTGATAACATTACTTCCACTTTCATCTTATAGCAGTTGTGGAGTGTATCTAAATATGATGAATCAATAGGCAACAGAATATGATTGCACTACACAGTGCACTCTGTTTTCTAGTAGACCTGGTCTAATACAAACCCTCATTTCCTTAGAAATACATACCTGAATGAGAATAGTTTTTATGAGGGGTCTGATTGGTGCTCATCTATGTTTGCCAACGCTGACATATAAGGGCATTTTCATGTATTTTAAGGCATTTCCAAGTGAAAAACTGTGAAAATGAATAGCATATGGCTGTACATGACTATTAGGAAACAAAAGTGTGAGACTTTAATTAGGCTTGAAACAGATGTGAGCTAGGCTCACCCACATTAGATCTTCTGGCATCTGCCAGAGATCCCGTCTAAGTTCCAGTACAATGAGTTCCATGTGTGACAGTCACCTGACAATCAACTGAGTACCGTTTCTGCTACATAAACCTCCAATGTTGCAGCACTGGTGGGCTAAGTTTATATCGGGAGTAGGGAGATTAATAAGAGTGTCTGGAGAACCTAGAAAGGTTTGATAGATCTCTTCCACCCACAGGTTGCCAGATGAATGGGCCTTTCCCGAGTAAAAAATGAAAGCATTTCCTCTGGAGCATATTTTGCTTATCCTGGTAAAAACAATGGTAGGTAAAGCTTGCAGAATGGGAAATGTGAAAAATATTTTATGTTATGTATGTGTGCCTGCACCGGTCGTCATTTAACAATAGATACAGTTCTCCTGACAAGTGTTTCTCATTTGCAAAAACAGCTCCCTTCGTCAACATTAATCCCGGCACAAGCATGCAGAAGGAGATAAATAAAGAATGGCACAGTGCTCAGTTTTGCACCTGAAAAGGTCTATAAATAAGGATTCACAGAAAAGCCCTTCTGATTGATGATGATACAAACAAGTGCAGTTGGAAGGTGCTGCCGCTCTCCTGAGGCTCTGTTTGAAGTATTGAGATTCAGACAAAATCCATCACTTTTTCTGGGACTGCAGCTCTAATTCACACAAAATGAAAGCGCTGGACAAAGACGAGATGGAAGCTGGAGATAAGCAAAGATGGGGAAGGGAGTGAGGCATGTATTTTTAATTCCTCACTTAGCTCGAATGAGATGAAATGATAGCGACGGTAACCTCTGAAGGTCAGGCTGATTGCATGTGCAGTCAAACCCCTATACTCAACCCAAATAAAAAAAGCATGGGTAATAGGAATTAATAGGCAAATGAACAATGCACTGTATTTGGCATTAGTGATGTTTAATTACCTAGCAAATGTCTTCTGGCTGTTATACTATTTTACCAGGTTATATTACTGGAGAGCAGGCAGAGAATCATCAGGAAATGCTGACTGAGACACAATACAATTAATCCTCTCTAACAGGACAAATGAGTTTTAGGTAGTTGTTATTTTTGCAGACCTGTAAGTGAATGCCTTACCAATGGTTTTTAAGAGAGCAGTGCTGACCCCCTAAGGAGCTGCTAAATTGTAAGGGTAAAAAACATTCTAATGGTAGTGTGCACTGTAGCTGCACTCAAACACTCACAAACTCACCACCCACCAAGATGGTGTCAGGGAAGAAGTCCAAGAAGAACTGGCAAATATGCCAATGCCCAATATGCATGCGCATTAGCGAAAAGCATGCAATGGTTTTTTGGCGTGCCCAATGGCACCTTACCCGTTGCCAACTTGGCTTACCCCTGATCTGCTCTGGCTTCTCTCCTGGCTCTGAACCCGGCTTGCTTCTCGAACCTGCTCCTGTCTATTCCAGACTGATATCTTGTGTTTTGACCCTGGCTTGATCTCGAATACGCTACCTGCCTCTGCTCCTGACTGATTTGCTGTGTTTGACCCCCGGCCTGGCTTCTAACCTTGTTCCTGCTTACCCTTCTGTCAAGACCTCCAGAGAACCGTTAGCTGTGACCACCTTCTCTACCCATGGGTGTCCTCATATCTGGTTTCATCAGGCAGCTTCACCTGCAGGCAACCCTTGCATCTTTGGGCATAGCACCCTCTGTCACCACCTTCAGGGGTACTGTGCACTCAGCCACAAGGGGAGCCCTCTCGTCATCTCAGCCTCCAGTCAGGTATGTGACAGATCGACAGACTCCCCTTCAAACTTCTTCTTGCAAGTTGTCTCACTTGTTTTATGGAGAGAGGGTTACAGATACAAGAAACCCATAAACAATAGCTAAATTTCCATCTGTTCAATAAAGTTCTCAAAGATCTTGTTAGGCCCAAATTGACTTCTATTTTCCAGTGACCTCTGCCACAAGTCAGCTATAGGACTCTTTATGTTAATTTATCCAGATGAGTAGCTACCTTTTATTTTCCACGGCCTCTGCCACATACCAGCTTAGGACTTTCTTTAGGCCCGTGCCACAGGTTAGTTTCTGTCACTCTACCTTGCTGCTAGGAACATAAACACTGTTTCTTATACAAGAGCTAATGTGTTTCTGCTGTGAAACTTATAAACTGTTCCACAGTGCCTGTAGCTACAAGGGTCAGTGAGATTTTTTTTAAAGCACATTTAAAAATATGTGTGGCATTTTTGTTAAAAATATGCAAATATTTCAATATCCTATATTCAATTGGCCACAGTTAAGGTATTCTGCCATATAATCTTTTTTAGCATCTGCAAAATAACCATGACCTTGCAATTGCAGACTCCCTTTTATCTGATTGGGATAACAATATTCTTCAATCAGGATCTCTGTAACCATGCTATGTTTGAAAAATGGAGCCACACTTTATAAGGACCTTTCACTGATTTTCTAGCAATCAACGTTTGCAGGTTGGGAGACCACAGGGAATGCCTCACAATACATGTATGCAAATATCCCCCTATTAAAGAGGGAAGGACCCAGAAGCCAACCTAACTTCCTAGTAGCTGTCTTGTGTAGATGCATACCTTCACTTGTACATGCAAACTAATTGCATAGTAAAAAGTGTTATACATAGCAATCTGGAAATCAAGGTTACTGAAATTGGAAGACTCCACTTTGTGAGTATAATTCAGTAATGCAATCATGATCACTAGTAATAAAATAATATATAAAAATAGAAAATTGAGAGTGTATATTATTGTTTTAAATACATTCCTAAAGTTTGGGTCACATGATTCTAAAAAAATACCAAACTGTAGAACTGATTTCTAGCAGGCAGCCAGCTTCAACTTAGGGTTTCTCTTTAGTTTCTGGGTCTACTTTTCTAAAAACTAATCAATTCAGGTGTCCATAGGGGAGTTCTCTTGAAGTACTGCCAATATAACTACCCAGATTCCTTGGAGTTCTTGTATGAAAAAGTGCAACCAGGAACATTTATTTCTGCTTATAGTAACTGATCATTTGCAACTGTAAACTGCAGAAATAACAGTCAAAGGCTCATTGGTGGCTATAACAATACATTTTCTTGCTAGTACACTAATTTTATAAAAGGCCCTTGTGCTCTAATGGGTGTAACAGGCAGAGAATAGAGGACTTGGGAAAACCAACCATTTGCACAGAATGTGTGACCACATTGGGATTCTATACACAATAGGCCACCGAGCAGGTTTATGGACCAGAATGAGAATGGCATAGAGGCAGCATCATACAATCAGGTCTAGTAGCTGACAGTGGAAAATGGCTAGGGTCGTTCTGGCACTAGGCTTCTGCCTTTGTAAAGACAAATACAGCAATGTATATGGTGAGCCTTTCTTCATTCTATAGAACTTGATTTGTGGTATTGATTGGTGGGTTTAATTTTTTGTTGGGACTTTAGAATTAAGTGATAAATGCAAAAGTAGTGAATCTTGCTGTTGTATAGTAAAACTCATGAACACAACAGGTATGGAAATCCTGTCTGGCGCTTTATAGTTGGTGTACAAAATTTTAGCAGTCTTTTAAGACGAGATTAACGTTTTGCAACTCCTAGTTTTCCAAAACACAGGACCCTTCCCTTGAGTTTGTTCATGCCTTCCTTACAGAAGCAGTACAAGTAAACACAGCTGAGATGCAAGAGATAGATGTGCGGAGAATGCTTCAGATTCTGAATATGTATTGATAAATCCCACTGTGTTGTTTGATCCATGCAGCGCTCTGGCTGGGAGCTGCCAATAACTATAGTAATTATTGAAAAACACAGTTTGACCGATGAGAACTCATTTGTATTCTCTTAAACCTTTGCCCATTCAGTGTTCTGCCTGCACAAAGGCCTTTTGCTTGATGTCATCTCGACTCGTGTTTCTCAGGCCACTCGTAATATGTGATTATGGCGTTTTCTGCCACATAAAACTTAAAAACAAACTGCAAGAAAAAAGAATTTAAATAAAATTCTCTATGAAAGATCGCAAAAAATATATCAACCTGCTTCTGAAAAGCATTATTCTCATTGTAGGAGAGTCCCTGTCAACAAACAGGTCAAATGCCTGGCTGTACTGTTCTTTGTGTGGACAGTCATGCTTAGTTATAATCAAGGATCTACAAAAAGAAGACTTAAGACCTAACAGAAACATACAAGATTTGTCACTGGTATAATAAACTATAGTGTACATAATGGGCTAATGCTATCGGAAAAAAAAAAAAAATGAATTCCTTTGTATAACTCCAATATATATAACCCTGGAACTGCCGTACCATCTATATTCAACTAGTGGCACAGCTAGATTAAATGATCGTTTGAGCATGCAGGCTTATTCAATAAAGCTTGTATACAGACTTATTCAGCTTGCTTCCCCATCGGTTTAAAGTCTACTATAATTGTAGCACCCTCCTAGATAGGTGCTAGGTAGGAGAGTGGTTTTGGCTCTGCCTGCTTATCAGGAGAGCAGCAGGAAAAACACAGATGCCCTCTGCCTATCAGGGGAGCATGGTTTGTAGTTAGGCCTGTTCAATGTGTTCAGTGTGTGATGCATTTGTCTTGAGGGAGTGTCCCCACTGTGTCCAATGGGGAGGCACATTGGACAGTGGAGGGAACCCAGCCAATGACACACAGGCTTTGATATGATCCCATAGGTTTGGCATCGAGAGTGATGCATTATGGGGTAGGGTATAAAAGCCAGAACCACATGAGGCAGGGGGTCTTTGGGCAGGAAGCCAGGTCCCAGAAGGAGGGTGACAACTGTCTCCCCTTCTGCAGCAGTGGATGGTGGTCACAGGCAGTCGGCCTAGTGAACCAGAGTGTGTGGCTGAATCCAGAGGTCCAGGAGAAGCTGACTGGTTTTCTATCTTTATTCCAGTGGCACAGTGAAGCAGCGGCCTTGCCGCATCCTCAAGTCAGTTTTCCTCAATACTGTGAATAGTTACTAGTTGGAGTATCCCACTCATCCCTTCTTCTATACCAGATCCAAATAAAACCACAAAACAACATCCCCTGGACTAATCATTGACTGAGCCAAGTACTTAAAGTGATACGTTTCTGCAAACAGTAGCTACGGGTAACCCAGGGGAATTCAGAAAGTGTCATATTCAGCAGTCCTCTAGGGGGAAGTGCTACATAATGAAAACATAAAGCTGTTTCCTTCTGTGCTCTAAAAAGAGGCTGATGTCACAGAGGCATGAGTGTAAAGGTAGATGGCCTTTAAGAGGCTATTCAAGCCTCACCTAGGGCTTTTCTGTTTTGTCAAGAAGAGTGCAGTTAGTTAGTGAGAGATGATCTAGGGGAAGTGAGCATAGACTAACGCTGCAGGCATGGCTCAGGTGGCCTCCTAAAGGACAACTGTATATTTAAACTAAAACTACTTTAACCCACTTCCTCAGCCCTCCTGTATAAACCTACACAAACACTCTCCATCTATGTGTAAAGATCAGTAACACACTCTAATTAGGTCAACCATTTTTCCAGATACACCAGCAATTGGACAGTCCTCGACCTTGTCCATGCCCGTCTGACAGGTTTCACCCATATTGGGCTTAATCATAGAGGTCTACCTCCACAATTAAGCCCAATCTGGGTAAATTGTGTCAGAGGGGCATGTTTAAGGGCAGGGACTGTGTAGTAGCTGGTGGATATGGAATAAAAATGAATGGTTGACATTATTACAGTGCGGCTCTGATCTTTATATGTTGGTGTTCATGTGGAGCAAGACATGCTTTTTTTCTGGGATCAGAATCTAGTGCAAATATTGAGCCAAGAGGAAACACACAGGAGACATTATTATTTACATATTCTTAACAAGCTTTAAAACAACCTCTTACTGACCTCTGTAGCTGTAGGCACAGTGGGGTAATTCATTATCAAAGCACTAAAGATGAATTACTCCATAGGTGCCTGCAACTACAGAGCTCAGCAAGGGATATTAAAGTGGTTCTAAAGTCTAATTTATTTATTTTTACCTTAATGCATTCCTTGCATTTAACAGAAACTTAACCCATAACAACTTGACAAAAATAATGTTCTTTAGTGAGGAACATACATTCCACAAATAATATTTTATGCTATCAAAATTGGTGTCTGCTGTAAATTGCCTCCAGTATTGTTCCTGTTGGTATTCCTGCTGGAGGCTGCCAATTTGCTGAAGCCCAGAACCCCGGGGCAGCAGCAAATCTTTAGGCTGTCAGCAGATCAGCCTCTACATTTTCGGCACAGTGCCAAAAAATAGAGGACAACTGAGCATGTGCAGCACAGAGTGAGACAGAATATTACTGTATTTTAAACAGTATAAGCACTTATTTTTAATGTTTTAAATAGCTTTACCTGCAAAAGGGGCCAGCCTGAAGTGATCTAGCAGGACTTAATTTTCTGACTAAAGTTACACTGTAAGGTAAAAAACACCCCACTAACTGTTCCTCCCCCTAACTTACCTTACAGGAGACTTTGAGAGCAGGGGGAGCCATTGGCTCCTGCTGCTATCAAATAAATTCCGTAAGGAGGGAGTGGAGGGCATGGCTAAGTTTATGGACGCACACAGCCTGACTCGGGAGTGTGCCAATACAAGAATACAAGAGCCCCCTCAGCACACGGCCTTACTCAGGAATGTGGCAATACAGGCGGCCCGTCAGCACACGGCCTGAGTTGGGAACGTGCCGATACAGGTGCCCACCCAGCACACTGCCAGACTCAGGAATGTGTCAATACAGGCCCCCCTCAGCACATGGCCTGACTAAGGAATGTGTCAATACACGTGCCCCTCAGCACATGGCCTGACTCAGGAATGTGCCAATACAGGTGCCCCTCAGCACACAGCCTGACTCGGGAGTGTGTCAATACAGGCGCCCCCTCAGCACATGGTCTTACTCAGGAATGTGCCAATGCAGGTGCCCCTCAGCACACAGCCTAACTCGGGAGTGTGCCAATACAGGCACCCCCTCAGCACATGGCCTGACTCAGGAGTTTGTCAATACAGGCGCCCCCTCAGCACATGGCCTGACTCAGGAATGTGCCAATACAGGTGCCCCTCAGCACACAGCCTGACTCCGGAGTGTGCCAATACAGGCTCCCCCTCAGCACAAGGCCTGACTCGGGAGTGTGTCAATACAGGCACCCCCTCAGCACATGGTCTGACTCGGGAGTGTGCAATACAGGTGCCCCTCAGTACACATATTGCTAAGGGGGCACTTGGAGGAAAGGAGGAGTGCCAATGGGGGACTCCAGAAGAGAAGGTAAGGGATTGCTCTGTGCAATACCATTTCACAGAGCAGGTAAGTATAACATCTTTTTTATTTTATTCTAAAAAAGAGTTGCCTTTACAATCACTTTAAGCTAATCAAAGTGGTCACGTGTCGGTACTGACCAATCAGAATCGCTTTGATCCATCCTGGAACCCCTACAAAAACAAGAGGAAGAAAAGCAGGGATTTCAATTCCCTGGTCCACTACCCCAGCTGTGTGGGCACTGACAGCTAATCACCCACGGAATTAGATGCAGAGACCGGGTGATGGGCAGGGTGTAAGGTGTTAAGTCCCATTTTAGTTTTTTATGAAAAGGTAAGCTAACACTTGAAATGATCATTTTCATCTAGGGGGACTGTGTAAATCAGTTTTACTCACCTGATCCTGCACTCCCGCAGGCTTTAAAGGGTGCAAGACTAGTCCTCTTCTCCCTAATGCAGTGGTGGTCAGATGCCCCAGATGTCATCAAGCTCAATGCAGGGTCTATGGCCCTACACTGGACGTGAGAATGCAGAGGAACAGTCCACTTAGGGTTGCCACCTTTTCTTCAAGCCAAATCTGAACACTATTGCAGCCTGGGTCACCTTTGGGTGCCCCATGGAGACTAGTAAAGCGCAGAGAGTGCGCAGTGAACAAGTGGCTGTAGCTAAATTGCTCTTGCCTCCCAGTGACGCCAAACCTGCGACTAGACAGCTGCCCACAGCTCCAGGGCGACAACAGGTTTGTGTGTGACTATTTTGGTGACTTGGGGTGCCACAGCCTAGTCTGAATAATGTGTCCAGGTTTCAGTCCGCCTGAAACCCGGACACGATTCAAAACCAAGACCATCTGGGTGAATCCCAGACAGTTGGCAATCCAAAGTCCACAGCTGGAGCATAGAGAAGGGCAATCTGCTAGGGGATCAGAGGACTGAAAAAGAAAAACAATTCCGTCCCTTAGACCACATGTGTCAAACACAAGGCCCAGGGCCGAATCTGGCCTACAAGGCTATTTCATGTGGCCCTTGCACCTCTTCTGCAGCTATGGCACCCACCTCATCTCCATCCTCACCTTGTCTCAGCAATTGGCAACAGAGAGAAGGACAGAACTCCTCCTACAGATCATGTGCCTCTCTGTGCAGTTGCAGCACCCCTCTCTGCCTCCCCTGGTCTCAGCATTCAGCATACTCTGGCACCTGACTCCTGCCCTCCTCTGGTCCTTCTCCAGGCTCTGCATTTCTTCTTTCCAGATAACCCCCAGCTTCTTCCCGGAAATAGCACAAGGGGGGGCACCGTGATGAAAAAGAAGGGCAGGGGACTCTTAACCTCTGATGGTGGGGTGCTCTGGACAGTCCTACAGATCCAACCGGCCCTTTGAGGGCAACCAAAATGCAGATTCGGCCCACAATGAAATGGAGTTTAGCACCCCTACCTTAGACCTTCATGAGCATTTAACCATTGCAGTGCAGAAGCAGCACCGCTGCATGGGAGCATTTTTACTTTAGTACAATAAAAGTACCCAGGGAAGCAGCTTAAGACATGTCATACCCAATTGGCTGACTGTGTGGCCATATATAATGCCCAAATGTGTAGCGGCATAAATCTGCCTAAACATATCTTATTTTGCCTTTGTAAACTGCATTTCCACCAGATAAAACAAATCACTGTGCTAATAGACACATAACTAGGTAAGGGTCATACTAGCTGTTTATCTTTAACAATCTTGCATCTATTGCTTCCCCGCGGCCCCTTTCTCATCAACCCTTCCCCCATCCACCCTCCATTAATTTAATCAGATTGTAATGAGAATCATATTGGTGTTTGACTTGCCGACCTGGACAGACATGTGATTAATTGGAATCTCTGCAAAGCATGACTAATCTGTGCGGGATGACCTTGCTTTGTGGAACAATACATTACCTCTCCAGGAGTAAATATTTTGTTACAGGGAAAGCCGCTGGCTTTTCTGTCAGATTTCAATAAATCTTTTATGTCTCCCCAATACTATCTGCAAAATGTTCATCAAACATCCAGCAAATGGCATTGCATAGATCTTACCATCCATGTGTACCTTGAAGAATGGCCGATATTGCACCTCATTTATCAGCCCTGGTTCACACCAGTGGGATTTGTCATGAGATTTGACAATTAAAAATCGCATGGCAAGTTGCACCCCATTCTCAGCAATGGAACCGTGCGACTCAAGTTGCAGCGACTTTGAAAAAGGTCCCTGCTCTTCTTTTTTGCAATTTCTTTGTGACTTGCATGGACTTCTGATAAAAGAAGTTGTAAGCCGCAATGAAATCGGGGATCCAAACTGCACTGATCTGCAGCTTTGAAATCAAAGCCGCACTGTTGTGAACCAGGGTTTAGGATTAAAGAAACAATCTCAATAATGTGAGCATTACATATCAATTCGTGTGAAAAAACGCAGCTCTCAGAGATGACTGGTGTGTGTTTTTTTTTTTTTTTTCTTTTTTACACCTCAGAATGCAGGGGTATACATTTGTATTTCTATGCTATATTCAGGGGCTTAAAGTTGTATTAAACCCAAAAGCAAACATGAATTATATTGCAGCTTACCAGTAATTAGATGTGGTGGCTGCATTAGTTTTCTTTTTTTTTTAACTTTTTCCCTGTTTTCACCTGGTTATCTGACCAGTAACACACCTCCTGTATTAGAGTGCCTCTACTCTGGAGGAATGAGTATAGGACAAGAAGAAAGTTTTTTGTCTGGAAATATGTGGGATGAGTATAGGAGGCACAGCAGACAGAAAAATTCATAGTTCCCAACACTCACAGATTTCCTGGAACATTCATGGGAAATTGACTGATGTCCCAATGAGAATCCTGAAAAATTATCAAAGCCAAGTAGAGACTCTGCATTGTAATTCCCCACAGCACCGGGGTAACCCACAGGTTAATATGAGAGCTTTTTCAGATCCTCCCCCTGCCTCATCCTCTCCAATGGATTTAGCATGTGAGGAGGTCAGGTGGCGCTTGCCTCTCAATGATTGGGTGGGATTTGGAGAGAGGGCGTGGCTAGTCTTGGAGAGGTGAAGATGAATATGGCAGCCTGACCTGATGCCATCCAAGCAGCCAGAGGTATGTTTCTACCCTGCAGTTCAGTCTCTGGGGGAAGATCATGATAGCTGGGCTTTTTTTTTTTTTTTTGTGAGGGGGGAGAGCAGCAGCCATACACACACACTCCTAACCCCTGTGTATGTAGTGAGCAAACTGCACTGACCTGTGTACTCACTGACATCCCTCCGCTCCCCGATACACAGAACATTGTACACATTAATGGCCATGTCCTAGCCTCTGACCATCTCTATCATGTCCACAATCTCTGAACCCATCTCTTGTATCATGTCTGCAGTCTCTGGTATAATTTCCGCAGTCTCTAGTATCATATATGCAGTCTCTAAACCATCTCTTGTATTATTTCTGAAGTCTCTGGTATCATGTCTGCAGTCTCTGGTATTGTGTCTGCAGTCTCTGACCATCTCTTGCATCATGTCTGCAGTCTCTGGTATTGTGTCTGCAGTCTCTGACCATCTCTTGTATCATGTCTGCAGTCTCTGGTATAATTTCCGCAGTCTCTAGTATCATATACGCAGTCTCTAAACCATCTCTTGTATTATTTCTGAAGTCTCTGGTATCATGTCTGCAATCTCTGACCATCTCTTGCACCATGTCTGCAGTCTCTGGTATTGTGTCTGCAGTCACCGACCATCTCTTGCATTATGTCTGCAGTCTCTGGTATTATATCCGCAGTCTCTGACCATCTCTTGCATTATCTCTGCAGTCTCTGGTATCATGTCCACAGTCTCTGACCATCCCTTGCATTATCTCTGCAGTCTCTGGTATCATGTCCGCAGTCTCTGACCATCTCTTGCATTATGTCTGCAGTCTCTGACCATCTCTTGCATTAAGTCTGCAGTCTTTGGTATTGTGTCTGCAGTCTCTGACCATCTCTTGCATTAAGTCTGCAGTCTCTGGTATTGTGTCTGCAGTCTCTGACCATCTCTTGCATCATGTCTGCAGTCTCTGGTATCATGTCTGCAGTCTCTGACCATCTCTTGCATCATGTCTGCAGTCTCTGGTATTGTGTCTGCAATCTCTGACCATCTCTTGCATCATGTCTGCAGTCTATGGTATCGTGTCTGCAGTCTCTGGTATTGTGTCTGCAATCTCTGACCATCTCTTGTATCATGCCTGTAGTCTCTGGTATCATGTCTGCGGCCTCTGACAATCTCACATAAGCTCACACTTTATAATCCGCAAACAGTTTTTGGGATAAAGATTGTAAAAGCTGATCATTTGTACACCCCTGCCAGTGTTAACAGTTTTTTTCTCATTCATGTAAAATAATACAATCTGCTGGAGAGCTTGTGCTTTAAACAACAACATATTTACTGGCTAGATCACCGGATGAAAAAAGAGGAAAAAACACCTGAAAAAGAAAACAAATGCAGCCATCACAGCTAAGAATTGGTACGGTGCAATACAATAAATGTTTGCTTTTGGGTTTATTACTGCTTTAAAAAGCTTACATTCCCAGAGTGGGCTTTATGTGCATAAATGTGCATGAGGAAGAGGGACACCTTTCATCACAAAGAATGAAAACCAAGAACAACCCGGTCACATTTCCAGTTTCATAGATTATGAAGAGATAGGTCCTATTTACTATACGCAGCCCTTGAAAGGCCGGGTTTACCCACACAGATGTTACTTGTAAGCAGTGCCACTGATTTAAGTCCTATTGATGTTGATTTGGACGCAGCAGTTGTTCCCAATATGACATCTGTATGGGTGCATGGCTTTGATTGCAGACAGTGTTCGTCCAGGGCTGAGCACCCACGCAGATATCAGACTGAGAGCAGCGTCTGTGTGTATGCAACCTCAACCTCTCAATTGGCATCAATGGGACTGCCTACATGGCCCTTATACTGGCTTTTCATAATAAATGCAATTATTCAGAGGTTTGATGAAAAGTTTAGTGTAATAACAATTTACTAGTTAAACACTACATTTTGTTATAGAGGGGAGTTTCTCAACCAGGGATCCTCCCGAGGTTGCTAGGGGTTCCTTAAGCAATGGGCAATTTCTGCCTCCCTAATAAGTTCCCAATGACACCATTGTTCCTTTTATCCATCTGTAAGGGGGTAATTCTTCCCAATGATGACCACCATTGTACCTTTCAGCTATCTGTAAGGGGATAATTCTTCCCAATGATGACCACCATTGTACCTTTCAGCTATCTGTAAGGGGATAATTCTTCCCAATGATGACCACCATTGTACCTTTCAGCTATCTGTAAGGGGATAATTCTTCCCAATGATGACCACCATTGTTCTTTTTAGCTATCTGTAAGGGGGTAATTCTTCCCAATGATGACCACCATTGTTCCTTTTAACTATCTGTAAGGGGGTAATTCTTCCCAATGATGACACCATTGTTCCTTTTAGCTATCTGTAAGGGGATATTTCTTCCCAATGATGGCCACCATTGTTCCTTTTAGCTATCTGTAAGGGGGTAATTCTTCCCAATGATGACCACCATTGTTCTTTTTAGCTATCTGTAAGGGGGTAATTCTTCCCAATGATGACCACCATTGTTCCTTTTAACTATCTGTAAGGGGGTAATTCTTCCCAATGATGACACCATTGTTCCTTTTAGCCATCTGTAAGGGGATAATTCTTCCCAATGATGGCCACCATTGTTCCTTTTAGCTATCTGTAAGGGGATAATTATTCCCAATGATGACCACCATTGTTCCTTTTAGCCATCTGTAAGGGGATAATTATTCCCAATGATGGCCACCATTGTTCCTTTTAGCTATCTGTAAGGGGATAATTCTTCCCAATGATGACCACCATTGTTCCTTTTAGCCATCTGTAAGGGGATAATTCTTCCCAATGATGGCCACCATTGTTCCTTTTAGCCATCTGTAAGGGGGTAATTCTTCCCAATGATGACCACCATTGTACCTTTCAGCTATCTGTAAGGGGATAATTCTTCCCAATGATGACCACCATTGTACCTTTCAGCTATCTGTAAGGGGATAATTCTTCCCAATGATGACCACCATTGTACCTTTCAGCTATCTGTAAGGGGATAATTCTTCCCAATGATGACCACCATTGTTCTTTTTAGCTATCTGTAAGGGGGTAATTCTTCCCAATGATGACCACCATTGTTCCTTTTAACTATCTGTAAGGGGGTAATTCTTCCCAATGATGACACCATTGTTCCTTTTAGCTATCTGTAAGGGGATAATTCTTCCCAATGATGGCCACCATTGTTCCTTTTAGCTATCTGTAAGGGGGTAATTCTTCCCAATGATGACCACCATTGTTCCTTTTAGCCATCTGTAAGGGGATAATTCTTCCCAATGATGGCCACCATTGTTCCTTTTAGCTATCTGTAAGGGGGTAATTCTTCCCAATGATGACCACCATTGTTCCTTTTAGCCATCTGTAAGGGGATAATTCTTCCCAATGATGGCCACCATTGTTCCTTTTAGCTATCTGTAAGGGGGTAATTCTTCCCAATGATGACCACCATTGTTCCTTTTAGCCATCTGTAAGGGGATAATTCTTCCCAATGATGACCACCATTGTTCCTTTTAACTATCTGTAAGGGGGTAATTCTTCCCAATGATGACACCATTGTTCCTTTTAGCTATCTGTAAGGGGATAATTCTTCCCAATGATGGCCACCATTGTTCCTTTTAGCTATCTGTAAGGGGGTAATTCTTCCCAATGATGACCACCATTGTTCCTTTTAGCCATCTGTAAGGGGATAATTCTTCCCAATGATGGCCACCATTGTTCCTTTTAGCTATCTGTAAGGGGGTAATTCTTCCCAATGATGACCACCATTGTTCCTTTTAGCTATCTGTAAGGGGGAAATTCTTCCCAATGATGACCACCATTGTTCCTTTTAGCTATCTGTAAGGGGGAAATTCTTCCCAATGATGACCACCATTGTTCCTTTTAGCTATCTGTAAGGGGGTAATTCTTCCCAATGATGACCACCATTGTTCCTTTTAGCTATCTGTAGGGGGTAATTCTTCCCAATGATGATCACCATTGTTCCTTTTAGCTATCTGTAAGGGGGTAATTCTTCCCAATGATGACCACCATTGTTCCTTTTAGCTATCTGTAGGGGGTAATTCTTCCCAATGATGATCACCATTGTTCCTTTTAGCTATCTGTAAGGGGGTAATTCTTCCCAATGATGACCACCATTGTTCCTTTTAGCTATCTGTAAGTGGGTAATTCTTCCCAATGATGACCACCATTGTTCCTTTTAGTTACCTGTAAGGGGGTAATTCTTCCCAATGATGACCACCATTGTTCCTTTTAGTTATCTGTAAGGGGGTAATTCTTCCAAATGATGACCACCATTGTTCCTTTTAGCTATCTGTAAGGGGGTAATTCTTCCCAATGATGACAAGAGTAAGGACCATTCTTCCCACTGACTGACACACTAATGTATCATGAGTTGTAGATTTTAAATTTTTAGTGGGGGTTACCCCGAAACCAGAAACCTATTTCAAGGGTTCCTCTGTGTTGTAAAGGTTGAGAAAGGCTAATATAGAGGGACCAAAAGAGGAATAATGGAGGAGAAAAAAAAAGGGAGAACAAAGGAAACAGTCGGGGGCTATGTAAATACAGTAGTACATATTATGTTCTCTAGATAAACAGGGTTAGGCTAATGTGTGCTTTGCCACTTTTTTATATGCCAGTACACTCGGGCCAAAATGCACTCTTTTCTGTAGAAATATACAGGCTGTCATAACTTTCTTCAAAAAATGCAAACTTCCTGGCTGTCTCTGGCTTGAATGACCTCTAAGTCACTGACCCAGGATAATCATGAAGCAAGTCAGAGTCAGGTCAGAACGCCTAACCTGCATAGTTGCTCTGGGGAAAAATGGTATGATATTTTAATAATTTAGTGAATTCCAAGAATTAAGCTTTAAAATAACTTTCAGATTACCATTATTAATAATAATAATAATAATAATAATAATAATAATAATAATAATAATAATAATAATAATAATAATAATAATAATAATATAAGATGTGTACTTGTGCTGAAAGCACGTTACCATTAGACCATATTTGTAGTGCAGCAATGACATTTGCGCTTTGCAGAGGATGTGATCTTGTTCTCTATGTAGAGGGTTGCTCATAATTTTTTAGTTTTAGTTTTTTTAGTTTAATTAATTTTGCCCATTCCATTCTATCTATCCTAATGATTGAACCAGGCTGATATTGAATCAAATGCAGTGACCAAAAGTTCAATTGTCACATGCAGCCACCAGGTGGCACCCGAATCACTGCTGCTGGATGGAGTCACAGAAAAGGCCAGCAGCTTTATCAATCCAATGCTAAATCCAAAATACTCTTTCCACAACTCATCAGAACATGTGATATAATGTATAACAAATGGTGCATTTATCAATTGAGCAAAGGAAAACTAAACACATGGGTTGATTTACTAAAGGCAAGAAAACAAGAGCAGTTGCTCCAGAGCTTAGTACATGAGCAGAAGCTCTGCTGACTCTCACCATCCAATCATGTGCAAGCAAAACTTTTTTTTTTTTTTTTTTTTTATTTCCCTTATGATTGGATATTCTTCACACTTAGCAAATCAACCCTGAAGTCTATTAAACCCAGATTTCACATTTTATTGGACACACTGGTTAAATCTAATGGAAGTGCAGTCGCTGTAGATCTGAGAAGGCCATGCAAGGAAAATAACAAACAGCATTTTTGCTTGCACATGATTGGATGATAGAAATCAGCAGGGCTTCCCCTCATTTCAGATCTCCCCTTCAGATCCACATGACTGCACTTCATTTGCCTTCAGTAAACCCTTATACTTATTTTGGTAAATGATGCATTCATTGCATGTAACTGTGCATTTTACATGCACAAAACTATAAGTACTTTGCCGTTTGCGCATTATAGTCCGCTCTGTTGGGACCATGTCTTTTTTTTCATGAAAGTGTAGCATTACCAAAATCGATAGATTTATTTATAATCACGTATCAATTAAACAATGCAGAGAGAGCAAACCACACCAGAGACCATCAGAAGACAAAAGGTGGAAACAACGCACGCTGAATCCAGCAAGTGTAGATTACGGCTTTGGCCTACCTCCTCCTGGCTATTCCTCTCTGATGCATTTCGCCACGCCCATGGGGCTTAATCATAGGGAATCCTTTATGATAAAGCTCTGTGGGTGGGGTGAAATGCATCAGAGATGTGGCAAGAAGGAGCTTGACTGAAACTGTAATCTACACTGCTGGGTTCGGTGTGCATTCCTTCCACCTTTTGTCTTCTGATGTCTCTGGCAGCCTGGATGACCTTTCTTTTTTTTTTTTAATGCCCACGCTGACAGTGCTATGGATCACATGGGAAAGTTTGTACTACTTTGAGCATCACTAAAAGCTTTTTTGCACAGAGACCACCAGAGACCAGTCATCAGCTGGGAATTTGGTCAAATTTTGGGAGAATCCTCTATGATATCTCCCCATCTATGGAATTTTATGCATACTGCTCTGAGTATAGGCTGTGTATGTTGGATGCATCTCTAATGGTCTGATGAAGTGATCAGAAGCTTTCTCATCTGTGACAGCTCATTACTGTGTGCAGCTACAGTATATTGTTCGTTCATTGAGTCCCTGCAGCTCAGACCCTTACTGGCAATCTAGCAACTCTGGCATTTCACAGAAAATCTATTCTGTCTAAGGCCTGGCTCGCACTCTGCAAACCACATTTTGTGCGAGCTCGGCAGCCCACTCCATTTTTTAAATCGCAGCCCACATGGAAACAATAAATGCAGTGCAGTTCCCAGCTGCGATTTCCAGTGCATGTGGGTGCCATTTTTTTGTGCAGGTGGTTGCAGCTGCAGACCCAGGAACCAGGGAGAAGGTGCGGACTGGCAGGTGGAACCACCCACACAAGTGTGAATCAAGCCTGAGGGTATCTAGTTGAACATTACACTACTGAGTTGTATGGTTTCTCAGTCTTGTTCATCGGGGCCTTAATAGAACGTCACTTGACTTTAAACATAAGCACAATGTGAAGGCATTGGGGGGAGGATTTACTTAGACTGGAGCAGACAAAATCTGGAGCATTTGTGCTTGATAACTAATTGTCACGAACCGGCGGGACTGGTAGTGGATCCTCTGGACCAGAGAGGCGATGGCGCGGGTTGTACTAGAGGACCGGTTCTAAGCAGTTACTGGTCTTCACCAGAGCCTGCCGCAAGGTGGGATGGATTTGCTGCGGCGGTAACTACCAGGTCGTGTCCCCTAGTAACAACTCGATCTCTCTGGCAGCTGATATGGCGTGGTACACAAGGAGTAGGCAAGAGCGTAGTTGGACGTAGCAGAGGTCAGGGCAGGCGGCAGAGGTTCAAAGGTGAGATGTCGGAAGCAAGGATTCGGCAACAGGCAAAGCAAACAAACACAGAAGGGAACGCTTTCACAGAGGCACAAGGCACAAAGATCCGGCAGGAAGCTGTGTGAGGAGAAGGTATTAATGAGCAGTGCACAGGTGAAGCCTAATTAAGTCAGCACTGCCTTTCACAAACCTTAACCCTTAATAACCAGTTTGGACCAGGCACCAATCACCTGTGCACTGGTCCTTTAGATCTAAGAGTCCCGGTGCGTGTAGGCCCTAGAGAGCGGGGACTCACACGCTGAGACGCAGGAGCGCCGCCTGGAGACACACGCTGTGTGCGCTCTGAGGCCAGCAGGGGGCCCGGAGCGCTGAGCGTAACACTAATCAGCACCTATCTTCCATTTTCAGAGCCTAACTGGAGAAGCTGAAGATAGAAGCCAATTGGTTTCTATGCACAACTGCACCAGATTCTGTCTGCTCCAGTCTTAGCAAATCCCCCTCATTGTGTTTATTGCAAGTGTTTTTTATCAATAGGGTGGCCAGATGTCCCTGGTTTCCGGGGACAATCCCCAACTTTAGGGATCTGTCCCTGGGAAAAAAATGTCCCCAGTTAAAGAAACGTTTAAGCTTTAATTATGGCGTCCCCTGCCCAGGCGGCTACAGAATAACTCATATTAGGAACATTTCTATGATTGGCCATGAGCAGGAGGGGGGATGTCTGCTCTCTGTCCAAGTCTATTGATAATGTCGCATGCTTATATTATGTGGTCTCTGGAGTCCACCCCGTCTTGGTTTGTGCAGAATTAATTGCGGGAGGTAAATATGTGCATCCTTTGCTACCTTGCCCTTCTTTGTGATGGTGACCTGCAGTGCACATAAGAGCAAAGTCAGCTCAGGTGTTAAGAAACCATACCCCTTTAAGCCCATCCCACTGTTAGTACAATTTGGCCACACCCAACTAAAGGCATGGCATGCTGCGCATGACGCTATTATCTCCACCCCTGCCCCACCCCTAATAAAAGTGGGTGTGATCAGTCTGGTGTCCCCAAATTTCATTTTGAAAATTTAGACACCTTATTTATGGAGAGCTGTGTAACAAGATCACAAGCCCAGTAGCTGATTCATTCCTGCTCCTGGGCTGAATGCCTGACAGCCAATCAGCAGTGCCAACCTAGATTCCGGTCATGACCCATCAGAACTGAGTCTCATTGCCTTTTAAAGCAGTGCTGGTGCAAACAGCTGCTGCCCATGTGTCATTTACAAATGTCATTTAGGATTCAGTTGGTTAAAAGCTTTTGTCTAGAAAAAAAAAAAATCAGAGCAGGGTATTTATTAAAAGGAATATGACAAAAAAAGCCTTATGTCCATAACCACTTCCCAACAGATTTACTGCTACAGGGCGGCCGTACTGTGCAGAATCACACACACACACATATATATACCGTATTTTCCGGCATATAAGACGACTGGGTGTATAAGATGACCCCCCTATTACATGATCTACCGGTAATACTTATACTTGGGTTACCTTGGAGATATTATACTCGCCGTATAAGACGACCTCCCATTTTTGGGGGATTTTTTTTGAGGTTCAAAAGTAGTCTTGTACGCCAGAAAATACAGTATATATGATTCTGCACTTCCGGGTAGGGGGCACGCCACTTCTGCTGTGATTAGTCACAGCAGAAGCCAATCAGCGGGTGCCGGCCAATGAATGTCTGCCTGCACCCGCTGATCCTTGAGGAGAGAGGTTGGGCAGAGCTCTGCATTTGTAAACAATGTAGAGCTTTGTCCTGTCAGCGAGGATGTAATGGATCCCTTAGTAAAAACAGCACACAAAGTACACAAAAACATTGGCTATGCACACATTTAACCCCTTGATTATCCTAGATGTTTAACCCCTTCCCAGCCAGTGTCATTAGTACAGTGACAGTGTATATTTTTAGCACTGATCACTGTCACTGGTTCCCACAAAGTGTCAATTAGTGTCAGACTGTCCACCGCAATATCGCAGTCCCACTATAAGTCGCTGATCGCTGCCATTACTAGTATAAAAATAAATAAATAAAAATTCCACTAGATATGCCGGAGTTTGTAGACACTATAACATTTGTGCAAACCAATCAATATACACTTTTTGGGACTTTTTTTTTTCCAAAAATATGTAGCAGAATACATATTAGGCTAAATTTATGAAGACATTTGATCTTTACATTTTTTTTATTGGATGTTTTTTATAGCAAAAAGTAAAAAATATTGTTTTGTTTTTCAAAATGTAAATTTTTTTTTTTTTTATGTGCAAAAAAAAAAAAAGAAACCCGGTGGTAACTAAATACCACCAAAAGAAAACTCTATTTGTGGAGGGAAAAAATGACATACATTTCATTTGGGTACAGCGTTGCATGACAGAGCAATTCTCACTTAAATTAGTGCAGTGCCGTATCGCAAAAAAAAAAAAATGAAAGGGGGGTAAATCTTCCCAAGTGGTTATAAAAAAGTCAAAATGATTTATAGAAATAGGTCATAGAATAGTTGTTAAATTGAGTGATGAATAGTGATGCTGCTGAATTTGGTTTGGGGATCTACGCATCAATGATTTCTGATCAAAAAGAGGTTAAGTAACTTGTGTTCTTCTGGGCTGCGATCATTCTCTAAGGACATGTAAAGCGATTAGCAGTGTTGTGTACATGCGTGTTGCAGTGCATTGCTTTAAACTGCAACCTATCTGCATTTTAACACAAGGCGATGCACAGAAACACAACGCAGCTAAAAGTATGGAGATATGTAGAATAAATTGTTGTTTTTTTTTCAATATGTTTTGAATATCGTAATAAAAAGGACATGAAGATAATAAATTTTCCTGCAAGGCTCAAAGGTATAAATGAACAAGTACAGTACTAATAATCGAAACCCTTTAGAGCGGTTTGTATAATTATTTGGAGACAGAGCGAGTATAATGTAAACTATAAGTATGACCACAACAAGTAGCAAAAGCTTCTTACACCCTCTAAGCCTCTTGTCGTAGAAGGCCCAGGAGATCCCGAGCTAGGGGAAGGGAGCTTCGCCAGGGCTCCTCCAACCCGGTAGGAGTCAGACACGCCACTCCCATGGGATTAAACTGTGGACATAGAGACCCCACCAAGAGTATCTGGAGACCTGGAAGGCTTCCCCTCCTCTGGCTCTCATCTAGAGCCACCGGTCTAGCTAATGTCAAAGCCAGGGCTGCTTGTATCATACAGAGAGGGAGAAGAGAATTTAAAGAACCACTCTCGTGTCTAAAAAAGCCTCGTGTTTGGCTACCAAAATATAAGAAAATGAGAGGGATAAAAAAAGGTTTTCCCTTTGGAAACAAGTTTTCAACATTCTGAGCACTCCATATGGTAGCATGAGGAGGAGAAAATGGATTTCACAATTAGAGGAAAAAGAATAGATGAAGAGTGAAGAGAGAGATGAAGGGGGGGAGAAGCCAAGTGGCTTTTAGAGAAAGAAAAGTCAATGAGCAAGGGGAGGGGAAGTAGTTCTGGAGGGTCCTTTTGGGGGAAAAACAGCACCCAAGGTTCCCAGACTGCTTCAAACCTTCACACTCTATCCTGAAGTTAAGCAACAAATTGTTCCTGGGACACAATCCAGGAGACTTTACGCTTTGATGCTGATATTGAGACTGTCTTGATGCAAGAATTGTTGTCATAAGTTTGAGGTCATTATTAATAAGTGATATCGGACGATAGTAACTAACATCACTTACATCTTTCCCAGGTTTGGGACTACCAGAGATATATGATGAGTTTAAATCACTGTCTAGGGGTTTTCCATCTTGGGGGAGTTAAAAAATACAGCCGTATAGGGGGGGACAAGGAGGGGCCAAATTTCTTATAATAGGTGACCCAAATAACGTCAGGCGCTGAGCCTGGTTTGAGAGATTTAATGGCCTCCAATATCTCCTCTGGTGTGAAAGGTTTACCAAGGATTTCCCCTATGGGTTTGTGTGATTTTGGGTAGAGGGAGATCCCTAAGGAAAGTCTAAAATTTATGTGGGGCAAGAGTATATTGTGACTCATACAAATTTGAATAGAAAGTCTAAAGGGTTCCATGATATGGTTTTGGGTAAAGTTCCCTGATGAAGTTATTAATGGGGAATGATAAGGTTCGCAATCTAGGGCATAGTTTGTGCAGCGTCCCACTCATGACACGTGGGAACTGCAAATGTATTACTACTTTGTCATCGCTGTATTGTATGTCATTTTGCATTTGACACCTGTTTAATCCCTGTTCATAGGCTGGTCAAGCGTGCTTCATACTTCCCACCACAAGATGGGGATAGCACCACTTTGGGATATCTATCCCAGCTCAGGTTTATCTGTGGTCAGTTGTTCAGTTCAGGAAATGAGTGTACAGAGGAGAAAAGCTCCATGTGAAGGTGACAGAAGGTCAGTCCAGAGAGGGACAAATTGGAACTGCTAAAATCAAAGGGTAAAAGCCACCAAACGGCAGCAAGACCTTTGAGAATAAAGGTGAAGGATTTCTTAGCCACTGGCAAGCTCACCAATGTCACTGGATTCAAAAGGGATCACAAACAAGTAAGCATTATACTGAACCACAGCCTGAGACAAGACCTACCAAAACCTATTAACAGTGGATCAGCAGAATTCCTCTATTTACCCATAGACTGTATTCTATCTGGATGTTTGTACTGCAATCAAAACCAGTCACAGTAAAAGTTGTGAGTTGTATCCTACCGCTGTCTACCTCATTCTTCACTATTGCTATTACAACTGGTTGTACCACCATTAACGGTACTGGCGTCACGACAAATACCATCAAGGGACCCAGCCACCACAAGCACTCTAAACACCCCTGTCATCACGGGCACCTCAACCACCATCTTGGCTGGCGTTTCCCTATCACAGAGCGTGCCCCGGAGGATTTCGTGCTGTCTTCCTCTTCACTGTGCGACCAGCCCAGGGAGGCTTTCTGCTAACCGTGAGTAAATCGATGAACTGTATTATTGCTGTCTCTCATCGGCCCACCGTGCACCTCACGTGTCGCCCCTGTGGTTCTGGCTCGTCGCATAAAAATTTGGCGTCACGAACAGGATATTAACCCCTGCGCCTTATCTAAAAGACTGTCGCATCAGAATAAGCCCCTTGCTTTATTGAGAGACTGTTTACTTATTGCACGCTGTGTGGGGCCACAGAACTGTTTAAACTGTTTCAAAGTCGCATGGAAGTGTTATCCCAGTTATCAGCATAAAAATCGCAGCATCCAAAGAGAGGAAATCAGACATTTGTGTGTCAACAAAACTGCTTGCTGTATTTGAATTGACTGTTTCTATTCACTTAAAATGGCTGCCGGAGGCCTTCCTGTTCAAAAATGTCTGTGCCATCACTGTGGATAAGTTAGTGACACCCCCTGAAGAGCGGGAAATTTTGTTGCCACCCATTTATGCAAAATTGTCCGGCCAGCCGGCCTTACCTTTGCTGTGTCAATCCTGGGTGGAGAGTGTGACAAGCGCGCGCCCCAGAAGTCGCGAGACTTCGCATGCGAGCAAAAGAAGAAAAAATAATCTCATTGCTTGCTGTCCGAGCAGTAATCGCAACCTGGCAGTTGCCTCTACTAACCATAAGGAGCACTAATAGCAGGAACTCTGCCAGAGACCCAAAATCAACATTGCTGCAGCATTGTATTCAGCTGACATTAAATTCTGAATAGAAAGTCTAAAGGGTTCCATGATATGGTTTTGGGTAAAGTTCCCTGATGAAGTTATTAATGGGGAATGATAAGGTTCGCAATCTAGGGCATAGTTTGTGCAGCGTCCCACTCATGACACGTGGGAACTGCAAATGTATTACTACTTTGTCATCGCTGTATTGTATGTCATTTTGCATTTGACACCTGTTTAATCCCTGTTCATAGGCTGGTCAAGCGTGCTTCATACTTCCCACCACAAGATGGGGATAGCACCACTTTGGGATATCTATCCCAGCTCAGGTTTATCTGTGGTCAGTTGTTCAGTTCAGGAAATGAGTGTACAGAGGAGAAAAGCTCCATGTGAAGGTGACAGAAGGTCAGTCCAGAGAGGGACAAATTGGAACTGCTAAAATCAAAGGGTAAAAGCCACCAAACGGCAGCAAGACCTTTGAGAATAAAGGTGAAGGATTTCTTAGCCACTGGCAAGCTCACCAATGTCACTGGATTCAAAAGGGATCACAAACAAGTAAGCATTATACTGAACCACAGCCTGAGACAAGACCTACCAAAACCTATTAACAGTGGATCAGCAGAATTCCTCTATTTACCCATAGACTGTATTCTATCTGGATGTTTGTACTGCAATCAAAACCAGTCACAGTAAAAGTTGTGAGTTGTATCCTACCGCTGTCTACCTCATTCTTCACTATTGCTATTACAACTGGTTGTACCACCATTAACGGTACTGGCGTCACGACAAATACCATCAAGGGACCCAGCCACCACAAGCACTCTAAACACCCCTGTCATCACGGGCACCTCAACCACCATCTTGGCTGGCGTTTCCCTATCACAGAGCGTGCCCCGGAGGATTTCGTGCTGTCTTCCTCTTCACTGTGCGACCAGCCCAGGGAGGCTTTCTGCTAACCGTGAGTAAATCGATGAACTGTATTATTGCTGTCTCTCATCGGCCCACCGTGCACCTCACGTGTCGCCCCTGTGGTTCTGGCTCGTCGCATAAAAATTTGGCGTCACGAACAGGATATTAACCCCTGCGCCTTATCTAAAAGACTGTCGCATCAGAATAAGCCCCTTGCTTTATTGAGAGACTGTTTACTTATTGCACGCTGTGTGGGGCCACAGAACTGTTTAAACTGTTTCAAAGTCGCATGGAAGTGTTATCCCAGTTATCAGCATAAAAATCGCAGCATCCAAAGAGAGGAAATCAGACATTTGTGTGTCAACAAAACTGCTTGCTGTATTTGAATTGACTGTTTCTATTCACTTAAAATGGCTGCCGGAGGCCTTCCTGTTCAAAAATGTCTGTGCCATCACTGTGGATAAGTTAGTGACACCCCCTGAAGAGCGGGAAATTTTGTTGCCACCCATTTATGCAAAATTGTCCGGCCAGCCGGCCTTACCTTTGCTGTGTCAATCCTGGGTGGAGAGTGTGACAAGCGCGCGCCCCAGAAGTCGCGAGACTTCGCATGCGAGCAAAAGAAGAAAAAATAATCTCATTGCTTGCTGTCCGAGCAGTAATCGCAACCTGGCAGTTGCCTCTACTAACCATAAGGAGCACTAATAGCAGGAACTCTGCCAGAGACCCAAAATCAACATTGCTGCAGCATTGTATTCAGCTGACATTAAATTCTTAAAGGGCCATACACCCGCAAGACAGCGGTTGCCCATAGCAACACCGCACAAAAAGTGTCTAAAAACGCATTTGACTTACCTAACTAGAATTCACCTACTGTTACCATGTCTGTGCATGAAGATGACGTGCAGCCTGACCTCAGCAGACCCCCTGCAGCAGCCGCAGTCGGTCCCAGTACAATCCCAACCGCTGCAGCACCAAGCTTAATGCCTTTAACCAAGCCTTATTATTTTGGGGCCCCCTGGTTCCCACGATATTCTGGAGAAATTCATACTTTAAGAGACTTTAAAGAAAAAATTCTTGCTGTGTTTAGATTGTACCCTGTATCCTCAGAGCAACAGATGGAGATTCTTCTTGCGCAATTGGAAGGAGCTGCGCTCAGAGAAGTGAAATCTTGGCCGAGCTCAGAGAGAAAGACCATTGAGCAGATTTTTGAACGTCTCTACACCACCTTTGAACCCAGAACCGTGTCAGAGGTCAAGATGAGGTTCTTCAGCAAGAAACAGCAATCTGGTGAGTCACTCAGAGACTTTGCATTATCTTTGCAGGAATCCCTTAGAGCTGTTGTCCAAGTAGACCCCCGTGAGGCAGAGAATCAGGACAAAACCCTGAAAGAACAATTTATTGAAGGCGTCAATACAGACAATCTAAAGAGCCAACTAAGAATGTTAGCCGCCCAACATCCAAGAGCTACCTTCTTAGATTTCAAAGAATTAGCTATCAGCATACTGGGAAAAAACCCACCAACAGAACCTGTTAGATCTGTTGAAGTGCCTGTATCACAGCTGGTTACCCCTGTAAAGTCTTTACCTATAGTCAGTCAGGCAACCCAAGCTCCAGTTACTGACGCAGTTGCCGCCTTGACTGAGCAAGTCCATTTCCTGACTAAAAGTCTGGAGAAAGTCCACCAAAAGTTGGAACAATGGGAGAAACCATTAATGCTAGAGGATGAGAAACCTGTGTCCAGAAGACTCTTCCCCTCTAATTATAGAGAGACTTATTCCAGAAATTCTGGCGGACGCCCCCCTGACCGCACTAGTACCCCTAAGCGGCCTATCTGCATGTACTGTCACAAGCCAGGCCATACAGAAGCAACCTGCTGGCAGTTAAACAGGGAAACCCCCGAGGCCAAGGACCACCCCTCGGGAGTTAAACCAATAGGTCCAGAAGATCCCCACTGGATGCCAAGATACGTTGGATCCCGTCCTGAAGTGGCACTTCAAATAAACGGAGTTCCTTTTGTTGCCCTAGTTGACACCGAATCCCAAGTCACCACTATCCAACAAGCAGCCTTTGAAAAATACTGGGATCAAAATCAGCTTACCCAGCCTCCAGAATCCTGGCTGAGTCTCATAGCCAGTAACGGCAAACCCATACCAGTCCATGGTTATTGGGAACCTACCATTCAAGTAGGAGGAACTACACTACCTCGACAAGGCCTTATTGTGGTACGAGTCAAAAGCAATAACCCTAACCCTTCAATAGTCCTAGGAATGAATGTCCTCAGGAACTGTTATGTTGAGATGCCTTGCACCAGTTAGTGCCTACTGCCTCTCTTGATTCTAAGAAGGTGATCCAACAAACCATCCGTGTACTAAATGCGCAACAGAGATTCACCAACGAAAAAGGAGAAATTTGCTGTGTCCGCATCCGGGATAAGCAACCTGTGATCCTCAAACCCAACACCGAAACTCTCTTGTGGTGCCGAGCTGTAGTCGGAATTCAAGGTCAAGACTACCAAGCCCTGGTAGAGCCTGTTGTTTTGGAAGACTATCCTCTAGTTAGAGCTGCAAGGAGCCTAGTGACCGTCTCTGAAGGTAAAGTGCCTATTCGACTCCTAAACTTGAGTGATAGCAGTGTAACACTAACAAAACACCGTCCTATCGCACAGCTAATCCAAGTCACTTTTCAAGATGTCATCAGTGTGGCTACAGCTACCACAGAGCAAATTACCAAGAGACAGAACCCACAGGACCAACATGTGAACACATCCTGGTGGAAAGAACTTCATGTGGGAGATGCTTCCACACCAGCAAACCAAATTGAGGGAGTACTAAAAATTGTGAAGGAGCTTCACCATGCCTTCAGTAAGCATTCTACAGACTATGGAGAAGTGGATATCATCAAGCACTCCATCCCTACAGGTTCACACCCACCGATCAAGGAAAGATATCGGCCTATACCACCAACTATGTACCAATCTGTAAAGCAAATGATCCAAGAGATGAAGGACTCCAATGTCATTAGAGACAGCCATAGTCCATGGGCTGCACCTCTAGTCCTTGTCCGTAAAAAGGATGGTAACATCAGATTCTGTGTGGATTACAGAAAAATTAACAAAATCACCCACAAGGATGCTTACCCTTTACCACGCATAGAGGAATCTTTGACAGCTTTAGGATCTTCAGCCTACTTCTCTACCCTTGATTTAACCAGTGGATACTGGCAAGTACCAATGGCACCTGAAGATCGTGAGAAGACTGCATTTACCACCCCTATGGGCCTATTTGAGTTCAACTGCATGCCTTTTGGACTTTGCAATGCGCCCGGAACTTTTCAAAGATTAATGGAGCGTTGCTTAGGACACAAAAATTTTGAAACCGTCCTGTTGTACTTAGAAGATGTCATCATCTACTCCAAATCTTATGAAGATCACTTGAAACATTTGGCTGAAGTTTTTCAAGTCCTCATTAAACATGGACTCAAAGTCAAACCATCTAAGTGCTATCTACTGAAGTCAGAAGTCAAATACTTAGGGCATATTGTAAGCTCTGAAGGTGTTAAACCGGATCCAGAGAAGATAGCCGCAGTCCGAAATTGGCCTACTCCTACTACAGTGAAAGAAGTGAGGAGTTTTCTCAGTTTCGCAGGATACTACAGACGCTTTATTCCTCATTTTGCCCAAATTGCGGGGCCAATACTAGAACTTCTGAGAGGACATCCTAAGAGGTACCAAAAGTCTCCAATACCAGTTGAATGGAACACAGAAAGAGAAATTGCCTTCCAGATCCTGAAGAAGAAGTTAACAGAACCACCAATCCTAGGCTATCCAGATTACCAGCAGCCATTTCATCTTTACACAGATGCTAGTAAGAAAGGTCTGGGAGCTGTCCTGTCGCAAGTACAAGAAGGTAAAGAAAGAGTTATTTCCTACGCTAGTAGATCTCTTAGAGGTACTGAAAGAAACGACCAAAACTATAGTTCCTTCAAATTGGAATTCCTCGCACTCGTGTGGGCTGTTACAGAAAAATTTAAAGATTACCTTGCCGCAACACCATTTGTGGCCTTCACAGATAACAACCCGCTAGCACATCTTAATACCGCTAAGTTGGGAGCATTGGAACAAAGATGGGCCTCACGCCTAGCTAACTACGATTTCACCATAAAATACAGAACAGGAAAAGCAAATGAAAATGCGGATGCATTATCCCGTCTGCCTACCCAAGAAGACCCTACTACACAGGAAGATGTGTGGGAAGAGGTAGAAATGCCAGCTTTTTACAAAAATTTTGCCCAACAAGACATTATCACAATCAAAGGAAGAAAAGTCCTTAACCTTCAACAACAAGTGGATCCAAGATCCCAAGTGGACAAAGAAAAGTGGATCAAGCTGCAAAATGAAAGCAGAGTGTTGAGAGAACTGCAAGATTTCTTCACCAGCGGAAGAACACCTGAAAGAATTTGCAGAAGAAATGCTGATCCAGAATTGTCAAAACTTTGGAGACACAGAAAACATCTCTTCCTACAGAAGGGCCTACTATTGAGAAGAACTTTAGACCCAATTACCTGGGATCGTCTATACCAAATCTTAATACCACGCCGAGATGCAAGAATCATTCTTGAGATGTATCATGACCAATCGGGACACTTTGGCGTGCAGAAGACAGAAGCTACCATCCGTAGAAGATTCTATTGGATTGGGATGAGAGGAGACATTGAAAAGTGGTGTCGAGAATGTTCCACCTGTGCTGTTGGAAGAAATGAGAAACATGACCAAAAAGCACCCTTACATCCCATTGTAACCCAAACACCGCTAGAAATAGTTGCAATTGACCATGTGAAGCTGGAACCAAGTCGCTCAGGTTACACATATGCCATGACCATCATTGATCACTATACCAAATTTGTTGTAGCCGTACCTGTCAAGGACTTGACCGCTAAAACAACTGCAGATGCCTTCTGGAAACATTTCCTATTGCCATATGGATGCCCAGAAAGAATCCTTACAGATCAGGGATCTGCCTTTGAGTCGCAACTCTTCAAAGAACTGTGTACACTTCACAATTGTCAGAAAATCAGGACCACAGCCTACCACCCCCAAGGGAATGGACTTTGTGAGAAAATGAACCAAACTTTAATTGAGATGTTAAGAGCAGTACCACCTGCTACAAGAAGTGATTGGCCTACTCTATTGCCTCAATTGATGTACACCTACAATAACACCATTCACTGTTCTACTGGGTATACACCTTACTATCTCATGTTTGGCCGACAAGGTAAACTACCTGCTGACCATACTTTGGGCGTACAAGTGCCTGATGCAATCAACCCTCTACCAAAGACTGATTGGGTGAGTGAGCACCAAAGACGTCTAATTGATGCACAAGAAATTGTTCAACATCGCATGGAACATGCTCATGAAAAGCAACAAAAAGATTATAACCAATCTGCCAAAGCAGAACCTCTCAAAATCGGTGACCATGTGTGGTTAAAAACCAGCAAGTTAGATAGCAAATGGGAGAGAGAACCTTACACCATTACAGCTATTCTCAATCCAGAGACTCATACTTATGAGATCACTAAAGAAAACAAATCACGTGTAGTACATCGCAATCGCCTTAAGTTATGTCTCAAGGAAAGTACTCAAGAAGAAACTCTTCAAGAAGAAGCTGTCCAAGAGGAAACAAAATCCATAGAACCAGAGCCTACAAAATCATCTGATTCAGAGAATCCACTACAGTCTTTTGGAAAAGCATTATTAGAATCTGATCCTTTACAGTGGTTCCTTACACCATGGCTCAATATCTTAGTGCCTGCCAAGACCAATACAACCGCACTTCAACCAGAAGAGCTATCTCAAGAAGTATCTACTACAGATCAAGAGACACCAAGTTCCCTTGAAACAAGGCCTGTAGAAACTCAGCCGCTACGAAGATCTGACAGGACTACAAGAGGACAACCACCTGTCCGTTATAAGGATTTCTTGCACCAGCAGCCAAGAAGACAACTACCAGCCCTGCCATCTCATCGTTGAGTGCATCCATACATCGTCTGAAGTTCCAGAGTGAGAAGAAGACTTATTTGTGATGTCATGTTCATTTCCTTTAAAGGACTTTTTAAAAGGACTACTTACCTACTGTTTTGCAACGTTCAAGCCTGCACCCGGAGATAGACTTTCACGTACCTGAGCCTCCGTGATATTCTTCTGTTGACATTTTTCCTGTGCCCAGGGAACGGACTCATACCCTGTGAGCCTCTTGAGATGTTATTTTTGTTTTGTTTTTCCTTTTTCCATCTCATCACGGACTATTCTGGTTTTGCCATATATCACCAGTCTTCAAAGGAAAAACTACACCTCTTTTTGACACATTTCGTTGTTGCCTGAGATATGTTTGCCCAACCCATTTTACTTGCAGATACAAGAAGTACAAGAATGGGGTTATGTTGTTATTTCCTATGCATGCATGCTTTTCCCTTTCTCTTATATCTTACAGGAAGACACAACATCGAGTCAAAAATGTGTCGAGGTCGACACACGTTTTACCATGGGGGTATGCAGCGTCCCACTCATGACACGTGGGAACTGCAAATGTATTACTACTTTGTCATCGCTGTATTGCATGTCATTTTGCATTTGACACCTGTTTAATCCCTGTTCATAGGCTGGTCAAGCGTGCTTCATACTTCCCACCACAGATGGGGATAGCACCACTTTGGGATATCTATCCCAGCTCAGGTTTATCTGTGGTCAGTTGTTCAGTTCAGGAAGTGAGTGTACAGAGGAGAAAAGCTCCATGTGAAGGTGACAGAAGGTCAGTCCAGAGAGGGACAAATTGGAACTGCTAAAATCAAAGGGTAAAAGCCACCAAACGGCAGCAAGACCTTTGAGAATAAAGGTGAAGGATTTCTTAGCCACTGGCAAGCTCACCAATGTCACTGGATTCAAAAGGGATCACAAACAAGTAAGCATTATACTGAACCACAGCCTGAGACAAGACCTACCAAAACCTATTAACAGTGAATCAGCAGAATTCCTCTATTTACCCATAGACTGTATTCTATCTGGATGTTTGTACTGCAATCAAAACCAGTCACAGTAAAAGTTGTGAGTTGTATCCTACCACTGTCTACCTCATTCTTCACTATTGTTATTACAACTGGTTGTACCACCATTAACGGTACTGGCGTCACGACAAATACCATCAAGGGACCCAGCCACCACAAGCACTCTAAACACCCCTGTCATCACGGGCACCTCAACCACCATCTTGGCTGGCGTTTCCCTATCACAGAGCGTGCCCCAGAGGATTTCATGCTGTCTTCCTCTTCACTGTGCGACCAGCCCAGGGAGGCTTTCTGCTAACCGTGAGTAAATCGATGAACTGTATTATTGCTGTCTCTCATCGGCCCACCGTGCACCTCACGTGTCGCCCCTGTGGTTCTGGCTCGTCGCATTTGTTTGCCAATTTAGACCCTATCTTGTCTTCTGTGAGTAGAATTTAGCACCAGTCCATCTAAGGTGATTTTCTGCTGCTGAGTCAGAGCTAGATTTAATTTCACCTTGGCGGAGTCTAGCTGAGCCAGGGTGGCAGGGGTAGGGTTACCTTTGTGACATTTGCTCTGATCAAGGAATTCCTCATTCAGTTTCTGGATTTTAGCTCTGCAGTCTCATTTTAGTTGGGAGACATTTGAATGAGTTTCCCTCTCTGCACTGCTTTGTATTCTGCCCAAAGTGTTGTTGGTGAAACACTGGTATTGTCATTGTCTGTAAAATATTCCTGAAGGGCTTTTTCTAGGATTGTACATGGTATAGGCTCACTTAGGAGGGCCTCATTGAGACACCATTTGAATGGGCCTTCGTCCCATCAAGAGCATCAGAGGGAAAGTGTCAGCATGGAGTGGTCTGAATTTTGGATGTTATGGCTAGAGGAATAGAGGAAGATCTAATGAAAATATGGTCTATCCTGGCATACATGTGATGTGGGGCAGAGAAGTGCGTGTAGTCCCTGATTTGGGGGTTTAATTCCCTCCAGATATCTATCATGCCAAGGGAGTGAAGAATCTTCGCTATTTTTAGGCTTTGTCTGGAGGGGTGTTTTGATTTCGGGATCCCCTTACTTGATTTATCCAATGAGCGATCAAATGCTATATTGGAGTCACCTCGAAAATGTATGGTGCCCTGTAAATAGGGCTTTAGTGTTTGTGTCATGGTTTAGAAAATCCCGCTTGGCTTTTATTTGGGGTTTAATAGGATACAGATGTATAGATCTTTTCACCCATGGTACCCACCATCAGGTAACGACCTTCTGGGTCCCTGAGTATTTTGAAAGGGGAGAAATTTAAACGTTGGGGAAAGTAAATTGCTGCTCCACGTGTCTTGTTTACGGCATTAGCTGGACCAGACGCCTATACAGCATTGTGAAAAAAGCGGCTATGATGGAGGGGAAATCAGTAGGGGTGATATGGGGATTGTGGGCCTCCTTCTCACATGCATCTGGGATGGCCAGAACGTCACTCATGGGTCTCAGGATGAGGTCTTCACATGTCCTCCCAATCAGTGATTCAACAGATGCTGGGGAAGGTGCGACATGGGGATGATTACTCACTTTGACATGTACTATAGGAGGTATTGCAGGGTTCGAGTCATCTTGGTCAGCTATGGATTCCTCTGTATCACAGTCTGGGCCTCATGTGGTAGCGGCCACCATCTTGGATAGACCGGCCTGCTGCGGGATGTGCTTCAGCTGACTGAATAGGTTCCCCCCAGCAGAGCCTTCGGACATCAGATTATTCCCTGGGTGTTCCCAGGTCGATCACTGGTGGAGTGGGTCAGGAACTAATGCTCTAAAGGCTGTGGCGGGGATCAAAAGACCGGAGCGGTGCGGAGCTCCAAGGCTAAGCAGCCATCTTGGGAGCCTCCACACATGCGCATTTTTTTTTTGACCCTTCCAGGGATCTGTCACTTCACAATGGATGACATGAAAATGTCAGTGCAAAACAATGCAAACAAAATTGCATCAATGCATTGCTGTGAGTTTTTATATACAGTATGGTGTGAAACAACCATAAATGAAATAGCTAGGGGGTGTGGCCTGGTTGTAAATCATATGTGTGGCTTTAAATAGGGTGGGTTGTATCACTGAGGGTCTTGCCTAAAAAACTAAAACTCATACATATAGGGTAAAGCATATTAGGCAGAAGTAGTAGGGACCTGTAAATTTGAATAATATAAAATGGCACACAGCATATATAACTTTGGGGGTATTGCACCCTCATGGTTCAGGGTAGGTTGCTAGGTAAGTTTATTTAGCTCCTCCGTGACAGTGGAGCAGGGGATGAATATTTAGAGCTGTTCAGTGTCTCATAGTCTGTTGTTCTGCAACCTTCTAGAAGTATAGTGGGAGGGAAGGCAGGACAGGCAGCCTGAATATTTATGGGACTCTGGCCAATCCCTGGGGTAATGTGCTCAAAAGGTGGGGGGAAAGCCCATAAATATCCTGAGGCCACACAGCTAGAGTACAGAGTTCCTGGGTCCAGTCCTTTAGAAGGAGACCCCTATGCAGGAGCTTTGCCTTTGGGGCAGAGCGAGAGAGTTACAGAGAGGAAGCCAGAGGTGCCTGCCCTTTGAAGACAGTAGGGCCCCAGCTAAGCTTAGCTGGGAGGCCTACTGAAGACAGCTGTGTCCAGAGACTGAGCAGAGCCAGAAGGGAGTTAGTGGGAGGAAGCCCGACCATTCTGGGACGGAGTAACTGATCCTTATATACAGGATGCTGTGTGCCTGGTTGTGTAAGCTGTAAGTGGGGGAAATAGACCCAAATTGCTAGCGGCTCCTGAGAGGGAAGCGCTACATGAGTATGAAGCTTCTCTATGTATTAATTCTTGCCTATTTTCCAGTTTAAGTTGCTGCCATACCCACTGCCTCAGGGTGGCTCCTTTCTCTTGCAACATCCTATGAAGCCAACCTTGCAGTGATGCAGTGATTAGATTTGTGTCTTCCTGCATGGTGTGCTTCAATAAAAACACACAGTCCAGTGGCCTAGGAAGGCACAGCACTGCCCTGCTCCTCCCTTCTTCTCTTCCCTTCCTTTTCAAAGCAATCAAACTGACTGGAGACTGCACTGCCCACTGTTAACACTTTCCTGTGAAGACCAGAAGTTCAGTGAAAGAGCACTAAGACAGCAGGAGCCAGCTGCAATGAAAAATATAAGCTGCAAGTGATGGGGCAAGAATTTTAACAAAAATGTTGCTGTGGAATGTTTATTGTATTGCTCTCAACGTGTTATGCTAAACAATGCTGAGGGTTTATTAGTACTTTAAAGGAAATATGCCTGCCTTCGCCTTACCTTGGATAACAGAGAAAAAATATTTCAGCATATCTTTCTTTTCACAAAGTATCTTTATAAAAAAAAGTCAGCGATCTGCAACATAAATCCGTAGTCTGCTCATCTTCTTGAACATTATCCCAGATTTTCCAATGTTCTACAGTCAGAAAACTCCTTGCTGCATCTCCCATCCCTTTCACAAGACCATGAAATCCCCAGTCACAGCTTGACTTGTTAAAAAGACAAATGAAGTGGCTTTCTTGAATGGGGCTGTCTGCAGCATACATAATTCATAGCGAATAATTGAATTTTGTGACATCCTGCTGGTATGTGGAGGTTTACCAAACAAGCTTCTCACAAATGACTGTAATGGTGATGCATATTCCTACAAATAGTAATAACGTGCAAACCGGAGAGGGAGAGAACAGGGATTGAAGGTCTTCTGCATTATATAATATACCGAGTGATGCTTCAGGATCCCACGTGACTGTTCGCTTGTGCTTAAGTCTAATATGGGACATTCCATGCTCTTGGGGACAGCTATATTTATTTATTACAATTAATTTTATAGCAGAGGTTCACATACTGTACATTCATATCAGTCCCTGCCCTCAAGGAGCTTACAAACCTACATACACATACTGGAAACAATTTAGACAGGAGCCAATTAAACCGTGTCTTTGGAGTGTGGGAAGAAACCCATGCAAGCACAGGGAAGTATGCAAACTGCATGCAGGTAGCGTTCTGGTTAGGATTTGCATCGAGGACCCTGGTGATGCAAGGCAGAAGTGCTAACCACTAAGCCACTGTACTGTTCAATCTATATTCCCTATCTTTTAAATGCAAAAAATACTACTTTATTTATTATAAATCCTCTCCCATGGTTGCCCCTAGTAACCTTATTTCTTGTTGTTTCACTTTTTTTTTTTTTGTTATATATATCAGCCCAAATTACAGTTGGCTTACCGTATACAGCCCCATAAGAAACATTTGCAATACTGTATTAAAAAAAAAAAAAAAAAAAAAAAAAATGACCAAAGAAGTTGGCTGTTCTTTGATCCTTTTATATTTTCCTTGAAGGATCTCATTACATTGAGTAGAAATTGAATTATCTGTACACATCAAGGAGGTTAATGTTGAAATGAAAATTATACTGAGCAAGTATGGAATCTGCCTGTAACAATCAGTCTTTGCCATCTGCTGGTCATTATTTAGCACTGCAGCTCAGGTCTCTGCAGTGCACATCTGTCTCATTAGAAATGCTTAAATAGACTGCTGGGCATTCAGGCTGTGCCTGATCAACAGGTTAGTCTTTCTTCTTAGATTTTGGTGTGTCTATCTTCTGACTGATTATTCCATGAATTGTTTGTACTGTGTCCTGTACTCATCTTCACTATGATTATTCTCATCATGGGACTGTTATATCTGCTTGTTATCTCAAAACAATAAAATAGCAGCACTTAACCAATAAATCTCAATGATGTCATAATGAGGTCATAATGCAGTAATGTTGACAAAAAAGGCATAGTACCTGTATATCCCTATGCCCAGTCCCCTGTCTCAGGGCTTGTTTTGAGCTATAATAAAGTACCACTGTTAGCTGACTTCATAAAGAAAAGCCAGTATTTGACTCGGAGCACCTTTAAAAATATAATATAAGGTAGTATCCAAACATTGATTGAAGGTGCCAGCTTATTCTTACTAATAATGCTTTACAAAATGTTTTTAACAGGACTGTTTATTCTAATTAAACCCTATGATAGGAGCAACAAGTAGGATGACATTGCTGACCTCTTCTGAAAATACTAGCTGCCTGGCACTCATGATGATGCTTTGGCTGTAATATTTCTGGGTTTGAAAAATGTTGAGGTATAGAGTTCCTTTTCGTCTTGGGCCTGTGTCTCAGATGTGTTGAATTCAAGCACTGCCAGAAAACTAGCATTTTCAGGGAGAGGTCGGGCTTGGCAGTGCACACATTTCAGATTCATGAAAGGTCTACTTTGAAGTCCTTCTTGCTATCACTTTAGTCAATCCTTGTCATTCCATTCAGCATCACTGACATATTCTGCAGACCAGAAAACTGCAGTGAGTTCTAGAGAAATGGCTTAGCCAATAGTGTATATGGAGCAGAAAATCTCCCTCTGCACTCTGCACTTCTGTTTTATATTCTGTATTTCCTACTGTATCAGCATTCACTGCCTGTTAGCGTCTTAGAAGAAAACATGAATGTATGTTTCAGTAGGTATGCTTTCCAAATAAAAGTTATTCTGAAAGTATTTTTTTTATTCGACTTTATGTTTCTTGCATCATATTTCTCCTGACTGCAGATTTCTATTTGGTGGTTATCTTTATGCCAGCACCCTTAACAACTGCTAGAATAAAATCAGTTACAGAATAGTCTAACCCTTCCCATCTCTGCCCGTTTTTCTAACATATCAACCATCTCAAAGCATAACTAAACCCATCAGTTTACTTCTTTACAAAAACAGTTACATTCAAGACATGCCATGATTGATAACTGTCACAGTTGCTTGTGCTCTCAACCCAACTATCAAGCACTTAAATGGCTGGTATCATAGGTTATCGCCTGTACAGCACGATGGCAACTACTGATCGAATAGAAGCTAAGATGGCAGCTTCCTTAGCTGTGAAGGATAGGAGAGTTTAGTTCCACTTTTAGTTATGTATATCATGTTGTGTTGTGTATATGATATAGGTATATCATGTTGTGGTGTGCTTGTTTGTTATATACTATATTAAAATGCAATATTGCAGGATGAGAGCTGCCACAACCATTTATCTCTCATAGCAGTTGCACACAGCAGGGAGTGCCCCTTGGTACTCCAAATATCACTTTCCAAAGATGCAGTTGTATTATACCTACGAATATTAAAGAAAGCAAGCCTCACACCAATGACATCACTGCTTCATAAAACTTTATTGTGCCACAAACAGTTTACAGTATGTCCCTGCCTTAAGTACTGTTCCCCCATGATGTGTTTTACCTCAAAAGGCTTAGTAGATCTCTACAACTAAACCTATTATGTGAAACGCGTCAGTAAATAGTTCTAATGGTGGGAACACTGTTTGTGGCACAATAAAATTCGCTGATGTGGTGGCGACATTGGTATGAGGTTTGCTTTCTATTATATTTCCAGGACCAGGTGCATGGATGAGCTCCTTTGCTAGAACCCAATATACGCACAGTAGAGGAACGGCTCTGAATCTTTGAGCAGTGCCGTTTTGTATAAATCATTCAACAGTGAAGTATCATGCTTCTTAATTTTCTTTCGTTTTTCAGGATACACCAACTTTTGCCCACATCCAGGGGCCCTCATGATGTGCCTGCTATTACAAAATACATCATATAATCATTCCAGCCTCAATAAGTAAAGGGAACACATGTGTAACTTGTCCAAGGGTACAATATACTGTATATTGGCATATCAAGTCAGCAATCAAATAAACAAAGTCTTTAGAATATATAGCAACCCTCTGACACCCCAAAGGCAGGATAGCTCCTCCAGAATCAGGAGTGGGCTTGCATTTCATCCCAGCGCAGAGTCCATGGCAAAAATGGTGATGGTTAGGGATCAAAGATACTGTAACAGATCTCCTACAGACTCTCCAGTGTCTCCACATCAATGATCAGCTTTAAAGTGTCAGACCCTTTAAGCTGACTCAACACTATGAGCACGTTCACAATTTTCAATGTATTCTTTACATTGGCTAGTTTTCTTCTTGGCTCTCTCCAGCAAGGGACTTCAGGCAGGACAGCTTTCTTCTTGGCTCTCTCCAGCAAGGGACTTCAGGCAGGACAGCTTCAGGACCACTTCAGCACACATTAGGACCCAAACCAGCCTTTTGGGTCTAAAAGCGGAGCTGTATCCAACAACACCTCCTCAGGCAAGAAACTGAGCACAAGGCCTGTCCCAAATATTTATAACCTCCCCCAGCATGCATCACTGGTATAAACCTCCTACTGGATTGGCTGAAGAAAATATAAATATTTATAACCAGTGAAATCTCATACTATGACCAGCAATACCATCTACTGGCGACAGTGAGAAATCAAAAGCCAACATAAGTCTAGAGAGAAACCAGGTGAAAAACTTTACTATTCAGTCTGAGATAATTACAGTCCAGCCAAAACTAAATTGACATAGCAACCCCTGTTTAGGACAAGGCGATATAGATATACAGTAAAAATATATATTTTATATATATATATATATATATATATATATATATATATAAAATGATTGTACAACAGATACCCCTTGTACTGTTGTATAGCAGCTTTGCAGCCACTCACCCAATCACATTCTCAGTTGCAGCAGCTTCAGAGCTTCAAAGCTGTGACTGTACTTGATTGATTTCTGGTCTGAAAAGGGTTAACAGACCTGTAACAATCATATTATTTTGTGTCTTAAAAGCCTCATTTACACAGAAGATGATGCCAGTATAGCATGAATAGGCTGTTTTTTTCCTGGTGTCCCAACTTACAGGTGCTGCATTCAGGCAATCCATCGTCTATTAGGACAAAATAGCTACATGGCCACAGCCACTCATTGGACAGGGAGAATGAATGGTCCTGAATGCAGCCATTGTGCATCCGAATAGATTTCAAGGGGCTGACTGCATGCAGTACCTGGAAATGAAAACACCGGAAAAAAGGACCTGTTCTTGCTATGGTGCATCCAAGGCCGACCCTACCATGGGTCCCACTGAGTCCATTGGACCCAGGCAGCACTTGGAGAGGGGCAGCAAATTGGCTCCCAAGATTTGTCTTCCAGCAGTTTTGTGTGTCATCAATTTGTGGCACATTACGGGCAGCATTTTCCCATCTCATACTGCCGCTCGTAGTGCAAACTGATGAGTATGATGAAGCGGAGTGTCTCCTCCGGGGGAACATCCCTCATCTGATTGTGGTGTGCACAATGATGTCAGACATCAGCGCACTCCATCTCATGCAGGGCACACTGGATCTTCTAGGGTGGTGGCAGACACAGTAGTGACAGGAGGACTGAGGACAGACAGTGGGTGTTTGGTGGACTGGTCCGGTGGTGAGTTATGGAAGAAGTTAACAGTATATAGAATATTTTCTAAATTTTATATAAAATAATGGATGTGGGGGCCTTTTGTTGTAATTTTTTTTGGGGGGGGGGGTGGGGGGGGGCAGCATTTTATTCTTGAACCCAGGCAGCAGAAAGTCTTGGGCTAGCCCTGGGTGCATCATCACCCATGTGAATGAGAACTTTTGCTAGACTGGGGGCAGCAAGGTGACCAAGTTTATATTGCATAACTACAGCAGAGAAAAGACAGGTTACCACTCAGAGCGTGCTATCAGGCAGAGCTGTGTAAACTTCAGATCTGAATGGACAGCAAAACATTTTACCCTTTAGGGGGTAAAAAAGCCCCCATATAGGTGTTTCAGCTATGCTTTAATTTAGCTGTAATTGGATTTCAGATGAACTATTCAGATGTTCACAGTGGGGTTAGTTAAATCTAAATGGAAAGATGAAACCCTCTTCAACACTCCATGCATATTTTCAAAGCTCTGGCTGTATACATGTTCCTCATGTACAACTGATCCCAATCTGTGACCATCTCATTCACACAGTTCATTGGATCGCAGTGTGACGCCGGTCCCCGTAGGCGCTGGAAGTGTTAAATACAACACAATGATAAATGCTCTGGTGTTCCCTGAGCCTCTTGATTTATTTAAAGTAAATGTAAGAGACTGGAGGAATTCATTCTGAGCCACAGCAGGGGGAGGTTTTATTTCTAGCAATACCTGAGAAGGAGCTGCACCTCTCACGGCGCCTGTTCCACTAATGGCTTTGATAGCTGCAAATCTAAAAAAATCTAAAAAAAAATAAAAAATAAATCCCTAGATTTACATTTGCACCGTAGGACTTTTTTTTTGGTGGGTGTGGGGGTTGGGGAGTTGAATGGGATGGGGCCTGTGGTCTATCATGGAATAAAGAATTACAATACCAGCAATGGTCTTGTTCTGCTGTGTTGTAGGAAGCAAGCTGCAGTGTTTTGTGAGATTCCGCAGCCTCTCTCTGACTGACAGCCCAATAACAGAACATCTAAAACTCGTACATTTCCCAGCAGTTATTACCATCAATCTAATTGACTGAGGGATGAAAGCAAAGTGTGCTGAGATTGCATGTCAAGTGTACGTTCGGTCTAAAAGAAGCATGCATATGTTCACAGGTGACAAACATGCTGGGTCCTTTCCTTTCAAAGGATGAATCTACGTGTGACGTCTGTTCCACCTGTACCATGTTCAGCTATGATGCCCATTGCACACACAAATCTTCCTGTTAGGTCAATTAATAGGCGCCTTGTTTCAGTAATCTATATAGAATAGGAATTTGCAGGATATCGTTTCTTAGCTTTTAAATTATTTAGATGCATGATTGAAGATACATGTTTGAAAAAGCTGGACATTTTTTGAAATCGTTTACACTGGGGTTGTGTAGATGTGAGGCCAGGTTTAACATACCAAGGCAGCATTAGCATTAAAGGCCTACAATACCATGTGAGGTAGGGTTGCCACCTTTTTTCAGGCCAAACTCTAACACTTTAGCGGCACATGGCAAGTTTTGTTTTTTAGGAGGGAACGCTGTGGACTCTGATGTAAGGGTGGTTAAGATACTTTCTGCTCACCAATGCCCCCCACTTACATCAGAGTTCCCAGCATTCCCTCTTAAATCAGGATTCCCAAAGCCCCCCTTATATCAGAGTCTGCAGAGCACCCCTTACATCTGAGTCCCCCCTTACCTTAGTGTACTCACTCGCTCTGAGCGAGAAAGGAGGGAGGGTGCAGACTTCAGTAACAGACAGTGGATGGTGAGCTTACATTGGCACCCCCTTTTCTGAGGGAAAGCAAATGGGAGATTGGAGTGTGGGAGGGCAGACACAAGGGGATTGGTGTGGGAGGAGGAGGAGCAGATCGAGCCGTCTCTCCTCTCCCATCCATGCAGGGGGAAGGGGGGCTGTGCTGGCTCTGGGCAGTGTGGGACAGCATCTCACCGACTCTCAGCTTAGACAACTGCAGCCAGCTCTCAGGATGGTTGTCAACCCTGTTGATTAGGGTGTGCACCCAGCCCGTGTGCACGTCTATGCATTTGGTGGTTGCGGTACTCAGTACTTAAGGTGCTGAGCCACAGTCCAGTCTGAATAATGTGTCCAGATTTCATGTAGTCTGAGACCTGGACACATGATACAAAACTTGGACTGGGGCAATCATAATGTGAAGCCGGCTTTGGCGTGTAAGACCAGTGATGAAATGGGAAGATAGCATTAACATGTGAGGCTGGCTTTAGCTTGTAGGTTAATAATTGACATGTGTGAAGCATAAACATATGGGGTCAACATTAGCCTCTGTATGAAGCATAAGCATGTGGTCTCAGCATTGGCATGTGAGGCCAGTATTGACATGTGTGAAGCATGGGCATGTGAAAACAGCATTGACATGTGAGGCCAGCATTAGCATGTGTGAAGCACTGGCATGTGAAGCCATCACTGACATGTACAACTAGTGATGGTTTGTGAGGGTGTCTTTACCATAGAAAGGTAGTGGTGGCATGTGAGGCCAGCAATAACATGTGAGGCCAGCAATGACATGTATGAAGTATGGGCATGCAGAGTCAACATTTGCAAATGAGGCTAGCAGTGACATGTGTGAAGCATGGTTATTTGGGTTCAACATTTGCATGTGAGCCCAGCATTGGCATGTGAGCCCAGCATTAGCAAGTGTAAAGCACTGGCATGTGAATCCAGCATTAGTATTTGAGGCCAGCATTGACATATAAGGCCACTGATGGCATGTGGCGATAACATAACGAAGCATCAACATGTGAGCCCAGAATTGGCATGCAAGATAAGAGGGCAACATTGGCATGCTCCTTTTCTTTTTTCTATACCTATAAATGGTAATTCTACCTCTATGAACTTTTTTTGGTTTTGGTATCCAATTATATTCAGCAAGGGGAAGGGGTTGTACAGCATGGTAAAATGAAAAAGAACATACAAGGTAAAGATGTCAACTGTACCTGACTATCAGGACAACACTTATTACCAGTGCATCTTCACCCATTGTAGTAAAATTGTATTTTCATATAAAACTAACATTTTATGAATAGGGATGGGCTTCGTGTTCGAGTCGAACCTAAGTTTGACTCAAACACAGCCCGTTCGCCAAATAGCGAACAAATGGGCTTCTTTGCGGGAACTTCGAGTTCCCACATCCATAATGCACTGCGCACTGGCATTGCATTATGTGATTGGCCAAAGCATGGACTCTGCCCTCCATGCTTTGGCCAATCAAATAAGCTGTGCTATTATGAAAATCACTGCTCCTGAAAAAACGATTGTTTTAAAAAAAATGTTTGCATTGATTCACGTCCCCCAGGGCAGTACCCGGGTCCCCATACACATTTTTGGGCCAATAACTTGCATTTAAGCCTTTGAAATTAGGACTTTTGATTTTTCATGTTCGTGTCCCATAGACTTTAATGGAGTTTGCATGTTCGCTAGAACATTTCCCCTGTTCGTGATGTTCTGGTGCGAACTGGAAAGGGGGGTGTTCGGCTCATCACTAATTAGGAACAACCTTATTAGGCAAAGACAAATCTTATTTTCAAGGTCTTAATGTAAGCTTTTTTTTTGTTTTTTTTTTTTTAAATGGCATACGAGGACTCACCAAACCCCAACACCAACCCCTGTTTTGAATTGGTAATGTTGACAACACTAACACAAGGTATTTTCAAAGTAATAGGCAGCCCTTTGCCTTCAAGGAGAACAGCTATAATGGAAGTCAAGCAGACTTAGCTCCTATTAACCACTTCCATACCGGGCCAATTCTGGCACTTCGCTCCTACATGTAAAAATAATTATTTGTTGTTAGAAAAATACGCAGAACCCCCAAACATTATATATGTTATTTTAGCAGAGATCCTAGAGAATGAAATGGTGGTTGTTGCAACTTTTCATGTCACACGGTATTTGTGCAGCAATTTTTCAAACGCGCTTTTTTGGGGAAAAAAAACAGTTTTATGAATAAAAAAATAAAACAGTAAATAGCAGCTTGCTATGGGGGCACTTGGTGGTGGTGGTGGTGGGGGAGCCAAGCAGAAAATAGAGCCTGTCTCTGACAAAGAAATTCTTGGGGTCTGGACACACAACAGCCAAAACTCTCATTACAATTCCATTCACTAAAATGAAATGCCTTGATTACATATCTTCCGTCAACTGCAAGGAACTATTTGAAATCTTAAGTGCAGGTACTGATACAGCTCAGCACCAGAAAAAATAATAGGAAAAAAAAACACAAATTAACTAGTCAAACTTCACACATAAGTGCTCTTTGGTTGGAGTGGTTTGCTACACATTGTACATTCCCCATTGCCCTATTAAATAAACGAGAATAAAGCCTAATAGACATTTTTAGTATATAGAAAGTGATACAGCAATGTGGAAACCCTCTTGTCTCTCCTCATTACTTGGTATGTATAACAATGCATGCATCAGAAAATGATTACAGTCTAAACACCACCCTTGTACAATGACTAAGTACTTATTTTTGGCGGGGGTGATCAGACAGGCTGAGGATTGCAGCGTAGAAGAGAAATATGGATAACCTTTCCCAACTAATGATCTCTTTTTTTTTTTTTTTTTTAAAGCAAGCTATATTAGTGACAGCATCTCAATGTAAAACTCCCTAGTCAGTGCCGCTCTTTTACCGGCCACACTCCTCGCTAAATAACAATACAGCTTAAAACCATCAGGCAAAGGCGTCCTATCAAACAGGCCAATTATTAACGTGCCAAGAGATTTTGAAGTGTCCGAGCAAATAATTAACTAAGGCCTGCTCTTTCCTTTGCAGAACAAGATGGGTGTTAATTAACGTCTTCAGTGGAAGCCGCAAACCGGCATAGCTTGGGGTTTAATGCCGAGAATCAAACGCCGGAACAGTCTCCCGCTCGAGCTGGAACATCACAAGTGCCTGTGTGCTGAGACTTTGATCTTTAAGATATTATTAAGGCTTCTAATGATAACCTTTCATGCTTTGTGCAGAGGGAGCAAGACTATGTAATGTTATTTTGGGGGACAAAGACAGCTTGCCTTCGTTCTTGTTCATTTCAGTCCGTGAGTAATTAGGCGTAATAATTCAAATCTGCTTTATTTCTTCCAAAAACTCAGGAAAGGCAATTTTCAAAGTCAAAAGCTCTGAGAATTAAGTCTCTTTTAAACAAAAATAAAAAAGCTTTTTTTTTTTTTTTTTTTGCTGCTCATATTAAAACCTGGCTTTCCTTTTGAACGCTGCGCATTAATTGTTCTTGATTAGGTTTAATTGTGCCACTTCTAATTAAAAATGTTTAAAGGGTGCTTATGCTCTATTTACAGTGAAAGAAGCCATGTTTGGGCACTGAAAGTTTTTGGTACAATTCAAGAACTGTTGACTCCACTGAGCCATACGAACTATCACAAAGTTTTAATATGAACGTCCAGTCTAATGAAAATCCTTGATATGCTTCTAATTCCTGAAATAACATTGAGAGTTCCTCTTACCACTCGCCTGTAACTTACAGTGGGCCTGTTGTTCAGCTGTTTCTTTTTTATACCAGGTAGACAACATTTAGCTATTCAGATTCAGTTAGATTCATTGGGGGACATTTACTAAAACTGGTGCACACTGAATCTGGTGCAGCTGTGCATAGTAACCACTCAGCTACTAACTTCAGTTTGTGGATGGCCCCTTCCTGTTTCAATATGACTGGACACCAGTACACAAAGCAAGTGGCAACCCCGTCTTAGTCCGTAGGGTTCAATATTGAGTCGGCCCACCCTTTGCAGCTTTAACAGCTTCAACTCTTCCAGGAAGGGTGTCCACAAGGTTTAGGAGTGTATTATTTAGGGGTTGGGCTTGGTCCCTTAGTTCCAGTGAAGGGAACTCTGAAGGCATCCACATACCAAGACATTTTAGACAATTTTTTGCTCCCAACTTTGTGGGAACAGTTTGGGGTCTTCCTGTTCCAACATGACTGCACATCAGTGCGCAAAGCAAGGTCCAAAAAGACATGGATGAGTGAGTTTGGGGTGGAGGAACTTGACTGGCCTGCACAAAGTCCTGACCTCAACTCGATAGAACACCTTTAGGATGAATTAGAGTGGAGACTGCAAGCCAGACTTTCTCTCCAACAACAGTGCCTGCCCTCACAAATGCGCTTGTGGAAGAATGGTCAAAAATTCCCATAGACACACTCCTAAACCTTGCGGACAGCCTTTCCCAGAAGAGTTGAAGCTGTTATAGCTGTTAAGGCTGGCCCTACTCAATATTGAACCCTACAGACTAAGACCGGGATGCCATTAAAGTTCATGTGCGTGTAAAGGCAGGCATCCCAATACTTTTGAGAATATAGTTCACCTTGGTCAAAGCTGGACTAATGTAACTATATAAAATTATCCATACCTGGACTTCAGCTTTAAGCTGAAATTTACTTACACATGTGAGGTGATTGTATATATTCGCATGTATTGTTTTTTTTGATATTACATACACATACGTGTCAAAGCAATGACTCCCTTCCTACACTTTTCTTCCTTCCTGATTGCCTTCATCCTAGGTTTCAATGAGAGACGGAAAGCCTGAAAGCAGGTAATCCTCCTCGTTTCATACTGCTTTAAAAGTTATTTGCCATATATTAAATATATATTTGTGTGTGCATGATGTTTTAAATCTTTCTCTTTCTTGCTTTACTTATTATAAAGAGAGAAAGAGAGAGCGGTTTAAGAATCAGTTTCAAATGTCTAAACCTAATACGATATGATATTTTTTTTCCTTAAGTGGAAATTTCTTTTAAAGCCTTTTAAGTCCCTTAGGGGTTTCTTACACCTTGTGATTCTTTTTTTTTTCTTTAAATAAATCAATGGAGTGTGATATCTCCTTTCCTGAAGATGAGCTGGGTGTTGCTTTGAATTGTCATTGATGTCCTTTGAGACTTTGTGAAGTCATGAGAAGAGGCACCTATGTCAGAAGGTGAGAAAAGGGTGGAAGGGTCAGTTTTGCATTGTCCTTTTCCTGCTGAGCTAAAGAGTTTTCAGTCCGTGTTTTTCCCTTGGAAGATATACCAATACTGAAAGCATGGAGGGGGAGGAAAGAAAGTGGTAATTCTAGGACACTCGTTACTAGTCAGAAGACTCCATCGCAAATCACAATTTTGGTTTTGGATGGTGTTGTTCTTTAAAAGTGTGGATAGTTTGCATTCTTCAAACAACTGTTTAACTTGTGCTCGGCAACTTGTACTAAATTTACTATCATACATTGGGAAACATCTTCTTTTTTTTTTCACTCTACATTTTGATGATGGTGATAATAGTTATGTTAGTGGCTAATGGAATAATAATAAAAATTGCACTTGATGTGCTATTAGTTGTTAACCCCAAACACGGCTAGAAAACACGCATTTGGTGTTGAGATATATACAGTGGGTACGGAAAGTATTCAGACCCCCTTAAAATTTCCACTCTTTGTTATATTGCAGCCATTTGCTAAAATCATTTAAGTTCATTCTTCTTCCTCATGAATGTACACATAGCACCCCATACTGACAGAAAAACACAGAATTGTTGACATTGTTGCAGATTTATTAAAAAAGAAAAACTGAAATATCACATGGTCCTAAGTATTCAGACCCTTTGCTGTGACACTCATATATTTAACTCAGGTGCTTTCCGTTTCTTCTGATCATCCTTGAGATGGTTCTACACCTTCATTTGAGTCCAGCTGTGTTTGATTATACTGATTGGACTTGATTAGGAAAGCCACACACCTGTCTATATAAGACCTTCCAGATCACAATGCATGTCAGAGCAAATGAGAATCATGAGGTCAAAAGGAAATGCCTGAAGAGCTCAGAGACAGAATTGTGGCAAGGCACAGATCTGGCCAAGGTTACAAAAAGATTTCTGCTGCACTTAAGGTTCCTAAGAGCACAGTGGCCTCCATAATCCTCAAATGGAAGACGTTTGGGACGACCAGAACCCTTCCTAGAGCTGGCCGTCCGGCCAAACTGAGCTATCGGGGGAGAAGAGCCTTGGTGAGAGAGGTAAAGAAGAACCCAAAGATCACCGTGGCTGAGCTCCAGAGATGCAGTCAGGAGATGGGAGAAAGTTGTAGAAAGTCAACCATCACTGCAGCCCTCCACCAGTCGGGGCTTTATGGCAGAGTGGCCCGACGGAAGCCTCTCCTCAGTGTAAGACACATGAAAGCCCGCATGGAGTTTGCTAAAAAACACCTGAAGGACTCCAAGATGGTGAGAAATAAGATTCTCTGGTCTGATGAGACCAAAATAGAACTTTTTGGCCTTAATTCTAAGCGGTATGTGTGGAGAAAACCAGGCACTGCTCATCACCTGTCCAATACAGTCCCAACAGTGAAGCATGGTGGTGGCAGCATCATGCTGTGGGGGTGTTTTTCAGTTGCAGGGACAGGACGACTGGTTGCAATCGAGGGAAAGATGAATGCGGCCAAGTACAGGGATATCCTGGACAAAAACCTTCTCCAGAGTGCTCTGGACCTCAGACTGGGCTGAAGGTTTACCTTCCAACAAGACAATGACCCTAAGCACACAGCTAAAATAACGAAGGAGTGGCTTCACAACAACTCCGTGACTGTTCTTGAATGGCCCAGCCAGAGCCCTGACTTAAACCCAATTGAGCATCTCTGGAGAGACCTAAAAATGGCTGTCCACCAACGTTTACCATCCAACCTGACAGAACTGGAGAGGATCTGCAAGGAGGAATGGCAGAGGATCCCCAAATCCAGGTGTGAAAGACTTGTTGCATCTTTCCCAAAAAGACTCCTGGCTGTATTAGATCAAAAGGGGGCTTCTACTAAATACTGAGCAAAGGGTCTAAATACTTAGGACCATGTGATATTTCAGTTTTTCTTTTTTAATAAATCTGCAACAATGTCAACAATTCTGTGTTTTTCTGTCAGTATGGGGTGCTATGTGTACATTCATGAGGAAGAAGAATGAACTTAAATGATTTTAGCAAATGGCTGCAATATAACAAAGAGTGAAAAAGTTAAGGGGGTCTGAATACTTTCCGTACCCACTGTATATATATATATATATATATATATATATATATATGGATGTGGCACTTGAATGGCTCTAAGATATAGTTTGAAACACATGTTTTGCTGAGAGACAAACCAAGCAGGAAAACTGCGCAAAGCACACAGCCTGAAAAGGTGTGAAAGCTTCTTTTGACACATTTGGCGCATGCAGGGCAGCCCATTGCCGCATGAAAAATGTGCCGAAATAAGTGCAAAAAAACCCCCACATAATAGCGCGACGCGCTTGGAGTTATTGTGTAAGTGTTAGATCTTGTTCCCGTGAGCGATGATGCCTGGATATCGTGAACGGGCCTTTTTTGTCCACTGGAGAGTGTGTTTGAGGCTGCTCACCCACATCCCCATGTCTGTCACCTTAGGACAACCATCTGTTTACATGCAACTACTCCTCCTAAATGACTTCAATGGGCAGCTTGCACGCAGTACCTGGAAGTTACAGTCACTGGAAAAACAGCCCATTCATGCTTAATGGACGTGTGTGAAAGAGACCTTAGAGAGCAGGTCCACAGACAGTTTACAATAATTTGCTTCAGCCTGATTTACATTAAAAGGGTGAAGGGGAATTTAGAAATATTTAATGCAGTAATAATTAAACTCAAAAAACAAAAATGTAATAATATAGCTTGCCAACTCCTAAATGCGGTGGCTGCATTTCTTTTCTTTTTTTAGGTTTTTTTCTTTATTGTTACCTGGTAATCCAGCCAGTAACACACTCCCTGTTATAGGGTGACTCCACTCCACTGAAGCATTAATGTAGACACTAGTGTAGAGATGTGCGAGCTGCTAAGGCCGAGTATTGGTTTGGCCCAGAACAGCACCCATTTGGGTGTTCACGAGCACCTACCAAGTGCCCCACAGTGCATTCTAGAGCCCTGATCAGCTGAAGCAATGCACCTGACTGCTGGTCAGGTGCGAGGCTTTGCTCAATCAAGGCACAGAGCACTGTCAGAGCTTTGATTGGACAAAGTCATGATGACTTTGCCCAATCAAGGCTCACTGCTCATAGTCCCACCCCACATTAAAAAAGTTTCCTTCCCACAGGAACCTTTTCAAGTGTGTTGTTGGGGATAATCAGAGCAGGGCTCAGTGATAGCTAGCTGGTATTAATGTGATTGAGTGTAGAGTGTCAGTGTAGTGTTAGTGTAATGTGAGTATAGTGTGAGCGTAGTGAGTCAGTGTAGTGTGAGTGTAGTGTGTCAGTGTCCTAATAGTATAGTGTTAGTGTAGTGTTAGTGTAGTGTGAGTATAATGTGTCAGTGTTCTAAAAGTGTAGTGTTAGTGTAGTGTGAGTGTAGTGTGTCAGTGTCCTAATAGCGTAGTGTGAGTATAGTGTAGTGGTGTTGGTGTAGTGTGAGTGTAGTGTGTCAGTGTCCTAATAGTGTAATGTGAGTATAGTGTGAGCGTAGTGAGTCAGTGTCCTAATAGTGTAGTGTTAGTGTAGTGTGTCAGTGTCCTAATAGCGTAGTGTGAGTATAGTGTAGTGGTGTTGGTGTAGTGTGAGTGTAGTGAGTCAGTGTCCTAATAGTGTAGTGTTAGTGTAGTGTGTCAGTGTCCTAATAGCGTAGTGTGAGTATAGTGTAGTGGTGTTGGTGTAGTGTGAGTGTAGTGAATCAGTGTCCTAATAGTGTAGTGTTAGTGTAGTGTGTCAGTGTCCTAATAGTGTAGTGTGAGTATAGTGTAGTGGTGTTGGTGTAGTGTGAGTGTAGTGAGTCAGTGTCCTAATAGTGTAGTGTGAGCGTAGTGAGTCAGTGTCCTAATAGTGTAGTGTGTCAGTGTCCTAATAGTGTAGTGTGAGTATAGTGTAGTGGTGTTAGTGTAATGTGACTGTAGTGTGTCCTAGTAGTGTAGTGTGAGTATAATGTAGTATCAGTGTATTTCAATGTTTAACAGCATTATATTTAGAGCTACAGTGCTGTATACACTTTTTTTTTTTTGTCGCTGAGCCTCTTTTCTTTTTAAGCAGTTACAGTACAAAATTATTTACACAAATGAATAAAAGCTGATCATTGTAAGCACCCCTGTCAGTGTTAAATTATTTGTCTCAACTCTTTAACTGCCACTTTTGCTGGACAGTTTGATCTGTTAAAGAAAGTTGTAAAATAACAGACTTACTGGCAGGATCATCATGTGAAAATAAAGGGAAAAAGCCTAAAAAATAAAAAGTATGGCAGACACAACATCTACAAATTGGTAAGGTGTAACTAATTAAAATTTTGCTCTTGGGTTCAATACTGCTTCAAATTTCCTTAAATAGAGATTCTTTGAGGCTAATGTCTCCAGTATTGTAGTGTCAAGCTCTAATAGTGACATTTTCATGCCAGTTACATCTATGAACACACAAATGTGAATACCATCTTGCCATCTTTGACTATAGCCTAAACCTTAAACATACTTGAAGCTCCTTGTTATCTAGTGGTACAATAATCCTAAAGTGACCCTATCATACTCCATTTTTTCAACCAAGCTCATACCTGTGAAGAACAGATTGGATACTTACTTCTGCTGCCACCTGAACACCAAAATTGAACACTGCTACAAATACTGTAAATGGTCCCCTGAGTCGGCTGGGAAACTGCCACTTCTATAAGTTTCAATCTCCATCACCTTCCAAAGCTCTGACTGGTTCCTCCTGCAGGCCTTACATCACTGTTTTCTTCTGCGATGATAGGAGGTCATCAGGAGGAACAACTGAAAGCAGTAGGGGACCATGGAGATGGACACTTCACAGTTTTCCCAATTTTGGGGAGCGTGTCTAGTGACTGGAGTGGTGGTTAGAATTGTGGGCATCAGAAGAGGTACGTATTTTGTCTCTTCTTTACTAAATATGGCATTGGTTGACTAACTGGGCTTTATGACGGTGTTGGTTTTAAATACATCACAGTTACGAGAAAGGTTTTTATTTTGTCTTCACATGGACAGTGCCTCAATGAGGTATATTAGACTTGCACACACGTTCACTACAAATGTCTTCTTTTATACCTAGGTGGCTCAGATAACTCTCAAGATTGAAAATGTTTCCCAATACTGATAAATATCAGATGAGCATTGATCGGCTCCATCATAATGATTGCATCTGTATGCGCATACGGAGCCACTTCTCTGAAATCTGTACACATCCTCTTCAGGTTACACAAGCCATAACTAACGTAACCCTGGGGATACATAACTTATCCTCTCTGCCATCCTGCCGGTAAATATTTACCCTATACTTATTCTCATTATTCCTCTGTTGCCTAAACAAAACACTGCTGGGTGCTGCATGTAAAATTGGGAAACAGCCAGGCATTACCACCGGGCCAATTTTCTCATTTTTGATGCCTGAACCTTTTCAAAAGGCTTAACTCCACTTACCTAAAAGGTGATATTTATAGAAATACATAAGATGGATCTACATAGAAAAAAAAAATAATACCTCTTACAGGATCCCCACAGCCCTCAATGAGTCAGCCACAAATTAGACATAGAACTTACATGAGTCATTGAGTTCCTATAAGGTGGTTCCTAATCCGTACTTTCAGCATTGGATTTTTATAAGAGAACTGGAAGTATTACAGTCAGGCATTTGGCATAAAGATTTGCATTTGTTTTGGAATGAACAGTTATTTGAAGGGATGGTGGCAATAATTCATCTTTTGAAAATACTCAAATGTGTAAATGTTGTACTATTGCTTCATAGAAAGTTTTTGTGGCATTTTATACTTACTATTATAGAGTATTATTTACACAAAGAGAGCCAAACGTGTGGGTTAAAGACAACTGGCCTCTGGTTGCCATATTTTCATTTTTCCCGAAAATGTGGATTCATTTTTTTATTCACTTAGAATAGTTTAAAGCCCAACGCTTCACTTAAAATAGTTTAACCACTTCTGGACCGGAAGGATTTGCCCCCTTGATGACCAGGCCCTATTTTGCATTTCGGCACTGCGTTAATTTAACGGACAATTGCGCGGTCGTGCGACGCTGTACCCAACAAGTTTTACATCCTTTTTTCCCATAAATAGAGCTTTCTTTTGGTGGTATTTGATCACCTGTGCGATTTTTTTATTTTTTGTGCTATAAGCAAAAAAAGAGCGACAATTTAGAAAATGAAAAAACAAAATTTTTCACATTCTGCTGTATGACATTCTAAAAAAATAAAAAATAAAATAACAATTTTTTAACATTTTAAGCCAATTTGTATTCTGCTACATATTTTTGGGTATCAGGACAATATCCCCCCCGGACATTATCCCCCGGGACAATATCCCCCCGGAAAACATCCCCCTGGACAAATTCCCCCGGGACAACATCCCCCGGGCAATATCCCTCGGGACAATATCCCCCTGGAAAACATCCCCCTGGACATAGGGTTAGGGTTATGGTTAGAGGGGGGATATTGTCTAGGGGGATATTGTCCAGGGGGGATTATGTACAGGGGGGATTATGTACAGGGGGGATTATGTCCAGGGGGGATGTTTCCCGGGGGATATTGTCCGGGGGGATATTGTCCGGGGGGATATTGTCCTAGAATCATATTTTTGGTAAAAAAAAATCAAATAAGCGTATTTTGATTGGTTTGCACAAAAGTTATTGCGTCTACTAACTATGGGAAAGATTTATGTAATTTTTAATGTGTGTTTTTTTTTTTTTTTTTTTTTTTTACTAGTAATGGCGGTGATCTGTGATTTTTTTGGGGGTACCAATGACATTACTACAGTAATCAGTGCTAAAAATATGCACTGTTACTGTAATAATGACACTAGCAGGGAAGGGGTTAACAGTATAGGTGATCAAGGGGTTAAATGTGACCCTAGGGGAGTGATTCTAACTGTATAGGGGTTGGGCTTGTGAAATGATCATAGAGACCTGTGATCCTATATAGCAGGATCACAGGAGCTCTGTGATCATTGCAGGGAGAAGGATGGTCGGCTGTGTTTACATTAGCTGACAGTCCTTCTCTCTCAGCGGGGAGAGATCGCGGGTGTCAGGCAGCAATTTGGAGCCCCCTGACACCCACATCGGCTTCCACACTGACGATCAGGAGTGGGAGCACGCAGCCGGCGGCGCGCACTCGCCCCCTAGTGGTCTTCAGGCGAGCGACGTATCCCTACATCGTTCTGCCTGTAGGAGCCAGCTTGCTGCCGTAAATATAATGTAAGCGGTCGGCAACTGGTCGGCACTTAGAATAGTTTAAAGCCCAACTCTTCACTTAGAATAGTTTAAAGCCCAACTCTGCACTTAGAATAGTTTAAAGCCCAACTCTTCACTTAGAATAGTTTAAAGCCCAACTCTTCACTTAGAATAGTTTAAAGCCCAACTCTGCACTTAGAATAGTTTAAAGGCCAACTCTGCACTTAGAATAGTTTAAAGGCCAACTCTTCACTTAGAATAGTTTAAAGGCCAACTCTTCACTTAGAATAGTTTAAAGCCCAACTCTTCACTTAGAATAGTTTAAGGGCCAACTCTTCACTTAGAATAGTTTAAAGCCCAACTCTTCACTTAGAATAGTTTAAAGGCCAACTCTGCACTTAGAATAGTTTAAAGCCCAACTCTTCACTTAGAATAGTTTAAGGGCCAACTCTTCACTTAGAATAGTTTAAAGCCCAACTCTTCACTTAGAATAGTTTAAAGGCCAACTCTTCACTTAGAATAGTTTAAAGCCCAACTCTTCACTTAGAATAGTTTAAGGGCCAACTCTGCACTTAGAATAGTTTAAGGGCCAACTCTTCACTTAGAATAGTTTAAAGCCCAACTCTGCACTTAGAATAGTTTAAAGGCCAACAATACTTTTAAGCCTAACTCATTCTTGTGGTCCAGATGCTTCTGCCAGACATTACAGTCTGGTCAATGACCTCATTTTTTTCTATAGCAATTTTATAATAAAACATAGATAGAAATGAGAAGAAGCACATTGACAAATTATCTATTCTCTCCTCCTGGAACCATGTTCAGATTATTGACTGGCATTCACAATACAATACAATGCTGACCTTCTCCCAGTGCAAATGTTGCTGGACAGAGAATTACAGAAGATAGATAGATGGACAGATTATGTTAGTTCTATGTCAAAATACATTTAGGGGTATACAGTATTTAATAAAAAAACAAAAACATTTGTAAAGCTGCTCTTTCAATCGAAACTGCTAGTACATTCATTTTGTGTGATTGGGGGACACAATCGAATGGCACTAAGCTCTTTTCTTTCTAGGTAGAATGTTATTGATTCACAAAGAATAGGGGGAATCATGAAAATACTATAAAATGGCCACTAGATGGAGTTGATGACCACAATAAAAAAGTATATACTATAACTGTCAGCTGTATCTAGGATTGTCAGCAAAATCGAATGTCCTCAGGCTATATTCTCTATAATTTATTTTTTAAATAAAAAAAAAAAAATGGATTAAAAATATAAAACAATCCAGTGAATATACATTGCACAGAATAGACATGTAGCTGATTTTCTGTAATTTAAATGTGTGAATGTTAAAAATATCACATTACGGCCACTAGATAACGCTGGTGAGCACAGTAAAAAAATATCTATCTACTATAATTGTCAGCAAAATCAATTCTCTCAGAAAATATTCTCTGCAATTAAAATGTGCAAAATGTGTAAAATATCCCAATATGGTCACTAGATGGCTCTGACTATCATAGGAATTAACTACTTCAATACCGGACACCTTTACCCCCTTCCTGAGATGCACCCATAGTTATGGTTCCTTTTGGTATTTATAGCTCAGGTATGTTTGTATGTTTTGCACAATTGTAGGATGCCTTATATGAATGGTTATATGATATTTTTCTTTTTTATAGGTGATAGCATTTTTCAAATTTTGCCCCTATGCCCCCTCATCTTCTATGCATCCTAAATCTCTTTCCCTGATGTGACTGCTCTATGACTTGGGCTATAATAAGCATTCGTTCTTCAAGCCGCATTGCCATCTGTCTGTCTGAGCTGTCTATCTCTCGTATTTCTCCCCTTGACAGTACTAAGCCTTCATAGCAGCGTTCAGAGGGTAGAGCGTGTGTGTTTTTTTTTCTCTCTGCAGCTCAAAGACTCCGGAGAACTGCGGCTACATTCATAGCGAGGAGCTACCCAAACAACACACAGCTTTTCATGCCATCTAAAATCCCATCAGCCTTTTGGCATTCCCTTGATGTAAATTCTGCCTTTCCCTAATTACTGACCTGAAATAACATCAGAGCTGCATTTCCTGACACGCCACAGCCTGTTCCATGGATTCCTTGACTTCCAGTAAGACAGTCAGTCTTACAAATCTGCTCCACACAGCCACTGGTTACAAATCAGCATTGTGATCATCTACATGGGCATGCACATAGGGTGTGCTGCCTGTATCTGGGCACACCCAAATCATCCCATGAGATGCAGATTGCCCCTGCTGCCCATGCTGCCCGTGCCCCCTACCTTCCCCTGCTGCGCTACCTGCTTTCCTCCTCTCCTTCCCCGCCGGCTGCTGCAGGGGAGGTTTCAGATTAGAGAGCAGGGGAAGTAAATAGGTCATTTACTGATCCCTTATTTTTCTGAATGAACACATTGATGGATCAGTACTGATCATTCACTGTGTTCATTCATAACTAAAGCATGCTTCAGTTTGTGTTTGAAGAAGAAGCCTCTCGGCACAGAGCACTTCCCATTCATTCACTGTCCAGTACAGCTGAGGCTCAGGGAAAGGGATTGGGGAATCTCTGTTCTCTGTCCCATTCTTTGTATCAAAAGTGAGACATCAGGAGTCGGTTTAGACACCAAAGCCCCCAACAGGGCTGCTAAAATATGTAAAATAAATATCATTATAATAAAAATAATGAAACAAACAAAAAAAATAAATAAATGAAGAATGCATGTATGTTTGAGCTTTGGGGTGCACACCCTAATGCAATTGGCTGCTCAAACCAATGATCATTTAACTGAGTTGAAGTATACAACTATATAGCTATATATATAACTATATAGCTATATATATATATATATATATATATATATATATATATATATATATATATATATATATAGCGGTTTTATCTAACAAAGAATTTGTATTTCTGTCCATCCAGACCTGAGATTTAGGCAGTTCTGCCTCAAAGCACAGCCCTGAATAACGTTTTCACTGCCTCAGTTGGATAACCTTGGTGACTGGACAGTGAAAGGAGAAGCAGCACAATGATGAGCTCATCTGGCTCTCACTTTGCTTTATCCTCTCGTCTTTGTGCTGATTCTTCCTCCCCCAGTCTGAGCCATGTTGTACAATAGAAGGCATGAAGCAGATATTGGGCCAAATTTGGGTATTTTCATTTAAAAAATGCCTTTAAGGATGCATTAATAATTACAGAACTGCATTAATGTAGTATTAAACTCAAAAGTAAACATGTATTATTTTGCAGCTTACGAATTCTTAGATGTGAAGACTGCATTCGTTTTTTTTTTTTTTAGGCTTTATTTATTTTATTTTCACCTGGGTGAAAAGTAAATTGTCCTGTAACATTTATCAGATAAAGTGATTGTAAAGTCTCATTTTTTTTTTATTAAAAAAAAACAAACATGTTATACTTACCCCCTCTGTGCAGTTGATTTTGCACAGAGCAGCCCGGATCCTGCTCTTCTCAGGTTCCTGGCTGGAGCTCTTGGCCCCTCCCCCCTGTTGAGTGCCCACACAGACAGCAGTTTGCTATGGGGGTACCTGAGCCGAGCTGCAGCTCCGTGTTTCCATTCATACACGGAGCTGCCATTTGGCCCCCGCCCCCTCTCTCTCCTGATTGGCTGACTGAGTTTGAGGAGCCAATGGTGTCGCTGCTGTGTCTCAGCCAGGGAGAGTCATGGATGACTGAGGCAATCATGGAAATTACTGGATTGTAAGGGGGCTCAGGTAAGTATTAGGGGGGCTGAGGGGAGCTGCTGCACACAGAAGGTGTTTTATCCTAATGCATAGAAGATACAAACCTTCTGACTTTACAATCACTTTAAAGGTGTTGAGAGAAACCATTTACGACTGACAGGGGTTGCTTACCATGATTATTTTTTTTATTTATTTATGTAAAAACAAAAAAAAAAATAAAAAAAAAAACAAAACTGTTTACTCCAACTGCTTAAAAAGTATTAGATAGAGATTGGCTTCAATTTGTTAGTATAATTAAATCTGCTAGTGCATCTTAAACCCCCCCCCCCCCCGACTGACATTGCTGCTAAACGCTGTGCCTCCTGTGCTCATTCACCCAGAGTGGAGGCACTCTAATACAGGAAGTGTGTTAGTGGTCAGATCACCAGGTGCAAATAGAGGGAAAAAAGCCATAAAAAAGAAAACAAATGTGGCTACCACATCTTTGGTAAGCTAAAATATATGACATTTTTTTGTTTTGGGCTTAATACCGTTTTATGTTGTATATTTTATACTGTGCCTGCCTGGAGTTAAGCTTTAATCCCTTCCCACCCAGCCCTGGCATCCCTTTAACTGGACTCTTATGGACTGAGCAGAATGGCTCTTTCTGCTGATTCTTTCTTGCTCAGTCTGAGCTCTGCTGTACATTGAACTGCAAGAAGTTGATACCAGGTCAAATTCGGGTGCTTACACTGCTTGCATTTAAGAAAAATACAATTCTTGGGGTTTTAAAGAAGTACAAAGTTATGAAAAAAAAAACATTGTTATTGGTGTTTTAATGACGCATGGGGTATTGAAAAAAAACAAACTTCCATACTCACGTTTATGCTGCAGCTGTCCCATATAGGCTCTGAGAGAACAGAGGAATCACATGAGACCGGGAACTGAGGAATCACATGAGACCGGGAACTGAGGAATCATACGAGATCGGGAACTGAGGAATCACATGAGATCGGGAACTGAGGAATCATACGAGATCGGGAACTGAGGAATCATACGAGATCAGGAACTGAGGAATCACATGAGATCGGGAACTGAGGAATCACACAAGATCAGGAACTGAAGAATCACACAAGATCAGGAACTGAGGAATCACATGAGATCGGGAACTGAGGAATCACATGAGACCGGGAACTGAGGAATCACATGAGATCGGGAACTGAGGAATCACATGAGACCAGGAACTGAGGAATCACATGAGACCAGGAACTGAGGAATCACATGAGACCGGGAACTTAGGAATCACATGAGACCGGGAACTGAGGAATCACATGAGACCGGGAACTGAGGAATCACATGAGACCAGGAACTTAGGAATCACATGAGACCGGGAACTGAGGAATCACATGAGACCAGGAACTTAGGAATCACATGAGACCGGGAACTTAGGAATCACATGAGATCGGGAACTGAGGAATCACATGAGATCGGGAACTGAGGAATCACACAAGATCAGGAACTGAGGAATCACATGAGATCGGGAACTGAGGAATCACATGAGACCGGGAACTGAGGAATCACATGAGATCGGGAACTGAGGAATCACATGAGATCGGGAACTGAGGAATCACATGAGACCAGGAACTGAGGAATCACATGAGACCGGGAACTTAGGAATCACATGAGACCGGGAACTGAGGAATCACATGAGATCGGGAACAGAGGAATCACATGAGACCGGGAACTGAGGAATCACATGAGACCGGGAACTGAGGAATCACATGAGACCAGGAACTTAGGAATCACATGAGACCGGGAACTTAGGAATCACATGAGACCGGGAACTTAGGAATCACATGAGATCGGGAACTGAGGAATCACATGAGACCGGGAACTTAGGAATCACATGAGACCGGGAACTTAGGAATCACATGAGATCGGGAACTGAGGAATCACATGAGACCGGGAACTTAAGAATCACATGAGACCGGGAACTTAGGAATCACATGAGACCGGGAACTTAGGAATCACATGAGATCGGGAACCGAGGAATCACATGAGACCGGGAACTGAGGAATCATATGAGACCGGGAACTGAGGAATCATATGAGATCGGGAACTGAGGAATCACATGAGATCAGGAACTGAGGAATCACATGAGACTGGGAACTGAGGAATCACATGAGATCGGGAACTGAGGAATCACATGAGATCGGGAACAGAGGAATCACATGAAACCGGGAACTGAGGAATCACATGAGATCGGGAACAGAGGAATCACATGAAACCGGGAACTGAGGAATCACATGAGATCGGGAACTGAGGAATCACATGAGATCGGGAACTGAGGAATCACATGAGATCGGGAACTGAGGAATCACATGAGACCGGGAACTGAGGAATCACATGAGATCGGGAACTGAGGAATCACATGAGACCAGGAACTGAGGAATCACATGAGACCGGGAACTTAGGAATCACATGAGACCGGGAACTGAGGAATCACATGAGATCGGGAACAGAGGAATCACATGAGACCGGGAACTGAGGAATCACATGAGACCGGGAACTTAGGAATCACATGAGACCAGGAACTTAGGAATCACATGAGACCGGGAACTTAGGAATCACATGAGATCGGGAACTGAGGAATCACATGAGATCGGGAACTGAGGAATCACACAAGATCAGGAACTGAGGAATCACATGAGATCGGGAACTGAGGAATCACATGAGATCGGGAACTGAGGAATCACATGAGACCAGGAACTGAGGAATCACATGAGACCGGGAACTTAGGAATCACATGAGACCGGGAACTGAGGAATCACATGAGATCGGGAACAGAGGAATCACATGAGACCGGGAACTGAGGAATCACATGAGACCGGGAACTGAGGAATCACATGAGACCAGGAACTTAGGAATCACATGAGACCAGGAACTTAGGAATCACATGAGACCGGGAACTTAGGAATCACATGAGATCGGAAACTGAGGAATCACATGAGACCGGGAACTTAGGAATCACATGAAACCGGGAACTTAGGAATCACATGAGATCGGGAACTGAGGAATCACATGAGACCGGGAACTTAAGAATCACATGAGACCGGGAACTTAGGAATCACATGAGACCGGGAACTTAGGAATCACATGAGATCGGGAACCGAGGAATCACATGAGACCGGGAACTGAGGAATCATATGAGACCGGGAACTGAGGAATCATATGAGATCGGGAACTGAGGAATCACATGAGACCGGGAACCGAGGAATCACATGAGACCGGGAACCGAGGAATCACATGAGACCGGGAACTGAGGAATCACATGAGATCGGGAACTCAGGAATCACATGAGACCGGGAACTCAGGAATCACATGACCGCTGACTGCTCAGCTCTCATTCAGTGTGGAGAGTGGTGACTTTCAGTCACCGCTCTACGCTCTGCTCCTGCAATGCTCACTGGAGGAGAGGGGGTGGGCACAGCTGGTTCTGGCTCTTAAGGTCCTTTCACACGGTCCAATCAGGTCCGTCTGACAGTTTTTCAGGCGGACCTGATCGGACCCTCTATTCACCCCTATGGAGCGGCAGATGTCAGAGGTGACATGTCCACTAACACCTGCCGCTATCCCATCTGATCCTGTTCGCCAAATCCAGAAGGATGGTGACCCTATTTTCCATCCATCTTTAGCAGTGTTTCTCAACCAGGGTTTCATGGAACCCTAGGGTTCCTTCTGAGGTTGCTAGGGGTTCCTTGGGCAATTTCTGCCTCTCAGATAAGTTTACAATGACACCATTGTTCCTTTTAGCTATCTGTAAGGGGGTAATCCTTCCCAATGATGACAAAAGTAAGGAGCATTCTTCCCACTGACTGTCACACTAATGTGTCATGAGTTGTAGATTTTTAATTTTTAGCAGGGGTTCCCCGAGACCAGAAATTTATTTCAAGGGTTCCTGTGTTGAAAAGGTTGAGAAAGGCTGGTCTGGAGGTTTGGATCATATAAGATCGGGTGAAAACTCTGCCCATAGGGGAGAGCAGGACTCTGTCCATCTCCGCTCTGCACAATGAGCAGAGATGGACCTATCTTCCGCCTGCTTAAAGAGGAAGCAAACCCTCCTCTACAAGTTGTACCTATAGGTAAGCCTATGATAAGGCTTACCTATAGGTACTGTAAATATCTCCTAATTATGTACTGTTTAGGAGATATTTACCTTACATGCAGCCAGAGCCCCGTGCCGTGACCGTCGGCTCCCGCACGCGTGCGCGGGACTGACGTCACCGCGGCTCCGGCCAATCAGATGGCCGGATGCCGTGATCCCAGAAGACGGGCGACTGAACATGTCGCCCGTCATAGAGGTAAGCGGGCGGCACGGCGGGGGCTCGTTCTAAGGTAAGTATTTCATAATGAGCTAGTATGCGATGCATACTAGCTCATTATGTCTTTCTCTTTCAGGGTGAGCGGACAACCCCTATGACCCATAGCGGAACGCTGAGAGCTAAGGCCAACTATCAATCATGCAGCCTGGTAGATCCTGACAATATTGTCAGGATCCTTCTAGAGCCAAGAGTGGTTCCACCTCATCTGTTGATAGTGGACAGTAGCCTACTATCAGCTGACTCTGGGACACGGGCGAATTAAAGTAAGTGCACACCTGTGACCAATAAGAGGGTATGGATGAAAAAGCTTTGGCTTTGTAAATGAATAAGGAGCTGTTTTAATTTCCCCCTTTACATCCTATCTTCGCTTCTAGGAAACAGAGCCACCAAGTAACATTTTCCAACACTTTGATAAAACAAGGGACTTAGCAAAAAGGTGGTCCTCCTTTGATTGACATGAACATTATATAAGTTATCATCATTACGGCAAATGTCCGCTGACAGAAGTGAAGTTTTATGTCCATTGTCAGCAGACTCATTCTGTAATGAAAGTAAAGGTTGCAAGACTCAGCACTTTTATAGATCATACATCATCAGCACTTTCAATTGTCATTACTATGGAACACCAGTTATCCATGGCTAACTGACTCTTCCCTGATAAATCTGTAAGAATTTACTGAAAGAGGTCGTTTTTACTGACGTGTAATAAATCTATCTCTCTGTCTATCTTTCCATTTGCCTCTACATCTGTTCCCCCTACCACAATGGTGTACAATATGTGCCTGAGGATGTACGCTGAACTCATTGGATTGAGAAGCATCGCCTCTCATTGCTTCATGGTACCACTTCCTGTTTCCAGGACGCAAGCCAAGATGGAAGATCCAGATAGCTGGAAGAATGTAGCCCTAGGATTCCGATTGCTGTTTCAACTGTTATTAATTAACAATTTGCCAATTAGTTTCACTATGATGAGCATCAAACCGCTGACTAATTAAAGTGCATTTGACTAAAAGCAGATGGTTCTCCCCGCTGCTGTGCACTGTTTAAAAGGACAAAATGCATTTAAATATCTGGGATCAAATTTAACACCAGACATACAATTGTGTGTGGGGGTCCTGCGGCTTAAGTGTTTCAATTGTTCCAGAGTTCCTGGCGATAGCGTAAGTGTTTTATGTTGGCTGATATGGAAACACAAATAGAGTAATAAAAAAAACTAGACTATTAGTAATGTGGAATTGTATTTGTTTCTACAGATGCCACAATGATCAATATCCTAACAACATCCAAAGATGATTTTAAATGGTAGATGTGAATATTGAAAGATTGATGATACCATGAGTGCCAAAAGTTAGGAAAAGTAACATAAACATTCGGATTTATAAAGCAATGCCCCATAAAAAAAGACAAATAAAATGAATGAAAACGGAGATCTCAGCTGAGTTACATTTATTATTCCTTCTTCTAGCAAATGCACGTCTGCAACCCTTCACATGATGCGTTTACATGGCTATTTGGTGACAGAAGAGGTTTCTGTCTGACGTCTGCCTGCACGTCACTAAGGGAAATCCAAATATGCATCGCTACACTGTACTCATTGAGACTGATTCATTCCCTGGAAATTTGCTAATTCCCTGATATTACATTCTCCATGTAGTTATCAAAATATGCATTGCTGCACTATACTCATTGAGACTGATTAGTTCCCTGGTAAACTGCTAATTCCCTGATATTACATTCTCCATGTAGTTATCAAAATATGCAGGAAAGCTTTCATTTTCTACCCATCAATCCACACAGCACTGTGCATGCTTTCTACATTCCTGTGTTCTCTAAGTGACAGTACAGCCTTATCACTGTCAATACCTTGGCATCATTTAAAAATGTGTAATATTTTCTATAATGTTTCTTATAGCAAATCTTTTTAAAGCGGAATTCCGGGCACAAAAACATTTTTTCAATGAACATACCCCCGGGACAGTCAGGGCTAGTACATTCCACAATGGCTAGCCTCTGAACTGTCCCGGTTCGCACTTACCTGCAAGAAGAAATACTCACTTATAAAATTTCTTCTCCAGCGTTGCCATCTCTGTTGTGGGCAGCTGAAGCCAGCGCGATCCTCTTCTGCGTCCTCTTCCGTGTCTTCTTCTCCCAGAATGTGCCTGCACCGGCCCCTCTCGTCACTTCCGGTGCGGCGCCGCATTCCTCCACAGCTTCTGGGCATGCCCAGAAGCTGTTTAGCAGGGAATGCGGCATCGCACGGGAAGTGACGAGCGGGGCCGGTGCCGTTGCATTGATTCCTGGGAGCGATGACGTTCAGCTCCCAGGAATCATTGCAAACCGGAAGTGACGGCGCGGGCCGCGGCCACAGAGGGAGGAAGTGGAAAATAGGTGAGTATTTCTTTCTACAATTACAAGGTAAGTAAAAAAAAAATAATCCTAACTATCCAATTCCTTTTCAGGTGAAAAAGAGCAAGCGGATGGCCACAAAATCGATTAGGTCGATTTTGTGCCCGGAACTCCGCTTTAAGAGCAAAAGTCATAAATTTATTTATTTGTGTTGGTAGTGGTAGTGTGTAGGCAGGTGCAGTCTATTTTCTCCACTGCAAGTGGCGCGCGTTCACAGTGACAGTCACAGGGAGGCAGCTATCCAATTGAATGCTGGCATCCCATGTGACTTTGGTGGCCATTTTGGGTCAGGCAGAGTCTACTTAAATATGAGATAATAAAATCAGCGCAATCTAAAGTGAAAAACATAACTAATTATATCCCAATGACAGCATGCATTCAGTGTCTTCACTCAACACAAATAATAAACCAAATAACTAAATAATGCAGCACCAAAGGTAAACTAGTGAATATTAGTGAATAATGAGTAAATACTCACATGCATAAATGAAGGGAATAAACCTTGTGACAATCCCATATATAATATTAAGTGAAAAGGGATAATAACTGGTTATAAATAATAAAAAAAAAACCCTCCTCCTGCACATAAATCTCACGAGATAACCATAGTACTTAATAAATAGAGAAGAATAATAATAACTTTTGCATAAAAGTAATAAAAGAGTCCAAAATTGAATAAAATCTATCCTTCTGTGCCATGCAATAAATGGTGAAAAGTGCTGGTGCTTCACTCAACACACAAGTGCTCCGTGTATTTGTGCTCAATAGCAGCTCACCTCACTCTCTGACTCATATATTCCAATGAGTCAGATATGCTTTGATACCCAATGGTGTCAGGATTTATAATGAAGACCTTCTTCCCCTTCTTATTCAAGGCTCCAGGATTCAGGTGAAATAAAGGCCAATATACCGTTCATATAAAACAAAGAATACTCCTCTAGTGCTCACTGAATAACTTTTATTCATGGACAAAACCATAGGCAAAAAAGCTCACATCTCCATGCACTTAAGCAGTGCGGGCTAATACAGGCTCCTCAGAGAGGAAGTATGGATGACTGTCCTGGATGTGACGTCCATGAGCAGGCTCCTCCCCTATACGTGTTGCGTCACTGGAATGACTTTATCAGCAGGGGTCGCATCCAGGACAGTGTGTGGTTTCTGCCCACTGCACTATGCTACATCTACCCACAAGTGGGTAAAACATCTGCTTACAACCTTAAAGCTAATCAGTTTTGGGTTTATGTGAGAATGTGGAAATAAAATTCCCCTTGCCTTAGTGTTGGTGTGAATAAGACACTCCTACCATTGTTGTAAGCTCTATACAATGATGTTCACAGGTGAATGGATGAACCTTAAAATGGTGGTAAATGGAAATGTAATGCCTCTTACATTGGTGGTCATTGGGAATATGATGTCCCCTTACAACAGAGGTGTCAAACTCAATTTCATGGTGGGCCGCATCCCCATTTTGGTCGCCCTCAGAGGGCCAGTTCTATCTGTAGCCCACCACTATCAGAAGTCAAGAGCCCCCACCCTCTCATCCCTCACATCTGCTGGGAAGAAGCTGGAGGCAGAGCTGGGAAGCAGCAACTGCAGTGTCTGGAGGAGGGCTGGAGTCAGCTGCCGGAGTCTGCTGAATGCTGAGACCAGTGGAGGTGGAGAGGAGGGGGTGCTGCAGCTGCATAGAGGTGCAGGATCTATAGGAGGAGTTGTATCCTCCCCTCTACTGCCAACTGCTGAGTTGGGGGGGGGGGTCCTCTCTGCAGCTGCAGGGGGAAGCACAGAATCTGGCAGAGGAGATCTGTCCTCTCTGCTGCCATCTGCTGAGACAAGGTGGGGGCAGAGATGAGGGAGATTCAGCAGCTGCAGTAGAGGTGCAAGGGCCACATGAAATGTCCTGGAGGGTGGATTCGGCCCACGGCCTTTTGTTTGATACCTGTGCCTTACAATGAGGAAAGATATATGCCCCTTACACTGGTGGTCAATGGAAATAGGATGTCCCTTTTATTGGTGCTCAGTGGGAGTATGATACCTTTTACATTGACCTCAGTGGGTGTAGAATGTCCATTGCTTTAATATTTGGGGAAGTAGAACGAGCCTTAAATTGGTGTCGGTAGGCGGAGAATGCTCCTTACATTGATGTCAGTGGGAGTAGAATGCTACTTACATTAATGTTAGCAGGCAAATGATTCCCTTTACACTGGTCAATAGGAGTAGGATGTCCCTTACATTGATCTCAGTATAAGTAGGATCCCTTTACATTGATGTTAGCAGGCACACGATTCCCTTACCCTGGTGGTCAGTGAGAGTAGGATGTTCCTTATACTGATGTCAGTGGGAGTACGATGCCCCTTACATCAATCTCAATAGGAGAAGGACATCCATTGCATTTGTATCAGTGATGTCAGTGGTGTCAGTAGAAGTAGAATGCCCCTTGCATTGATGTCAGCAAGCATAGGTTGCCTTCTATATTGGTGGTTAGTGGGAATAGGATGCCCCTGTCATTGAACGTCAGTGGGAATAGAATGCCTCTTGCATATCTGGTCAGTGGAAAGAGGATGTCTCTTACATTAGGGATCAGTGGGAGTATGATGCCCCTTACATTGGTCTCAGTGACGATAGAATGCTACTTACAGTATATATAGGCATTAGTGGGAGTAGAATGCATTACATTGGTTTCAGTTGCACTGATATCATTGGGTACAGGATGCCCCCTGCATTGAAATAATTGGGAGTATAATGCCCTTTACATTGGTGTAAAGGGCATTATACTAAGTGTGAGTAGGATGTCCCCTGCATTGATGTTATTGGGTATAGGATGCCACCTACATTGGTGGTTATTGGGAGTAAGATGTCCCTTACATTGATGTCGGTGGAAGTAGTGTTACATTAGTGTTACATTAGTGTTAGCAGGCACATAATTTCCTTTACATTGATCATTAGTAGGAATAGGATAGCCCTTACATTTTTTCTCAGTGGAGGAAGAATCCACCTTAGATTTCAGTGGGTGTAGATTTCCCCTTACATTGATGCCAGAGACATTCACAAGCATCTGACCAACAATATCTATCAAACATGAAAGGTATGATGGCAGATTTCAGGAGGGGTAGTCAATTCAAGGCTCCAGGATTGAGGTGAAATTGTTTGTACCTAGACAACCCCCACCCCACCTCTTACATCCATGTTTTTATGTTCATTTTGAATGGCTTAATAAAGAAGCCCTGTTGTGTTATCTCTTTATCTAGTATAAAGCCTCACTCTTCACTTCTCGATTTGTTTTATTAACTTCTCTCTAATAATTTGGAAGAGGAATCTACAGAGAGACATGGCGAGGTGACTGAATGAGAGGAGAAGAATGTAAATGCCATGTTCTATTAACCACATAAAGCCTCTTTCCCTTTAAATATTTTTACTTTTTGCGCAGTTGGCTATTACTTTGTAGTTGAATATAATTTCTAATTGTCAAACACTGGGAATCTACATGACCGAGTTCGGGTTCTGGGACCATTGTACTGTCAACAACTCTTGAGCCTGATGGTTGGCTACAAGCTATTAACTATGGGGAGAAAGTTGGAATAGCATGTCATCCCTTTACCTACAAAATACTAGGTATCTCTTGTTGGAGGATCAGGAAGGCAGGGAAGGTAGGTAATGCTCCTTAGGGTTTTTAGAAAAGTGAACCTGTTGCTCGGTTTGAGCAAAATATACAGTAGAGTCACTTTAAAGATCTGCTGCAATAGGACTTTGCATAAAATGACTGATGAATAATCCAGCAATATGTATGAAGTTTGTAAATAGCATGAATAATACAAGCTGAATTAGCAGTACAAAAATCCAATTTACCCTCTAGCACCTAATTTGGACAACTTTCATGCCAAAGAAATCCCAAATAAGCATCACAGAAATACGTCTCCGTTTATTTGGAGCTGCACCCTTCTGGATTGCGGCCACTACTCTTGTAGCAGATTATGAACACTTGCACTGCTTCCACTGGCTACAGAGCAGGCAGCTGAGGAGCCATAAGGAAAGGTGAAACTTTTGTCCAAAGCTGTTAAAGAATTCACTGCTTTGACTGGATGAATAGCAGTCGGAATGTAGAGGAAAACCTCAGCTTGGCCAACTGCCTAATTTTATGGGACTTTGCAGTAAAAAAAATGTTTATCTCATTCACAAAGGCTCAGTTTAATCTTGTTAATATTTTGTAACACAGTTTGGGAATGTAACTGCAGTGCGCTCCTACCGACTTCGTCCATCACAAAAAAATCATTTTTGTCCATATCTTGTTTGTCCTCAGGAATGGCTGCTGCTTGGAATACCAATGTTCTAAAGTATCCAAGTATAGGAGAAGCTGCAGACACCTCAAACTGCAGTATATTTACTATGCGACCAAGCATGCAGAGCTGGAGAATTCACATTTTACTGATTATAAAAGGGGAAGCTCATTATGTTGATCACATTGACAAAGGCAGGATAAATAAGCAACTTTTTTTTTGCTTCCTGTAATAGAGAAATCCACTATTCACACGTATGCTGCAATGGCAGGGTATATACTGCACATTACTTATCAGGAGCATTTTCTGAGTGCAAAATAAGTTGGACCCCCTTCCCCTTTCTATATTCAAGCTCATTTCAGTCAACATTTAAACAGCATAACAATACCCATAAAGGTAATCTGTCTGGCTTTACAGCTAAAAAGTGAAAACAGTGTGACAAAATGTAAGCATTACTCAGGGTTTTTTTTCAGCGGGAACGCAGGGGAACGCAGTTCCAGCACCTCCAGCACTGAATGCATGTAATGGCAAGGGGTTCTGGGGTATGCTGCAGGGTCTATTGATTGAGGTATATTGTTGCTGGTGGGGGATCTATTGTTGCTGAAGGTGGGTCTTATGTTGCTGTGGGGTCAGTTGTTGCTAGGAGGAATCTACTGTTGAGGTAGGGGTCTATTGTTGCTAGGGGTCTACTGATGCTCGCCGTGAGAATATTTGTTGTTGCTGCTTGGGGTCTATTGTTGCTGGGGGGGTGGAAGTATATTGTTGCAAGTGGTCCATTGTTGCTGGGGGGATCTATTGTTGATGGGGGGTCTATTGTTGCTTGCTGCCGGGGATCTATTTTATTGCTTTTCTTGTTATCGTTGACACATTCCATACAAATTACCTAGCACCACAAATGTTTGTATTCTCTAAAAGAGGCAGTATTGAAAGGTGGGTAGGGGCTGGAACCAAGGGACCGTGTTTGGAGGTGGGTAGGGGGTGGAGACAAGGGGTATATCTGAAAGGGAGAGTTCCTGCACCTATTCTCTGAGAAAAAAAGCCCTGGCATTACTAGTTTAATAATAAAAGGCAAGGGGCACCCTGGGATAGAAAACAGAAATACGTTCTGCACTGCACATAGCAGCGAATGGTGTATAGCAAAATTGCATATAACAGTGGGAGTAGCTTAAAGGGGATGATTAAACAAATCCCCTCTTTGCATCAGATTCCCTCCTTCACATCAGAGTCTACTCTTTATATTAGGAGCCCCCAAGGGCCCCCAAGGTATATGCCGGTCACATCCAACAGCATGTCAGGTTAAAACATTTATATTCCCCTAAAGCCTCTTTCACACAGGCCGGATTTGGTTTTTCTCAGCAGTGGACCCACCTGCTAATCCCCTGGTGAGCTGAACATAGCGACCAGATGACAGGACACAGCCCACTCTACTCTATGGGCAGCCAGATGTAAATGGGATAGCTATCCATTTACACCTGACTGCCTTCCTATTCATTCCAGCCAGATGGAGGGGAATGAATCCCTTTCAATTTTTTTTTGCTGAATCAGATCGGGCCCGGATGTAGCCAGGTGTAAACATACACAAGTCAGCTTACATCCAACTGCCCATAGAGGAGAATGGAGAGTCCGATTGGGTCCAGCTGAAAAACTGACAGCCGGACTTTATCAGACCTCTCATCTGAAAGGGGCCCAACTTTCCAGGGCTTGGAATGGCTCCTCAGTGAAGATTCATTACTATAGTGCAGCATGGAGAAGAGCAGGGCTGGATGGAGGTGGGCTCCAGATGAGTTCCTTCTGTAATGGAAGCTCTGTCCTCTGCTGAGGCAAGAGCTGAAGTGGGTAAGGCAGCCCATGAATGGGACACACAACACCACTGGTTGATAGGATACCCCTGGCCAGGAGGTCACCAGCATCCTAGAAAGCAACACTAAAGGGGGGGTCCTGCACTGAAGGCTGCAAGGGGAGATGTGGAGACCACAGACAGCCCCTGCTTTCTCGAATACCTGATGTGCACAATCTTTGTGTGCACCGTGGGTTCATTCTCCTAAGGGCCCTAGTGCACCTTACACATTGATGATAGGCCCCCATGTGATATGTCATGCATCCTCCTTTATGAATATTGAGGAAAAAATGCTTTGTCTTTTGGACTGTTACAGGTCTTCTACCTAATAGTTTCCCATCTCTTGACTGTGCCTATTCCAACTCAAATCTCCATACCCCACACCACCAACCAATGTCCAGGTATCTAAAATGGTCAATGCACCCATCAAAAATGTTGTAGTATTAAGCCAACTACGTTAGTCTATGGTGGGCCTTAGGAGTGGCATCACTGCACTTGCATTATCAGACCTGTACACCTGTTGTGGCCATTGTAATCAAATCTTGATTTCATTATGGCTAAATGGCCAATCATGTGAGACTATCAGACAGAATGGCATTGCACAAGGTTGTCATCCTTACATGTTTCAAGCACCTTTTTCAGATGAGAAGTTAGGCAGACTTAGCGGAGTCCAAGAGTACAGGGAGGACTCATCAGTGGGGTTATGCTTATTAATAGCCCAATACTGAGGATGGAGGAGGGGGATGATAAAGGAATCTGCAGACTCTGAATAAGCCTTTCTTAAACTTTTTAACATAGAAGAACACTTGAAAAAAGGTTTTAGTCTCATGCAACCCCTGTTGATATTTAGTATATCTACATGTCATGGTACATTATCATGATGATCAGGGGAAATCAATGCTCCTTACATTTATAGTTATTTGGAAGAATCCCCTTTTTACAGATATTAAAAAAAAAAAACGTTGGCGTCAGTGGTTACTTATCTGAGAGGCAGTAATTGGTCATTATTTAAGGACCCCCTTACAATCTCTGGAGGAACCCTGGGGTCCACAGAACCCTGGCAGAGAAAGTCTGCTCTAAATAGTAGTGTCACCCAAGGCTACACAGTAGACAGAGGTGTGCAAGTCACACTCACAATAACGGATAAACCTAATTACATGTAGTTTTGTAGGGAAGGAACACAGTTCACATATATGTATTGGCTACAGTTCCATTTAAGTACCTAAGTTCACAAGAGACCCGGTACACTTGCATCACGTCTGGTTGTTCCATATTGGATTGTTAGCGTACAGAAGTGTTGTTTTTGCATTTGGCAAGAGAAGAAAATGGGGGAGGGCATGTTTTTTCATGTTCCGCATTATGTTTATGTTGCATCCAAGTTTGAATTACAAAAAAAGCCTTCCTTTGAAATATTGAGAGGCTAATTGACAGTGAGAGCACTAATGAGTAAAAAAATAAATGAATCTGCAAATGTTTCTGGGAAGGAAATAATTAGGACAGATGATGGTGTAAATCACAGGAGATGGGAACTATCCATTACCATTTCATGAAACTGTGACTGGGGGCTGTTTATAGCAAAATACAGGATATTCTGCTCCGGGTTAACCCTTTCACAATACCAAATGTAAACATCTGCATTGCCTTCTGTGTATGTACCTGTTCTGCGGTATCATACTCTTGTATTTAAGTCATTATCCTTTAAGATAGAAAAAAAGATCCTTTTTTGTCTTCATTCTTGCAATACAGTACACGCGGTCACTTGGGATATATATGTCGGCAGAGATATAATATGCAATAGCTGATCATAGCTTTAAAATATCACCAGCAGTAATAGGTATGCTGGCTCAGCAGGCGTGTTTCCATGTGTCCATGACTAGGAGATTTTGTCCCTACGTTGATCTTTATGGCATCAACATTGCCAAACAATTTCCAGGTTTTATCTGCATTCTGCGGTATTCATAGATCTGGATAATTTTTTTGTACAACAGACAAATAAATCAGGATGGGTGACACATTGCTTTTAGGGGCTGCAACTGCACAACAAGATAGACCCAGGTCCATATTGTACGGGAGAGGAGCTCTATTTTCTATGATTGTCTGGCAGGCACATGAGGAGTTTCTAGACAAGAGTTTCACATCAGTCAGATCCCAATAAGGCTGGAAGGGTTGGATCATAGTAGGGTAGAGTTGACATGCACATTTTGTATCAAGTGCATGACCCTTCAGTACAGCCAACAACATATTAAGTTAATTCCTAACTAATTCTAAAAATATTCCCTCCCCGCTGCTACCTATGCTTACTCACCTATGTAAATAAGATGCAAATACTTACCTATTTTCATGCCACTCCAGTCCGGTCACGTGATCTAGCTTAACTTGTCAGCCAGTTCAGCTGCAGGGGGGAGGAGGGAGCGCTGACAATGAATGTGCCATAGATGATGTCCCCACTCAGGCATTACCAGTCATTGTCGAAGCACTCTTTCCACTCCCCTGTGGCCACCCAATAGCTGACACAGGGAAGATCACATGACTATACTGGAGCGGCATGAAAATAGCAAAGTATATGAATCTTTCTTACACAGGTCAGCAAGCATAGGTGTTAGGTGGGCTGGTTAAGGTTACCCAGTATTTTACTGTAAAGACAAAAATCAATACAGCTAGGTGCAACTAGTGTTTATTAGTTTAGGAGCCTATAATTGTAACAAAGAAAGCTGCTGTAATCCACTTGGCTATGTTGCCTAGAAGAGCAATTTTCAGGACTGGATGGGCAGACATACAGATCCCATGGAAAGTAAAACAACTCACTCCTATGTATGTATATGTAGCACTGCCCCCTAAAGGACTGCTGAGAATTACACTTCTTGGGTCCCCTGGGTTACCATTAGCAACTGACAATAGATAAACAGCATTAAAATCCCATCCTATCTTTGTCAAAACTATTTACTTATAGTCTATATCTTATAGGGATGTGGTGGCATTTCATACCTCCAACTATACAGCTACTATTACAATTTAAAAGAGGAGTGTGGGATTTAAAATACAAGCAAACAATCATACTCACCTAGGTGGATGCAGCATCTGTCCAATGCTGCATCTGTCCCCCGCTGCCTCTAAGACCGAGAACTAAGCCATCAAGGGCCACTGATCACTTAGCTCTTCAGTGAGCAGATTGCTGGTGAGTGTCCCCTCTGCTCTGCCCCTCCAGCGCTCTCTTGAGCATCAGGCTGTGGAGGGAGGCGGAGCGGCTGGCTCAAGCTCACACTGAAAAGCTTAGCCAGCTCTGCTTAGAGTGATGTCAGCCGACAGCGGACTTTATCAACTGTTGACTGAATCTGGGTCCCAGGAGTGCAGAATTAAATGCAATCCTGTGACCCAGAAAAGAAGTAGGGTCAAAAGAGTTTTGGCAAAACTTTTCCTTTAACCGCTTGCCGACTGTATCATGCTGAGCTGGATCATGTAGTAGGTACATGATCTGGCACTTTCAGGTAGAAGGCAGATATCGATCAGCAGGTGCCGGGTAATGGATGACCGCCGGTACCTACCGATAGTTGGGAAGACAAAATCTATCACTTCCCATAGAAAAAACAGCACACACAGTTAAGCTAAGCACACAGATCTCTGTCTTCCCACAGTGCAAGCACCCCCACAAAGTTAGCAAGCAACTCCCTAGGGACACATTTAACCCTTTGTTCGCCCCTGATTTTAACCCCTTCCCTGCCAGTATCAATAGTACAGTGACAGCGCATATTTTTTAGCACTGATCACTGTATTAGTGTCACTGGTTCCCAAAATGTATCTGCCGCAATATCGCAGTCCCACTATAAGTCGCTGATCGCATTACTTGTAAAAAATAAATAAATACATACAAATTCCAGTATATATACCATCATTTGTAGACGCTATAACTTTTGTGCAAACCAATCAATATATGCTTCTTGGGATTTTTTTTACTAAAAACATGTATTTGTTTAAAGTGCAAAAAATAAAAAATGCAGAGGTGATTAAATGGCATCAAAATAAAGCTCTATTTGTGGGAAAAAAGGACATAAATTTAATGTATGTACAGCGCTACATGACCGCGCAATAGTTAAAGTAACGCAGTGCCTTATCACAAAAAATGGCCTGATCATGAAGGGGGGGAAATCTTCCAGAGGTCAAGTGGGTAAAGTCTTTGTATTTTTTTCCTTAAAAAATTACACTGGTGAGTCATAATGATGAAGTGGTTCCTCCAGCATTCTGTTAACAGAAAAAATTAATTAATACTGGATTTGTTGATTCTCTTCCATTCAGCACTTTACTTTGCATTAAGCAATCATTTCTAGAACAGGGGCCTCATGAAAAAATGTTTTATAAAAAGAATCAGAAGGATGACATGTATGAGTATGTGTGTTACTGATAATGTAGGAATCATAAACATCGCTGGAAGTGCTCACCTTAATGGACTGGCCGAGAATCACTTAAATGAGAACTAATCAAACTTGTAGCAAGAATATGAAAGATTTGCTACACAACTGGACAGTGGAAAATGTCTTAGTTCTTAAAAACCTATTCTTAGTTTATTAAATGGCACAGGATATGGCTTTTATACACTTCATGCTTACAAGCACAGTTCTGACTTTCTAATTTGCATGCTTCTTCCAATTTAAAACACATTTTATGCCGAAGTATCAGCATGAAAGCTAGGCAACCAAGTACAAATTTCTTTTAAAGTGGACCTGTTTTTTACCTCTTTCAGAAACGACAGTACTTTCACCCGCAATGCCTTCATCTTCTTTCCTCTCCAGAAGGACAGCATTATCTTTGTTCAGGGATCATCTAGGGTCAGCATCAACTTCTTGAACTGGAATGCTGGCTCAGATTTGGCACAATCATGTAAATCATGTGCGTTCACAAAGGTCTGATATAACCACCCCCCCTGCTGAGGCTTTTCACCTCAGAGTAGTGGAGGGGCAGGGAGCGGCCGGCTCAGGCTCTTAGCAGCTCACTCAGAGGCTAAACCGGGTGTCGGTCCAGGCACCTTGCGGATCCTGACTCTGTGGTCGTGATGACATGGTGCCTGGACCGACATCTGTGACATCAGCAAGGAGCGGACTTCAACCCTCTCTCTGCTGAAAATGGATCACAGGAGTGCAGAATGAACTGTGATCCATAGGCGATGTACAGCCAAACTAGCTTCGGCTGTACATCTCTTTTAATGAGACATAGGAAATGCTTACAGTGGAACTAAACTATAAATGCAAAGCAAATTCACCCATCCACCCATGTCTCCATGCTTTATTCTGTTGAGAAATCACTTTAAAATCACTTTGAAAACTCTCCAGTTCTAGCCGAGGCAATCTTGAGTAAGGGTAGCATTTACTTCCTGCAATCCATCTGCCCTAAGCTCAGGCATGGAGGGAAAAGGGTGTGCTTGGCTGTGAAAGCCCCGTCACCCTTCCTTCAGATGAAAAATAAAATGCCCATGAAGACTCCTGAGATGTATGAGATCATTTTTGCCCCCAGCCAGAAACCAGGAAGAAACTAAAGAAATTGAAAAAACAAAAAAAAACAAGTAAAATATAATATACATTTCTATCTATTTACTAATGCTAGCAGCATAAGAATTAAAAATGACGTTGACTGAGTTTAGTTCTGCATTAAACCTGACTGCATCAAAGTGATGACACAATCTTAGCCTAGACAAAATAACTAGTAAACCTAACAAGAGTGATGGTTATCCTAAGAGTCCATAATCATTTATTGGGGATAAAACTGAGACAACAGGAAGGTAATAGGTATCCATCAAGCTTCAGGGGCCAACAGTCTCCCTTCATCAGGGCTTAGATGTCCAAATGACAAAGCTTCTTGAAGGACTAAATGATGTGCTGGAGCTGGAGAGAGTCCAGAGAAGGGCAAAAAAATGAATAGTGGAACGGAGGGCGAGAATTACGAGGAACGACTACAAGCACTAAATGTATTCTTCCTGGAGAAGAGAGGCTTGAGAGGAGATATGATAGGAGTATACAAATACCTCAAAAGTGATCCCAGTGTAGGAGAAAAAAATTTTAGTCTCGGGGAATGTAAGAGGACACGGGGTCACACAATAAGATTGGAGGAGAAGAGCTTTAACCTTAAGCTGCGTAAGGGGTTTTTCACTGTTAGGGCGATAAGGATGTGGAACTCTTTTCCCCCAATTGGTGGTGTCAGTGGGGAGTATTGATATTTTTACAAGACTCCTGAACGTGCATCTTAGTGAACACAACAGACAGTGAAATGGGAAATAATTATCAACACTAACACACGTTTACCTACACAGGTTGAAATGGATAGACTATTGTCTTTATTTAACCTTACCTACTATGAAACTATAAAAATATGACTCTACCCAAAATCTCATGGATGGTGTTCTATTTTAGGAAAGGAGTTATTACTAGTTTAATAGACGTGCTTGAGTGGGCTAACTTTTACCATTTAGAAATGGGAGGACCATATGGTGCTCTTCTTGTTGATTTCACTTGGATTTCTAGGTTGGGGAAGCAGTTGCCTCTTGGCGGGCCTTCACTTTTGTGGTAGAGTTGCCAAGGTTAGGTAATCAAGCTCAACCATAACCCTTTTATTGATGGATAAAAAAATATATAAGTCAAATACCTCACATCTACGTTTTACTTTTAGCTAGACTAGACTGCAGCTCAATGGTGCATTTTATTGATAAAAGGTGAAACTTTTTTGATAAACAATACTGTTTCTTTATATTGTGACATGCCACAAGCGTATTCATGCAAACTTAAGAAAAAAAAAAAAAACTCAAGGGTCCACTTTAACCACTTTACCACCGGAGGATTTTGCTGTCTTACGTCTGGGCCACTTTTTGCGATTCTGCACTGTGCGACTTTAACTGACAATTGCACGGTCGTGCGACGCCATACCCAAACGAAATTTATGTCCTTTTTTCCCCACAAACAGAGCTTTCTTTTGGTGGTATTTGATCACCTGTGCGATTTATACTTTTTGCACTATAAACAAAAAAACAGCGTCATTTTGAAAAAATAACAATATTTTTCACATTTTTTTTATATGAAATTCCCCCCCCCAAAAAATGTAAAAATCAAACATTTTTTAAATTTTTGGCCAATTTGTTTTCTGCTACCTATGTTTGGTAAAAAAAAATCACAATAAGCGTATTTTGATTGGTTTGCGCAAAAGTTATTGCGTTTACTAACTAAGGGAAAGATTTCTGTCATTGTTGGTGTTTTTTTTTAACGAGTAATGGCGGCGATCTGCGATTTTTTTTTTTGTGGGACTGCGACATTGTGGCGGACAGATCGGTCCCTTGACTGACATTTTTGACACTTTTGGGGGTACCAGTGACATTACTACAGTAATCAGTGCTATAAATATGCACTGTTACTGTAAAAATGACACTGGCAGGGAAGGGGTTAATTTTATTGGAGAGGGAGGGGTTAATGTATGCCTGGTGCTTACTAACGTGTGTGGGGGGAGTGACTGAGTGACACAAGGACAGATCGCAGGTTCAGTTATGCTGAACCCTGCAATCTGACCCTGCCTGTCACTTAGGAGATCCGCCCGCTTTGTTTACACAAGCAGGCGGATCTCCACACTCGATTCCCCGATGATCGGGGAAGAGCAGTGGCGATCGCCGCTTCTCCTCCCCTGGCCCGACTCCCGCTGTGACTGAATACAGTGGGAGCGAGCCTCCGGCGGCGTCGAGAAAGGGGAGTGTCTGGCGACGTAGGTCTACGTCGCCAGACGATTACGAACCACTTTGCCGCAGTAGTGCTCGAGTGAGCAGACGGCAAGTGGTTAAATATGGTCAGAACGAGAACAAAATAATCTTTTTGTTTTTAGAAATAGTACAGACTCATAAATTAACACTTAGGGCAACATATTAGACAACCAGTGACATTATAAAGCTATGCAGCCCAGCCTTCAGTTTCAGTCCTATGTCTATGAACTGACACAGGACCCAGGGCTGCTTGGGTTTAGTATGCATATATAGGTCTGATTCATAGGAATTACCCTTTTATTTATTTGCCCTGGAAAGAGGAGAGTTAAAGAGCATTTTTACGCGTAAAGGCTAAAACTGAAAAGCTTTATTAAATATAGATGCTTCAGTCCTGTCAAAATTCTAAAAATATATACGTAACACATATGAATAATCTTTCTCCAAATAGAAAATGAATGAATATAGGTTTCTCGTGCTTCTTCCTTTATATAAAAGCTGACCTGGCTTTTACTGTGGCAGAACACAGAAATGTACTTCCAGAAATCCTTCAGCGATGCACAAAAATGTAATTTGGTGATGTGAAAACTTCAGTGTGCTGCTCGGAGCGGGGCGAGGAATTGAAATGTATCTGGGGTGGATACTGTGTTTGATGCCTTATAGCAGATGCTCTTTTATATATCTGAGGTTACTAGCTGCTTTGTCACTTTACACACATCTGATTGAAGGGCAAATTGGCACTGATGCTTGGGCTACCTAGATCTAACATAACCCCATTTCTGTACCATGTTGATGTGTTACTTTAGATGTTGCTTTTTATGGGTCTGCGCTATTTCTGAAAAAGATGCATCCTCTCTTAGCCTTTATTAAAACTAAGAGAAATATTGGGGCCGACTATAAAATGTTGGTTGCCTGGCTGTCATGCTAACCTGCTGGCTTTTGGGTCTCTGACCTTGAGCAAGTATGGAGGAGTGTCAAAGTAAAGACAGACGTTCTTGTCTGCATATTTGTTCAGGGTTAGAGACTCAATGAGAGAAACATGGAGGAGGCCAATGCTAATTTGACATTTTTTGGATAAGTACTACAATAGATTTGATTTAGCTATTAATACAAGATGTAGAAGTTCTGAAATCTAAAACAAACTGGAAAGCTCCTTTCATGGGACAATTGTTCTTTGGTTCATAAAGCAGCATTTAAAAAGCAGCAAGACATTTATAAAACATAGCAGTTTGTTTTACAAATGTACATTGGACTCTGCTGGCTCCAGTGATGGTAGAGTGCAATTAAAATAAATGATTATTGATTTTGGCAATACAAATGTGAGTGGCAAAGTCACAAGACCAAATCTCCTCCAGTCACAAAGTTTTCTCTGCTGCATTAAGAAGAGAAAATGTCATAGGATACCGTGGCCTGCATTTTATGAATGACCCGCAAAATGCAAGCTGCACTACGCACTAGTACTGCAATAAATCGTGCCCCTTGGACTGCTCCAAATAAGAAAATAAGGCTCCTTTCACACTAGCGGACCGTTCAGATCCACCTGTCAGTTTTTCAGGTGGATCTGAACAGATGCCCCATGCATCTCTATGGGGCATCGGATGTCAGCAGAAACATATCCGCTGACATCTGATCCGGTCCGTCAAATCTGGACGGATGGGAACCCTATTTTCCATCCGTCCAGCGGATCGGATGAGAATGGACAGGCGGTCTGTTCTCATCCGATTCCCCCATAAAGAACAGTGGGGACCTGACAGCTCTGTCTCCGCACACAGCGCGGAGACAGAGCTGCCACCCGCTTGCTCAGGGGGATCAGTGGATCGATCCCCCGCTGAGAAAAATGGAGTCCGCCAACAGACTCCAAGTGTGAAAGGGGCCTAACATGAGTATGCAGGGCTCCCATAAGGTTGTGCACCGCACCATAATATAAAGGGCTTCATTGTTTCCGAATCTCACCGCAAAGGCAGAGCATGTTCTGTGTCCCCATTGGGGAGATTATCTTTCACATTATGGTCTGTGTGACTAGATATACTGCTTGTATCCTGATTAGTAGCTGAAGTTGGCCATACACTGATTAGGCTGGCAAAATTGGAACAGTGGGTGGTCCTGTCTACTCTACTGACGCATTTTGTCACTTCCGACTTCATCACAGAGGCATCAGGGATCATTATCACACGTGAGGAGGTGTGTGGCAGAGTTCAACTTTAAATTAGAAGATTTGGACATTACTTTTCACATTTTGGTGAACTTTTTTCAAGTTTATTTACTTTTCATTTTCCTCTAACCCTGTTTTTATGAAGAATATTTTTTTATATATAATTGTCATATTTTGTTATGAACAATACACGTTAATATTTGTATTTTGATTCAGATTAGAGGACAGCGCTACCATTTGAAGTGGTTTACACTTTAAATGTTTTGACAGAAATAGAACCCTACTAATTTCTCTCAGACTACTGCTTAGATTTATTTCTGTCTCCACTATATCTTTCCAAAACTTCCAAAAACAATAGAAAACATTAGAATAGCAATATTGTCTAACTTAAAAGAAAGAAAGTCTTAACCTGCACAACAAAAACAAAAAAAAAGGAAAAGGAAAAAAAAAGACGTATGTGGTTTAAAAGAAAAATGAATTGGAATTAACCTTATATACTGTTGCACAAGACATTAATTCACATTGCACCAAGACATTGATTCAAATTGGCAGGTGTCTTTCGAAGGCATGACACGGTGCATAAAAGTGGTTCTTGTTAAAATGCGTAGAGAAAAGGTCAGATGCCATTTCTGAACACAGAAGTTTGCAATATTCACAAAGCATATTTTTAAAAGTACCATTATTTCAATAAGGGTTTATTGCGCAGATGGGCTTCTTAAACTTTTTGATTTCTTATGAAAAGATCTATTGTTTTCCTTTCCACCTGATAAATCTAGGCCATTACGTTCATACAATTTTCCTCTGGAAATAAATGATGAACAGAAATGATCACATAATTATCCAGGGGTTGTAAACATTTTAGAGGTAATTTTTAAAGCTCTCATTCCTCCCCGATTATATAGGCATGAATAATTTTATATAGCGGCAGAAAGATGATAGGAGAACAAAAAAAAAAATACTATGCAGATACAGACAATGGAAATACAGCTGGAAACGGTAAGACTGCAGAAATGGGAAGGACAACAAAAGATTACTGATATACAAGCTCTTTATAGATGGTGTACACACCGAGCTGGATTTTATTAGGGGCACTGTAGACCTGTGTTTATGGGTGACCTAGCTAGAAGGGCCTTTAGTTGAAAAAACAATTTAGTGTTTCCAGGAGCATATATTTTGAGTTATTATGGGATTGTCTTATGGTATTATTATGACTATACCACGATAGTCGTTTTTTATGACATTTTTCCATATATTTTTATTACTGAAAAAATATAGAGATCTGTGGATTAGCTGCTAAAGGAGGTTCTCAGTGGTTCAGTGCAATTGCTTCACCTTTTTTTTTTTAAAACAGTGAGGTTTATTGAAACTTTTGGTACAATACAAAAATAAACCGTGCATTGAAACTGCGATCAGATTCATAACACACAGGGGTACAAAAATACAAATATACACAGTGATTAACACTTAGAAACAGAACAGACATAGTAAAAATAAGGCAGTAGTCAGTTACTTTCTGTCGGCCCAACACTCAAGCAGACAATATTGGTTTAACAGGGGCGGTCAGCATAAAGTAGTTACCCACTTCACTACTGAGCAGTATCAGGGCACTGCACCCATTTGTCCCAAATCTTGTTGAACTTCTGAGGGCACCCCCTATGTTGATATAAAAGTTTATGAAATGGGATGACACTATTAATTTCCTTAATCCACAATCCTAGAGTAGGAGGAGTAGGTCTCATCCACCGCCTGGCTATCAATTTACGTGCTATAAACAAAGTTTCCTGAAGAAATATGACAGTGGATTTGGGCATCTCTCCATCCGGATAGACCCCCAGGAGACACTCCTTAGGAGAGAGTTGTAGAGGAGACCCCATTTTGTCATGCAGAAATGTGACTACTTGTTGCCATAGAGTCTGTAATTGGGGACAGCTCCACAATAGATGAAAGAAGGAAGCATCAGGGTCTCCGCACATAGGACAAGAGGGGACCAAGTCAGGGTGATATTTGGACAGTCTAAGTGGGGTGAGATAAGCCTGGTGTATTATAAAGGTCTGGGTTAGGCGATCCGACAGTTTTGGCGACACTCTGCGGCACGTCTCCAGGGCATCCTCCCATTCCCCATCCTCCATGGCCCCCACACTGCGCTCCCAGCGGGTCTTAAGTGCAAAAGCTAAAGTGGTCGAGGAGGGTGTGTGAAGTTCAGAGTAGAACATGGAAATGAGGTGACTGGGTTCTGTACTTTTAACAATCTCAAGGGTGGTAACCGATTCTATCTCAGGAGGGCCGTCAGGGAATTGAGATCTATAGGCATGGGAGAGCTGTAAGTATCTGTAGTGCATGGGGCCCCGGAGCGCAAACTGGTCTCGCAAGGTCTCGTAAGACCGTAGACCAGTGGTCGTGGAGATATGGCTAAGGAGAAGAATACCCCTCCCACTCCATACCGACAGGTCAGGGATGGAGAGGAACTCACGCAATGTACTATTATGCCACAGAGGGGTGAATGTGTGGAATGGAGGGCACCGAAGCCTGGACGCTACCACCTCCCAGATCCGACAATAGTGATATAGAAGAGATCTGGGGCACAGGGGCTCCGGCAAACCCCTGACGCCCCTAAGGATAACTAGGAGGGGGTCCCCGAGGGGATGAGCCCACCCAGGGCAGAGCAGGGTCAAGAAGCGTTCTCTATCCGTTTTATCTATGTGAAAGAACTGGGACAACTGAGCTGCCAGATAGTACAGATTAAAATCCGGCAGGGCCAGCCCCCCTAGATTTGTAGGATTCTTGAGTTTGCGCCAGGAGATCTTGTGCCGGTTAGCACCCCAAACAAAGGTCTTGAGGAGTGATTCCATCTGCTTAAACAGCCTGAGTGGCAGGTAAATAGGAGAGTGCCATACAACATAGAGAATTTTGGGAAGGAGAATCATTTTAATTAAATTGACTCTACCCATCACTCCCAGAGGTAATTTGGACCATACTTGAATTTTAGCCTTAAGCAGAGGGAACAAGGGTTGAACGTTATCCGGGACATAATCTGCTGAGCTAGCTGTCACTTGAATCCCTAAGTATTTAATGCGGGATACACATTGTAGGGCCGGGTTTGCGGGGGCGATCGCCTGCGGGCTCTCGTCAAGCGGGAGAATTTGTGACTTATCCCATTTTATCTGAAAACCGGAGAATCGTCCGTACCGTTCAATTAAAGAAAGGGCTGTGAGCAGGGATTCTCGAGAGTCTTCCAAATATAACAAAGTGTCATCAGCATACATGCTGATTTTCTCCTCCAGCGGTCCCTTACGTAGGCCACGAATCCCGGGATGTGCTCTAATGGCCATCGCCAGGGGTTCCGCGGCCAGGGCATACAGCAGGGGGGAGAGGGGGCACCCCTGTCGAGTGCCACGGGATAAAGGGAAGGCGGTCGACTGCCAGCCGTTGGCCAGGACCCTAGCTACCGGGGCGCTATATAGGAGTTTGACCCACTTAATAAAATTAGGTCCAAAGCCGTATCGGTCCAGGCAGGTCCATAGAAATGGCCACTCTACCGAGTCGAATGCTTTAGCCGTGTCCAAGGAGACCACCACCCTGCCACCCATTCCGTCGTGTTGTGCCTGGAGATTCATGAATAACCGGCGAAGGTTAAATGAGGTGTTCCTCCCAGGCATGAACCCGGCCTGGTCCGAGTGTATGAGTGAAAGGATCACCTTGTTAAGACGGAGGGATAAAATTTTCGCAAGGATTTTAGTGTCTACTGGGAGCAAAGAGATGGGACGGTAAGACTCTGGGGCGTGTAAGTCCTTGCCCGGCTTGGGGATGAGCACAATTAGCGCCTCCCGCATAGAAGGGGGTAGGGCTGCATCTTTGAATAGAGATTGAAACAAAGCCAATAATTTAGGAGAAAGGAGTTCCGAATATTGGGAGAAGAATTCAATCGGGAGGCCGTCTAGGCCGGGGGCCTTAGATCTAGGGAACTTGGACACGGCTGCTGCAATCTCCTCCACAGAAATGGGTGCCTCGAGAGTCGCCAACTGGTCGGGTGTCAAAGTGGGAAAGTCAATAGAGTCCAGAAAGTCATGCATGTCAGTGCAGTCAGCGGGGGCCCTAGAGGTGTAAAGTGTACTAAAAAATGATCGGAAACACCGTGTCACCGCAGCAGGATCAGTGATCTCATTACCCAGGTCATCCTTTAAAGTAATAACTACCGGGGGCCTATCCTCACAATGGACTAAATATGCGAGTAGTTTCCCCGCCCGCTCTCCATGTGCAAACAGATTCTGCTTCTGAAAAAACATCTTAGATTTCGCCTTCTCATATTCAAGTTGGGAAAGGACTTTAGAGGTCAATTTATACTGGGATTCATGTGTCGGAGTCGGGTCCGCCATAAAGGCCTGTTCAGCTTCAATTAGATTTGTCGTTGCCCTGGAGATCTCCTCAGCAGCCCGCGCTCTAACAGCTTTGATTTTGGAAATCATAGTGGATCTGGCGAACAGTTTAAATGCCTCCCACACTGCAGCCGGGGAGGCAGTGCCCTCATTATCAGAAAAGAATTGTGTCCAGGTCCCCTCAATGTCGTTCCCATCAGACACCAAGGGGAGCCAGGCGGGATTCAGGCGCCAGGCCGGGGGAGGTCTGTTGCAGGGCAAGGACAACAGTATCCAATAAGGGCAGTGATCAGACAGAGTCCGTGGGGCGAAGCCTGCCGCCAGTAACCTGGAGAGCAGGGTTTGAGACAACAATATCAGATCAATGCGTGACATAGAATGGTGTGCAGCCGAGAAACAGGAGTACGCACGCTGAGCGGGGTATTTGCTGCGCCAAGAGTCGGCCAAACCAAAGCTCTCCAACAATCGGGAGAACCTGGTCGGGGACGACCCCGGCGGCGCCTGGGAGGCGCCACCGGATCTATCCAGACCCGAGTCCATCACATTGTTAAAGTCGCCCAGCCAGATCACCGGGGCCCCCGGGCATTGTGCCATAAACGCCAATCCCTCCATTATAATCACAGCAGAGTAAGGGGGGGCACATAGAAAGCCATCAGCAACATCAATTCCCCATAGACTGACGTTTTGAGAAAGACATATCTACCCATTGGGTCAACCTGAGATCCTAGGAGCTGGAAATGTACCGATTTGGCCACCAGAAGCGCCACACCCCTGGAGTGCGAGCTATATGCAGAGTGCTGCACCCAGCCAACCCAGGGCCGTTTGAGAGACTGTTGTACGCGGCCCTCCAAATGTGTCTCCACCAGTACTATAATGTTAGCCCGTACACGGCGTAAAACATTGAAGACAGCCGTCCGTTTTAATCTTATCGCGCATACCCCTGACATTCCACGTCAACAATTTCAATGCGGCCATGGCAGGGGTAATACGGAGCGTGGAGCGGAGGCTCCCAGGATCTCAGGCAATAAGGCCACAGAACTAACAAGTCCACGGTCATACACTAGCATTAATAAACGGCAGCAAAAGAGCAGGTAGTTATTACTTGAGGTCAATGTGCATAGAACAGAAACAGTATAGAGATTGTACCAAATATAAACTGTAAACAATGGTAATACCCCAATCCCCCCTCCCTGCCCTGCACCAACCCCAACTTGTGCGGGCTTGTTCCCAAACAAGTGCCTCAACCAGAACAGGCCCACATGCGACTGGTAAAGAGCAAGATCAGGAGGCCAGGGACCCCCAGGATAGTCAGCAAAAATACAGCAAAATACAACTAGGACAAGCAAGGGGGCCCGGGGGCCCAGGTCCAACAGAAGTCGCAGGGGGCAACAGGGGAGTTGGGCACAAACACACGCCTGAGCGGGTGTAGGGGGCGAAAACCAACAGGTGTATCGCTGGGTAGCAAAGCCTATGGGCAGGTGGAAATCCATAGGAAGAGAACAGAAAAATCAGTTCCATCTGTGGAGCTAGGGCGCTCCGCCGGTCAAACACAGGAGCAGTAGTGCAGGGAAATGAGGGGGGAGGGGGGGGAGGGGGATGCAAAGTCTTGAGTTCCGCAGGATCTACAAAACCCCCTCCACCTCTGCAGCAGCGTAAGGCATAGGCAATCAGGGAGAAAGTATCATGAAGTCGCCAGGGCAAGGTGGTCAGGCTCTAGCTTCCAGTCCTTCTAACCAGGAGATGGCGGCTTCCGGATCCTCAAAGAAGTGGGCTCGGTCCTCACCCTCCACTCTAAGACGGGCCGGGTACAACATAGAGTATTTGATATTCTTGATACGCAGCCTGCGTTTGACCTCCAAAAAGCTCTTGCGGCGCCTCTGGACCTCAGCAGAGAAGTTGGGGAAAATCGCTATTTTGTGATTTCCAAATGGAATGTTCCCCTTAACTCTGGCCAGGCGTAATATGGCATCTCTGTCCCGATAGTTCAGGAATTTAGCGATGAATGTGCGGGGGGTGCACCCTGAGGGGGGGGACGCCCCGAGAGGCGATGTGCACGTTCCACAACAAAAGTGGGTGAAAAGGATTCTCTGCCATATGTCTGAGTGAGCAATTGTTCCAAATAGGATGAGGGGTCTGCACCTTCAGAGCCCTCCGGGAGGCCAATGAACCGCAGGTTACAGCGGCGCAGCCTATTCTCCATGTCATCTTGTTTTTGGAGGATAAGGTGTACTTGTTGCTGCAGCCTGTCTGAGGAGCTTTGCAATGGGGGGAGGGAGTCTTCCACCTCGCTAATTCTGTGTTCAGCCTCACCAACTCTGTTCCTTAGCCTCTGCATATCCTGACGCATCAAAGATATATCTACCTTCACCTCCTCGATTTTAGTTGTCAGCATGGTCTGGCAAGTGGCAATCGCTTCAAAAACCTTGGATGTAGCAGGGCTCTCAGGCTCCTCCACCACAAGCGACGGGCCGGCGCCATCTTGGATCGGGGCCTCCTTCTCCAGCCTCCGGAATGCAGCTAGTTTTGCCGCAGCTTCAGAGCCTTTCTTCGGCGGAGACATGCGGAGGTCAGTGCCGCGGGTGTGCGGGAGGTGAAGGGAGGATTATCGTGCCCGGAGGGCTGCAGGATTAGCGGTAAAGGATATCGGTCCGGCGGAGCTCCTCTCACACACGTCCTCTCACATGCTGCGCCAGGCCACGCCCCTTAATTGCTTCACCTTTTATAAGACCTCCTACCCTTGCACCAAATTTTTTACATACTATGGCTATATTGTGGCAGATTTGTCATGGGTATATCTTTTATCAATAAGCAATGGTGGCAAAGCCCTGCACATCTGGAATTGACTCCTGCAGCAACAGGACAAGTCACCATTTTAGCCTTATATTTATGGTAGTTACTGGTGGGGTTAATGAATAGTTCAAGGATCGTTTATATGACAGTCTTGGATATATTCCTACAAAAATGTGCATTTGGGTCTTAAAAATAATAAAAACGCAATCAATCCAAAAGAAACTAAAAGTGCATTCTTATTGGCCCCTGCCTTTTCTGAATGAATATATTGAGTGACTAGCACCAATCACACTGTACAGAGCACCTCCTGTTCTTTCATCTGAGGTTCAGCTGAAGCTGCAGAGAAAGGATTGGGATTCATTGTTTTTTTTCTCTGTCTTAAAAGTAAGCCATCAGGGGTTTGTTTAAACCCATGATATTTTCTCTAAGCCCCACCCCTCCCCACAGTGTTGTGAAAAAATTGTAAAAAAATAATGCAAAACTGGCCCATAGAGTGTTAGTGAACTGCTTGTGTGTACAGCTGGAGCTGCCGGTTACTCTATGAAGATGCAACAGCTGGGCGAACACAGCCACAGGTCCTAATATGACATGTGTAGGGTTGGGTGAGTGGCCCCAAATGCACACTGTCTGTGTTCCAGGCTATAGACTTGCACCAACATCATGTAATGTCTTGGCACTCCAACCCAGTTGCAGGTATAGGATGGGCTAGAGCACTCTTCACTCACTGTGCCTGACAAGCGGTCTCCGCTTAGAAAATATATGTACTCCTTTGGGTTGAATAAAGATTGGTTTGATCAATACTCACCTGGTTGCTGACTTCACCCTACATTGGAAGATCTGCACCAACATGCCTGTCGAATTAGGACCTGTGGCTGTGTCCATACAGCCGCTGTGTCACCATAGAGTAACAAACTGTATGCTGCCCGCACACAGCTCCAGCCAAAAAAAATGATATTTTTGGAGTGGTGGACCTGTTCTAATAGCAGTCCTGTATGTCACTACTGCATTTATGGAAGCTAGGAAGTGGAAACCAAAAATGGAAGTAGAGTAAACAAAAATATACCGTATATATTTAAAGAAGAAAGTGCTAGGTGATTTCACAAGTTCCACTTTAATAAAGAAATGGGTTCTAATGTTATTCATGCTAGATAACTTGGGGATATTGTTGCAGGACCATTTTCTGATCTGTGTAACCAATTTCCTAACAGAAGAGCTTCGTGGCTGGTGGACTTTTTTTTTTCTGCATCCACAAGAAGGGTGCCTAAGGGAAAAGGTGGCAACTACAGGCCAGTGAATTTAAATTTTGCAGTAGTAAAGCTAATGGAATCTTTCCCAAGAAGAGGAATTACAGTACACAATATGATCACCCAATAGCAGCATGGCTTTACTTGTGATGACCGTGTCTATTTCTAGGTTGGCTGCATTAAACCCTGTAACATCAAAAGTATTGAGACACCTGCCTTTACACGCACATGTATTTTAATGGCATCTCAGTCAATTTTAAGTTGGCCCGCCCTTTGCAGCTATCACAGCTTTAACTATTCTAGGAAGGCTGTCCACAAAATTTAGGAGTTTGTCTATAAGAATGTTTGACCTTCTTTTCAGAAGCACATTTGTGAGGTCAGGGACTGATGTTGTATGAGAAGGCCTGGCTCACATTCTCTGCCCTAATTCATCCCAAAAGTGTTTCTATTGGGTTGAGGTCAGGGCTCTGTGCAGGTCCGTCAAGTTCCTCCAGTCCAAACTCACTCATCCATGTCTTTTTGGACCTTGCTTTGCGCACTGGTGTCATGTTGGAACAGGAAGACCCCCAAACTGTTCCCACAAAGTTGGGAGCAAAAAATTGTCTAAAATGTCTTGGTATGCGGACACCTTAAGAGTTCCCTTCACTGGAACTAAGGGGCCAAGCCCAACCCCTAAATAATACACTCCTAAACCTTTTGGACAGCCTTCCCAGAAGAGTTGAAGCTACTAAAGCTGCAAAGGTTGAGCCAACTTAATATTGAACCCTACGGACTAAGACTGGGATGTCATTAAAGTTCATGTATCTGTAAAGACAGGTGTTCCAAAACATTTGACAATATATTGTATATCTATAACCTAATCAGCTGAACTGCAGACGTCATTATTGTGCAACATTTAATATGTAAATGGCTGATATGGACCATGTACTTGAAACTTTATGCAAGAGTCCCACTGCGACTAAGAATCCTAAAGCACTGTTTACTAATTCTAACTAGATGTCAAGTAGTATAATCAGGCCTTTTAATAAACTATTGACGTTATCTCAGACATGCATTCAGAGAGTTTTTTAATACTCGCTTTATGAGAGTGTTTTCTGCACATGATTGATTCTTTTACTGCAAAGCAATAACAAGTGTACATTGTTCTTATAGATCTAGGAAAATTGTTGGTGAACACAAGTGTTGTTTGTGGTACAAGCTATATTTGTAGACAGCCTCTCAAGAGACCTGTTCCTCCAAAGAAAGTTGTACGATAATAATTACATGGACTCTCAAACCACAAGCTGCACATTACGTCTGGTATAGCCACCAGGATGCTACATATAATTATAATTAAAATGAATTCTGGGATCCCGCTGAGACACACATCAAGTTCTGTGGGAAAGAGAGTGATGGCTTTCATTGAAGTGATCTTTACAGCATCAAATAATAGATAGTTCATAGAAACCGCATGTAATTATACCTGGTGGTGGAAGGTGTCACATCCAAAATTACATAGACAATATAAGTATCATAATAAACAACACAAGAAGAATTAAAACATCTTCAAAAATATTATTCCTCAAATTTTATTTTAATTCATGTGAAAGTAGTTCACATAATTACAAAAAAATAAAACACAAAGTCTTATACAATAATGATGTAAGAGCTTTCATCACTCCTTACGTCACCACCACATTGTGACTGTCTAGTTAGCATTATACGGAGCAATACTGGTAGACTTAGATCAATTCTAGGTACATCATGACACAAGGTGGCTTTAACTCAGCGCGTTTCACAGGTTATCATTGCTGCTTCATCAGGAGTGCAGTATAGACCAAATCACATTTTACTTGTATCCATGAAAATGCAATCTTCAAGAAGTTGCCACTATGAACATGTTCCTGTTCTTTTCCAACAGCCAAACAGCATGGTGGTAGTGGGAAGGAAATGAAAAGAAGTATGTGCAGCTACTGCAACTGGCATCAATGTGAACCAAATTCTTTGCCCTGCAAGAATAATGATCAATACAAATGTCATCACAGTTTGATGTGTGACAGGTGGACAATGCCTAATCTCACTTCTACCTATTTAGGAAAATGGCTAAAACCCAGTGGCCAGAGACCAACAACCCCTCCACATAATAGTATCACTGTAATGTGCCATTTTACTTTCAGTGCTCTGTTTTCACCTTGTGCCCTGGAAACAGGGCGAGAACATTGTTTCGTGTCTACTAAGAGGGCAGTGAAGAGATGCAATTTAGCTGACCTAATGCTATTAACAGCCTGGTATGACATAAATTAGATCTCCACTTGCCAGTGATTCTGCAAAACAGGGCATCTGCATGTTATAAATCTAAATACACCCAACATTAAACCTGAACTGCATTCTTAATTAATCCTAGAGAAGTTAAACCTTCATAAAATATCCAGAAGCTGTCTGTCACAGTATACTCAATATTTTATTGTACATTATACACAATGGGAATTTGTATTGTTAAAAAAAAAAAACCACGGTACACAATAAAACACCCATATTCATATTCCGTCCCTCTCCAATAAACGTCAACTTCCACTCAAGTATACAAAATCATAAAATACTACGGTAGTGTTTATCTTGTATTTTCCCATAATATCAGTACAATACTAGCCAATAGTGTCTCTCTAAACAATGACCATAGATCACAATGCAAAATTATGCAAACTTATGAGTTATATGTTGTCCCCTAATCCAATTATGGATAAGGATCCTCACAAAAAGGTAGAAAAATGATGACATGACGGTCTAGTGCAAAGTAACCTGAATCTGTATCAAACCAGCTAATTGCCTTCAGTCTTATAAATTAAACTGAATGTAAAGTATACATGGATCTTTATGATATTACAAAATAACTGTGCCAAAAAATATAAGAATTTAAGTTAAAAAAAAAAGACAACAAGACATTGCATGCCTTATAAGCCAAGCCCTACACAACTTGTGGCCCAAACATAAGCCTTAATTTGGCATGGCTCCCAACTGTCCCCATTTGGAGGGACAGTCCTTCTTTTGAAACTAAATTCCTGTGTCCCTCGTATAGCCTCGGTTGTCCCTCTTTTTGGTGTGATGTGTTATGTTGCACGTTTTATCCATCCTCTATAATACGGCATTAATAATTTTTAAAAATACAAATATGAAGGAAAAATAGAGGGCAAAAAAGCACTTACGTGGTTTAACCAATCATTTTCTGCATATTAGATCTTTGTGGTCCATGTAACTGGGGCCATGACAGGGATGTGTCCTTTGCCTACATTCAGGGGGAGATTTACTAAAACTGGAGCATGCAAAATCTGGTGCAGCTCAGCATAGAAACCAATCAGCTTCCAGGTTTATTGTAAAGCTTAACTGAACAAGCTGAACTTAGAAGATGATTGGCTTCTTTCCTGTGTGCTAAAAGGTGTCCCTCTTTATCATTTCAAAAATTCAGGAGGTATGCTTACATAAGGCAGGGCCATGTGGGTGACATTATGCCCACACACTGGTTCCTCCCCTAACAAACATATGCCCAGCTTTCCTATCGCTCTGCAATTTGTCTGATGCGTGTGCTTCCTTCAAACAGATCATTTCTGAAAATAAATGTTTAACGTCTATGCCAATAACTCCTTATCTTCTGTTTAGTTAAATTGTTAATTATTAGCTGGTTATTGACTGTTTTCTATTACCACCCATTTACCAGGAAATAGCTCATTTGTTCAAAACCAATTAAGGCTTGATTTTAGGCAGGGAAAACAAAACACTCTACATATAGAGCTCCATGATATAAATGGATTCATTTATTTTGTAACAATCACATTTTAGAACATTCACTTCTGAACTATCACTGCCATATTTTTCACTCATCGCGGCAGTTTCACTGGTGTAATAATGTATTATAAGAAAGGCGCAATTATTATTTCATCTATTATTCTCGGAGCAGATCTGTACAACATGTAGCATTTCCATGAAACCCAGTGAGGTTAATTCATAAATACAAGAGTAAGGATTGCCCAAGGTGTGTTTGGCAATGATGAAGCAACATGTTTTAGTTTGTGGGTCCTAAATAAAAAGGAAAGAAAAAGTAGGTCTTACATTTTCTTTTACTTAAACTTTTTCACTGATAGCTGTGGTAGGTTAGGGGTCTTTAATAGAGAACAATACTACTACATTTTATTCAAATGCTATGCTAGTGGTTATGGCTTGCTGTTTATTCCCCTGCTGTTGTCAGTTTAATTTTTTTTTTTTTTTTAATTAGTTACCATTTGTCATTCAATTTTGGGCTGTGTATGTGGCAGAAGTTGATAAGAGAAGTACAGAAGTACTAAGGCTTTGTCTCAGGTTCAGCTGGACCATTTTTGGGAGCTGGCACAGGAGGCACAACATTAATTGGACAGGGTCCTGAAGCATCCATAGAACATTGGCTGGGAAAATTGGCGAGTTCGGTGAACAATTAGGTTTTAGGTTGAACCTTGGAAGCATGTGCCAGTCAGAGTATGGAAACAAAAGGGTGAGTTAAAACTGTGGTTCAGTATATCACTTCTTAGGAGGTTATGTGGGATTTGATGGTTTGGTTCTATTGGATTTTTGTAGCTTTAAAAAAATATTTAGCTTCAATAATGGGCAGGATTTAGACGGTGTTTTCCTTTTTTAATGAAATTAAAATTTGGCAACAGGTCAAAAAGCTTAGGAAGGGGGCTTTTTCAATATAGTGGAGTGAACGCTGATCAGCATTCTTTTGTAAGCCCAGGCTGATGTGATAAAACAACCTCTAGAATTTCTCCATGATGCCCTGGGTTCAAAGGAGGGGGGGGGGGTGAATGATGCTTGGCCTCATTTATCCCTGATGAGTTTGGTGGTGCAGATCCAAGAAGAAAGCAGAAGGCAATGTGGAGCAGTGCTTGGCAAACTTTTATTTTTCTAATACAGAATGGGAATAGCTCTATTAAAAAAAAAAAAAAAGCCAGAGATGAGCTTAAAGGGTAACTTCACTTTCCCAGGGGAAAAACAAAAACGGCAAATAAAGAAAAAAGGATATAGCGTATACAATTGGACACAAATCATATTGTAATTGAATGTTATTAAAAAATATCTTTCCTTTTCAATCTTCAGCTGTTGTAATTTTCTGAAAATGCAATGCAATATGGCTACTTGGAGCTGTTCTGTACACACCCCAGAAACCTAATTTTCTGCTTGTGTGATTGGCTCACCAATTCTCCCAGAAGTCTGCCTAAGATTCAAGTCAGATTTCCGGCATCCCCTGCAACAAAAATATCTTTTTTGGTGAGATACTCCCAATAGGAACAAGGCTAAAGGGATGCAGGCCCAGCAGCTTTCCTCATTAGTGTTCTGCAGCTGCCACAGCTGATCGATAATTATGAAACCACTCCCATTATTCCCGCTCAGCACAGAGGCACAGAGGAACAAACAATGATTTCTTCAGAATAACAAAATGTAGGAATCTGCAACAAAGTTTGTTACAATCCTTGTAATTTACATAAAACACTAAGGGGGGTGTTTTTTCTCAACAAAAGTGGAGTTACGCTTTAAAAAAGGTGATTCTAATTTAATGCAATAAAGTATAGACAACCGTCAGCTTATGTTCTGGTGATCTGTTTTTTTCTGGGCTATTAGCTGCCTTTGGTTTAGCCCTGCCAAGGAAGATCAACCAATCTGACTAGCTGCAGTAAATCTGACTTCTCTCTATTACAGATTTCATAAATTGACATCCGTACAGTAAAACAGCATGTGTAAATTGCAGCTGGTTGTGAAGAATGAAGTAGGTTATGGGTCCCCAGGAAGCGAGGGGGTCGGTGCTCTGGCACCTTCCATAGTGGTTGGTCTCCTGTAGCAACTGGGATAGAATCCACATTATGGAGAGCCATAGCGTCCACATAGTACGGGAAGGAAGGAGTTAACATGAACATACATGAAGTCCATGCTAGGTGCATAGCGCGACCCCATTCTGTCATGCTGGACTTATGGAGAGATCACGGGCTCAGCAATGTCCCTCCGTTATGCATCACACATGAAGTAACAGTTTGTGGTGACACAGGACCATGCTTTTAAGAGGAACTCTGTTGTTTTATTACTTCACACAGTGACACGGTTGATTTCTAAGTTCGGGAAATGCCTTAACCTCTTGCCGACAGCCCCATGTATTTTTACTGTGGGAGGCGGCTCCTACAGGCAAAATCACGTACCTGTACGTCTTCTGCTACTTCCAGGTTTGGGGCACGCATGCGTGCCACTGGCGACATGCTCCCACTGTGGTTGGACACAGTGGGAGCCAATCAGCGGGTCCGGCTGACCCATTGTCCGCTGCCACTGGGTAATCGTTCCCGAGGAAGGCAGAACAGCGGTCTGTTAGTAGGGGAGACAGAGATCCTGTGTTTCTGCTAAGCAAGCACATGGATCTCTGTCCTCCCCAAGTTAAAGCACCTCCCACACACAGTTAGAAAGCCCTCCAAGGGAACACATTTAACCCTTTGATCACCCCTGATGTTAAACCCTTCCCTGCCAGTGTCATTATTACAGTAACAGTGCATATTTTTTATCACTGATCACTGTATTGGTGTCACCGGTCCCCAAAAAAGTGTCAAAAGTGTCACTTAGTGTCCAATTTGTCCTCCATAAAATGGCAGTCTCGCTATAAGTCACTGATTGCTGCCATTATTAGTAAAAAAATAAATATATAAAAAATTCCATAAAAATATCCCATCATTTGTAGATGCTATAACTTTTGCACAAACCAGTCAATATTTGCTTATTGTTTTTTAACCAAAAATATGTAGCAGAGCAGTATACATATTGGGCTAAATTGATTTTTTTATTTTTTTTATTGAATAGGTTTTATAGCAGAAAGTAAAAATGTTGTTTTTTTTTTTAAATTGTGTGCCTTTTTTGTTTTTAGTGCAAAAGATAAAAACCGCAGAGATCATAAAATGCCAGCAAAAGAAAGCTCTATTTGTTGGAAAAAAGGACAACAATTTTATTTGGGTACAGCATCGCAAAACTGCGCAATTGTCATTTTAACTAACGCAGCGGTATCGTCAAAAATGGCCTGGTCAGGAACTGCCTTACATACCTACATTTACATATACTTATCTAACTGCTATACATTAAACTAATGGGAATGTTCTCATTTTGTTGACAGCTCTATAATGTATTCAGAGACCCCTGATGAAGAAACAGACCTTGTATTTCGAAACGCATTGGGTCTTGGCTGTCCTTTTGTGAACAGTCCTTTATGAATGCTGATTATTCAGACCGATCAAACCGCGTTCAATTTGGAACCATGTGTTATTATTGATGTTCTTTGCTGTATTTATCTATTTTTGTAATAAATCATTGTTTTTTAGATCTACTGTTACTATCTCTTTACACTTTAGTAACTTTTGCCCCTTAAAATCCCAACAAGAGGGAATTTTTGGTGTATTGTTGGTCAGGAAGAAGGGTTAACCTCCTGGAGCGGAAGTGGTTAATGTTAGATTCTCACACGACCACAGCCCAAGTCTGGTCCCAGAGGTATGGATGAGCACGCCCTGTGCAAAAAGTAACCCCCACGTGCAGGGCGAGCTGTCCCGCACACAAGCATATATAGGATTTGGGTGTTGCTCATAAGATAGCAAGAAATAAAGAGATTGTTCAAGTGAACGTTGTGTAGATGGTACCAGGATAAAGAAAGTGCATTGAATATTTTTTGCAGTGCCTGCTTAGTGTCCTCTGGAGGAACTGATTCCGGGACCCCCCCTCACCCGTATATTATTGCTCCTCCCATGGTTATCCAGGTCCTCAATTTGTCGATTCATGACAATTAGGTGAGCAGTATGGGAATCTGTAGTGTATTCCAAGCGCTTAATGGTTTTGTCTCTGCTGAGGCCATCCCTCTCAGTTCTGGCTACTTTCTCTGTTAGGACCAGTATCTCAGCCTTCAGATTTGTAATGGCAGAAGCAAAAGTCTGTTTGATATCTGTGGCAATGGCCGTTATGTCCGAAAATATGAGCGGGTGGTCGGGGGAGCAATCATCCTTTACCGTGTCCTCTGATGCGGAGAGGGGTTCCTTGCTGTAGTCAGCCTCGTGGTGGACCTGCGCCATCTTGTAAGCTAGTGCATTCGTCCGGGCCACCGCCAGAGCCTTGAACAGATAGGAGATGTTTTGCTGGAGGAAGTGGGTGTGGAGCGGTGTTGTCGGGTCTGGAAGCCGTGGCAGAGAATTCTGTCCATTTCTGGGCCAGGGGGAGACAGAGTGTCTGTGTGTCTGCTCCTCTAGTGTGCAGCCATCCGCTGAGCCGTCCAAGCCACGCCCCCTATAGAATTTTCATGACCAGCATTCAATGCACACACTATAGCCTGGCATTCAGTATCAAGAATATGCTTGTGTTGTTTTGTGAAAACATGCAAACAAAGAATAAAGGAAAAAACAAGCAGAGCAGCCCTTTTGGCAAATACCGGAGTTGCCAGATTGCCAGTTTGGGCTTGCTTATGTACAAATAGAGCATGATAAATGTTCTGCACAGATCTTCCATACCATCCATCTTTTCACACTTTTTGTAGCTCTCCAGACATAACCTACCACAGCCTAGCTCCATGACCTTGACTGATTGAGAGCCCTGATTTCCCCTTCTAAGTATCATCTATGTATGTTATTATCTGCAGTACAAATGGCAGAAGTGTAATGCTCATAAACACCCAATCTATCTGTTTCCCCTGCTTTGGCAGTTAAAGTGCGTGCGCTGTGCATACTTATTTATCTGTTACAGTTCCTGCGTGACCTCTGCTAGCTCACAATCTGTGCAATCAAAGATTTGCTGCCCCCGAAGCAAGGAACTGATTTATAGGTTTTAAGATGTGGGCTGGAAAAAAAGCTGCTATTTATAAATATCCTTTTAATCCAGTTTTACAATAATTGCTGCAGGCTGAAAGCTCACGAGCACCCAGGTGATTTGCATAATCATTTTTGTTATGTGATTGTATTGATCTTCTGCTGAGAAGTAATCTTTTAATTTAGCTGAATAATAGCGCCTCCAGCAAACTTCACCTGTCTATACCTGAAGATCACAGAGGAGGAAATAAAATAGCTTGTCCTGGAGGGGGCAGTAGAGAGCTTACTGGTGTCTGGGGGGAATTACAGGAACACATGAACATTTCATGAAGCTTTCTATCATTAAAGTGTTATTAAACCCACAACAGTAAAATCAGTCTGTATACGCAGTAAAGAATGCTTGTTATACTCACTGTGAAACCTAAGAGGTTAATACTCTGCATTGTATAAAAAGGCTGTTTGATCCAGTAACATCTGATCCTACCTTTCTTCCAGTGTCCCCAATATAGCTCCTGATAGTACAGAGACTAGGGGGAAAGCTGCCATTGCTCAATTTGGTGCATATTGCTAAAGATTATATAGAAAGAAAAGTGGTGTGCTACTCATAATGGTTGGAAACCATAATAATCATCATAGGTAGGTTGAAGAATGTATCAAATGTGGTTTTGGATTCACTGCATTTTTGGTATTTTATTTTGTTTGTTTACATTTGCTATATTTATACACATTTGGTTTGCCACATGATATTTGTTGTGACGTGAGTTTGGTTGGGGGGCTTGTGGAACCCAGATTACTTGAGGCTACATTCACACCTGAGCGTAGCGTTTTCGCGCGTTTTTTACCGCGATTTTACAGCGATTTTTACCGCGATTTTACCGCGATTTTACCGCGATTTACAGGCGTTTTTTGTGCAGGCGTTTTTTGATTGAATAGATACCAATGGAAAACGCCTGTAATCTGCCCAAAAAGAAGCTCATGTACTTTTTTGAGCGTTGGGCGTTTTGCTTACAGCGTCAAAACGCTCAGATGTGAACAGGGGCCATTGAAATGAATAGGATTTGTCTTGTTGGGCGTTTTGAGAGCTGATCCTAGAGCAGAAAAACTCCCCAAAAACGCCCCAAAACGCCTACATGTGAACGGAGCCTTAGAGAGGTTGGGAAACTCCTTGTCCAGTTTCCCCGACCCCCCTTATGTGTAAGTCACCCTGTGTCTATTAGGGGTCCAGTCGGGTCTGCATGATCAGACTCGCTGTACAGCCACACTGAACTTGGCCTTTCGTGTTACCCCTCCGTTATCCTGGGTTCTATATGTGTGGTTTGTGTTGAAAGAGTGAGGGGCTCTTTCACTTGGGACAATATTTCTGAACAGTGTCCCTCAGGAAATATATGAAGAGGAACGGTTTGACTTTTCAGATTGCTAGAATATTGCAGGAGTGTCTCATAGACCCTTGCTAGATAGTGAGGTGGGTGAGGTTTGTTATTGTTAGGTGCCTGTATCCCATTGTTCTATTGTTTCTGTCTGCCTTAAGATCAACTTAATATGGGATGTATATGTGTATGAGGATTGGCTGCTAAGGGGGAGGGGGGATTGTCCCACAGTGTATATCTCTTTGTGCCTGTGTTTCAATAAACAGTTCATTTCTGGTTGACTCCAAAACCTGTACTGCTGAGTTCTTGGGGTAACTATAGTCAGATTAAGGGATCTCGTGTTCCAGAGCTTAGGAAGCAGCTTCTTGGTGGAGATACCCAGTCAGGGTGTCCGGAGTCTGTCAAATTTGTTATCACATCTGATGCCTTCTTCAACCTACCTGTGATGATTATTATGGTTTCCTACTATTATGAGAAACACACCACTTTTCTTTCTATATAATTTTATGCCTAGCAAGTTTTAGGAGTACTTGTATTTTGTGGGAACAGCAACTCACTTAATACTTTAGTTATTGAACATCATCCACAGCAGCCCACCTTCTACCTTATCAATCACATATTGCTAAAGAGGGTTTTTTTGGGAGAATGCATGTGATCAGCACAGGGCCTATCAGCACTGTCCAGACAGAGGTTTAGAGGTCTTACATCTTAAAAGGACAATCATGGGAGAATGAAAACTCCTCCTACAAGCTTTAACCAGACACTGATAGAAGACACAAGACTGCTTTATACAGCTGAGGAGAAAATGTATTTGGCAGTTAATATTTACTAAAACTTCTGCATTTCCATGTTGTGTGTACTATGGGAAACCAGATATAGTGAATGCAGAGTTCTCGGTTTAGTAACACTTTAACCACTTCAGCCCTGGAAGATTTCACGCCATTCCTGCCCAGACCCTATTTTGTGATTCGGCATTGTGTTACTTTAATGGATAATTGCGCGGTAGTGCGACGCTGGACCTAAACAAAATTTACGTCTTTTTTTCCCACAAATAGAGCTTTCTTTTGGTGGTATTTGATCACCTGTGCGATTTGAGCGACAATTTTGAAAAAAAAAAAAAAAAAACAATATTTTTCACATTCTGCTATATGACATTCCCAAAAACAAAATGTAAAAATCTAATTTTTTTTAACATTTTAGACCAATTTGTTTTCTGCTAAATATTTTTTGTAAAAAATCCCAATATGTGTATATCGATTGGTTTGCACAAAAGTTATCTTGTCTACAAACTAGGGAAAAGATTAATGTGATTTTTATTTATTTATTTTTTTTACTAGTAATGGTGGCGATCAGCGGTTATTAGTGGGACTGCGACATTGTAGCGGACAGAACAGACCCCTAACTGACATTTTTGACACTTTTGGGGGACCAGTGACATTACTACAGTAATCAGTGCTTAAAATATGCACTGTTGCTGTACTAATGCCACTGAAAAGGAAGGGGTTAACATCGAAGGGTTAAATGTGTCCCTAGGGGATTTTTTCTAACTGTGTGGGGGATGGGCTTGCTGAATGAACACAGAGACCTGAATAGGAGGAATATGGGATCCCTGTTTTCATTACTGACAGAACAGTGATCAGCTGTGTTTACAACGGCAGACCGCCATTCTGTCTCCACGGGGGAAGTGATCGCCGGTGCCCGGTGGCAATCGCGCCCGACCGGATCTGCTGATTGGCTCCCCCTGTGACCAATCAGTGCGTGTGCGTGCCTCTGGTGGCACGCACGGGCCCCTACAAGCGGTCCTGCGACATTCGGTCCTACTCATTGTTTCGCGGGACAGAGCCGACCAGCCGACCAACGGATGGTCGGCAAGTGGTTAAAGTGGTTGTAAACCCTTACTGCCCTAAATTGTTCAATGTAGTTATTATTGCAATACAATATGATCATCAAGCCCCAAAATACAAAAATCTCTGTTCTTCTACCTCTTCTTCTACTTCCGGGAAACTGTTTCCTATCAGAGCTTGCTTGTGAAGAAGCACGATTCTGCATGCTCTTTGTTGGGAAAGCTGCGTCATGATCATGGACAGGGTGGGGCTGGGTGGATGGGGCAGGACATCGCGGGACTGGCTGGTAGCGACCAACAATGCTACTAGGAAGTATCAGTGAGCAGCCAAATACGGCTGCACAGATTGTATGTTGTCAGTCACATCGAGGAGGATTGCTCAATGGCTTGGTAAGACAGTTTTTTCTGATCAGCAATTAAGCAATCCAAAAAGAGCATAATACAATTGTTTGTGGTATTTATCAAATAAATGAAGGGTAGATTTTTTACAGGAATTCCACTTTAAGAGAATCATGTGCTAGTATGAATCGCATACAAGCACATCATGTTAGACTTATCTTAAAAGACCTCCAACGGTGGTCAACGCGGACAGGGCTTCCATCTTCACCCGGTCTTCCTACCAGGTTTACAGGCTCTGGCTGCTTGAATGGCCAAGCCCCGATGAAGTCACCCCCGCACATGTGCATAGGAGTTATGGCCTCAGGATAGAGCTCTGGAGGGAGACGTTACCAGCTGCCTAAACTGTAAATACCTCCTAAATGGTGCAGGTTAAGGAGATATTTCTTGTACCTACAGGTAAGCTTCATAATAAGCGTATCTGTAGGTACAAGTGTTTAAGTGCTGTTTATTACAACTTTAAGTAGAAGAAAAGCCTAAGTCTAACTAATCTTAAAAATGTTCCCTCCCCTCCTACCTAGCCTGCCTAACCTGAATAAAAAAGATCTGTGCACTTACTCATTTTCAATCTGCTCTGGTCTGGTAACATGATCCTGCAGGTCTGTGTAAGGAAGTGTTCGACAATGGCTGTGACTTCCTGGGAGTCATGGTGTCACCCATAGGCTTCTATAGCCCAGTCGTTGTCAGCGCTCTCTCCTCTCCCCTGCAGCAGCTGCTCACAGACACAGGTTATGATGTGACCTGACTGGCATCCCAATGCATTCTAAAGTGGTAGCCAAAGCACAATGCACTGCCATACCCCACAAGGCATATACTGTGTGTTGTGTACATTGCGTTGAACATTTTCTTTGTGGCAGTGAATTGGCAGTGCATTCATAATAAATGGGCTGCCGTAACACAACTCCCATTAGAAGCATCTCAGGGAATCAGTGCTTGCTAATCCACCACAAAGGATTGCTAAAGTATGAATCCAGCCTACATACTTGTGCTGTAATATGTACCTCTATAACATCTCAGAAAGTTTGAAAATAGACATTAAGACACACCTGTACATGACATCAATGCTGGTAAAGACAGATTAAATCTGAAACCAAGCTGTAGCCAGTGTGAATAAAGCTATAAAGTACAGATGTCTCTGTAAAGCCTGAGCACACAAAGACCTCATTAGACAGCAATAACTGTTGCCCTATACTCTGAATGAAATTAATATAGATGCAGTTCAGGCACACCTCTGCAAGACTGCTAAGAAAACTATGTGCTGCTTATATTGATTTCAAAGAGTTTGTGTGCACATTAAATACTGTATACTTACACCCTTGGTTGGAGCATCCAACCTATTATTGGTAAAGTCCATGAATGTGTGCCCTGGCATAGTTTTCAGCAATTTAAAATCAGTTTCTGGAAGACTTTAAAAACAAGTCAGTGCTGCAAAGCTTGTTATTGATATCTTAAAAAAAAAAAAAAAATTCAACCATGTTCAGAAAAAGTGCACCCTTTGGTCAGTTTATGTACTTCTAAGCAAATATTACAATTTTTAGCCAGAAAAGCTGATTTCACTTTGATTCTAAAGGTACTCAATGTTTTCCACCTGGCTGCCATCCTAAGTCTAATGGAAAAAAAAAACTCTGTACTTTCTACATTACATACACCTGGCTCCTGCACTGTTTCTATGACATATACATAACCCCTGAACTATTTACATTACATACACTTGTCTCCTGCACTTCCTACATTACATACATTTGAACCCTGCATCATTTTCATTACATAGATCTAACTCCTACACTTGTTACATTATGTCCACTTAACCCCTGCTCTATTTACATTACATACCCCTGACCCCTGCATTATTTATATTACATACCCCCAACCCCTACATTATTTACATTTTATTCTCTGACCCCTGCATTATATACATTAAATACCCCTGACCCCTACATTATTTATATTAAATACCCCTGACCCCTACATTATTTACATTACATTCCCCTGACCCTTGCATTATATACATTAAATACCCCTGACCCCTGCATTTTTTACATCACATAACCCTGACACCTACTTTATTTACATTACAAATTCCTGACCCCTACATTATTTACATAACATGCCCCTGACCCCTGCACTATTTACACTACATACCCCTGACCCCTACATTATTTACATTACATACCCCAGACCCCTGCACTATTTTCATTACATAGATATGACTCCTACATGTGTTACATTATGTTCACTTGACCCCTGTTCTATTTACATTACATACCCCAGACCCCTGCATTATTTACATTACATACCCCTGACCCCTGCATTATTTACATTACATACACTTGATCCCTGCATTGTTCCATTACATAGATCTGACTCCTGCACTATTTACGTTGTATACACTTGCCCCCTGCACTATTTACATGGCATTGACCTTTACTCTATGTACATTATACACACCTGACCCCTACACTCTATACATTATACTGTATATTTTGATCACTGCTCTGCACCATGACTGACTCAGGTTGTGTAGCCCTCCATTGGATGTGAGGACTCCTGGGAAAAATCCACCACTGGATCATGGGGGGAACACCATCTGCTTGGAGAGTGAAGGATCAGGCAAGTAAAAGGGTTTTTACTTTTTACCCTGTTTTAAACAGACACCTAACCCCACTGCAAAGGAGAATGTTCATATTTCTCAAAGTTGGACTTTAACCACTTCTTGACTGGAAGGATTTACCACCTTAATGACCAGGCCATTTTTTTGCAATTCGGCACTGCGTTACTTTAACTGACAATTGCGCAGTCGTGCGACGATGTACCCAAATGAAATTGATGTCCTTTTTCCCACAAATAGAGCTTTCTTTTGGTGGTATTTGATAACCTGTGCGGTTTTTATTTTTTGCGCTATAAACAAAAAAAGAGCAACAATTCTGAAAAGAAACAATATTTTTTACTTTCTGCTATATAACATTCCCAATAAAAAAAAAAAAAAATCTAATTTTTTCATCATTTTAGGTCAATTTGTATTCTGTTACATATTTTTTTAAAAAAAAAAAAATCCCAATAAGTTAAAACTGATTGGTTTGCGCAAAAGTTATCGTGTCTACAAACTACGGGAAATATTTATGTCATTTTTATTAATTAATTAATTTTTTTACTAGTAATGGTGGTAATCAGTGATTTTTAGCGAGACTACAACATTGCGGCGGACAGATCAGACACCTAACTGACATTTTTTACACTTTTGGCGGGACCAGTGACATTACTATAGTAATTAGTGCTAAAAATATGCACTGTTACTGTAATAATGACACTGGCAGGGAAGGGGTAAACGCCAGGGGCGATCAAAGGGTTAAATGTGCCCCTAGGCGGTGCTTTCTAACTATGGGGGGGTGGGGTGGGCTTGCTGCATGAACATAGAGACCTGTGTTCCTAAATAAGAGGAACACAGGATCCCTGTGTTTATTACTGCTGTGTTTACAATGGCAGACCATCATTCTGTCTCCACGGAGACCGATCGCGGGTACCCGGCAGCAATAGCGGCTGCCGAACCCTCTGATTGGCTCCCCCTGTGGCCAATGGCTGTGAGCAGTCCCGCGAAGCAACGTACAGGTATGCCATTTTGCGGGACAGAGCCGACCTACCACAGTAAAACTATGGGGGCTGGTCGGCAAGTGGTATATAAGTCCTCAAAAATGGTCATTTATATTGCAGCTTACAACTCTTTAAAAGTTATGGCTGCATTCCTTATCTGGGTTTGTTTTTCTTTCTTTATTTTCAACTGGTGATCTGGCCAGTAACACACTTCCTGTCTTAGGGTAGCTCTTCTATCTATGGAGGTGCAACTGAGTCACCCTTTGACAACAGTGTGGAGAGGGTAGTGTTAAAAAGACTAGTAGATTTAGATGGATTTTAGTGACTAACAAATTAAACCCTTTCTCCCTCTTTGGGAGTGAACTAAGTGACTAAACACTGACCATTTAATGCACCCCATCAGTGTTAAATGGTTTGTCTCAACCCTCTAACTGCCCCTTTTGCTTTGAATGCATGGTCTGGTAAAGCTGTGGAAGATAACTGCCACAGTTGCTTGTGCTCTGAACCGAGCCGTCAAGCCATCAAATGTCTGATGTCATAATTAATCAGATGTGCAGCACTATAGATAAACACTGCGGATCAAATGTAGGCTAAGATGTCAGGTCACCTGTGGCCAGGTGACAACTGCACCCTGTTGGAGGCAGGGGTGCAGCGCAAGGTAGTGAACCCGATAGCAGACTGCTGCGGATGGACCAGAACGAGAGCCCAAGGTTCCCCAGGGCGTGGAGTCTAAGACCCAGCAGGTGTTCACCAGAGCCTCTAGTGGTGAGGATGGACTTGGCTGCAGCTGGGCCCAGGTCGTGGCCCCTGGGGTCCCCCGGGTCACGCTCCGTAGGGAGAGAAGGGAAGCAGCCACTCAGGACACACGGAATGGTGATGGGTAAGCCGAGGTCGGGGTAACAGGAAGACGAGGGTAATCAAGGGACAGGCCAAAGGTCAGGGTAACAGGCAGACAGGAATAGTCAGAGACAGGCCAAAGTCAGTACACAGAAAAGTAGATCAAGCGCATGGCAAACAGGAAACACACACTGTTAAACAGCAAGGCAGACCTGCAGTGCACTGGTTAATATCCTGTGATGACCTGGGGTGTGGCAGGAACACGAAGGAGAGGTGATAAAAAGGAACCAGGAGTGGAATCTGACCTCTAATACAGACATGAAGGCACAGGTAAACTGCCAAACACTATTGCAAGTTCATGACATAAGATAGCAGCTTCCTTGACTGTAATGATTAGGAAGGTTTACTTTTGGTTCATCTGTGAGCTGAGAGACTGAGCCAGCTGCCGAGTAGGCATCTGGGTGGATCCTGACAATATGGTTGGAGTGGCTCTGCTGTTGGCTGATTCCAGGTCATAGAAGAGCACAAGTATGTGCACGCCTATGACCCACAAGAGATAAAAAGCCAAAACTGATTTTGCCCCAGGGCTGATAGCATGAAGGTACATAGTTTTTGGCAGCTTAGGTAACACCCCTCTGTTAGGATCAGCCTTTTTTTAAATGAAACATTTCCTTGTGTTCCTGGCCTTACTTAATTTAGAATATTGTGGTAATGTGCAAAAAAAGCTTATAGGAAGTGACTACTGATGATGGGTGATATCTACATAGGGAAAAGGATGTTTACCTGTATGGCCTAAAGAAAATCTGGTCCAATTTGCCCTTTTCCTAAAACAATGGTACCTCGAAGTAGAACCATAAGCACCTATAACTAGCTATGTGACATGTGCTATTTGTATGTCATCACCGCAGTCTTACCCTAACAATAAAACAAAGGGAGATATTTATAGTGGAGAGTGATAGAGTGGAGAGTGATACATAGCTCTCTACTATACAGTGTAAAGGTACTCTACACAGTGGCCAGTATTATGGGTATGCAGACAGAACTTTGTGATTGGAAAAGAGGCTGGCCACATGAATTTAATGGATCCCATGACCATTGCAAACAAACAAAATATTTCCCAGCACACTTACCAGCCAGCCTGCAAAACAACCAAATTGATCCTCTCTAACAGTTTATGTTAAAAACGTGGATTTTGTTTTTGATCCCATGACCGTACCTCCCAAATTTCTGAGATGGAAAAGAGGGAAACTTTTGTATGTAGGCAAAGGAAACACTTTTGCCGTGCCCCGAATTATGCAGATCTTAGGGAAAGTAATATGCAGAAAATGATTGGGTAAACCCACAGGTCCTTTTTACCACGGATTCTCCTTTATACTGACTGTTCAAAACAATAAATGTGAGAACTTAGAGGATGGGTGAAATGTTTAGCATTGTAGAATAGTTTTAGTAGTTAAATAAGACATTGCTTAGGGGGTCTATACCTCTAGACCATACCTCTATACCTCTAGACCAGGGGTCTCCAAACTGTGGTCCGAGGGCTCGATGCAGCCCTTTGCTAGCCTTTATCCGGCACTTGGGTCACTACCAATGATGGGGCACTATTCCTCCTCCTACTAACCACAAACCCTGAGCCCATGTTTATTCTCACTGATGCTGGGCCTGGGACATTTTCTATCCTCACTGGCCACACTCTGGCCCCACTAAAGTCTGGAGGATAGTACATTGGCCCTTTGTTTGTAAAGTCTAGAGACCCCTGCTCTAGATGAAACAAGAGGGATGAATGAGGAGAGCCCATGGATTATGTATAAAAGAGGGGATAGTCCCTCAGGAGCTTTGCGTGATAGGGCTCTCTATACTTTTTGGCTTTTGTTCTTGCTGAGTTCCAAAGCAAGTAGCATGCAATGTGTATTTATAAAGCCCACTGCTAAAAGTAGTGGTTTGGCCTTGGTAAGACATACCGCTTCTTTATAAATGGACCCCAAATGTTCTGCATGGTTGCTACGGGCAACAATAAATATTCCTCATAGCACGTATCTTATATAGCAGTACATTTGGGCTTTTGTTTCTTCTACCTATTTTTCTGATTTGATGAAGGGATATAATATTTTCACAATAAATGCGGCTATATTTTACCTTTGAATTTTTTTTATGTTCTATTAATACAAAACTTGCACAAATTACTTTAAATGTGTATTGTCAAGATACTGTAAAGATATTTAATAAGTGAGTTTTACAGCTGTCTTTTTTTTACTGACAAGGCACAGAAATACAAAAAGACTCCAACAAAGCACATTCAGTGGATAGCAAGAAAATGGCAAATTTTATAGTTAATTAAGCTTATCTTCTTTTCACTGGCATAGTTTCTCTTTAAGTCAAATTGTAGCGACAAGCCATAGTGCATCAGCTAAATGAGTACAGCAGGGGGGCAACTTATTAATTCCAAAAAAACTCTGGGAATGAGCGCTCAAAGTTAGAGTTTTTCTGTCTTTCACAAACTTTCTGCCAAGTTGCCGCAAACATGGCAATTTAACCTAGAACCTCAGACGCCCCAAAAACAATACCTCTCTTTGTTCTATTTGTGAGCCGAGTGGAATTGGCAGCATTAATTGGCGCCATCTATGAATATTATAGAGAAAGCAGTCTTGTTACCCGGGCCATTAAATGACATTCATACACTGGCTGAATTAATTATAAATAGTTAATTGATTACATGATAAGCATCTGCCTATAAAGCAACTGAGCGCTCTGGGTAATAGACTCATCTGCAAATACAAATATATATTTATGCAATGACCTGCACGTTGTTACAGAAACATTAACCAGCTATGTATATATGTATATATTGCTGGATTCCCTGTAATCAAGCAATAAATATGGAGCTTGTGTCTCATCTGCTGTAATTAGCAGAATATTCTCTGCAGGGATATGGAAGCAATCCTGAATTAGCGCAGAGCGGTAGAAATAGCACATATGATATCATGACAATACAAGGACAGCAGGTGCTGGAATTTGGAGGCAATTCCAATATTTTAGAGTCGGCTAAACAAGCAAAGTTGTACTGCGACTTAATGTGCTTTGTTTCCTAAACAGGTGCGTAGCTGGCAAAAAATGTGTTCTATACAATTTCCCTACAGTAATGCATTTCTGGATGTACTTTATAACAACCAGGTACCCGAAACCAAGGAGAGTATTTGTAAAAGATTACATGGCAATTTGCCTGATATTTACATGGAAAAAAAATCTTTGGACAACTTTCACCCTATGTATAAAGCAACATAATTGGACATTAACCCAACATTATTACCCATTGAAAATGACTTTTCCTGACTTTCAGCAACATCTGTTCTTCAATAGGAGAGGTATTTCTCTGTAATGTTAAACATATTTAACAAAGGGTGACTGTTCCTTTCCATGCACATTCATCTGCTACTTTCTTCAACCAGCTTGTAAATAAAAAAAAAAATCACCAGGTTGAGCTGTTAACAAAACCAAACAAAAATGCAATGATTGCCTGTGGAGACTGTTGAACCTGTTTATTTATGTAACTTAATTATATACAGTGCCTTGCGAAAGTATTCGGCCGCCTTGAACCTTTTGACCTTTTGCCACATTTCAGGCTTCAAACATAAAGATATAAAACTGTAATTTTTTGTGAAGAATCAACAACAAGTGGGACACAATCATGAAGTGGAATGAAATTTATTGGATATTTCAAACTTTTTTAACAAATAAAAAACGGAAAAATTGGGCGTGCAAAATTATTCAGCCCCCTTAAGTTAATACTTTGTAGCGCCACCTTTTGCTGCGATTACAGCTGTAAGTCGCTTGGGGTATGTCTCTATCAGTTTTGCACATCGAGAGACTGAAATTTTTGCCCATTCCTCCTTGCAAAACAGCTCGAGCTCAGTGAGGTTGGATGGAGAGCGTTTGTGAGCAGCAGTTTTCAGTTCTTTCCACAGATTCTCGATTGGATTCAGGTCTGGACTTTGACTTGGTCATTCTAAAACCTGTATATGATTATTTGTGAACCATTCCTTTGTAGATTTTGCTTTATGTTTTGGATCATTGTCCCAGTCTCAGGTCTTTTGCAGACTCCATCAGGTTTTCTTCCAGAATGGTCCTGTATTTGGCTCCATCCATCTTCCCATAAATTTTAACCATCTTCCCTGTCCCTGCTGAAGAAAAGCAGGCCCAAACCATGATGCTGCCACCACCATGTTTGACAGTGGGGATGGTGTGTTCAGGGTGATGAGCTGTGTTGCTTTTACGCCAAACATAACGTTTTGCATTGTTGCCAATAAGTTGGATTTTGGTTTCATCTGACCAGAGCACCTTCTTCCACATGTTTGGTGTGTCTCCCAGGTGGCTTGTGGCAAACTTTAAATGACACTTTTTATGGATATCTTTAAGAAATGGCTTTCTTCTTGCCACTCTTCCATAAAGGCCAGATTTGTGCAGTATACGACTGATTGTTGTCCTATGGACAGAGTCTCCCACCTCAGCTGTAGATCTTTGCAGTTCATCCAGAGTGATCATGGGCCTCTTGGCTGCATCTCTGATCAGTCTTCTCCTTGTATGAGTTGAAAGTTTAGAGGGACAGCCAGGTCTTCATAGGTTTTCAGTGGTCTGATACTCCTTCCATTTCAATATTATCGCTTGCACAGTGCTCCTTGGGATGTTTAAAGCTTGGGGAATCTTTTTGTATCCAAATACAGCTTTAAACTTCTCCACAACAGTATCTCAGACCTGCCTGGTGTGTTCCTTGTTCTTCATGATGCTCTCTGCGCTTTAAACGGACCTCTGGGACTATCACAGTGCAGGTGCATTTATACGGAGACTTGATTACACACAGGTGGATTCTATTTATCATCATTAGTCATTTAGTTCAACATTGGATCATTCAGAGATCCTCTCTGAACTTCTGGAGAGAGTTTGCTGCACTGAAAGTAAAGGGGCTGAATAATTTTGCACGCTCAATTTTTCAGTTTTTTATTTGTTAAAAAAGTTTGAAATATCCAATAAATTTCATTCCACTTCATGATTGTGTCCCACTTGTTGTTGATTCTTCACAAAAAATTACAGTTTTATATCTTTATGTTTGAAGCCTGAAATGTGGCAAAAGGTCGAAAAGTTCAAGGGGGCCGAATACTTTCGCAAGGCACTGTATATATATATATATATATATATATATATATTTTTTTTTTTTTTTGTTCATGCCCTCCTTCCCCCTCTCAGAGCTAACCAGCTTCATTGCACAGTCATTGCCCTCTTCTTATGTAAATATCAGTCTGCATGACCCTCAGCATTGGGAGTGTACTGAGAGGGTTCCTCCCAAAGCACTGATGTTTAATATTGAGGGTCACTGGGCTCTTTGGACTTCTCAAGAGAAGGAGCACAGTTTCCCCAACACTTATCAATGTCCCTTAACTCATTGCATCACAGCACAGAACATATTTGGTATTGGTTAGAACATGATCATGGTACCTGCCGATATTTGGCAAAACTCAAATTTGGCTAGTGATCTCACAGGAAACTCCAGTTCCCTGGGCACTTAAAATTGTCCCAGCAATGGGATCCACCATACTTCTCAACAGGGCATCAAAAAGTGAGGGCATAGGGGTTGTGCGCCTTTTCTTGAGAAGTCACTGCTGGGACTTATTGAGAACATAACCTGGGATGCTATCAAATCTCAAACAGCTGAAGCAGACAGGACTTCTGTTGTTACACTCAGAATGGATACCTGGATGTGTTTAGACATGAGTGTAGTATGTGATGGTCAGGTCCCTACAACTTAACCTTTTATACAAACATGTATAATTTGCATTGACTCATAATAATAATCCACATCAACTCAAATTTAAAGCACGCATTAAAATTGCAGATAAATGCATGCATGCATTGCAGATTTAAAGGGATCACTGTTTGGTGTAGGGTTGTTTCATAACAATAAAAGCTGACCATTGACTGGATGGTGCTCGGTCACTTTCCTTTAAAATAAACCTTTAAACTATCTCACTTCATTTAAAGAGAAAAGTTAAAACATTGCTGCCAATACAACGGCTGACAAAAGCTCATTCATAATTAAACATATTAGCTGAGTTTATATATATATATAAAGCACAATGCGTTAGCATAGCCTTCAGCATTACGGAGACTTTGGCATATCATCTTGCAAGACAGTTTACCATTTTTCATCATTAGCTTTTCAGATACTATAATAAGAACATGTAAACAGATCACATTGGATATGCCTACCATAGTGTGTAGATGTTAACAACACTACTGTTGTACTGTAAGACATAGTGCATAAAGAGCAGTGGTCAGGAATTTGCAGCATAGGGTAGAGTGAAGAATGTGGGGGTTAGGAGTATGTTACATAGTGCCCTTCACATCGCTGGCCAGTGGGTGTATAAAATTGCCTGATCTCAATGGTCAGTTGGAAAAAACATTGGTGTCATTGTGAGGAAAAATGACCCAGAGTCAGTGGTCAAATTGAGAATAAATGTCCTGGTGTCAGTGGAATGAAAAATGACCCCAACTTGGTGGTCAGTAGGAGGAACAAATGCCTTAGGGGCCCTTTTACACGGGCGTTCCGCATGTCCATATATCATCCTATTTTTTTGCGGATGATATACGGACATAATGTATGTCAATGGCACTGCGGATGTCAGCAGAATACCATCCGCTGACATCCGATTTTCGTCCTTTCAGTTCTGTTCTGTTTTTTGGAACGGAACAGAACCCTAACGGAACGGAACGGATGCAAAATCGGATGTCAGCGGTGTCATCCGTTGACATCCGCAATGCCCATAGACATACATTATGTCCGTATATCATCCGCAAACGGATGGGATGATATGCGGACATACGGAGCGGATGACACAAGTGTCATCCGCTTCGTGAAAAAAAAAAAAGTGCCGGAGCGGATCGCAATGCGGTCCGCTCCGTGTAGAGTTAGTTGGAGGAAAAATATCTTCAGCATCCGTTATTGTGAGGGATAAGTACCCAGCGTTGGTGTCAGTGTGGGAACAAAAATGACCTAGGATTAGTGTCATTAGGAGGAAGACCTGGTGCCAGTGAAAAAAAATGCCTGGCATCAATAGTTATTGGTGATCAAAATTCCTTAACATCAATTAAATGTGGGATGTAAAACACCCACATTTTAATGGTTACTGTGGACACCATGAACGGATTAATTCAGACACTTTCCAGTGTGTGAGACTTTAAGGGCTGCTATGTGTACTCTGCATTAATGTGACCTCTACGACACACATACACAAATAAATGGTTTGTTAATTCCACTGTACACTGGCTTTGGTTGTTCACAACAAAGTGTCTACATTCTTTTACATTAACATATTTTCTCTCTGTCAACACAGACTATAATATTTCCTATAATTTGCAAAGCCGGAGGACCTCTGCCCTCAGCTGTGATTGTGAGTCTTTTAGTAGGCAACTCCATGTTGTCCATTAAACAGCCATGTTGTGCAGACAAGAGGTTAATATCCATAATGGATTTCGGAGGCCGAAATTGGTATCCTAGATGTGGCTGTTTCTCAGATGAGTGCATGTGTTTATGTTCTTTTTCACAAAGCTATAAATACAGGTTTCCATAGTGAGCAAATTGGCGCATATTTTTATAGCAGAAACAGCACTGTTCTAAGAGGCGAATGGAAATGAGTTGCTGAGACTGAAATGAGCGATTTAGCACAGAACCGAGGCCAGACAATGAGCGGATGTCATCAGTAAAGTCCTCAAGCCCAACAAGTATAGGACTGGGTTTGGAGATGAAAAGATGCTGTCATTGATTGAGGGATAAGCTAGGCACTGTCTGCCGAGGTGAGCACTTGACAGCAAGTAACCTTTTCACACTTCTTAAGGCTGCTTCTTTAATACAACATCCTTTGAAATCGCTGGGTCTCTATTTGATATTTTTCCATTCATTTTAATGTACCATTCTACTTCACATTCTGATCACCTTTTGTCAACACCTACAACACCGAGCTTCATCCTAACTGAACAAGAATCTGTCAGTTGCTGAAAAATGAAAAAGCTGTTTTTTTTTATGTGACAGATGATTTTATTTATGTTGAATGGAAAAAAAAAAAAAAAAACACTTTTTTTGGGACTAACCTTCTTATTCAGTGAAAAGTTTTTTGCTCCAATGACCTCCATGTATTTTGTATTTTGTCTTGGTGTTACAAGGACAGAAAGTGAAGGAAAATTTACCTACAGTATATAGTGTCTCTAAATGCAATATGAACCTCACTGAATTTTTAAGCTTTTTCTGCTTTAGCCAAATTAAAAAAAACCTTGGCTCTGAAGTTGGCAAAGCAAACAAGTTACAATAGTATTGAAAAATAGGCATCACTATCTGCAAATTTTTTACATTTTTCAAGACAGTCCTATGCGCTCATGGACCCAGCTTCATAGTCTTTTTGTCTTTCCTATTTCCCAGACACGCTAGAAACATGTACAGAAAAAACATAACTTCTAAACTATACAACAGTAGGCCAGCTCCGGTAAAAAAAAAAATGAATTTTCTTACAAAGCAGAGTTTACGTGTTTGGGGGAATTGGGTCTGGTGGTTTGCGTCTGCTGCACTGCTGTTTAATATGAAATTACCTAACTGTCACATGATAGAAGTTTTTCAAAATGTAGCCATCTCTTTACCATCAGCTCTTCTTTCCATGTGTCTATTCTTTAAGACCTAAAGACAAGGGTGTTGTAAAGTAGACTTAAACCCTAACTGAACAAAATTTAGTTTGCTATGTGTACTATATATAAAAGTACTGTATTTTCTGGCGTATAAGACTACTTTTGAACCTCAAAAAAATCCCCCAAAAATGGGAGCTCGTCTTATACGCTGAGTATAATATCTCCAAGGTAACCTAAGTATAAGTATTACCGGTAGATCATGTAATAGGGGGGTCGTCTTATACGCCGGAAAATACGGTAAGTTGCACTAGGCAATGAATAATATTAAACCAAAAATATTAAATCAAATAAATAATGAGTCAAATAGTGACAAAGTGAACAGTCATAAACTATACACAAAAATACATGTAAAACAAATGCTTCCAGTAATTTAAGTTCAGAAGTCCATTAAAAGTGATATTGATGGCTATCAAAATGATGAAAAGTCTGTGTGAAGTCCTTTATGTAAACATAATAATGCTGGAAAAAGGCCACTGGATGTGCAAACTTCTTACCAGATTGAAGTAAATAGATTGCCCAGATCAAAGTAGGTAAATTACGAATCCAACCAGAAACGACTTCTGGATAAATCCTCAGATGTCCGGGAGGACTCAGCAATCATAAACCAAGTGCATGTAAAAAATAACAGATTCCATAGCATAATACTGCATAAATCCAATAGGTATCTACACCCAAAGTGCAATCCACTGCGAAATGTGCTGCCAAGATAGATACCACCACCAATACAGGCTGCTTACCAGACACGCATTTGATAATGACCAAAGGAATGATATAGGAAGTAATGACCATCACCCATAAGTCCGATCTGCTTACCAGAAAACCGCAAATAATAGGTAGATATCAAGTATTCAAGGTAGCCAGGAAAAGAGCAACCTCATGAATCACCCCAAACGGCAATCAGAAAGAGACTACCACCGACATCACAGCTGCTTACCAGATATGAATAAATGGAGAGCCAAATGCCTGTCGTATGGAAGTATTCACAATGGGTTCAGAGCCAAGATATCTCAACAGGAGATCACCAGAGAGGCATCCGATCGCAAGGTTTATATAGAAAAAACAAAGCGCCCCATAGTGTAAAACCAAAAGCATTTAATAAACAAAAAAGAAAGCAACTTACAAAGATCCAGAAATGTAGAGCATAGGATTTGAATGAGCCGCCGGCCGGATGGCTCCTCCCGTCCTCAGACTCGTAGTGGTGACGTCAGCACGTACGTTTCGTACGTTTCGTCAGATGTGACGTTTTCAAGGACTATGTGTACCATGCGTAATAAACTTGACTTATTTTTAGTAAACGATTTGTTTTCACTTTTTTCAGCCTATGTTACATCTCAGATTCCCTAATCTCTAGCAGTCTCTTTGCAGCCTCATTCTGTCTACATGCATGTTCCTCTGTGATGGCTTCATGCCATTCCTCAGGGTGGATTTCTTGATGGTGACAAGAGTTGACCATATCTGTGAAACTAGTGCTGAAATGGCCATTTATCAGGGTTTATTTACCAAAGGAATATAGGCTGTTCCATTTGCAAGGGAATTCCCCCTTAGAGTGCAAAAAGTTATATGGGAATTGATAAGTCCTAAGATATATCCATGTCCCTTATAGGATAGAAATCACATAAGGAAGTTCATTTTTTAATGTCTGAAAAATAATATAAAATAATATAAAGATGGACTAAGATACTCCCTTATTTGAATGATGTACTAGTTCATCTAAGGGACATGGACATATTTTAGGTGTTCGCTTTGTTTCTTCTAAGGTTTACTACATCCAGTGGTTACATGAGCATGAGAAGTTTATGGGACTACATCATTCTCTACAATAACCTATGGTTTCTGTCATTAATTTATGGGACTGTAGTGCCAGACTGCTGTTTTTTTGTGTTTAACCACTTTAGCTCCAGAAAGTTTTACCCCCTTTATCACCAGGCCATTTTTTTTGCGATATGGCACTGAGTTACTTTAATTGACAATTGCGCAGTTATGCAACACTGTACAAAAAAAAAAATTGATGTTCTTTTTTTCCCACAAATAGAACTTTCTTTTGGTGGTATTTGATCACCTCTGGGTTTTTTTATTGTAAAGAAGAACATTTTTTACTTTCTGCTATAAAACACACACAAAAAAGTAAAAAAATCTATTTTTTTCATCAGTTTAGGCCAATATGTATTCTGCTACATGTTTTTGGTAGGAAAACCCCAATAAGTGTATATTGATTGGTTTGCGCAAAAGTTATAGCATCTACAAACTATTCAATATTTTTATGAAATTTGTATTTATTTATTTTATTTTTTTACTAGTAATGGTGGTGATCAGCGACTTATAGCAGGACTGCGACATTTTCGGCAGACAAGTCAGACACTAAGTGACACCAGTACAGTGATCAGTGCTTAAAAATATGCACTGTCACTGTACCAATGACACTGGTAGGGAAGGGTTTAACATCAGGGGTGATCAAAGGGTTAAATGTGTTCCCTAGGGAGTGCTTTATAACTGTGTGGGGGATGCTTGTACTGTGGGAAGACAAAAATCAGTGTTCCTGCTTAGCAGAAACACAGGATCTCTGTCTTCCCTTGTCAGAGAACGGCGATCTGCTTTGTTTACATAGGCAGACCACCATTCTGCTTCTGTCGGGAATGATTGGTGGGTCCCAGCGGACATCGGGTCTGCTGGTCCCGCTGATTGGATCCCGATTTGTCCAATCACAGCAGGAGGTGGTCACTGGTGGCGCAAACCTGGAAGTCCTGAAGACGTACAGGTACGTGATTTCACCTGTAGGAACTGCCAACCCACAGTACATATAGGCGGGGCAGTCTGCAAGTGGTTAAAAGAGATTTCCTTTAGTTTAGTGACCAACTGCCAACTTCCATCATCCAGTCTTGTGCAATCTAAATACTGTTTTTTTTATTTTACTTGCATGTGATTGGGTATTCTTTTTAAAGTGAATTTTTGTCACATTCGCTAAGCTAAGTGACAGGATGACAACACAGGAGCACAACTGTGAGACAGCTACAAAGGGTGGTCAACCTATAACAGGAAGTGCCTCAGCAACATCTTTAGAAGGATATCAAGGCATTATTTTATTCAGGATTAAAAATATAAATAATTACTATTGAGATTAAATTACCATGTGTGATGGAATTTTTTACTGGCAAGACTTTTGCCCTGATGTTTTTATCTTCCATTTTTGTCTTCAATGTTTTAAATATCTAAATCAGGAATTCCCAAACTACGGCCCTGCAGTTGTTCAAGAACTACAATTCCCATCATGCCTAGTCATGTATGTGAATGTCAGTTTTACAATGCCTCATGGGATGTGTAGTTCTGCAATAGCTGCAGGGCCGTAGTTTGGGAATCCCTGATCTAAATAATCTGCTACTCTTGGTTGCTAATGTTTCATAAACTATATGATTAGATAGACGTTACTGAACGTCCTCAAATTCTCAGACTAGAACTCAATTTTTGGACATTACTAAATATCGGTAAAAATCACAGAATGGGTGTCACCTTATGTTATAATATGTTAAAATTGCAGTTAGAAGGTGTTTAACTCTCAAGTAACTAATCATAATGGTCATTTTAATTATGATGTATTTATGTCTACTGAATGGGGGATGTAGCTAATTAACTAGGCTAATTTACATGCTCTATAATCTGAGGTACTTGATGTAACAAGCAAGAACAACTTCATTAATTTAATTGTTCTTACATATAGGTCAAAATAAAGCATTGACATCTGATAAAAAGAAGTCTGTGTTCCTGGGGAAAGGTGTGGTTCATATTTCCAGGCCACATACTAAAGTGTAAATTGATATTTTTATAATTTGGTTTATTTATACAGTACTTTAAACAGACAACATGAGCTGAAATTCTGCTGTACAATAAAACAAATGTTGTTGTACTTTACTTGCCTACTGATTTATTATTTTTGTGCTCTGTTGTATTCAGTTCAAGACTTTACCCAAGGTACAATCTTGGGGATAGAAGTACCTATTTCTTTAGAGCAGGTTTTAAATCCATCAGGTAAGTTTGAGAAGGAACAGCACACAGAACGAGGAATACCCACTCCAATTACAAGATCCTCTTTCAGGGGCCCAGGCGCAGCATGTCCTTATACACTACACCAGAACAAATAAATGGAATTAGTCGGCAACTCTGTAGTCCATTATTCTTTCAATAGCTGGTAAAAAGAGTGATAAACAGAACAGCTTACGCGTTTCGGCAACAGACTTAGTCGTAGCATTAGTGCTATGACTAAGGCTGTTGCTGAAACACCTCAGCTGTTCAGTTTGTCACTCTTTGTAACCAGCTATTAAAATCATTATATGGATTACAGTGTTTCTGGCTTATTCCATTTACAGGTTTTAAATCCCTTTACTACTACTGACCAATGCAATATTGTGATTTTAATCCAGATTCAAGATTCAGCACCACCTTCCAATGAAATTGTTCCTAGAACATTGGGCATGCTTACCTCCTGGCCCAGTGTCACAGTTTTCAGTGGGGCATGGTACTAATGTCTGTTGAGGTTCGTTATTGGATAAGGGGATTACAGGGGTGAAGATAAACCTCCTGGAATAAGGGGGACATGGACAGAGAGAGGCCAAGTCTGGGAGATCCTAGACAAAAAATAGTACAGTTTAAAAAAAAAAGGGAAATGCAGGAGCTGTCAGCATTTCTGTGCAAATATTTACCATCAGGTTTGCTTTATAGCTGCTTTTATTTATTTATTTTTTAATATTTAGGCTCCATTCACACCTGGGCATTTTTGTTTCAGGCATTTTTTCAGGCGTTTTTTTCAGGCGTTTTTATGGGCGTTTTTGCAGGCGTTTTATAGGCGTTTTACAGGCGTTTTTTGTGCAGGCATTTTTAGATTGACTAGAGACCAATGGAAAACGCCTGTAATCTGCCCAAAAAGAAGCTCATGTACTTTTTTGAGCGTTGGGCGTTTTGCTTCAGGGGTTAAAACGCTCAGATGTGAACAGGGGCCATTTAAATGAATGGGGTTTTACTTGTTGGGCGTTTTGGAAACGTTTTTTTTGAGCGTTTTTGGAGCTGAAAACGCCCAGGTGTGAATGGAGCCTAAAGTGATGGAAAGTACGATATTTTGATACTGCACCAGACCAATTAAATCAACACTCTCCACTCCAATATCCATAGAGACACTGGAGCATCAGGCATTAGTTCCATAAGTCCTGATTTCCTAATTCCATTACTCCAAGTGGTGAGTGTTTAAAAATCCTGACCATCAATATAAGATTTACAACAGAGGTTTACTCCTTAGAAATGTCAGTCTTTTTGTAATAAACGTGTGAGCTCCATATGACAACTCATCGCCATTATCTGCTTGTTTCTATTAATTACACAACAGCTGTTCTCTTATAAGAAGACATTAGGAGGTGTCACCCTATTGTTTTATTACTGGGGAAAGGTTGATACAACATTATTCCTGTTCTGTGTGGCATAGCTGGGGAACATATTTTTATCCTTATATAATAAAAGAAGGTAAAGACCTTTGTTTTTCATCGGGAAATGCTCCTCTTGGTCTTACAGGGGGGAAAACCGAGTTACTGTAGATAAATTGAACAGAAGAGAATCTGTTATTAAATTGCATTGACGCCCAATGAAATTTTGAAACCTGTCACTGTTCTTCCCGGCTGAAGATGAAGGAGCTCAGATTTTGCAAATGACATTGAAGGAGCGGGGGGTGAGGGATGAGGGGGAGCTATTGAAGCTTCACTGGCCTTGGAGAAAGTGGTATTACCATTTATTGGAAGAAAATGCTGAGCTAGAACTATATGGAATTTTCATATTATAATAACGACCTTAAAGACCGCTGGCCTGATTTTCAGAGTGGTTTTATATCCGTGCCAAGTCAGGCTGGATGGGTCATTTTTTGAAATGTCTAAAAATGCGTTTTTAAAGGAGACTTTCAGCTCTATTGAATATTATAGTGACATTTAGAGCTGCTGCATGCAGAAGTAAAGGTGAATGTAAATTAAAATGCAATCCAGATTTATTTTAATAGATCATGTAATGTTTATTTGCATAAAAGTAGATGTAAATGCTAATTTAATTACATTTGGTTTGCTAAAGCATTGCGTATCATAAACAACTGGCATTTTTAAATAAAATGCTTGTTTTCACCTTTTTTTTTATCCTATGTCGCTGCTGATGTCATGTCGCTTGTTTGTGTCTTCCTGTCTACATGCATGCACTCCCAGCACCTGATGCACATTTCTTTGGGGAAGAAGGGGTTTCATGATAGTGGTAACAGTGGACCATGCCAGCATAATGTGTATATAAATAATCCCTATCAGAATAAGTATAATAGAAATGTGTTTGTGCTGCTTATGCTCAATACAACTATGTATGGTACATGCTACTATAACTCAATCAAAACAAGATGTTTCCCTCCAGATGAAGCCACTTGCGTTGCTGGCGTAACGCGTACAGGTTGAGCCTGGCAGTGGGAGTTTTCACTGGATTACGTGAGAAGCTGTATTTTATTATATGCTTGTTTTTTACCTAATAAATGTGAGTGCATTTTATGAAGCGGGTTCTGTGCGGTATGTTGAGCTTAAAAACCCAGGTACTACACTGCTGGAGGTTGTTTTCTTTCTGTTTGTTGCCTATAACCTATGTGTGAGCTGTGTGAAGCCATCTTGAAGAGGGAATTCCATCGTTCTTAAAGAAACCTGTACACCAGAGTTTGGTCCATCAGATTGATCTGCGATTATGCTTTGTTAGGGGTCTATAATGGAGGTGAGCTTGCACTTTACCCAGTGAAAGGAGCACGAGTGGAAAATTGTCGTTACACTGTGGTGTCATCTCTACAAAGCATCTTATCAAATAGAGGCTTTTCTGATTGCACAATCTATAAGAAGCTTTATTATTTATTGCATCGACCTTTTTTGCATTATATGTTTGTTTATGAATTTAATTTTCACTGGCACTTTATATATATGAAACACTTACCTATTTAGTCATTTTTGTCACTTTTTAATTATTATTTTTACTTTGATTTAGAGGCAGGTCGATCACACATTTTAGTGTTGATTTATTGCGGATGTGGGAACACATTTGGTGATTGCAGCAACTGCACCCTGTAATTTCCTAATTTCTATCACTAGGTGGCAGCGCGCTACTACCACATTTATTTGATTTATTTGTCTTATTTATTATTGAAAATAGTCTAGCTAAAAGTGTACTCACATTCCAGTTGAATTACAAAAGCTTTAAAAACATGCAAGCAATATGTATTCGGCATCGACCTCCGGATCGAGGACAGGATCAATTAACTCTTCCTCCACACGTTATGCCACCCACCCACGTGGCTTCATCAGGAAGTAAACCCCCACCAAGGAAGTCGCTTCATGATGTAACGTGTATAGGGGGCAGAGCTTGTCGGTCAGTGTCACATTGCGGCTACCACAAGAGACACACAGCACCCCTTGCCGGTCCACATTGCTTATAGTACCTCCTTTGTGAGTTATTTTCAACTTATTTGTACAATTTTTTATGTAGAGAGCACTAGATTTTCTCTTTCATCTTTTCACATATCATGGATTCACACTGATACTGTGGGAATTACCTATGAGCATATCATCAGTCAGCTCCATCAGATTGCCATTATCCCAGAAGGGAACAGTTGATTCTGACCTGCTGATGAAACAAGGGTCAGAATGTGAGGTGAGAGGCTGGAAAGAACAGGTGGTGGATGAGCACAGAGCACTTACTATGATCCCATACATGGATGGTGGATTTTATTGATTGATTTGATTGGATTTTCTGTTTATGGACTTTTACATTTATATATTTTGCACACCACTCAATTTTGTCACTTAGACACTTTATATGAATGCTTTTCATTTATGAATTTTATATTTATTGTCTCATTGTCTATATTTGGCGCAGCATTGTTTTGAATATTACAATAATTTTCACATTTTTTTATTTCACTGAGACACTTAGTCCCCGTTCACACTAAGGCGACCTGTGAGGCGACCTGGTCGCCTCACAGGCCGCCGTAGGTCGCCTTCCATAGGGAAGCTGCGGACCCGTTCTAATAGGAGCGACACAAGTCGCTCCGACTTAGAAAAAGGGTCCGGAGCTTCTTTGGGGCGACCCGGAGGCGACCGCCATAGACTTCAATGTTATGAAGTCCGTGGTGGCCGCTCCGAGGTCGCGGCGCGCTGCTCGCACCGCCACCTTGGAGGTCGCCCCCCCCCCAAGTCGGATCGCCCCAGTGTGAACGGGGCCTTAATATAAATGTTTTCTGTGTATTTTACATCATATCTTGCTACTGTTTATATATTGTGCAGCACTGTTTTTAAGATTTTCATCAGGAAGTAAGTCTGACTTATTTCCTAACGAAGCCAAATGGATGGGTGGCATAATATGTGGAGGCGGAGCCAAGTGAATCTGGTAATTTTTTCCATTCACTTTGGCACCGCACACCAATTATTTGTATTAGTAATGCCTATCAGAAGCCGGTGTGACAGGGAGACAATGCAGGAACACAATTAGGAGATGAGGACAGAGTTGTTACCCTACAATATAAAGTGCCTACACAAGGACCATTGTGGCTGATAATGCATTAACATGTTAAAGCATATATGAGATTTTAGTGACCGGGTTTACCTGTCCTCACTGTTTGCTTTAACACCAAAGCTTTAATGTTACCAAATAATTGAGTAGGATAAGTAAGAACAATTGAAGGGTTTTGCAAGATTCATAAACTGTGTTTTTGAATCCTAATTCTAGTCAAAACTTTTTTTGATTGAATGGAGAGGCGTTAAAGAGGTTAAAACCTAAGTCATATTTTTGTTGCTGTCTGTGTACCCTCTGGATGATTTACCCCCACTTCTTATCCAGATGACATGATACCAAATGAACAGAAGGTCAGAAGTAATTTCACCATTAGGTAATTAATTTTTTGATTTAAGATTGCTTATCTGATTTAAGTTTGTGCACGGTAAGCAGGACCTTTGTGATCACCTTTCCTAAGCTAGGCACCAGCTTTTATACCCTCCTCTGCTGCTATTAAATACTGTCAACATCAAATTACTGAGTGCCGTAGGGATCAAATAGTCTCTACTAAAAACTTCATTAAATACATTTAAATCCTCCACTTTAAATCCTTCACATTCCTCTAAAAGTGTGTCTATACTTCCCCCATACCAGCCCCTCTAATGAACATTGCAGTCACTTTCTCATGGGAATACTCTTTGAAATTTGTGGTAGAGTAGACACAAAAGGCAGGATTTGTGACAAGATATGTAAATATCACATCCCAAATCCTGCATTTTGTGTCTACTCCACCACAAATTGCAAAGAGTATTCCCATGAGAAAGTGAATGCATTGTTCATTAGAAGGGCTGGTGATACTGTGCTAAATTCCTTGTGAAAAATCCACCATTTCTTTACACTAAGTTTCAGCTACACACATTTGCCTATATATGACATAACTACTGTATATGTGGAAACACATGTCAAGACATGCCCAGAGATTGAAGGAAATGATAAGCATAGGGCATACATGACAGGGTGGAAGGAAAACCAGGCAGTATGGGGTTAAATTAGTTGCTGGGATATGAGAGGTCAGGACTCTTACCTTTTTGGCAGAGCAGACAAGGTATGGGGAGGAGCAGGAGAGAGTAGTTGGAGGGGAGGAGTGAAGGGGCTTCACTTGCAGACTGGAGGTCATAGGAGAAACATATCACCCGCCCACCCTGGTGATGCCGTTTTTCTGTTGTTCTGCTAAGGAGGTTGGACGTTGGCGGTTGGGGTCCTTGACGAGGGTCCAAAACATGGTGTCGAACGATAAAATGGTGGGACCCATCTCAGGTACAGAGTTCTATGGTTGGTCTGTTCAGTCTAGACCTACCAGGTAGTGTAAGGTGGTAGGGGTCTGTGGTCAGTCAGGATAGTCCTTGAGGTGGTGTTTTGGCGGCTGGGGACAGAACCTAACTTAATGGTACCACAGACTCCAAAGTTGTGGAAGATGGTATCTTCAAGGATCTGCAGCCATTTTTGATCTGGATTGGTTTGACTGTTTAATGTTTTCTGTTATTTATGGTTTTGTTTAATAAAAGGGCGAACCGGCCATTTAATCCCAATGCTGAGTTAGTGTTGTAATTTAAAGGTAAAGGGGGTGATGTTGAGTACTGAAGTATTGTGGAAAGATCCGCGCTTAGAATAGAGGAGGGTAGTAGGGTAAGGGCACTAAAAAAAGGTCAATCGGCTGCAGCCCACTTCGGAATATAATCCCAAAGGATTATACACTGAATATGCAAAAAAGGAAGGAAGTGTTTGGCGCTGCCAATATGTATGTAATAAATAGAGTGGTTATTAAATTGTTATACCTGGTGTGTTGTTTATGTTGTAAAAGTGCAGTAGTGTAACATAATATCACATAAAACCCATAATCATATAAAACAGCATTAAATAAATTACATATGATGCTATAACATGTATAAAACACTGTAAAAATGAGTAAAACTTGGTGCCTCTCAAGTGCAGGTGAGAAAAGTGATATTGTGATACGTGCAGTATGAGTGGTAAGCACCACCCAAACTTAAAAGGAGAAAGAAAATGTGCCCACAATGATTGAAGTATACAAATGTATATAAAGTGAGCAAGAATAAATGAATAAATAAATATGGTGTAGAAAATCACTATACCGTGAAGCAAGAAAAAAATAGATCCTCCAAGAGTATAATCAATATAATAAATGTGACAAAGGATATTGGAACCCGGCTGCGTGAATAAAGTGAACAGTGCCAGGAAGTGATCAACAAAAAGTATCAGCCTTAAAAGGTTCCGAAAGAACGTAATAAAAGTGATCAAAAAATGTAGTGAACCAATAAAAAGGTGGTGGAAAAAATACAAATTCAAAGTGTGTATATATATATATATATATATATATATATATAAATATAAATGCCTTAAAAGGAGTATATTGCCAATAAAAGTATAAGTCCTCAAAGCCAAATATAGTAAAAACAGTCCAAAGTAGTAGTAATAAGTGCCATAAAATTCTGGTGCCGCGGTGTGGATAGTAGTGGTGTAAATTAGTCAGGTGCTCCCCTATGCCGTGGGTCCGGTGCTCCCCTTTCTAGTAAATACCGAGCTTACCAGAAAGATTTCCCCACACAGGGGTAGAATGCAGGTCGATATTTTTAGGGATCGCTCCCAAGGAAGGGGGGTCCGGTCGCCTGGTTCGCTTAACACCTGGTCCACTTTGCTCAATCCCGTCACCCGTGTCCAGAATGAGTAGTGTGTATGTTATGGATGTCCCAACCTTATTGCTCCATAATGGCCATCCCAGGACATATGCAAAGAAAATGCCTCCAATAGTGAAGTAACGTTTTAACAATCTTTATTCTATCCAAGTAAAAACAGGTACTCACATAAATGGCAGCAGAAATATGCAATCATATGCTATAGGAGCCGCAAGGTCCTCTTTAGCGGTGTAGCGATGAGCGGCGTTTGCTCCACCGATCGGATCTGCGTCCCAAGCCGGTACAATAAACAAAAAGCGGAAGTGATGCGGTGTGCACTCTACATGTTTCGTCGTACTGACGTCATCGGGACGTCACCACTGGCTTGGGACGCAGATCCGATCGGTGGAGCAAACGCCGCTCATTGCTACACCGCTAAAGAGGACCTTGCGGCTCCTATAGCATATGATTGCATAATTCTGCTGCCACTTATGTGAGTACCTGTTTTTACTTGGATAGAATAAAGATTGTTAAAACGTTACTTCACTATTGGAGGCATTTTCTTTGCATATGTCCTGGGATGGCCATTATGGAGCAATAAGGTTGGGACATCCATAACATACACACTACTCATTCTGGACACGGGTGACGGGATTGAGCAAAGTGGACCAGGTGTTAAGCGAACCAGGCGACCGGACCCCCCTTCCTTGGGAGCGATCCCTAAAAATATCGACCTGCATTCTACCCCTGTGTGGGGAAATCTTTCTGGTAAGCTCGGTATTTACTAGAAAGGGGAGCACCGGACCCACGGCATAGGGGAGCACCTGACTAATTTACACCACTACTATCCACCCCGCGGCACCAGAATTTTATGGCACTTATTACTACTACTTTGGACTGTTTTTACTATATTTGGCTTTGAGGACTTATACTTTTATTGGCAATATACTCCTTTTAAGGCATTTATATTTATATATATATATATATATATATATATATATATATATATATATATATATATACACTTTGAATTTGTATTTTTTCCACCACCTTTTTATTGGTTCACTACATTTTTTGATCACTTTTATTACGTTCTTTCGGAACCTTTTAAGGCTGATACTTTTGGTTGATCACTTGCTGGCACTGTTCACTTTATTCACGCAGCCGGGTTCCAATATCCTTTGTCACATTTATTATATTGATTATACTCTTGGAGGATCTATTTTTTTCTTGCTTCACTGTATAGTGATTTTCTACACCATATTTATTTATTCATTTATTCTTGCTCACTTTATATACATTTGTATACTTCAATCATTGTGGGCACATTTTCTTTCTCCTTTTAAGTTTGGGTGGTGCTTACCACTCATACTGCACGTATCACAATATCACTTTTCTCACCTGCACTTGAGAGGCACCAAGTTTTACTCATTTTTACAGTGTTTTATACATGTTATAGCATCATATGTAATTTATTTAATGCTGTTTTATATGATTATGAGTTTTATGTGATATTATGTTACACTACTGCACTTTTACAACATAAACAACACACCAGGTATAACAATTTAATAACCACTCTATTTATTACATACATATTGGCAGCGCCAAACACTTCCTTCCTTTTTTGCATGTTGAGTACTGAGCTAGGTAATATGGTTAAACAGGTGGGATCGGAACTACCCTAGTCATGTATTGATGGAAGTCTGCAATACCAAACGACTTAACACACCATAAAGAATGTGACAGTTCTATGGTACTTTACAAAAAAGGGTGGACTTGAGTCAAATTAATGACAGTTTACATATATTTTTCATATGATTAAGTAGAATACTGCCAGGTGTGTAAATTAAAGAGCTATCTAACTACGAGTACAAAGCAGTGAAGCACTGACATCCTGTGTTCATCAAATACTGTCATCTAAGATACCATGTTGGCTTTTGCTGACATCTGACTATGTGTGTCACATGCTTGGCACCATATTTTATCTACAGGATCACCCATTATACCAAACCATATTTACCACATTAGAAAATGATTTAAAAAACTTATTAAGGGAAACCCAGATCCCCCCACCCACACAATTCTACCAATTCAGCCATATTTGTACTAACCACACAGGTTTACAACATGTCTCACTTCATTAAGATTCAAAAGTCATTAATGACTCTGATCAAAGCCGAGACTACTTGGAGCAATTTAATACTGGACCTAACATCTTTATGACAGCATATCCCCCCTGTCCTTGCTTGTCCCCCATACTATCTTCTTCCCTCCCTGCTCCTGCTTATATTGGTTTCTTTCCCTGTTTTAGTCTTCACATCTCCACTTATTTGTTGGCACTAAACTGATTTAGGAAACAACCCAGCTAAACAATGCTATAAAGAATAAATTGTTTTGAGCAGAGCTAAATGGTTTTTTTGTGTGCAGTCTATTTTACAAAAGAAAGAATGGAGATTATTATTTTTTTCTATATTTCCCTGCTAATCTCTAAATGTGTCAAACTCTGGCCTTGTTCTGGCTCCCCCACCCCTTCAATGTCTCTGATAGACTTTAATGGCTTTCTGGAAAACCTGCTGTGTTTCATAATTACATATTTTGGCTTTCTTAGCGTTGCTGTGCACACATCATAATAAAAATCATTAAAACATTTCCAAGGAATGCAGTTACTGCACTAAAGGCTCTCTTCTGAAATGGAAATAGGTTAGACGCTTAGATTCTTACTCATGGTGGAGTTGCCTGCAATTCCTTTAGCTAGACATCGGTTACTTTTATGGACTTTCTTTGTGTAAGTGATGGTCAACGATCTAAACATACCCAATCACAATCATGTGATGTGAAACTATAGTGTATAGGGCCACATATTAAGATTTATTGTGATGTTTTCCTTATAGTACACATGTACTTTGCTCATATTTGGCAGGTGCTTAGAAAAATGTATTGTGCTTGAGCTCAAATTGACCATACACACAAGGCAAAACTCAGATGTTCTTACGTAGTTAAATTTTCAGGCTGGTGCATAAGAAGAGGAATAATTACCATGAGGCACTATAGGTCTGTTAGGAGCATAATTTCCTAAGTTTCCTGGGTACATTAAGAATGTAACTTATCTTTGAACTGTGGCCTTCCAGTCTTGACAAATCATATGTACAATCTCAGTTTCTTAAAGACAGCTAGTGGTAAAAATAACAATTTTGAATAACTTTTGTCATCTGTTATTTTTTGGGAATGCTAGAGATTATGCACTAGATAAGTCCTCTCAAGACAGGGATGTTACTGATTAACACAGTTACGGGATGAAAGGAAATGCAAAGGAGAGGATATGGCCACAGGAGCAGGAAGCATAAGATTGTAGAGATGTGGCTTAGATTGTGGCATGCACTTGTGGGCAGGGTATAAGGCACACGGTTCTCTATTCCTATAGGCTTGGGTGCTTCTCCGGGCACTCAGTGGTAGCTTGCTCTCCTATCTGTGGTATGGTTGACTGTTGAGTGCTTGCTTGATATTGTGGTCTGTTTACTCTATCCTCCTTTTGGGGTTTCTGTTTCCTGCTGTAGTTGTTTTTGTCTTCTCTGGTCACCTGTGTACACCTTGCTGCTCTTTCTTATGTCCTTCCTAGGTCCTGGTACGTGCTGATCTCTGCTTCTTTGGCTGCCCTCAATCCAATCTGGCTTTCTCTGTACTTCAGCCTTCTTTCCCGTTTCCTCACTAAGCATATTTATCTGTTCAAGTAAGCTGTGCACATGCATGGGTGTGAAAAGATGCTTGTCTTCTCATGTATCCATATTCCTATAAATGGGCACCAAAGTGGGACATGAGGTGCTCTACAGACTGTTCCTTGCCATTTCCGAATTCCTGTTTCTGTATTCTTGGTTCTGTCTCATTAACTTGTTTGTCTCCAGGTTATTTATGTTTGAAGTCTGCCTAGACTTTTGTTGTTTTCCTTAAGTTTGATATCCTTGTTTACTCCTACCTCTGACATGCTGGGCTTCAAAGACCTAACCACCACATGCCTGACCTTACTAGCTTTCTATCTGCCCCGACTTTGGCAAGGCTTTTGACTATGTCTCTGCTCCACACTTTGAATTTGATGATCAGGTTTGGTTATTGTCAGGGTACCAATAGCAGGAGGGCTCTAGGACCCAGTATCCGTCAGAATAGGAGAAGGGCTCTAGGACCCAGCATCTCCGTCAGCCCCTCACCTGGGCCTTTATAAGGGAGCCAGCCCTTCTCTAAGTGCTGTTTGATCTTCAGCTTCTACCAATGTTCTGTGTTTCCTGTTTCCTGTGATTCCTGGTTCCTGACTAGGCTTGTTACACCTCCATCTCCAGCTTGCTTCCTGACTTTGACCTCGGCTTGTTTAACGGATCTCCTCTGCCTGCTACCTGTCCAGACCTTGGCTACCACTTGACCTTGTTTCCTCCGCTTCCCACCTGGCATCGAACCTTGGCTTGAATCAACCACCCTCTGTCTCAGCGATCCTAAGTACCTGCTTCATCTCACAGGTGCCACCTGCCTGCAGTAACCCCGCAGCACAACAGCGGTATCCCTGAACCCTTTTCTGCAAGCAACTCTGCAGGCGACCTGTGCGACTTTGGGCCTAACTCCTCCTGTCTCATCTCCAGGGGAGTTTGGAACTTAGCTGCAAGGGAAGCCCTCTCTCCATTGGCCTCCAGCACTTGATACCTGATAGTTATCTCCAGCAACTATATAGTTACTCACCTCCACAACTCCAGGGTTCCTCCCTCATTGATGCTGGAGAAGAGCCTCCTGTAAGGACTTTCTCTGAGCTTCCAAGTATCATTGCATGCTTATAAAGCATCCTCAAGAAACCTAAAGTACAGATAGATTATCTGAATGTGTAAAGAAATGTTAACATTTCTTTGATATCTACCTTTACATCTAATGGTACCTTAAACTGGAACATCTGCTAAAAAAAAAAAAACGAGGGAGCCAGAAGAATAGTATTCTTTTTATCAATATCTACATCCCCCTTTTATTATAACACTTGTCAACAAGACAGAACGTGAAGAGAAATCTCCCAGAGATTTCCAACATAGTCAAATTCATTACCAACAATAGAAGTAGGCTCCACCCTTTGCTGTCTTTTTTCCCATCGGGATGACTTCCCTTCACTTCCTGCACAATATGAAACAGCATAAAGAACAGGAAGTGAGGATCAGATTCCTTTCTCACTCTATATAAAAAAAAAATAAAGATGGTTTGAGTTTCATTTTCTATTCTACTAGAAAATGCAGTTTTTGGTTTGTTACAGTGAAAAATTCAATGGACATTATTATCATCAAATAAAGAATTTCACTTATGTCTTTTTTGCTTTCTTTTCAGGTTTTGTCTTTGAATAGACAACACTGACATCAATGTGGCATCTTCACCGTGGTGTACAAAAATCAAATGTGATACTAACCTATTAGTGTTTCAGTGGGTAAGTCTAATCCATCCAACACATGGATGCGCTGTGACATTGAGCAAATGGTGGAAACAACATCAGTGATACTCAGCGTCTGTGCTAGAGTCACTTTACAGAGCAGACAGTCAGTGAATTGTCTTATATGACTATGGGGAAAGCACCTCTCCTCTATCACTTCTTTATTACTGTAAGAAATAAGATGAACAACCCATTTAATATGTAACCATGTTTAATGAATTGCCCATTTTTAAAATAACCCTTTCAGCTATCGGAATTATTTTGATAAATAACTCATTACATTTGTCCATTTCACTATTAACCTACAACCTATACCGAGTTACCCATTAAAGGATCCTCCATTCACTTCCATTACACAAGGGAACCATACCATAAGATGCTATGTTCGATCGGCGTTATCTTAAGGTTAATTTGGGTTAGTCAAGGTTGCAAACAATCGGACAGTTGTGTATATTAGATGAAAAAAAAGACTGATGGGGGTGATCAGGGTTCAGCCTGTGTGTGTACATTAAACACTTCCTTGAACATAGATGAACTAGTATATTGCGAGGAAGCTCCAGCTTGAATAAAAATGGCCAGTGAACTTGTGTGATATTGGAAGGTATTTTAAAATTGTTTTCTGCACCAGTAATCGAGATTTAAAATAAGCCAAATCCTAAAGTTAAAGTAGTAGTAAACCCTCAGCATTTTTCTAACTAAGGCCCCTTTCACACAGATCCACCTGTCCATTTTTTTGGCGGATCTGAACTGATGCCCCATGCATCACTATGACAGAGACATGTCTGCTGACATCCGATCTGATCCGTCAAATCTGGACGGATGGAAACCCTATTTTCTATCCGTCCAGCGGATGGGATCGGATGGGATCGGATGAGAACAGACAGACGGTCCCATCCGATTCCTCCATAGAGAACAGCGGGACCTGACAGCTCTGTCTCAGCACACAGCACGGAGAAACAGCTGCCATCCTCCTGCTCAGCAGGGGATCGGCGGATCAATCCCCTGCTGAGATAAACGGAGTCCGCCGACGGACCAGAATGTGTGAAAGGGGCCTAACACCATGAGCTCAATAAAAATAAACAAACATGTTATACTTATCTGCTCTGTGCAATGGTTTTGCACAGAGTAGTCCGGATTCTCCTCTTCTCCAATCCCATGCCAGTACTCCTGGCAGGTGCCCCCGCAGCAAGCAGCTTGCAGCTCTGGGGGCACCTAAGCAGGCAATGTGCCCCCGCCCCCTCTGTTTCCTGATTGGCTCACTGGCTGTGATTGACAAGAGGCAAGGCTCTCGTGGACATCGCTGGATTGGGAGGGGGCTCAGTTAAATATTAGGGGGCTGGGGGGGGGGGCTGATGCACATAGGTTTTTCACCTTTTGACTTTACAACCACTTTGGGGTTATGACTAAGTGCTAGCTTGAGCACAAAATGCATTATCACTTGCTCAACCCCCCCCCCCCCCAACCCCACCCCCCGAGATGTGTACAGTGCATTTTCTTCAATAAAAGCGTATGAAGAGTGAGACTGTCCCAGATTCTCTGAATGATTAACAGCTGACACTCTGAGCAGGCACCCTTATATAGGACTAACAGAGCAGTGGACAGAGCATATGTGAAATCCACCTGGAGCAGTATATGTTGGGTTTGTTCATTTTGCTGGAAAGAGTTAACAGTGGGCAGTGTAGTCTTGAATCAATTTGTTAGCTTGGGTAAAGGGATAGAGGAGGAGGGAGGAGTAGGGAAGTGCATCCTAGGCTACAGGGTTGTGTGCTTCTTTTGATGCACACCGTGTAGGAAACACAACTCTAGTCCCTGCATGCAAGGGTGACTCCATAGTATGCTGTGCCACCCCAAAACATGAAACCTGGGGCAGCCTTATCACCAGCTTAAACAGGAACATAGAAAGGATTAAAAGGCAAAGAAGCCGTATACTCCATAAATTAATAAATTAGCTGCTAAGAGTGCTTAAAAATCAACAGGTTTAATATCACTTGAAAGCTTCCATTGAGGCTGCTTGTGCAAATTACGGGAGGAGCAGATGTTGGATCAAACTGCATGGGGTGCAAAGGCTAATCATCTGAAGCAACCTGAATCAAAACATTGTAGTAGAATAATTAAAGGCATGTGGGCCTTTTAATTAAGGTGAACAATCACTAGGCTGATTAACCACTTGAGGACCACCCCACGCATATATACTATGAAAGGGCGGCCCTCCTGCGTGAGGTCACATACATGTACGTGATTTTATGCACAGGGTCTGGGGCACGTGAGCGCGCTGCCGGTGACCCACACCCTCTGTGATTTTTTTTTCTGTGCAATTTTGTTCAGGAATATATAAGGAGAGGAAGTTCCCCTCCTTTCTTGTTCTTTTTCCCTTCTTGTTTGTTTGTTGTATGTCTCATATTTTGTTTTATACAGCCCCTAGGTGTACCTACCTTTGGGTTTCTGGCTCTACGTTTGCACCCCTAGTGGCATCATCCGCATGCGTCTACATTTTTGTTGAACCAAGGCTCCAGGATCAGCACAGACAACTTTGTAGCAGTGCTTTTGCTTTTATTTATATATATATATGTATATGTAGCAGATTTTCCAGGCATTGGGCCTGATGTGGGTCTGCCATGGTTACCGATGACACCTTCAGCCCATTTAAGCTGAATACCCAAGTGTGAGATTGGAGACAATGACCATTCCGGCATCTTTGGTTTGTTTTGTTTATTTTATAATGGGGATGGGAGAAGGGAATGAGTGGGATACTCCTCTGGCTCAACTAAGTAAAACTGGGACACTCTGTAGAAAACAATGCCTGTTAGCACTGTCTTGGCGCTGGCTGGATGCCGACCAATGCTTACTGGTGCTTGAAAAATGCTGACTTGCTGAACTGTGCTAGAACGTGGCTTTTAACACTCTGGTTTACTCAAAAGATCCTGGGCTGTAATAAGACTTGACTCTTGACACTCTGTTTAGCTCAAATGTCCTGTGAACAGCTCCCTCCAGCCCTTCACTGACTGAGGTAGCTCCTTGTAACTGCTGGTGCTGCAACTCTCAACTCTGTACACTGCACGCTGTACACTTTAACTCTTCAGGGCCCAACCGCTGGGGCCCCCTTTATACTTCGGGGTCCTCTCACTAGGCACCCCCTCTGACACTTCAGGGTCCTCTCACTAGGCACCCCCTCTGACACTTCAGGGTTCTCTCACTAGGCACCCCCTCTGACACTCCAGGGTCCTCTCACTAGGCACCCCCTTTACCGCTAGCTAGCTCCTGGATCCCTTGGACCTTCCCTGGAGCGGTCCCCTTTTGCAAGGCAGACCCCAGGGGCAGTTGCAGTACTCATTAACCTGGAATGCTTTCCTGAAACTGGATACCCTCTACTCCGCTGGTCCTCGGCACACCGGATCCTCTCTGCAGCTCAGCTCAGTCCAGCTCTCTATCCCTTCAGGCAAGCCGCCTGGGACACCCGATCCTTCTGAGAGGAGGAAAGACAGCCGTACTCTCCCTGCTGGGACTCTGCTTCCCGCCAAAGATGCTGTGGCATGCGCTCCCCTCAAACTTATACCCACTGCCAGAATCCTGGGTGGCAGAATCTGCCTTTATGGGGTAGATACAAGCCTAAATGTGCCACTGATTGGGTTTCCTCCACTGCCCAATGCGAACCCTCTCATAGAGCCAATGGGGAGACTCCCCATTCTCAATAGCAACACCTGGGAGACATGACAGCCCAGCTGAAATTCATGGCCCTGCTGTTCGGCAGCCAAGGCCCACTATACTTTGCCTAGCACCTACCTTGTAGGGTGCTACATATATATATATATATATATATATATATATATATATATATATATATGGCTTTCTCTGACAGTGAGGCATCCCCTTGGAATCTGGTCAGTGGTCATCCCATGCTATGCGTTATGTTTCATGCACTGTTCAATATTTTGGTTTTTATATGTTATGTATTCATTGTTGTTGTATTTTAGAACTTCTATTTATGACTATACAGTACATGAGCATCCCTAAAGAAGAGCACAATATCCAGTCCCAAAACGCGTCATATGTCTCCTCTCATGTGTCCTCCTTCATGTAGAAATTATTTTTTGTACTTTTCTGCTATGCCTATACCCCTTTAGCCCGCATTTCCACTTTGTCCAGTTGTGGACTTTTTATATTGCTATTTTGTAAAAAAGGAAGGAACAGTTTTTTACATTTTTTGTCAATATTTTTTAGGTGTCCGATTATGCCTACAAATAGTCCCACCCTTGGAGGGTTTTTTCCTTTTGTTCTCCCGCTGTGATTGGACACTGAGAGAGACAATCAGCGGGTTTGGCGGATGCGATGATCACCGAGATCCACCAATCATTCAACGGAGAGGCAGAACGGCGGTCTGCCTATGTACACAAGGTAGATGGCCGTTCTGTCAGGGAGAAAGATGGAGATCTTGTGTTTCTGCTAAGCAGAAGCATGGATCTCTGTCTTCCTCCAGTTAGGCCATCCCCCCACACAGATAGAAAGTACTAATTAGGAGCACACTTAACCCTTTTATCACCCCTGATGTTAACCCCTTCCCTGCCAATGTCATTAGTACAGTGACAGTGCATTTTTCTTATCACTGAGCACTGTATTAGTGTCACTGGTCCCCTTAGTGTTAAAATGTTGCAGCCCCACTAAAAACCTCTGATCGCTGCCAAAACTAGTAAAAGAAAATAAAACTGCCATAAAAATATTGCATAGTTTGTAGACGCTATAACTTTTGCGCAAACCAATCTATATACGCTTATTGGGAATTTTTTAAACTAAAATATGTAGCAGAATACATATTGGCATAAATTGATAAATAAATTAGATTTTTTACTTTTTTTTTTTATTGGATATGTTTATAGCAGAAAGTAAAAAATATTGTTTTTTTTTCCATAATTGTCGGTCATTTTTTGTTTATAGCGCAAAAAAAAAAAAAAAAAAACGCACAGATGATCAAATACCACCAAAAGAAAGCTCTATTTGTGGGGTAAAAAATAGCATACATTTTATTTGGGTACAGCATCGCATGACTGCGCAATTGTCCGTTAAACTAACACAGTGCCGCAAAAAATGTCCTGGTTATGAAGAGGAGTAAACCTTCCGGGGCTTAAGTAGTTAAACAAGTGGCAGATGTCTTTTTTTTATCAACTAACCAAGCAGATCCTGGCAAAAATGTTTTTTATTAAATCTCCCTTACACAGGATTAGGAAACATCTTTTTTTTTGTAACATTCTCTTTGCAAAGTTATAAATGACTTTGCTGTGTGAACAGCTTCTTTTCCTTTAGTAAAGGAATCCTTTATTTGCTGCTTTTGCCAAACCTCTGCATGATATTCCTTTTTCTTTTAAACAGCATGACCGAAAAAGATACGAGGGACGTTCAAGTCAAACCAGGACTTTCGAGTTTATATGATAAAAGAACAAATTCTAAGGGTGGAAACTGTATTTATTTTTCAACATACTCCCCAGCTACATTCATACACTTATACCATTGTTTAACTAATGCCTGGAAAGCTTCGGCATAGAAAGATTTGTCAGTACGCCTGAACCATCCTAGGACAGCCTGCTTCACTTTCTCAAAGGAACCCTTTTAGGGGTCCAAACAAGTGGATATCACTCTGAGCAAGGTCCAGGCTGTAAGAAGGATGTGGCAATACGTCCCAGTTGAGTTGTTTTAATGTGCACGTAGTGCGGTGAGCAGTATGAGCTCTTGCATTGTCCTGGTACCCAACTTGCTCCTACTTTTCGAAAATGCAAATGTTCGTAAATGATTGTGTTCAATTTAGCGACAGGTTATGTGTCAATCATCCAGGATCAGGTGTTCAATGAACTTCATGTTCACAGGAATAAAGGCTGGAATCCACCACGGCCAGGTTTGTTACTGATGGGCGTTCGGCCGTCTTTAAAACATTTACACTAGCGATCACTTAATGGCCGACTGCGGTTTGGAACCAGACTGAGTGACAGTCCTGTCTGGACCGTGGCTATGCCACTGCCATGGCTGGGTGTCTTCTCCTGGGCTTCCCATGTGGCCACTGATGTCATGCTCGCATTGGACAGGGGCGGGAGGAGCTGCAGATTGGGACTGCGGGATGGGAGCTGCCCAAGTTATTATGATAACAAGCAGGCGATTACCCGGCTTGTTAATATGAAAAGACTTCTTCTCTCTTTTCCGATCTGCAGCAACTCCCGCCCCCGTCCGCTGTGAGGATGACATTGATTGCTGGGCTGGAGGCCGAGGAGAGGACACCCCAGGATGATTAGTGCCTCTGCCATGCCAAAGATATCATAGAACTGTGCAGGAGAGGATTGCATTAAAAGGGTTTTTGTGTTGTGTTAGGGGCATTGTGTTGTGTTAGGGGGTGCTGCTGTGTTTAGTTAAAGGGTGCTTTCAGGGTAACTGTGTGGTGTACACAGGTATTGTGTGGTGCAAAGGGGCACTGTGTGGTATAAATGGGCACTGTGTGGTGTAAAGGGCTACTGCAACGTAAAGGGGTGCAGTGTTAGGAAGGGGAACTGAGGACACTGTGGGACTGCTTTAAAGAGGGGACTGTGATGTAAAGGGGACTATGATCTGAAAGGTACACTGAAGGCAATGATGTAGGGGATGGGGGGGGGGGGGGGGCGTGAAGTGTTAACAAGATTTGGAAGGAAATTTTGCTGACTTGACCTCTGTAAATTTAAATTCAAGAACCCTGATTTACAACATTTGAATGTCTTACTATGGCTGGGTATCTCATCATTATACTTTGCTTTAAGTCTTCTGTAGATATCTGCAGATTTTACGCCTTAGTTTATAAGAAACTTCATGCTGTTGTACACATGCATGCACTATCACTGTTGTCTTCCATCTTGATTAACAGTCTCTGGATTGGCCCGCAACATGCGAGCTGCCTATCAGTAATAGGACACACTTGCCACTTACTACTGCATGTAGTACCACCACACTAGCATCCCTTTTTATACCTGTAAAATGAAAAGTCCGGGTTTGATTTGAATGCCCCTTGCATATGACTATACAGTATTTTATGTCCTTCCTGAAATCCTGCTTAGCTTGTAGTGTATTTGTTGTGTTGTGTATGCTGCATATAAATATGAAGTTGTCTACTGTTGGTGGCAGAATGAAAATTATGCCTGTCATTACATATAATGCTCTCATCTCCCAGGGTGCTGTACAGAGTAACTGTTACGCACAAATGATAATTAATACAATTATACAGTAAACATTTTGATAAAGTAAGGTATAAAAAAGATGGGAATTCCACTCCCACAAACTTTATAACTTTGTTGTATAAAGTTAATTAATGTCCTTTCCCCACAAATAGAGCTTTCTTCTAGTGGTATTTGATCACCTGTGCGATTTTTATTTTTTGCGCTATAAACAAAAAAGAGCGACAATTCTGAAAAAAATAAACAAAAAAAATCAATATTTTTTACTTTCTGCTATATAACAGTCCCAAAAATAAAATTTTAATCAAAAATTTTCATTATTTTAGGCCAATTGGTATTCTGCCACATATTTTTGGTAAAAAAAATCCCATTAAATAAGAGGAACACGGGATTTCTGTGTTCATAACTGACAGAACAGCGGTCTGCCTCCGCGGGTATTGATTGCAGGTTCATGGCGGCAATCGCGGCTGCCAGACCTGCTGATCGGCTTCCCCTGTGGCAAATGGGCCGACCTGATGTTAATCACCTGGTAAAATAAAAGGGAAAAAAAATCATTAAAAGACAATACAGGCACAACATCCAAGGATTGTTGGGTTGCGATATATTACATTTTTGTTTTTGGGTTTAATTTTGCTTTAAGCACTAGAGGCTGGTCATCTTACTGCCCCCAGCCTATAACTGGGCAGTAATGGAGCAGCAACAGAGGTGAGACATCACCCTTCTCTCTATCCTCCTGTTAGCAGGATCCCTGTTAGCACATTTGCAGGCAGCTCTTTGAATTGGCCACAACTGCAGCACCTCCCTCTCCCAATCTAAGTCCTGTTGTACAGGGGATTACAGGAGGTTGATGCAGAGTCAAATTTAAGTGCTTACAATAGTTGTGTTAAAAACATGAGTTATTTTTCATGAACACATTACATGGAAGATTTTTACCAGAACAGACAATATGCACTAAAGAAGCCCTATAAATGAGAGAAACATTCAAGCTTCATGTCCTGCACTTTGTCCATGTATTTGGAGTCAGAACCAAATCCAAGCCTAAAGCCAGCCATACATGGATCTGATTGTACCCAAGTCCTTCCATCAATCCCCTTGGGCACAATCAGCCTGTCTTTCTTATTACATTTGATTAACGCTGGTGGCTTCAGATGCTAGCTGTAATCCTTATGTTCTACTGGCTCCCATGCCCCTCCCCTCCACACTGGCAGAACACAATTGCACTGTGGCAGGCAATCCTACATCAACACTGACTGAGTTAATGGGAACATTGAGCAATTCTCTTTCCTTCCGCCCCTGGTGGAAGAAAAGAAAATCAAACCATATATGGGCTGCATAAGTCTTTCTGAGCTTAATTATACCTAAACCCAAAATCCAAAAAATGTTTACATATATATCATAGCTTACCAGCCCTTAGATGTTGTGGATGCATTTGTTTTCTATTTTCAGACTTTTTTCCCCTTTGTTTTCACGTATCAATGCTGTTAAAAACACTTCTTGTTCCTTTTTTTGTCTACACTCTCCATGGTATCTATGGAAGGAGTGACTGTTGTCACACAGGCTGGACTTTAAACATATCTTCTTTTGTTTCTTTATATTTCATGGTGGATTGATGGGGCTAGTGGTTTACAAAAGAGAGATAACATTGTTTTTGCTGTTTTTTCAACTCACAGGAAGTAATAAGGGCAGTGCATTTCGAGCAAGACCAACAGGTATTTTCTGTACTTGCTATAAACCTGTTAAGCCAGAAAAAAAAATGTATCTGTTTTTATGTTTAGACACTTAAAGTGATTGTAAATTCTAATTTTTCATATTTAAAAATAATAAACATGTTATACTTGCCTGCTCTATGAAGTGGTTTTGCACACAGCAGCCCCGATCCTTCTCTTCTCAGGTCCTTCTTCTGTGTTCCTGGTCCCTCCCACCTGTTGAGTGCCCCCACAGCAAGCTACTTGCTATGGGGGCACCTGAGCCGAGTCACAGCTCCCTGTGTTCATTCAGACAGAGAGCCATGGATCAGCCTCACCCCCTCTCTCTCCTCATTGGCTAACTGACTTTAATTGACAACAGCAGGAGCCAATGGTTCCACTGCTGTGTCTCAGCCAATGAGGAGAGAGAGAGTCCCAGATGGCTCTCCTGCAACACTGGATAGAGAAGGGCTCAGGTCAGTATTAGGGGGGCTGAGGGGGGCTGCTGCACACAGAACGTTTTTTATCTTAATGCAAAAAGATAAAAAAAAACCTTCTGCCTTTACAATCACTTTAAAGTCCCACCATGCTTGTCTACTTTTATGGACAAGCCTCTCAGACCCTTCCCCAGATCAGCTTTGCCTGAGTTCTATTCATCTTGCTGCAAACGGATGACCATTGTCACAATTACAGAATCTAAATGTAGCAAGTTTTAATTCTGTTTATACAATTTAGCACAATTTCATACTTAAAGCATATTTTTGGCCTTCAGATATTTACCAAGAATACATCTAATGTTCATGAAAGTTTGACGCATTTCAATTAAAATATAACATTTTTTTTGTGATAAACAATTAAATAAAATGCTCACTGTCTGAAATGGATCTCAGCTAAATGTCTGGTGTCAAAGTCTGTAGCATCTCCTTTATTCCCTGTCTTCCCTTCAATCTGCCTAGAATAACACACTTATGTTTTTTCTGATGCATTTCATAAAGAACTTGTTTATGGTGTCTATTCATTTCAAGGGATGAATACATGTCTCGCAAGTAAAATTGGGTTGCTTAGAAACATGCCGAATATTAATTAAACAGTTTTCCTATACCAAGCCAGAGGAAAAAATGATTTTGTAGGTAGCAATTTGGTTCCAGCTGTGGGTTGATAATAAAACAGGATCTTTTTGTACAAATTAGAAACACGCTAAAAAAAAAAACAATGAACTAGGCTAACCTTAAGCTGAACGCTCGCTGTAAGCGTATTAGGTCTGGAAACTGTGCAGATTAGAGGAAAGAACCCTTTTTCAACATTTATTTTTTCTCAAGTGTAAAAATATCCTTAGCAGAGACAATTTTATGCCATAGTCATTCAGCTGAGTAGGTAATTGACCTTACTTGTCAACATGCTCATGTTCAAATATCCATTGGCTTTTATTCAAAAATGAGTAGGTGGTCTGCAGCTTGGTCTAGGTAATGAACATTTTATGTACTGTAGTCCTTACAATGTAGCATGGAAGGGCCTTTGTATCTCCTTATGTTGACAGCAAGAAACAATAAACTGTGTACTGTGCAACTTTTCTCTGTCACTTCCAAAGGGTGAAACCATCTTTCTGCAGGACTTAGGACTATGAGATTTTTTTTCTATTAGTGCCTACTACAAAAGGCTGGCATGCCCAATGTGCCCACCACAGTCTTGAGTCTTGAACCACCACAGTCAGCTTTTGCTGTGGTTGGTGTGGCCTCTGGCTAATCTACAGGAGGATGGTGGTGGTTGGGGATGGGGTAACTTTAGCCAAAACTGTTTTTGAAACTTTCATATTTTTTTGAAAAATGTAAATTCTTCTGTTAACCACTTGCAGACCGCCGTAAGTACATATACTGCGGCGGTCAGCCCCTCACAGGCAAAGTGACGTACCGGTACGTCACTAGCCTGTGAGGCTCTGGGGAGCGAGCGCGCGCCGCCGGAGGCGCGGTCCCGTACCCCCCGCGCGTGTGACTCACGATCGTCCGTGACAGCGGGAGAAAGGCAGGCGGCTGATGTAAACAAGCCGCCTGTCATTCTCCCCTGTGTAGGAACAGTGATCATACGGTTCTACTATGTAGGACCATCGATCACTGTTCCTACACCTCAAGCCACAGCCAATCTCAGTTAGAATCACGCCCCTAGGGACACACATAACCCCTCCTTCTCAAAAAAATTAACCCCTTCACTAATGTGTCATTTTACAGTAACAGTGCATATATATAGCACTGATCACTGTAGTAATGTCACTGGTAACCCCAAAAGTGTCAAAAATGTCAGTCAAGGGTCCGATCTGTCCACCCCAATGTCGCAGTCCCGCAAAAAAAATCGCAGATCGCCGCCATTACGCGTTAAAAAAAAAACAACAAAAATGACAAAAATCTTTCCCTTTGTTAGTCAGCGCGATAACTTTTGCGCAAACCAATCAAAATACACTTTTTGCAATTTTTTTAAACCAAACATATGTAGCATAAAACAAATTGGCCGAAAATGTTAAAAAATTTTGATTTTTACATTTTTTTGGGGGAATTTCATATAAAAAAATGTGAAAAATATTGTTATTTTTGCAAAATTTACGCTTTTTTTGTTTATAGCGCATGATCAAAAAATCGCACAGGTGATCAAATACTACCAAAAGAAAGCTCTGTTTGTGAGAAAAAAAGGACGTCAAATTCGTTTAGGTACAGCATCGCATGACCGCGCAATTGTCCGTTAAAGTCACGCAGTGCCGAATCGCAAAATACCCCCTGGTCAGGAAGGAGGTAAAATCTTCCGGGGCTTAAGTGGTTAAATATATATTGCTGTTCATGTCCCCTTTGCGAATATGTCCCTCTGTTGTGAAGATCTGTATAACTAAGCCGTAATGGGTGAAATACATTAGAGGGGTCGTTCCTAGAGCGAGGACTGCCATTGCCACACTAGTGGGTGTCTCTTGCCATGAATATGGATGCCAGTGATTTATCCAGTGTGCAGTATCCCTTTCTTTCTTTATTTAAAGTAAATCTCTACCCTAAATGCATGATGTTTAGTTTGCTAAAGCCTTGTGCATCATATATTTTTTTCCATAAAATACTTGTTTTCACCACTTTTTCATCCTAAGCTGCATCTCAGTGCTGCTGATCTTCTCCTTGCCCCTTTAAACCATTTTATGTCTAAATGCCTTTGCTGCCTGATTGTGACTAAGGTGGACCATGTCTGAACAATGTGTATGTGCATTACCACCTTTATTCTCTCTACTAGGGGACCCTGTAGTCCTCAACAAGGAAGAAACTCCGGGGCACAACCATGAGACAGTTGTCACCCAATACCAGGAATTGCATGAACAAGCACCTTCATGGTAGGATTACTGTGTATTATTTTAGAATTGTCTGTGCAATTCAGTGCAATGCAATCTTCAGAACATAAATTTGAATAGGCTGAAATTACACTGGATTACACAAAAGTATTGTATGCGCTAACTTTAAAAATGCACTGCAATTTCGGTACCATGCAATCCGGTGAAGGTAAACACACTGCAATTGCAATCAGCATTTGGAGTGTTGTTAAGAAACTATTAACACCAGCATTAGATCACACACACAGTTTGCTTGGAATGTGGTTTGGAAACACTCATGGAACGTTTCCCACACCACGTTCCAGTGTGAACGATCCCTAATCCTTTAAAGCTATTACAGGTGAAGCCTCTGGGTACCTATGTGACACTTTCCTGAAATTCCAGTCTCACCTACATTCACAATTCCCTTTGCCTTACATGTCCCATAAGTAAAAATTCCACCCTGCATGCATGGGCTTGCAAGCCACTTTCAACCAGAGATGCAGTGGTGAGTGCATCTATTAGTCAATCTGCCTGTGCTTGTTGGCACCCCATCATTGATGTTGGCACCCCATCATTGACATTAGCCAGTAGTCCCAGGAGCTAACATAAAAGAGTGGCTCGGGTGGAAATTTACAGGGCCCTGCAAGCCAAGGAGCCACCTTTACAATGAGAAGTGAAAAAAGGAAAAATAGAAGTAAATACAATGCAGAAGATGCTGACGACTATGTAAGTCCTATCCTCAACATCAGATACCGGGGAAAAAGTTAGGTTAAATATCACTATAAAAAATATTGAAACTAACTTCTGAAATGACATTACAATGGAGATTTACGCTATTGGATTTGGATCTACTTTAATGCTTTGTAGAATTCATCATCTGAATATGGGTGTTTTTATATATTTGCCAAGATTTCTGCTTTATGGAGATTGCCAAGCTAACAATAAAAGCACCAGGAAACACAGAGACAATTTTCAGATGATCCTGACGCCACAAATCAAACAATAATCATATTTCTTCTGTAATAAGGCCATTTATTTATTGTGGTAGGAAATGACAGCAAATTTCTGGTTGATGAGCCAGAGGTCAGCTCACCATCAAGTCGCTATCAACTCTTGAGCTGTTAGGATTTGATCTGAGCTCCAGGCGCTTCCTTCCCCGGCTCCCCTGTCAGCTTCCCTTTTGTTCACGTTCCATATTACACAAGAGACTGTCTCAGACCCAATTTAATTAGTAGGGATTTTGAGATCCTAGAAGCAGCCCGGTCCACCGGCCAAAGCTCATATCTCATAACTGTCTCTGCATTCAGCTGGAATTTTTACAAAATGAGAAGTATTATCATCTCTACAAAATGATATTTGAGGAGGGATTGTGTGGAATTTATCTGAGGTCTGCAGTATAGGTACGTTCTAGAACTTTATGTCATTTCAAAGATGCGCCTTTTGAGATGTTTGCCAACTGCTCTTGCCAAAATTGTTAAGCAAAAGGTAGCATCAAACTGTTCTTTCCTTTCCCTCAGTCCTGTGTGCTCGGTTTGGGGCAGTTTTAAGGATATTTAAATCCAATCAATAAAAGCTCATATAAGCTTGGTTATGTTAAAAAAAAAAAAAAAAAATGATGTTTTTAAATCTGTAGGTTTATGAAATGAATACCTAGCAATTCGGCTATAGAGGGCAGGTCAGGGACTTCCTTCAAGGGTGACAACACGCTGCATCAAGAAAGCTGCCATTTCTGGAGTGTAGACAGAAAGTGGCTCAGAAAAGGCTTCAAGAGATCAGCTGCACTGAGAATTAAAGATTAAAAACGTTAAAACGTTTTTTTTAAAGGCCGGGGTTTGTAATACACAGTACCACGATCTACAGTTTTATGCACTACTCCCATGGATAAAGACACTACCAGCAGCACAAACAAACATTATACAGTTCCAATATTTCCAATAACACACAAAGATCTAGCTGTAGCACTTCTTGTTCATAAACTGTTGTGCTAGTTCAACTGGAGGAGTGAGAGCACCGTTATAGGCAATAAAATACACTAACTGGATGTGCAGATTTAGATATACCAAGGAGGAAAAGAAACTCTCCCAATGGGAAACAATCCTGGAGGTGTCTTCATTGATTTGGTGGCTTTTCAAGTCCAACCCCCAACACAAAGATCCACATTAAAAAAAAAAAAACAAGAAAAAACAAGCTTAAATTAATTCAGTAATGAGATTTCCCCTTATTAAAAAATAAATAAAATAAAAACAAGTCAAAATAAACACTTAAACTGGAGTGTCAATGTGGTGTCAGAAGCAAGATGCAGCTCAAAATGGTTTCCATTTACCAAACTTTTTTGTAACTTTACATTCATACAAGCATAGAGTGCACAGGTAAACTACTGGTTGCAAGAACATTAGGAAGCTTAGCTGCTTGCATCCCATCAATGAAGGATCATAGTTGAGCTACCTTCAGCCTAGCAATGACTTGGGCAGGGCTAGTGCTCCCTGTATACATGGTTGGGTGTTGCGGTCCACTCTGATGGTCAGTGCAAGGAGCCATTGTTGCCTATGTATAGTTTAAAAGCCCAGGGCTTCCTTCATCATGTTTACATGTTTTGAATGAATGAGTCAGTTACTGGTCCCCATGCATGCACAGAATACCCCGCCTTTTAGTCATTCTTGAATGTATGAGTGGCTGAAGGCTGGCTATTCTGTGCATGTGCGCAGAATGACTCGATCGTTCAGGGCCAACGTGTATGCATCTGCGCCTGCTGCTTACACACTATGTACATGGTGGCAGTGGTCGCGGCCAATAGTGCAGCCTGCCTTCTAGCAACAAATTATGCTAGGTGGTTCTGGCTCCTGCTGCCTAGCGCCTTTCATTTTATTGATCGGAGGCAGGCAGCTTTAACATTGTGTGCATTTGTGCTCTACACTATATGCATATAAGTATTAGCACAAACACTTACATGCGTATAGTAAAAAAAAAAAACATAGAAAAAAATCTATTTTTTTACATCCATGAACATCGCTCTACAATACGGATGTAAATGGGAGAATGTGCATGGGCACATTAGCTATCATACAGCTGTGTTTAAAGGAAAAAAACTCTGGAAACCTCTGAAAGCAGCATTTTTTGTGGCCCTGTATATAAGCCCTTATAACACACATTGCTGTAGCATTCAGTTCACTTAAAAAAGTTTTGGCTTTATATAAAATTTGAAAAACATCTGTCATTGCAGCACTATGAACAAAGGATACAGAGTGTAATGCTGTCGATATTCCCATCAGAAAAAGCAAGTGGAAAGTGCCCATATGTGATGTTTTATCGTTCTAACAATAACCTCCCTCTGACACCAGACTATGACCAAATGCTCCGTAAATGCTTTGGAAGTATGCTGTCTTTTTCATCCAGCACTAAATGCTTTGTGATACCAGCTCTGTCTCTTTTCTAAAGTTCTTCATCCTCTCTCTGATATGTTGTATGTTTCATCCTATGCTCCTTTTTCAGCCTCTCTCACATCATATGGATTCACCATAGAAATATAGAAAAGTTATGGCAGAAAAAAAAAAAAAAACGAGCAGTCCATTGAGTCTGGACATTTACTTTTTTATACATGTTTGTATTTGTTTTGTATGCTTTTTGTTTTTGTATTATGTTTTTTTTTTTTTTTTGTCAAAGTATAGATCTATGTTTGTCCCAAGTATGGCTGTTGATTGACTCACTACCTCTGCTGGAAGTTTATTCCAAGCATTAACTACCCTTACAGTAAAATAATACTTTCTAAGATTAGTTTTGAACATTCCTTCAGTTATTTTGAGGTCAAGTTCAAGTGTTCTTGATTTTGGTTTCATATTGAAAAGACTGCCCTTCTGAACCTTATTTCCCCCCTTGGTGTATTTAACCACTTAAGCCCCAGCCCTATTTCGGACACTTTTTGTTTAAATCAGTATTTTTTCCTAGAAAACTACTTAGAACCCCCAAACATTATATATATTTTTTTAGCAAAGACTCTGGAGAATAAAATGTCGGTCATTGTAATATTTTTTATCACGCGGTCTTTAAAGCGCCATTTTTTTGGAAAATTTTTGAAAAATCACATTTCACTAATTTTAAAAAATACTAAACAGTAAAGTTAGCCCATTTTTTTTATATATTGTGAAAGAACATGTCACCCTGAGTAAATAGATACCCAACATGTTACGGTTTAAAATTGCGCCCCCCCCGTGGGATCGCGACAAACTACGGTCAATAGAGATCTCAATCTGCGACGCTTTAAATTTATTTAACGGTTACTAGTTTTGAGTTAGAGTGTAGCTCTTTTTTTTAAATTATTGCTCACGCTCTGGCGATCGCGGCGATACCTCACATGTGTGGTTTGAACAGCGATTTCATTTGCGGCTCGACTTCCGTATACGTTTTTTTTTTGTGCGCGAGCTAACGGTGACGGGGGCGGCTAACTTTTTTTTTTTTTTTTTCCCATTTATTTTATTTATTTTTTTAACTTTATTAAAGTTTTAAAAAAAAAAAAAAAAATCTGATCACTTTTATTGCTGTCACAAGCAATGTAAACATCCCTTGTGACACCAATATGTAGTGACAGGTACACTTTATGGAGGGATCGAGGGTCTAAAAGACCCTAGACCCCTCCACTACACTTCCCTGTATGCAAAACGCCAAAAACTGCATTTTTGCATACAGCCGTTTTTCAAATTTGCCGCCTTTTGCAGCACAGTAACCCGGAAGTGACGTCATGGACGCCGCCTCCGGGTTACGTCATCGGAGACCCGATCGATGCCGTTTCCGGCATTCATCGGGACTCCATCCAGCCGGCGGACGTGCCGGCTGGGTGCTCGGGGCTCCCGGTGGAACGGGAGCCCGGGGCAAAGCCACGGAAGGCGGCGGGAGGGGGGGGGGACGTAACCCTCCCGCCCCCCGGGTACCGATCGAGCGGCTCCCGAGCCGCATCGGTCGGTACCGACGGAAAGCCAACCGTCGGCTCTAAACCACGGTACTGGGATGGTGCCTCTAGCTAGAGGCATCATCCCGGTACACTACCGCAAAGTTTACTGACGTAGACCTACGTTAGTATGCGGTAAGTGGTTAAAGGTTTCGGTCATGTCTCCCCTTTCCCTTCTTTCCTACAGACTGTAAATATTAAGTTCCTGAATTCGCTCTTGATATTTTTTATCCCAAAGACCTTCCACCATCGTCTCTGGACTCATTCTATCTTATCAATATCTTTTTGGGAGTGAGGTCTCCAGAACTGGACATAGTATTCTAAATGAAGTCTCACTAAAGATCTATATAGGGGAATCAGGACGTCCTTCCTCCTGATAGTGATCCCTCTAGTGATGCATCCTAGATTTCTATCCGCTTTCCCCACTGCCTGGTCACATAGTTTGCTCATTTTGCATTCATCTGAAATAAGTACCCCCATTCATTTATCTAGAATATTGGTAACTTGTGCAGCACTGTGAGTAATGTCCATTGTTTTCTAGGTAATATGCAATGATTAAATTGTTTAATTGAACTCTTGGCACTACTGACACTTATTTAAACACGTATTCAAGGCTTACTCAACACCCACAGCTCGGGGCACATGGCATAATAGTTGACGTATATGTCTAAACACATAGCTGCAATTACAAGATACATCAGCAATAAATAATTGTGCTTCAGGGCTTAAAATATGACCAAACAGAATGTAAACTTATTAGCAAACTATAATACCAGAAAACAAAATTAAATAAAAGAGAAAAAGTGGTGTTTCTGCTCTAGGTGAATCCCCATAGGCTGAGTGAGCCCTTGGCTTTCTAGATACTCCAACAGTAAAATCTCCCTGCAGTAATTCCTGAAACGATTCCATGCCAGCTGGATGTTTTTGGGGTTCCTATACACCTCTGCATATTTCAACAATTCATATTAGATTTTTTTTTTTTTAATCTAAATAAAAAAAATACAAAATCAGGGAGACTCAGAACCCACCAAAATAGCTAATGTAGAGGTGAAGACTTAGGAACTCATTCACAATTCGCAATGGGCAGGCGATTTAGTTCCTCAGTTTGTACCAAAACCTGAAATGTCAATTTAAGGTAGAATATGACTGTTAGAGAACCCCATGGACAACACAGGTTTTCGGAATCGATGACCCAAAGCTCCTATCACCTAGACATTGTTATTACAGTTTAAGGTATATCTACATCTATATATATACTCAGCGTATAAGATGACCCCCCATTTTTGGGGGATTTTTTTGAGGTTCAAAAGTAGTCTTATACGCCAGAAAATACAGTATTTATAGAGCTTACATACAGGCACAGGGAGAACATGCAAATGCCAGGCAGGTAGTACCATAAGCTGAGATTCAGACTGATGACCCCAGTGATACTAGGAGGAAGTGCTACCCACTTGGATGGAAGTATTTAATGCACTGTACTTTAGAGGCCTCTGTTGTACCCACAATTTCAGGCTTAGTTTCTGATAGTTCACATCCCACCTTTGGGGACAGTGCAGAGACAAGGTCATTTAAAACCCAGGGTGAACATGCCAAATTGTGTCATCTCCCCCCCCCCCCCCCCCAAGATGTATGAGCATTAAATGTCAGCAAAAATTCCCCCACAAAATCACTTAACACTATTCTGCGTGCTTACCCCATAAGCATACATTCCTTCTCATCCCAGCACAAATCTGTCTCCCTGCTGAAATCTCCCTTCTCAGCACAAATATTTGCTCCCATCCCCCATTTCCCCCTAACTCAAATGCCCCCCCCCCCCCCAAAAAAAAAAAAAGAAATGTACCTCTCCTAGCACACATTCTCTACCCCTAAAATGTCCCTCCTAGTACACATTGCCCCCTCCCCTCAACTTCAAATCTCCCTCCCAGCACAGATTACCCCCTTCCTAGCACAAATCCCCCCCCCCTCCCAACACAAATCCCCCTAAATCACCACTCTTAGCTGGTATTTTAAAATACCAATAATTTCATACCTAGTGACACCTGCCATAAACTACTATTTATGCCACTCTTTGCCAAAAATGGCAATGGGCATAGATAAACAGGCTAAACAGTAGAGTTACATGGATGTAAAATATAAATTAAGGTTAAGTGTTTGTGTAATATATATATATATATATATATATATATATATATATATATATATATGTGTGTGTGTATATTCTCACTAGCTCCTTCACATAACATAGCCTGTTCCAAATGTAATCAGTAAAGCTGAATGGCACCTAAGGAGTTACACAGACTGCCTATTCGGGAAATTGTTGAGATCTGTCAAGTCTTTCTCCAGACAGAAAAATGTTGTTGGCACTCACAGCCCTCCAATCAGTTTTCCTCTTATGCTTCATTTAATTAACACACAAATTTGGCTGGATCATCAGCTAAGATGAAAGCAATAAAACTATTGAAAGAAATAAAAGAAAATTCTACCTGCCTCTCCAAGAAGCCCTTCTTCCTTATCAGGTGCCAGAGAACACGGAGATCTGTTGTTTTCTGATCGCTTAGACACTTTTAATTACTAGGAGGCAGATTTCTTTGCTGCGCAGACTGCACATGGTTTATTGTGCTCAGAGCATGTGCTCTGGCAAATCTCTGCATCCCCCCCTCTCCCTCCCAAAAAAAAAAAAAGAACATTGTATTCATGATGGCTTGAAAACAGACAGGCAATGTGGAGCAGCAGTGGGGAGAAGCAGACTGGATGCTCGGTATTAGCACAAAAAGACAGGAAAGAGATAATAACAGAGCTACAAACAATTCATTAAAATTGAATTCCAGGCAGATATAAAAGATCCAAATGAATGCAGCATTGTAATCACCAATTGATCATTCAACTCATTTTTGAAATACAAGTAAAGTGAATACAGTACCTGGATTTGACTTGGTATCAGCCTGTGTACAACAGGGCTGGAGTATGAGAGGAAGAAGCAGTACAAGGAGCCAAACAGTTTATGTTCTGATAGGAAGCATGCTACTCCTCCTTTCAATGTCCAGTCATAGGCTGGGATATAGGTCCATAATGACCTGGTCTCAGGGCTGGCCCAAGACATTGAGCTGCCTGGGTCCAAGAATAAAATGCTGACCCCCCCCCCAAAAAAAATAAAAATCATGCCCACTAAAAGGCCCCCACATCCATTATTTTATATCATGTCGATTAAAACTAAAATTTAGTTTATCAGGAAGTCAGATTTACATGCAACAGAACCCTCACTTCAAACCAGGAGTCCCCCCTTAACACCAGGAGCTCCATTATTAGCATCAGGAGCATCTAACATCTAATCTCAAGAGCCCCCTTTACCATCAGAGTCCCTCTTTGCATCAATAGCCTCCTACTTTATGTCAGAATCCCTATTTACATCAGAAGTCTCCCCCTTCACATTAGGAGTTCTCCCATGGCTTTGGTTCTTCTACCCACTATGCGCGTGCCTGTGTCCTTCTCCTCCGTGTGAGTGCACAGATCCGGCCCTGGAACATACACAGGCTGGTGAGGTTAACAAACAGCCTGTTGGCCCCAGCCTCCATCACCACCAGTGGCTGCTCGACAGCCTAAAAACTTTTGCACCCTAAACTATCTTTTCTGTGAGGAGTGAGATGAGGAGCCTGCTCAGCTACCAGCACCCTCCTGCCATTGGCTGAGCTGGGGAGGAGGAGGGGGCAGAGGGTGTGCACAGCCTGAGGGAAGCGGTGTTGCCTTTGTATGGAACACCAGAGCGGCCCGTGGGGAATTTGACACCCGGCCCCAACATTTCCAAAATGCCATTCAGGGATGGGGGGAATGTAGTCTCAGGGTTGATCAGCGGCGGGGGTGATTTGTTGGGTGAATGGCTGGTGTTAGCACTTAAATCATCCCAACGCCATGCTTGATATGGTGTCATGATGATCAGACCACATTATTTCTATTACTTCATTGTAATATATAATGAAATAATTGAACTCACCATAATGCAGAATCAGTGGGAACCCTGAGCTTGTCACTTGCCACCAGATGCAGCGTGCCACTTGCCACCGCCGACTGTCGTCTAATGCAGCGTGACATTTGCCACCATTGCCTGCCACCAGATGCAGCGTGTCACTTGCCACTGTCGCTTGCCACCAGAGAGAGGGCAGGAAGAAAAAGAGAGAGAGGGGCAGAGAGAGGAGGGGGCAGGGAGAGAGAAGAAAGGAAAGGAAGCTGAGAGAAGGGGGCTGTTGGATGCTTGTTTTATCTTCCCGCCCTCACATCCCCTCCACAAATGCAGCACACTGGCAGGGAAAGAGGGGCGGGAGAAGGAATGTTTGTGTGACAAGCTCAGGCATGCTGGACAGAGCAGTGTGCGGATCCTATCCTTCTAGGACAGCTGCAGCGAGTCGGCTGTCACCCGCTACCCGCAAAGTAACACCAGGGATGATCGGGAGGATGGAGCGGCAGTGGCCATAAGAGGACTTTTGTCCCTGCCCATCACCTATCAGAATCCTATCACAGAGCCAAAGGAAGTGCTCCAAAACCCTGTTGGCTCTGTGCTACAGGTGGTGGGCGGGGCATCAGCAGAGAAGCCCGAAGTTCCCCAAACCCTGAAGCTCCTAGCACACACTCCCTCCCCCCTCAACATTGCGCCCGTGCCTCTCTTCCACATGCCGCACACCCATCCCCCAGGCCCAGTCTACCACTGATTTGCCGCCCCTATCAGAGTGCCGCCTGGGTCCAATGGACCCACTGGGACCCATGGTAGGGCCGGCCCTGCCTGGTCTCTATTCCTCATCATGCAGACTTCTCTATGTTGAATTCACAGGGTGTACAGCATAGAAAATTTGGGGACTTTACTGCAAGCATATGCTGCTCTGTCTGTCAAAAAATGTCTCAACGCCTATTTTATGGCAGATGCCTTCATCACCACTCTCCAGAATATAGGAATAAGAAAAAATAATTGTCCTTTAGTGAAAACCTGGAGATCTTGAAAAAAAAAGTGCTAAAGGTGAAGAAGAAGTTTTTTCTGGTGGTTGTAAGGAAGAAATGGGCTTCAAATGGCTTCTGAGGGTTACAGAAACAAATTTTCACTATCCCAAACCTCTTCATGAACCATAAAAACAACCCTTCACTAGCATCATTATTTTAGGATTTTTTTTTCACAGAAGGAAAAGCAAAACAACAGCATAAAAATAAAGTTAAGTAAAAAAGTAACATAACTACACTAATAATTGTAAAACACCCCCCCCCCCCCAAAATAAAAAGACAAAACCCAAACAACTACAAAGTGCACTAAGTGAAATTACCTATGCTATCCTATATAGTAAAAAAAATTCAAGCCAATTTTGCTTAAGGTGCTCAGCTGAGATTTTGCGCTTAGATAAAATTTCACCACTTGCAAAATCTTCTATTTTCCTGCAAAAGCAACCAAAGTGATTTCAAATCACTTTCTGTCTTGTAGATGTAATAGAACATGAGAGTAAATTTCTCCAAAGTGAACACCCGAGGCTACGAAAGAACAGGTGTCCCCATTGAAGTATTTCTCCCCACCTCTTGCTCTCGTTGCAACTTCAGTTTTTTTGGATTTCTTTCCACTTGGTGAATATGTCCAGCAGTGATACAGGCAGCAATCAACACTTGACAAAGAAATGCATGTATAAATGTAGGACAAAATGAAATGTGTTGTTTTATAAGTTTGATGTGTGCAGATTAAGATTTAAAAAGTAAGACAAGCTGTAGTGGAATTACGATTCACAGCAGATTTGGAATTTGCTAGTCTTTTTGGATGAAGCCAAAGAATATCTATCTATGCTGTTTGTGCTGAACAGTACAGGATCTTCTTTTCAGCACTTGGACAGCTCCTCTGCAAAATACTTGTAACATATCCAGCAAAGTAAAGAAACAGCACCTCTTCATATTCACAAGCCAACTTTGAAAAGTTTTCCGCTGTGTGAACATGTACAGTTATGCAACGAACTGACTTGACATGCCAAAAAATATTTCGGAAATTAGACAAAATGGAAAATAATTCTTCACTTGCATAAAAAACGTCAATGCTTGGCTTAAGGATCTCGGTACAGTCTCTTAAAGGACTTGGCACTGAAGTCTACGAGACATGTCAACATCTGCACAAGCAATTATTGATGTGCAATGTTAAAGAGGTACTCCGTTTGCAGATTCTGCTGTACGTCTATGCTGAGACACCATCCATCTCCTGTGACATCAAAGTACAGGCAGTAGAAAGTTTGAACACCTTTGAAAATTATTCTTACAGAGGATCTAAGAGGCACTGTAGCTGTATCTGCAATTCCTTTGACTCTTTGATTTCCCTAAAGACCCCAGCTGATTTCTTGGAAATTTATCCACAGACAACAACACAGAAATCCAAATACTTGTGATTGATAAGAGCTGTATTACTCTTTACCTATGAAAGAGATATAGACTGCATTTATGTATAGATGTATGGATGGATATATGCTGAAGAAGACTTCCCTCTTGCAAAAAATGAATTTCCTTTAAAGGATTAAAAAAAATGAAAATTGGACCCTGTCCCATGTATCCAGCTTCTGCATCCAAAGACATATGTAGGATGTTGTGAAGGAAATCAGATTTTCATAATAGTGAAATGTTCTTTTATTTTCAATATTCTTTATTGAAAGTTTTAACATACACAGTAAGTAGAACATGTTATAGCAGGTCAGATGTTCCAACTGGAGCATAGTGAGTAACAATGAAACAGTAGATATGTCCACATCTATAACCATCGTAAAAGGGCTCCAGAGGGAGAAAAATAAAAAGGGGTGGGGTGGGGAGGGGGAGTAGAGGGTGGGAGGATACCAGTATACCAGACAAGTGGAGTAACATTAATCATGAGTTATTCAGCAGTAAACCTTATGCTTGTACATTACATCTAGGGTGAGATAGCCATGAGGAACATTTGGAAAGAAACTTCTCCAAGTTTTTTCTGGCTATTATTTTTTCCTTTTCACGTTGAGTATTAAGGTCAACAATTGTAGATCTTAGAGAGGAAGGTCCTGTAGTTTTCCAGCATTTGACAATATATAATTTGGCTGCAAGTAGGGTATGTATTATTACAACTCGTGTCGTGAGCTGGTGATTGGAAAAAAAATGGGGTACGTTGGGTATTTTCATACATTCTGGTAGGCTCCTCCGGTCTCCATTGAATAAGCAGATTAGTCTCGGGGGTCCGGGGTATCTTCTGGTATGATGTACCGAAGATAGGGTTCTCACTGCATGGGTCTTGTTCTGGTGTGGGATGAGCAGTTTGGTGGGGAAACCCCATTTGTAGGGGATTTTGTGATTGTAGTGAGTTGCCATCGATTTTCCATAGTTGCTTTGGAAAGGTCAGCATAGAGAGTGATGGAGGAAAAAGGGTCCGGAAGTCTAGCCATGCTTTTTGCTGCATACATGATGTGCTCTTTGACCGTAAAGAAATGGATGCGGGCTAATACATCTCTGGATATGGTCGATGGCAGGTGAGGGGGTTTAGGGATTCTTAGAGCCCCATGTATCTCTAGGTCCCGGTCTGACAATTCAGGAATTAGTGTGCGCATAAAGGACTGTAAGTACTTTGTTAAATTGGATTGCTGAACCGATTCTGGAATATTATGGAATTTAATATTGTTCCTGCGGGAACGGTCCTCTAGGTCTGCTAGTTTAAGTCTGATTTGTTGGATCTCATTTCATGGTCAGTAACAGCATCCACCATATCATTGTGGGCAGTGTACAGGTCCCCCATTTCTGATTCTAAGGAGTTAATTTGTTGGTCCTGGTGCTGCACAGATACAGATAGGGATGATACAGCTGAAGACGGGTCTGTGTATAGAGTTTGCTTCAAGGAAGGAGCATGTTTTTCATCGTGTTCTCTGATAGTGGCTGGTCTGATGCAATGAATCGAGTGCAGGCGGTTGCTGAGGGGCGGGAGAGAGAAGCAGTGAGAGGCCATGCTGAGCTGTGCATATTCTGGGTCTTCTGTTCTGGGTCTGGATTTGACAGGGGTAGCTGTGGTGGGAGAGCTAGGGGGAGATGACTCAAGATGCCCGTTCAAGGGGGAGTATGTCTCATCTTGCTGGTGTTGGTCTTGGCTGTGTGCAGAGGAGATAAGCCACGCTGGGTGTCCCTGATCGCCGTCAGCACCATCTTGACTGCTTGAGAGACCAGGACAGGAGAAGAAGGCTGAAAGTTTTTTGGAATTTTGTCCTTTCTTCTCATGGACATTGCGGTCAGCAGGTACATGGAGGTCATAGGAGCAATATGGTGTGGCTGTCCGTCCTGTTTGTGTAGCTGTGTTTCCGCTATAGCTGGGTATCCTGGAGAGCTGAGGATTCAGGCAGCCATTCACTCGCGCAGCTAAGCCACGTCCCTAGTGGAATATTCTTTGACATTATCAGAGACAAGCTTTCCGTTCCTGGTTTAGATCTGCACACCTATGACTTAGTTTGGACAAGTAGGAGTTGGATGGTCACCAGTAGTCTGTTGTTGCACCTTTATTATTCAATCACAGTCTGGGGGCGGAGAGGTGACCAAGCTATATTGCATAACTACCCCAGAGAATTGTCAGGTCAATATTTCCTAGACAAGTGACTTACCAAGTACTGATGAAAGAATAAGAACAATTATCCCAGAGCAGGCACATTGAAGTCAACATTGAAGATCAGGTTTCCCCCACAAAAAGTTTTTCCTACATTAAGTCCAGAGCAAGCACCGACTTCTTCTAGTAATATCCTAGCAATCATTTTTTATAGTTGGCTTCCCTTCAAGCCACCTCCTTACAGCTGTCTGTGTCCTTTTAATATGAATGGCTTTTGCCTGTGAAAGAGAAAAAGTGTGTTTAATGGTTCAACACCATGCTGTCTCTTAGGCCACTGCAGCCTTCCTCAGTATCCAGCAGAGCATGGGTGATGTCAGAAATTGCGAACAAAGAGTTGAAGACCTACAAAAAAGTATTGTAAGAAGCTGGTTGAATCTGTCACCAACAGATTTGATAAAACTTGTTGTAGCCTTTCTCAGATTGCATTAGCAGTGCAATGAATAGCATTATGTGTTGCCTAGAGTTGCTCTTTAGCACTTTGCTATTCTCATCATCTTGTATTCTGTGTTTGTTAGAATTGCAATGCATTGAGAGTTGTGGCAGTACAGCCTACTCTTTTATGTTGTGTTCCCAGCTCCCGACCCTTAGCTTGTTTACCACCTTCACATTTTATTCTTCCAGCCCCAACCTTCTGTCTGGGTCAGTCTCCTGTCTCCTACCTAACATCCTTCATGTTTTCTAAATGTAATGACTTTCCTATGCTTTGTTTTGCCGCTCTAGCAAAATGGCATGAAGTTTAACTTCATTTTAATGGCTGTGTGAGCATTACAATCTGCATAACAGCCACCTGTTAACACGATATTAAAACACAGAGCAGATTCATGCCGCGCTCACATCTGTGTGAAGACAGGGCGATGCAATTAGGGAACTGATGCAATTTACTGCTCATTTGACCAGTTGATTAACCCTTCTGTAGAACACTATATTTATTTCTAATGGCTTAATAGTTTACATATATTTAAAGGGTTAGCCCACCCAAAACCAATATTTCACTTTCTTAGAAATTTTGGAAGCTTTGTCTTTTAAATTATGAGAACTCCCGTGGTTTCCACAGTTACAAAAATTTACCTCACTTTTCCTTTGAATTGATAATTTTATTTTCCAGAAAGTAGAGGGGTTGAAGCATGTAAAAGATACTCAAAAGACCAGGTTGACAGTGGTAGATCTTCAATATCAAGCCTACAAGGTCATATGTGCAGTGCAAGGATGAAATATTACACACATTTCTTTAAAGCTTGCCACATTCATAACAATGGGGACTTCCAGGGCCACACATTTAGTTGGGGCAGCAGGGGTATCTGAGACCTAACCCAATCCCTCTGCAGATATGAACCTGCTTTCAACCCTGGCTCTCACTGATCAATCCAGGAGGCCTCACACATTCTCCTCTAGGACCTCTTAGGATCTAAAATCAGAGACTCAGTTTTCTCTCATTTAGGTTGCTATATTATCACATCCTCTTCAAACTGCATCTAGTGTCTAGTTTTCTATTCCTCCTGAAGTCTGCTTACTCCATTGATCATTTTGATATCACCACTGGAGACAATGTAACTCAGCAATGCTAGCCACCACATCACCATACTGGCCAAATTCTTATTTTATTTTTGTTTATTAACTTCCTATTGAATTTTTAGAAGTTAACAAGAAGGCTTACTGCAAGTAATTTAAAGCAAAACTCTAGAATCAAAGAGTGCCTCAAAACGTTTTCGATTTAAGGTGTAAGAGAGACAGACTGTACACAGAAGGGAAAAAGAAGAAAGGACTTGGTCAACTGTAGCTGATATGAGTAAATAGAGAAAAGAAAATACATACAAAATGAATACTAGATAAAGTATAGGCAGACTTTTGGCACTTTTCCACTGCAAGTACCGGCTCGGCTCTACTCGGCCCTGCTTGGCCCTGCTTGGCCCTGCTTGGCCCGGTTTGCTTTTCCACTGCTGGTACCGCATGGTACGACGTTGGAACGGTTCGGTACGGTACAGTATGGTTTGCTTTTCCACTAAAGTAGTACTAAAGTTAAGTGGGTGGGATAACAACGGGGTGGGTGGGATTCTCTGACCAATCAGTTGCTAGTAGTGACTGCATGCAAAGGATTGTGGGATATGGTACCGGGTATGGTACCTCTTGGAACCACAATCGAGGTGGTACTGTTTTTGAGAGCCGTACCGTTCAGTTCCATGCAGTGGAAAAGCGCCGCCATACCGTACCGTACCGAACCGTTCCTACACCATACCATGCGGTACCAGCAGTGGAAAAGCACAATAGCGAGCCGAACCGTTCGGTTCCATGCAGTGGAAAAGCGCCAATATTTATATAGTGTACAGTAAACCAGGGATAGGTCCTGGACATCGGGTATATTTCTGGGTTGGGTTGTCGTCCCTTTAAGGGGGATGATTTGAAGACATTGTTTAGTGCTCTGAGTTTCTCCCCATGCAGGGCGATAGGTTGTGGGGTAGTCCCTTTGTAGAGGAGAGGACTGATTTTTTATACTCCTTGGATTGGTAAGTCCTCAGTAGGGACCTGAACTTTGGGGATTTGAAGAAATCTTTGAGGGTGGGAAAGAACCTCCAAACCCTGATTAAAATGTGTTGGTCCTGAAGAGGTAACCTGCCTGAATGAGAGTCCAGAAAAGGAACAGGAAACAGCCAGCGCCTGTCTGTGAGGGAGTGTGAAGCAGTAAGTAGTTGACCGCTTGGGACTGAAACAGCTAAGCTGCTGAAAACCTGACCTTTGGGACCCCTGTATCAGTCAGGGACTTAAACTCTGCATGGGACAAGGTTTATGTGGGTGGTGAACCATATCTTTATTTTGTAGTACCATCCAGTGAAGGACAATTTTGTTTGGTGAAGATAAGCTATTTTTTATGTGTGCCTGTTTTTGAAAATAAACAGGACTGCTTGCTTTTACTAATGTTCTTGTCGGGTGATCTCAGGTTCCTCAAAGTCACAATAGCCAAAGTATTATGAAACAAAAAAGGCAGTTCCAGGTGAGGTAGCCTCCAGTTGATCCCCACACACACTAGCTGGGTGCTAGTCCAGCACTCATGCTGTGTATCATAAAGCAAAAGATTATGGACAGCTGCATTTCCAGAAATCCTCTTTATTGAAGCTCATGTGACAGGTGGTCAACAGATGGAGCAGGGGGGACAAGAAGGTAGACACGTTTTGTGCAAATGGTAATGCTCAGTCATTAACTTAGCCATTGTATTATATCCAGGATCATGTTTATTTTATAGATACAAATAAGTCCCTTATGCAATGTCAGATGGGTGTTTTAAGAGAGATGAGGTGCGTAGATCTTTTACATTTTAGTCGGCAAGCCCAGAAAAGGTAAAATGTATCATATATTTCCCTCTGATTATGTGGATGTCCCTCCATTAACCACATCTGACCTAAACTATCCATCTATTCTTCATATTGCCCAAATTCTACACAAATTTGTCTGTAAATGTTCTTATTTATCCAGGTTATGGTATAGTTAGTAGAAGTTAGTCACATTTACCTTGATTTGTTTTGTAATGTTGAAGGCATTTTGTAGCTCATCCAAACTTTATCTTAGTTCTAATGAGTGTCAGGAAAACATCCCAATATTTATACCCACACAGGTAGCACAATCACCTTATTATGATCACCATGAAATATGTCAATGCAGATATGCAGTATGCATATGCAACGCAATATGCAAATGTTGGTTGTCCAAGAACAGAACAGGAGGTGTGTAAATTGTGGAACAATGAGATTTTTGTTTCATTTCAGAAAGTTTGCATATGTGTTATTCATTCAATTTAAATGGCTAAAGGTGTGAATTGTTGTGAAATCGCTGGGTCAGAGATGTTAACCACTTGCCAACCATTTACCACATACAGTATATACTGCGGCAGTGTGGCTCTCCCAGGCAAATCGACGTAGGTATACGTCGGTCGCCTAGTGGCAGCTAGGGGGCGAGCGCACCCCACTGGTGGTGCGCTCCCGATCATCAGCGGTGAAGTCGATGCAGTGGGCAGGCGGCTCCGATTGCCGTCTGACACCCGCGATCGTTCCCCGCTGAGAGAGAAGGATGGTTGGCTGTTGTAAACACAGCCGACCGTCCTTCTGCCTGGGATGATCTGCTATATAGGATCACATGTTTCTAGTCATTTCAGAAGCCACGCCCCCCCCCCCCCACAGTTAGAATCACTCCCCTAGGCTGACATTTAACCCCTTGATCACACACAGGGCTAACCCCTTCCCTGCCAATGGCATTATTACAGTAACAGTGTATATTTTTAGCACTAATTACTGTAGTAATGTCACTGGTCCCCCCAAAAGTGTCAAAAATGTCAGTTAGGGGTCCAATCTGTCTGCCGCAATGTCGCAGTCCTGCAAAAAATTGCAGATCGCCACCATTACTAGTAAAAAAAAAAAAAACAATAAAAAATGAAATAAATCTTTCCCGTAGTTAGTAGACACGATAACTTTTGCGCAAACCAATTAAAATATGCTTATTGTGATTTTATTGGCCTAAAATGTTAGAAAATGATGATTTAATTTTTTTTTGAGAATGTCATATAGCAGAATGTGAAAAATATTGTTTTTTTTTTTTTTTTCAAAATTGTCACTCTTTTTTTGTTTATAGCGCAAAAAATAAAAATCGCACAGGTGATCAAATGCCACCAAAAGAAATCTATATTTAGGAGAAATCAAGGACATAAATTTTGCTTGGGTACAGCTTAGCCCGACCGCGCAATTGTCTATTAAACTAACACAGTGCCGAATCGGGCCTGGTTCGGAAGGGGGGCAAATCCTTCCAGTCTTAAAGTGGTTAAATGGCATCATATGTGGAAGACAGAAGGTGTTGAAGTCCTATTCCCTTTTTTAGGGCTAGTTAAGATAGATGACCTCTTTCCCACCTATTGGGAACCAGTTGTTCTCTCTGTTCACATTGTGCACCTCGCTGTCCATGAAAGAACATCCTATTTCCTCACCTGATAAGAATTCTGACCTGTAGAATTTTCCTTCCTATAAGCAGTCCACCTGTATGTGACTAACTACTACTAGCTCTACATAATAGTCTATTAACTTTAGGCAGACATAACAGAAAATTGATCACAGTCAGCAAATAAAAAAAAAGGCAACCTTTCTTGCTAAATACTTACGGTATTCATTTTCCAGTCTGGCCTGGTTATAGAATTTCGTTTTTGTGCAATGACAAACTTTTCAGTAAGAAACTCCCAGCTAGTTGTTACACTAAATGTTAATTGCTTTTAAATGTTAATGGAAATAATTTAATGCCTTAGAACCCACACTACAGTTTCCCCTTTGTGTCTATTGACTGACACACCTCTTATGGACCTCTGCAGCAGCAGAATTTAGAGATAAGTGATAGTTTTCGGACTATGATTGGACTGATTGGTTATACTAATTTTAGAAAGTTTGGAACGTACAAAACTGTATGTATTTTAACTTTCTGCAGACAACTTATACTGAGAAGAAAACTAAATGATCATCTCCTTGCTTTTCACACATAAACTGCTGTGACCTTTTAAAATGTATTTCTAGCCAAAACTTTTTGTCCAAAGGGGATCAAAAGAGCATCTAACCATAACTATTACTTCCATGCTCTATTCAATTTCAAATCTAAGAAAAGTTGGCTGAAATTGCAAATTGTATATGGTTTTCACAATTCATGCATTGTTTAAATATTGTCCAATATTTTCGATAAACTCTGGACAGCCCTGTGGATGTCATCATCCTGTGGTCAGGGTTGTGGCCATTTTGAAGTATTCAGAAATATTTGTCCTGCTGCTTCAATAGCACAGTCTGGCTATTTGAGAAACAAGCATTGTAGAACAAACAGTTTTGCTTAAGGTAGACCCTGCACTAAAAATGAAAGCTTTCCTTATTTTCAAAGGCCCTACTCCTCCATGACAAACCAATGAATTACAATTTGCCTTGGTGGCCCAAATCTAGCAAAAAAGTATGCTTATGCATTGTTCTGGAGCATCATCTCAGAAGATTTGGCAGAGATACCCAAATCAGAGATATTGTCGTAAGGATGGTGAAAACACCCCCCTGCATTATACAAGCTGGGGAAGAGGTACATTTTTAAAGTGGAACTCCAGGATTACCTGCTACATGCCTCCTCACCCCCCCCCCCCACCCCAAAGCCCCCTGCACCCCTCATATTTTTTATAACCACTATACATATCTCTTTTCTTGAAGTCTTCTTGCCTGATGACATCACTGCAGTTTTATTTTCCTTCATCCATTGGTGGTGGGGGGCAGGCATTCTTTTTAGAACTAAGACATAATCACGCAGCTCAGCCCTGTTGAGTCATGAGCCCAGCCAGATGGGGCACTCTCTAGAGGGGCCTGTAAACAACAGGATGGGCTCCTAGGAAATGGGCAGAAAAACATTCTCTCCTGATGAGGACCCCTGACGATGGACTGATGAGTAAGTCAGGGAAAGCACTGGAGTGTGGAGAGGGTAAGTACAACTTGGCAAACTATTTTATATGGCGGAGACCCATAGAGAAAAAAATGTGTCTATGTTAGCGTAGCATTATGGCATGGGGAGGTGATTCTCAGTAAATAAGTGGACCTTGCTCATAGTACAAGGTCTGCTTTAAGTTAATGTGATAGTTGGGAGGAATACAGGATTTGATTAATGACTGCAAGCGAAATGTATGGATAAAGCTATGGGTTATGGTCAATTACACAGGGAATTCATGGGCTAATTCATTAAAACCAGAAAAAAAAATTGTTACAAAAGTAGAGTTGTTGGCAATAACAACCAATCAGGTTACATTTTTCATTATAAACAAGCAAAAAATTGGGGGAGCAAACCCTGAACATGTATATCTAAAGCCGGTGCAGCTATGAACCAAGCGACATGTATATTAGAAAAGAATAGCGCACACATGCAAAAGAAATGACTATCAAATATGGAGACAATCCATAAATAAAAATGGGGATTTGGTCCCACCATATGGCCATATCGTGCTCAAGCCCACCACTGCGTCAAAGTACCCCATTATCAGTGGGTCCTACACTATCCATAAAAAAGGGGTGAATCCAGCCTCTCTAACCCTTGGAGACAACACTCCTTGCTGGGAAAGATGTGCTAATGCACTACAAGGGATCATTACATGATAAATTAAAAGAAGAATTCTGATAGATTGCTATGGAAATGTTAAATTTTTACTAACTTTCTTTTGGGAGAGAGAGGGAGGGAGGGAGATGGAAGAGAAAGAGATTCCCAACATATAACTCCACTGTGTTTACCTCATTTGCCTGTTTAGTTCATTTGCCTGTGAGCATCTTGCACACTATTCTTACTGAGCTATTGCGCTGTCACCTGTTATTTTTACTGAAGTGGTATCAGGCCAGCAAATATAACTAAAGCATATAAACCAGCATATCTTTGGCCATGCAAGATGTTTATTTCCAAAGTACATAGCCTAATTACTCTTTAGCCTTGGAATAAGTCACTTTTATGAGACCATTTTACACCATAGCTACCTTTCCTCTCAGCTGCACTAATCCAACAGATAGTAAAATGGCCACATTTTTATAGCATTTCTGCTCGAGATCCAGCTTCAGCTCACAGAAACAACTGTACAATAAGATAAGACTCCAGTCATTGTTTATGTGACTGATTGGCAGATTCAAACTTCCATGGGGACGGGAGAATGTTTCCCTGCACATTAGTGGTAAATAGATGTCATAAGTTGGTGTCAGACATATCTTGGAAGCCCCAGGGAGTGCGGATAAGGCCAGTAAAATGCATTTATGTTAATGAGGAAAAGCAACCCTTCTTTTTCACATTTCATTTATCAGAATAGCTGAATCCATTTTACAGTCGCCTCTGCCAATTTACTACAATCATTTGACTGTGGGTTGCATAGCCTTAGTGCATTAAATACAATTACAAATATATTTTTCTTATCATGCATGGTCAGGGCTGCTGGTTAAGTTCAGTAGGTGAATTTACTACTGGGTTACTAAAAACTTGCAATAAAGTGCATTTAAATCCCAAGTGTTCTCACCCTGTGTTTGTGTGGGGGCCATGAACCTGTACTCGCATGGATAGCAACGGTTGTGTCTGTACAGCCACTGCGTCCCAGAGGACAGCTATGGCACTGCTGGCATGGGGATACATGCAATACCTGTGCATCCCCGTTCTGGTAAAATAATGCCCCTCATGGGGCACAATTGCCCCATGTGAACTAGACCTCACTCCTGGGTTTGCCAGGAGTGAGCCAGGTGCATTTTTTAGTAATAGTTAGTAATTTTGTGTGCATTAGGAGATCTTTCAAGTTTTTTTTTTCCCTCCAATAACTCATGAGAAGTGTTAGCTAATGTTAGGCTTTGACCTATGGAATTGATCAGCCAACAAATACACCACATCTATTTACTGTATGGAACTTTCAGGTGTCCACCTATTGGTGTTTTTGGCACCTTGATTCATGGAGAAATAATGGGCAGAACAGCTAACTGTATATATGCTCACTGAATGGATGTAAATCTAGTCGATTACCTTCTTTTTACTTATGCATTCTGACTCTGATTTTTTTTTTGGTAAACTCTTTGACATATATGCGCTAATTGCTTTCTTTTCTATTTATGTGTTATATAATACTGATTCTTATGTTTTGTTCTTGTTGTTCTGGGCGTTCCAACCCTTTTTCTTTAAAGGAAGCCCAACTAAGTTTCCATACCCACTCCCGTTGTTTGGGGTGGCATATTCTTTTTCCAGTGGTGTTAGTCTTGGGTTCTCACCCTTATTCCTCCTCTGCAACTATTCATGTATCTGAGTCCTCAGATTTTTATCTATCTGGTTGTGGAGAATTGATTTATATTACATACATTTGTATGTATTCCTATATTTATGTACTGTTGGTGTTTTCTGTTGATCTATTGTCTTTGTCTTGTGTGTGGTGCTTTTCACACTCCTACACCTGTTTACTTTTGGCACATGTAGGGTGTTTGCTGCTATGTTGTCCTAGTACATCACATTTTGCTTTGTTTTTGTCTCATGTTACTAATTATGGGTGGTCTGTTCCTGCCTGGTGTTTGTCATGTGCAATGATGGCCATCTTGTGAGTGTTGATAATGTGCTTTGCTTTTTCCACTTTTCCTGCAATTGCCATTATTATGCAGGAGCTATTTCGAAATAGCATTTTTAAGTTAGGAATTTGTATTTTTTTATGAATTGTTGTGATTTACTCCTTTGTGATTCTTCCTTGACCTGTACCCTGTATGTGTCTTTTTACCCTTGCACTGTTTGATGTCATCCCTAGGGGGTGGTGTTGGTGGCTGGGACTTGGGGTTTTTTGGTCTATTCACTTCCATATTGTAGTGTCTTAAAGAGGGACTTAGTTTCATCCAAACGTCAACAATAAAAACGCTGCTGTTTTGATCTCCTCTGCAAGACCAGTGAGTGCCTTTATAAGGCTACACACTGGAGAAGTGTAAATGGACCCTAAAAGTTTAGCCCACCCAATTACTGTATTTCGTTTTAGATGAAGCCTAGTGTGCCCAGTGTTCTTATAGGTCTTGGGTAGTGCAACAGTGAGATCTGCAATATTCAATAAATGCATTACTGTCCAAATGGTAGGTCTGTGTGTTCCCATTCACTTTTTATTTTACACTAAGTTCTGTCTTGTTACATTTTCCACCATATACAATAAAAAGAAAATCCAACAGAGACAGCGGGAACCTCCCATGATGGCTACAGCAGGTGTGCTAAACCAGTAACTAAGAGCAGATATCTCACCACAGGGTCTCTAAGAGAAATAAAAAGAGGTTTATCTTTTTAGCATTTACTAAAAAAACAAAATATCAGTTTTTAGTGGCTTGACCTTTTAAGATGGTCAAGCATTTTGCAACCTGATTGCATAACTCTCTTTAGGTTTACCAACAGTTATGTTAGGGTCTACTCGACACTGGATATGCATTGATCATATTGTTTGAAGACTGTAACAATTATTGACCAATTGAAGAAACCAGCATTGGTGACGTCATTAAGGACTACGCAGCGGTCCACCCTGTGTTCCAGCCTGCGGTCCAGCCTTCGTACCTGTACACTACCACCACTGGCACTTCTTGCTGGCCAGGACAGCCCTACACACGGCGGTTCCCTCTTCCCAGGATGGTTCCTAGAATGGATGGTGCAGCTCTGGGCCAATGGTGTTTTATATTGTGACCACTTGCCCCAAACAACATGTGGGTTTTTTTTTTTTTACCCTATTGTGTTCTCATTAAAGTATAATAGTCTGCACTCAGAGGCATCTGCCTACTTCTGCTTCCCTCCAGGCTGGCCCTGAGTTATAAGACTGTGCCTATCCTATTAGTGAAATTAGCTATTCACTCTAGAGACCATATTATGGATTTTGTAATAGCCCAATAATGCACACCTGCCACTCTCCATATGTTTCTCCAAATTTTTATAAAGACAATGCTTAGTAATTAATTAGCTACAAGGGGTTCCATACTTATTTCATACTTAATTACACTAGTTTTCATGAGAAAATGGGGACACGGCAATGTAAATATAAAAAAAGTGAACCTTCCCTTTTACAATGTTATATACTGATTAGCTCCAGGAAAATGCTTGATCATTACAGCTGTAAAGGACATATCTAAATATAACATAGCATTGTTCGTAAACCCATAAAAAATGTAAACGTTAGTTAAAAAAGTAAGCGGGTCCAGGTTGGGAAGTTAAGCCACTGAGACAAGCTTTAAAATCTCAATTGACCATTTTGAAAGCCTGTCAGGAAAATTAATTACGGCCTTGAATTAAAGAGCACGCTTGTGTCTCTGGTGACGGAGGAAGTCTTTAATTATTGAAGGTTCAGAGTAGAGGCTAGCCTCTCTCTCCAGATACAATGTGTCCAGAACAACCAGGTATATCATCATATAAAATGATTCCGGGAGAGACCAGAAATTCCCACATTTGTCATTGTCATGTGTTTCGCTATCTTAATCGTAAATCTGACTCACGTTACACAGAGAAACATGCAGCCAGAATCAAATATCTGGGCTAACCTCAGTTATCAGAAACACAGGTCACAAAATTCTCACAGAAAAACACAAGAAGAAACACAAGTTGCTCATATCTTGCAGCATATCTTGAAGTGACACAAAACTCTAGTTTACAAAAACAAATCAATTCAAGTATGCATTCTTAACTCAAAAAAGTCCTTTCTATTGCTCTTAGTCTACTCTAAGGCTCCATGTACACGGGACGTAGTTAAAAGTCCCTTTGAATGCTGGAATTTTTAGGACGTTTGAAACGTCCGTTCGGTCGCGTTTGTACCCGCGTTTAGCGGCGTTTGCGGGCGTTTGCGTTTAGAAGCGTTCCTAGAGGTCAAAAAAATTATTCCCCTTTAAAATGGAAAAACGCGAACGCTAAACGCGGGTCATCGCGTTCGGACGCGTTCAGACGCGTTCGGACGCGTTTGTGCGTTTGAAACACCGGGAAACACACGTTCGAACGCAAATAATTGCGTTCTAAAAACAGTCCCTGAACGCAACTGCCTGCAAATGACTGTAAACGACCTGGTGTACATGGACAGATAAGATAAAATGTAGATGGGTTCAGGGGCTTCTGAAAAAAACGCCCAACTGCTCCTAAACTGCCATTTCCAGCGTCCCGTGTACATGGAGCCTAAATCTCCACATTCAATTTTTTGCAGCTGTGATCGGACCTCCTGTTAGAGGGTGACTACGTTCACTCTCCATGGTCCCACTGTTTTTAGAAACATAGCCATCCTCTCCTGCTCACTCATGAGACAAACTATGATCTATGAGATTTTTAATTTGCAAAGAGCAGTGCACATGAACTAACATTAACTGCTTATTTTAAATTAAGTAGTGGTGGGTGTGTAGTTGTATAGATTATTTTTCGGCCTCATGCACACTTGATGATTTAAAGTTGGCTGTTAGGAGCATCTGCCATGTTTTTTCTGCCTCTAAATGCCCCTGCATGTTAGCCTATGTGTCAATGCACAGGGGCATTTAGAGGCAGAAAAAACCCACAGCTAATGCTTCCAGGAGCAGTAGCATTTTGCCAGAAAAAATGCTTGGCAAGTCTAAATGCGTCTAAATATGCATTAACGCTAGGCAAGTTTAGCGCTTGAGCGATAGTTCATTTTAATAGCCAGACAAAAAGGTTTATTCTGGCCAATGAAATAAATTAATGCCAAGTATATTGAGGCACCTAAACATGTTACACAGCTAGTGCACCCAGGAGCAGCGGCGTTTTTGTAGAAAAAACATTTGATGTCTCTAAATGCACCTAAATGCACGTTAACTTTAGATGCGTTTAGCACTTATGTGTTATTTCATTTTAATAGCCAGAATAAATTATTATTCTGGCCAAGGCAAAGAATTAACACCCATGTGCTTGACGCACCTAAAAGGTTATACAAGTCTATAAGCATCAACCATTTTTTCTGCTAAAATGCTGTGAGTATAAGGCCTTAGAGTATAAGGATATCATTACATTAACACAGACATACAAACGAGTGATCGACCGATATCGGTTTTTCATTGCCGATACCGATATTTTGGCCATTGCATATCGGTATCGGCCGATATTGGCCGATACTTTTGTACATTTACATTTTTTTTTTATCACTTGACAGGTACTCTTGTGGAGGGATCTGGGGGTCTAAAAGACCCCAAACCCCTCATCTGCACTTAAAAGCATTCAAAATGCCAGTTTGGCTGTTTTGAATGTTGTCATTTTTTAAAAATCTGGCGCCAAGTACGCGGAAGTGATGTCATGACATCACTTCTGGGTTTTTACATGGAGACCCGATCAGAGACGACTGCGGCTTTGAACGGGTATTCAGCGGCCGTGCAGGCTGGTTGCCCGGGTCTCATTACAAGACAACCGACCGTCGGCTATGGACGCCGGTACTGGGGTACGCCGGTACTGGGGTGATGCCTCTAGCTGCAGGCATCACTCCGGTACAAGAACTTTCCTGAAATATCAGCAATATTGGTCACCTTGGTGACCGATTCCGATATATCGGGGAAAGTGCATATCGGCCCTTTGCCAATAATCGGTCGATCACTAATACAAACTAGAAGCATATTCCTGGTGGTTGTGAGGCATTTTTTTTTCAGGCATGTTGCAAGTTTATTACAGATGTTTTAGGTACATTTCACACTGATGGATCGATAAGGTCCACCTGTCAGTTTTTCAGGCAAACCCGATCGGACCATCAATTGCTCTCTATGGAGCAGCGAATGTCTGTATTGACATACGCCGACATCCGATCCTATTCGCTAAAAAAAGATGGATGGGGATCTATTCCCCATCTTTCTAGCACATCGGATTGGATGACAGTTGGATGGAAACAAACAGGCGGTCTGTTTCCATCTGACAGCGGGTCAGTCGGGTATAATAAGGTGTTGTTGGACATAGAGAAATTAGCAGAAAAATGCTCAAGTATGAACGTTGGGTACGTGTCACTTTAAACATTTAAAAAAATATATATATTTTCACCTATTTTAATCCCCTTTTTGCATTTCAGTGTTGTTGGTCTTCTGCAGTCACCTCTTCCTCCCTATATGCACTCCAGCAATGGCTGCTTGAAACCTTTTCAAGGTAGGTTTCCTGATTGTGGACAGTGGACCATGCCTGTGTTGAAATGGCCTCCATCAGACATCTGCGTGGCAGAGTGACAATACAGTTGGAGATAAGGACAGAGCGTTGCCAATCTATAACAGAAAGTGCCTGGATAAGGACCATCATGGAAGGATCACCAGGTATTAATTGAATTAAAGAAAATGACATGGTAAAGCTTACATCTATCTATCTATCTATCTATCTATCTATCTATCTATCTATCTATCTATCTATCTATCTATCTATCTATCTATCTATCTATCTATCTATCTATCTATCTATCTATCTATCTATCTATCTATCTATCTATCTATCTATCTATCTATCTATCTATCTATCTATCTATCTATCTATCTATCTATCTATCTATCTATCTATCTATCTATCTATCTATCTATCTATCTATCTATCTATCTATCTATCTATCTATCTATCTATCTATCTATCTACAGTATCTATCTATCTATCTATCCTGATTCTAATATTCAGTGCAAGGCTTGCGGTTTGTAATAACCCGGACACCATAGAACATCCATGAAAATACATCTTTCACAGATATTGGTCTTTATTGTTTAATCCTACACTGGCAGGAACATGAAGTTGATAATCCAGCTCTGTAACTAATGACATTATAGTATAACATCGAGGATAAAAAGCCAACAATTAAAGCAGAAATTTTGCTTTCCACAAGGGCAGGAGCGGTTTGAAACAATTTAATTAGTGAAAAACAGATCTGGCTACAATTTCAGCCCATTAGTGGCAGTGAAAAGACAATAATAGTATGTTAAGACAGTCCCTGTCATTAATATATTAGAGAGGATCTTTATTAGGCTGGCCATAGAAGGACAGATCTCTGATTGAGAACAGCAGGTGGTAGCACAGCTGTCCTTCCTTCACATCTGTCGCTGAGATCTGTCGCAATCTCCCTGGACATACGCTGCAAAAGGCGCATTGCCTTTGTTCATATCATGGAAAGGAGAACGATCAGCTATCCATCTGAAAAATAGCTTTTAACATGCAGGTAAATCATTATACGTAATAATAATCACTACTGATGATCAGGAGTGCTAATTGTTATACCACTACAGTGCTGGGCTGTCCTCAATGTTATCTGAATTGGATGAATTGATTTTTTTTATTGTCCTATATATGGTCTTCTGTATCTGTAAATGTAATTACAAAAATCTTTAAAGCGGTAGTAAACTACGGCCTTTAAAAAAAACCTGCAAAACAATAGAATAATGTGCTGGTATGCATCACATTTTAGCACATTATGAAATACTTACCTTTAGCATTCTGTCACCGCTGACAGGGCCTCCATCTTTACCCGGTCTTTCTTCCATGTTCGAGTACTCTGGACATCTGATTGGCCGAGCTGCAATGACCTCATGGTGGTGACACGGGAGATTTGAAGGGACGGCACGGTATGCCGTCCCTTCAGAGCGCATGCGCCAATGACATTACCGGCTGCATGCAATGGACGTTTAGGAGATATTCACTGTACCTATAAGTAGGCCTTATTATAAGTTGAATAATTGCCTTCCTATAGATGAAGGCCATTTACGTACCTTCCGAACACTGTTGAAAAACCTCCCAGAGTTGGCGTAATCCTGTTCTGCCTTGTTGCTAGGACATTTCTAAGACACTCTCAGCCATTACGCTCACCCCCACCATCACAGGAGCGAGCTCTCTCAAACCCCCACATGTGTGACCCACTATCTCCTCCATTGCAGCATCACTGAGCTACTGCAACAGTGGAGAAAGAGAGCATGTGGACAGGAGGAGGAGGGGATCGTGTAGCAGTGTCTTAGCAACAACCTAGCAATGAGTCAGGATGGCATAATGCCATTTCTGGGAAATTTGCAGCTAGGCATGTAAATTAGGCAAGTAAATTGAACCTGCTGCATTCATAAAAATAACACCCGGTGAGCCTGCCGTTAAGATTTTTGCTCAAGTTACAAAGTAAAGACCTGAGGTCCTAACAGTGTAAGAATTCTACAAATTCTCAAATTAGGAATGTGGTCATTTCCTATTAGTATTGTTATAGCTGAGAAAAAAAAAGTTAAAAATCCCCCTCCCAAAAAAAAGCTCTTCTTCTATGTGTTTGAAGGACACGTGTCATGATAGCCCAGAGGTGAGCACCGACACAGTGAATTTGCACAGACAACCAATTTTTAGGTGTATCCAGTTCAGGAAATTATATAATTTGTATATAAGCAACCACTCAAGTCTCAGAAGCACAATATCATTTTTAGAAGTAACATTTATAGATCTAAAAAAAACTCTGCCTTTAAAAAACTAAACAAAATATGTTATGATTAATTGGCTTTGGTCTAAATTGGCCCTAGTATGTGTATGTATGAGTGTGTGTTAGGGACCTTAGATTGGAGGCTCCTTGAGGGCAGGGACTAATGTGAATGTATAATACATATGTAAAGTGCTGTGTAAATTGATGGTGCTAAGTGCCTGTAATAAATATTAAATAAATAAATTATTGGAGCTCTTTTATAAGGTGCCATTCAACAAGTACCAGCAAGCCACTCTGCCATCCCTAATTCTCCATCCCCTTCAAGCTGGCATGAGTTGGGCATCTCGGCACTCTTGCACATCTATGGTAGCAGCATATAGATGAACGAAAGTATCATCAGATTTAAGACTTTGAAACTCTTAAAAAAGTTACTTTTTTTTTTTAATACTCAAGAACAGTCATTCCCAGCCAAAGTTCCAATGAACCCTAGGGTTCCCCTAGTGCAGGGGTCTCTAATCATTCTAAACAATGGTCCAGTTTACTGTCCTTAAGACTTTTGGGGGATGGACTATGGCCAATGAGAGTAGAAAAGGTCCCGATGTCAGTGGAAAAAATACAATGCCCCAACTTTGGTGTCATTGGGAGGAAATGTGCCCCATTATTGGTGTCATTGGGAGGAATAGTGGTCCTTCATTGAGGTCATGGGGGGGTGGAGGGGTTAAGCCCCATTGTTGGTATCAGTGGATGGAATAGTGCCCCTAGGACCAGATAAAAGCAAGGATAGGGCCTTAGTTTGGAGACCACTGCTCTAGAGGTTTCTAGAGGTTCCTTGAGCTGTATCTGATTGACCTCCTATCTGATGGACCTGGTCCAACACCACTTTGCAAGGTCAGTAGCATGATACCAGTGATTTTTAACAAAGGTTCCCCAAGACCTGAACACTTTTTTAAGGATTCCTCTGGGGTAAAAAGGTTGAGAAATTCAGTTCTAGAAGTTAAAGGAATTATCTTCTATTCCGGTGTGGCCCTATCATTTCTGTTGCTGCGTATCCTACTTTCCTCACACAACTACTGTATAAATATGTAATTTCCCCTTTTTTTGGACCTTTTAAGTCAGACATAATGTAAACACTGTGTATGCCATGAAATATGTGCCATGGCAACAGACTCTTTAACATGTTAAAACAAAAATGGAAGGATGGGCACATGAGCTGTAAATAAAGCTATGGATTGGACAGTTGCTACAAATTGAAGACAAACCAGAGAAGAAAAGAAACTGTTCAATACAAATGTTTTCTAATCTGCATTACTGGAACTCCGAGGATAAATATTATGGGGTCTGTTTTAGAAGACCCATGGGTAAAACTAAGCATCATTTCATAAAGGGCTACTGCAATATTTATGCTCCTCACATTTTAAGTGTTTTATATTCACTTTCAAACAATGCTGCATCTTTCAAGAGAACCCACAAGCATTCCACGGTGTCAAAGAAATATGCTGAGATTTATTCTCCAACAAAGCAACACTGTCAGGTTTTTTTTTCTTTCTTTTTTTTTTTTTTCTTTAGCAAAACATGAATGAATGAAAGAATGAATGAATTTCTATTCCCTTTGCTGACCATAGAAAGAACATTTTTCCAGTCTAGTAAAACTGCTGATTTTTACCTATTATTAGGAAGAGATGCAATCCTCAAATCTTCTAGTCATTGAAAACTGAACAAGCCAGAACACGTTCAATGAACAAAATCAGCTCAAAAATACAGGATGCAGCAAAATTTAGCCGGACCATGGAGCAGATGCTTTCTGTAGAATGTGTTGCTCTGTATACTGTAGGATAGTAAAATGGGATATCAAATCAGCCAGTTGCACATGATAGTAGATGTGGGTGTTCAACCAAAAAATTGCAATGAAGAAGTGAAAAGGAATGAACAATGGTTTCAGTATATTTTCTTTATTTATGTATCATGCTCAGGAGTAAAACAAAAAAAATCTGTTTTTGTTTTTTTTTGTCACCTAAATATAAAATATTTCAAGTACATATTTCATATATTAGTAGCTAAGTGGTTAGCATTTCTGCCTGGCAGCACTAAGGTTATCATTTTAAATCCCAACCATGGCGCTACCTGCCTGGAATTAGCATGTTCTCCATTTGCCTGTGTGGGTGTAATGAATCTCCAGTAACGTTTCATGCCCTGACTGTCTGCTTACCTCTCTGGTCTGTGTATTAGCTTTAGAGATTGTTCTCTTACACCTGTGTGTTTAAGTAATCTTCTCTCAGCATTGCTCCACCCCAGCCTCTAACAGGGAAAAATATTTTTACCCGCACACTGCAAGCCAGCCTTAAAACAATAAGGTGTGACCACCCTCCTCCTGCGCTTGGTATCCAGGCCCCTCGACCACACTCCTCCCGGGACTCACAACTGGCTTCTTAGATGGCTTAGGTCTTGCTGCCCATAACGGACTGGGGTAGTCCACCGGTACTGAAAGCAAAGAAACAAAAAAGGGCGCACCGACCTAGCGCATTATCCTCAATAGAAGGCTTTATTAAAGTAACATTAAAAAATGGCTACTCACAGACGTAGATAAAATAAATCATATCAAGCTCAATTGCTCAAACGTCCGGGTGTAGTCCATACAATCGTTCATAACTGATGAGTTGACGGCTGACGCGTTTCGAGGCCCAGCCTCTTCCTCAGAGCCACCGTGGAAGAGGCTGGGCCTCGAAACGCGTCAGCCGTCAACTCATCAGTTATGAACGATTGTATGGACTACACCCGGACGTTTGAGCAATTGAGCTTGATATGATTTATTTTATCTACGTCTGTGAGTAGCCATTTTTTAATGTTACTTTAATAAAGCCTTCTATTGAGGATAATGCGCTAGGTCGGTGCGCCCTTTTTTGTTTCTTTGCTTTCACTGCAAGCCAGCCTTGCCTGAGCAACAATTGCATGAAGGCTTCCCTGGGTGATTCTTGCCGTGTGCTCTATGTCTGATTCCGGTGTACCGACATTGGCTTGTTCGCCTGACCATCCCTGTCCACCTGTTGCCCCGACCTTCAGCTTGTTCTTCTGACCATCCCTGTCTGCTTGTTCTCCTGACTATCCATTGTTGCCCTCCACTGCTGCTTCCTCTCCATCCACCAAAGCCATCCATGAGCATGAGCTGGGAGACCCTGGGGGCTGCGACCTGGAGTTAGCTGCAGCCAAGTCCATCCTCACCATCAGAGGCGCTGGTAAAAACCTGCTGGCTCTTAGACTCAACGCCCAGGGGAATCTTATGCTCTAGCTTCCTGTCAAGGACCATGGCTGCGACCCTGTATAGCTCCTTCTCAGAGCCATTGACCTTCAGCAATCAGCCGTTGGGTCCACAATATCCACGGTGCGCTCCCCGTCACTTGGTCCTGCAGGTGACATGACAGTCAGTCACACACTCCAAAGACAGATAGGTTAAATGTCTCCTGTCTAATGTATGAATGTGAATTAGGGACCTTACATTTTAAGCTCCTTGAGAGCAGGGACAGATGAGAATATGCAAAATACTGTACTTGTAGAGAGCTGTATAAAATTGTCAGCACTAAAAATGACCTGTAAGACTGTACATAGCCTACTGTGACCACCGGCCATGGTAAAACGCAAAACGCGGCAAAAAAATTCCTATCCTGAACACAATTCTTCCGCATTTAGAGAAGGGCGGTTGAACCTCCCCTAACCGCAGGAGCTCCTAAACAATCCTAAAAGCCCATGTGTACATGGGCACATAGGCTTTTATGGAGTTGAGTTTAGGAATTTTGGCAAAAAAATGCAAGCTCAAGTCTAGGAGCTGTAGTGTACACGAAGACTTATGAATAACATATTTACCTTTTTGCAACTGCCAGCCTCTTTTCTTTGTATTTATATGGTAGGGCAAGTAACACACTTGGGATACATTTCAGAAAAGACACCCATCCCCTTCCCTTTCAAGTAAAAAGAGTGGGGTTAATTTTTTAAAACTGGAGAGTGCAACATGTGATGCACCTGTGCATTGTAGTCAATTAGCTTCTAACTTCAGCTTGTTCAATTAGGCTTTGACAAAAAACTTGGAAGCTGATTGGTTTCAAAGCAGAGCTGGAACATATTTTGCACTCTCCAGTTTCAGTAAATCAACCCCAGTGACTACTAAATCTTTAACCTGGAGGAGCAATGAACAAGGGCAGAGCTAGTGCTGGGCTTTCCTTTTTGACAGTCTGGCATGCACTACACACGCTGACACAGGGAAGCATCCTGTATTATATTTTTGTTTTTTTATCAGATAAATATGAAATATTGTACAGCAGTGGTCCTCAACTCCGGTCCTCAGGGCCCACTAACAGGCCAGAGTTTAAGTATTACCTTGGGGAAAGGCAGACTAGAATACTGCAATCACTGAGCAGAAAATGAGATCACCTGTGATGTAATTTAGTTATCTTGCAAACCTGGCCTGTTAGTGGGCCCCGAGGACCGGCGTTGAGGACCACTGTTGTACAGTATATACATATTTCATATCTACTTTTTTGCAGCCTCCAATACTTTTTTTTATTTCTATTGCAGGGGTTAACACATGTAGATACAAGTAATATAGTTGGGTTAGATCCCCAGTCGTGATGCAAAGTGCAAATGACTAAACACACAAAGGCAAATTTACATATGCAGGGTACACTGCTAGTATAAGGAAAAATATCTACACTGTTACTAATGAAAGAAGAGGAGGATTTGTCTTGAGCATGTGGAAGTGACCAGCAGATATGGATAATGGGTTTACAGAAGATGGGACTGTGCCCGACCATACAGGACCCTGATATTAAAGCTGTTGGGGGAAGGGGAGGAAAAGAAAAATGGACCGCTTCAGTATTTTTATATTTCTGGTTTTCCCCTGATGGAAAAGAAACATCTAGTGGCTGCTAGATCTTAAGCCTGGAAGGGCCATGAAGAAGGGCAGAGCTAGTGCTGGGCTTTCCTATTTGACAGTCCAGCATGCACTGCAAATACTGACACATATTCTGTATTACATTTTTTTGGTAAATTAAGGGTTTTGTACACATACTCACAATGGCAGATACATATAAAATCTTACATACTCAAAAAATGTAAACAAAATGTCTTTGTTGTTAGTCTGGAGGCACATGTGGGGACATTTATACACAATGAAGCTTTTTTTTTTTAACTAAAACAAACTGTTCATTTTTCCTAACTAAGGCTGGCCAAACATGGGTCGAATTTCGAAAGAATTTTCTTTTGAAAATCTTACCTAAGAATCTTACTTCAAATTTCGCACCATTAGTGGGCAGCAGAAATGGCCGATTTTCATCTGAACATCGAATTTGAGTGATCGGGCATGTTGGAAATTTTTTGAAAAACGAACGATTTTCTAATCAATGATGGGAGAATCATGCAAGAAATATAATCAAAAAAGAAATGTACATGATTGCAAGAAAAGAAAATTCCCGGAAAGAGAAAGAAGATTCCCAGCCACGAAAATTATTTTCTGAAGCAATATATAAGGTAAATTTGAAGGCTTGGTCAGTCGAACTTCGAAATCAATGGTGGCACCTTTGAATCACAAAACACACAAAATTGCTGATGTTTGAAAGAATGTTCTTTTGAAATTTGACACATGTATGGCCTGCCTAAGGTAAGCTGAGCTACATCATTATTGAAAAAATAACAAATAAAGCTACATCACTTGAGTAAGCAAGTGAGCAACTCCGCAGTAACAGTCCTTTACCATTTAGTAGTCACCAAATTTACAGGTATAATTCTTATCGGCATTACCTCAGTACTATTGGGACTAAACAGAAGCGCTCCAGCTAATAAGAAAGCTCATTTTATTTTTGATATGATGTTTTTGCCAAACCAATATTACTCACACTGAAGCTTTAAAGCAAGTCATTTTTTGGCTAACCCAATAAATCTGAACTACAAGTTGCTGAAACATGTTAGGTTCCATTGCAAGGCTTTCTAACTGATTTATTTTGCTGATTTATTTTTAGCTTAGTGTTTTAAATCTTTTATTTCCTATATTTATATACTATCTGTATTTTTACAAATACAATTTTTAGTTGTGATGATTTATGATATGGTAAAAATAATCATGTAGTGATTCAGCAGAATACATTGAACCAGCATATAAGCATAAACCTAAAATAAAATGTTACTTTGCTTATAATAAAGATTTTTACACCATTCAGAATAATTTTGTAAAAGTGTCTATTTCTGTACGAAAGATGAGAGATGTGACACTCATTAAGTATTACTGCACAGTCTTTTAGCAATCATTTAATCTGAATTTGAAGGAACCAAATTTATAACTAAAGGCAAAACTTTCTTTTTTTCTTTTTAAATAGAGTGGATTAAAACACCTTTCAGGTTTTTATTGCTCTATTTGACTGTTATCACCAAAAGTGAAAGTGAAAGAACAGGAGTGAAGGGAAATCTCCAATATTCGACCCAAATAACAAAAAAAAAAAAAAAAAAAAAACAGGCATGTGTTATAACCCTTCCCTACTTTATCTCAAAAACCAACCAAAAAAAAATAAAAATAAATACACACATTTTGCTTTTAGTTCTACTTTAAAGTAGCATTTTTGCTGTTTGGGATTATTGTATAAGAAATGTGCTTAGAAAATACTGCCACCCCTTCCCCAGCTTTACGTAACAAAAAAAAAATAAAAATACATTTTTCTATATATGCATGAATAATATGATCAAACATTTTTACAAATCCCAGTTTTTGTCTCAATATTCATTTTTAACCCAGAGCTCTCCACTGCAATACATCTTTTCTGCCACTAGATGTCCTGATGGTCCTGATATCCTGACTAGTCTGATGGCTAGCATCATTCAACCACATTTCTCTGAGCCCAGATTGTCCAGGACCAGCCCCAGTCTGGAACTGGACAGTAAAATGGGAAGCAGCACGTGATGATGAGCTCATCTCTCTTATCACTCTGCTTTCTCTTTCTATCAGCATACTCTTTTTCAGCACCGGAATTGATTGGCTCCTTCTGCTGCTTCTTCCTTTAACACTGGAGCCCTGTTACATAGTTATGTAGTTAGTCTGGTTGAAAAAAGACATCATCTAGTTCAACCAATAAAAGGGGAAAAAAAAAATTATGCGTGTAATTATGTGTATATTCCTATATACACATTCTTATACCAACAGTTGAGCTAGAGAAAGGCAAAAAAACCCAGCAAAGCATGATACCCTGCTGTACAGGAACCACCAGAGGCTTATACTAGGTAAAATTCAGGTACTTCCACTGCTTGTATTAAAAAAAAAAAAATATATATATATATATATATATATATATATATATATGCTAAAAAGCGGGAGAATATCCCAAAGATTGTCTGAGGCGGGGCCTAAGGTGTAAAGGCCCTACATCAGATAGAAATAAATAGAAAAGGAGGAAAGAAGGAGAAAAGGAGAGGGAAAAAATGGGAAAGGTAAAAGGGTAGGGAAAGAAGAAAATGGGGGGGTTTAGTACAAGGAAGGAAAGGGGAAGGAAAGGGAGGGGGAAAGAACAAGGAGGGGGTGGAAGAAGGGGAAGAAGGGATATGGAAGGGGAGGGGGGGGGAAAGGATGGAGAATCAAGATGGAAAGGAAGGGAATAGAAAAAACAGCAGGAAAATGTTGACATACCCCTTCTTCCCCTTCCCCCCCCCCATTTTCTTCTTTCCCTACCCTTTTACCTTTCCCATTTTTTCCCTCTCCTTTTCTCCTTCTTTCCTCCTTTTCTATTTATTTCTATCTGATGTAGGGCCTTTACACCTTAGGCCCCGCCTCAGACAATCTTTGGGATATTCTCCAGATTTTTAGCATATACACCCCGAGGGATGCGGTACCACTTTCCAACATGATACAAACATAACTCTTTCTCATATATATATATGTATATCTATATATATAGATATATATATATATGTATATCTATATATATAGATATATATATATATATATATATATATATATATATATATATATATATATATATATATCTATATATATAGATATATATATATATATATATATATATATATATATATATATATATATATATATATATATATATTAATGATGTATTATTGATTACAGAACTGTATTAATTTGTGCCCATTATATTTGTTCATCATAACTACATTTGCCAAAATTTACCATGCTGAAGCTGCACCACCCAATAAAGGCAGGGGTGCCTAAAATAAATTTTCCTTTAAAAAAAAAAAATAATAATAATTATATATATATATATATATATATATATATATATATATATATATATATATATATATATATATATATATGAGCTTCAGTGAAGCAGCTGTGCTGAGACAAAATCTCTAAGGGTCTATCTGTCAGGTGCAGTCTGGGACAATAATAATATCATCAGCATGCTGCAAGCAGTAGGTAGGAAGATAAAACCCCTAGATGGAGCCTCAGTCCAGGAAATAGAGGACAACCCTTGATAATGTCTAAATATAGGTACATTTTTAGTTATTTGCTTTAATTGCAGACTTTGGGTCCAACATTTGCAGCAACTTATTCTGTTCATAAAAAGGCAAAGACAAGACCAGAATACAGAAATGTGAAGAACTGATAACTATGTCAACCCTGACTGGGCTGCAAAATCCTTGGAGAACCATAACTCAAAATAGGATTAAATCAGGATAGAACAGAAATAAGGGTAGTTTATAGTCTGTACTTACCTTCCACTGTCCGTCCTAGTTGCTTCCTAAAGATATCCTTTAAACTGAACCCAGCATATAGAAGTCAATGGTACACAGTTCCAGGTGGCCTCAGAAAATAGCCAAAATGAAACACATTGTGCAAAAAAACAAAACAAAATGAGATAGTTGGATCTCCAGCATCTACTAGTCACAAGATCCCATGGCTGTCCAGGTGAACTTTGGGAACTTGATATTATGAGGCCTGCTTCCCCGGATTCCTTCAGCCCTCTGGACTGGCTAGACATCTGAGGATGCATCTAACCAGCCTAGACACTTGTGACATCCAGGGTATCCAGATCTTCTATATTTCCCCTCAGTTTATAAACTCATTAGACTGCTCATTATTTATTGTCAACTTTATGTCTGCTTTAAGAACAGCGTTAAAGCAGAACAAAGCTATCCTATGCTTAAAGCAAGGCTTTCAGCTTTAATCCATGAGGTGCAAGCAAGGTTTTCACACAGAGACTGTGTTTTTTTTCTTTCTGAAATTGGGTGAAAAGTGCTTTTGGCAGTTCTTTAATGTTATTGAGAGTTCACATAGTCTAATCGAAATCAGTCTCTCTATGAGTTTACTTCACAGCTGAGAATATGGCCAGCCAACATCAGGCATTAACTCCAGGCAAAAAGAATCTGCTTGAGTTTCTATGGCTGAAATATTCTTTTGTTTGGACATCTAAACCCAAAATCAAAAATATAATATATTGGAGATTATTAGCCCTTTGTGTGGCGGTTGCACTCTTTTTTTTTCTTTTTTAAAGCTTCTTTTGCTTTTCACTGCGTTATTCTGCAAATAACTTTTCCGTCCCTTGGAGGCTATGTCACTCCTCCACTGTATCTATGGAGAAGGCCATGGTTGTCACCCCAGACTGTTCTCCTGAGATGGACTGCAAACATATCCCTAAATCTCCATTACATGGAGGGCAGGGCTATAAATAGCTCACAGAAGATAGTTAGAAAGGAAGATATACTTTGGTGCAGTTCACAGGAAGTGACAAGGACACTGCATTTCTGACAACATCAATGCTGAAAATGTTCTTGGCTTGAGAAAAAAAAAAAGATGATTTTAAACTTTTTTTTTTTAAGTAACAAAAATGTCATACTTACTTGCTCTGTGCAATGGTTTTGCACAATGCAGTCCCAATCTTCCTATTCTGGGGCACCCTGGCAGCGCTCCTTGCGCCACCTGCCTTCCGAGTAATGCCCCTAGCAAGACAGTTGCTAGGGGGGTACTCATGTGGACTTGCTCCCAAGCCCCACTGCCTGAGTCCATAGGCACAGAGAGTGGGTTTTCCCCTACCCTCCCTTGTCATAGGATTTGATTGACCAATGGCTCCCACTGTTATCAATCTGTCCAGTGAGGAGGAAGAGAGAGGTGAGAGCAGCTACTTTTGTGCACAGCGCTGGATCGAAATTGGACTCAGGTAAGTACAAGTATAAGGGGGGTGGTGGTTGGAATCCTGGACATAAAAGTTTTTTTTTACCTTATTGCAGAGAAAGAATTGGGTAAATTACATTAGAGCTTTTGAACCACTTTAAGTTATGGTGTCATGATAAATTGTACAAATGAATCAAGATTTATCGACAATAGAGTTGTATATGGAAAACAAAAATACACTAGAAAGGAAACTTTAGTGTAACAATATTTAGCCTAACAATATACATATAATAATATACACCACGAATAAAATTTTACAAATGTACCGTATTTTCTGGCGTATAAGACGACCCCCCCCCCCCATTACATGATCTACCGGTAATACTTATACTTAGGTTACCTTGGAGATATTATACTCGGCGTATAAGACGACCTCCCATTTTTGGGGGATTTTTTTGAGGTTCAAAAGTAGTCTTATACGCCAGAAAATACAGTATTCACAAAGTAGTAAAAGTACAACGCATTAATGCCATGCATGGCCTATTTAAACATCCGGGTTGTAATATATACAACATCCGGGTTCGAATATATACATCCTGGGTTGTAGTCACATCAGATGACTTCAAGACCCCTAATGACAGAAGCAGTTGTGATCAGTTATGTCACAATGTGTTTCATAGGTTCCAAATCTCCCACTTCCTCAGGCTCTCTGAAAAACTTGGAAGGGTCTCAGGGAGTATCCCTGAATATTCTTGCTGTCTCATTTGGGGAAACACATATCCTACAAATTGGTTTATTTGAGGGTGAGAGGTTGTGATATGCAGCTATATAATGGCCTCTGTCTTCCCTATACGGATCACACACTATCTGTTGTGGGGCAATAGAAGAGGGATAATTGAATCATATCATTTATTTTACATTGAAGGGATTCTTCAGGTTGCGCAACCAGAAATGTATGGTTCTAAGTGCTGTATCTCAAAGTCTCACAAGTGTTTTCCAGTTTATTTTGTATCATTTAGAGTGTGTTTGCCTGCCCTGTCACTCCTGGGAGAGGGAGCAGTGTGGTCAGAGGTGCCAAGAGCCACTTGAATGACTTCAAGTGTTTGTAGCCTTGGGTTGCTATATGCTGCCAGTCCCTCTCTTGTATTCAGCTATAAATTGCTATGTACCGTAAGTGTATGTGGAAAACGAAGCGTCTAAATACAATTTTTGCAGATATCTTCAGAACGGACACGTGACTCCTGGCTGCTTTTCTAGTCTGACACAGGGCTACAGCAGGAGGAGCCAAGATCTCCTGCTGACATCAGGTGGGAGGTCACGCAACCGCTGTGTTGGCCATTCAGCTCCTCCTGCTGTAGCCCTTAGATGGGGGCGGAGAGCGGCCGGGAGTCACGTGCCTAGTCTGAAGCTATCTACAAAAATGGTATTTAGAAGCTTAGTTTTCCACATGCATTTACACTGTGTGTTATAGCTGAATAAAAAAGAGGGACTGGCAGTAATTTGTTACATTTTTAATACTAATAGAGGCAGGAGGGGAGGGGAGGGGGGGGGACAGCCCACACACACACAGAGCTGACAATCAGGGGGGGGCAAGGGGTGGAGGACAGAGCGGATGATGCAGACACGTATCCTGACCATGATCCCATAGCTCAGCAGCCATGATAAACGTGGTCTGCTCTCAGGGGGAAGTCAGGACCAGGCAGGAACAAACGGGTATTGTAGGAGATACAAAGCGGTTATTGGAAAAAAAAAATGCACTATGCTACAGCTTGCACATTAAAGGGACACGAGCATCATTTTTTTCTTTTTTTGGGGGTAACAACCACTTCCAATGCTTTCACTGTGAAGTTTGAGGGTGAATTGCTCCACAGTGCTTGCAGCTACAAAGAGTTTTGAGGACTTGTTTAACTGCTTGCTATAAATTTCAAATACCTTAATAGTCTATAGCCTGGCCACAGGTTCACTTTAGGTACACTGTTTACAGTTACAGGTTTAGACTAGTGTCTAAAGATAACAAAAAGAACAGGTGCCACTGATGTCCAACTAACAATCAGTCTGGTTTTTGTGTCTAGTACAGGACAGAAGGAGAAAAATGCCCCGCTGACAGCAGCTATGGGACAGTGTCACAGTTCTTTCGTGCATTTTATACAGAGAAGCCTCACCGTTCGCTCACTCCGAAGCTGATATTTCCAGTATGACTGCAGTGTATATGTTTATTTTCAGTTTGAAGATGACAAATCATTCATTGTTGCTCCATATCTCGTCTCTCCCAGCTCTACCAAATCTATAATTATGTGACATGCAGAAAATGCATAGTTTTCAACACAGGAGAAAATGTATCTAATGTTTGCTAAATGTGATTCAATAGGAAGCGCAGAGCTGCTATTGTCAACAGGAATTGATGTACAAAATAAGCGACCAGCTGGCGTGGCCCGTCAGCCCCCCAATTTCAAAGAGAACATACATGAATAATGCATAACATCAGATCGTTGGATTAAGGGCAGCCCTGCAGCCGCATGTATCATGTCCACTGTGACTGATTCTGCACACAGAGAATGTTCAATGCCAACATGAAAAGTTACTCCAAATACTCACGTAAGAAATAACCCCCCAACATATATCCATCCTCTATGGGGGCACATCAGTACTGTGAATCATTGGTGCATTGCTATTCTGATTTGGTACTCTGCACTTCTTATATCTCTCAGGTAATCCACTAGTAATATCTTCATAGCCACCTTCCAGCTACATTTCCCTACCACAGTCTCCCTCCTGCTGCTGAACTCCCCCCCCCCCCCCCCGAAAAAAAAAAATATAACAAGAGAATGGAGACATGCTCAAAATAGCTGTGGCAGACAAACCAAACTGATAAGTCATGCCAAGAGATCTGCTTCACTGGAGCAGAGAAAAGTCGAGTCACCAACCCGGCTTTCCGTTTCGGGTGGTCTGATCATTAAATACGAAACCCTGTTTCTGTACAATTCTTTAGACCTTTGCACATATTTTGCAAACCTTTCTAGAAGCCCTTCCTCCTGACAGCAATGTTTTGATAAAAAAAAAAAAAAAAAACACCTGGTTCTTGTAAAAGTCTCTAACACTTTACAAGCCTTTAGGCGCGTTTACAGGCGCTTGGGTGTCAATTAATTTCATTGGCCAGAATATTCCTTTTTTTCTGGCCATTGAAATAAATTAACGCTCAAGCTCTAAACGCGCCTAGCATTTAGACACATTTAGACATGTTTATACCCGTTTACTCGTGTTTACAAGCGTCACGCATTTTCTTTCTGCCAAAATTCTGCTGCTTATGGATGCACTGGCAGTGGGTTTCTTTTTCTGACTCTAAAAGCCACTGCCACTAAACGCTCCTTACAGCCTATATGTGCATGGATGTATAAGAGGCAGGAGAGTTTAGAGGCAGGAGAAAAATGCCTGACGCCCCTAGAAGCAGCTGGAAAAACTCCATGTGTCCATGAGTCCTTGTGCTGAATTCCAAGCAGAAGTAAAGCACATTACATATTACAGTTGTGTATTTCTAAATATGTCCTAGAATTTATTTTTATATGCAACTGATTTAATCAACTGAATTTGGTTTGATTTTAGACACTTGTTATTCTAGGCAACATTCACCCTAGGAGTAGAAAATAGACATTGAAACAGGAGTACTATATGAATATTAGCTGACAAGGTGCATGATTACCGGAGGCAGAGAGCAGAGGGATAGAGGGGTGATGCATCAGTATTCTGCTGCTCCTTTACTGTCTAGTCAATGGCTTGCTGCAGGGAGGTGACCAGTCTGCTGGACAAAATTACAAATCCTTTGGCAGGTAAAACTGCTCCCATAAATGTATTTTCTAACTGTGTATTTTTTTTTGTTTTTTATTTAAAAGGCATGCGGTAAATACAGGAAAAACAAAAGTCAACATGTCAAAGTAGTGAGATACAGTACAAGCGATGACCAACTGCGGTAGACAATAATAAATGCCTTAAACCGGGCTATAAGTGCATATCATTGCAGTGAGAAAGGCAATGGAAGAATAAAACGACAACATAAATACATATAACCAGCAGGATATCCTGCCCTGAGTCAAGTGGAACGATAAGATCATGTAGTATCCGTGCATGCTAGGGGGTCTCTGGGAGCAGCCTCCACCGGCGTCTGTCATATGGCCGGCAAACGAAGGTCAAGGAGCACAACCCAGGGCACGACGGCCCACCCCTGCACTTAAGTGTCATCCCGAATGCAAGCATCCCAGAGGACAAAAACAAAAAAAATTTTGTCTTTATTCAAAAATTTCAAGTATCGTGTAAAGCACTAAAGAGGGTACAGAAACAGAGAAGAGCAGGAAGAAACAGGGAGGAAGACACAAAAAAAGAAACAATGGGAGGGGAGGGGAGTAAGAGTAAAGTAGAGATGGCCTGCCGCGGAACTAGTGTGAGTTTAGGTAACAAGACTCCTGTACCCCGCAGAGTACATGAATTATTGCCAATAAAACCACCGCTCAAGAAACTGGTCCCTCGTGCCTCACTCCATAGTGACAAGATCCTCTATTTCATTAATATGAGCAATCCTCCACAGCCACATGGCCACCGGGGGGGGGGGGGGGCTGGGTTTGCTTTCAGAGCAGAGGAGTAACTGTGTATTTGGATGTTTCAGAAGTTCAGCTTTCAAGCTGAATCCCAGAATTTCAGTCAATTTCTAAAATCTGCTGGATTTCTATGGGTTAAGTCCAACAAGATGCATGCCACCTTGTGGACTTATCTCTTTAATTTAAATCAGACTATTTTACTGAGCACTGAGAGTACAGCTTTTGCTACACTCCTCCGTTCTGACAGGAGAGACACTTCCCTCTCATACAGCAGTATCTCTGCTTCCTTCCCTCGGCTGCCTATTCACAGAAGGCTTTTTGTGATTGGGTTCAGCCGCAGGAGCTGAGGTCAGAAAGTCCAGTATCACAGTGCTGGAAGTATAGCGCAAGCTATGTTCCTGGCGATTAGTAAAAATAAAAATTGTACATTAAAAAGATTTGCCTTGTTGGACTTAACCCTCAGTAATCCAGAACATTTTAAAAAGTAGCTTAATTCCTGGAGTTCAGCTTTAAGGTTTTTCATCTTCTTAGCAAGCAATGGAGGTGTTGACCTAGATTGCCTAAAGCTTCATTGGCTGCCAGCTTAAATGGTTTCTTTGAGCCACTGCTCTTTTCTGCATTTAGCCCATGGTTTCACAATGTCCAGTTATGTGGACATTGTAAAACAGTTTGGCTTTATATCTCCAAGTTTAGTAATATTCCTTACGGATCCATTTTAATGGCTTTATCTCACTTGTATTTTGCCCTGTTTATCATAACACATTCAACAGTCCACAATGAAACTAAAGTGATTGATATTTTAGTAATAATCAATATAACAGATGGTTTATTCCAAAGTCATTTCTAGTAGCAAAAATAAAACTCCTCTGCAATTAATTTAAGGATGAGAGTGGAGGGGGGGAAGGGGGGCACTGTTTTATTGCATCTTGGCCAAGCTACCAGGAATGGGAGCTCCCCACTGAAACTCTATTACTGAATGCAAATTTGCTCAAAAGGCAGACGTTTTGTAGAGAGCAGTCAGATGGTATAGAAACTGTGGCACGTGGGTGACGATATTAATCTTTTTTATGTGTTTAGTCTATTTCTTGCCATATAAATAATGTTCCGATTTGACAAACCTAACAATCCTAATCATGCAGTTTCTACACCTTGCCCTTAAAGGATAGAGGTCAGTTCCATTTTGACACACATTTTTTTGAAACAGATATTGAAACAGATTTTGACCCAATTTCTTTTTTTTTTTTTAACTAGTGTTCGGCCTTATTGTAAGTAGGCACCAGAGTTTCACTGTGTCACAGTTCACTAGTATTGCCCTGATGGTATTTATTGCCATGATAATATAACACTCATCACAGTATAAGAACAAATTTTGTTTAAGACTCAGACTAAAGTGTACCTGCACTGGCAGTTAAATATACCTTCACTCACAGTAAAACCAGTAATAGGTAAAAGGCACTGAAAGCCTGTATTTGCAGAGTCTCCAGCATGTGCTGCCTGTAGGCAGGTGGTATAGCAGACCCTCTTTATTGTGCCTCCCCCCGGGTGCCCCAGGGCTCACCTCCCTAGCCCCAAGAGAGAAGGAGAGAGCTACAGCAGGCCAGTGCAGGCCCAGTGAAAGATTTTGGAAGTTGGTCTACCTACTCTCCTTAGCCCAGGGAGAATGGCAGGCCTACAGGGAGTGAGTAGCTTTCTGCGGCGACAAGAGCAGTCACCGCCAAGACCTAAGACCAAGAGTCTGCATTGCTATTGGAACTATGTTGGGGGTCTGCGAGCCATGGAGCCATGTTTTTATTGAGGCTTTCAAGTAAAGAATATTAACCACATCCAAACTGGTGGTGCTTTATTCAGTTGTCATGCTGCTCTGAAAAGAGAGTTCTACTGGTGTCCCCTGGCTGTTGGGCCTGAGCAAGTATACAAGTGTCAGGAGCCCCTGGGAGTGTGAGGGTGAAGCCACCCATCCAGAAGGGTGGAAAGGGGTTTGGGCTCTACCCACCACCCCCACATCAGGGAGAGTTGTTGGCAAAGGTAGCATATTGCCCTTAATTTCAGTTTACTTTGGGGGTTGGCTCAGCTGCTTGCAATGGCCACACGCGAGCCCATGACAGTATTTGGGCTTGGAGAGTAATTGTGTAGTAAGTGGGAGGTTGTGGGTCTGTTTTGCTGATATTAGGATTTTGGAAAACTCTGACGTGTGCTATAAGGGGGGGAATTGAGAAAATAAAGAAATGATGAGGTCTCCCACGATGCCTTATATGCAAACCATCACTAGCTTTATTTGCTTTTGTTTACCAGTTAACAACCAGAGCTTTTGTCACAGCTCACCTAAGAGCCTAGTACTTTGGCAATGACGTTATTATTACTTAGGGTATAGAAGTGTCTATATCAGTTTTTTTTTTTCAAACAAGGATTTATTTTTGTGGAATTGGTATCTAAGAAGTTTTGATTTCTATAATAATTTAAAGGAAAAGAGAAGTAAAAAAGGTGAAAACAGTGTTTGGTTTGACTTTGGCTATTGATTTTTGGCTACTGATAATTTTATAGCACGTTACTATTCAATAAACAAATCTAATTTTATTCTGCAATTTCCTCAATTATTATGAACATGGAAATTAATTGTATTAAATTAAGGCTTGTTTTACATTTCAATTATTATTTTCCTATTTTTTTTACTCTACAAAAAAAAAAAAGGAAAAGAGTGAAAAAAAAAATGGTGTAGCATATCCAATGGTGCAAGGAAATAAACCAGTTAATCAGGGTTAGTTTTAGATAACAAAAAGTATATTGCAAACTCTTTTAAAAAAGAGAAAAATAAGGCTTGCTTCAGCAAAATACAATATGTGTAATACAAAGTATGAGAACACCTTGTAATTAACTTGTTTTCTGTAGTAAATTGTCATGAAATGTGATCAGATCCCCATCTAAGTCACAATGATAGACAAATACAATGTGCTTAAAGTAGAACTTTAGTTCAGCTCTTCCTCCTCCTCTTTTTCTTTTGGGGGGAGGGGGTACCTATATTTGACAGGTAGCTCCATCTGACTTCAGCTGGAATCACCTAGGTGATTCCACCAGTAGTTTGCCCCCTTCCCTCACTGCTTGCAACATTCTGGGACATGTTACAGGACCCAGGAGACTGCAGGACCATTCACACAATGAAGCAAGGCTCGCACAAGTACAGTGCGGAGCTAACTGTGAAGCCGCCAGGCTTCACAGCTGGATTCCCACACTCAACTGGTAGCACCAGGGGCCTGGCCCAAGTGAATACAGCCCTGGATCCACGGACAAGTGGATGCCCTATTAATTAAAGGCAGCAGCTACAGTATTACTAGCTTCCGACTCTTACTTTTTTAAAAGTGCCTGAGTAACAGAGCTGTTATTTGTGGGTTCTTCTTTACCTCATTGGGGATCCTGCATTGGGCCTTGAAAGTCATCTTGGCTGGGCGACCACATCTAGCAGGAGTAGCCACAGTACTAAACTGTCTCCATTTTATAGACACTTTGTCAAACTGTTGACAGGTGGATGCCTAAAAACTTTGAGATTGCTTTGTATCTCTTTCCAGCCTTATTTAGATCAACTATTCTTGAAAAGAGCTGCTATTTCTGAGGCATAGTTCACATCAGCTGATGCTTCTTATGAACAGAAATCTTAATGTTGGAGTGTCTTTTATGAATCAAAGTAGCTCTAAACCACACCTCAAACTAATTTCGTTATTTGAAAACCAGGTATTTAAACTACCGGTTCCAATTAGCTTTTGTAAGAGAAATTGGTCTTTTTTCTCCAGGATTGTGAATAATAATTTAATAGGTGTGTTCAATAAAGACACACAAATTAGAATTTGTGTGTGTTATTTAGCTTAAGCACAATGTGTTAGTCTATTGTTGTGACATAGATGGGGTGTCACGATCAGGGGTCAGGCTCGAAGGCCTGTAGCTATAGCAGTGGAAGCTCACACAGGAAACCGCAGGATAGGAACACAGGCAGATCACCGAGGTAGATTGGGCAGGCTCACCTGAGGTGCGGAATCTAAGTACTAACCGGTGTTCACCAGAGCTCCTGATGGTAGAGATGGATTTTGCTGCATTTTAGCTCCAGGTCGTGGTCCTCAGGATCGCCCCACAAGGAGGTAAGCAAATCAGGGTCCAATAGCAGATATAGCAGGTAGGGATCAAGCAGAAGCGTAGTCAAGGAATAGCCAAGGTCAGTAACGAGTAGTTGCAGGTTGGGATAAGCAGAAGCGAAGTCGAGGAACAAGCCAAATGTCCATAAATGTCCATAAATTTCCATAATGAATGGTAGGGACGGCAGCAGGAGAGACAAGCGAGATATTGGCTGGGAAGGCACAATTTTCTGGCAAACAGGAAGTGCAGAGTCATGGCTTAAATCAGGAAGTTCATAGGAGGAGCAAAGGGTTCAAGGTTCAAGGCAATTAAGATTCACGGCAGGATCATTCAAAAATTTGTCCAGAGAGCTGTCCACTGTTCAAGGTGGCTCAGTAAGCAGAGTCATTGCCAGACACAGTGGAGGTCCCAGGTTCTACTCCAGGTCCTGACATGGTGATCAGATCATATTTTTTGAAGTTACTTCCAAGAGGTTCACATACTGTACATATATGTAACCTTAGCTGCTTGAGTTGTTTATTGTAAGACTTTTGTTTGTGTTAATAGGTTAGTTTTATGGCCTAAAATGCTAAACTAAAGTGTAGATAACTTTTCTTTTTTGCTTGTAACTAATACAATGTACAGAAAACATTGTTTATACTATGAATGTGTGGGCTTATTTCTACTTTCAAACTTCTAAAGCCAAGTTATTTATCTGTAGTGGGAAAAGCATGTACTGCAGGATGTAGCTGGACTTAGTAGAAAGCCCTCCAAGACTACTAATTAATAGTTATGTAGCCATTTCTTGTATCCTGCCGATAACAGTATCCTATGAAACCTTTGTTAATCTCAAAGTTTGTTTTCATTAAATAAAATGAAGTGCTTCCCTTCGGGGGGCTTACTCAAGACCTTAATATCCTGAAACGACATTAATCCCGAGTGTAGAACCGCAAAAAAACGCACCGGGATCTGTCATTTGGTGAGATGTAGCTGGCTCGATCTGTCTGCTTTTCTCCCTAATGCTGATGCAGTGTAATACAAACCCATTTAGCAGAGCTTCTGTGTAAAACAAAGTCTGCAGAGATGGTGAGAACAAAGTGTAATGAATCATGTGTATCTCCTTCTGTATATGACAGGGAGTAAAAGAAATACAGCTCAAACTAAGCATAACCATTCATCACTGTGCTACAGCCCGTCCCGCAGTGCCAAAAGCAACCATGTCATGTAAATTATACTGCTCCATGACATTGTAAAATAAACTCTTTCACTTATTAACTCCAGTTGGGTTATAATAAAAGCTGAATGGAAGCGCTGCTCTTCGGCCTTTTACTTGACATGTCAGATAGCATCTCCAGTGGTCAGATGGGGAAGGATGGTGCAGTCACATAGTATCACAACACATCTGCTCTTTCTTATCCTCTGTATACTAGATTATGATACAATGTAGCCAATGCCATCTCTGATGCAGTTGATAATTTGCGTCTAGCCACTTTTATCTTCACTTCCATGATTTCTCTTGAACTTGGCTTATCTAACGGGTATGACCACCCTGAATCATTTCGCTTAATCCTAAAGGGAATGTATAGTAGCGCTGTATATATTTTCTTTCTTTCTTCTGTCTTTCTTTCTTTATTGTGGTCAAGACTAAAAAAAATATATATATATATTTCTGTCGAGCCAGCAATTGCAGCTTCAACCTCTTTTCCACAAGTTTTTCCCTGTTTCCTTATCACCTGCTTTAAAAATCCTACGGTTTACAGAAATCAGTAGCTCAAGCTGATATTTACATGTGAATCAATCAGAGTAGTGTCTCCTTGCAGTGGAACATCCCTTATCAAGTATCTAAGTCCATGGTTTCAAAGAGACAAGGCAAGCTTCTAGCTACTGTGCCCTTTATTAATACAGAACTAACTTACATGTTTTTTTCATTTTAGATAGAGTAAACAACAGTTAAAGTCCTACTGGGGAGATTTCCCTTCTCATAGAAAAAACATGAAGTGAGAGGAAATCCATCCAAAGTCAGAGAATTCCTGGTTGTCACCATGGTCACCGAAACTAGTGTCCCCATTGGAAGATTTTGGAAGATTTGCCTTCTGATCTTGTTCTAGCAACAACTCAAAACTTTTTCTTTCACTTACATTTTCGATGATACCAGTAAACAGGACAGATAGAGAGTGAAAACCTCCACTATGGGGGCACAGACAGCAGTAAAGAACTGAGAGATGTTCTAATCCCTCTGCTCTCCACTCTACCTACCGCTAAAAAAAGCTTTGCCTTCAGGTATAATTAAGGATATCCTAAAGTGCTCTGGGAATGTTGAAGCTCATTTTTGGTTGGTCCTCCCACTTGAGGACCCTCTGTAAGTAAGTATGCTGTTTGTTTTACAATTACCTTTTCTAGATGTCTTCAGACAGGTCAGGTAATGTGTCTCCTTGCCTCCTCTCATGTAATGGGCAGTCCTTAATATTGTGTTTATCTGCACAATTACACTGAGAGTGCCAGGTGCCATGGTGAGATCCCCTCGGGGGGCCAATCCATTAATTTCTTCACTCATAGAGAGGAATTTACTAAAATTGTAGCAGACGGAATCTGGAGCAGTTGTGCATGGGAACCAACCGTCTTCTAGCACAAAGCATCACTGAACAAGCGGATGTTGGAAATTTCTATGTATAGCTGGTCCAAATGCTTTCTGCTCCAGTTTTAGGAACCCCCCATAGTAAATCCTAATGCCTCGTACACACGCAAAGATTATCGGCCGACCGATCGGCCGTCTTTTGTCCAGAGTTGTGTTTTGTTGGTTGGAATGTGCCTAGACTGCACACAAATTTTCTCGGCCAACAAAAATCTACTTTAGAAGTGATGTCATGTGCTGGTTTACTTTCCGTGTGTTTTTTCTTCTCTGAGCATGCCCAGTCTTGCTCATCAGATTTTTGTCTGCCGAAATCTGTACTGACTGACGGAAAATCGGCCGTTGTGTTGACGGCCAACAAAAACTTTATAGCCTGCACACCAGATTTTTTTCGGCCGAAATGTCGGAGTTGGTTGTCGAAAGCATCATACTAACAAGCCGAAAATCGGCCGATTGGACGTTGGCCGAAAATTCCCGGCCAATAATCGATGCGTGTGTACGAGGCATTAGTCTTCTGGAGTAAATAACATTGGCATTCAACTCTATAGATGGAGGACATCTAGTGGCAAAAAAGATTTACTGTGGTGGACAGCTCTGGAGAGGAGGTGAGTGAGAGCTGTATCTTTCTATTTTTCTATTTTTTTTTTTTTAAAGCCCGGACCTCTAAATTGTAGAATTAAGACTTTATAGTAACAGGTAAAACATATTTGTTTCAAAATATATATACTTCAAACAATTAAAAAAAACTGGTCTGAATCCTTTAAAAGCTACAAAAGCTGACTATATAAACCCTGATATCCGCCAGAAAACAGTCGGTTTAAACATCACTTGTGACAATTGACATGCACTTTGAGTGTCAGCAATGCTAGTTTTCGCACAAAGATATTTTATGCTGAAAAATCTCTATGATAATTCAGCAAATGTTCTCCAATCCCTTCACTGCATGTGTGCATATTTGAAAATGTGCCAAGCAGGAGGGAAATAATGGGTTGAGGCAAAGCACAGTATGTGCACAGATGTACTGATTTCTTAACTTCCTTCACCATTTTCTTTTTAAAAGGAAACCCCCCTCTTTTGTGAAAAATGTGATATAATGCACTAAATATTACATAAACTATTCTGTATTTTTTATTTTTTTTGTTTACCTTTTCATTTCAGTCTACTCGTGATTTGCCAACGAGTTCCAATTACTTTTTATAACACCACTGTCAAAAATTCTCTTTGTACAGAGGGCCCCAGAATTTTTACCCACCTGGAATGAGTGCTGACTTTGGTTAGGTGTTTTCAAAGGTTCTTGCCTACCTAAGGGAATGCTGTGGGTGCTGTGTTTGTCCTAATTGCCCACTTGAGAACCAACTTGTAATACTCCTTTGTTACCAGATTTAACAGGCAATGACTCAGTCATGCAACACTGTACCCGCATTTTATATAATAAATATAATTTATAATTATTAATACTTTATTAATAATAATAAATTATAATTTTATATCTATTTTTTAAAGAGCTTTTTTTGGTGGCATTAAAAAACCAAAAACATTTCCTTACCTTCTGTTATAAATCATAATATCAGGACAGTATGAAACCCCCTCCAAAATTGTTTTTTTTACATCTACTTTTAGGTAATAATGAAACAGTGTTTGGTTATGGTGTGCTAGATACAGCTCATCATTAACCGGTTGCCGACCGCCGCACGACTATATACTGCGGCGGTCAGCCCTGGCCAGGCAGAGTGACGTATGGGTACGTCACTCACCTGTCACTGACTTGTGAGCCAATTGCGGGCGGGCGCGCACCCGCCCCGGCTCGTTCACTGACAAGTCAGTGCGTGTGACCGGCGGACCCGATCGTCCGCCGGTCACTCACGATCGCTCCGGTGAAGGGAGAAAGGCGGACGGCTTATGTAAACAAGCCACCCGTCATTCTCCCAGGTGTAAAAATGTAGGACCGTTGATCTTTGTTTTTACACCAATAGCCATGTCCCTTTACAGTTAGAAACACGCCCCTAGGACACACTTAACCCCTCCTCTCCAATACAGTTAACCCCTTCCCTGCCAGTGTCATTTTTGCAGTAACAGTGCATATGTATAGCACTGATTACTGCAGTAATGTCACTGGTAACCCCAAAAGTGTCAAAAATGTCAGTCAAGGGTCCGATCTGTCCGCCGCAATGTCGCAGTACCGCAAAAAAAATCGCAGATCGCCGCCATTGCGCGTTAAAAAAAAAAAACACCAAAAATGACAAAAATCTTTCCCTTTGTTAGTAAACGCGATAACTTTTGCGCAAACCAATCAAAATACGCTTTTTGCTATTTTTTTTACCAAACATATGTAGCATAAAACAAATTGGCTGAAAATGTTTTTGGGGAATTTCATATTGTTATTTTTGCAAAATTTACGCTCTTTTTTTCGTTTATAGCGCATGATCAAAAAATCGCACAGGTGATCAAATACCACCAAAAGAAAGCTCTGTTTGTGGGAAAAAAAGGACGTCAAATTCGTTTAGGTACAGTGTCGCACGACCGCGCAATTGTCCGTTAAAATCAAGCAGTAAAAAATCGCAAAAAACCCCCTTGTCTTTTAGCAGCCAAATCCTCCGGGGCTTAAGTGGTTAATAAATACATTATACACAGAGTGGAGGTAAAGGTTTACTATACAGGTGAATGGGAAGATGGAGATAAGAGGGTTAATGTGCAGGCTAAGGAAGGTGAAGGAATTAATATATAGGTCACATAGAGATAGCATGAGATTTACAGGAGAGGAAGGGAGTAAAAGGGTTAAAAAAGTGATTCCTTAACCAATTACAACCCTGCAACAAGGACAGAATTTAGGATGGAAATAAGAATCTGAAAGGGGGTCTAGTCTTATCTACAACAAGGACACAGATGGAAATACGAATCTGAAAAGGGGTTCTAGCCTTATCTACAACAAGGACACAGATGGAAATACGAATCTGAAAGGGGGTCCAACATTATCTACAACAAGGACACAGATGGTAATACGAATCTAAAAGGTGGTCTAGCCTTATCTGCAACAAGGACACAGATGGAAATACAAATCTGAAAAGGGGTTCTAGCCTTATCTACAATAAGGACACAGATGGAAATACGAATCTAAATGGTGGTCTAGGCTTATCTGCATCAAGGACACAGATGGGAATAAGAATATGAAAGGGGTTATAGCCTTATCTACAACAAGGACACAGATGGAACTAAGAATATGAAAAGGGGTTCTAGCCTTATCTACAATAAGGACACAGATGGAAATACGAATCTGAAAAGGGGTTCTAGCCTTATCTACAACAAGGACACAGATGGAAATACGAATCTGAAAAGGGGTTCTAGCCTTATCTACAATAAGGACACAGATGGAAATACAAATCTAAAAGGTGGTCTAGCCTTATCTGCATCAAGGGCACGCATGGGAATAAGAATATGAAAGGGGTTCTAGCCTTATCTACAACAAGGACACAGATGGAACTAAGAATCTGAAAAGGGGTTCTAGCCTTATCTACAATAAGGACACAGATGGAAATACGAATCTAAATGGTGGTCTAGGCTTATCTGCATCAAGGACACAGATGGGAATAAGAATATGAAAGGGGTTCAAGTCTTATCTACAACAAGGACACAGATGGAACTAAGAATCTGAAAAGGGGTTCTAGCCTTATCTACAACAAGGACACAGATGGAAATACGAATCTGAAAAGGGGTTCTAGCCTTATCTACAATAAGGACACATGGAACTACGAACCTAAAAGGTGGTCTAGCCTTATCTGCATCAAGGACACAGATGGGAATAAGAATATGAAAGGGGTTGTAGCCTTATCTACAACAAGGACACAGATGGAAGTAAGAATCTGAAAAGGGGTCTAGCCTTATCTTCAACAAGGACACAGATAGGAATAGGAATCTGGAAGGGGATCCAACATTATCTACAACAAGGACACAGATGGAAATAAGAATCTGAAAGGGGGTCTAGTCTTATCTGCAATAAGGACACAGGTGGGAATAAGAATATAAGAGGGGGTCTAGCCTTATCTACAACAAGGACACAGATGGAAATGAAAATCTGAAAGGGGGTCTAGCCTTATCTGCAATAAGGACACAGATGGGAATAAGAATATAAGAGGGGGTCTAGCCTTATCTACAACAAGGACACAGATGGAAATGAAAATCTGAAAGGGGGTCTAGTCTTATCTGCAATAAGGACACAGATGGGAATAAGAATATAAGAGGGGGTCTAGCCTTATCTACAACAAGGACACAGATGGAAATGAAAATCTGAAAGGGGGTCTAGCCTTATCTACAATAAGGACACAGATAGGAATATAAATCTGAAATTGGGTCTAGCCTTATCTACAACAAGGGAACAGATGGAAAAGAATAATCTAAAAGGGGTTCTAGCCTTCCCCTACTCTACTAAAAAAAAAAAGGAAAAGGCACTAACTTTTGTTAGTGATGCTGTTGGGGAGTTTCCATCACTTCCTGTCAGGTAAAACAGCAGGACAGAAAGTAAAGGTAATTTTTTCCTATGGAGCTACATATAGCAGTATATAGCAACAGAAGTACTAACTCTTCCTCATCCATCCAAAACTAAGCCCCTGTTCACACCGGTGTGACTGTGACACTGACTTTGCGGTGCCGCACCGGTTTGATAAAAGAAGTTCCTGCACAATTTTTGGAGATTTCAGGTACTACTTGCATAGCCACCTGTGCATGAAGTCATATAGATGTCACCCAAGTTGCACCTGAAGTTGCACTGACCTGCGGCTTTGAAACCGATTTCAAGTGAAGCTGCATTATTTCAAAGTCGGGTTTGGTGTGATTTGGAGGCTAAGTGTGCTAGAATGCAAACTGAGCTGTGCATGGCATTGCACGTTTCTACTGCAATAAAGACTCTGCATGTTCACAGCTTTTTTGTTTTTTAACTTTTTTTCCGCTTTAATATCTCTGGTACATTAGCAGGTGAAGACCACAAAAAAGCTTGCTAAAACCTTTGCCACAGATATAGTTCATTTACAGGGGATTGTTTTTATCTTAACAGAATGGGAGTTTTACTTTTTACACATTAAATAACACCGCAGGATACTAATTACCCTGATAGCAAACAAACAAAAAGGCAGACTGCCACAGTGCATTAAGTAAAGCTTTCAACTGTCAAAAGTCAGCATACAAAGCTCCCACAGAATAGATTTGTCTTGCCTATACATTCAGCAGTGGGAAACAAGAAAACCTTGTGTGAACGTCTGCAAGTGGTCTTAATGCTGCAACCATCTCTGTAGGTAATTATACAAACTCAAACTGACAATCAGTAGAGAAAATGCTTAACTGGACCTTCAAACTGCTCCCCTCGTTTAAAGGATTCATCCCGTTCCCAAAGTAAGTCTTACTTTTATAGCACAAAATTTCCTAATTTACGTATACATTCATTTTGATTGAATACCAATTCCCCAATCCTATTTTAGTCTGCAGAATTCATTAAACAGAAAGATTACAGTAGGCCTTGCTGTGCTGCTTGGCCCCATCGCAGTCATATGGCTGCCTTACGACTATAGTATTAACTTTGCCTTTTTAAATTCTAATTGAAGTTGCAGATAAACTTTGAACCAACAATCTCCATTTCATAGTCTAAAGCTGGGTTCACACTGCCGCATGGAGCAGCTCCCAGCAGGGGTCCGGTGAGTCCCTTTTCACCATTTCAGGTTCGATTTTAGTCTGAATTTTTGTCTGAATTCGGACCTGAAGCAGACCAGAAGATGCAGAGGACTCCTGTGCACATTACTCCGAAGCCTCTCCGGAGATATGTGAACCGGCTCTATTGAAAGCCGGTCACAATCTCCTGACATGCAAACTGGATGCAGGGAAATCTGCCTGCATCCAATTTGCAATAATCTAAACCCCGCCTAAGTTCCGGTTCACACATATGCAATGCGGGAACCCTGCAAATCCACTGCGGGTTCCCACATTGCACTCGACTCACAGGCAGTTCACACTGCCATATGCGAATTGCTGGGGGTGTCAATGCAGAGTTAACAACACCCCCAGATCAGTTTTCCTTTTGCAGTGCGAACTCTCAGTTCGGATATGAATCGGATTGCATTGGTGTGAACACCAATGTGACCCGATTATGGTGTGGACCAAAAAATGGGTCCTGTGCGACTTTGGTCCAAATGTGATGCAAATTCAGCCACACAATCTATATGGCTGAATTCCCAATTCACAGACATTGCATGTGATTTGCTAAGCAGTGCGCTGCAAATCACATGCAATGTCTGACATCGCATATGTGTGAATCGGCACTAAAGCTGGATTTACACTTGCAGTTTTTTATTTATTTTTTTATTTCGTTCTGCCATTCACACAAACAAGGTGGGTGGGGGAATCCCCCCTGCTGAGACATTATATTCTGACCAGGACCCGCCATTGTCAGAACACACTGACTTCTGTTGAGTGAGGATGGCCACGCATGGATCAAAATTTGTCTGGTCCCTGCTGAACCCGCAGAATTTGGATCCATCTTTAGAAAGGATTGCCTTCACTTGTGTCTATATATGACATGTAGCACTCTCCTAGGTAGGTGCTAGGAAAAAGCATATAGGTGGCCCTGTCTGCATATCAAGGGGGCCTGATCATTTAATTAGGCTGTCACATGCTTCCAGGTGTGACCTGTTGTGCCTGGGGAGTCTCCCCACTGTTTCCAATAAGGGGAACTTATTGGACAGTGGACAGTGGAGGAAACCTAGCCAATAGAACAACAGGGCTTATGGCTATCTCAGTGGGCAGAGTTTGCCGCAATGCACCCTGGGAGGAGTTATAAGTCTGAGGGGAACATGTGACAGGGCGTCTTTGGTGGGAAGCTGAGTCCAAGGAGGAGGTTGACGGCTGTCTCTCCTCCTGTCAGCGGTAGTTAAGGTGTCCTAGGCAGTCGGCCAGGACGACGAAGGTTGAGCTGAGCTGCAGAGAGGGATCGAGAGTGCTGTGGACAGAGTGGAGCTGCTGGGCAGAAGTTTTGGGGAAAAACAGTCTCGTGAGCACTCAAAACCACCCAGGGGTCTGCCTAGGAGAGGGGACCATTCCAGAAGGTCAGAGAGATCTGGGAGCCAGCTAACCTGTGGAGTAGGCTTAGAGAAAGGGGATGCCAGTGTCTAAGCCCTGAAGAAAAGTGGGCCCTGAAGTGTTTAGCAGCGCAGCAGTAGTACAAGTAGCTACCTCAGCAAGGAGTGCTTAAGGGAGCTCAAAAAGGACTTCTTTATGTGAAAAAGCAGTCCAAAGTCAGTTTGGAGTTAACAGGCAGCAAGCCAGTGTTAACCAGCATCAACCGGCATTGGCCGGCATCTAGCCAGCGTCAAGTCAGCGCCAATTGGCATTTTTCAGTTGTCCCTAGCCAATTGTGCATAGGTGAGCCAAAGGAGTATCCCACTCATCCCTTCTCTCATCCAAGTTCTCAACAAATACAAAAAAAACAAAGATACTGGACTGGTCATTGTCTCAGTGCTCACACTTGGAGGAACATGCACATAGGTACTTTTGTTGCACCCGGGGACCCAGGGGGACCCATATCCAGCAAAACGGCTGGGAATCCTGCTACAGACATGGCAACAGGTACCAGAATATGACCCTGTACACTCTGTATTTTAACAGATAATACAAGTTTATGTGAGGAATCTTGTGCTGAGGGGTGTGAGTGTGGCTGTAAATCTGCTGTGCCAGCACAGGGAATTGCAGTGTGTGTGTGGGGGGGGGGGGGGGGCTAAGAAGCCACATTTATACCAAGATAAAAAGGCATTTCAAGGCATTTGCAAGCAAAAATCATTCCCAAATGATAAAAGGACTCTAAAGGAATAGAAAGGTGTAAGACTTCAATTGGGCTTTACCAGCATGGTGCAAACTACAGTAGTGTACAGTAGTCCATAGTAGCGTGTCAGAAAAAGTTCCCATTAGTCTACCCACTGAGAGCTGCTTGATGGTTGTTATGGACAAGTCAAACGTGCGTTGCAACATTTAGCGGTGCTATATCACTTGCCAAAAGGAAAAGAGAAACAGAAGTGTTAAAGCTAGACAGCAATTTCTTGCTCAATACAGTGAAAGATCAGATATTTCCCAAGAATCATTTATCAATATAAACATTCAGCATTCCATTTCTGCCAACACAGACACTTTTTGTCACATGCCTCTGCAGACACAGCTTTGAATTTAGTAGGATTGACACATCATCAAAGCACCAGCCAGATCAGCTGATCCTCTTTGGAAATGCAGCAGATTTTGTAAGTGAAAAATAGGCTTGTGAGAATTTCAATTGTTTACCTCTATTACTAATTTTCACCCAAAACTGAATGGGCAAAGTGATAGGGAATCTTTAACTAAACACTTGTTTACAGCTTGGCATTCATTCTATTACATGTAGTTCCAACCATTGCTATGTGAATAATTATATAAAGGACATAGCTGCCCTTTTGGCGGCTGTGTGATCTTGGCAGCATAGGGAGCCCATCTAGGGTTGCCACCTCACCCCTTTAAACGAGGATACACATTAATTACACAGGTTCTGAGGCTGATTAAGGTGGTAATTAAACTCACTTAGTGCCTTATGTGCATTATATCAGCTTCAGAACCTGTGTAATTAATATGTATCCTGGTTTAAAGGGATGATGTGATGTGGCAACCCGAAGCCCATCTTCAGTAAGTACCTATGACAGGATTATTTAAAATGTCTTGACTATTACTCACTTTTTGTAAATAAGAGTTGAGGATAACCATCCCAATAGGTTACAAGCCATTAGTACTTTTTTCATGCCATAACTTTTTCATGCCATGTCACCATGGTTATCCTATAACTTAGCAATGGCAGGAAGTGGCTTGGTGGACTGTGCTCTACATGTTTTGTTGTGGGAGGCAGCTTACATTTATTTGGGGTTTAAATTGCATTTATGTTTTGCTGGGACAGATAGCTTTATCCAATTATAATGTAGAGATTGTTACATTTACTATGTACTTTAGCATCATATCTAATCTGAGTAGGCAGAAATGATATAGACATGTACAGTACAGCTGTGCTGGGCTTTGAATAAAGCGGGGGGGGCTGTCAGTGTAGCTGGAAGTGTTCGGGGGTCTCAACTCAGTCTACAATGATCATAGTACAGGCAACCACACTTATGGGCCATACACACTATAAGATTTTCTGAAGACTTTTTCCTTTAGACTTACCAGAACCATATAATAAAACACTTTCAATTTGTATGCAATCTGGCAGGTCCTTGCACTACATAGAAAAGGTAAATCTGAAGGAAAAAGTCTTCAGAAAATCTTATAGTGTGTATGGCCCTTAAGTCTATGTTTCCCCTAGTGTGACTTGTCATGCATCTTTGGACACACAAAGTATACAGTATACAAAGTATACAGGTATGGGGTATGGCTGGGCAGGTCTAGGCATGTCTATCTAAGAAAGACCGACAACCTTCTCAGGAAGTGAAAGACAGCTTAGCAAATTCACATACAGGGAGATAGCGTTGTTGGTAAAGAACAGGAAGAAGCTGTTTGTCCAGCTTAGATAAGACTTTTTAAGCTACCTAAGCAGCTAGCCAGAAAATTAATAATATCATTTTTGACTGGAGTTTCCCTTTAAGTGAACTTAGTCTACTTGATCCTCCTGAGTTGTTTGTAAAGTCATGTTCAAAGATCTTCCTTGGACATGTTGTCTGGGACTTGATCTCCCTCAACATTGGTAGACTTAATAAAGCAGTGAAAATGCAATAATTATGTCCAAAATATAGTAACCCATAGCATCCAATCATCATTTTCTACTAGTCTCAACTGAGATGTATTATTGAGCTCTTATTAAATAATCACTCCCCATGAATAATCTTAAAGCAGTCTGCAGTGTCCAAAGATTGAAGCCGCATCTTCCACATGTACACCTAAACATTAGCTTGGGGTCTGGTAAATGTCCAGAGGATTTAACCAAAAATTTCATGTTCTTGTAGTAAACCAGGAGTGTACTGCAATTGGTTAAAGTTGTGCTGCCAGTCACTTTACAAGGGAAAGGGAACCTGTAGCCATTTAGTGTCTGTTGGGAAGGGGCCATGCCAATACAGACAATACAAATGGGGTGGATTCTCTGTGCCTATGGAAATCTCTATCAATGTCAATCAAATGGATGGGGGGAGTCAAAACTGCTACCTTGCCTAGGGCTCCATTTTTTATTAATTAATCTTCATAGAACATTCTTTAATAAAGTATTTTAATTGGAGGTCCAGGTAATTAGAGATGAGAAGAGGGGGTGTAATGTACAGCAATTAAAAGCCCTTGCTCTATCGAAATTGTGAACTTATCAGTTGCCCTGTACTTACATACACTACCTGTTCAAAAAAAAAAAAAAGTCGCCAACTGGAATTAACTAAGCAACTAACGAAACTAAGCATGCAGTAACTATCCTTTTGGATAGTTACTGCATGTGCCCAAAGAATAAGCTGACTACCTGAATATTCTAAATGACCAGGTTATTGCATCAATGGATTTTTTCTTCCCTGATGGCACGGGAATATTCCAAGATGACAATGCCATGATTCATCGGGCTCAAATTATGAAAGAGTGGTTCAGGGAGCATGAGACTTCATTTTCACACATGGATTGGCTACCACAGAGTCCAGAACTTAATCCCACTGAGAATCTTTGCGATGTGCTGGAGAAGGCTTTGCGCAGTGGTCCGACTCTCCCATCATCAATACAAGATCTTGGTGAAAAATGAATGCAACACTGGATGGAAATAAATCTTGTGACATTGCAGAAGCTTATCGAAACAATGCCACAGCGATTGCGTGCTTTAACCTCCCTGGCGGTAAACCCGAGCGTGACTCGGGGTGGATTTTTTAGTCCAGGATCGATATCCCCGAGTCACGCTCGGGGTAGATGCGCAGAGAGTGCAGCGGTCTCTTACCTTCTCCTGGCGATCCAGCGATGATCTCTCATTGCTGTGACCGCCAGCCGAGAGTCCCGCCGCTGCTCGTCCGTCCTCCGTCGGTGTGATGACTTCCTAGTTCCGTTCCCTGCAGCAGCAATGCTGCATGGGAGCAGAACTAGGGAGGGAAATTCAAAACGTTGCACAAAACACAAACACATAACACATTTTATATTATGTATGTGTTGTATATATATATACTGTATATAATATATAACACATGAATTATAATCCAATCAATAATATAATTTTTTACATTCAGCGGCGCTTCAGCACACACAATGTATGTGTGCAAGTATATTAGTCAGTTCCTGCAGTGCTTCAGAGCCTGCAATTGCAAACTAGTCCCAACTCCACAGGATGTGCAGTCACAGCCAGCAAAAAGATTTCTCCTCTGATGTTCAGCACCAGTGATTGTACACACAGTATCACTAATCCTTCACCACACCGACTGTGCACCCCTATGAAGTGGCCACTCACCAAATTGCCCTTGAAATATCGCCTTTATGCATAAGCTGCATGAGCCCTTGCTTCTAGTCGGTCTGTCGTCTCTCTTAGGCACGTCCAGATCCTATCCGTCCACCAGGGGTCACTATCAGGCTGTATATCTCCTCAGTGCAATTTGTAAGCAAACGACATGAAGCAAGAGAGTAGTGTAATACTGTTTCGACTTTATTAATTAAATAAAACTTCCCTCCCCTTCAGCGTATATGCTTACATTTCAATCACCCTTTGCACGCATATCATAAACACAGAGGCTTTGAAAGGTACCGCCGCTGTTGAAGTCTACCAGACGAAACCGGTCAGGATGCACGTACGCTGCTGCTGAGGAGACGAAGGGAGGATACCGCTGTTGTTCTGGATCTCGCCTGTTAGCCGCAGGAGCGCTGTAATCCACAGCAGGGACTAGCTCGCGGTCGGCGAGCGGCGGTACCTTTCAAAGCCTCTGTGTTTATGATATGCGTGCAAAGGGTGATTGAAATGTAAGCATATACGCTGAAGGGGAGGGAAGTTTTATTTAATTAATAAAGTCGAAACAGTATTACACTACTCTCTTGCTTCATGTCGTTTGCTTACAAATTGCACTGAGGAGATATACAGCCTGATAGTGACCCCTGGTGGACGGATAGGATCTGGACGTGCCTAAGAGAGACGACAGACCGACTAGAAGCAAGGGCTCATGCAGCTTATGCATAAAGGCGATATTTCAAGGGCAATTTGGTGAGTGGCCACTTCATAGGGGTGCACAGTCGGTGTGGTGAAGGATTAGTGATACTGTGTGTACAATCACTGGTGCTGTGCTGAACATCAGAGGAGAAATCTTTTTGCTGGCTGTGACTGCACATCCTGTGGAGTTGGGACTAGTTTGCAATTGCAGGCTCTGAAGCACTGCAGGATCTGACTAATATACTTGCACACATACATTGTGTGTGCTGAAGCGCCGCTGAATGTATGATATAACGAACTGAGACGCACAGATTGGGCTATTATTATACATTTGATTTTGCAAGTTTTACGTTTACAGTGGCAGCTAGTGCATTAAAAGGATGCACAGAGTGACATGTTTTACATGATTTTATCTACATGATTTTATTTATTATTTATTCATGATTTGAGTAGATATATTTATTTCTTTATACCTTACACTGATTTATATATATATTTTAGCGCCGGGCGGGTGGTTGACGTTTTTTAGCATCAGTTACCTTTTACAATAATATAATTTTATTATATATATTATATATTATATAATAAAATTATATTATTGATTCGATTATAATTCATGCGTTTGTGTTTCAAATTTATCACATCTGGGATGTCTTCTAGAGTCTTGTTTTGGTCAGGTTTAAGTCAGTAATTACTAAGAATTGTAGGCCTATAATACATAACTTTTCAAATTTCCATGAAAAAAATTGTACCGCTTTTGGTATATAATTCCTGACATAATCATACCGCCAGGGAGGTTAATCAAAGCCAACAAAATATTAGAGTGTGTGACCTTTTTATTTTTGATGGTGACTTCTTTTTTTGGCCAGGTAGTGTATATGTCACAGCAACCAGACTGCATCTTTCTGCAGACATTCAGGGTGATCCCATCTCCTTCTCACATTTAAGGTATAAAAGTCAGAAACAACATGGAACAACTTTAGAATGATGCCTCACTTCATTGACTTGTTCGTTTGTTACTGGGTGCGCAGCCTATGGGGGCATGACATTTTTCTTCCTTTGTCAAAGATGTGATGGACTCTGCGGATCCTTCCTAGTGACTGTGATTGAAACTTTAGTTCCCCTTGCAGTTCATCTTCTTTCATGAGATAAATCATTATATCTCATTTGTATGCAACTAGTAAAGGGAATAATGCTGCCCTCGGGCCAGCATGAATATTTCAGGGGAAGAAGAGATTATAATTCCATTGAAATGCTTTTGTTAATCTTCTTTTGAAAGGGTTTGACAGGTATACAGTGGTAAGCATGTGAGAGGGGGTCACAGGGGTGCAGGTGTAGACCCCGAGGCACCACCTAGCCCTGCATGTAACGCCACATGTCAGTCTCACTGCGCTATTACAAAGACTTGCCAGAAAAATGACCTGGATCGGATACATTTTAATATACAAGTACATTATCTCTAAAGCCTTCTCTATAGTATTTCCCATAATATTCAGAATGCATTAGAAAATTGCACTGTGGCATTGTCTTAGCTAAACATTCATGATGGAGCCTGCATCTATATCCCTGGTGGAATGTGAGCACCTGCATTACATTTTTCTACTTAGTTTTACTTAAATGCGATAATAACTGTGATACCACAATTGCTTTTCTTGTTAAAGTAATAATATTTTATTGCAGCGGGCGTGCTGTGAGAAGAAACGCTGTAAAGGCGCTCTGAAAATGCAATCATATATATGTAAAAATATTCTGAGAACAGCGCCATTTGCAGATGGAAAGATTAGTTCATGGATTCTGCTTTCTAAAGTTGGAAGAAAGGTCAGCTCTATTAAAAACCCTCAACAAGATGGGGAATAGACCCACAGTTTGCATAAAGCAGGAGAGATATGTAGAAAGTATAAAAAGGATCTTTCTGAAAGAAAAGGTCAGAATATGGCTAGAGTTATTGTTTACTGGAAGTTGTGCAGTTCCCTTATTCTATATAATGTACAGTATATGTGGAGTAAACACCATATGTATTAAGGCACCTTTTTTTTTCATTGGCATGTTTAACAATTATAACCACTTGCCGATCAGGCTGTTTCCAATTCGCACATATCTGAACCCGACCTTAATCATTATTCTTTGCTCGTAAATTACTTATAACCCCCAAACATTATACTTTTTTTTTTTTTTTTTAGCAGAGATCCTAGGGAATAAAATGGAGATGACTGCAATTTTTTGGGAAAAAATTCCCTTTAATAAAGAAAACAAAACACAATATGTACCCCAATTTTTGTATAATAGGAAAGATGATGTTATGCCGAGTGAATAGATACCTAACAAGTTATGCTTTAAAATTGCACAAGCTCATGGAATGGTGACAAACTACAGTACTTAAAAATCTCCGTAGGCGACGCTTTAAATGCCTTTACAGGTTACCTGTTTAGAGTTACAGAGGAGGTCTAGTGCTAGATCTATTGCTCTTGCTCCAACATTTGAGGCGAATACCTTTTACATATGCATGTGTGACTTACGTATGTGTTCGCTTCTGCACGCGAACACGGAGGGATGGGGCGCTTTCAATTTGTTTTTCTTATTTAGGTGTACATTTAGTAAACTGAGATAAGCCGAGATCTGGATGATCACGGCTTGTCTCAGAGCATTGCCGGTTTAAATTACTGAGAAGAGTAGTGGAGAACATAGTCTTCTCTTCTCATCTCAGTACACAAATGGCTTGCATTCACTGCAACAGAAACGGCCAGTTTAGTAACACATGATGTCACCTGATCACTGTGCTTCTCTTTGAAGATCTCGTCTTCCTGCTTCTCCAGCTCAGAGGTGGAGAATCAGGGGGAGAAGCTGTGTAATTAGAGGAAGAAGACTTCTTTCTTCCGATATATCAGCACCAGTGGGTTCAAAATGAATATATATATTGTATGTATGTGTGTGTGTGTGTGTATATATATATATATATATATATATACTGATGTATGTGTGTATATATATATATATATATATATATATATATAGTGTGTACTGGTGTATGTATATATATATATATATATATATATATATATATATATATATATATACATATATATATATATATATATATATATATATATATATATATATATATATATATATATATATATATACTGTATGTACTGGTGTATATATATATATATATATATATACTGTATGTACTGGTGTATATATATATATATATATATATATATACTGTATGTACTGGTGTGTATATATATATATATATACACTGTATGTATATATACTGTGCATGTGTGTGTGTATAGATATGTATGTTTTCATGTGTCAGAACATGTCATTACGAGTTCTTTTAAACTTTAGTTTCACTTTTTAAACTTAGCAGCGGCTGTGATCTCACAATATCTCATGAGATTACAGGCAGTCCACCCAGTTATACACAGATCACGGCAGTTCTCAGAGAAAAAAATTCTCCTCTGATCATCCTGTGAGAAGTGAAGTTCTCTGCCTTCTAAACTGGGTGCCAGAGGAGATATTTTTTCTCTGAGAACTGCCGAGAAGTGAACTGAGAGAAAACTTTTCAGTTTACTAAACGTACACCATATTGTACTTTGTTTTTTTTATTTTTTTGCACTGTCCCTTTCATTTGTATTTATTTATTTATTTTTTGATTGCAATAGAAATAAGGATGACAGATCCTCTTTATGGAGAGATTTGAGCTTTCAAGTTTAAGAAACTGCATTTGGATAGGTCACCACCCACCAAATCTTTTTATAATGTTGTTTATTATATAAAAAGTTACCTTTCTTCAGTTTATAACAACCAGTTACTGGACTTCTAGATTTATTCTCATTAGAGACACATTATATGGTGACAACTGTCAAACTTTAAACAAAACTGTTTTTTTGGGGGATAAACAGTAAATAACAAATAGTTTTAATATACATATAAGTAATAATAATGGGTTAGATCCACTGCCAGATCTTTATTGATGTCTGTGTTCCAATTAGGGAGATTTACTCTCTCTAATTGCCCTAATTGTCAATGTCCCTTGGCATATACAGTAAGTGAGGGTAAATTCAAAATTTTGAATTGCCAACAGGACAGGAACAGAAGGGAACTTTTCTAATGGGGACAATTGTTCCTGTGACAACTGTTTAGGAGGGAGTATTCTCTTCCTGTTGAATCTACAGGACAGGAAGTAAAAATGAAATCTCCCTGAGAAACAGATGGCAGAAAAAGATCCTGACAGTGGTTTTAACATGTTCATGTGTCCAACATGTGTTATGCAGCCCGTTCAAATGAACATACTACTTTAACCAAATGCAAATTATTGTACGACAGAATTTATGTTAAATGCACAGGAGCAGACCTGGCTGTATGAATGAGCCCCTAACGAGTTAGGGGCCCTTTCACTCTGCTCCTGTGAAAAAACAGTAAAATAGTAAAAACACATATGCATTTGTTTATGTATTTTTGGGGTTTTCTGTGCATTTTTGGTGCGTTTTCTGCATTCCTGACTCAAAGCATGCACCTGTGAAACTTGAGCATGTGACTCCAAAAACACAACAAAAACGCACTATGGGTGCATTTTCTATTCATTTCAATAGGGAGGTGTGTTTTGATGTGCTTTTAACCACTTAAGCCCCGGAGGATTTGGCTGCTGAAAGACCAGGGGGTATTTTGCAATTCGGCACTGCATGAATTTAACGGGCAATTGCGCGGTCGTAAGACAATGTATCTAAACGAATTTGACGTCCTTTTTTTCCCACAAACAGAGCTTTCTTTTGATGGTATTTGATCACCTGTGCGATTTTTTGATCATGCGCTATAAACAAAAAAACAGCGTCAATTTTTCTAAAATAACAATATTTTTCACATTTTTTTTATATAAAATTACCCCAAAAAAAATGTAAAAATCAAAATTTTTTAACATTTTAGGCCAATTTGTTTTATGCTACATATGTTTGGTAAAAAAAAAATCGCAAAAAGCGTATTTTGATTGGTTTGCGCAAAAGTTATCGCGTTTACTAACAAAGGGAAAGATTTTTGTCATTTTTGTTGTTTTTATTTTTTAACGCGTAATGGCGGCGATCTGCGATTTTTTTGCGGTACTGCGACATTGCGGCGGACAGATCGGACCCTTGACTGACATTTTTGACACTTTTGGGGTTACCAGTGACATTTCTACAGTAATCAGTGCTATACATATGCACTGTTACTATAAAATTACACTGGCAGTGAAGGGGTTAACTTTATTTGAGAGGGAGGGGCTGTGTGTGTCCCTAGGGGCGTGATTCTAACTGTGATTGGCTGTGGCTTGAGCTGTAGGAACAATGATTAACGGTACTACATAGTAGAACCGTATGATCATTGTTTCTACACAGGGGAGAATGACAGGCGGCTTGTTTACACAAGCTGCCTGCCTTTCTCCCTCTCCCCCGACGATCGCCGAGTGACCGGCGGACATCGGGTCTGCCGGTCACACGCGCGGCGCGCTCGCTCCCCAGAGCCTCACAGGCTAGTGACGTATATATACGTCACTCTGCCTGTGAGGGGCTGACCGCCGCAGTATATATGCGGCGGTCGGCAAGTGGTTAAACATGCGCCAAAAACTGCCGTGCAGGACTTCAGCAGTGCATTGGTGTCAAGAGTTTTATATGATTTAAAGGGATACATTTTTCATGCATTTTTGTTTCCCTTTTAAACACCAAAAGCCCATTGAAAACTGATCTATGTGAAAGAGCCCTTAGACAACAAGTAAGCGTCAACTAGTAAAGAGGCAATACATTCCTTTTAAAATGTATACAGGGTTTGGAAAATAGGTGTTATGGAAACACTCTTCATTAAATATAAATTTTTTTAAAATAAAAATTCAATACAAATTTAAAAAAAGAATCAGTTTAAATACTTGTTAAAAAAAACATTTTATTTCCTTTTAAAACAGTAGGCAATGATGTGCTTTAGAAAAGCCACACATACCATGGATTAATATTTTATTAATCTGCCAGTATATACATTACAAAGATTGCAGCTGAGGGCACTGTTGAAAATGTATAAAATGCAGCTAGCTTACGGTATATGAATCGGAGAAGATTAATAAGGCTAAACAGCTTTATGGCCAAAAGCACATTCAGTTCCCAGGATCGATCTGTTCTCTAGCGCAAATACGCCCTCAAAAGGAAAGTCTAGAGGGAAACTGCAGAGATTGACACAATTAAAGAAAGAGACTGTCAAAGGTTAAACTGGTGCTCAAATTGAATAAAATGTGGGGGCAGAACGTTAATAGCACCTTCCCTGTTCATTCACTGGGAAACTTGCTGATGGCCCAGAAAGTAGAGTAGAGCAGTAGCATATAACTTCCCCCAATGGGGCCCAGCTCATTTCAGTCCAATCTTTATAGCCACCATTCTTATGAGGCAGAATGGAGAAACGTGTTGGCTCTCGCAGCACAGCAAGGCCATCTCAGTGAATCCGGGAGCTACAAACTCTGATGGGATGGAATGATGGATTTTCCTCTGTGGATGATCCTGCAAGAGTCAAGATCATCAGCAACTCAGCAGTCTGCCCATTAGAAAGCATCGTAAAGGCGATTCATCTTTTCAAATGTCCATATTTAAACTGTCTTCTGCTTTGAGGAGAGGTCGATCTAAAACTACAGCATCTTGGCAGCCATATATATTACTTGCATCTAGACTTAAAAACTAAATATGGAATGCAGAATATAAAAAAAAGAGGCATGGGAAATTGAAGAATTTAAAGTGGACCTGCACTCAAAGTAAAGATTTGCTATCTTATGGGATGATCTAGACATGTTAATTGTGCCTAAGCAGTACAAAATGTACCTGTTACCTTCCTCCTGAAAAATAGCAGTGCACTTCCCCGCACGTGATTGCGCCTAGGCACTCTTATTCTGTAGGCTCATAGCTAAATATCTGCAGTGTGAATATTGCATAAGGCATTCAAAGCTCTGACTGCTAGTTATATGACATTTGGAGTGAGGTTTGATGATGGCACTCCTGTGTTGCTCACTTTTCTATAGGCAAAAAGAAACATAAAGGCGCACCGACCTAGCGTATTATCCTCAATAAGGCTTTATTTGTACAACATATAAAAAATGGCTACTCACAAACAAAGGTAGAGAATAGTCATATCAAGCTCAGTCTCTCCAGTATCAGGAGTAGTTCATATGTTAGTCCATAATCCTGTTAAGATGATGGCTGACGCGTTTCAAGGCTCAGCCTCTTCCTCATAAAAGCCATTTTTTATATGTTGTACAAATAAAGCCTTATTGAGGATAATGCGCTAGGTCGTGCGCCTTTTTGTTTCTTTTTGCCTATAGTACTGTTGGACTACCCCAGTCCTTTTGTGGGCAGCAAGACTCTAGCCATCCGAGATGCCTGTGAGTCCCGTGGGAAGTGTGGCCGGGGAGCTTGGATTCTAAGCGCAGGAGAAGGGTGTTATCACCTTATTGTTTTGTTGCTCACTTTTCTCCCTGCTGAAGAGGAAGCAGTACCTGAGGAACTGCAGCATATAAATCGTCCTGCTTCTACATCATTTATTCTGTGGAATGATGTTCCTCCACTTCTCCTGCTGCTTTTTGATCATTAACCCCCACCCCAAGCTGGGGCATATTGGGTGGGCACCAGCTTCCTAATTATTGGCTGATTGGCAGGTGACCTTGATAAGGGCACTGGCACTGTGTGGCTCACTAACTACATGGTTTAATGCTGCCCAAGGGAACATACCTGAGGAACGTCTGCTCTCTTTGGTTCCTTGAAAGGATTTACTGACCAATAAATTGCTCCTCCACTTCTACAGGATGAGGACCTTGTAGCAAATACTGCTCCATACATAGCCAATCACACATGCTCTTTATTTATTGAATTTCAAATGATGTCATCGCGGTTATTTTCTGTTAATAGCTGCACACCCTAGCATCCTCTCTTCTTTACCTCTTCATACCAGATGCTTAGTCTAAAGCCCCGTACACACGCGTCGAAAATTGGCAGGGAATTTTCGGCCAATGTCCGATCGGCCGATGATGCTTCCGACAACCGACTCCGACTTTTCGGCCGAAAAAAATCTGGTGTGCAGACGAAAAAAATCTGGTGTGCAAAATTTTTGTTGGCCGTCAACACAACAGCCGATTTTCCATCAGTCAGTACAGATTTTGTCAGACAAAAATCTTATGAGCAAGTCTGGGCATGCTCAGAGAAGAAAAAACACAAAGAAAGCAAACCAACACATGACATCACTTCTGAAGTAGCTTTTTGTTGGGCGAGAAAATTTGTGTGCAGTCTAGGCACATTCTAACCAACAAAACACCACTCTGGACAAAAGTCGGAAGATCGGGCGGCCGATAATCGTTGCGTGTGTACGAGGCTTTAGACTGCTCCCATTGGGACTCTTGCTAATAGGCCTGACTACTGCATTATCTGCAAAGAGACTTAGGCCCCTTTCACACATACTGTCCGTTCAGTTCATAAGTTCAGTCACGTCAAAATGTATCAGTTTTTCATCTGTTTTTTCATCCGTTTTTTTTACATCCACTACCAATGAAAAAACGGATGAAAAAGAGTCCATTTGTCCGTTTACATCTGTTTTTCGTCCGATCCGTTTTTTTGACAGATGAAAAATAGGGCATTCATTGGCTAAAAAAAATGGACATTGACGGAAGTGGATGAAAACAGATGTTAACGATGACGTTTTTAGAGATGCATTGATGTCCATTTTTCATCCGTCAACGGATGGATGAAAAATGGACAAACGGACCGTATGTGTGAAAGGGGCCTTACTTTAGGCAAAAAATACATTTCTGAGAACCCAACATTGCAGACTTTATCTACTGTTAGGGGTAATAAATGTAATGCCTTTTTTTGTTTTTCAGTGCCGGGTCACACTTGTGCGATGCGGGAAGGCTGCCAATTCGCAGCCTGTTCCCGCATGGCAAACGCACATCTGGCAGTTCACACTGCCATATGCGATACGCAGGGGGTGTCAATTAAATGTTAATGACACCCCAAGTTTGATCGCATATCGCAGTGCGATCTGACAGTTTGCACAGGATCGGATCGCACAAGTGTGAACCACTGTGCGATCCAATCCTGATGCGGCTGGAAAAAAGGGTCATGTGCGACTTTTGTGCGGGTGCAGTGCGAATTTAGCCATACAAAGTGTATGGCTGAATTCGCACTGCACATCCGATCGCATGTAATGAAGGAGCAGTGCGCTCCGATATTACATGCGATCGCCGCACACACTATAGTGTGAACCGGCACTCAAGCAGGTTACGTAAAAAACATAATGCAGACACAGGTAACAATGAGCACAGCCCTCTTCATCATATGCATGCTGAAAGTAAGGCATAAAGTAAGTATTTTTTATATTTTTTTATATTTTTTGTTGCAGTGTTTTATTCCTTTATTGCTTTCAGTTAACATTTTTACAGGGGTAGGGATCTGCAATGTAAACAGACCTTTCATTTTCATTTAAGTTCCACATTAACTGCTGCCTCCAGCTTAAACAAGATGTAAAAATAATGGCTATAGGTTGAAGCAGGAATACAAACTGATGGATCTTGACGCCAAAGCTTACGCGGTAAATAAGGCCCCGGTGTGTGCTTTAAATTTTCAGCGTTAGGTAAGGAAAGTAACGGCAGACTATAGTACTTTGAGATAACTGATTAATAATCCACTTCAGGGCACTCCTATACACAGGGGGTTGAATGCCAGTGTTTATAAAGAAAAATGTGCTCCTATTTGATTCTGTAAGAAATATCCCAGTTAGTTTCCTGTCTCCGCCAACATTTCTCTTATCTCTATCCATTGCTGATTATACAGTATATCAAATGGAGCCTTTTTTTGCCAAAGGGGAATTTGTCCCTTGTGCAAAATGATTGTAGACATATACAAGGCTTATCTATTTACATATAATCTGCTCCAATGTGAACCACCAGGGAGCCAGTCAATGGGCTTATGTCAAAGTGTCTCTGTGTCATAATGTCATCCTGTGTGCTGACGGTTACTTGGCAAGGCGTGCTTTCTCCTGACATAGCACACAAGCCCGATATTATTATTTCTCTATAAAGTCCTCAGAAGGTTTGTGATCTGTAGACACAGGGAGCCTTCTGTGTACAGTCATTCCTGCAGGATAGCACACTAATCTGTTTGTCTCTGCTCTTCACAAGACTCGGAAGAAAAGCAGTTCAGCAGCATAAGAACTTGATTTTATGTGAAGCTCCTCCCACACAACTGCGAGATGGGAAATTCACAATCACACAAAAAACTTCCAAATATAAAAGCCTGGGTTTTTTTTTTTTTTACAAATAAAACATACGTCTGAAGTGAGCACATGGGACTAATGAGTTGGACGAAGAAGAAAACATTTTTGGCAAACTGTCATGAAAAGCATCTGTTGAGAAAAGCACAGGATGCCATTGCTGACCACTCACTGGGTAAATGCTAGGTGCCTGGCTTTCAAATAAATCCACAGCAGTGCCAGGTCCACTGACCTTGAGCAAGCACTGAGATCAGAAATCCTAACTTGCTTTTAGCCGTTGTTTTTTTTAAAGGGTAACTCCACTTTCGTGGGGGTAAAAACAAAATAGCAAATAAAGAAAAAACAATATAGCGTATACAATTGTGACACAAATCATTTTGTACTTGAATGTTATTAAAAATTACCTTTTCTTTTCAATTTTTAGCCGTTTTCTGAAAATGCGATGCAATATGGCTACCTGGAGGTGTTCTGTACACAGAATGTGTACTGACTATACCCCAGAAACATCATTGCGATACAAATCATATTGTACTTGAATGTTATTAAAAATTACTTTTTCTTTAAAATTTTCCAGCGTTTTCTGAAAATGCAATGCAATATGGTTACCTGGAGGTGTTCTGTACACACAATGTATACTGACCATACCCCAGAAACATCATATCCTGCTTGTGTGATTGGCTCACTAATTTTCCCAGAAGTCTGCCCAACATACAAGTCAGATTTCTGGCATCCCCTGCAACAAAAATGTCATTTTTGGTGAGATACTCCAATAGGAACACGTCTAAAGGGATGCAGGCCCAGCAGATTTCCTCATTAGTACCCTGCAGGTACACAGCTGATTTCTACAGAATAATAAAAGGTAGGAATCTGCAACAAAGTTTGTTAAATTCCTTGTTACATAGTTAGTGAGGTTGAAAAAAGACATCAGTCCATCCAGTTCAACCTAAGATGTGTGTGTGTGTTTGCTGTTAACCGTACATTGTATACCCCTGTACTTGTAATGTACAGAGATCTACCAGAGGGGAAGGTGTTTTTCGCAACAAAAGTGGAGTTATGCTTTAAGGCCACATTGGTGTTCTACAGCATACTCGCATGTGCCCACAGAGGCATGTCAGATGTTCCATGCAACCCTGCCGGTAGCCCCATTCATGTCACCTGGAATGCAGCGACTGCACGGACACAGCCTCTTCTCCCCAGATGACAGCCATGCAGGTGCAGAGACACAGCCCCGAATGCAGATAGGTAAGTACACCCATGTGAACAAGGCCTAAGTCCAAGTTCACACTGATGCGGTGCAAGTTTATTCTGTTTTGCATTGAAATTTCAAGGAGTAGCTGCAATGCAAATTGATGCGATTCTACTTTGATTCTCACTCTCTTAAAAATCACACTGCACTAAACATGCACAAGAACCTAGTTAAAATCAGATTCACACTGCATATATGTGAATGGCCTCCACAGAAAGTCGTGTTTATTTCGTTGTCAAGTGATTCCATTAGTTGTGGAATGCATCAGAAATCACATCAGTATGAACCAGGGCTAAAGTGAAACTCCAGGAATTATCTTTATTGCCAATTTTCATTGGCCTAGCTTGGCACAATGTTTTATCTATATCCTATTTCTGGTGAGCCACTGGGAATGCTGATAACTGTTGTATAAGCCTGTGCATAATACAGTGGTAGCCACTATTTCCCAGGACCTGCTTGAGTTGCTACCCCCTGCACACTGCACAGAGAATGATGCACACTTGGCACCACTGCAACTCAGAGAACACCTTGTATATTTTTCATTGAATAAAAGGCGTTCTCTGATTAGATGAAAATAGATCCACCCCTCCTTTCACGCTGTAAGGTTGGGTTGAGCAGAATGATTTGGGCTAAACTGATTTGGCTGCGTAATTACCAATTTCGCCATTGGCAAAATGTACTTTTACAAAACATTTTAATTTGTTTTTCTCTGTTATTTTGTTTTTGTGGAAAAAAACATAAAATAATGAAGGACTATGTTTATAATACAAAAGCAAGTCCATGATGGTCCTGGATCTTCTGTAACCTCCTGAAGCAAATTGTACCTTTAAACACCACTAAGAGCCACCTTAATATTAAAATGAGGCTTGTGTACTAGTTTATTCATTTCTTCTTTTTTTTTGTTTTTCTTTTGTTTCTCCTCTGTTGATATACACATGTTGTGTATTAATCCAGTATTGTATATTTTGTACGCTCTAATTCTTTTTCTTTTTATATGAAATGGTTTATTTGTACATGTAAAAAATGCCTAATAAATATTAAAATATAAAAAAATGGTCACACCCATTGTAAAGCAAAACAATTTTTTTTGACAAAATCAAAATGAACCAAAAATTAGATTTTACATTTATAGAAAAAAAATAATCATTACTTTTTCTTAGAAACCCAATGACAACATTCCATTATAAAATCTTATACAACACTCTATTAAAAATAAGTGAGACAAAAGAAGATTTCTACCAACTCTGATATATTTTATATCTATCTAAGATTTTTATCATCCGCTGAATAAGCCTGATGTAATCAGTAAGTGAACCCGTAAGAAATGAGTAAATGCACGGCTCTCTTTACTTCTTTCTATGGATTAAGAGCATTAAGCGCCAGGACAAGACTGACATGGAGAGATATACAATTCCTCAAGGGCTGCTGATAGGCCAGAGATTTGGGATTTTTCTAATTACGAAGCAATTAAGCAATTAACTCTGTTTCATATATCATTAAACAACGTGTTAAGGGTGTTCATTGGCCTGAAAACCTGGACACAGAGGTATGCTTTGTGCAACCAGCCATGATGCAACATCTGATGAATGGATAGTCACAGGGATATTACGTGCATAGACAACATTAACACCAACTAGATATTATGTGTATAGTTTATAGAGAGTTTACCGTTACACTTCATTTCTACACGCCAACATTAGAAGAGTACCTTTGTGTCAATGGCATGAATAGAGGCCAAAAAGACTCATACTTAGGAAATAGTGATGCTACATACAGGAGAATAACACATCCTGGGAGAGGAGAGAAGTCAGGTTGGTGAAGTCAGTAATTATAGCTCTAATATATCTGAAAGAACATCTGTCAGTGTTGACATCTAACAACCAATTAGAGTCTACTATTTTGCAGTGGAGGCCAGAATGTGTAATGTGTAATTGACACTGCTTGGGTGATATTGCTTATATAAAATGTTTTTGGCACCAAGTATTTTTTTAACACTTTTGTGCCTAGAAGTCATTGATGTGTAGATGTCCAGGTCAAATTTAGCAGCATCAGAATGTGTTGAGTAATTTGACAATAATTCTATGGTTTATTTGCATACCTGAATAGTTCTTAAGCTATATAAATTTTATATTTAGGAAACTGTTTTGTTGTTGTTTTCCTAAAACTGGAGAGTACAAAATCTGGTGCAGCTGTGCCTGGTAGCCAATCAGCTTCTAATTTCCGCTTGTTCAATCAAGCTTTGACAAAGATCCTGGAAGCTGATTGGTTTCTATGCAGAGCTGCACCAGATTTTGCACTCTCCAGTTTTAGTAAATCAACCCCAATGTTTTCTGTAAAAAGAAGCTGACAAATGTATAAGGGTCCTTTCACACGGCCGCTCCGTGTGTCCGCAAATCATCCAATCCGTTTGCGGATGATTTGCGGACATAATGTAAGTGAATGGCACTGCGGGTGTCAGCGGAATACCATCCGCTGACATCCGATTTTCCTCTTGTCAGTTCTGTTCCGTTTTTACGAATGGAACAGAACCCCATTTTTCCTTCCGTGTAAAAAACGGAAAGGAAGGAAAATCGGATGTCAGCGGTGTCATCCGCTGACATCCGCAGTGCCATATACTTACATTATGTCCGCATATCATCCGCAAACGGATGTGATGATATGCGGGCACACGGAGCGGATGACAGAAATGTCATCCGCTCTGTGGAAAAAAAAAAAAAAGTCCCGCAGCGGACCTTTCACACGGAGCGGCCGTGTGAAAGGAGCCTTAAAGTGCAAAAATGTATTTATTTATGTGTTTTAAATACTAACATAAGGCACATATGTACACTGTAGACGGAAGCTTACGTAATGATCACATGATCAGGAGTCAAGCTGATTGGCTCCCTATCATTAATGGGTTCCAAAGCAAACAGCAGCAGTGTCAACTGGTGATCCTGAAAAAGGAAATTGCTTATAAGCATATCTCAACATGAGGCATCATGCTAGGGAATGTTTATGTTGATGGGAAGAGGGTAATGAAAGCTACCCTCTTAAAAATGTCTTTAAATTATTTTAAGAAATTACTTTCAAAAATGCTTTGTAATGTTGACGCCTATATAAGATTTCAATGATCATGGTTTTCACACATTTTAACTTTAACCTAGTACTGAATTCTAACCCCAAACTTCAAGCACAATGTATAGTAATAATACTACCATGGCTATAATATTCCATGCAAGACATGGCATGGCCTCTCTACTAATCAAATGAATTGAGAAAAAGGACTGTTACTACAAAATTAAACAATCCATTCTGCCTTAATATGCATAACTGTTGTAGAAACGTCATCTATATACCAAGCTGTATTTCCTATAAAAGCATTTGTGGTATAGCAGATCTAGTGGGCTCAGCATCAACGTTTACAAAACATGATTTTTTTCTTTTTTTTATTATTTTGTTTTCCTGGATGGATATTTGCAGTTTAATTCAGCAAAAGGCCAATAGGGGAAAAGAGTACATGGGGATGTTAAAAGGAGTCAGAATGTTCTTTATAGCTAAGAAAACATAAATCTGTCTCTCTTTTTTCATGTTCTTGGCCTAAAGATACAGTTAAAATATACAGAACGTGTAAAGCAGACCCTCTTCTGTCCCCTATGGTGCAATACTAAACTAATAACATGACACAAAGGGGCAGAGCTCTTACAAAAGCATTATTCTGGTGTGCTTTGCCAGCATGATGTCTAAATAAGGCCCAGTCTGTACAACAGCAACATTGTAAAGGGGAAATGTCACTAATGGCAATCTGGGAAACAGCAGATCATTTTAATTCACACCACACTTTAATCCCACAAAATACTTTATTGACTAGAATTCATGCGCCACCCACAAAGACTTCACCTGCTGACAGGTAGAGCAAGAGGAGACAAAGAAGAAAAGAGCATTATACACAAAATTATTGTTGATCTGTTTAGGACTGCTTGACTTGAAAATGCTAATTGGTGGGCTTTTCCTAGGGATCTGACGGAGTAAAATTCACCGAGAACTGGAGCTGGGTTTCGCTATAGCCTTAGCCATATTCAAATTTTTTATTTACCATTTTGTTTAGTGCTGATCATCTAAAATTGGTTTTCCCTGTATCCTCTATGTCATGTCAGTCCAGAGCACGTTCACAATTTTGGAGGTGATGGAAATAATTTCTACATGAACATGAAACTCCATTTGAACTAATTTAGAGTTTCGAATTGAAAATCCTGCAGTCCTGCCGAGATGCTTTTGATCAAAGTGAAGTCGCAGCATTCAATATCCCCCGTCTTGATGCGCTCTCCAAATGTGACTGCTTTCTTATTGTGTCTTATGTAAATTTCCCACGACTGCCAAGATTACCTCCTGCTTGCCGAGCATCCATGACTCATGCGCTGGAACAGATGCCAGCTTCTGCACTGGGAGCAGGGGAGACGGTCACTGTGGGTCCAGTAGCCCGGCTCCGTGTATCCTCAGTCAGCCTTTCCAGTAAAACATAAGTTCAGCATCTCCTACGCCTTTCTATTTATCTGCATCAGTAAGAGCAACTAGGCAGCCCGGCTTTATGACATTATGGCTTAGGAGTTGAGTGGGTATGACAAGCTGAGTTAATCAGCACTGAGAGCAAAATAAGCCCGCACAATCATTTTCTTACTAGTGAGCGACTGAAGTTTCTGCAGGAGGTCTTTATAAGTAAGTAAAAGAGACAACATACTTGAAGCATATTGATTCCTCATATGCTCAAAGCTAAAAAGAAACAAAAGATTATTGTCATTGAGAATTGGCATGACTTCCTTTACAGATATCATTTTTTACTTTTTCTCCAGCCTGCTTGTTAAAGTGATTGTAAAGGTTTTTTTTTTTTTGTGCAAAATAACAAACATGGTATACTTACCTGCTCTGTGCAAAGGATTTGTGCAAAGCAGCCCCGATACTCCTCTTCTGGAGTTTCCCGGCATCGCTCCTGGTTCATCCTCTTCATCGGGTGCCCCTACAGAGAGCTGCTTTCCATGGAAGAACTCGTGTACGTACGCTCACGAGTCCTGTTGTTGCGTTCATTGACACAGACAGCAGGACTTGGCTCTGCCCACCGGCTCCCATGTCACTGGATTTGATTGACAGCAGCGGGAACCAATGGCTCCTGCTGCTATCAATCTATCCAATAAGGACCCAAGACAGCGGCTGCGTTGGGCTCATGCTCGCCGCTGGAACAGTTGGGTTCAGTTAAGAATAAGGGGGGTCTGGGGGGTAGCTGTGGCACCAAAGATTTTTCACCTCAATGCATGGAATGCATTAACCTCCCTGGCGGTATGTTTCTTTCGGATTTTAGGTGCTGAAAGCGGTACCATTATTTTGCATGTAATTCTTAAGAATGAGCAGCCCAAACCAACTATTTACATATGATTTTTTTTTTTAATGTGCATTCTTCTTTATAACATCTTGGGTATAATAAAGTTTGAAACACAAAATCATAAATTATAATATAATAAAAAACTATAAATAAGTTAAAGTATGTATGTATGTATATATATATATATATATATATATATACACATATATATATATATATACATATATACATATATATATATATATATATATATATATATATATATAAAGTACAGTAAAACTGCAGGAAAGTGCACCGGGGGGCAAACTAATGTGAATTTATTTTATTTTGCATTGTATCAGTGTGTTTTTGAAGTTGCCGCCGGTTCCACCCCCCTGCGAACGTCACGTCGCAGGAGACGGAAGCCGGGGCACAGAGAGCATCGGGAGGAAGATCCGCCGCCACACACCGCCGGGATACATCGCTGGATCCCGGTGACAAGGTAAGTAACCCCTCTACCAGGATCCAGAGATCTTCCTAGCGGTACCCCGAGTGTGGCTCGGGGGTTACCGCTTTTGCCACTGAAATTTAACCCCGAGCCACACTCGGGAATACTGCTAGGAAGGTTAAGGTGAAAAAACGTGAGACTTTACAACTCCTTTAAGCCCAACTACTGCCATACAGGACAAAGAAGAAGATATAAACTGCACCTTGTCCTATTCTAAACAAAGATTCAAGTGATTATAATATGACATTTTCAAATAATAAAACAAAGTACCCAAAATATATAAATATGCTAATAAGCATATTAAAGGGCCAGTCCACCCCAAACTGATATTGTAGTTATACAACAAATCCTGCAGTTATAAAAAAATCCTCCTACTAAGTTGTACCTGTTTATTATCAGCCCTCTAAAATCAACAGATCAAAGGCTTTTTCTCAGCTCCAGCAGGCAGGGGGTGGGGATCTAATGCCACACCCTGTACATCCACCCTGTGGAGCTTTGTGGGCTGAGTCAGCTGCTGACTTGCTTATACATCTTGGATATCCCAGCAGTGAGAGTTCTCTGCCACCATATGGTCTGGTGTCTTTATTTAACCTTACCAACTATGAAACTATAATTGCAGACTCTGTTCCTGTCCACTTGGAAGTTTAGATATTCCCACTGGGCTTTGAGTATCCCAGCACCCCCTGCATTTTTTATAACACATTAATAAATCCATACATTTAAAAATAAATAAATATTATATTATATTATATTTAAAAAAAAATGATTAAGGAGAGTTGTGACTTCTCCCAGTAGCCAAAGCAGATGTGTAGACATTCCCTGGACATAAAATAAATGGTCATGTGTTTTAACTCTGGAGCCGGGGGGGCTCTCAAGATGGCTGCAGAGACCAAGTACATGTCGTGTCAGTAAAGGGCATCTGTACAGAAGAGCAACACAGTTTAAAGGATTAATGTTATAAGTTATTTCCATCTCTTCACACTTGTGGTCACTGGGAACAGATTTCCAAGTGAATTGGCATTCGTGGTCCATATATCCAAGGTCTCCAATATTGGGCATATATAGGAGAAGCCATTTTTAACCTGTGATTGATGCTGGTTACCCCTGCAGGTGTTTATCTCTCTGGTGAGTATGGTCCTGGGAGAGATGGAGGGCATGCATGTATTCACAGTCACGATTCACTATTGAAGATTGATTTACCATTGGCAATTTATTTACTAATAATTTTTCATGTGGACCTATTTTAATTTAATTATTTTGGACTTTTATGCATATTCATCTTTTTTTGCATAGATGTCACTTTTTTTGCACTTTGTCACTTTATTGATGTTCCCTTTTTTGGGAACTTATTTATATTTACTATTCTTAGCCATAGGACCTTATTTTGATGTACCTTTACTGCTTTTTTTTTAAATATATATTTGGTGTATATATTTGCATACACATCTGTTGCACTTTAGCACTTTATTTTTATATTTTTATTAATAGTTTTTTTTGTACCATCGATATTTGCTGAGTTTTTTAAATTTTCCTTTTTGGTTTACATCTTTCCTGTCCCCAGGCAGCGCCACCTATCCCTCCCTTTACATATTAGTGTTTTAACTCACTTGTACCCATCAAAAACTGCATTATTTAGTTACACTGCCCTTTAAAAGTGGTTGTAAACCCATAAATATAACCAGTGAAGTGACAGGCCTCAAGTAATACACAGAGATAAAACAAATCCTCCTACTTAAGTTGTACCTGTTTATTTTCAGCCCTCTAAAATACACAGATCAAAGGCTTTTTCTCAGCTTCAGCAGGCAGGGGGTGGGGATCTGATGTCACACCCTGTACATCAGCTAAGGCCTCTTTCACACGGCCACTCCGGTTTTTTGCTCCGCTGCGGGACTTTTTTTTTTCACGGAGCGGATGAAACTTGTGTCATCCGCTCCGTATGTCCGCATATCATCCCATCTGTTTGCGGATGATATACGGACATAATGTAAGTCTATGGGCATTGCGGATGTCAGCGGATGACACCGTTGACATCCGATTTTGCTTCCTTTACGTTTTTTGAATGGAGGAAAAATAGGGTTCTGTTCCGTTCCAAAAAATGGAACAGAACTGAAAGGAAGAAAATCGGATGGTATTCCGCTGACATCCGCAATGCCATTGACTTACATTATGTCCGTAAATCATCCGCAAAAAATAGGATTATTCGCTGACATACGGAGCGCCCGTGTGAAAGGGCCCTTAGTGTTATCTGAGACCTTTGTATAGGGAAAAGACACAGCTGAGGCTGTCAATCACCTTCTGTGTGCTGGGGGAAGAATAGGGGGGGGGGGAATGTCTTCTGGGATTCTGTGGTGTTGGGATTAGCTACCAGAAGTTACTCATGCATATAGCAGAGGGAACAGAAATCACACTTGGTGCTTTGGATTGAGGATATGCTTTGTTCCTTTTTCATTCCTGAGGTTTGCAACCACTTTTAGCAGTAAGGAAATACTTTATTGCTGCCCATATCTCTACAGCATTGATGATTATTCACCACCATGCAGCTACACGAGTCTTTTCACAGCTATGTTACTCTTCGCCAGCAATACTGAATTATTGGTTGTGTGAGAGATATTGCTCTGATTAGGTGACCTGTTGCAGAACTAACTTGAGCTTGGAATTCCCACCCACTAACATGCAGGAAAAGACAAAACAATGGAAGGGAGCTTAGGTAGAATGTGAGATTTAATGAAAATCTTCATCCTATAACAATCCGAGCTTTTGACTTAAAAAAAAAGGGGTCAAGAGAGATTTGGGCCTGACTACGTAGATTTATTGGTGGGCCACAAGAGCCAGAGGGTTTATTTTGACCTCAACAATGGAGCTTCATCCAGATTCTCCCTCATACATTCTCACTTTCTATTCTGCTGGCTATAAATAACAATTCAAGCAGCATCCAGTGAGCATTTCATTCCTGCAGATAGCTGACAACCGAACATTATACCAGGAATAGTTTTAATTATAACTCTCGCTGCAGATCTATATTATGAAATATATGCTTTTATAGCTGGCTTAGTACTGAGGATCTCAGCACTGGCAAGCGGCTTGCTTTCATCCAGAGGGACGTGTTTGTCTTGGTTGAGCTGTTGATATCGGAAGAGCTGAGATACTTGCCAGATAAATGGATCCTCTTCTAACCTCTGTTCTCTGGCAATGCAGCATACACCTGATTATACTTTGTCACAGCTTGTCACTGTAATAGGATTATCAACCATCACATTGGTGGCCCTTCTTACTAGTCAATAGCCTAATCACGTTTAAGATGAGCGGCATTTAATTGCCATGTACATCATTAGTCACACACCGCTCTTTTTGCTAAGTTAGCTTTACTGTTGGAAATTCCTATTAAAACACTGAATAATCCTATCTCATCTATGGTAAGAAAACATTTTTTGACCTACTCATCCCTCTTTAGTGGGAGCTGATAGATCCTTACCTTTTCCATGCTATGTTATCTCAGATGGGATGTAAAGCTGGCCATAGATAGTACAATTTTCATTCCTGAAACCATGGATTACAGGAAAGAAAATCAGTTGATTTTCCATCGACACAGTCAGTGTTGATGGGGGAATCCTTCCCGCGGAGCTATTGTGTTTTCCCCATGGGAGGAGCTGTCCCTGGCAGGAGAATACACAGTGTTTATTGCTATAGCAGCTGGCAATAATCGTGTTAAAAATCCAACAGGCTGGTTGCACCAAAGGTAATAGATCTATCAGCTTGGGTACAATAAGCCTGCCCATACATGGTTCAAATCTTGGTTGGTTCAGCATCTAGTGAAGAGACAAGAACTCACTGCTCAAGGTGGTGTAATTGCCTGATGACTCACACCGGTGCATGCCCCGGCTCGCCTCCGTGGAAACTTGATAAAGGAAAAGGAATTGGCAGCACTCCAGGTTGAGTCAAAATCCAGATTTATTGACCGAACATCCAGATATGACAATCGTGACAAGGTATACGCGTTTCACACACTGAACATTACCAAATGATTAAGCACACAGTCAGTGTGTGAAACGCATCTACCTTGTCACGATTGTCATATTTGGATGTCCAGTCAATAAATCTGGATTTTGACTCAACCTGGAGTGCTGCCAATTCCTTTTCCTTTATCATGGTTCAGCATCTATGGCAGGCTTAAGCTGTCTATTGAAATAGGTGTAGGTTATCTCTTGACAGCTACTGTATGTCTTTGGAGCAATTGTAAATCTCATTACCCTTTTACTGCTTTTTAACCCCTTGGTGCCGGTCGTAAGCAAATATTATTTGCGTGAATTGATCCCAGTACACCTGTGCCGAGAGCGCGCACGCTAAACCCTCCCAGCACGGCTACCATCTCCTAACCAAAAGCTCCCAATCGCTCTTTGCGATCAGGAGTTTTCGGACCACATGACCAACATGACAGCCAAGTCTGGTGGTCACGTGATCTTAAGCTGCACCCCGCCTCCAGGCGTCATACATCTCTTAAAGGGCCAGGAGGCACTGGTGCTAATAGGTTAATTGCTAGCTTTAGGTACCAACAAGAAGTCAAGCTAATCAAGAACATGCACCTGTTTCTAGGGAAGATTTACCCAAAAAGCATGATTAGACTTTAGCTGGGTGCGGAACCCCCATTCTCTTTTATAGAATGCATGTTTCAACAGTTTTTCTCAACTCTGTCACCCCAACGCTTTAAAAAAAAAAAAAAACATTCTTTCCGGATATTTAATATTCCCTCTTTACAGTGCAGCTTTCTTGTCCATGTATACACGATGGTGTATGATGGACATATTTTTATCACATTGTGTACAGGAGTAGTGGATAGTCAAAAGGCTTATGCTGGACATATACTGTATAATATGCAGTGATTTGTAACATATCAACATATCAGTTATTGAATTGATTGTTAGACAGATTGAGATAGAATATTTCAAATTTAAAGGTTAACAAACACGGGGGTCACTTTTGAATTTATTACGATTGAAAGTTTTGTAACAAATATACACAAAAAAGTGGCCACAAGCCACTGCCTAGTAATTAGGAGGGGCCATCAATCAAAACTAACTTCTAAAGCTATTTTTTACATTTAAAGCGGAGTTCCGGGCACACAAGTCATTTTTTACTAAACATACCCCCGGGACAGTCAGGGCTAGCACATTCCACAATGGCTAGCCTCTGATCTGTCCCGGTTCGCACTTACCTTTTAGAAGAAATACTTACTTATAAAATTTCTTCCACAGCGTTTCCATCTCTCTTGTGGGCAGCTGAAGCCGGCGCGGTCCTCTTCTGTGTCTTCTTCCGCGTCTTCTTGTCCCAGAATGCGCCGCACCGGCCCCTCTCGTCACTTCCGGTGCGGCGCTGCATTCCTCCACAGCTTCTGGGCATGCCCAGAAGCTGTTTAGCGGAGGAATGCGGCGTCGCCCGGAAATGACGAGCGGGGCCGGTGCCGTCGCATTGATTCCTGGGAGCTATGACGTTCAGCTCCCAGGAATCATAGCGAGACCGGAAGTGACGGAGTGAGCCGCGGCTCCGAGGGAGGAAGTACTCTGAGGTGAGTATCTTCGATCTTCAATTACAAGGTGAGTAAATAAAAAAAAAAAATAACTATCCAATTCCTTTTCAGGTGAGGTCTACCTAGCGGAGGGGCACAAAAAAAAAATATCGTTTTTGTGCCCGGAACTCCGCTTTAAGGCCATATGCACACATGGCATTTTTTTTTTTACTCTCCTAGAAGCCAGCAGCATTTTTGCAGTAAAAAATGCCTGACGCTTGTAAAGGTGTCTAACACTTTTACAAGCGTTTAGGCACATTTACAGGCATCAAGCGCTTGGGCGTTAATTCATTTTATTGGCCAGGATAAATATTTTGGCCATTGAAATGAATTGACGCTCAAGCATTAAATGCTTCTAGCGTTAACATGCATTTACAGGCATCAAGCATTTTTTCTACCCAAACGCTGATGCCCCTGGATGCACTGGCAGTGGGTATTTTGTCCTGCCTCTAAACTCTCCAGCTACTTCACACTGCTAAAAGTCTATGTGTGCATGTACTCATAGAATAGCATGCAGAGGAATTTAGAAGCAGGGGAAAAAAATGCCAGATCCCCCTGGGAGCAGCTGCAACAAACTTAGGCCTCTTTCACATGGGCGTTCCGTATGTCCGTATATCACCCCATCCGTTTGCGGGTGATATACGGACATAATGAATGTCTATGGGATTGCGGATGTCAGTGGATGACCATCCGCTGACATACGATTTGCGCCCTTTCAGTTCTGTTCAGTTTTTTGGAACGGAACAGAACCCTATCTGTCTTCCGTTTAAAAAATGGAAAGGACGCAAAATCGGATGTCAGTGGTGTCATCCGCTGACATCCGCAATCCCATAGACATACATTATGTCCGTATATCATCCGCAAACGAATAGGATGATATGCGGACATACCGACCGGATGACAAACAAAGTGCCGGAGCAGATCGCAATACGGTCCGCTCTGTGTAAATGAGGCCTAAGGCTCCTTTCACACACTCCGTCCGTTGGACGGAGTCCGTTTTTCTCAGCGGGGGATCGATCCGACGATCCCCCGCTGAGCAGGAGGATGACAGCTGTTCTCCGCGCTGTGTGTGGAGACACAGCTGTCATGTCCCCATGCATCTCTATGGGGGAAATCGGATGGGAACGGACCGTCGGTCCGTTCTCATCCGATCTCATCCCATCCCATCCGCTGGGCGGATGTGAAATAGTGTTACCATCCATCCAGATTTGACGGATCAGATCGGATCGGATGTCAGCGGACATGTCTCCGCTGACATCCGATGTCCCATAGGAATGCATGGGGGGACCGTTCAGATCCACCAAAAAAACTGATCCGAACGGTCCGCCTGTGTGAAAGGGGCCTTAAGCTCTGACAAAAAAAAATTGCAGCTGCACCAGACTTTGCACCCTCCAGTTTTAGTAAATTAACCCCTAGGTGTGAGCTGTTCAGTATAGGAGTAAGGACTGGCCACCATTGCCACCATCAGATTGCTAGTAGCCCCTGTATATATATGTTTGCATCCGTGTTCACCACTAGATGTCACACTGGTAATACGACCTGTATATAGAGAGACAGGCTGACAAAAACTCTGGGATTTCTTCCACTTCTGATGGGCAGATTTAGTAGCGATCTTGATGATCTAGATGCTCCAACAGAAATATAACCCCATAGTTGTAAAATTTGCAAGGCAATAATGTAGAAAAAGCAGTGTAGACTCACTCGTGTAGACTTGACTTTTAGCGGCCGCTCCAGCAGACGTCCTATGACGAAACACATAGGCTGGAGTCTTTACATCTTACATCACTTCCGGTTACGGAGCCAGAGTCGTGGAACGCAGAAAATTCTCGGCGTGCAATACACTGATCCTGATCAGCCCAACGAGTGAGTCTACACTGCTTTTTCTACATTATTGCCTTGCAAATTTTACAACTATGGGGTTATATTTCTGTTGGAGCATCTAGATCATCAAGATCGCTACTAAATCTGCCCATCAGAAGTGGAAGAAACTTTTTGTCAGTTTTTGTCAGCCTTCCTACTATTTCAGAATTGATTGATTTGAATATACACCATCCTTGAGGAATTCATATGCACTTTTTTATGGTGCGTTTTTTGTGATAATTTGCACTATTCACATTTCACTGTCACTTTGCACTTCATTTCTCAATAAATTATTTTCATATCTTGTGCACTTTATTAGTATTATTTATTGCACCTTCCGTTGGCTCACAGTATAGCACTTATATACACTGAGCACAAGTTGGGGGTCTGTGGTACATATATACCCCTGCTGTTTTGGTATTCACTGGCACATTGCACTTTATATCACTTTTATGTGATAATTCTTTTTATAAGTCACAATTTATAGGTAGCGTCTTATACCAGCCTCCACACATTTTTATTTCACATTGGAAGAAAGCAGCTTTAGCAGGCATAGCTAAAGAACTGACCATGCTGTGCTCTCATGTCTAGTGTGCTCTGTTTATAATAGGAAAGCAGAGGGACTGGCAGGAACACCAAGGATTTCACACAAAGGAAGCAATACAAAGAGAACATGATACTTTTTCATACAAGTACAAGGTAGAGCAGGAACATATCGGGAATATGAAATGTTGGGGTAACAAACACTTTAAGGGTTCATTTTCAGTTTTTAAAGCAGGAGTAAACCCACTGACTTAACAGTTTAAAAAAAAACAGTTACATTTCTAGCACATAATGGGAATGTAACTGCCACATTGGTTGTGTTCTTAACCAAGCTATCAAACCCTCCAATGGCTGGTGTCATAACTAATCACATGTGCAGCATCACGGCAGTTGAAGATCAAGCAGAGACCAAAATGGCTTCTTCCTTTGCCTAAAACCATAGGAGGGTTTCAAGAAAAGCCTAAGATAAACGCCTCACATTTTTTCATAACTGGATGGCCCCGACATGATCTCATTTTCTTGACCTAACTTCCTGATAAAATATTTTCTCAAGATACCATCTAACTCATTATAGGCAGGGCATGGAGAAACTAGTTCAAAGGCAGCTGATGTTGCCCAGAATTGTGGCAGAATCATGACATGGGAGTCATTGGGTATAAATAAAATGATTGCTTTAACAAATTATCCAATCATGGCAGCACATTATTATATACTTCAATCTACTTATACATATATATACTTCAGTAAATATAGTGAATGCACAGCTTATTCTGCTGCTACAATCCCTACCACATTCAAGTAGTTCTTCTGTGGAAGCTACTGCATTGTATAGTCTTCTATACCTCTACTGTATTCCTCTGCACACACATACCTTCACATACACTGCGCTATTTGTCATCTATTAAGGTCATAAAGTTATGTCTGCAGTTTACTTTAGTGCTCTAATTTTGTTTATTTCCAGGCAATCCTATTTACCAGTCTTTATTTCTTTTTGTTGCCTTTGTAATTCCAAGGCAATGCATAAGTCAGCAACTAAAGAACAGCCTTGCTTTTCATTATTGCATGATAATGGTTGTTGAGCATTCTTCAGCTATAATGCTGGAAAATCAAGGCTGTATTTAGAATTTACAAAGCCTTAAATGTATCATCCACAATGGACACATAACTCCATTACCTTAGAGCGATCAGGAGTTTCTTAGACCTTTGGGAGTAGAAAAATTCCAGTCAGATCTGTTTAATCTTTTACATTTTCCCTGGTAAATGGTATGATCTGGATACAATAGGCTGACTATGATCAATGATCAATCCTGTGAATAACTCACTCCCAGTCCCTGAGTAGCTACGCTCACATTTCCACTGTTTCTATGGAAGGAGCCATAGTTGCCATCCAAACTGGGATTAGTAAAATAACACAAGAAAGATAATGATTTTACTCCCAGTTCTTTTCACAGGAAGGGAAAAGGACACTGCATTTCTGACAAGGTCAACAGATATTTTCTGTACTTGCTGAAAATGCATTTAGCCTGAAAAATAAAACACAAATGCAGCAACTACATCTAAGGACTGGTAAGCTGCAATATACTACATTTTTATTCTTGGGTTTTGTTATGCTTTCCAGCAGTGGCGGCTTGTGCATTGGCATCGGCTTGTGCATGCGTCTGGCCCCCTAATCTACATGCAGGGCGCTGGTCGCATGGAGTTCAATGGGGCTTTTTTTTTTAACCATGTGATTAGAGCAAGAGGCTCTAATAGGCTAAAAAAAAAGGGTGGGCTCGGGGCGCAGAGCACTGTGCCCCGAGACCAACCAGTTGTGTGACAATAGCGAATGTCACAAAATAGCGACATTCCCTATTGTCACACGGATCCTCCTCCTGGCCAATCAGGAAGCAGGTCGTGAGAAAGGAGAAGCCATGCCATTGGCCATGGAGGAGGAGGGAGGAGACGCAGAATACTGAGGGGGAAGAAGCCGCCGCCATCCTCGTTTGCTGCTGCTGCTGCCTGCCCTCCCTACACATGTCCAGGCAGGGTGAATGAGCTGGTGACGGGGGGGGGGGAGCATGGGGTATGGTGTTCGGCCTGGTGTGGGCCGGGGAGAGATATGGTGCGGTCCATCCTCCGCCCCCCCCCGGCCCACGGAGCACCAGCCGCCACTGCTTTACAGGGTTAGTTTGCCTTTACATACTTTTACCAAAAAGATCCCTCTGCATTACAGTGTCCTTAAAGAGGTTGTAAGAGGTTAATAAAAACCTGAAAGGCAAAGACATAATGAGCTAGTATGCATTGCACTGCCATCTGATTGGCAGAAGCCACGATGATGTCACTCCCGCGAAATGCACACGGAAGCCGCTGTTTACGGCACAGGGCTCTGAAGGAACGGCACGAGCAGCTGTTCCCTCAGAGCGCATGCGCCAGTGATGTCACTGGCTGCATGCAAAGTAAAAATAAGGGTGCAAGTATAGGATATATTTACAGTACCTATAGGTAAGCCATACAAGTTACAGAGGAAGCTTTACTTCCTCTTTAATGCATTAAAATACTGTGCTCTATTCTTCAAATAAATGCTTACTTTTTCAGATGCGAATATTATAGTCCTCCCCATTCTGTCCTGCAGATGTGCTCTGCATTGGTTGCAAGGCCCCAGAAACTGATGAATAAGCACTCTTTTTCCCCTTTTCCCCCACCCATGCATACGCAGTTCACTCTGGCAGAACATTGAGCTGTGAAAAGAGTGGACTGTGCATGCCTAGGTAAGAAGAAAGCTGGGCGTTTTGTTCGTGAGTTTCTGGGGTCCACAACCAATGCTGCGTAAGTCTTGTCAGGTCTCAGATTACACTAAACTCTCCGATCCATGCTCTGCACTGTGTGACACCAGATCCTCACCCCCTGTCTGGTACAGCTCAGAAATGCTGAGTAAAATGTGTGTTTGAAGAGGCTGTAGAGAAGGGATGGCTGCAGATAAACAGGTGCAACTTATGTAGGAGGATTTGTTTATTCACTGTGCATCATCTGAAGCCAGGCACTTTACTGGATATATGTAAGGGTTTACAACTACTTTAGTATTAACCACTTGCCGACCGCCGCACGACTATTTACTGCGGCGGTCAGCCCCTCACAAGCAGAGCGATGTAGGTCTACGTTGCTAGCCTGTGAGGCTTCTAGGGAGCGAGCAGGCGCCGCCAGAGGCGCGCTCCCGCTCCTGCGTGGTCACGGACCCCCCCGCGCGTGTGTCCGCCGGGCACTCGCGATCGTCCGTGACACCGGAAGAAAGGCAGGCGGCTGATGTAAACCAAGCCACCTGTCATTCTTCCCTGTGTAAGAATGGAGATCAGACGGTTCTACTATGTAGGACCATTGATTTCTGTTCTTACACCAGTAGCCATGTCCAATCACAGTTAGAAGCATGCCCCTAGGACACACTTAACCCCTCCCTCTCCAATACAGTTAACCCCTTCACTGCCAGTGTCATTTTTATAGTAACAGTGCATATGTATAGCACTGATTACTGCAGTAATGTCACTGGTAACCCCAAAAGTGTCAAAAATGTCAGTCAAGGGTCCGATCTGTCCGCCGCAATGTCGCAGTACCGCAAAAAAAATCGCAGATCGCTGCCATTACTCGTTAAAAAAAAAATGACAAAAATCTTTCCCTTTGTTAGTAAACGCGATAACTTTTGCGCAAACCAATCAAAATACGCTTTTTGCGATTTTTTTTACCAAACATATGTAGCATAAAACAAATTGGCCAAAAATTTTAAAAAATTTTGATTTTTAAATTTTTTTGGGGGAATTTCATATAAAAAAATGTGAAAAATATTGTTATTTTTGCAAAATTGACGCTCTTTTTTTGTTTACAGCGCATGATCAAAAAATCGCACAGGTGATCAAATACCACCAAAAGAAAGCTCTGTTTGTGGGAAAAAAAGGACGTCAATTTCATTTAGGTACAGCGTCGCAAGACCGCGCAATTGTCCGTTAAAGTCACGCAGTGCCGAATCGCAAAATAGGCCCTGGTCAGGAAGGGGGTAAAGGGGGGCTTAAGTGGTTAAAGAATTCCTATTTCATTCATGTATCAATATGTATACGAACAAAAGTGGAAAAATCTGTAGCGCTCTATATTTGAAGGAAACCTCTAAAGGGAGAAATACATAGGCAGCTATGGCTGACTTTTTTTCTGTTTCTCTCAGCCTCCAGACCAGCGACTCCGAAAATGCTAAAGAAAAACAGCCAGGTCGGTAGCATTTGCAGAAAGTTTTCAACAAAGCCATCCCTTGCATTTATTCCATGGCAGGTTTCCTTTAAGCGGCAGGTTTATGTTACTTTTTACCTATGTCACGTTCACAGGTAAATTTTCACCCCATGCTTCAAAAGATGTCACGGTAATTAGCGCTGGTGAAATGCACTCTGGGATCCTCTTACATAATGCAGTCTTCCTTAATGCCTTGTCTTTCTCACAAAGAATAAAAGAGGAGGTGATTATGCTATAAAAAGGGAGACGTTATAAAAATGGCTTTTTAGCATATGTTACAGAGATTGAAAGAGTCTTTAAATGTCATAGCGATGATTTCTGGTTACACAAATAGCCTCTGTACAAAACACTTTAGTCACTTGGTAGAGATTTGGGGAATGACTGAATTAATGCCATCTGCAGTGGTTGGCTTTTATTATAGACAGAGCACATGTCCCCAGGCTGCCCCACACCCCTACAGCGAATATTTTGTGGTGTATCTCTGCACAATGGAAGGTAGAAGTGCAATGATAATATATATCTATCCTAAAAATAAAAATATCTATCCTAAAATTCTGCTCTGTGAATATCCCTGTAAGGGGTGCAATCAATAATGCCATCTGCATATCACTCAAATGTGTCTCTATTAACTATTAGTAAACTGTTAGGGCTCATTCACAGCATACACATTGGATTGCGTTAGGTTGCATTGGGCAGATCCCGAGAAGGCGATTTACCTTATGTCCTATTGTTTCAGTGCGATTTACTGTGTTGGTGTGATCTGGAAAATAATAGGACAGTATGCATTTTTGACAGTACAGCATGTTGCAACATACTATACCACAATAAATTAATAAAGTTGAATGGAATGTCATTTTGTGACATTTTAATAAAATTAAAAAAATAAAAAGGTAAACGATTCAGTGCTTTGTACCAATGCATTGTGCAGAGGCCAGTCAATTTCCTCCACCCCAAACTCACTCATCCATGTACTTATGGACCTTGCTTTGTGCACTGGCCTAAATCGTTTGCTAGAGGGGGATTATGGTGTGGGGTTGTTTTTTAGAGGTTTAGTTCCAGTGCAAGGTGTCAGCACACCAAGTCATTTTGTACAATTTCATGCTCCCAACTTTGTGGGAACAGTTTGGGGATGGCCCCTTCCCGTTCCAACATGACTGCGCACCAGTGCACAAAGCAAGGTCCATAAAGACATGGATGAGCGAGTTTGGGGTGGAGGAACTTGACTGACCTCAACCCGATAGAACATCTTTGGGATGAATTAGAGCTAGACTGTGAGCCAGGCCTTCTTGTCCAACATCAATATTCGTGAGTATTCAGTATGTGCAAAAACACAAAAGTTCATAAGTGTCCATAAATGGGTGATGACAGGTAGGTGAAAAACTTAAATCAATTCCACATCCAAAGTGTATCCACCACCAAGTGAAATTCCTCCTTACCGAACGGAAAAAGGTAAGGTGCAAATAATAAACTCATATGCTGAACAAAATCCGATCTCCTTAGTGAACAAGCAATCACCTCGTGCAAAACACCGGGTTAGCCTCTTACCAGATGGCAATCAGTATGCGCTTGTCTCTGCAAAGACACTGCCTCCCCTTCTCTTTAGAATCCACAGAATCTGTCACAGCAACCCCGCTGACGATTCCTATAGATGACTAATGTCCATCACTTCAATCTGGCCTCTGCTGCAGGTTCCATGAAATCAGACTGCCAACATCACTAGCGGGGGCTGCCATGTATCAACTACATCTTATGCCTTCTTACTCTAGTACTGTGCTTTGGAAACCCCAAAAGTGTCAAAAATGTCAGTCAAGGGTCCGATCTGTCCACCGCAATGTCGCAGTACCGCAAAAAAAATCGCAGATCGCCGCCATTACGCGTTAAAAAAAAACAACAAAAATCTTTCCCTTAGTTAGTAAACGCAATAACTTTTGCGCAAACCAATCAAAATACGCTTTTTGCGATTTTTCTTTTTACCAAACATATGTAGCAGAAAACAAATTGGCCTAAAATGTTAAAAAATGTTGATTTTTACATTTTTTTTGGGGAATTTAATTTAAAAAAATGTGAAAAATATTGTTATTTTTGCAAAATTGACGCTATTTTTTTGTTTATAGCGCAAAAAGTAAAAATCGCACAGGTGATCAAATACCACCAAAAAAAAGCTCTGTTTGTGGATAAAAAAGGACGTCAAATTCGTTTGTGTACAGCCTCACACGACCGCGCAATTGTCCGTTAAAGTCACGCAGTGCCGAATCGCAAAATAGGCCCTGGTCAGGAAGGGGGTAAAATCTTCCGGGACTTAAGTGGTTAAGGTGGCTTCCCTAGAATCCCTACCTATGTAATCTCTGCCTGAATGGTGACTACATGCAAATATACTTATGCACTACCCCTCCAGAATGCTCCAAAAAGAACAATACATCAAAAACAAATTGATACAGAGAGAATCTGCCCACACTTGTCCCCTCATAAACAGAATGAAAAAAATGTCAAATAGACAGTGCAGTGATCTCTGAGGAAGTCACGTGATCTATGTTGCAACACATCGGGTGGAGCCATGTGACATCACTTCTGGTCATGGCAGAAATAGGAATTTCAGTGAAGGATTGCTCTGTATTGTCACTTGCGCAATACACTCTATGCAGGTGTCTACTTATATGTGAGTGCATATTTTTTTTAACCTTATAAAAGCAATTTTAGAATGTACTACACCATGGGCAGTTTTCTTCTCTTCTTATGACTATTACCACTGAGTACCGTTGGAGGAAAAGTGGCCATAGACAGGAGACTGTTATCCTGCTGAATATGAGAAGTGATCTTAGGTGAGCAATACCTGTTGGTTTTGGATTCAGATCTGGGGAAGAGAGAGAGAGTGAGAGGGGGATGAGAGAGAGAGAGAGGAGAGGTGAGAGAGAGAGAGGGGGGTGAAGAGAGAAGAGGGGGGATGAGAGAGAGAGGGGCGGTGAGATAGAGGGGGAATGAGAGTGAGAGAGAGGGGGGTGAGAGAGGGGGGAATGAGAGAGGCGGCTCTAGCAACCAGTGGCCAATAGAGTCTTAGGTGGAGGGGGACGGCTTCTTTGCTGCCCCCCTGCAAAGTGCCGCCCTAGGCCTGGGCCTTGTTGGCCTAGGCCAAAATACAGCACTGTACATACAGTATTTGCCCAATGTTTTAGCTATCAGCAGTGTGCAGCCCCCACATCTCTGGGCTCTCTGCCCCATAGCAGTATATTGGTCTGCTTTGGCTTTAGTTACTTCCTTGCTGTTGCTGAGTTATCTTTTAGAGCTGTTTAAATCTTATTGCTGGGGGTATAAGTACACTCTAGAAGGAGCAACAGGTTCAGGAGTGCCAATATATAAGAAAAAAAGTGTATATATATATATATATATATATATGTATATATATATATATATATATATATATATATATATATATATATATATATATATATATAATTAAATAGCAGAGGGGGTTGTTAATCAGTTTAAGCTACTTTGGCGTTAATGAAATGAACAACAGGTGCACTAGATGGGCAGCAACAATGAGATGACCTTCAGAACAGCGTGGTTTTACAGGTGGAGCACACTAACTTTTCTTTACCCTACTCAACTTTTCTGACTGACACCAGGCCACTGGTGTGAATCTCTCTGACCAAACAATCAGAAACAGACATCATGAGGGTGGCCTAAGGGGCCCGACGTCCTCTAGTGGGCCCTGTGCTCACTGCCCGGCACCATGGAGCTCGATTGGCATTTGCCATTGAACACCAGAATTGGCAGGTCACCACTGGCACCCTGTGCACATGTGACAGATGTGAAAGGGTCTAGAGAAGCCATGGAGAACGTTATGCAGCCTGCAACATCGTTACGCATGACCAGTTTGGTGGTGGGTCAGTGGTGGTCTGGGCAGGCATATCCATGGAGGGATGCACAGACCTCTACAGGCTAGACAATGGCACCCTGACATCCATTAGGTATTGGGTTGAAATCCTTGGACCCATTGTCAGACCCTACGCTGGTGCAGTGGGTCCTGGGCTCCTCCTGGTGCACAACAATGACCGGCCTCATGTGGTGAGAGTATGCAGCCAGTTCTGGAGGATGAAGAAATTGATACCATTGAATATCCCCCATACTCTCCTGTCCTGACCTAAATCCAATAGAACACCTCTGGAATATTGTTTTGGTCCATCTGATGAAGACAGGCACCTCAGGAGCTCAGTGATGCCCTGGTCCAGATCTGGAGGAAAAACCCCAGGACACCATCTGTCATCTCATTAGGAGCATGCCCCAACGTTGTCAGGCAATGCATACAAGCACGTGGGGGCCATACAAACTACTGAGTACAATTAGTAAATTAGTAAATTAAATTTCAGCGAAATGGACTAGCCTGCTGCATCATTTTTTCACTTTTCGCGGTGTCTCTAAATTAAGCCCTCTATTGGTTGATCATTTTCATTTACATCAAATGATGTGGCATCCTTTCATTTCTAACACATTACCCAGTCCATATCAGTATAAATATCCAGCATGATATTTTTCCCCATTGAGTTCTGATGTCTTTTCAAAGAGTTCCTTTAATTTTTTTGAGAAGTGTATATTGCCAGTTGTAGTCACTGAACACATTAATACAGATCCACCCAGGTGCACTACAGTCGGGTGGATAAATAAACAAGTAAGATTTGAAGCACTCACATGATAAGGACAGAATAAAAGCTTTGCTCTTTACTTTAATTCTCCTTCTGAGAGATCTGTGATTGCCGCATTCCTTCCTTGTTTATAAATATGTACCGTTATTCAGCATTACGCACGCAGTCCTCAAACTGCATTTGCTGGCTGTAGGCGGTTAGTTGTGTACTATTGATGGCAGGTCATGTAAGTGAAGAACAACAGCCGCCCTTCTGTTAAGTCCACCTTTTTAACATTATTGAGTGCATCTATTGACTATAATTCCCATCTTCCAGCTTAGGTTTATTTTAAAGCACTTTAGACTCAAGTGCCACCTTCTACTAGTACACCATCAAATAAGAAAAAGAAAACTTCAAAGGCTCATGAGAAAAACTGATGGGATCTGATCACTGCAAAGTTACATGAGGACACTGGGCTACAATAAAGTACAATACAAACACCTGTAAGGATGCAACCTAGCAAGCTGGCCACTCCGGGACCAGCGAGAAGACCACAGCTATTTGTGAGTTAGTGTGTGCTTCTGTGTTAGGGTCCTTTCACATGGAACGGAGTCCGTTCTGCTCAGGGGGGGGGGGGGATCCATACGCTGATCCCCGCTGAGCAGGCGGATGACAGCTCTGCCTCCACTCTGTGTGCAGAGATGGAGCTGTCAGATCCCCGCTGTCATCTATGGGGAGATCGGATGAGAAGGACCGCCTGTCCATTCTCATCTGATCCCATCCCATCCGATCCGCCAGATGGATGGAAAATAGGGTTTCAATCCGTCCGGATTTCATGGACAGAATCGGATCGGATAGCAGCAGGTGTCAGCGGAGATGTCACGGCTGACATCCGCTGCCCCATAGGGATGCATGGAGCATCCAATCAGGTCCGCCTGAAAAACTGCCAGGCGGATTGGACCGCCCGTGTGAAAGGGGCCTTATGCCTCGTACACACGCAACGATTATCGGCCGACCGATCGTCCGACTTTTGTCCAGAGTTGTGTTTTGTTGGTTGGAATGTGCCTAGACTGCACACGAATTTTCTCGGTCAACAAAAATCTACTTCTGAAGTGATGTCATGTGATGGTTTACTTTCTGTGTGTTTTTTCTTCTCTGAGCATGCCCAGTCTTGCTCATCAGATTTTTGTCTGCCGAAATCTGTATTGACTGACGGAAAATCGGCCGTTGTGTTGACGGCCAACAAAAATTTTATAGTCTGCACACCAGATTTTATTCGGCCGAAAAGTCGGAGACGGTTGTCGAAAGCATCATACTAACAAGCCGAAAATCGGCCGATCGGACGTTGGCCGAAAATTCCCGGCCAATAATCGATGCGTGTGTACGAGGCATTAGTTGTTCAGCCTCAAACTGTCTTTTTTTATATTTTTATTTTGTATAAAGCAGGGATGGCAACTGCTATATGTGTATTGAACTAAAATTACAGTTATTCTTTAACTTTGTTAAAAAAATAAATTAAATGTAAAGTTAATGTTTTTTTTGTTTTTTTTAAAACATGCATCAGCTTGATATAAATAATCAGTGTGTGTTATTTCTGTAAGGCTTGCGTATTTACTCTCTATATATGCAGCATATGCATACTGTTTCCTGCTTTGCAATGCTACACTATGTGGTTGATTTACTAAAACTGGAGCATTTAGAATCTGGTGCAGTTGTGCATGATAGACAATCAGCTTCCAAATTCAGCTTGTTCAATTGAAGGGTAACTCCACTCCAAACAAAATTGCAAATAAAGAAAAAATAATATAGCATATTATTCGAATTGAATTGAAAACAGAGTTCCCTCTCCCCTCCAAAAATTAAAAGTCAGCAGCTACACATACTGTAGCTGCTGACTTGTAATATTAGGACACTTTTCTGTCCTGGAATCCAGCGATGTCGGCACCCCAGCGGATGTTTCCATTGGCCCTCGGGTCCTGCCGCCGCCATTCGCGGTGAGGAAAACTGGCAGCCGGTACCCTATTAGGCATGTGTGAAGTGTGCTGCGCTTTCTGAATGGCCCAGTGGTGGGGGGAAGAGGAGGGGGTCTGAACTTCTGATGAACCTCTCCGCGGCAAAGTCCGAAGTAATTGGGGAAAGGTACCAATTCCCCCTGCAAGGTGCCAAATGTGGAAATGAAGGAGGGGGGGAGGAATCAGATAAGAGGAGGTTCCACTTTTGCTTGAATGTTAATACAAATGACCTTTCCTTTTCAATCTGCAGTCCCTGTAATTTTCTGAAAATGCAATGCAATATGGCTACCTGGAGGTGTTCTGTGCACAGAATGTGTACTGACCACACCCCTGAAACATCATTTCCTGCTTGTGTGATTGGCTCACCAATTTTCCCAGAAGTCTGCACCAAGATACAAGTCAGGTTTTTGGCATCCCCTGCAACAAAAATGTCACTTTTGGTGAGATACTCCCAGTAGGAACATGTCTAAAGGGATTCAGGCCCAGCAGATTTCTCATTAGCGCTGTGCAGTTTCACAGCTGATTGATAATTATGAAACCACTCCCATTAGACTCACCAAGCATGGAGGCACAGGGGAACAAACAGTGTTTTTTTTCAGAATAACAAAAGGTAGGAATCTGCAACAAAGTTTGCTAAAATCCTTGCATAGCACATAAATCACCCAGAGGGGAATGTTTTTTTCTCAACAAAAGTGGAGTTACACTTTAAGCTTTGAAAAAAAAGAAGCTGATTGGTTTCTATGCACAGCTGCACCAGATTTTGCACTCTCCAGTTTTAGTAAATCAACCCCAGTGTCTTTCTTTTTGTTTGCTAAAAGGGTCAAGACTGTTCACTTAGCGAAGTGAATAACAGTAAATAAGTAAAGAATACCCAATCACGTTTACAGAAAAACAGGAATTTAGTTTACACATTTAGATATTCAAAGTAAGCACATCCTCGCCTTATATACATTTACTTTGCAAAATAAGAATTAACTTTGCTAAGTAAACCACCTCTACAGCTTTTGTAAATCAACCACGGTGTTTGATCTGTACTGCTCTTTAACCGCTTGCCGACTGCGCACAGTATATTTACTGCGGCAGTCGGCCCCGGCCAGGCAGAGTGACGTAGGTCTACGTCGCTCGCCTGTCACTCCTTCCAGAGCCAATAGCGGGCGGGCGCGCGCCCGCTGAGGCGCGCGCCCGCCTCGGCTCGTTCACGGAGGAGTGCGGGAGTGTGACTGGTGGACCCGATGTCCGCCGGTCACACTACGATCGCCGGTACAGCGGGAGAAAGACAGAGCGGCTTATGTAAACAAGCCGCCTGTCAGTTCTCCCTGTGTAAAAGTGAAGATCAGACAGTTCTACTATGTAGAACTGTTGATCTTTGTTTTTACACTAGTAGACCTGTCCCTGCACAGTTAGAAACACGCCCCTAGGACACACTTAACCCCTCCCTGTCCAATACTGTTAACCCCTTCCCTGCCAGTGTCATTTTTGCAGTAACAGTGCATATATATAGCACTGATTACTGCAGTAATGTCACTGGTACCCCCAAAAGTGTCAAAAATGTCAGTCAAGGGTCCGATCTGTCCGCCGCAATGTCGCAGTACCGCAAAAAAAATCGCAGATCGCCGCCATTACTCGTTAAAAAAAAAACACCAAAAATGACAAAAATCTTTCCCTTTGTTAGTAAACGCGATAACTTTTGCGCAAACCAATCAAAATACGCTTTTTGCGATTTTTTTTACCAAACATAGGTAGCGTAAAACAAATTGGCCGAAAATTTTAAAAAATTTTGATTTTTACATTTTTTTTGGGGGGAATTTCATATAAAAAAAAGTGAAAAATATTGTTGTTTTTGCAAAAATTACGCTCTTTTTTTGTTTATAGCGCGTGATCAAAAAATCGCACAGGTGATCAAATACCACCAAAAGAAAGCTCTGTTTGTGGGAAAAAAAGGACGTGAAATTCGTTTAGGTACAGCGTCGCACAACTGCGCGATTGTCCGTTAAAGTCACGCAGTAAAAAATCGCAAAAAAACCCCTGGTCTTTTAGCAGGAAAATCCTCCGGTGGTAAAGTGGTTAATGCAATGCTAACCCAGGGAGCTGATTTACTGAAGTAGCAAATCATTTTTGCTATGCAAAGTGAAGACCCACTTAGTCCCGGTTCACACTGGGGCAACTTGTCAGGCGACTTAGCCACCTGACAAGTAGCGCTCCATTCAGTGCAATGGAACCATTCTAATCAGAGCAACTCAAGACGCTCCAACTTAGAAAAAGGTTCCTGCACTACTTCGGGGGCGACTTGCATTGACTTCTATTAGAGAAGTCGTTTGCAACCCCCGCTGAAGTCGCGCTGCACGGGGCAGCTTCAGAGTCGTGCGACATTGAAGCCGCCCCAGTGTGAACCCAGCTTTACTGTAACAGAATGAATGAGGTGTAACTATGTTTTCTTTAATCATCCAACCACATGCAAACAAAAATATATATATTTTTTGTATTTCCTTTGCACCTGATTTGGGTATTCAACATAAAGCTTTATCACGTTCATTAAATAAAATGTTTTCAGTAAGTGAACATTGAGTTTACTAAGACACATTGGGGGAGATTTACTAAACTGGCACATGCAAAATCTGGTGCAACTGTGCAAAGTAACCAATCAGCTTCTAACTTTTATTGTCAAAGCTTAAGGCCCCTTTCACACAGGCGGACCGTTCAGATCCGCCTATCTCTATGGGGCATCAGATGTCAGCAGAGACATGTCCGCTGACATCCGATCCATCAAATCTGGACGGATGGAAACCCTATTTTCCATCCGTCCAGCGGATCGGATTGGATGGGATCGGATGAGAATGGACAGACGGTCCATTCCCATCTGATTCCCCCATAGAGATGCATGGGGACCTGACAGCTCTGTCTCTGCACACAGCACGGAGAACAGCCGTCATCCACCTGCTCAGCGGGGGATCGACGGATCGATCCCCCGCTGAGATAAACGGAGTCCGTCTGACGGACTCCATGTGTGAAAGAGCCCTAAGCCCCATCTGTTTGCGGGTGATATACGGACATAATGAATGTCTATGGGATTGCGGATGTCCATCCGATTTTCTTCCTTTCAGTTCTGTTCCGTTTTTTGGAATGGAACAGAACCCTATTTTTCTTCCGTTTAAAAAACGGAACGGATGCAAAATCGGATGTCAGCGGTGTCATCCGCTGACATCCGCAATGCCCATAGACATACATTATGTCCGTATATCATCCGCAAACAGATGGGATGATATGCGGACATATGGAGCGGATGAGTGTCCGTGAAAAAAAAGCGCCGGAGCGGATCGCAATACGGTCCGCTCCGTGTGAAAGAGCCCTTACTGAACAAGCTGAAGTTAGAAGCTGATTGCTAATTATGCATAGCTGCATCAGATTCTGTGTGCAACAGTTTTAGGGCCAATTCCCACTACACAGGGGATTTACTAAAACTGGTACACACAGAATCTGGTGCAGCTGTGCATAGTAATCACTCAGCTATTAACTTCAGCTTGTTTAATTAAGCTTAGACCTAGATCTAAACTTAAAAGCTGACTGGTTACTATGCACTGCTGCACCAGATTCTGTGTGCACCAGTTTTAATAAATCTCCCCCTGTGTGCGGTAGACGTTTTAACGCACAGTAAAACCTCTGTAACCACAGGGATGCATGGTGGTTTTCTGTGTGTATTATTTACACTGCATCACAGACTTGCTGCCTTTTATTGCAGCGTAATAAAAACCAAAAAGTGCAGCGCTGAAATCAGTATACAATTATATAGCTGAAAAGCTCATATAAAGAAAACAAAAAAGGAGAGGGGATAATGTCCAAATGAATAGTCCCAATATTAAGTGCAGAGATGTGAATCCACGTGCAAAATAACTTTCTTCCAGTGACACCAGGGAAAAGTGTAGGAAGGGGACACCCTTGTGCTCAGGTATAACAAGCAGCTTACCGAAATTCCGTGGCTGCTCAATTTAATGAGACAGCCTCTCCCAGCTAGTAGTAAACCAGTAGGTCAACCGATATCAAGCTCAGGTGCTTCGAAAGACTCCAAAAGCCGAAAGCCGTTTCCGGTGTGTTGTTAAACCGATCACATTAATATGTGGCACACTTGGAACTTCTCATATACTCCATTGAACGTAAAGCCATATGTAGAAAGAAACAGAGGCCCATAGCGTAATCCCGTAAACCAATAGGTAAATTTATTAAAAAAACTACTTACAATTTAAAAGACAAAAACAGGCATGTAGTATGTGCCGGTCATGGATCTAACCGCGGCGTCCCGCAAGTCTCCAGATCAGCATATGGATAAACGCCCCCCAACGAAGCCGGCCGTTTATCCATATGCTGATCTGGAGACTTGCGGGACGCCGCGGTTAGATCCATGACCGGCACATACTACATGCCTGTTTTTGTCTTTTAAATTGTAAGTAGTTTTTTTAATAAATTTACCTATTGGTTTACGGGATTACGCTATGGGCCTCTGTTTCTTTCTACATATGGCTTTACGTTCAATGGAGTATATGAGAAGTTCCAAGTGTGCCACATATTAATGTGATCGGTTTAACAACACACCGGAAACGGCTTTCGGCTTTTGGAGTCTTTCGAAGCACCTGAGCTTGATATCGGTTGACCTACTGGTTTACTACTAGCTGGGAGAGGCTGTCTCATTAAATTGAGCAGCCACGGAATTTCGGTAAGCTGCTTGTTATACCTGAGCACAAGGGTGTCCCCTTCCTACACTTTTCCCTGGTGTCACTGGAAGAAAGTTATTTTGCACGTGGATTCACATCTCTGCACTTAATATTGGGACTATTTATTTGGACATTATCCCCTCTCCTTTTTTGTTTTCTTTATATGAGCTTTTCAGCTATATAATTGTATACTGATTTCAGCGCTGCACTTTTTGGTTTTTATTGTATTTTTTGAATCACTGTTAGTTGATTTTGTGCCAGCTGCTCACTATTGTTCTTAATCATTTGGTTTTCTGTCACATCTAGCGCGGAAATTTTTCTTCTATTTATATTTTATTGCAGCGTACCTGGCCGAATAGCACTGCAATGTCACCCAGCGCAGCTCACTGCCCAACATTTCAATAAATGTTTTGTACACTTAAAATAAAGCTTGTACAGAACAAAAAAAGGAGCAATGAGATGGGTTGAATCGTGCATCACACTGCCCTTTACGCAACCAGCAACGCAGAGCTCTCTGCGATTTTCCGGCTTACTTAGTGTAAATTTGCCTTTAGTAAATCTCCCCCGTAGTGAAATTTGCTCTTCATATATGATGATATACAGTTGTGTTCAAAATAATAGCAGTCCAACATCACTAACCAGGTCAATCACTGTTTTTGGTATAAATGATATTTCTACATGGCAAATCGTTTATTAATATGTGTGGTAGAGTAATAGAAACCCAACAGACCCAACAGTCATGACATGCATGCTGCTGATTATGTGTAATTAAATAATTAATTGAAAGGGGCGTGTTCAAAATAATAGTAGTGTGGAGTTCAATTATTGAGGTCCATTAGGTTCCTTTTACACGGGTTTTCCACCCGGCGGTTTTACTCAGCGGGGATCGATCCGCCAATCCCCGCTGAGCAGGTGGATGACAGGTCCATCTCCGCTTACTTTGCAGAGACAGACCTGTCAGATCCCGGCTCTCCTCTATGCGAGATTGGATGAAAACAGACCGCCTGTCCGTATTCATCCGATCTTATCCGATCCTCCAGACGGATGGAAAATAGGGTTTCCATCCATCTGGATTTCACGGACAGAATAAGATCGGCTAGCAGCGGGTGTCAACGGACATGTCACCCCTGAGGGTGCATGGAGCATGCGATCAGGTCTGCCTGACAAAACTGACAAGCGGACCTGATCGGAAAGCCCGTGTGGAAGGGGCCTGATGCCTCGTTACACGCAACGATTATCGGCCAACCGATCGTCCGACTTTTGTCCAGAGTGGTGTTTTGTTGGTTGGAATGTGCCTAGACTGCACACAAATTTTCACGGCCAACAAAAATCTACTTCAGAAGTGATGTCATGTGCTGGTTTACTTTCCGTGTGATTTTTCTTCTCTGAGCATGCCCAGTCTTGCTCATCAGATTTTTGTCTGCTGAAATCTGTACTGACTGACGGAAAATCGGCCGTTGTGTTGACGGCCAACAAAAATTTTATAGCATGCACACCAGATTTTATTCGGCCGAAAATTCGGAGTCGGTTGTCGGAAGCATCATACTAAGAAGCCGAAAATCGGCCGATCGGACGTTGGCCGAAAATTCCCAGCCAATAATCGATGTGTGTGTACGAGGCATAAGTCTATAAAAAAAAGGTGTCAAACAGGTGAAGGAAAATCTGAGTAAAATGGGTCGTTCCAGGCACTGTTTAGAAGAACAGCATACTTTGATTAAAAAGTTGATTGGAAAGGGGGAAACATATAAAGAGGTACAGAAACTGATAGGCTTCTCAGCTAAAATGATCTCAAATGCTTTAAAAAGGCAACCAAAACCAAAAAGACGTGGAAGAAAAGGTAAATTACCATTCAGATTGAACAAAGAATAGCCATAATGGCAAAGACTCAGCCAATGATCAGCTCAAAGAAGGTCTAAAGTTATCTGTGAGTACTGTAACAATTAGAAGACGCCTATATAAAGCCAAGCTATCGGCAAGAAGCAACCACAATGTACCATTGTTAAAAAAATGACATGTGCTGAAGTGGTTACAGTTTGCTAAAGAACACATTAAGAGCCGGTTCACACTGGGGCGACACGACTCTTTACTACTTCGGGGGCGACTTGTGCATTCCCATGCACCACGACTTTGGAGTGACTTGCATGGACTTTTCACATAATGGAAGTCTATGCAAGTCGCTCCGAGGTCGCCCCGAAGTAGTACAGGACCCTTTTTCTAAGTCGGAGCGACTTGTGTCGCTCCTATTAGAACGGGTCCTGTAGCGGTCAATGGACCGCGAGGGAGCGCGACTTGTCAGGCTGACAAGTCGCGTTAGTGTGGACCGGCTCTAACTGGCCTAAAGAGATATAACACAACATTTTGTGGATGAATGAAAGCAAGACTGTTTTTTATTTTGGGTCTAGGGGCCACAGACAGTTTGCCAGATGACCCCAAACACTGAATTCAAGCCACATTACACTGCGAAGACAGTGAAAATAGTGGTGCAATCATCATGATATGGAGATGTGTCTCATACTATGGTGTTGGGCCTATTTATCGCATGGCAGGGATCATGGATCAGTTTGAATACATTGAAATACTTGAAGAGGTCATGTTGCTTTATGCCGAAGAGGAATTGTCCTGAAATGGGTGCTTCAACGAGACGGCAATCCCAAACATACCAGTAAGCTAGCAGCATCTTGGTTCCAGACCAACAAGATTAATGTTATAGAGTGGCCAACCCAATCTTGGACCTTAATCCAATAGAAAACTTGTGGGGTGACATCAAAAATGTTGTTTCTGAGGTAAAACCAAGAAATACAGAGGAATTGTGGAATGTAGTACAATCGTCCTGGGATGGAATACCTGTTCACAGGTGCCAGAAGTTGGTCGATTACACATAACGCAGTTGTGAAGCAGTTCTCAGAGTGGTTATACAACTAAATTATAGTTCAGTGATTCGCAGGAAAGCTAAATCTTCAAGCATTGTTCAGTTTATACAGTAAATGTTTGAGTTCGTAAAGAAAAATGCAGACTGCTATTTTTTGGGAAAGCCTAATATTCCCTTTTCTTCACTTTCTTGAAAGTAATAAGAAATTTGAAACATTTTTCTTTCTGTTTTGATTTGGAATTACCTGTGCAGTGTTCCCAATGCATTTGCGTTTATGGAAATAAAAGCTTTTATAGGGCTTTTGAGCTTTACTAACTTTTTTAAACACACTGCTATTATTTTTTAACACAGCTGTAAATGTGAACCCAACTACATGCTACACATAACAGAACACGCTTTTTACTTGTATCCAGAACTCTTGGCCAGATATGTAGGGATACCAGCAGTGTACTGTTAGAGCCCATTCACATTAGCGCGACTTGTCAGGCGACTTGTCAGCCTGACAAGTCGCGGTCGGTCACGGTCCATTGAGTAGTACAGGACCCGTTCTAATAGGAGCGACACAAGTCGCTCCGACTTAGAAAAAGGGTCCTGTACTACTTTGGGGCGACCTCGGAGCGACTTGCATAGACTTCCATTTTGTGAAGTCTCTGCAAGTCGCGCTGAAGTTGCGGTGCACAGCGGTGCACGCGACTTCACAGGTCGCCCCTCAAAGTCGGATCGCCTCAGTGTGAACTGGCTCTTAAAGTGATTGTAAAGTCTTGTTTTTTTGTTTTAATGTTTCTATTAAAATAACAAAGATGTTATACTTACCTGCCCTGTGTGATGGTTTTGCACAGAGCAGCCCTGATCCTCCTCTTCTCGGGTCCCTGGCTGGAGCCCCTCCCTCCTGTTGAGTGCCCCCACAGCAAGCAGCCTGCTATGGAGGCACCTGAGCCGAGCTTCAGCTTTGTGTATCCATTCAGACACGGAGCTGCTGTTTGGCCCTACCCCTCTTTCTCCTGATTGGCTAACTGAGTTTTATTGACAGTAATCAATCAGCTATCAGGTGCTGACACTGCCATCTTGACTAAGGGAGCCAATGGCACTGCTGCTGTGTCTCAGTCAATCAGAAGAGAGATTTCCAGAAGGCTGAGGCATTCATGGACATCGCTGGATAGAGAGGGGCCCAGGTAAGTGTATTTAGATAATACAACTTTCTGTCTTTACAACCCCTTTAACCACTTGTCAACTGCTCACAATAATCCTACTGCGGCAGTGCGGCTCCCCTGGGTCCAACGACGTAGACTGCTCCCGCTATGTCTAGACACAGCGGGAATGGGGCCGGAGGATGAGAGGTGGCGATATCCGCCTCCCTTCCCCAATCGTTAGGGAAAGCGTGAGAAGACCCGCCTGCTTATGTAAACAAAGCAGGCGGATCTTGTCAGTGACAGACAGGGAGAGATCACAGGATTCAGCATAGCTGAACCTGCGATCTCTGTCTGTGTCACAGAACCCCCCCCCCCTCACACGTCAGTAAGCACGAGGCATACATTTAACCCTTTAATCACCCATAGGGTTAACCCCTTCCCTGCCAATGTCATTATTACAGTAACAGTGCATATTTATAGTACTGATTACTGTAGTAATGTCACTGGTACCCCCACAACTGTCAAAAATGTCAGTTAGGGGTCCAATCTGTGGGTCGCAATGTCGCAGTCCCGCAAAAAATCGCAGATCGCCACCATTCCTAGTAAAAAAAACAAAACAATAAAAATGACATAAATCTTTTCCATAGTTAGTAAACGTGATAATTGTTGCGCAAACCAATCAAACTATGCTTATTGCGATTTTTTTTACCAAAAATATGTAGCAGAAAACAAATTGTCCTAAAATGTTAAAAAATTTATATTGGATCACCGAGAATGTTGATCGGAATGATCCTACTGTTGTACACTTTTCTAATGTGTATTTTGTTCAATAAAGCTTTTTGGAAAAAAAAAAAAAAAAAAATTTAGATTTTTAATTTTTTTTGGGAATGTTATATATCAGAATGTGAAAAATATTGTTTTTTTTTTTTTAAAAAATTGTCGCTCTTTTTTTGTTTATAGCGCAAAAATTAAAAATCGCACAGATGATCAAATACCACCAACAGAAAGCTCTATTTGTGGGACGTAAATTTTGTTTGGATACAGCATCACACAACTGCGCAAATGTCCGTTAATGTAACGCAGTGCCGAATCACAAAATAGGGCCTGGTCAGGAAGGGGGTGAAATCTTCCGGTCTTTAAGTGCTTAAAGCATAACTAAAGACATTTTTTTATAGAACAGAGAGAGATGAGAACATCTGTCAGGTTTCTATTGCTGTCTATGACCCTGTTAGGGAGCTTCACACTTTCTGATGGTCCTGTATACTTTTATCACAGAGCATAAAACAGAGTTCCAAATTCTAGGTTGTCACTAAAACAGGAATTGGGGGGGGGGGTGGGGGGGTCTTCTAATGATGACACAAATGCTGGTGATCCTGGTAAGAACAAGGGATTCCTTTACTTTGAAGGTATTTCCTCTCACTTCCTGTATTAGGACAAGAAGTGATGGGAAATCTCCCAAATGGGACATAGATGGAAAAAACTTGCACACATGAACAGGGATTTTAATCTCCTCTTATTCTATCCAACATGAAAAACATTTTGCCTTTACTTTGAGTAGGTTCTCATTTATAAGAGAATACTATAGAGATGGATAATATGACGAAACCCCATCATAAAGAACCAATCACTAGCCAGTTGATATGGAAGTTGAACCAATAAACTTGGGGATTTTGTTGGTCTATAAATACTTGCAATGTCATCTGTCATGAATAGGGTAATGCCCATGATGTTGGTGTCCCTCCTGTTAGTGTCACGCCTGTCAATGTGTATAGGCATTGTCAGATCCCCTGTGTACTGTACTGATGCCTGGGCAGACCCTTCTTTTTTGTAGCACACTATAAGAATAAGAAGTGAAAATCCATTGAGAATGCTCCATGCTGAGCTTTCTGTAAAAGGCCACATGTCACTCGGATTCACACACTGTCACACAGGGCACCCACTCTCTATTCTCCCCTGCCCTCTCTCTCCTTACTTGTGCAGTAATGACTGGAGCCAAGATATTCTGAAGTGTGAAATATCTGAATCAACTCATTAGTCTGTAGGAGACTGACAGCTAGTTGAGCAGAACAAGCGCTAGAAGCGCCACTTCACACACAGCTTGTCCCCAAAAATGTAGAAAACACGGTGGGTGCTATTATAAGCTGAAGCTAACAGTTGCTTAGTATTAACCCCTACGTGGCATCTCACAAACTGGGGTGGTGAAGGAGAATGTGAATATACAATAAGTGCACATCTAAATATTGTCTAATTTACTAAAACTGGAGAGTGCAAAATCTAGTGCAGCTCTGCAAAGAAACCAATCAGCTTCCAGGATTTTTTGGCAAAGCTTAACGAGGATCTTCAGGCTCCTTCAGAAAAAAAATAAAAGTCAGCAGCTTTAAATACTGTAGCTGCTGACTTTTAATATTAGGGCACTTACCTGTCCAAGCAGCCAGCGGTGTCCTCACCTGAGCTGATTCCTTAATCAGCTATCAGATGCTGGAGCTGCCATCTTGACTAAGGGAAACTGGCAGTGAAGCCTTGTGGCTTCACTGCCAGTTTCCTACTGCTCATGCGTGAAGTGCGTTGCGCTTTGTGAATGGTTTGCAGTCTTCTGGGACCTGTGAAGTGTCCAAAGAAGGCTACGGAACAAGGAGGGGGCCAAACTTCCATTTCAATTTGCCATAGGGAACTGGGCAGGAAGTGGGAGTGGGTGGCTGTGAAAACCAATGCTGATGTATGTATATTGACGAGTTTTCATTTTTGCACATTGAGATTTTATCATGATTTATTCTTATATTGATGAATTTTGATTATATCCCTTTGAGAGAGTTTCACTATTTTGTTTTTTTAAATAAAATATTGAACTACTTGCCGATCGCCTGCTGTGATAGGCTGGCTCGGCTGCGTGAGCCACCCTACCTGTACGGCGGTTCGTGGGAGCACTCCTGGGGGGGGGGGGCGCGTGCGCTGCCGAAGGCACGCACCCGCCCCTGTTAGGCAGCAGGGAAGCCAATCAACAGGGCCTGCGGTCGCTCCCTGTGGAGAGAGAATGACAGTATTCTGTTGTAAACACAGCTGACCGTGGTTCTCTCTGGAATGAACACAGAGCACCTGTGATCCTCCTATTTAGGATAACAGGTCTCTGTGTTGATTCCACAAGTCCCTCCCCCATACAGTTAGACAACACTCCCCTAGGCTCACACCTAACCCTTTGATCTTCCCTTTGTTAAACCCTTCCCTGCCAGTGTCATTATTACAGTAACAGTACATATTACTATAGTAATGTCACCGGTCCTCCCAAAGTGTTAAAGGCCACCCATTGCCTTTCTTCAAAGCCCTGTGCCGTGATCGGTGGCTCATACGCGAGTGACATCACACGGCTCCTGGCCAGTAGCATAGCCGGAGTCCGCAGACCAGGAAGGAAGACAGCTGAAAATAAATGCGGCCACCAGCGGGGACGACGAGGGCTTCATTTGGAAGTAAGTGTCACATAATGTGCTAGTATGCGATGTATACTAGCACAGCATGATTTTAATTTTCAGTGGAAAAAAAAAACAACACACTGGGTTTACTTCCTCTTTAAACAAATGTGTATCATTAATTCACATGGATACAGCTGTACATCCCAGAGGAATGGAAATCAGTACACCAACAGATAAACAGGCAGTACATAATACATTTACAATTCTGAAAGTAAAAAAAAATCACATTGTGTTGGATGATAACGTTCAGGATCTAAAAAGACCTCCAACCCTCTTAGCAGAAAAGTATTGTAAGTATGATCTGGCTATTTTCCTCTAAGCATGCTTACATTCTGATATGTTCAGCACCTTGGACAGCTCACTTACTCAGCGTGCTCAATACAACATGTGCATGAAATGGCAATCATTAAACTAAACAGTTATTTTGTTCTGTATTAGGCTCGGTTCACATTGGTGCAATGCAGGAAACCCTGCGAATCCACCCGACTCACAGGCAGTTCACACTGCCATATGCAAACCTCTAGGGGTGTCAATACAAAGTTAATAACACACCCAGATTGGTTGACATATCGCAGTGCAAACTGTCAATTCAGACAGAATTGGATCGCATGAGTGTGAACACCTATGCGATTTGATTCTGGTGCGGACCAAAAAAAGGGTCCTGCACGAGTTTGGTCCGAATGCGATGCAAATTCAGCCATACAATCTGTATGGCTGAATTCACATCGCACAGACATCGCATGTGATTGATGTGCGAATCACATGTGATGTCTTCCATCGCACTAATGTGAACCGAGCCTTATTTTATTTGCACAAAAAAGGGAGTGCTAAAAGAAATTCCCATCAACAACACATTGCAAACCACTTAATCAAGGAAAAAATTAAACCCTAACCTGTCTCACAGAGTGACAATGCTGCTGTGCGATTTCACTGTAGAATGAACAGGGTTGTCATCCTGTTAAGTTAGTGAAAAAAATAACAAATCTAGCGTCAGAATCTACAGGTAATAAATCTCTGTTACCGGGGACACGAACAAAACCTGATGTTAATGTTAGTGACAAACTGCATCATATAATGTATACAGTAGGTCCTTTCATTATTTTGCTCAGCAATCAAGATAATATTTGCATTTATTGTCAAATACGTACAGGTGTACATGGTGATATTTCTCTAATATCACTCAATTTTGATATGTATTTTAATTAGTTTCCCTCTTTTTGGGCGTGAAGTGTGCTTTTTATATATATATATATATATATATATATATATGTATATATATATACATATACACATATATATATATATATACATACATATATATACATACATATATATATATATGTATATATATATATATATATATATATATATATATATATATATATATATATATATATATATACATATATATATATATATATATATATATATATATGTATATATACATATATATGTATATGTGTGTATATATATATATATATATATATATATATATATATGTGTGTGTGTATATTTATATATATGTATATATATATATATATATATATATATATATATATATGTCAAATTAAAGTATATACCCGTCTCATGTTTAGTGCCATTAAAATCCACCATAGCAGTTTTTGCAAAATTTGTTAGTATTCATGTTATTAGGATGCGACACTGGTAAACGTCTCCTCTCTATTGTGCTCATATTTCCATTTTACTTCCACAATTTATCTCTACAATTTACTAGAACTACCACATTGTGAATCCTGTAGCCTGTATTCATGAAATGCATGATTTCCACTATTTGGATTGAGTTGGCAAGCAGTGAACACCAACTGGTTCATTTCTAAAAGGGATCCAATGACATTCTTATTTTTTTTGTAATATGTAGTATTGTATAAATTGATGGTGTCATCCCATGTAATCCTGTACATTACTTAGGAGATTCATAAATCTCGCCTTTTCTCAGCAGTGGCAGCAGAGTGTGTTCTGTGCAAAGTTAGAAATGCCAGCCATTACGGAATGACATATCTGAAGTGTAGCTGTAACTTTTACAGCGAGCATAACATTCATGTGCCCAATGCTAAGTGTCTTCCATCTGTCAGCTTTGTGTAAGGCTGATACCCTCCATGAGTATGGTGCACTATATAAAATGGCATGCAAGCACTGGGAGGCCGAGTCATTAAAGCTGGAGGGAAAAAAAGTACAAAACGTTGGCTTTTACCTATCATCAGCTTCACATTATCTATAATAAAACTGAGAAAGAATTTAGTTCAGTCTCTATGGGCAACAACTACATTTGCTACACAGCTCTATTATACATGAACTGCAAGAAGCTGATTCCAAGTCCGATTCAGGTACTTACACTGCTTGCATTAAAGCCAAAGCTTAGATTAAAATATAAAAAAAGAACAAAAAATAAAAAAATCGGCACAGGGGACATGGCTTATTTATTTAATGGTGCCCGTGTGCTGCAGGCTCCTCGATTTATTGCAATCTTCATCTTCTGAAAAATTCTTGTTGATCCTGCCAAACACATTTCACTATTCATTTCCTGTTGTGGGCTGATAATAAACTGCCTCTGTTCCATTGAAATCACAAGGATTGTTGTCATCCCTGCCTAGCTTTGTTTTCTCCACTGCAGAATGCCCCCTTCTTCTTATCTCCAGAACATAGATGGGAGGTGTCCTGTAGTCCAAGGAAAAAAACTTGGAGGGCTAATTGGACTCCTTAAAATAACAGACAGAATGAAAACAACGCAGGCCAGCTCTGGATTTCTGAGAGGATCAACTGGTATTTTTGGAATAGATATAACAAAACACTTCCAGTGCTATAATTAATAGACCAAAAGGGAGGGAGCAAATTTAACCACTTGCAGACTGCCCACTGCACATTTACTGTGGCAAGGCAGCAGGGCAGCCGCTCTGTGCCAGATCACGTACCTAGTACATGATCTGACACTTCGGGGTCTGGGACGCGTGCACGTGCTGCCGACGACCCGCTCTGGCTGTGATCACACACAGCAGGAGCCCAGTAGTGGGTACCACAGACTCGATGTCCACTAGCACCCGCCGAATACACAGGACACAGGCAGAACGACAATATGCCTATGTAAACAAGGCAGATTGTCATTCAGTCAGCAGGGAAGGTATAGATTCTGTGTTTCTGCAAAGCGGAACACAGATCTTTACCTTCCCCTAGTTAAAGCACCTCCCCCACAATGGGTAAGCACTGTCTAGGCATTCAGTTGACCCTTTGATCGCCCCTGATGGTAACCCCTTCCCAGCCAGTGTCATTAGTACCGTGACAGTGCATATTTTTAGCTCTGATTACTGTAAGAATGTAAATGTGTCAAAAGTGTCAGGTAGGTGCAGTGTTGCTCATCTTAGTTTTAAAAAAGTAATTAGTTACAGTTACAAATTACTTCTCCCAAAAAGTAATTGAGTTACTGACTCAGTTACCACATAGAAAAAGTAATTAGTTACTCAGCAAAGTAACTGTGACTTTTTTTAATATTCTATAATGCAATTACGTTCTATAACATCTTTAATAGCAAAGATGTTTATATTAACTGATTGAAGAATAAAAACACTATATACAGTATTTTAGAACATTTAGTATTTATTTTAACCGAACTCAATAGATTGCAGCCTGCCATAGATATGAATGATATGCATAGAAACATATACAAAATAAATATTGAAACGTGGTGACATGGGTGTGGCACACTGGTGGTGGGTGGCTGCCTGGCTGGTGGTGGCGTGGCACACTGGTGGTGACGTGGGCGGCACACTGGTGATGGCGTGGCACACTGGTGGTGACGTGGGTTTGGCACACTGGTGGTGACGTGGGCGGCACACTGGTGATGGCGTGGCACACTGGTGGTGATGTGGGTGTGGCACACTGGTGGTGACGTGGGTGTGGCACACTGGTGGTGGGTGGCTGCCAGGCTGGTGGTGGCGTGGCACACTGGTGGTGGAGTGGGCACTTGGCACACTGGTGGTGACGTGGGCGGCACACTGGTGGTGGGCGACTGCCTGGCTGGTGGTGGCGTGGCACACTGGTGCTGGCGTGGGCACTTGGCACACTTGTGGTGACGTGGCACACTGGTGGTGGTGTGGTGGGTGGCTGGTGGGGGTCTGAGTCCTGACTCCTGACTGTCTGTGAGTTTTGTTTTTTTTCTTACCTGCTGTGCTGGGCTTGCTGGTGGTGGTGTGGCCTCTGGCCTGGCAGGCACACTGTTGTCCGGGTGAGGTCCCTCTGGCTCCTGCAGGCCTCAGGCCTGCCTGTCTCTGTGCCTCTCTCCTCTTCTGGGCTGGCTGTGTGCGTTGGTCCGGTCGTGCGTAGGACTGTCGTTGGTGGACTGGTGGTGGTGGACTTCCTGCTGGCTGGCTGCTGCCCAGTGCCCTACTGCCCTGTGGTGGTGGAGGTGGTGGACTGGTGGTGGAGTCCCCTCCTGGCCTGGGCTGGACTATATCGTTTATGACTGGTGGTGGTCTCTGGTCTCAGTGGTCTCTAAGTACAGTAAGTTAACTGTGTATACTATATTGGTTGGCACTTGGCAGGCTGCAGGCACTGGCAGTGGCAGACTGGCACAGCACTGTGGGTGGGCGGCAACGGCTGGGTCGGATCTATGCCCTCTGTCCTCTTGCTCCTGGCGCGCTGTTCTGCTGCTGCCGTGCGGCCGTGCCTGTGAGACAGTGTGTGTCGGACCGGCGCCGCGTGACGTCACGTGACTCACTCGATGAGTCAGAGTCTCCTCCTCTTCTCTCTCCAGGACCGCGGACAGCAGTCATAGTCTGGAGAGGGGGAATACAATTACATCTACTGCCATCTAGTGGCGGTAGATGTAATTGCGGTAACGGAGCCGGAAGTAGCGGCAGCGCCGTTACTTGGAGAAAATGAGTAATCTGATAGATTACTCGTTACCATGAAAAGTAACTGCGTTAAGTAACGCCGTTTACTTAAACGCAGTTACTTCCAACACTGGGTAGGTGTCCGATTTTTGTCTGCCACAATATCGCAGTCCTGTTATAAGTCGCTTATCGTCACCATTGCTAGTAAAAAATAAAATAAATAAATAAAAATATCCCATAGTTTGTAGACTTTTGTGTAAACCAATAAAAATAGGCTTATTGGGATTCTTTTTTTTTACCAAAAATATGTAGCAGAATACTCATTGGCCTAAATTGATGAATACATTTTTTATTGGGTATGTTTTATAGCTGAAATTTATTTAATTTTTAAAATTTTTAAATAAATTGTCAGTCTTTTTTTATTTGTAGTGCAAAAAATAAAAAATGCAGCTGTGTTCAAATACCACCAAAAGCAAGCTCTATTTGGGAAAAAAAAGTACAAAAATTTTATTTGTTTACAGTTTTGCACAACCGCGCAATTGTCAGTTAAGATAACGCAGTGCCGTATCGCTAAAAATGGCCTAGGTATGAAGGGGGGTAAACCTTCCGGGGGTCAAGTAGTTAAAATATAACTAAAGGCAACATTTTTTTAACTAAAGGCAAACATTTTTTTATAGTTTTGAACAGAGTGGGAAGGGATTAGAAAACTTCTCAGTTTTTATTGCTGTCTGTGAGATTCACCCTCTCTATTTTTCCTGTTTACCCTTATAATTGAAAGTAAAAGTGAAAGAAAATCACAAATTTTGGGTTGCCCCTAGAAAAGGTATAAAGGAGAAATATCGCAATGGGGACACTCATTCTGGGGTCCCCAAGGAATTCCCTTAATTTGCAGAGACTTCTTCTCACTTCCTGTTTGACTATGGGACAAGAAGACGGGGAATCTCGGTGATAGGACACAGATGGCAAAAAAAAAAAAAAAAAACGTAAATGGATTTTAACCCTCCTTACTCTATCCCAAATGAAAAAAAAAAATAATTTTGCCTATAGTTCTACTTTAAGGCTAAACTTTCCAATTGTTAAATATTTTATTAAGCCTTGTTCTGAATTGTTCTCTACAGTATAAACTGTAATACATGGATTTCATTTTTTTCTATGCATTAGGCTGATTGATTTCACATGTTTATATTTAAGGATATAAAAAAAATGGCATATCTCTCTTATTAATTACATTTTAAATGGTGTTCCACGTTAAGGCCTGATACAATTGTAGGCTTTTTATTATTACCGGTAAGCGAAAAATAATCCAATGAGAATTCATAACTTTTAAGTTTAAACTAATATCCAGGGGTTATTTATTATAGGAAAAATATACAATCCATTTAGATGTCACCACAGTCATGATAACCCAAGATCTCAGATGAGCAAAACATTGACCCTGTCCATTCTGCCACCAGGCTTTTCTGCAAGAGAGTTCCCTATGGCTAAAGGTAGGGCAAGATGTGTATTCAAGCAGTGCAAATTCTATTAACTTTAATGAATGTACATCCACAAGGAGCTTCAGTCTTGTAGCCATTGACACAACAAGAGTTCACTGACCCTTGTACTATACAGGCATTAGCATTTAATAGGGGACCATGTTTACCGGCTCTTACAATATTGCTACTAATAGAAATAAATGGATGAGGTTCATTGGACACATCTGGAGTCAGTTGTGTAGGAGTGAATCATTCAGATATTTAAGGAGGTCAATTTAACGTTCATTTAAATGAGCCAGATGCAGCTGCATTCCAAAAATGTTCTGTCTGTAAAAAAAGAAAAATGTGTTCACCTCCATAATATATTAAATGTACACACTGCACCTGGATTTAGTATGCAGATCCCATCCCTTTATCCATTATATTTTGTAGCTCCAGGCCTATGGCATAATGAAAAGACAAGGGCATAAAAACAAGTAAACTTACATTTTTATACATCATAAATCTTTGCCAAGCTTCAATGCATTTCATTGGCCTTATATATGCTTGAATGGGCAGCAGAACTGACAATCAAACTACTTCACCCCTGGGTTGTATTTACCATAAAGTATTCATGACCCAATGCATAGGGCAGCAGCAGTAGAGATGAACAGCAATAAGCTCCAATAGCTACGTACTGTGATAAGTTTTGTTCTTATTTTGTTTCGCCTTTTCTGTCCATCTCTGGACATCTAGGGCATTGAACTGTAGGGTATACATGGGAATGTGGCGTTATAAAGGCTATTAACAGTTCAGGATTTTGGATGAGTGCAATTGGGATTTATTTATGTTGCTGATATGGCAAATTGTGAACATTTCAGTAAATTGTTACTGATCAGCATTAGAGTCAAGATCTCCATGAATAAACCCTGTGGTGAAACGCATCAGGGGCATGGGCATGGCCCAGTGGAGTCAGGCTGAAGTCATCTTGTTTCCTCGCTTTTCGGGCCAGGTTTCTGTGTCGCAGTGTTTGTCTCTTTCTAATGTATGCTACAAAGCTGATGGCCCATGGGTGGGCTTCTTAGCCACCTGCACCCTTGAGTAGGAGTCACTGGAGTTGAAAGTGTTACTAAAACCCAGGACCCTTCACTATATCTGGTCTCCTACAATACACAAAACATGGGAATCAAGTAGTTTTAGTAAATATAAACAGCTAAAAACCTTTTCTCATCAGCAGTATATAGCATTCTTACGTTATACTCTACTTACATTCTACTCTGACTGTCCTATGAGGCTGCAGGACCCCTGACCCTCTGTGTGGACGGTGTTGATTGGCCCTGTGCCGATCACATGTACCCTCCCAAGAAAAAAAAAAAAACTATTTAGCAATAAACACCAAACTGTGCATGTGCAGAGTGTCCCAAGGCTCTGTCTTATCAGAATATGGATTGGGGACAGTGGAACAAGGGGAGGATCAGAGAAGACATGATCAAACAGCCTTTTTACACAATATGGAGGATAAAAAACTTAGGTTCCACAGTGAGTATAACAAGCATGCTTCACTGCATATACAGACTGATTTTACTGTAACATTTTAAGGATGATTGTCTAGAGCAGCATTCCAAGTTTCCTTGTGTTTCACAACACAAAGTTTAACATTTCAATTCAAGTCCCTACCAATAGATACTGTTTATTTAAAGCCCTGATGAAAGGGACAATGTGTTGCCCTCAAAACACATTGGCTGTAGCACCTGCCACTTGTTTGGAATAAAATCTAATTTTGGACTCTAAGAGCTGGTTCACACTACTCCGACTTGTCAGGCGACCATTCTAATCAGAGCGACTCAAGTCGCTCCAACTTAGAAAAAGGTTCCTGTACTATTTTTTTGCGAAGTCGGAGCGACTTGCATTGACTTCTATTATGAGAAGTCGTTTGCAAGCCGCGATGAAGTCGTGCTGCATCAGGCGACTTCAAAGTCACCCAAAGTCGGGGCGACTTTGAGTCGGATTAGTGTGAACCGGCTCTAAACCTTGGTGAGGCTCTTAAATTTTTCACACTCATGCATCAAAATACTACAGTCTAAGGCCACTGTTCTAGTTACACAGGTCATGAGATCAGTCCACCCCGCTGGGATACCACCATTACATTTCTGTCAAATACTTCAAATGGTACCAGAGTATATATCTACCTAAGGTTCCAGCATCATCGATCCACTACTTCTGGGATTACTCAATGACAGTGTCTGACATGTTATAGCTATTTTATGATGCTGGGGGTTTGCGGTTATTAACAAAATCCAGTTGGGACATTTTTAAGTTTATCTTTTTTTGAGAATGCATTAAATAATCCCTCCTTGCTTTTGCTTGGTAGTCTGCCCAGTTGAAAAATACCTTTGCATAAAAATTAGACCCCTTGCTGCCTTTTTTTTTTTTTTAAGATTCTAACGTTCATGACTGAGGTATAGCCGATATTGCGGCTGCTGTACCTGAACCCGGCACCCCATTTACCTAATACAAATGACACCACAACTTCTTGGGTTAGAAAGGCCATAGCATCCATTTATTAAAACAACTCAAATTTTGTTACAAAATAAATTGTTTAATTTAACTGAACAGTAATGACCCAAATTCTGTAACATGACTAACCTAATCTTGTCAACGTCTAGGATCTTGGAAGGCAAGTTATTGACCAACTGGCTGTATCTCCCATCATAATAGCCTCCAAGGCCCTCGGCAGCACTGCACCGGCTCGAGGACTATTACTATTAAGATACCCTCGATACAGCCAAATGACTCTTAGCCATTACCATCTTAAAGTGTTACCAAGGTAGGTACACCCATACCAGAGATGGGCCCCACCCTTCCAATTTACACCTTGTAAAACCATTACAGCCTTCCAAGACCCTAAGACCCCTGCCCCCCTACTATGACAAAAACACACCAGCCCACCATCCCAGGCCACACAACCATCCCCCAACACAATCGTCCAACACCTGCCCCTCGGCCCCCCACTACCCAAGATGGCCAAGAACACCAAACCACAATAAAAAACCTTGTACTCCACAAAACTAGGGAGGGAGGGATGGAGGGAAAGTTATTTATCCGCTGTCCTGCTCCGAATGACTCCCAGGACCCCGCAGCACCACACTTTCTCCCCCAAGGGTGCCGTCCTGCCCCACCTTGCCCTTCTCCAATCAAAACTGACCCTGAGTCCCATACACAATTTTTGTTTATTTAACCCTTAATGTACTACAGCCTACTGCTAACCTAGTCATGCCCGGCCTTTCACTTACTGTTCCATTCAACTCCAGGCCTTTTATTGATTACCAACATAATCCCCATGATACAAGAACCAGAACTTGCACTAAGGAATGCCATAATTTATATGTGCCTAGGTGACCATGACGTATGGTTCTCATTCACTGGGTGGCAAATACCACATCAGCCTGAGACTGCCTACTGAATTTTTTATTTTTATTTTTTGCCTGTGCTGGATTGGCTGGAAAATATTAGGGCAAGTGCCACTCCTGCAAACAACTGGCTACAATGGAAATGTACCAACGTTTTCTAAATGTACTGCCCCTGAATGTTACTACACAAATATCATTTTTTTTTTCCCATTTACAGTTGGAAAATAATATACAAATAATATTTTACTCCTGTTAATTAAGTCATATTTGTTTGTGAGTGGGAGTGACAGCGGCAAGCAATTTTCATAAACAGTGTTATTATGTACTCAAGTTATCTCCCCGTTAATTGCTGCGCAATGTCCAGCCATGTACATCAAGAACTCAGTCAGTCATAGCAGGAAGGGAAATCAACCCCCGACAGGGCCAAATTGATGCAGCTATCAATAAACACCAGTGCAATTACTAGAGGTGTTGGAGACTCCTGTGTTTGTGCTCTTCTCTGCTTTTTCTCCCACCAAGATTGATGGAATCTGACAGTTTCACCTTCTAGTTAGTGTTTATTTTTGATATCAAAGAACTTCTTGATTAAACGTGTTAGCGCAGAGCTCAGCCTTGTGAAATGGCAGAGATAGACGGATAGGACGCGGCAAACAGTGCGCACAGGCAGAAAGAGGTGATAGATGATGAATGAGTGACATGTTGTAGGGCAAAGAAGTCAGATGAGCACAGAAACTTTGAACCTGATGACAAATAAGAGAAGCCTGACCCATCTATCTGAATGTTTTAGATCCACAGCTACAGTAAAACTCTGATATTTTTAAGAGTATCGCTGTTTTTGACAGTGTTATGTACTGTTCTCAAATTTACTTGCTGCGAGGTGAAGCCTGTAAACTGCAGATATATACATATTCGCCAGAACACCAAGGATCTTGCACAGCAGTCCAAAGAAACTTTTTATTGCAAAAGGATCACATTAGGATAAGTGCAACCAGGACTTTTTTTCAGCTGGAACTTGGTGGAACTCAGTTCCACCACCTCTGGCTCAGGACCTCTGCTCCCTGCTCACCACTCTCACTTGTAAACACAGAAGTCTGGCATCTGTGTTTACAAGTGATAGTTTGTTTCCCAACGGCTCCCACAGATCTGATCTCCTGAGTGGCACCCACTCAGTGCTGGATGGGGACAAGGGAGATGCAGGTGCTCGGGGTGCAGTGCAGATGCCGACACCCCCATTGGATGATCCCCCCACAAGTGAGAGAAGTGGAGCTAACTACAGTGTGCAGGGAGGTACTAGAGCCAACGGGGTGCTTCAGCCTAATACAACAACAAAAGTAAGACATGTGGAAGATGATGGAGCTTTTAAGGAGGTAAGGAGAAGATGGGGGCAGTGGAGGGAGGGAGGGGTTGCATGCAGAGGTCAGTGCTGAAGATGTTTTAAAGTGAGATGTGGATAGGGGGATACAGAGGTAAGCAGATGTGGAACAAGGCTGAACTCTGCACTCTGTGTGTAGCGCACCCCTGAACTCTGCACTATGTACGTAGCACACCCCTGAACTATGTGCTTTGTGTGTAAGCCCCCCCCCCTTCCCAAACTCTGCACTCCTGATATTTAATGCCCCTTTAAAACCCTCCCACTGTTAGTGAAATTTGATGCTGTTCGGAGTTTACAAAGTTTGGGGGGGTCGTGGTTGAGTTCCTATACCAATTTCCTGAGAACCCTGGGTGCAATGTTTTGGAATCACGCAGGACCCTTTCGTCGGGCATGTGGGTCCTGTGTGATTCTGAAACATTGCACCTATCCTGATGTAATCCTTTTGCAAAAAAAAAGTTTCTTCAGACTGCTGTTCAAGATCCTTGGTGTGCTGGCGAATAGGTATGCATCTGTGATAGATCCAGTGTCCAGGTGGTGCTCACTGCAGCATAGTTGCCAACATTTGAAAAAAATTTCCAGGGACACTTTGCAGCACAGCTATCAATTACGTACCACTCCCACTTCCCTGAAGCTCTGCACACTCCACATAATTAATCTCTGCCTACTTATCAGATTATAGGGTCTACTCAATAAAGAGAGAATTACAGGAAATTGAAAAGGGAATTTTAAACTTGAGGCCAAAGTAGCAGAGTTGGAATAATTCTCCCATTCATCTGCACTACTTCTGCCAAAAGTTTAAAATTCTCATCACAATTCCCTGCAATTCTAAAGTGTCAAATGTGCTCAGGTGTGACCATACAAAAATGTAATATGTAAATATAAATAAAGTGCAAATAAGTACATTGCCGGGACAATGTAAATTACCCTGGACAGCCTCCTATTTGCCAGGACTGTCCTGGCAAAAACGGGACAGTTGGCAAGTATGCTGCAGCACCCACAACTGATGTGCCTGTATCAAGGAAGGTGGGCGATGGGAATATGAACTGTTCTAGCCTGTAAACTGTATTCTGACCTGGATTAGAGGAAATATACTAGAAGAATAGCCACACCCAGGTACTGGTGCTAATGAAGAAATTATTTAATAATGTGGTATTTTCCTGAAATAACTCAATGAGGAAAATACAGCATTACAGCTACTAGATGGAGATAATAAACCTAGATGAGAAAACTTGATATGACTAGATGAATGCTTGTGACATGTGAAGTTTATTCACCACTGTAAACCCAAACTGGACATCAATACATCGCGGACAAGGACAAAGGTTAACGGGTTTCACAAGTTTACACTCGCTTACTCATAACCACCAAATCTCACCAAATTCAGTAATCTGATGCCTTAACACACCTTGCAAGTCAGTGGCTCAGAAAGTAAATGCCGCCGCCCGCCAGTGCAGGGTTCCTGAAATGTGCATTTTATCAAATCCTATGTAGCTAGACAGTGGACTTCTCATATGGCCTCTATGTGGAAATGCAACCTCCTCTTACATGATTCTTTGCTGTGCAGCCTTGTATATAGGTAAGGCTGAAGTGGGCCCAGAGAGGGCAGTGCATTAACCTAGAAATACAAAAATCGGCCTTCATGTTTTCAGAATCTAATTCAGCCCCCATCAACAGATAACAATATAGGTGACATAAATTTTGTACCTAAAAGATTTACTGTATATATATAAGATGGATGCAGTGATAAAGCATAAAGCCAATAGCTAGACAGGGCATCATGACATATTATGTTCCAGAGGAATTTACTTTTAAAGCTGGAATAAGCAGGATGGAAATAGATCTGTAGGTCCTAGTAGATCTCAGACTCAACAATAACATGCAATGCCAAGCTGCAGCAATTAGGGTCAGCAGACTATATGCATTAAAAAGGGTATTTATTCAAGAGATAAAACTATAGTTATATCACTCCACAAACTCTTCTTCAGCCATATCTTGAGTATGCCATCTATTTCTGGTTACCAATCCTCAGGAAGGATGTGCTGGAACTACAGAGAGTCCACAGATTGGCAACACAGCTATGAGGTGGCTAGAGGACCTCAGGTATGAGGAAAAACTAAAAATACCAAACCTATTCTTATTCTTATGGAGAAGAGACACTTAGAAAGGTTATCTGATTGCAATATACAAATCTATAAATGGTGACTTCCGCCTGTCAGTTTTTTAGGCGGATCTGATCGGATCCTCCATGCATCCCTATGGGGCAGCGGATGTCAGTGGAGACATGTCCGCTGACACCCGCTGCCATCCACATCCGATCCTGTCTGTGAAATCCGGACGGATGGAAACCCTATTTTCCATCCGTCCAGGGGATCGGATCGGATGGGATCGGATGTGAACAGACAGGTGGTCTGCTCTCATCTGATTCCCCATAGAGCAGTGGGACCTGACACCTCCCTCTCCACATACACAGTGCAGAGATGGAGCTGTCATCTGCCTGCTCAGCGGGGATCGGCGGATCGATCCCCGCTGAGCAGAGAATGGTCCGCAACGGAATGCGGACTGTGTGAAAGGAGCCTAAATCTTAGGTCTCTAAAAAAGACATGTGGCCACACATTGAAGTTTAACCAGCAGCTGTTCAATCTTAACCTGTATACGGGGTTCTTTACTGTTAGAGCGGTGTGGATGTGGAACTTCCTCAGCAGGGAGTGTAGATAGATGAAAAAAAGTGTTTCATAGCGAAAACAATTTTCTTACTTGAATCTTGATGTGCTTTATGTATTTCTTCCATATCTGTGTAGTAATCCATTGTTAAACTTTGCCTCTGTGAAAAAGCTTCCTGTAGGGAGGACTGGTCACTGCTGCTTTCTTTCCTGGTGGAGGGCAACTGGTTCTTTCCCCTCCTCTAGTTTTCTGTAGGCCGCCTGTAGTGTGAGGGCGCACCGGGTCCCTACCACACTTCTGCTCTCCGCACAGACTATATGCAGCATAGTGACAAAGTCACTGCTAATTTTACAAGGTCAATTTTACAACTATCTTTCCAACAGAAGGTGGTCTAAGTGGGCTTTTGTCAAAGCGAAATACTGGAAAAGTGGCCAGTGGCTGCAAACGTCAATCAGTGTGTTCTTGCGGGGGGCGGTTGCCCCTCCGTTAGAATGCAAAGGCACAGCAGGGGTGATTGCCACAGCAACATCTCAGATTTTTTCCTTCAGACTGTTGGGTTGAAGGAAAAAATAATTTTACGCGTGTACTGGGCTTAAGAGCTGTTTAATCCCCCATGCACAGGAACATAGCTGAAGTTCTAAAACAAAGTATTGTCTGTTCACAAGCTCTGAGTTATCTTCTTGAGATAACAAGAAAAAACATCAGTGGAATAAACTGCTATCATTACCTCTATAAATGGCCACAGCACCGGATAATTATTGGAGATCTGTTACTGTTCATGTTTAATTAACGACCATATTTGCAATTATATGGTAATCTCATGACATGATCATTCTATTTAAAGCAGCAATTGCCAGAAGACTTCACATTCAATGTCTACATCTTCTAGTACTTTAATCATTCTATAAATAAATGAAAAAAGAAGGCTGGTAATGTTATTTTCACAACTGTATCTGCCATGGAAGTGGGGTTCTCTGTGCTCTATAAACTTAGGGGGTGTGCTTTTCTCTAATCAGTTTGCATTTTAAATATTAGTCAATATTGTAATCATATTCTGCTTATAAATCAGATTCTCCTCTTGTTTAAAACTACAGGCAAACAGCTGCATTAACAGATGAAATAAATATATGGGAACATTTTTACCTCCAAAAGTACTTACATTTCTGTCCACACAGTCCTGAGACTTACACAGCTCTGCCACACATCACAGCCCTGTCAGACAGGGAAAGGAGGCCTGAATGTTCTCTGCTGCAGTTACAGTGGAACTTTATGACCCCCTCCCACCACCTTCATACCTGGTATTGTGGGATAAGACGGATTAGCATGCTCAACTGCTTTACATTACCAGTAATCAGGTATATGTATGTATATATCTGTTCAATTATATTCAACTCCCAGCGGTTCTGTGGGCCGGCTCTCTGGGCACCATATATGATATGCTCATAGATGTGCGCAGCCAGGTGCATAAGGGTTTGCACCCCAAAGCTTAAAAGTGTGGGTGTGTGTGTAAATATATTTTTATATATATATATATATATATATATATATATATATATATATATATATACACACGCAGGGCTTTTTTTCTCAGAGAATAGGTGTAAGAACATAACTATGCCCCCCACTTTTCCTTGGATGCCCACCACTAGTCATTCCATTGCCCCTCCCCTTTCCTGTATATCACAGCAGCTGTGCCCAGAGATGACAGAAAGGGTTTAGTGCAGCCAGTGCAGATGAGAACTGTAACTTCTAAATACATAAGCCAGGCTTATTTAGAAGTGGCAGTAGTGAGACGAAAGCACAGGGCTACTGCACTGCATGCACTCGGGGCTTAGGTGTGCCCCTTTTCCATAGACGTTTCTTGGCAAGAAAAAATTTCGGCAAGCTAGGTCACCAGATCTTTCCTGAAAACTCCCCAATTGCTTGGCTTGGGACTGGCTTACAAAACATTGATATGCATTCATATGCATAGCCAAATTGTACACACATACTAGGGTCAATGTAGTCAGGAGCCAATTAATCAGGGTAACCAGAGGAAACCCAATTAAGCAAAGGGGGAGTACCTAAACTCAATGCAGATGTTGCTCTAGCTGAAATTCAAACCTAAGATCCCAGTGTTACGAGATATAATGTAAATGCTAACCACTAAGCCACTATGCCACCCTTCAGTAATAATACATTAATCTAATTATTATGACCCTTTGCCTCAATCTGTCTTTCTCGAGACCCCGAGAAATTCTGCCGAAGGGATACGTGACACCGTGCATTCCAGGTGTAATATCGGACTACTAAGCTGACTAGAAATAGAGTGTCCAAATCAAATCTCTTGTGATCCTGCGATGCTCCATACACCCTCTCAGTATAAGACATGCTAGGTAAGAAAGAATGTTTCAGAGCCTTCCCCACCTTTTTATAGATTTCTACATTGAAACGGCACTGAAGCAAGAAGTGGTCCATGGTTTCCACTTCACTCAGACACTCCACTCTCGGACAACCACAGATAACCACAGCTCACATAGAGCCTGGAAAGTGATCCAGGCCGGGTCCCTAAGTTTTAAGGGAATCTGCTCAGAATTTATCAAATCTAAACCCTCCCTCATAATATGACCTGGGCCATCCCTTAAAGCTAGTGGCGCATGAAAGACAGTACCCATGATCTTCTCACCCAGGAGTCTCCTAGGGAGGGACCTGATATCCTCTGCTGTTACATGCCATAGTCTAAGAATTTTCAGGCACGGGGCAACATAAGCCGGGAGCTTACCATGCTTTTCCCTGGCCCGGCACTCCGAACAGCCCAGAAAAGGCCTAAACCAGAGCTGGAAAATACCTATACATCCAGGCGGTCTCTCTGCTAACTAACATGTTACCAAAATTATGTTTCAAAAACATCAGAGAAAAGAATACAACCGGCTTGACTATCCCTAGACCACCCTTCTGCCTAGATAGGTAAGTCACATTCCGCTTCACAAGATTCAGCCTGTTCCCCCATAATAATTAGAAGAAACAACTATAAATTCTGGTATAGAAGGACTCTGGCAAGATGCAAACAAAGCTGACATACAGAAAGGTGGGAATCAGGTAGGTCCTAATCATGTCTAGCCTTTCCCTTTAAGGAGAGCCGCCGCCCCATCCAGCATTTCACCTTGTCATCAGCACCATTCAGCCTGGCTTCCAAATTCGACTTATCATAATCATCAGGGCCAAACTTGATGCCTAATACTTTGACTTTCTGCTGAGGCCAAGGGAAGGTGTCTGGAAGTGCAAAGCTCTCACCTCGCTCGCTCATCCAAAAAACTTCACTTTGATCACGGTTGACCTTGGAGCCTGATGCCTCGGAATACTGCTCTATCACTGAGACTACCTCCTGCGCCTCCTCTGTCCCAGAGATAAAGACAGAAACATCTGTCAGCATAGGCTACAACCCTCAAGGGTATCTCACTAGTAATGCCCATCGGCTCCCCCCCACAACGGTCCGCTTTCCAGCCTTCTGATGAAGGGGTTGATTGTGAACAGGTATAGCAAAGGGCTCAGTGGACACCCCTGGCACACCCCTGAACCAACCCCAGAGGACTGTCCAATCTAACCATTAACAAGCATGTACAAAGTCTTAAGCCATCCAATAAATCCACCCTCTAGGCCACACTTGTCAAGGAGAGGCCATGAGGTACTCATGATTGACATGATCAAAAGCCTTCCCCTGATCCAATGCCAGCAAATACTTTCCCCAGCCTTCAGCCCTGCAATGTTCCAGAGCCTTCCGGACAACTAACACCTCTGAAAAAGTGCTCCTGCCCTTGACCGAACAGTGCTGCTACTGACGACAAGCACCAGAAATATATCTTTGCCAGAATCTTTCTATCGACATTGAGAAGGCTAATGGGGCACCAATTCTCCATCATCGAGGAAGCCTTGCCTTTTGACAACAGAATCACAGGGATTGTCTCATGGAGGGAGGGATGAACCCTCTTGCAGACAGCCATTAAATACCTCCACAAGATAAGGTACCAAGCTGGATTTAAAAGTCTTATAAAATTTAGCCATCAGTCCATCTGGCCCAGGCGTTTTATTAATAGCCAAACCGTATATAGCTTTGACTATCTCTTCTTCTGTGATTTCCCCCGTTAAACTTGACAGCGGAATGTAATTTCCCAGACCTGGTGTAGATTCTAGAAAACTCCACATCTTTGCCCGAGCAAAGGTACTTCTTCTGCATAAGATCCACATAAAATGACCTCGAGACCTCCATAATCCCTGACTTGGATTTCGTCAAAGAGCCTGTACTACCCTTTAGCCCAACAATTGTCTTAACTGCTGTGCTTTTTGGGTCTGATAAGGGTCGGGCGAGTGATATTTCTCGTAGTCCCTTTCCAGAGCAAAAGAATCGTGCCAGTCATACTGATACTTCCTAAGGAGAAGTTTCACCTCAGAGGTTGCCCCTGAACCTCCACCACTCGAAACAAGGCAATCAAGTTTTCTCCGCAACTACTGGTAGGCAATGTACTTACCATGCTGTTTCCTTTTTCCTATGGCCTTGAAAAACCCACTGATCAGGCTTTTGGTAAGCTCCCACCACTCTGATTTACTGCTACAGAAACCCAGGATGGTTACATGAGCCTGAAAAAAATCCTCGAAATACTATCTTACCTCCTCATCATCCAGCAGAGCCAATTTCATCCTCCAAATACCCTTTCCTTTAGGTGGCATATCTGAAGCATGGAGAATAACAGACAGCATACGGTGATCAGAGAACTCCACCATATGACAATCAGGAGCCGAAAAGGCAGAGTACCCCTTAAAAAAAATCTATCCTGCCCTCACAACTGCCTTGCTTAAATGTGTAACCCGTGCTGTCTGGGCAATGTTTAATATTTGCATCTTCCAGACTTGCTTCCCTGGCTATCATATTAGGAAAGACACTATCATATCTCAGGCTTTCAGTGGAGCCTTTCTTGTCTTTGGTCCTAGTGACGGTGATAATCACCTCCAAAGACAACTTTCCAAGATGTAAAAAGGAAAGGCTTGATCTTTGTAAAGACACATTTCCTGTCCCACCTAGTTTGTGGCCCATAAATATGTATTAAACATAGATCATGCCCCTTCACATAGATGTCCAGGACCATACACCTTCCAGTCTCTAAGTGCTGCAAATCCGCTGTAAGGCTCAGCTGCAGGAGACCAGAAAGAGGGCCCACGCCTCCATTCCCTCTTTGCCAGGTGGACATTGGCAAGGCTATTTAGCCGCGTCTCTTGCAAAAATAAAATATCAGCATCTATCTCACTGAGCAAAAATAAGGCCATATTACGAGCCCTTACAGATTTTATGCTGGCAAACATTAGTCGTTGCCACCCTTATCAGAGTGGGAACTGCCATCAAGGTGATGGAGGTTGGCGTTTCTTAGCCTGAGCTCCCTCCTTCCTTACTGGAGACCCTGACCTCTTCTGAGTAACCTCTCCCCCATCTCCCTCTATCTGAGACATGGATTTAGAAGACTCCTCCTCCCCCTCAGATAAGATCCCAAACTTGTTTCCCAGAGGAAGATCATCTACCTCTAAAGCTGAAGGACAGGACTGGACTCTCTTATCCCCCCCTTCTCCTCACCTTGGTCCAACTCTCCCTCCTCCCTTGAAGCATTACCCTGAAAGGTCTCATCTATATCACTAGCAGTGGCAACTTCCCCCTTCTTCACCTTAGAACCTCCACTAGAGGTCTTAGGCTGCCTCAGGAAAGGCCCCCATGAAGCTGCCACCTAAGGTCTGCACAAATCTGCCCCTTCGGCAGCCTCAGCTATTCTGGATGACTTAGATTCATTTGGAACACTAGGCACCTGAAGCACTACTAGGGAAGAACACACAACAGAAGTAGACACCAACACAGCAGGGAGCACAAACTGGGGAGCAGACACAAGAGGTGTCATACCTTCAGATTGGGAAACTGACACCTGGGTGGGGGGGGGGGGGGCTCAGGACAAGCTTAAACCACCCCACCAACCCCTTGCTGCCCCCTACATTCCTCCTCCTCTATCCTCAGTTGCTCTTCCACCACCTCTGGCTGATTATGGAGGGCATCAGGGCAAAGGCTATAGGGGTGACCTAGCTTGTTTCAGAGAATACAATGAATACTATTGCAGTTCTTTGCAAAATGCCCTGAGTCCTGACAAAGGGAACATTTCTGCACAGAACATGAGCTTAAAAAATGGCCCTTTTCACCACAGCAATAAAACAGCTTTGGTTGTCCTGCATAAAAAGTAATGATCCTGTCATGACCTATAAAGGCAGAGAAAAGGATGTGCTTAGCAACATTACCTGTGACATGCAGTTTTACCTACACTGTCTATCCTCCCATCCATATCCCCTGTTATCTACAACTTTCCTCAAGGGGACTTGGACATCAGCATATGTCCCCAAGCACACCACTAGATTTGCAGCAGGAATGGACTCATTAGGTACTAAAATGGTGACATTTTGGTATAATGGCTGGCGAGAGACTACTTTGGGTGACAAACCTGCCCATCTTAGGGACTCCTTCTACCTCTGCTCATACCTCACCCAAAAGACATAAAATCCTTCTGCCTTGACAAAGGAGAGGTCATACTTATATTTGGGCAGATAAGGGCAAAAATCTCCTCCACTTTGAAACCCATCCCCAGAGTACGGTCTACCACTTTGCTCTTATTTGGGGGGGCCTTCTCCAGTCCACCTCAATTGGACCCCATTGTGGCTTTTAAAGGAGCTATCAGATGGTGTCAGATTGGCCTGACCTTCACTGACATCACTGCTTGTGACCGCAGAATACTCTGGCCCTACTCACCCTTGAGTCAGGTGCAGCCACCACCCCAGCATAGGAAAAAAACGCACTCCTTGCAACATCCTGCATATCACGTTTAGTTACAGACCCCTCTCTTTAGATAAGGTAGAAACAACATTATTGTCAGAAACAGATGGAGCAGAGGCTTCTGACACAGAAATATTGTTTACTTTACCCTTGGTAATTCTGTAGTGGTGTGCCCCTTTATCCATATGCAGGTGCAAGTCCCTTTAACTCAATTCCCCACAATCCTCTGGGCTCCCAGCATCCCCTGAGTTTCAGGACACGCCCAGGGAGTATAAGTGCCAGCTCCTCCCAGCTTCCTGTGCTCAGAGAGATCCTGCCTGATGGGACAGCAGTGACTGTGCAAGTGAGCTGTCCCCAGGTGCTGGGTCCTCATTTGATCAGTCTGGTGTGTGGGCCACCAGCAGTGAGCACAAGAGCACGCAGCATCTATCCAAGCCCCAGTCACTGGAGAGGACTCTGTTACAGTCCATGTGGGGAAGTTGTCCAAGCAGTGGGTTGGTCCTATCTACGGCCCCCAGAGCCTTCTGACGGAAGTCAGCATCAGCAGTGCCTGAGTGAAGTCTGTGCCAGCAGGAAATCCCCTCAGCTCACAGTCTGCTGAATGAGCAAGTAAGCTCTTGGAACACGTGAGAATCTTCTGCTCTTTATCTTATCAGTAAACTGAACTCAGAGCACTCTGCTGCCATCTAGTGGCCATTAGTAGAACTGCAATAGAATTATTTTCATACTGTATGTGTTATGCCTGTTCCTCCCTTCCTCATATTGCTGTTTTGTACTGCAAACCCCTGTCCACATGATCTAATCTATGTTCTACATTGTTAAGTAAAGTAGAAATTGCACATCACCACTGGTCTGATCATTTGGCTGATACCGTTACATAACAATTCTTATTTCATTACCAGTAACTAAAGGGTTACCAACAATGGAGATGTCCTTATCAGCGCTCTTCACAGCAGAGTCTGCACACCCTTTACTGGCTGGCTGTACACAGGTGGAGCATCAACCAGGAGATTGCTGTTCGCCGCCCTCTGCTGCACCATCCATAGGAACTACACCTCCATTATATTGTATAGGCAAATCGTAAAGAAAAACAGCTTTTTTTGGTCACCCGTTGTTTTAAAGGCATCATTATCCTCCTCTTCATCCTCACACATGGTAAACTTGTTACCATAGGCTTGGATGGATCATCTTGCTCCATAGGCTGCTGCTGCGGTGATGAGGGCGCAGAAATTCCTTGGCCTTATGACATACTGCAGGCCAAAACATCTGACTGCTGATCACTTGCAAGCCTATCTGCCAGAGCTTTCTCCACTTTCTGCAGGTATACTGATACTTGGCATGGGATGCGAAGATTTACCAGCGGGCTAGGCAGAAACACAGTCCAAGCCCACGGAAACTTTTTTGCATTGTACTGACCTCTCGCTCTCTGGTGATGCCTGTACTCCACTGGCCTCTATGGCCCCTCTGTGCATTGCATAGAAGCGATCATCATTGCTATACTTTTCCTTGAAAGCCCCGCTGTTTTTTTCAATGTGGCCACCAGCAGACTCTGCTTTTCCACTTTGGCCTCCAAAGCCATCAACTCAGGTCACATCTGTCTTCTCTTGGAACTGTGAAGCCGGTCACTTCCAATCTTTTTATGCTTGAAGTCAACTTTGAACTTCACCGGTACTTCTTCCTCCTTGGCAACTCTTGAAATCCTCGCACAAACCTTCCTTCTGTAGGTTGCCAGGCTTTCGGCTTTAACTGGGATGCTTCCGAGGTCCGCAAGCACTCGTATGGGAGGACTGGTACTCTTGCCATGCAGGGGATCATCCCCTGGGTCCACCCCAGGCTCCTGCATTCACTCTGGGTACTCTGGGTATAAAAATCAATTAAGCTCCCTGGATCAGTAGGCCTCACTGGAGCTTAGGAGAGCAGAAGTAGTGCAGCCACAACCTTTGCAGCTGTAATAGCTTCAACTCTTCTGGGAAGGCTGTCCACAAGGTTCAGGAGTGTGTCCATGGGAATTCTTCCGAAAGTGCATTTGTGAGGTCAGGCACTGATGTTGGACGAAAAGGCCTGGCTCCCAGTCTCTGCTCATATTTGTTCCAAAAACTTTCTATCGGGTTGAAGGCAGGACTCTGTACAGGCCAGTCAAGTTCCTCCACCCCAAACTCGCTCATCCATGTCTTTATGGACCTTGCTTTGTGCACTGGTCCAAATCATTTGGTGGAGGGGGGGGGGAGGGGGTTATTGTATGGTTGTATGGGGTTGGGCTTGGTCTTTAGTTCCAGTGAAGGAAACTCTTAAAGCGTCAGTATACCAAGACTGGACATTTTCATGCTACCAACTTTGTGGGAACTGTTTGGGGATGGTCCCTTCCTGTTCCAACAGGACTTCATACCAGTGCACAAAGCAAAGTCCATAAAGACATGGATGAGTGAGTTTGGGGTGGAGGAACTTGACTGGCCGGCAGAGAGTCCTGACCTAAACCTGATAGAACACCTTTAGGATTAATTAGATCAGAGACTAGGAGCCAGGTCTTCTCGTCCAACGTTAGTGCCTGACCTTAAAAATGCAATTCTGAAAGAATGGTCAAACATTCCCATAGACACTCCTAAACCTTGTGGACAGCCTTCTCAGAAGAGTTGAAGCTGTTATAGCTGCAAAAGGTGGGCCAACTCAATATTGAACCCTACAGACTAAGACTGGGATGCCATTAAAGTTCATGTGCATGTAAAGGCAGGCGTCCCAATACTTTTCACAATATAGTGTGTATATATATATATATATATATATATATATATATATATACATATATCAGTGAATTTATACCAGTAATGGATTGATTTTGATTGGTTGCAATCTACTACTGTGTACTCTCACTGCTTATGTGAACAAGCCTTTATGGTAAATTTAAAAGCATAAGGTGGAAGCAGGTTCAATGAATAAAAACTCTGGCATATATAAGTTACCTCACTTCTTGACCTTTCCTTTCCTAGCTTTAATAACTTTTTGTGAGTTATGTTAATCGTTAGTTTAATCCCAAACATAACTTTATAGTAAATTTATAGCTCGTACAAAATATAAGGAGTGTACACATATTTCTATTTATAAACCTGAGTGTCCTGAGAGTTTTGAAGATGCAAAGATAGGGTCAGAGCTCTGGTACCTTCTATACAATGTTGGCTATTGGTTATATGTTTTTAAGGGACCCATGTCAAAGCTTCAATCTCATGGCAAGAAAGTGATATTTGTAAACTGAATTCTCAAGATTGGGGGTTTCTGAGATATTCAACTAAGAAAGGTATAGCAAGGACCTTCTTGCTGCTTATCTTTAGTCTCCTATTTTACCTTTATACATATTTCCGGGTTAATAAGTGGCTGTAGAAATCAGTACGTTTAATCTACTTTAGCTACAGCTGTTAAAACCCACTAAAGTAATACCACACTGCCAATTGCAATCTTATGATTGAGAGTGATTTAACCAGTTGCTGGCAATCTGCTTTTTAGGTAGATTGTTTTCAGTATGTTGAGGATGACATGTCTACCAACAAAAAGGTTAAATCGCTCAATACCATGAGATCAAAATTGCTGGTGTAGGTTATTCCTTATGCTTTTCATGCAGTACTTCTGGATGATGAAATATTAGTTCAATTTCTAAAACCACCTACTACATGCAGAGATATTATAGCTGGTGAGTCACACTGTCATAAACATTTAATCGTACACATATCATAGATTTGTGTATTACTTTTAGTAGGGACTTTAGAAATGGCCATTGCCCAGTACATAGTTCAGTTGACCACTTTGCTGTGAGAAGTAATAGGATTTTTTCCTTAATGATTGGAGGCAGGATACTTCTCATTGTAGTGACCCTAGTAGCACCTAGTAATTATACTGCAATATACTACTGTATATACTGTTCCCAATAGGCACACATCACCCTCACTCCTTCGGCTCTGGATGCAGGCTTCCAGTGGTCTCTGGCTACTCCTTGAATTGCAGATTTGAACAAAAGAAAAAGAAGCAGCTCTATATTTAAAAGTCTCATATAAATTTGTTAGAATATCCAATAAACAGATGGTTCCACCTGGTCCTACAAGCCCTACCGCATTTCACACCATCTGGAGCTTATGCGTAGAGCACAGAGAGTAGTTAGGCACTAGGGATCGGCGAACGGTTCAGACCGATACTGAGTTTAGGCCTGACATTGGCTGTTCACTCGTTCATCAAACACTTGAATTATCGGGGCATTCGACCATTTGTTCGGCCCACCGAATGACCACAATGCACGTGCCGTTTAACGCAGTATATTTCAGTGCGTTAGTGCACATTTACGCAGTATATTTCAGTGCATTACTGCATGTTTAACACAGTATATTTCTGTGCGTTACTGCACGTTTAATGCAAAATATTTCTATGCGTTATTGCATGTTTAACACAGTATATTTCAGTGCATTACTGCACGATTAACACAGTATACTTATGTGCGTTACTGCATGTTTAATGCAGTATATTTCTGTGCTTTACTGAACATTTATTGCAGTTTATTTCTGTGTGTTAGTGCACGTTTAATGCAAAATATTTCTAAGCGTTATTGCATGTTTAACGCAGTATATTTCAGTGCATTACTGCACGTTTAATGCAATATACTTCTATGTGTTACTGCATGCTTACTGCAGTATATTTCTATGCGTTATTACACGTTATCTGCAGTATATTTCAGTGCGTTACTGAACGATTAAAGCAGTATATTTCTGTGTGTTAGTGCACGTTTAATGCAGTACATTTCTATGCATTATTGCACATTTAACGCAGTATATTTCAGTGTGTTAGTACACGTTTAACACAGTATATTTCTGTGCATCGCTGCACATTTAATGCAGTATATTTCACTGCGTTACATGCCATTTAACGCAGTATACTTCGTCACGTTAGTGCAGATTTAATGCAGTATATTTCTGTGCCTTATTGCACGTTTAACGCTGTATATTTCAGTGCATTACATGCCATTTACTGCAGTATATTTGATAGCATTAGTACATGTTTAACACAGTATATTTCTGTGCATTACTGCATGTTTAACGCAGTATATTTCAGTGCGTTACGTGCCGTTTATGGCAGTACATTTATGTGCGTTATTGCACATTTAAAGCAGTATATTTCAGAGTGTTAGTACACGTCTAACACAGTATATTTCTGTGCGTCAGTGCAGTTTTACTGCAGTATGTTGTAGTGTGTCGTGGAGTGTGTCTGTGTAGTGAGTACTCAGGTTAAAGGGCACCAAACACCACTTTCCATCAATTAAAGTGCATCCTCATACACATTTCCACATCTTTTTAACAATTTGTTAATAAGCACTTTCCCATTATGTCTGGGAGGCCAACAAGGAGAGGCAGACATTCCAATAGCACTGTGAGGGGGCCAGCAGCGTATGTGTCCGCAGGGAAAGGTGGACGTGGTCAGTCCACAGGCAGGACATCGTTTCCTCTGTTTAGTGATGTTGCCTGTGCTATCAAGCCACAGCATGCAGAGGAGGTAGTGGACTGGCTTACTAAACCATCCTCATCCTCCGTCACCAAAGCAGAGACTAGTGTGCAGTCCACTGCAGCTGCCACAGTGGCTAAATCTGCCTTCTTGTCCACAGCTATTCTTGCCATAGCCCCAGCATCAGGCATGGAGGAGTCAGCTAAGTTATTCTATTCTCCTCCTTACTCACCTCACCTCAGACAGAGAAGCGGGAGGAAGAGGAGGACTTCCTTTCTTCTCAAGACCCGCTTTATGCAGACACCATTCTTCCTACGCCACAGAACGCACAAGAAGAGGAGGAGGCATTGAAGCAGAGGAAGACAAAAACGTCAACCCTCAACAGATAGTTTCCCATCCCCAGAACCCCTTGAGAGTAGCACGTGGCTGGGAGGAGGCAGTTCCAGATACTGTAATCCTTAGTGGCCTTGAGGAGTCTGCTTCTCATGCCTCTGCAAACTTGCGGTTCATGGGATTCCTCATGCTTCAAAGTCTGCAAAAGGATCCAAGAATTTGAGGCATCAAGAAGGATCACTATTGGTTGGCAATCCTCCTTGATCACTGTTACAAGAAGAAAGTCTCAGAACTCATCCTGTCCCCATAGAGGGTGCAGAAGATGAAAGCTATTGAGAACACTTTAAAGAGGAGTTTATCTAATGTTTTTCCCAACTCTGTTGGTCAAGAAAGAGCGGTGGAGAATGGGGCTGCCTAAGTGATGTATTTTACAATTTTTTTTAGTCCTCGCGGCCCAGGGCTCTCAGTGTCCACATCCCATCGGCAGCGTCTGCATTAAATGGTGGACAATTATCTAGGGGTGAAAACGGACATGGAGAGCTTTCCAGTTGACCCCCCACTGGGTTACTGAGTCATGAGAATAAACAACTGGGCAGAACTTGTCCAGTATGCAATTGAGCTGCTGGGCTTCCCTGAATCCAGCGTGCTTTGTAAACGGTCATTCAGTGCTGCTGGAGGTTTTGTTACTGATAATAGAGCGTCTGTTCACAGACTCTGTGGATCATCTGACATTTATAAGAATGAATCAGTCCTACCAGCAGCTATGATGCCCATGATGCTAATGTCAATGATTAAGTGTTTTGGAATGTGGAATCTCTGCAAAAAAATGACATTTTTTACAAACTTTTTTTTCATTGATACATGTCCCCCAGGGCAATACCCATACCTCATACCCATAGTATGTTCAATTACTTGCATATAAGCCTTCAAAATAGGCACTTTTGATTTTTCCAGTTTGGGTCACATAGACTTCAATGAGGTTCGTTATTCGGTTCTGAACTTTTGCGATGTTCGAAAGTTCTGGTGCGAACTGAACGGGGAGTAATTCGGCCCATCCCTATTTGGCACTTCCAGAACAGGAGAGGTCTAGGATGTGCAAGGAGAGAGGGGGCTATTCTAGAAAAAAGAATTTGCTAGTCAATGTTTCTAGCAAGGCACATTGTAAGTGACTAAAAAATTATTTATGGAAAGGAAAAACAATCCTATACGTTCTCTAGATAGCAAGACCTTAGATTCTAAAAGTATTAGTTCACCTTGACAGAGAAAATGTAAAGGTGAACTAACACTGTATGCCCCCCCAGTCCCCACCTTACTTAACCTATGGGGATGTTGTGTGCTGTCAGTGGCCATGAAGTCAGTCCAGTGGTGCAGGGATCTGAAATCTCTGCTCTCCCTCTTCTCTGTGCAGTAGTTCTGAGGCAGATCAGAGGGATTTACTGTGACAGTGCTAACCAATCAGAATAGCTCCGTTCTGTCCTGGAAACACTTCACAGAGAAGAAGCAGAAGAGCTGAGATCTTGAATTTCCAGACTGCTGTTCTGGCTGCCGGGATGCTGACAGCTCAGCATCCTTGGAGGTAAGTCAGCAAGGACCTGGGGGATTACGAAGGGTACATGGTGTTAGTTTTCCTTTACATTTTTTCTGTATGTCCCCTTTCACGGGACACTCAATGGACAGATCCCCTGCTGATCTGAATAGAGCCCGCCCCATATGAAAGGGGCCTAAAGGTGAACTAACACTTTAAAAGAATTGTGTGCTGAGAGAAATGTACTGCAGTGCTATTGCTGACCTCCTCTAAACACCATTCCAAAACAGGCCTGCAGTAATTGAAGTTATAGCTTCTATTTTTGTATGCCTGTTCTAAGTCATTGACTCATAAAGTACTAAAACCTAAGAGTCAGCATGAAAAGTCAAGTGACGAGCCCCATATTTCCCTAAGCAAAAGAAAGGCCCCGTATTTCCCCTAACCAAAGGTTAATATTAAAGATCCCAGCAACAGACATACCTAGACAGAAGAATGGAAGAAACAGGAAGTCAGAATCTGGAAGATAAAACATTTATGTTGTGTCACCTTCACCCCTACAGTTGCCAAGAGCATCCTGCAACTCTGCTCAATTAGCGAGGTTCAATGGAAGGGGTCAAGAGTGAAGTAGACGTTAATTATATCTCATCTGGAACAATTGTTGCCTGAGACTGTGCAGTGTGTAGGCATTCGCGAGGTAAACGTTATGTAATTGACATTAACCTGCAGTATTCCCTATACCATGGCAACAGCAGAAAATTATCATATAATGCGAAACACCTCATTCCTGAACTATTCCACCCACCTCTTTTCTGTGCTTGCGTAACTTGCAACAATAGTGTGACTGACAAGCTGCACTTGGGAGGAATATTAAATGGTCTCCTTGGAAGGATTTATTGCCACAAACAGCACCGCATCTTTTTTTTTTTTTACTTTAACTAAGATGAAATTGTGTGAGAGGGGAGATTGTCTGGGGATCTCATCTGTCATGCTGTGTCTTTACGTCACTCCTCTCTGAGTTAGAGCCCTAACAAAAAAATAAATAAATAAATGGATCCCTTTAGAACCATGCATAATACCACTGGGATCGCTGTGATTCATTTATCCATTTTGAAAGCTAATCATATATAAAACAGATCTGACCTGGTGATGTCACGGTAAAGCAGTTGATCACAATGATTTGTAAAAAGGATTACATCTAGTTCAGGCATTTATTGTGAGAGGGCCAACACAAAATACGGGTGCCGAGCTGTGATCCTCAAGGGCATGTTCTTCAGTTCTCTTTAGAATTACTGGCCAAATACTTGTGTTTATAAAATGTTTTTTGCTGTCTCTGTCTCCATTGCCATATATATCCCACTAATACCTTTGCTTTTAGCTTGGGTTGAGCTTTAGGCTTGGCTTTAATTTGTGAGGGCTGTCCTACCCACAGAAACACTTGGAAAAAGTTCCATATTGCGCTGCACAGAGCTGCATGGTGCTGTGGCAACATGCAGTTTTGCTCATGTGAAAACACAGGTGTTTCCGGGATATCTGGGGTGCCATTAAGAATGAATGGCGCCCCCACATGTCTGGGAAGGGGCATTGCATTTCTCTCGTGTGTCAGAAACACACGCAATTGTGCACACGTTACTGACTCACAATAGTCTTAACCTAGCCTTACTAAACCCAGGACCCTGAATTCACTATATCTCGTCTCCCGTAGTACACAGAACATGGAAATGCAATTATTTTAGTACATATAAACTGCCTAATGCCTTTTCTCATCAGAAGTCTTGTGACTTCTATCAGTGTCACGCCAAGCACTGGTTAAAGCTTGTAGGACAAGTTTTCTGACTGTCCTACGAGACTGCAAGACCCCTGATCCTCTGTCTGGACAGTGCTAATTGGCCCTGTGCTGATCACATGCACTCTTTCAAGAAAGAAAAAAAACTTTTTAGCAGTACACACCAAACTGAGCATGTGCAGCCTGACTCCATGAACTCTGTGTTATCAGGAAATTATCAGGGGACAGTGGAGGATTTGTGCATCCAGGATCAAACAGCCTTTTTACACAATGCAGCCTTTTTCAACGCAACCACTTAGGATCCACATTAAGTATAACAAGCATGCTTTACTGCATTTACAGACTGATTTTACTGCTGTGGGTTTAGTAACACTTTAAGGCCTCTTGCACATGGGAGTACAAAACGCAACCTTCTTTTTACTAATGCATTGTTGACTATGGAATAATGTACCCAGCTGTGTAAAGATCAGGGATGAGTGCTTAACTCAAACCTATGAATCTAAAAAAAGTGCTAAGTCATGGGTGCTCAACCTGTGGCCCTCCAGCTGTTGGGGAACTACAACTCCCATCATACCTGCCTTTGGGAGTCATGCTTGTAACTGTCAGCAGCTTGCAATGCTGGATGGAACTTCAACCATCCGGCATTGTGTTGTAGTTCCACAACAGCTGGAGGGCCACAGGTTGAACGCCCATGTGCTCAGTGCTAACACAATTGTGAAAAAGCTCAAATAAAATAAGTCCCAATTCTTGCACAAGTTTTATTTAAATAATATTCCTCCAAAGTTTGAATTCCCTAAACTGAAGTCCAAATCACCTCAGTGTATAAAAGTGAGCACTTAGCAAATTGTAATGATCCCCAATGCCTGAGTGCTCATAAACAGCATAGAAGATTTGTCATTACAAAGGGCCCAAAGGAGAAATACAGGGTTCCACTAGTATCCACAAGCATTATACAGGGTATGTCATCACAAGAGACCCACAGGAGAGATATAGGGCTCCATCAATATAGACATAAAACAATCATTTAGAGCTTGATTTCCATGTATACTTACTGTATATATTGACAATCATCTTTCAGATGTGCACACCTCACACCAGCTCCAGCAGCCAGGACACCATCTTTCCTATTTCCAAGCTGTGGCCCAACAGGAAGCCAATGTCAGAGGAAGTCAGAGAACCGGTTCTCTGACTTCCTGTACCGGTCCTCTGACTTCCTGTCACATCCACTTCCTGTCCTGCTTCCTTCCTGAACGGCTGACCTGTTGCTTAGTGAATAGAGGAGGTTGATAAGCTCAGCATAGGCAAAATTCATAAAACATTTTTTCAATAAATGCAAAGCCCTCTGCTAATTAATGAGGTGGAGGGACTGGGATGATTTCTAGCTTCCACAGGAATCCTATAGGTATAGTACATATAAGCTAGGCCAATGTACGTATGTAAAAATATATATTATTAATGCAGCATTAACTATAAAGTTAAATTATTTTGCTGGGGATTGTATAATACATACATATAAGAGACAAGTCAGTAAGGTTCATTGTATTACCTAAGAATGCAGATAGGTTAACATATACATTTGTCATTATTATTTATCTCCTGTATGGTGAGGTGATGTGAGCCTTATCCAGCTTTTCCGTGCTGCTTCTAACTAAAAAGTAACTATAGCAACTTCTTCAATCACTGAATGTCACAAGTGACCATTAAAGCATTGAACAGAGCCATTTGGAAATGCCATGTAGATTACACTTGTCATGGAGTAGCTCCCCTCCTGTATAAGTAATTCTATGAAGTTTTACAATAGATGAGTTCATCTTTTTAGGGAAAGTCTCTGAGATTCTCCTACCATGTACAGTGTCACTAGGAATCCAGAAAGAGGAGCAGCAACTAGATGTTAGTAATTTAAAGCAAGGGGGTCCATAGGACTGGATTGGGGAAAAAATGAGCCCTACGGCAAATACAACACACTACTATATATCTAACAAAAAGGTGCATCTTTACAAAGCTAAGATCCTGTTAAACTGATAGATACACTAGCAGCGCTTACATAGAGAAATACATTTCTAGATATAAACATAGAGTCTCTGTGATCAACAAATGTGAATATATTGTGATGTCAACCAATATGATGAAGAGATCAAGAGTCCAAAAGTCCACTTCCACCACTGTGCAGATACGAGCTATACAGCCTTCACCACACCACTGTGCGAGCCCTATGGTAATGAACTCACCAGAAACCACTGCATACAGGCCAAATGGATATCGTAAACTCCAAGGGTCTGAGTCCGACTCAACGTGGGAAGTAATGGACACCTCTCCTTTCTCATAAAACCATGCCAATTCGTAGTACATGTAAATGGATTAAATGACACCACATAGCGTGATACTGCATAACCACACGTATATTCACACTTAGACAATAAACTCTTCAATAATTGCACTCACAAACGATCGATAAGTGAAGGCATGTATTATAAGGTAAACCTGTGTCCGGTCGACTCCCGCTGATAGTGTGTTCGCCGCTCGGTACCAGAGCGGACAAACTTCCGGGTATGACTCAGGATGCTGGAACCCTGGTGACCGCGTGACCACACCCTGACCGGTTTCGTCAACCAATGACTTCTTCTGAGGGCCATATATCTGTGTGAGATTAAACACTTCTAAGTCCAATTAAAAATGAGGATTTTTTTGCATCCCAGCCCATTCAGTACAGTATTACAAATCAAGGACTTGTGTATAGGCTTGACATAGCTAGATTTTAACTGCTTTCTAGTTAACTAGTTGTATTTTTTTCCATGATAAATTGCATACTAAAAGTATATCCATGTGATTTATGAACATGCTCAGCATTTTATTTGTTTTGGGACTCTCAAACAAGCCAGATTCTATTCATTTTTTACTAAGGGGAAAAAACAAAAAGAGACCACAACAGAAAAGTCACATGAACTGTCAAATTCATGTGATGACCTCTCCACCTATCAAAGTGTTTTCTGCAGCATTATGCAGAAAAACTCCATAGAACACACATCAGGCTCTATTCCAGCTTCTTTAATGTATGAATTATTTGTAAATCGCATGAGTAGTGTGGACTATGCACCACAAGGTCAAGTGAAAAACAGATGTCAGTATTCACTTTCTGTTTTAAATTGGCCCCCTTAGTGTTCGTTAAAAATTATATAATCATATTTTAATGGGCATTGCCAAATTTAGAGCTATGTCTTCAGTTAAATTAACAGTTAGGCAGCCCTGCATTCTTACAAGCATGCAAAGGCATTTGGGTATGTCTACCTACAGGCAGATCTGCATGCACAATAAAATGGAAGCTCATACTAACTACTGTGGACATAATGAATCGGTTTAAAGCCGAATACATCCATTTTCAACTTTTGATGACTGTCATTTTATAATCGTCACTTGACCATGAATTGTCTAAACACCAATTTCTCTCTCTATTAAAAAAAAATGTTTTTGGATGTTGATAAATGTATAATCTGATCTTCTATGCCACCTTTGTGATGCTTCCATAAAATTATCCTTTTAAAAATACACTTTGAAAAATGGTACTTCTATGACATTGTGTTTTCTAATAAGACAGCAAAGCAGCAGATGCTTGCTTTTGGACTGTCTCTTTCTAATTAATACTCATTGCAGTGCTGTATGAGTAAAGGACAGTAGGAGGGTTATCTCTCACCTCTGATTATCTGTATTCAGCTAAATATTCTGAATAGAGCTGAACAGCAACCGATATGATTACACTCTTTACAGAATAGAAGTATAGAACTGTATAGTGTTTACAGTCAACAGTTTATACAGTCGCCTACTGTTAGAATATGGTGAATATAAAATATTCAATATATAGATGAAGTTGAGTCTGAACTATTGAGCACATAAAACTCAGCCCCCCACCACATGTGTTTCAGGGCTTTTAGACAGGTTTTTATTTGCTCCAGCATACGGGGTAACAAAACATAAGTTCCCTAAGCATGGGTATCCTGAAACAAACAGGCAAAAGAAAATTCCGCCATTGGCCAGTCCTTTCATTTTTCAGTTCACCTTAAAAATCTATTTCCAACACGCACACTTGTTCCTAAAGACTAACTGGCTTCCAGACAATGTGAAATCCCAGCCTGAAGCAGCGACAAGGGAATCCACCCTACTGGCCAGGCTCCAGAGCTTAAAATACAGGAGATTTTTCTTAAAATTCTTTGCAGATCAAATCTTTGCAGATTTTTCTTTGCCACCTATGCAAATTGCCACAGCCTTGGTGTCAAATATATACCAGCCATTATATATTATTTTAAACTTTATTCATTAAAAAGAATGTACAGAAATGCTACATTCTCTTTAAGCTTCTGAATGCTGCCTTATGTAAAATGTAGAAATGCATTGTACAATGCTATAAACTAGTGGAAACTCTGTAGTAGGGTTCCATTAGAAGCTGGAGGCTCAAGACTAAACCACTCATTAATTCAGTCTGTAGTGCATTGTGTAGTGATGGTGGGTTCAGAAAGATCTATTGATAGAACAGATATGTAATTAAACATAGTGCACTTGGATCAATCTCCTGCTGGCTGGGCAGTCCCCGGCCTTTGAGAAAGAAGCCTGTAAAGCTGTATAGTAGTAAAATTCTTAATCTCAGCCTACCTATATTTTACTCTGCAAGCAAAGGCTTACTATTTTGATACATTAATGTAATTTACTTCTAAATACAGAGGATTAAAGCTAAAGCTAAAGTCTGGGCAATGTTTTTCTGCTGAAAAGGACAGGTCAAATGTAAAAGAATGTGTCTTGCCGGCTGGATTGCTCCATTATATAGTTAAAGTGATTGTAAAGTCTTGTTTTTTTTTCTATTAAAATAACAAATATATTATACTTACCTGCTCTGTGCAGTTGGTTTTGCACAGAGCATCCAGGATCCTCCTCTTCTCGGGTCCCTGGCTGGAGCTCCTGGCCCCTCCCTCCTGACGAGTCCCCCGTCAGCAGCTCTGTGTATCCATTCAAACACGGAGCTGTGGTTCGGCCCCATCCCCTCTCTCTCCTTATTGGCTAACTGAGTTTGGTTGACAGCAGTGGGAGCCAATGGTGCCGCTGCTGTGTCCATTTAGGAGGGAAAGTCCCAGATGGCCAAGGCATTTGTGGACTTTGCTGGATAGAGAGGGGCTCAGGTAAGTATTAGGGGGGCTGAGGGGGGCTGAGGGGGGCTCCTGCACACAGAATTTTTTTTATCTTAATGCATAGAATATCTGCCTTTAAAGTCTATTCAAATCAGCTAAATACATTTCAGGCACATCAAAATAAAAGGTGTGCAAAGTCATCCTGTTGATTTTACCTGGGAAGCAGACTCAGGCTGAACAGAAAAACTGTCCCCTGCCAGCATGCTGTAGAGAAGACCCCCTGCTTTTGGTGAAAGCATGGGGTCTCTCTGCAGAACAAAGTAAAAAAAAGCCAGGGGGTTTCCAGTCACAACTTACCAACCAGCCTGGGACCAACCGGTTAGTCGCTGGCTGGTTGGTAAGTTGTGACTGGAAACCCCCTGGCTTTTTTTGAAATGTGTTTGCCCTTCCAGTGCTCCTTGCTGTCAAGACCAGTTATAGGTGGGGGAAGTGACCATTTTTGTATTGTCTCTCTGCAGAAGACTGACACACCTAAATGCAGCTGACATAAACAAAAAGTTAAACTGGGTTTTAAATAGGGGAAGTTCCACTTTTCCACCTTGTCTCCCCCTTCCTCTGCCACATTTGGACACTTTTTTTTTGGGGGGGAGTGGCTACCTTGTTTTGACAGGTACCCACTTCTGCTCTGACCACCTTTTGTGATGTGTCACCCGTCCCAGAAGGCTACGGGACCATTCACAAAGCTCAATGTGGCTTGCGCATGTACAGTGGGAAGCTGGCTGTGAGGCCACAAGGAGTCACAGCTGACTTCCCAAACTAAGGATGCTGGGCCCGGGGACCCGAAAACCAGTGAAGAAAGAGCTTGGGTGATGATGACATTTGATCCTTGGACAGGTAAGTGTCCTTCTATTAAAAGTCAGCAGCAACAGTACTTGTAGCTGCTGACTTTACATTTTTTGTTCCTAGGGTGAAGATCCTTTTTAAGAAATATTACATTGAATTACTTTAACAATCTGTAAGCTGTATGCCTGCACACATGGGGACTAGGGATGATCGAACGGTTCGGGTCGACCATCGGTTCGACCCGAACATTGACTGTTCGAAATTCGGCCGAATTCCGAACTTTTTGCGGAAAAAGTTCGGAATTCGGCAACCAGAACCGACCAAAATGCAATGGGACAGGAACTGGGCTTTAAAAGCCCGTGATTGGACCAGAACCATCAGTAAAAGCCAATTGAGGGGGCAGGAGGATGCTAGGAATGTGATTGGAGTGACTAGGGGGTCCAGAGGCCAATCAGTAGTGAATACGCCTCCAGTATATAACATAGCCCCGCCAAATCTCTAACACTGTAATACAGGGGCTGTGGAAGAGAGTGGAAGCAGTTCTGTTACTCCTGCTTTAAAAGTATCATTTAGCAATTATTAGTGTGAGGAAAGTGTAGTTAGGGTACTATTTTCCACTATAGTTAGATTCAATAATCTAGTTACTGTAGGGAAAGTGTTAAGTGTCAGAGTGACCGTAATGTAGTGTAGGGTGAACTGACTCTGACTGCTATGGCAGGGTGACCAAACACTTCCATGTTAGGGTGACCGCCATAGAGAAAAGATCGTTTATCTTAGAATTGCAGTAGAGCAGGCATAGGGCTCTGCTCCTTTCACACCTGGCCGTTTTTGTTGCAGGCGTTTATTGTGCTTTTTTGAGGATGTCTTTGGAGGCAGGCATGACATCTGAACTTCTGTGTAGGGGTATATATACACACACACATATATGTATATATACACATACACACATATAGGTGTGAAAGTAGCAGAACCCTATGCCTGCGCTAATGAAATTATTTGCAGGCATAGGGCTCCGCTCCTATCACACCTATATGTGTGTATGTGTATATATACATATATGTGTGTGTATATATACCCCTATACAGAAGTTCAGATGTTATGCCTGCCTCCAAAGACGCCCAAAAAATGCCCAAAAAAACGCCTGCAAACAAAAACGCCCATCTATATCTATATCTATATATATATATATATATATATATATATATATATATATATATATATATATATTTATATAGATATAGATATATATAGATATATAAACTAGACAATAATTTATACATTTTCTATCATCATTGTATTTAATATTTTAATTTTTTTAAATATTTAATACAATATAATAATTTTAAGTATTTAAAAAAATAATACAATTGCATTAAATATATTTAATACAATAAAATGTATAATATTAATTACAATGATGATAGAAAATGTATAAAATATTGTGTAGTATATATATATATATATATATATATATATATATATATATATATATATCTATATATATAAAACAAGCTTGTTTGTACAAATAGCATATGGCAATTTATATTGTAACATAAAAGGAAGCTATTGTTCATTTAAATGGCAAGTATTGGGAGACCCATCTTGTTCTATGTATTGATCCCTCTCAAGTTGTTTTATTGCCATCATTTAAAAAAAAAACTCTTTCTGTGAAGGTTATTTTATTTGATCTTTTTTGTATGTATTTTCTTTTGTTCACTCTGAGTACCCACTGCAAATCTTTGTGACACAAATGGAGAGAAGGAAGGGCATTTCTTCTAGAGCAGCCTTGAGTTTTTTACAGCTGCCTCTCATATTATGCACATAGAATATGCTGGCAGATACTGTTTGCTGTCTTCTAAACAACAATCTCTGTGTCGCTGTGTTCCTCAGATTAAATTTTTCCTCCTGGCTATAGCTGTAAATAATAAATACAAATGTGTACTGAAAGTACGGAAGAATCGCTTTCCATGGCAGTGTTATCCAAAAGTTTAAGGTGGGGCAACTTTCTAAAGTATACCAGGCCTCTTATTGTCATTTTGCATTATTAGTTGTTTCAGACCATTAAAACATAAGAATAGTATATTCAATTTAAGGAGATGTAGTCACCTTGTCAAGGAAGTCAAAGTGACACTGCCTCTGCAAAAGGCCCCCTCCCCAACCTCCCTATGCTCATCCTACCAGCAGTCCTTCCTGGTTCCTTTCTGCTCTGGAGCCAGAACTGAAATGACTGGTATTGGCAACTTAGGGAAGAGGCGACCTCGCTCCCTTGGTCATGTGCCCAGCATGACTTCTAGAACCCAAGCGCTGTTACAGGGAAGAAGGTCATATGCTCCTCATAACCAGAAGTGTTGAGTTTTGTTGTCAGTTATGGGACAGGAAAGGAAGAAATTATAATGTCAGAAAGAGTTGGCTGTAGAAAAAAAACGAGGTTGAAGGATTGTAAGAGGTGCATGAAAGTCAGCCAGCCCCCAGTCCTCGAGGACACTAAATTAGGAGTGTTAGGACTGCAGATTTAACAGGGTGCCGTGAAGTGGCTCTGCAGCTTTCACATGTGTTTGCAAATGTGTGTCAACTAAACCCCTGTTCTTTGTACCAAGAGACAGGTCTATTTGGTTGGTGACAGACTGGAGAGTGAGTACATCAGACTGGGGGCTGGCTGACTTTCATGCACCTCTTACAATCCTTCAACCTCATTTTTTTTCTTGTTATAGGGATGGAGACGCCGGGCAACACCAGCTTGGGTCTCACATAAAGTCCCACCTAGTCCAATATGTTTAGACAGCTTTATTAAGGCTTAAGGAAGCGTCAGGATATATCTTGCCAACTTTAGGAAAAGCCCACTTAAACTAGAAAACATTTGCATGTCCCAATTCTGTCAAAGATTCAACCTGTCTCGTGGTACCTTTTAGCAGACTACCAGTCACAACTGGGAGACTACTGAGTTGAGCTCCAAAAATGCCTACTTAAAGCTCAGTAAATGGGTACAAAAGCTTGCCAAATGTATATTAAATATGACTAGCATTTACAGTCGAATAGGTAAACCTGGTGGCTCCACCAAAAAATGTGTTGTAAGTTATGGGTGGACTTACATTTTACATGGAAAGAGCAGAAGACAAGAATCTTAGAAACATAAAGCTTATCTCTGGACAAATATGAATCCCCCTCCTGCCACCCTTTTACCAATGTAGCAGTTTTTTGGGGGTCTTTCTTACCTTGTGAAGAAAGGTGCACTTACCTAATCCAGGGTCCCTCACTGAGGACATTTCCTTTATAGATGCCAGGGACTGCTAATTCAGTATTGCTGATGTTCTTGTGTTGGCCGGTCTCTGACTTTCCCTACACACTGAGGTCAGTTGTGCAGACTACTCTTCAGGATTCTGAAAGAACCCCGCCACTGGACAGCCAATAGGAAATGTCCATGTCACACAAGCAGTGACGTTGACACCTAAAGAAGGACTCCTGTAATTGAGGACAGAAGACTTGGGACTAAAGTGGCACGTGACCATGGCTTTAGGAAAGTAAAAGGGGCATTTCATTTAAGTAAAAATTTTAGGGGGTTGGGATAGGGGGTGTGTGGAGATGGGAGGTAGGGGGAACCCAGGAATCAGCTTAAATTGAAATATGTTCTGTGTTTTATCAGGCATAATATATTAATCAGGCATATAAAAGTGCCTTCCAATTCAGGCTTAACCACGTCACCTACAGACCATTATTCTAATGAGTCTAATAACAATTTTCAGAGTTTAATTTACTCTCATTACCTTGTAAAACAAGACATTAAGGAATAAAATAATATGCAGCATTTGTCACAAAGTGTCTATTGAAACCTCTGAGCAGAAGGAACCAAAAATATGCCTCTTCTTACCAACCTGACAGCTTAAAAGAACTTGCCGTGAAAGTAGCTAATGGATGTAGAAACTGGGGCCTGTTTGTCTCCTTCCCTCTCCATTGTGGAGAACAATATACACCCATATTAAGTTGCGATTTTGTAAAAGGCTGTTTTATTACTATGGCAGTGGGCTGAAACTCCTTTACCAGCCTGACAGCCGAGGAAATATATTGTGCATTAGCAGAGAGTAATGGAAATAATTAAAGGGGGTGAAGATTAGAAGGGAACATCACATGGAGCAGAAGGGTTTGTCATTTTGTAGAGCTGCAGAACAGAGCGTATTGTGCTATACATTATAGCCTGTGATCTCCATGTACAGCGGTGCAGAAACATACACAACGTCCTCTCTATATAAACAATCTACCGTCCCTTAAACCTCAAACAACATTTTTTTAAAGTAGAACCAAACCTCGCAAGAGAACAGTAGGTAAACAGGATCATCATTTTTTTTTTTTTTTTAAATACAGTTTACCCATTACATGTTCATATTTTCTCTCCCTACTGGTGGATACTCTTTTTATGCAGTTTCCTTAGATGACCACACATTCCATCAGCAGAAGCTGAATCTCATAGTTTTATTGTGGCAAACATGGCAGAATATGCCAGCACAGTGGGGCTGATTTACTGGAGAGTGCAAAATCGGGTGCAGCTCTACGCTCTACACAGAAACCAATATGTTTCCAGGGTTTTTTTTTTTCAAAGATGAATTGAACAAGCTGAAGTTAGAAGCTGATTGGCTACCATGCACAATTGCATGAGATTCTAAGTGCTGCATTTTTAGTGTAGCACCCTCCAAGAAAGGTGCTAGGTTAAAAGCATTGTTATACTCCATTTGCTTATCGGGGAGTCTGATCTGTTAGTTATGCCTATTACATGTGTCCAGGTGTGAGTCAGGGAGTGTCCCAACTGTATCCAATAGGGGAGCATGTTGGACAGTGGAGGAAACCTGGCCAGTAGCAAATGGGCTTTTGTGGCAGTCCCAGTGGGAGGGCACCACTGCAGTGCACCCTGGGTTTGACCATAAAAGCCAAGGGCACATATGACAGGGCATCTTTGGTAAGAAGCAGAGTCCCAGGAGGAGGGTGATGGCTGTCTTTCCACCTGCTGTCTGAGGAAGGTGGTCACAGGCAGTAAGCCTAGTGAGCCAGGTGTGGAGCTGAGCCTGAAGGATCCTGGAAAGCTGACGGTGGAGCTGCTGGCAGAGTCACCTGGGAAAGACAGTGTCTGTGAGTACCAGGAGGCTTGTCAAGGGGTCTGCCCAGGAAGGGGGACCACTCCAGTGAGGTCAGAGGATGAAAGGTCAGCTCACACAGTTAGCAAGAGTAAAGGGGGTGCCAAGTATAACCCTGAAGAGTAAGGATAAAGGGGGCGCCAAGCGGAGGCCTTGAAGAATAATTCACTACATAGTTTGCCTGTCAAATACTTCACTTCAGTGGCAAGGTGAAGCAGCAGCCTTGCCGTACTCAACATAGCTAGAAGTCCTCAAGTTGTGCATAGCTCATCCAGTTGGAGTATCCCACTCATCCCTTCTCCCATCCCAAGTTCTAAAAAAAAAAAAACAACATAAACCAAATCGCCTGACTGAGCCAGACACTTAAAGAACTAATAATCGATAAGTTGTTTCTATGGGTAGCCCATGGGAACCCACTTCGAGCAGCTTCCCAGGGAGTAGTGCTACATTAGTAAATCTCCCCCACTGGGTGTTGGCATAATTGTCTAAAGTCTAACTCAGGGACAGGCAGGAAAAGTGATAATGCCATAGTTGAATTGAATTAGTTTTCTCACCCTAGGAAAGGACATGTCTAAACATTCCTTGCTGGTAGGGTTTAACAGGAGTGAATAAATTGAACTTCAGGATAAGCAAATATTGTCTTCATACAGAAGGTTTATGTATTCTTACCTTATAAAAAATTTGCTGTGTGAATGTATTAGGCATTTGTACAGCCATCATGAATAAAAACTGCATTTTGCCTAATATGTTTAAAATGTATTTCCTATGATCATTAGTTCCATCTAGTGGCCATAATCTGTTTTTTTTTTCCTGAAATACCGAAATCATGAAATTACTGCTTTATGGTCATTAGATGGAGACTATGATCATAGAAAATAAAGATATTCAGGCAAAATACAGGGAATAAAAGTGATGGCTGTGCAAATGCTTTAGACAATCACAAAGCAATAGGGTCCAGTAAGAATACATAGAATACAGACAATATCTGTTTATCCTGGAGTTCAGTTTTAATCACTAATGTTGATCCTACCGGCAAGGTGAATGTTTAGACATGTCCTTTCCTAGGGTGAAAAAGCTTATTTAATTCAACTATGGTATTGCCATTTGTCTTGCCTGCCCCTGAGTTAAACTTCAAACAATTATGCCAGCACACAATTATAAATTTACCACTTGCTGTTCTTTGTGTATTTCTTGAAGATATGTATAGTAATCCAGTGTGACATTTTGGGATTGATTTACTAAAGGCAAATAGACTGTGTGCTTTACAAAGTGCAGTTGCACTCAGAAGTTCAGTTGCTCTAGAGCTTAGTGAATGAAGTAAAGCTTCACTTTGCAAAGAGTACCCAATCACGTGCAAGGAAAAAAAAACAAAATTTTTGCTAACACATGATTGAATTATGGAAGTCAGCAGAGCTTCATCTCATTCACTAATCTCTGGAGCAACTGCTTTTGCAGAGTGCAACGGCACTTTGCAAAGTGCACAGTGTATTTGTCTTTAGTAAACCAACACCTTTGTCTCTGTTCAGGAGCTTCCTATTATAAGGACCACTCAATGCTGACCTTTTCTCTTGTGCAGGATGACTGGTCTTGTATCTGCCCCTCCTGTATTTTTCCTGCAGGCAACCTGTAGTGGGAGGAGTCTGCTGGGTCCCTCCCCCAGCTCTGCTCTCTGCACAGGTTAAGTACAGCACAACAATCACCATGAATTGTTCCAAAATATACCTAAAGGCATTATAAACCCTTCCTATCTGTGCCTTGTGTTTTTCACCTGTATAAGAATGGGGCAGATCATGTTGTTTCATGCCGTCATTTGTTGCCTTGTATAAAAATCCTATAATAGAGTTAAAATTTGTGTTAGTGGTTTCTGTTTGTGTTCAAACATGAGGCATGTGGCACAGCACTAGACAATGCATGACCCCTGTCTGTAGTGTGAGAACTGATACCTCCTGTGAAGAAAATACATATCGCACAATCCCTGGGTCACTCAGTCTAGTGCTCTGCAGGTGAAGGCCAAATAGTATTTAGATCTGACACAGACACAAAAAGCTAAAGCAATTAACAGAAAGCTCACTGTTTCATCACATTATCACTCCCGCAATTGTGATGCAACACAGAGGGATGCAGCTGCATTCTGAAGTGCATTTTCACTAATTTTCCCCCAGAGCTTAGTGAAAAGCTCCTTTCACACGGGCGGTGCGCCCGACGGAGTCCATTCTGCTCAGAAGGGGATCAATCCACCGATCCACGCTGAGCAGGCAGATGACAGGTCCATCTCCGCTCTGTGTGCAGAGACAGACCTGTCAGATCCCCGCTCTCCTCTATGGGGAGATCGGATGAGAACTAACCACCTGGCTATTCTCATCCGATCCTATCCGATCCTCCAGATGAATGGAAAATAGGGTTTCCATCTGTCCAGATTTCATGGACAGGATTGGATCAGATTGCAGCGGGTGTCAGCGGAGATGTCACCCCTGACATCTGCCACTCCATAGGGCTGCATTGAGTATCCGATCCAGTCTGCCTGAAAAACTGACAGATGGATCGGATCAAAAAGCCCGTGTGAAAGGGGCCTAAGTCTTGTGGTGAAGCTCTGCTGATTTCCAACATCCAATCACGTGCAAGCAAACATGCCTTTTTTGTCCCTTGCACCTGATTGGGTATTCTTTAGAAAATTAAGCTTCGCCACAATAACAAAAGCTCTGGAGAAAATAAGTGCAACTGCATTTGGAAAGTGCCCAGTCTCTTTGCCTATAGCAAATCCAGCCCAGAGGAAATGGAAAGGCATGGATTAGATGGTGCATGACCTGGAACAATCTAGGTGAATTTATACATGGACATCAATCAGTCATGAGTCTACAAACTGCAGCCACAACATATGAGCCCATCAGTACATGGTCAACTAACAAAAACATTTAAAAGTGTACAATGCCTTTTAAAAATGCACCTGACCTGCTTCATTGTTGTCTGCATTCCTCCCATGAGGAATAAGGAGAAATCCTGCTGCTATCATTCACAGGTTATTGCGTGCAGTCAATGACGTGTGCACAGTGTGTTCATCATGCGTGAGAAAGCCCTGACGTGTGAAAGAAACCCAATACTCCAACAAGAATACATCTTTCCAACATACAGTCCTATTTTGTGCCGCACATTTTAATGTAACCATTTTCAGTATTATTTACACATTTTTACTACATACATTGGTGAAAAGGTTCCAAAGCCAGTAACTTGAGTTTAGTAATATTAATAGTGTACCTATAGCGTAGGTATTTTTTTAGAACACATAAAGAAAAATGACTGCGCTACAAGTATTTCCCCTGCTGATATACTTTCTAAATAAATAATTGTGCTTGTGATTCAGAAATTGGACTCCTGTGCATCAAAGAATGCTATCAAAGGGCTGTACAGTGCCTGAGCTCCAACCACTGTGTGAAAAGCATATAGAAGCACAAGATCCATGATATTATTGCTTATAATCACAAACTACTAAAAGGCCAGCCGTGTGCAGCCATGTGGGATTTCTGCTGAACAATGTGAGAACATGTAAAGCAAATCTGTATTGATTAATAGTCAGACAGTGATAACGGCTGCTTCGGTGGCCTCTGATGTCATCCACTGACATCATTCTGGCTGCTGTCTGAGGCTGGAAATTGCACTCTATACACTTACTGTCTGGTTTAACATACCCGTGTGAAGATTAAAGAAGGATTGATTGTTTTGATTTTGCCCACGTTCAACATTTGCTCATTTTTCTTCTCTTTGATGTGGGGAGTGAATGTGGGTAGGCTCTAAGTAAAGTTTTCTTTCATATAGACCAAATGCACCATTTGCCTGTAAGGTCAGCCTGTTGTGTAGTATTTCCAACAAAAGTGATACATAAAATGCTGGGAAATGCATTGTGCTCATGTACACAAGTCAGGATGGCCACAAAAAATTATGCTGGTGAGCACATGGGAAAGATCACATAAGGCCACTTGAAGCATGTACTGTATATTTAAAGCTGAACCCCAGGTATGATCAGCCCTTCAACTAATTTTAGTTTTTTAAAGGTGTGCAATATTCACCCCGTGTGTAGTGTGGCGTGTGGCGCAGATTCTGTGGGAAACTCCCCCCTTGCAGCCCTAGTCAGTTTCCCTTCTCTCCTCTCCCATTGGCTGTTTCAGTGGATTATTCAGGATGGACAGCAGGGGAAGGGGGCCAGTAAATATGTAATTTAATGCCCCCTTCCTTTTCTGAATAAAACACTCACTGTGCTCCTTCATAACTGAAGCATAGTCAACTGTCTAATTTGCCTTCATTTGTGAATGAACAGAAAGCCACTTGGCACAGAGCACTTCCCATTCATTCACTGCCCAGTGCAGCTAAGGCTGCAGAGAAGGGTACTGGGGAATCTTTGTCCTCAGTCCCATTCTCTGTCTCAAAGTGAGACATCAGAGGTCTGTTTGGACCCCTGATATTTCACCAAAGCCTCCCAGATGAGGCTTCTAATTTAAACCAAAAAAAAAAAAAAATCATAAAAAATATTATTGTAAAAGAGAGTAATAAAAAGTAAAATTGTAAAAAAAATAAAATAAAAAAAGAATACAAATAAAATACTACTGACACTTTCCACTACCCTCCTGACACCAATCCCTGCCCTATTGATATCGACCACTACTCTACTGACACCAATCTCTGCCCTTTTGACACTGATCACTACTTTTCTGACACTATTCTCTGCCCTACTGACAAAGTCTACTGCCCTACTGACAAAGTCCACTGCCCTACTGACACTGTATTCTGCTCTACTGACTGACACTTTCTACTGTCCTACTGACACCAACCTCTGCCCTACAGACATGTCCGCTGTTCTACTGACAACATCCATTTCTCTACTGGCACCATCCACTGCTCTGCTGACATTGTATATATAAATAAACACATACACGTGTGTTTGAGCTTTGGGTTGCACACCCTAATGCAATAGGCTATGCACACCTATGCAGCTTTCACATCGGTCCCTCAGGTATTAGATATGCATACGTACATTGGTCCAAGCTAGACCAATCTAGGTAAGCAATAAAGATCATACTTGGGGTTTAGCTTTACAGGCCCTTAAAATGGTGAATGAATGCCACTACCTGCAGGACACATTCCAAAAATGCAAATGTCTGTGGGAGACTGTGGTGTCCCTCTGAGTGTCCTGTGCATAACGCGGCGATGGGCACCCCATAAAAGTGAGGAACTTAATCATATGACTTTGAAAGGTCATGGGACTGGTTTCCTCCTTCTTTCCATACATTTTTCCCCATTTGTTTGCTTTGGGGTCCTGTAGAAGGTGAAATGGAGGGCACATTTGTAAAGTACATTGTTATGCTTTACAAATGTAGCAAATAATCTTAGCTTGTAGTAAGGCCATACTGCTTCTTTATAAATAGGCCCCCAGGTTTGCTTGCCCAGTGCAATGAAAAACATTTGAGAACACACCAATAAGAACCTGTGTTGAGAGGTTTCATTTGCATCAGACAAGTTTTGCAATTCATGCCGGCTTGAAGCAGGTCCATGCCAGATCAGATGAAGGTCAGTTACAGGTCAAATACACCATTCTGAATGATCTCAGAATGCAAACTGATATTAAACTGAGGCCTTTGACACAAGGCCAAAAGCCCAAAACAGAGGCACAGAGATAAATAAAGACTTCCAAAGATGTCACCCATTACCTCTGCAATAAAAATGCCTTAGCGATCAAGAGCACTCTGGGGACTGGCCTTTGGTAGGGCTTATTGCTGTAGTGAATCCTCTAAAACCATAGGAACCTGAATTTTAAGAGGCACACGTAGAATGTTCTTATTTTGGCTAACTGCGGTAATAGCACACTGCTTGTGGTGTCTGTTCTGACTTTTAAAAATGTAAAATGGCCAACAGTTACACGTTAAGCATCTTTGCAACATTTTTTTTCTCAACACGCTATCCATGGCGGCTTTTTAAAGTTTAACAACAGGCATTCAGATGGTGTTTATTTGAAAGTAGCAGGACTCGTACCTGTGAAACCAGTAATGATGTGATGGAATTATCTCAATATTGTACCATTACGCAGTTTTACTGCCTCACATATTGTCCATGTAATTGTCTCTTATTAAATATGCATCCCGGTCTAAGTATTTCTCTGAGCTGGGTATTAAGGGCACTTAGTCTTCCCAGACGGTTTTGTGATCGAGCCCATGTGCCATACATGATTAGTGCAGTTGGCATTTTAGCCCTACCCAGTAGGCCATACCTTTCCTCTTCATATGATACTAGTCAGGCCCATTATCTTTGGGCCCCTGGAGTAGAATGTGTGATGGATAAAGCATCTGCTGCAACCGATCATTTGTATTCAGGTCTGCTAGACTGTTCGCTGGCTGTGTAATGCAGCGAATAAAAATGTCCGGCTAGAAGGGAGAAAGACTCTGTGTTTTCCAAATTCCACCATCCCTCCCCAGATCATGTTTACCAGCTACCTTATAATATCTAGCATCAAGAGAGAATGAAAGCTTTGAAGGATCAGTTTCTGCAGCCAAGGTATGAATTTGCAACACCAGAACTCACCTAATTGGCACAGAATCATGAGTAGTGTACGGAATCCGCTAGCAAACATTAGCAATTATCATGAAAGGCTCACGTCTGCTTTGAAAACATCTGCACCTGTTAAGTGTTAGATGGGAGTTAATGACTGGGCATTTAAGATGCTGTCGCTGTCTCCCCGGCTTTCAGCACAGTGCCAACATCTGTGGACACCACCTTGCCACATCAGACAAATATGACTCCAATTTTTCCAATAAAAAGTGTTTATCATTCATGGCAGATACATTTTCTTGTCAGGCAGATCTCCTTGCTTACTGAAGCTCCCATTATCAATTATTTATATAGCAGTGGAATAATTCTGGCCTGTTTATGTAATGGCATAATTACAACTAACAAATAGCTTGTGAAAGCTGGTTGGGAGCTATATGCTACATGGTTACAGAGGTGACCTGAATGTACCCCAAGCTGGAAAATATGTCAGGCCTATGGAAAGCAATATATAAGAATTATGTTATTTATAAACTGCAAGAATGATGAATGTAGACCAATGATGACGTGCAAAGTGCATCAAGTCGTAGCAGTGACGGGTTTAAAAAAATATTTTCATCCTTCCTAATGGCAGTGCTGTTTACATCGCTAAATATAACCTATCTGCAATTTTTTTCTCAGTGGTTGATGCTGGAAAAGGCTGCTAATATGCAAAATAGCTAATCTTATAAACCCGGCAATTAGAATATTTTGCTGTGTGTGCCAACCCTGCTTTTAATTTGCATCATGGCAGGTCTGCATGTGCACAGTCCGGATGTAAAATAGGAATTTGTTTCAGTGGCTGTGGTGCATCCTGTTTGCATGGGTTCTGGGCCTTACACTGATATAGAATGCGCCACAACACAGCTCCTTAACACAAAAGAACCACCCAGCTTCCACTTGGCAAATGCCAATGGTGTCATCTCTGACATCTTTGCAATTTCCTGTGAGCTCTGGCAGCCATCTTGAAGCAGGGAAATGATCCTGCATTGCTCTTACCCTATCTAATTTTGCTTATAACAGCAGGCATTAAATTACCATTATAACTGATTTGATGTTTTGGAGTGAGAGGCCAGAGGAGGATTATCTTGTCCAGAGTAGGCAGGTGCATTTCAGCCTCCACTCTGTAGGTGGTGCTGTTTTCACAGCCACTGTGCAAAGTGAATAGAGGTTGAGAGCAGTTTTGTTCCTCTGAGGCCTCTGTGGGTGTCATCGGGTGGAGCAGTCATCCGATTGGATGCTGCTGCACTAAATAACCACCGTGGCCATTTTTAGTAAGGACAATGCTAATAAGCAGCATTGCAACCACTGCAGTTAGTGTGCATTTGTAAAGTAGATGGTGTAGGGGGACAGGATTCTTACTAACTAGGGACAATGCACTTAGCACTAGTGAGAGATTCCAGTGAAGGTGAGACTACGGCTGACTCCATCATCTGGAAAACCTAGAGAGTTGGAATGAGGACCTTCCTACCTGGTTACTTAAGTGCCTGCACCACTGTAGTGCCTATCAGCAGCCCCCATTCACAGGGGCTGTTCCAGTAACATAGCCTACCAAAGTGCCCTCTCAAGTAAAACAACTGTGTTAAATTACTGCCAATGTTGTTAAGAGCTGTTATACCCAGGCTGCCTATAATATTGAAGTTCTGTTGCCATAGTGTTTGGAACTATAAGTGAGTTCCCTGCCACTGTATTCCATGTGTTATTTATTACTTCTGCATTACCAAATAATAATTGTGCCACTTTCCTTGGCCTCTGTGTACCTTTACTCTATTTGGGTACCAATCAGATGGCCTGCCTACAAGCCCATATAAAAAAAAAAAATTAACCTTTTATTCATCTGCCTGTCCTATATGCATAGAATGCTTTTATTTGCTGGAAGGTATAGTACAGCTTCTATGAATGGGGAGTTGGAAAGGGCAGGCATAGTTGCACCATATGATGACTGATGGTCCAGCAGCTCAAATTAACCCCCCCCCCCCCCAGCACTGGAATATTATCACTGTGGACTGAAGGTTTAAATGTAGAGAATAGTCACCAGCACAAGGGACACTTCTCTTTTTATCCCTTGTGCTGTTTTTTATTTTGTCCCTTGTGTTGAAAACAAAAAAGGAGCAATTCATAACAATAGTTGAGAGTTGGGAAATACAAAAATCCTAAACGCACAACCTTGATAACCAGCACAATGGTTCTAGTGTAAATCTGCTTACACAAACGTCAAACAGATATCCTTGTGCTCATACATGCCTGTTTCCAGGCTAACATCTCCATGACCCATGGGAGAAAATAAATAAAATGACAATGTGTTAAAAAAAATTGTATTGTTGGAAAACTTTTACTTAATTAGTTCCTATTTTTCAGGTCAACAGATGTGTCACTACATTAGGTTAAAAGAGGAATAAATATTAGCATCTCTCATTCTAATTGTACCGTAAATCATTTAACACACATATTATAAAGCTCGCTCATTAATGTTCATGATGTCACCTTTCCTTGCATGCATGAGCATGAATGTGTAATCACAGAATTTTGCAGTCACCTGATCTGAACTTTGCTGTGAATTGAGTGACAGCATCTTTGCCAGCTGTTTCTTCAATAAACCTTCAATAAACCCTTTAATAAAGTTTGCTTTTTTGTGTGCAGATAAGCATGAAAGTGCATGCAAAATTTAAGTTTGAAAAGTCCTGGTATGTCTATGGAAGGGACATCCAGCATTTAAATCCATTTATTCACAAAATATTTATTGTCTGTAAGTGTAACACTTCTTACTACTACTGTAGTCGTTGTAATATATTGGTTATCTTTTGACATTCCTCGGTTGCTTTCACCATTTCAATATATTAACTTTTTAAAATAAATCCCTGGGCTGGTAATTATTCTGAATAATCAATTGTTTAATTAGGTATTTGTGAGTTGATCCAGCATACTAAACTTCACCCCACATTGATCGACCCATCAATCAATGAGAACCCATGCGGCCTGGGATGCAGATACAAGCGAGCAACATTATTATCCCTATAAAAGAGGTCCAGGTTTTGTGACACACTCTGAGGCCTATAGCAGCAACCATTCTGAGGGGACAGTTTACTTCATATTTCTGTGCCTGACTGCTTTCCTTCTTATGTAAGCCTGCAAGACTCAAACATTAGACAGTAGATATTATGCATTAATAAGGCTCACTGCTTTTCTTATAGCTTGTGAGTGTTTTACCTCCGATTAACTGGTTCCCGACTGCCCACCGCACGTTTACTGAGGCAGGCTGGCTCTCCTGCACGAACCGACATAGCCCTACATCAGTCGTACGTGTGGTGCTGGGGGGCGGGTGCACGCCGCCGGTGGCATGCTTCCACCCCCACTAGGCAGCAGGGATGCCGATCCATGGGGCCCACGGGTCGCGATTGCTCCCCGCTGAGAGAGAAGGACTGTCAGTTGTTGTAAACACAGCTGACCGTTCTTCTCTCTGAAATGATCACAGAGCGCCTGTGATCCTTCTATATAGGTCTATGGGGTCATTTCACAAGCCCCTCCCCCATACAGTTAGAAAACACTCCCCTAGGCTTACACTTAACCCTTTGATCACCACCTAGGTTAACCCGTTTCCTGCCAGTGTCATTATTACAGTAACAGTGCATATTTATAGCACTGATTACTGTAGTAATGTCACTGGTCCCCCCCCAAAAGTGTTAAAAATGTCAGTTAGGGGTCCGATCTGTCCGCCGCAATGTCGCAGTTCTGCTAAAAATCTCAGATCGCCACCATTACTAGTAAAAAAAAATATATATATATATATATAAAAAAAAAAATCTTTCTCCTAGTTTGTAGATGCGATAACTTTTGCACAAACCAATCAAAATACGCTTATTGTGATTTTTTTTTTTTAACCAAAAATATGTAGCAGAATACAAATTGGCCTAAACAAATAATAACATAAGAACAATTTGATTTTTTACATTTTTTTATTGGTCATGTTTTATAGCAGAAAGTAAAAAAGATGGTGTTTTCAGAATTGTCGCTCTTTTTTTGGTTATAGTGCAAAAAGTATAATCAAAAAGGTGATCAAATACCAGCAAAAGAAGGCTCTATTTGTTGGGAAAAAGGGACATCAATTTTTTTTCGGTACAGTGTCGCACGACAGCGCAATTTTCAGTTAAAGTTACTCAGTGCCGAATCACAAAAAAAGGCCAGGTAATTAAGGGGGCGAATCCTTCCAGTCCAGAACTTGTTTATAAGGCTCACTGCTTTACTAAGCACATGATTTCTTATATCCTTTGAGTTTTTTACCTCCTATTAAACTCAGTATTATTTTTATGTTACACTTAGATTGGTGTTGCTGTTCTTTCCCCTATGTCTGCTTTCTACTCTGACAGCTGGCTGTCTACTATTGGAAGTGTCTTCGGGATCCAATAACCCCAGGATTATCCCTGCACCATATGGACTCTTTACTTATAGTGCTATACATGTTATGACTACTTATTGTTTTTAACCACTTTACCGCTGCTCACTGAGCCTCTACTGCAAAGTGGTTCGTTATCGTCTGTCGACATAGACCTATGTCGCCAGACACTCCCCTTTCTGTATTCAGTTACAGCGGGAGTCGGGCCAGGGGAGGAGCGTCGGTAATCACTGCCGCTCTTCCCCGATCGTCGGGGATTGAGTGTGGAGATCCGCCCGCTTGTGTAAACACAGCGGGCGGATCTCCTAAGTGACAGGCAGGGTCAGATTGCAGGGTTCAGCATAGCTGAACCTGCGATCTGTCCCTGTGTCACTCAGTCACCTCCCCCCACACATGTCAGTAAGCACCAGGCATACATTAACCCCTCCCTCTCCAATAAAATGAACCCCTTCCCTGCCAGTGTAATTTTTACAGTAACAGTGCATATGTATAGCACTGATTACTATAGTAATGTCACTGGTACCCCCAAAAGTGTCAAAAATGTCAGTCAAGGGTCCGATCTGTCCGCCGCAATGTCGCAGTCCCGCAAAAAAAAAAAAAACGCAGATCGCCGCAATTACTCGTTAAAAAAAAAACCCACCAAAAATGACAGAAATCTTTCCCTTAGTAAACGCAATAACTTTTTATTGTTATTTTTTCAAAATTGTCACTCTTTTTTCGTTTATAGCGCAAATACCACCAAAAGAAAGCTCTGTTTGTGGGAGAAAAAGACGTACATTTCGTTTGGGCACGGAGTTGCATGACCGCGCAATTGTCTGTTAAAGTCGCACAGTGCCGAATCGCAAAAAGTGGCCCAGACGTAAGACAGCAAAATCCTCCGGTGGTAAAGTGGTTAACTCATTTACCACTTACCTGTTGTAAGATATCTATTTGTTGTAAAATATATACACAATTATAATTGTTACCATTTAGTCCAGAGATCTTCAAACTAAGGCCCTCCAGCTGTTGCAGAACTACACGTCCTATGAGGCATTGAAAAACTCTGACATTCACAGACATGACAAGGCATGATGGGAATTGTGTTTCCTAAACAACTGGAGGGCCATAGTTTGGAGACCCCTTATTTAGTCACATGTCTTTGCTATCCCTTCAAGCGCTTCCCAACCTCGTTATCCATATTATATATGGTGAATCCTTTCACACTGATTCATTTTTCTTCCATTTTTGCCTTACCAAAAGTGCAAGAAAAATGCATGACCATTAAATTCTATAGAGCTCTCCAAAATTGTTGTCCTGGGTCAGTTTAGTTTTTAAAAGACCTACATGGTGAATTTTTAATGCATGTTTGGTGCGGTACCAAAAACTCCCCCATTGAAAATAATGCAAACCCAGCAAAATGCAGAAAAAGCACAGTAAAAATGCACTCATGTTTGCATTTTTGGTGCGTTTTGTTGAGTCACATATCCTTTTTTCACAGGTTTAAAAAAAAAAACAGAAATTCGGCAGTAACATGCCATAAATGCATATGCATTTTTACCGTGTTTTTGCAATGGCGCAATGTGAAAGAACCATTAACATATATATAAATCTTAAAGTGTATCTAAACCCAAGAACAAAAAATTGATAGTCCATCATAAATCACAGTGCAAAACAGTGCAAATAAACTAGAAATAAATGACAAATGTAAAATGTGAAACTTCAATACAAATGGCTACTACAAGCAAGTGCTAAGTGAAAGTCCAATAAAAGTTCCACTATTGGTCCCGAAAAAGTGCTGAAGTGCCTCCCAACTTCAAACTCATGCTGTGAACTGTGCTTTTTACCCTCCTGTGCTTGCACATACCAGATGATGTGGACCTCTTAGCATTATTGCTTATGGGTCTATTGGGCTGTATAGGGTAAATGAGAGGATGTCACATCTCATATGTCTTGTGGTGGCTTGGCACTCATGAATGGAGAAGAGAGAATCCCAATAGTGTAATATAGTCTTGTTTATTAGTAGAAATCATTAAAAATACACTTATAGTGTTGCCGATTAGGTATCTCATTAGGTAACGCTCAAGAACAGCAGGGCAGTCATTCACTCAGTCTGAGTCCACGCCATGAGACACACATGGAATGTAAACCTTTGTGTGCGTTCCAACCCTAGCCGGATGTGGCGTCACTGAGGAACCAGGATCTATGGTGACGCGTTTCGCCACTCCCACAGGGCAATATCAAATCAAAGTTGCTCAGCAAGTTAAATTTCCATGCCTGAAAAACTTCCATTCACATGACCCAAATAGAATGTCTATTAGGGTGTACTCGGCTTCATAGTTAACACAGTGGTTTACTTCCTGCCTACATGTGGGTGTACTCAGCTCCGTGATTAACTTATAGGCTCCCGTTTAACTACATTCTATTGTTGACACACAACCGAGAACCATAATGACATACCACTTCTACATTAATAAGTAAAACATATTACACTTTAAATTTCAACCAATCTCCAAATATTTAGATTTCAGACATAAATAAATGATAGATATAAAAAACAAGAAGAAAATGAAATTAAATAAAATCTAAAGGATATCAAATTAGAAAAATAATTAATATCAATTAACGAAATTTGGCCGATAAAAATAATATGGAAATTCCTGATGACAGAAAAATAAAAAAATCAGAAAAATCTAAATAATTTTTTTTAGAATGCATAAGAATAAGAATAAAAGCACTTTTTCTGAACCAATATTGGAACTTTTTTTGGACTTTCACTTAGCACTTGCTGGTAGTAACTATTTGTATTAAAGTTTCACCTTTCCCATTTGTCATTTATTTCTAGTTTATTTGCACTGTTTTGCGCTGTGTGATTCATGATGGATTATGCTTTATTTTTTGAACAGCAGCAATGGTCATATGGTTTTAGGGTTTTGTTTATTTTAGCTGCATTCGTTTTCCTTTTTTTCACACTTTTTTCCTTTATTTTACTCAAGTAATCTTGCCTTTAACAAGCTTCCTATCCTAGCCTGATAACCATACTGAGGTCCTTCTCACCCTAGGATAGGGAGAGTGTTAGAACTACAAAACAGTGTGCTAGGATGACATTAAAACCCCCTCTCTTTTCTATAATTGATATCAGGGAGCATTGCTAACTGCTAGTCCTGCCATAGAAAGCACAGAAAGCTATCCGCTCACATGATTTCTGTCTGGATGAACAGCTACTTTTTTTTTTTTTTTGCATTTGTTGAATAGATATAATAAACCATTTTAGTGGTATATTTAGGAAACCAAAAGGAAGCAATAAGAGAATTTTATTGTTAGAGTTTACATATGCTTTTAAATGAAAACTTTGGGAGTCCATTGGTGCTTCTTTATTCAAATTCTAGACTGCTGTTTTTTGTTAAAAATTGGTTCCTTTTCTTTTTATATCCAATTGATCAGAATTCTACAGGTTTATTTGCCTTCCTGTAGATTTCTGACCACACAAAGTATAAAACTCTATCCGTGTTAGCGTGGTCAGAAGGTGCCTTAGAAGGTGCCGTATGATTAGACCTACAGGACACCATATGTAGGCTGTAGCTCCATAGGCAGACTGCCTGAGGTGCCCCCTCTGCAGCCCTTCTCAGCTTTATTGACAATGGCAAGATTCTTCCTTTGTACCCATACCCCGCCATGCAAAAGAGGTATCGGTCTTGTGACCAGTGAATAACATTAATTTTTGTGGTAATCCGCATCATTTTGTGTTATAAAGCAGTGCATTGTCTGCAGTACTCGGCTTGTTAATAGCAGACTTCATATGCATTTTAACTTGTGTACCCTCCCACCTAACGTTGACGCTATTTCTGGGGAAAAAAAAGAAAAACACTTACCTTTCCAATGAAATAACCTTTCAAGTTAAATTTTTGTGACTGCTGACATCAGCCTCCCCATAGAGGAGAACGGGTGGCCCGATCGGGTCCGCCTGAAAAACGGACAGGTGGACCCAATTGGTCCAATGGTGTGAAAGAGGCCTTAAGCTAGTAAAATATCAAGCATGTCACAGCACTATTCTTTAAAATATTTTTTTTACTTCTCTTCATTTTCACTGCGTCTTAGTGTGAAGAGTATTTCCATTTGTAAAATCAAAATTCCAGCCAAAAGTTTACTTTTGTAATTTTGAATAGAATGAGTATGGGTTAGTACCTCAGCCCGGTTTATACACTGTCTTTGTCTCTATTGAGGTGCTTTCATGTTCTGTATTGTTTGTCACCTGTCAAATAGACTGGAGGTGAGAAGAAGTCTCCAAAATGGGGGCATGGACAACAATAAAAGTCAAATTTAACCACTTTCCACCAAGTCACATTGGGTAGACTACATAAAAAATGGAGTCGCTATGAAATGACCCTCATAGGTTTCAGGACTGAACTTTCTGTGGTAACATTCAAGTGAGTACAGCAATTCAGAGGCGTTACCTTGTAACATATTTATTAAGTTATTAATTGCCAGTCAGTCACTTTTCATTTTTTTGTCACTGGGTGCCTGAAATGACATTGACATGTTAACAAAGCAGAGACAGATTCTGTCTCTTTCATATGTCCGATCAAGCATATTTTGTTACCATTTGCTCCAAATATGAGCTTTCTATCCTTTAATGGCAAAAGCCAAATGTCAGCAGCATTTTGCAAATGTATCACATAGGTCATATTACATGTGTTGACCTGATGACTTTTAAAAATTAGTCATTTTCAAAATGGCAAATTTTTATTTTTATCAGTCTAGTATTATTATCTTAACAGTTGCCCCACAGTTAATGTATTTTGTTGAGTAAAAATCCATGTGGTGTATAAATAACCATTATATAAATATTATGCGTGCTCTAAATTAAGAAGTTCCACATGGATTACCAAATAATGCACAGGAATAAAAAATACCACATTAATATTTTTAGAATTGACCGATTAGTACAGTTGTACTATACTGTACGTGGATGTTGTTGAACACACATATCTATAATGAGAATTCTGTGAACGTGTACATTTCATTTTTGTGATTGTTAAGTCTCGTTTTTTTTTTTTTTTTTTTTTAACAACAAAAATGTTATGCTTACCTGCTCTGTGCAGTTGGTTTTGGACAGAGTGGCCCGGATCCTCCTCTTCTCGGGCCCCTCTTCGGTGCTACTGGCCCCTCCCTCCTGTTGAGTTTCCCCACAGCAAGCAGCTTGCTATGGGGGCACCCGAGCCAAGTCACAGCTCCCTGTGTTCATTCAGACATGGAGCCATGACCCGCCCCCCCCCCCTTTCTCCTAATTGGCTAATTGGCTTTGATTAACAGCAGCAGAAGCCAATTGCGCCACGCTGCTGTCTCAGCCAATGAGGGGCGGAGTCCCAGGCAGCTGAGAAACTCCTGCAATATCACTGGGTAGAGATGCTCAGGTAAGTATTAGGGGGGCTGAGGGGGGGCTGAGGGAAGGCTTCTGCACAAAGAAGATTTTTTGTATCTTAATGCATAGAATGCATTAGGATTAAAAAAGAACCTTCTGCCTTTAAGCGCCAATTCTCTATATATAGCTAAACAGAATCTGTACAAATGTCTATAAAATGGTATTTCTGGAAAGTATTGCAGGAACCTTGCCTACACTGAGTACAAGTCTGTGTGAAATATATATGAAAAGAATATGTTCTGTACAATGATTACTTATTCATATCTAAAACAGAAATGTATAGACTGTGCACCAGACTCTACACAGTTAAATATTTATAATGTATATATTGTAAGTCCTTGCAGACTATACCACAGTGTATATATATATATAAATCTCAAAGGTGTTCTATTGGGTTGAGGTCAGGACTCTGTTCAGGTCAGTTAAGTTCCTCCACCCCAAACTCGCTCATTTATATATATATATATATATATATATATAAATGAGCGAGTTTGGGGTGGAGGAACTTAACTGACCTGAACAGAGTCCTGACCTCAACCCAATAGAACACCTTTGAGATGAATTAGAGTGGAGACTCCGAGCCAGGCTTCTTGTCCATATCAGTGCCTGACCTCACAAATGCTCTTCTGGAGGAATGATCAAACATTCCCATAGACACACTCCTAAACCTTGTGAACAGCCTTCCCAGAAGAAATGAAGCTGTTATAGCTGCTAGGGGTGGGCCAATTCAATATTGAACCCTATGAACTAAGACTGGGATTCCAATAAAGTTAATGTGCGTAAAAAAGGCCCAATACTTTTGGTTATATATATATATATATATATATATATATATATATATATATATATATATATATATATATATATATATATATGTATATATGTATATATATATATATATATATATATATATATATACACACACACTGAATGTCTTCCATCATCCAATGCATTTTTTTTATTTTCTTTGTATTTGATTGGGTAGTCTTTGCAAAGCAAGGCTTCTTCTCATTATTTACTAAGTTCTAGAGAAAATGCCAAGTGCACAGTCTCTTTGCCCTTAGTAAATCCACCCCATTATCTTCAAGTTGAGCACATTGGTGTGTCAAAAATTGGACACAGACTTATTTAACCACTTTACCACCGGAGGATTTTGCTGTCTTACGTCTGGGCCACTTTTTGCGATTCGGCACTGTGTGACTTTAACTGACAATTGCGCGGTCATGCAACGCCGTATCCAAACTAAATTATGTCCTTTTTTTCCCACAAACAGAGCTTTCTTTTGGTGGTATTTGATCACCTGTGTGATTTTTACTTTTTGTGCAAAAGAGCGACAATTTTGAAAAAATAACAATATTTTTCACATTTTTTTATATGAAATTCCCCCCCAAAAAATGTAAAAATCTAAATTTTTTATCATTTTAGGCCAATTTGTGTTCTGCTACATATTTTTGGTAAAAAAAATCGCAATAAGCGTATTTTGATTGGTTTGCGCAAAAGTTATTGCGTTTGCTAACTAAGGGAAAGATTTCTGTCATTTTTTGTTGGGTTTTTTTTTAACGAGTAATGGCGGCGATCTGCGATTTTTTTTGCAGGACTGCGACATTGCGGCGGACAGATCGGACCCTTGACTGACATTTTCAACACTTTTGGGGGTACCAGTGACATTACTACAGTAATCAGTGCTATAAATATGCACTGTTACTGTAAAAATGACACTGGCAGGAAAGGGGTTAATTTTTATTGGTGATCAAGGGGTTAATGTATGCCTGGTGCTTACTAACGTGTGTGGGGGGAGGGGACTGAGGGACACAGGGACAGATCGCAGGTTCAGCTATGCTGAACCCTGCAATCTGACCCTGCCTGTCACTTAGGAGATCCGCCCGCTTTGTTTACACAAGCGGGCGGATCTCCACACTCGATTCCCCGACAATCGGGGAAGAGCGGCGGCGTCACCGCCGCTCCTCCCCTGGCCCGACTCCCGCTGTGACTGAATACAGCGGGAGCGAGCCTCCGGCGGCGCGCGCGCACCGCCGAGAGAGGGGAATGTCTGCCGGCGTAGGTCTACGTCGCCAGACGTTATCGAGCCACTTTGCGCAGTAGAGCTCTAGTGAGCAGCGGTAAAGTGGTTAATTATTTCATTTTATTTAATTTCCCCTACAATATAGTGCACCTTAAAAAACAATGGATTTCTTTGCACAGCGCATACCCATGTGATGCACACAGCTGTGAATGGGCCCTTAGGGTGATGTAAATTAGCAGTAACTTGTTTAGTGAGAAAAACACATGGAAAGGTCTGATATAATGACAAAATCTACCTGTAAAATAGATTTTACTGAAACATTTTTATTGATATAGACAACAGTGTCTATATAATCGGTGAAACTGTTAATATGCATATTTCCTAATAAAAAATCCCCCCATTTTATAATGTGACCCTGAAATATCTATACATTGGTACACGTGTGTTAACGCACAGCGTGGGTGATTCTTCCAGATGGATTTCTAATAATAGTAATAATAAGGCCTCAGTATAAGACACTGCCTGAATATAAGTCTTTACTCCCACACAACATGCTAACGGGCGTTTACACCTTTGCATTTAAGATACAAAAAAGGGGGGAATTGTGTAGCGCTAATCCAAATCAACAATCTCAGATATTGGTTGCAATTAAACTCAATATACAGCAATTAGTGCATGGTATTCCCAATCAATTACGTGATTCAGTCCTGTTTAAATAATATTAAAATAATATATTAAAAAAAAAAGGCATATAAAAAAATCTTCTGTAATAATTGTTCAATATGTTCATGATGATCTGTAACAAAGTTTATCCCAAAAACCTTGCACAAAAATATTTTCCTCTGTGATACTTCTTAAATAAAAAGGTGGCCGCTCACGTCCCAAACGTGATCTGTCGCTCTCGCACAGATCAGTCAAGCTTGTTTAATTGTAGAGACTCTTTCAGGCTGCAATCTGTTAGTATTCCACTGTGAATCGTCTCCTATAGGGATCCTTACAAATTCAGCTCTCCATTTCCCAGCATATATACATAAATAAAGGCTCCCATAGTGTAAAACTGTAACAATTTAACCTCCCTGGCGGTATGATTCTTTCCGATTTTAGGTGCTGAAAGCGGTACAATTAATATATATATATATATATATATATATATATATATATATATATAAAGTACAGTAAAACTGCAGGAAAGGGCACTGGGGGGCAAACTAATATCAATTTATTTTATTTTGTAATGAGATCAGTGTGTTTGTGTTTTTTACTTTTCAAATTTGCCGCCGGTTCCACCCCCCCTGCGAGCGTCATGTCGCAGGAGACGGAAGCCGGGGCTCACAAGCATCGGGCGGAAGATCCGGTCACTGTATGCCGAACTGACACATCGCTGGATCCTGGTGACAAGGTAAGTAACCCTCTACAAGGATCCAGCGATGCTCCCTGGCGGTACCCCGAGTGTGGCTCGGGGTTACCGCTTATGGCAGTGAAATCCCACCCCGAGCCACACTCGGGAATACCGCCAGGGAGGTTAATAGAATAAAAACAATGTAACGCTCACAATGAAGTTAATATTCATCTGTACATAATATCCTACTCCGGGTACACTCTGGACGCTCTCTCCATCTGGCCGAGATACGAGAGATGCACAGAACAACCTGACAACTCTTCCCTACGCGTTACGTCACCGCCCATATGACTTCATCAGGGGTGTTCACCCTTGTTTTGATCCAACTAGTCCTGAGATTCACACAGCTCTGCCACACCACACAGCCCTGTTGGTAAGGGTAGAAGATCTGATATTCTATCTATACTGTAATTAGGACCTACAACTAGCCTTATCCCCACCCTCAGTCTTTGTGTGAACAGTGAAGGAGAAGCAGTACACCGATGAGATATTTTTCTGAAAAATGCTAGTTTCTTGGTTGTGGCTGTTTTCACCATCTGGCATCAAGTGTAGGTCAAACCAAAACCTTTTTATGACAGAGATTGGCCCTCACTTCTTGTTCTGCTGACAATAGTCTCCAGAGAAAGGAATCGAGGAAAAAATCAGCAAAATAGACATAGACAGGAATACAAACTTTGTAACTAAGTTGACAGTACAGCGGGGTCTAGTGCAAAGCTTCACTTTGGTCCATAAAGACCAACATACATCTTCAGGGACACAATAGTCCCCTTTGTCAAGTGCTAGTGTTGGGAGATTTTCCCTCACTTCCTCTCTACTAAAATGGCAGAAGAACAGGAATATGGAGCCCTGGATAGCAAAAAAATAAACAAACCTGGCAATGGTTTAACCCTCCCCCCTACACAAAAACTAAGAACACAAGTTGGCTGGACACACTCTTTCAGAACTGTTTTTACAATGACCCAGAATAAGCATAATTTTCTCATGACAAGTTTCCTTTAGAAGTAAAGGAGATGAGATAGGAATACATAGGTTATATATTAATGATCTAAAGAAAAAAAATATATATGTATACACTATATTACCAAAAGTATTGGGACACTACTGCCTTTACAAAAACGTTAATGGAATTAGTACATAGGGTTCAATATTGAGTTGGTCCACCCTTTGCAGCTAAAACAGCTTCAACTCTTTTGGGAAGGCAGTCCACAAGGTTTAGGAGTGGAGTGTGTCTATGTGAATATTTGATTATTCTTCCACATTTCTGAGCTCAGGCACTGATGTTGGACCAGAAGGCCTGGCTCCGTGCTCTAATTCATCCCAAAGGTGTTCTATCGGGTGGAGGTCAGGACTTGCTCACCCATATTGTTATGAACCTTGTTTGTGCACTACAGACTAAAACTGGGATGCCATTAAAGTTCATGTGAAAAGGCAGGCATCTCAATACTTTTGGTAATATATATATATATATATATATATATATATATATATATATATATGTATATGTATATATTTGTGGAAATGGTGTCGCGCTAGTCCATATTCAAAATGCTGTTAGGTAAATTGAAGATGAGGAGACAAGTCCCAATAATGCTGGCAGAATCCACTTCTACCATATGATGAAATGTGTGAGGTACAGAAAAACCACCACCAAGCAGAGTGACCAGGTACTCTTACCAGCTAAATAGACCCATGCAGGTCAAACCAAGCCCAAACAAGGATGCTGTGATAAACCGGGAAGACCACCTCCAAAAGCCTCCTTCCAGTACTCCTACACCCGGGTTCCCCCGATTCCTCCTTTGGATGCTTGGAATATACAAAAGACAAAGCTCCTCATAGCGTAGTATGCTCAAACACATTTATTTAAGATAATAAAAAGCCGCTTACACTCTCCACAGATGAATCATGGCACATCAGTAGCGTAGCGTGGGTTTCAAACCAACAAAATGGCCGCCGCTTCCCTCGTCTGCACATGCGTCTCGGCTCCAGCCAATCCTGACGAAACGCGTTTTCTTCCCGGTTTATCACAGCATCCTTGTTTGGGCTTGGTTTGACCTGCATGGGTCTATGTAGCTGGTAAGAGTACCTGGTCCCTCTGCTTGGTGGTGGTTTTTCTGTACCTCACACATTTCATCATATAGTAGAAGTGGATTCTGCCAGCATTATTGGAACTTGTCTCCTCATCTTCAATTTACCTAACAGCATTTTGAATATGGACTAGCGCGACACCATTTCCACAATTATTGCTTTAGATATATGTTTTCTATCTATTTGTGTCAGCAGCTTATCCAGAATTGAATTATTGTATGCATTGAGTTATTGGTGCAAAACCCACATGATTTTAGCGCAGTAATTTACTTTTAATATATATGTATATATACTGTATATATATATATATATGTTTCAAACATATTGTTGTGTTCCTTAAACCATTCTTGAACCATTTTTGCATTGTGGCAGGGTGTATTATCTGTCTGAAGGAGGCCACCTCCATCAGGGAATACAGTTTCCATGAAGGGGTGTACTTGATCAGCAACAATGTTTAGGTAGGTGGTACTTGTCAAAGTAACATCCACTTAAATAGCAGGACCCGAGGTTTCCCAGCAGAATGTCATATAGCTTTAAGGGCCAGATGTATTAACCACTTTACATCCGTGCTATAGTCAAAAGACGGCTACACTGAGGGCCTAAAATGATGGGAGGATGTATCTTTGGGACCCGGGTGATAACCGTTCAGAGTAAAGAGCTGATCACGGCCCTTTACCACGTGATCAGCTGTCAGTCAATGACAGCTGATCATGTGATGTAAACAGAAGCCGGTCATCGGCTTTTTTTTCCCCCTCACGCTGACAGAATGAGGAGAAAAAAATAAAGCAGATCATCGACTTCTGTAAAAGTCCCACACTGTCCCCACCAGTGCTGCTAACCAGTGTCCACCAGTGCCACCTACCAGTGCTCACCAGTAAAACCTACCAGTGCCCATCAGTACTGCTAATCAGTGCCTATCAGTGCCACCTATCAGTGCTGCCTATCAGTGCCACCTATCAGTGTCTATCAGTGCCACTCATCAGTGCCACCTCTCAGTGCCCTATAGAGCCACCTATCAGTGCCCTTCAGTGCTGCCTATCAGTGCCACCTATCAGTGCCATCTAGTACAACCTACCAGTAGCCATAAGTACTGCTAATCAGTGCCTATAAGTGCCACCTATCACTGCCCAGCTGTGCCTGCCTATCAGTGCCACCTACCAGTATCTATTAGTGCCACCTATCAGTTCCTATCAGAGCCTATCAATGCCCATCAGTGCCACCTATCAATGCAGCCTCATCAGTGCCTCCTGTTCAGTGCCCACCAGTGCCACCTGTCAGCGCCCATCATTGCCTCCTTATCAGTGCCCATTAGTGCAGCCTATTAGTGCCCATCAGTGTAGCCTTATCAGCGCACATCAATGAAAGAGAAAAATTACCTGTTTGGAAATTTTTATAACAAACTATGAAAACTGTTTTGTTTTTTTTTTTTTTCAAAATTTTCTGTAATTTTTTGTTTGTTTAGCAAAAAATAAAAATCCCAGTAGTGATTAAATACCACCAAAAGAAAGCTCTTTTTGTGTGAAAAAAAATCCATATGGGTATAGTGTAGCATGTCTGCACAATTGTCATTCAAAATGGCAAAAAACATTATAAGCTGAAAATTGGCCTGGGCAGGAAGGGGGGTATATGTACTCAGTAAGCAAGTGATATGTTTTTTGCTGCAATACTCATCTTTAACCTGGAGCTCTCCATCCCCAACCCCCCAAACCACTCATCTCTTTTTTTTTTTACAACACTCTTACAACATGGGGGCCCAGTTAGAGTTGGGCAGAGTCAAAAGACTCCTCACTGTTCGAACGCATGAAATCAGCGCTCCTTTCATTTTTATTTAAATATTTATTTATCCTTACAATTAAAATGTTGCTTCCAGCAGCTCATTCTAGTTTTAGTTTTTACTAATATAACCACATTACATAGGGGTGGTATGATCATTCAGCAGGATACCTAAAAAAGCCTTTAGGAACAAGGCAACATGTCTTTAACATTTAGCTGAATGGAGTTTCTTTTTTTTTTTATTCTTCCCTGTAGAACCCAAACAAGTGACTGATATATTTTGTGCTGTGTGCTGACACTGAAGCAAGTATACAAGCCAAAAATGACCTGTTTATATTGATCTTGTGTCTTTTCTTTGTTATTTACTGTGTAAAGAAGCAGGTAACACAGAACATTGGTATAAATGTATGATATATAGAGACCCAAGTGACTGTAGAACGTGCTGGTCACACTGGGGACAATGCACAAGATGAGAGTTGCTGTCTGACTCTTGGAGAAGCCCATTCCCAAACATCAAATACATCTACAGCCTCCTCCTAGGACATTAGCTTGGGGAGTAAAAACGGTTGTCAGTCTCAGTAACAAAGGAAGCTCCTTAGCAGACTAGCATTTGTTAGAGATGTCCACTTTTGTCAGATGTACATCCCCTTGATGGTAATAAGAAAATCTGCTGTATAGGTGAAAACATTAACACTTATTAACTTAATTTCCTTTTTCTACACCCAATGTTGCAATAACATTAAAACCACTTGCCGACCGCCGCAAGTACATATACTGCGGCGGTCAGCCCCTCACAGGCAAAGTGACGTATGGGTACGTCACTAGCCTGTGAAGCTCTAGGGAGCGAGCGCGCGCTGCCGGAGGCGTGCTCCCGCTCGGTCACGGACCCCCCCCCCTCCCCGCGTGTGCCCGGTGGACCCGGTGTCCGCCGGGCACTCGCGATCATCGGTTAGAGCGGGAGAAAGGCAGGCGGCTGATGTAAACAAGCCGCCTGTCATTCTCCCCTCTGTAGGAATAGTGATCATACGGTTCTACTATGTAGGACCGTTGATCACTGTTCCTACACCTCAAGCCACAGCCAATCACAGTTAGAATCACACCCCTAGGGACACACACAACCCCTCCTTCTCAAAAAAAGTTAACCCCTTCACTGCTAGTGTCATTTTACAGTAACAGTGCATATGTATAGCACTGATTACTGTAGTAATGTCACTGGTAACCCCAAAAGTGTCAAAAATGTCAGTCAAGGGTCCGATCTGTCCACCGCAATGTTGCAGTCCCGCAAAAAAAATCGCAGATCGCCGCCATTACGCGTTAAAAAAAAAAACAACAAAAATGACAAAAATCTTTCCCTTAGTTAGTAAACGCAATAACTTTTGCGCAAACCAATCAAAATACGATTTTTGCGATTTTTTTTACCAAAAATATGTAGCATAAAACAAATTGGCCTAGAATGTTAAAAAATTTAGATTTTTAAATTTTTTTTTTGGGGAATTTCATATAAAAAATGTGAAAAATATTGTTATTTTTGCAAAATTGTCGCTCTTTTTTTGTTTAAAAATAATTTAAATACCACCAAAAGAAAGCTCTCTTTGTGGAAAAAAAAGGACGTCAAATTTGTTTAGGTACAGCATCGCACAACCGCGCAATTGTCCATTAAATTCACGCAGTGCCGAATCGCAAAATAGGCCCTGGTCAGGAAGGGGGTAAAATCTTCCGGGGCTTAAGTGGTTAGAAGAAAATATTTTAACCATGAATAACCAGGACTGATTGCCAAGTTCTTCTGTAGCACCTTGATGCAGGAATTTCAATATATGCTAACAAATAAGTAGGTTAACACCCCTAGAAAAGTAAAGCTGGCCAACACAGAGTGAAATTTAGCCAACATTTGATCAGGAGGTGGCCCTGTTGGTCCCCTTCTGCCCAACATCCTTTGATTAAAAAATCCTAGGAGCTGGGTGGAAAATGTGCTACTTATCAGGTATCTTGACATACAGAAGTGATAACTGTCAGAATATAATAGCTTCAGCAATGATTTGTTTATCAATGCTGTTTATCAAAGGCTAAACAGAAAAAAAAATATGTCTGTGTATGGCCAACTTTAAAGAATATCAACTCAAAATACTAAAATGTTTTAAAGTAGCTCCCTTTTGCCCTGCAAATTTATTTGTGCAATTATTTTTAATGTTTAATAAATACCCACTGATCTGCCAGTTTCTGCTCTTTCTGAGACCTTCATTTAACATGGTGACAACCTTATCTATCCCTCTAGCTTCAAAGGCTGAAGGAGCATTCTCACCCTATTTTGTGAACTACAGCCATGCAATGTGCTGCACCTAACACCTCCTGCTGGATGAACAACAATTGCTCTGACTACTTAGCGGCCAATGGTGTTTAAGTGTAAAAATCGGAGCGCCATACCAGAATTTGTAGTTTCAAGTGAAGTTGTATTCCAAAACTTCAAAGCATTTCAGGGACCATCCATTGCCCCTTCAGCGGGGCTTAAAATCAGCAGTATCCACTGGTAGAGGTTCAAACTGAAAGTTAAACTCTGTTGGGGGGGGGGTTACTAAAACTGGAGCACACAGAATCTGGTGCAGCTTTGCATAGTAACTAGGGTTGAGCGGACACCTAGATGTCCGTGTTCGACGGGTTCGGCCGAACTTTAAAAAAAAGTCCGGGTCCGTGTCCCGGACTTTTACCGAACTTTTCCCGGACACCGAACCCCATTGAAGTCAATGGGGACCCGAACTTTAAGGCACTAAAATGGCTCTAAAACACCAAAGGAAAGGGCTAGAGTGCTGCAAATGGCAGCAAAACGTAATTAAGAGCATGGCAAGTGCTCTGCAAACAAATGTGGATAGGGAAATAACTTAAAACAACAAAAAAAAACAGAAAAATAAAACAATGTTCTTCTTCATCTCTGAAGGACGAGGCCCATATGGAGTAGGAGGGAGGTTGAGGTGGTGGTGGATGTGGCGGTGACATAGGCGTGCGCACAGGGTGTGCTGGGTGTGCCTGGGCACACCCTAATCACCTAGGGCACATAGCATTGCCAGTGAGGAGATGGGAAAGATCTCCCTGGGACCTGCTCTGCTCTATTTCTCCTTGCCTACAGGTACATGGCCCCGATACATTACTCTCCCTGCTGGCAAACACATGCATGTGTATTTCAACTTTGGGGTGCACACCTTAATGCAATAGGCTGCGCACACCTATGGGCGGTGTAGGTGGAAGCGGCGGTGGAGGAGGACCAGGGCCGGATTAACAGCATCATGGGCTTGGTGCTGAGGATTTTGAAGGGCCTTAGGGCCGTGCCTTGCCATGCACCCAGAGGAGGAAGGGTGCAGCCATGCATGCCTAATTCAACATGGGATGCTGTCTCTGAAGCCCATAAACACATCCATGCATCGCCAACTGTCCCTCCTTGTCCGGCCTTCACGCTGTGTGGGGAGGTTCTGAGGGTGCTGCCTGGGGAAGCGAGCATAGAAGCCAGACTTCTGTGTTTACAAGTGACAGAAGAGCGGTAACAGTGAATATGGCCAACCCGGGGCCTATATAAAAGGTAGGGGCCTGGAGCTGCAGCTCCAATAGACCCTACATTAATCTGGCCCTGAGGAGGAGGACGAGGTAGCCAACACTGCTTCTTTTCACAAATTTTAAATGAGGGTACACCCCAAAAGAGTGAGAAAGAGCAAAAATGGAACAATGGGTGGGTAAGGTCGGTATCCATTGCTATTCTGCATAAGGTACGGAAAAGTCCCGTGGGATCCATGCCTGGTTCATTTTAATGAACGTGAGCTTGTCCACATTGTCTCTGGACAGGCGGCTGCGCTTGTCTGTTATAACGCCCCCAGCCGTGCTAAATACCCGTTCAGATAATACACTGGCTGCAGGGCACGCCAGCACCTCCAAGGCGTAAAGGGCAAGCTCAGGCCATGTGCCCAATTTGGAGACCCAGAAGTTGAAGGGGGCAGACCCGTCATTCACTACATGTAGGCGTGTGCACACATACTGCTCCACCATGTTGGTAAAATGCTGCCTCCTGCTAAGACGTTCCATCTGAGCTGCTGGTGCTGCTGTTTGTTGTGGCGTGCTGACAAAGCTTTTCCACATTTCGGCCATGCTAACCCTGCCTTCTGAGGTGCTGGCGGTGCCCTGGTTGCGTTGGCGACCTCCTCCTCCTCCTCCTCTGCCTTGTGCTTCCACTGTGGCCCCGCTGTCAGATGGGAATGCCAGCAGCATGGCGTCTACCAGCGTGCGCTTGTACTCGCGCATCTTGCGATCGCGCTCCAGTGAGTGAATTAAGGACGGTACGTTGTCCTTGTAACGGGGATCCAGCAGCGTGGCCACCCAGTAATCAGCACAAGTTAGAATGTGGGCAACTCGGCGGTCGTTGTGGAGACACTGCAGCATGTAATCGCTCATGTGTGCCAGGCTGCCCAGAGGCAACGAAAGGCTGTCCTCTGTGGGAGGTGTATGGTCCGTGTCCTCTGTATCCCCCCAGCCACGCACCAGTGATGGCCATGAGCTGGCCTGGGTGCCACCCTGCTGTGAACATGGTTCCATCTCCTCCTCCAGCTCCTCCTCCTCCTCATCCTCCTCATCCTCCAGAACTGTGCCCCTGCTGGACAATTGCGTCCCTGGCGTTTGCGTGTGCAGGAACCCACCCTCGGAGCCCCTTGCGAATGACTGCCCTGAAAGCCTTGGAAATGTTACCTCTTCATCCTCCTCCTCCTCCTCATCCTGTGCCACATCCTCTTCCATCATCGCCCGAATTGTTTTTTCAAGGAGGCATAGAAGTGGGATAGTTAAGCTGAGAACGGCGTCATTGCCACTGGCCATGTTGGTGGAGTACTCAAAACAGCGCAACAAGGCACACAGGTCTCGCATGGAGGCCCAGTTATTGGTGGTGAAGTGGTGCTGTTCCGCAGAGCGACTCACGCGTGCGTGCTGCAGCTGAAACTCCACTATGGCCTGCTGCTGCTCGCACAGTCTTTCCAGCATGTGCAAGGTGGAGTTCCACCTTGTGGGCACGTCACATATGAGGCGGTGAGCGGGAAGGCCGAAGTTACGCTGCAGCGCTGCCAGGCGAGCAGCAGCAGGGTGAGAACGCCGAAAGTGCGCACAAACGGCCCGCACTTTCTGCAGCAGCTCTGACATATCGGGGTAGTTTTTAAGGAACCTCTGCACCACCAAATTCAGCACATGCGCCAGGCAAGGGATGTGCGTCAAACCGGCTAGGCCCAGAGCTGCTATGAGATTTCGCCCGTTATCGCACACCACCAGGCCGGGCTTGAGGCTCGCTGGCAGCAACCACTCATTTGTCTGCTGTTCCATGCTCCTCCACAACTCCTGCGCGGTGTGTGGTTTGTCCCCCAAACAGGCAAGTTGTAAAACTGCCTGCTGTCGTTTACCCCTGGCCGTGCTGAAGTTGGTGGTGAAGGTGTTACGCTGTCCGGATGAGGAGGCGGTAGAGGATGAGGAAGCGGAGTAGGAGGAGTTAGGAACAGGAGGCAAACTGAAGCGCCCTGCAATCCTCGGTGGTGGAAGGACATGCGCCAAATTGCTATCCGCCTCAGGCCCATCCGCCACTGCATTTACCCAGTGTGCCGTTAGGGAGATATAACGCCCCTGACCGTGCTTACTGGTCCACGTATCCGTAGTTAGGTGGACCTTGGCACAGATGGCGTTGCGCAGTGCACACCTGATTTTTTCCCCCACTTGGTTGTGCAGGGAAGGGATGGCTTGCCTGGAAAAGTAGTGGCGGCTGGGCACGACGTACTGTGGGACAGCCACCGACATAAGGTTTTTAAAACTGTGCGTCTCCACCAGACGGAATGACAGCATTTCAAAGGCCAATAATTTTGAAATGCTGGCATTCAGGGCCAGGGATCGCGGGTGGGTAGGGGGGTACTTCCTCTTCCTCTCAAGTGTTTGGGAGATGGAAAGCTGAACGCTTCCACGGGACATTGTGGAGATGGTTGTTGGTGACCCAGGTGGTGGTGTTGCTGACAGATCGTCTGTTTGCGGGGTGGCAGGTGCCGGTATCACTACAGATGTGGCTGGAGCGGCCGAGACTGCAGCAGAAGAGGAAGCAGGATGAGCCAGAGACGTTTCTTGGTTTTGAAGGTGTGTACTCCACTGCAGCTCGTGCTTTGCACTTAGATGCCTGATCATGCAGGTTGTGCTCAGGTTGAGAAGGTTCATGCCTCGCTTCAAGCTCTGATTGCACAGGGTGCAAACCACTCGTGTCCTGTCATCAGCACATTTTCTAAAGAACTTCCACGCTAGAGAACTCCTTTGAGCTGACTTTGGTGCGCTCGTTCCCTTGCTGCGTTGGGCAGTAGCGGGCGTAGTGTCTAGGGCACGGCCGCTCCGCTTCTGCACCCTGCTCCCTCTTCTGCTGTGCTGGTGGCTCTGTGCGACCACCGCCTCTTCCTCCAAACTACTCAGTTCACCTGCATGACGTTCATTCCATGTGGGGTCGAGGACCTCATCGTCCTCCACATCATCTTCCACCCAGTCTTCACCCCTGCCCTCCTTGTCGGTCTCCACAATGCTGAACGCCGCAGCAGTTGGCACCTGTGTTTTGTCATCATCGGAGACGTGCTGCGATGATCCTTGCATGTACTCATCTTGAGGAATAAGTGGTTGGGCATCGCTGCACTCAATCTCTTCCACTTCTGGGGCAGGGCTAGGTGGATGGCCCTGGGAAACCCTGCTGACAGAGTCCTCAAAAAGAATAAGAGACTGCTGTATGGCTTGGGGCTCAGACTGCTGGCCTGATTTGCAAGGGGGTGAGGTGAAAGACGGTTGGACATTGGCTGCAGGTGCCAACTCTGACCTTTCTGCAGTAGACTGGGTGGGAGACAATGTGAAGGAACTGGAGGCACTGTCAGCAGCAAACCAATCTACTATCGCCTCAACTTGTTCTGGCCTCATCACTTCTAGGGGCGTTTGATGCCCTACCAAATACTGATGCAGGTTCTGTCGCCTACTCACACTTGAGGAAGGTGTTTCACTTGTGCGTGTAGCTGGCACAGATCGACCATGTCCTCTCCTTGCAACAGGAGCTCTACCAGCAGCACCACGACCCAGGCCACGGCCCTTATTTGACGGTCTCCTCATATTTCTGTAATTTAAGATCTTGCCCTAGAAAGGTTTTTATTGAATAGCGGAATAGAAAATATGATCCAAAAAAAGTGTATGTATATCACACGTACACAACCACACTAGGCCCCAATTACTATTGTTTGTACCCCTAAAAGGCTAGATGAGGAGTAGGGGGAGTATGGAACAGGCAGCACCCTCAAACCTTCAGAAGTATGAGATGAACCCCAACAACTTGGAAAGGTGGATCTCTCTCACACGTACCGACACAGACTATCCCGCAATTCAATTGATCCTCAAAGGTTTTTATTGAATAGCGGAATAGGAAATATGATCAAAAAAAGTGTATGTATCTCGCACGTACACAACCACACTAGGCCCCAATTACTATTGTTTGTACCCCTAAAAGGCTAGATGAGGAGTAGGGGGGGTATGGAACAGGCAGCACCCTCAAACCTTCAGAAGTATGAGATGAACCCCAACAACTTGGAAAGGTGGATCTCTCTCACACGTACCGACACAGACTATCCCGCAATTCAATTGATCCCCAAAGGTTTTTATTGAATAGCGGAATAGGAAATATGATCAAAAAAAGTGTATGTATCTCACACGTACAGAAACACACTAGGCCCCAATTACTATTGTTTGTACACCTAAAAGGATGGATGAGGAGGAGGAGGAGTATGGAACAGGCAGCACCCTCAAAGCTTCAGAAGTATGAGATGAACCCCAAAAACTTGGAAAGGTGGATCTCACACGTACCGACACAGACTATCCCGCAATTTAATTGATCCCCAAAGGTTTTTATTGAATAGCGGAATAGGAAATATGATCAAAAAATGTGTATGTATCTCACACGTACAGAAGCACACTAGGCCCCAATTACTATTGTTTGTACACCTAAAAGGATGGATGAGGAGGAGGAGGAGTATGGAACAGGCAGCACCCTCAAAGCTTCAGAAGTATGAGATGAACCCCAAAAACTTGGAAAGGTGGATCTCACACGTACCGACACAGACTATCCCGCAATTTAATTGATCCCCAAAGGTTTTTATTGAATAGCGGAATAGGAAATATGATCAAAAAAAGTGTATGTATCTCACACGTACAGAAGCACACTAGGCCCCAATTACTATTGTTTGTACACCTAAAAGGATGGATGAGGAGGAGGAGGAGTATGGAACAGGCAGCACCCTCAAAGCTTCAGAAGTATGAGATGAACCCCAAAAACTTGGAAAGGTGGATCTCACACGTACCGACACAGACTATCCCGCAATTTAATTGATCCCCAAAGGTTTTTATTGAATAGCGGAATAGGAAATATGATCAAAAAAAGTGTATGTATCTCGCACGTACACAACCACACTAGGCCCCAATTACTATTGTTTGTACCCCTAAAAGGCTAGATGAGGAGTAGGGGGGGTATGGAACAGGCAGCACCCTCAAACCTTCAGAAGTATGAGATGAACCCCAACAACTTGGAAAGGTGGATCTCTCTCACACGTACCGACACAGACTATCCCGCAATTCAATTGATCCTCAAAGGTTTTTATTGAATAGCGGAATAGGAAATATGATCAAAAAAAGTGTATGTATCTCGCACGTACACAACCACACTAGGCCCCAATTACTATTGTTTGTACCCCTAAAAGGCTAGATGAGGAGTAGGGGGGGTATGGAACAGGCAGCACCCTCAAACCTTCAGAAGTATGAGATGAACCCCAACAACTTGGAAAGGTGGATCTCTCTCACACGTACCAACACAGACTATCCCCCAATTTAACTGATCCCCAAAGGTTTTTGATTAAATAGCGGAATAGAAAATATGATCCCAAAAAAGTGTATGTATATCACACGTACACAACCACACTAGGCCCCAATTACTATTGTTTGTACCCCTAAAAGGCTAGGAGTAGGGGGGAGTATGGAACAGGCAGCACCCTCAAACCTTCAGAAGTATGAGATGAACCCCAACAACTTGGAAAGGTGGATCTCTCTCACACGTACCAACACAGACTATCCCCCAATTTAACTGATCCCCAGAGGTTTTTGATTAAATAGCGGAATAGAAAATATGATCCCAAAAATGTGTATGTATATCACACGTACACAACCACACTAGGCCCCAATTACTATTGTTTGTACCCCTAAAAGGCTAGGAGTAGGGGGAGTATGGAACAGGCAGCACCCTCAAACCTTCAGAAGTATGAGATGAACCCCAACAACTTGGAAAGGTGGATCTCTCTCACACGTACCAACACAGACTATCCCCCAATTTAACTGATCCCCAAAGGTTTTTGATTAAATAGCGGAATAGAAAATATGATCCCAAAAAAGTGTATGTATATCACACGTACACAACCACACTAGGCCCCAATTACTATTGTGTGTACCCCTAAAAGGCTAGGAGTAGGGGGAGTATGGAACAGGCAGCACCCTCAAACCTTCAGAAGTATGAGATGAACCCCAACAACTTGGAAAGGTGGATCTCTCTCACACGTACCAACACAGACTATCCCCCAATTTAACTGATCCCCAAAGGTTTTTGATTAAATAGCGGAATAGAAAATATGATCCCAAAAAAGTGTATGTATATCACACGTACACAACCACACTAGGCCCCAATTACTATTGTTTGTACCCCTAAAAGGCTAGGAGTAGGGGGAGTATGGAACAGGCAGCACCCTCAAACCTTCAGAAGTATGAGATGAACCCCAACAACTTGGAAAGGTGGATCTCTCTCACACGTACCAACACAGACTATCCCCCAATTTAACTGATCCCCAAAGGTTTTTGATTAAATAGCGGAATAGAAAATATGATCCCAAAAAAGTGTATGTATATCACACGTACACAACCACACTAGGCCCCAATTACTATTGTTTGTACCCCTAAAAGGCTAGGAGTAGGGGGGAGTATGGAACAGGCAGCACCCTCAAACCTTCAGAAGTATGAGATGAACCCCAACAACTTGGAAAGGTGGATCTCTCTCACACGTACCAACACAGACTATCCCCCAATTTAACTGATCCCCAGAGGTTTTTGATTAAATAGCGGAATAGAAAATATGATCCCAAAAAAGTGTATGTATATCACACGTACACAACCACACTAGGCCCCAATTACTATTGTTTGTACCCCTAAAAGGCTAGGAGTAGGGGGAGTATGGAACAGGCAGAACCCTCAAACCTTCAGAAGTATGAGATGAACCCCAACAACTTGGAAAGGTGGATCTCTCTCACACGTACCAACACAGACTATCCCCCAATTTAACTGATCCCCAAAGGTTTTTGATTAAATAGCGGAATAGAAAATATGATCCCAAAAAAGTGTATGTATATCACACGTACACAACCACACTAGGCCCCAATTACTATTGTTTGTACCCCTAAAAGGCTAGGAGTAGGGGGAGTATGGAACAGGCAGCACCCTCAAACCTTCAGAAGTATGAGATGAACCCCAACAACTTGGAAAGGTGGATCTCTCTCACACGTACCAACACAGACTATCCCCCAATTTAACTGATCCCCAGAGGTTTTTGATTAAATAGCGGAATAGAAAATATGATCCCAAAAAAGTGTATGTATATCACACGTACACAACCACACTAGGCCCCAATTACTATTGTTTGTACCCCTAAAAGGCTAGGAGTAGGGGGGAGTATGGAACAGGCAGCACCCTCAAACCTTCAGAAGTATGAGATGAACCCCAACAACTTGGAAAGGTGGATCTCTCTCACACGTACCAACACAGACTATCCCCCAATTTAACTGATCCCCAGAGGTTTTTGATTAAATAGCGGAATAGAAAATATGATCCCAAAAAAGTGTATGTATATCACACGTACACAACCACACTAGGCCCCAATTACTATTGTTTGTACCCCTAAAAGGCTAGGAGTAGGGGGAGTATGGAACAGGCAGCACCCTCAAACCTTCAGAAGTATGAGATGAACCCCAACAACTTGGAAAGGTGGATCTCTCTCACACGTACCAACACAGACTATCCCCCAATTTAACTGATCCCCAAAGGTTTTTGATTAAATAGCGGAATAGAAAATATGATCCCAAAAAAGTGTATGTATATCACACGTACACAACCACACTAGGCCCCAATTACTATTGTTTGTACCCCTAAAAGGCTAGGAGTAGGGGGAGTATGGAACAGGCAGCACCCTCAAACCTTCAGAAGTATGAGATGAACCCCAACAACTTGGAAAGGTGGATCTCTCTCACACGTACCAACACAGACTATCCCCCAATTTAACTGATCCCCAAAGGTTTTTGATTAAATAGCGGAATAGAAAATATGATCCCAAAAAAGTGTATGTATATCACACGTACACAACCACACTAGGCCCCAATTACTATTGTTTGTACCCCTAAAAGGCTAGGAGTAGGGGGAGTATGGAACAGGCAGCACCCTCAAACCTTCAGAAGTATGAGATGAACCCCAACAACTTGGAAAGGTGGATCTCTCTCACACGTACCAACACAGACTATCCCCCAATTTAACTGATCCCCAAAGGTTTTTGATTAAATAGCGGAATAGAAAATATGATCCCAAAAAAGTGTATGTATATCACACGTACACAACCACACTAGGCCCCAATTACTATTGTTTGTACCCCTAAAAGGCTAGGAGTAGGGGGGAGTATGGAACAGGCAGCACCCTCAAACCTTCAGAAGTATGAGATGAACCCCAACAACTTGGAAAGGTGGATCTCTCTCACACGTACCAACACAGACTATCCCCCAATTTAACTGATCCCCAGAGGTTTTTGATTAAATAGCGGAATAGAAAATATGATCCCAAAAAAGTGTATGTATATCACACGTACACAACCACACTAGGCCCCAATTACTATTGTTTGTACCCCTAAAAGGCTAGGAGTAGGGGGGAGTATGGAACAGGCAGCACCCTCAAACCTTCAGAAGTATGAGATGAACCCCAACAACTTGGAAAGGTGGATCTCTCTCACACGTACCAACACAGACTATCCCCCAATTTAACTGATCCCCAAAGGTTTTTGATTAAATAGCGGAATAGAAAATATGATCCCAAAAAAGTGTATGTATATCACACGTACACAACCACACTAGGCCCCAATTACTATTGTTTGTACCCCTAAAAGGCTAGATGAGGAGTAGGGGGAGTATGGAACAGGCAGCACCCTCAAACCTTCAGTATGAGATTGTGTTCACTGTACCCCACAAAGATTGAGTTCACTGCACCCCACAATGATTGTGTTCACTGCACCCCACAAAGATTGTGTTCACTGCACCTCACAAAGATTGTGTTCACTGTACCCCCCAAAGATGTTGTTCACTGCACCCCACAAAGATTCTGTTCACTGTACCCCACAAAGATTGTGTTCACTGCACCCCAAAAAGATTGTGTTCACTGCACCCCAAAAAGGATGTTGTTCACTGCACCCCAAAAAGGATGTTGTTCACTCCACCCCAAAAAGATTGTGTTCACTGCACCCCACAAAGATTGTGTTCACTGCACCCCAAAAAGATTGTGTTCACTGCACCCCAAAAATGATTTTGTTCACTGCACCCCAAAAAGGATTTTGTTCACTGCACCCCAAAAAGGATGTTGTTCACTCCACCCCAAAAAGATTGTGTTCACTGCACCCCAAAAAGATTGTGTTCACTGCACCCCACAAAGGATTTTGTTCACTGCACCCCAAAAAGATTGTGTTCACTGCACCCCAAAAAGGATGTTGTTCACTGCACCCCAAAAAGGATTTTGTTCACTGCACCCCAAAAAGATTGTGTTCACTGCACCCCACAAAGGATTTTGTTCACTGCACCCCACAAAGATTGTGTTCACTGCACACCAAAAAGGATTGTGTTCACTGCACCCCAAAAAGATTTTGTTCACTGCACCCCAAAAAGATTGTGTTCACTGCAGCCCAAAAAGATTGTGTTCACTGCAGCCCAAAAAGATTGTGTTCACTGCAGCCCAAAAAGATTGTGTTCACTGCAGCCCAAAAAGATTGTGTTCACTGCAGCCCAAAAAGATTGTGTTCACTGCAGCTCACACACAGAAAAATGGATGTGGATCACTGACACCTGCCTATCTCCAATCCCACACCACACAGCAATATCGATTGTAGTTTGTAGAACACAGTTTCCCTAAAATTCAGCAGACTCTGTCCCTAACAGGATTGAGAAGAGATCGTAGATCAGGATTGAGTGCAGATTCACCCCACCCCCCACACAGCAATATCGATTGTAGTTTGTAGAACACAGTTTCCCTAAAATTCAGCAGACTCTGTCCCTAACAGGATTGAGAAGAGATCGTAGATCAGGATTGAGTGCAGATTCACCCCACCCCCCACACAGCAATATCGATTGTAGTTTGTAGAACACAGTTTCCCTAAAATTCAGCAGACTCTGTCCCTAACAGGATTGAGAAGAGATCGTAGATCAGGATTGAGTGCAGATTCACCCCACCCCCCACACAGCAATATCGATTGTAGTTTGTAGAAGACACTGACCCTATATAATTCAGCAGACTCTATCCCTAAAATGCCTACAACTCGCCCTGCCTAAACACTCCGACCTGTCCCTCAATTCTATCCGGACACAAATGGTTTTTTCCTGCCTATCTTTCCCTAATCAGCAGCCAGCACGTTGATGTGTGCTCTCTGTCCCTGAATCTAAGCAGCATAATGACGCCGCTGCGGCTGCCTCGAACTTATAAAGACTTGGTCACATGCTTCAGACGGCCAATCACAGCTACTGAGACATTTGCAGGCATGGCTGGGATGGCTTAAGGCACACCAGTTAAACGATTGTTGATTGGCTGTTGAAAGCCCGCCATGAAAAGAGCGCCAAAGCATGCAAAACCCGGAAATAAAACGACCGAACACGGATTTTTACCCGAACATACAGTAAAGTGTCCGTGTCCGTGTTCGGGTACAAAAAATCCAATTATTCGGTACGAACACGAATAATACAGTCCGTGTTCGCTCAACACTAATAGTAACCATTCAGCTTCTGACTTCAGCTTGTTCAATTAAGCTGTAACAATAAAATCTGTAAGCTGATTGATTTCTATGCAGAACTGCACCAGATTGTGCGTGCTCCGGTTTTAGTAAATCTCTCTCTGTGTTGCAAGCACTCTGCACTATTCCGGCAGCTGTTTTTCTTTGACCAGCAATGATATAATTTGCTAAAAAGTTTAGTTTTGGTCCCAAATCAATAAAAGGGATGTCCTGCAAGTAGAAACCAATCAGAGTACAATTAACAACAACAAAATTATGGAGGATCTCAGATAGAGGATCGACTAAGTAAAGTAAATTAATTTACCTTGGAGAGGAGGAACATGCACAGAATCAATCAGAAAAAAAGGGGGAGAATCAGCACAAGATATCTCTAGTTGTTGAACCATAAATATGAATACATAGGTAAAACTAATAAAATATATAAAATTCTTCTTAAATCTTCTAAATTTTATTTTTTTCCAGTTTCTCCTTTATATATTTTTCATGGGAGGTGATATCCCACCATAAATTGACCTTTTTCTCCATGAGATGTTTAATTTTCCTGAAACAACTCTCTATATCTCCTGTGGGTGCAGTTTCTTTTTTAGAAAAAATATCCTCCAAATTCCTTTTAGAAGATTTAAGAAGAATTTTATATATTTTATTAGTTTTACCTATGTATTCATATTTATGGTTCACCAACTAGAGATATCTAGCGCTGATTCTCCCCCTTTTTTTCTGATTGACTTTGTATGTGGTGACACTACGGAAGCCGCAGAGTCCTGGTGCTCCATTATATCATCAAGCATTCTCCTTATGTCAGTTTCCCTTATCTCTATTGGTAGCGCATAGGTTTGCCTCTTTATGCACAGAATCAAACCTCCGCCATTTTTATTATTGGGCCCCAGGAGCTTTTAGCCATAATGTGTTAGCATGCACAGCATATTAGCACATTATGGCTGACTTCCAGGCTTAGACACTTCAGCTGCTTGGTTGGCTGGGTCGCAATGATGTAACTCCCATGAATGCTCAAGGGATTCACATCATCACATTCCACAGTGGTGCCGTAAACATATACTGAGCTGCACATGCACGGCTTAGCATACACAAAAGCTGACAGGCGAGTAGAAGCATTTATGACAAAAGACGCCAATAGGATCTTTTCTGTCATAAAAATCCTAACTGTTAGCATTTTTTTGTTTCCTAGGTTTGAAGCCACTTTAAGAGGATCAACACATGATCCAGACAAGGGCAGAAGGAAAGGAGGTTTAGTCTGAAATTTCAGAGGGGATTCATTATAGTCAGAGCAGTAAGAGCCGGTTCACACTACCACGACCCTATGAAGGAGCGACTTTTTAGCGCGACTTTAGCATGACTTGTGCACTACTTTGAAGAGACTTAAATGATCGGCGATTTTGTCTGTGGGGAATACCTGGGTAAACTTTTTCTTCTTCCTGGAAAGTCTGATCACAAGTCGCTTGAAAATAGGTAAGAATCCGACTTAGAGGCAACTCCCATTGAAGTCTATGTGCACAAGTCGGATAGAGGTCGCCTTGAAGTAGTACAGGAACCTTTTCTGAAGTCGGAGTGACTTCAATAGTGCATATTAAGACGACTCTCATTCATTTACATTGAATTTGTAATAACAAGGGGTTTGGGGTGACTTGAGGTCACACAAGTGTCCCAAGTCGGAGTAGTGTGAACCGGGTCTGAAAATGTGGAAATCAATTTACCCAGGAACTTCTAAATGTCTTTGTTGCAGAAGCACACTGCAGTCCATTTAGCATGGTTTTCAATTCAATGGGTCACGTTTACATCTCTGCGTTTAGCACAGGTGTGTTTTTTGGAAAGGATCAGGGATTTTTTTTGCCCGCAGCAGGCTGTGTTTTTGGTTCAATAGTCCTCAATGGAAATGCAGCAGAAACACATCAAATACACATCAAAAATGCATTGCTTCCGTGTTTAATGCGTTTCCACTGCATTTTTGCTGGTTTATCCCATATGACAACAGACCCCTCCCAAAAAATGCAAAAAAAAAAAAAAATGGATTAAAAATTCTTAAAAGAAGTGTGTCAAAAAACACAAAATGCCCTGGGAAAAAGCCTCAACGGCAGCCCATATAGGTATGAACCTAGCCTCAGGATCAAAAACTTGAATTGACACATACACACACACACATAGGTTGGATGGACCTGTGATTTTTCCATCTTATCCTACTGTGTAACTTTCTTGATCCTCTTAAAGTGGCATAAAGCTCAGAAGACGTAACTTCCCAGCTATATAGTTGTCTGCAATGGATGTTGAGATTCTGCATCACGGAGTGTAAAGTCTTTCCGCAGTTGTAAAGGGCTGGACAGACATTCCTTCAGAGGTTTTCCTAACAAGAAAAACCCTTCTAACAGTCAACATTTTGACTGATAGTCCTGATCTTAAAAAAAATATTCTTTTACTAAGTTTTAGTATGCAAAGCATGCTCCATGTTAGATGTGAAATCCTTCCCTGTCACTGGCAAAACTCTCTAGAAGCTGATATTGTTCTAATCTTGGAGATCAAACAGTATCTGTCTCTGGACTATGATCTCTCTGAAGAGGCTGAGTCAAAGTGACACTGTGAAACTAGGACAGAGCGTCCTGTAAATAAAATGTGACATGAAGAACATAGGAGGTGGCTTTTAGATTTAATTAACGTGATTAATTGGGCTTTGTCTCTTTTTTCTGTTTCATTATCCCCTTTTTCATGTTCAGCTTCTGTGCTGCCTTTTCATGGATAAAAAAATACAGAATGCTAATTAACACATGACCTTGAGCCCGCAGATAAGCTTTTCTGATTGGCTAACAAGCCCACCACTTAGCTTCACATTTCACTATCAACGGTGGGCTGGAAAGACATGGCATGGCCCACACATTTCCTTCTAATCTCAAAATGTTTCCCTTGATCATCTATCACTGCTATGGAGAGTTTACATTTCTTACGTTTTTTTTTGGTGGAAGGAAAGATATTGGGATTGATTTACAAAAGGCAAACAGGCTGTTCACTTTGCAAAGGATTTTTCACTTAGCTTAGTGAATGTGGGGAAAATTCACTTTGCAAAGAATCATGTGTAAGAAAAAAAAAAAACTGTATTTTTGCTTGCACACGATTGGATGAAGTCAGCAGAGCTTCACCCCATTTACTAAGATAGGGGAAACGTCTTTCAAAGTCAAAAGCCTTTTTGCCTTTAGTAAATTTACCCTATTGGCACACAAAGTAAAATATTTATTGCTCAGGTTTCAGTCACTTTGAGGCAAAACCTAAAGCAAAGCTTCCTTTTCCTAATGACGTTAATGAGCCAATTTACTCAAATTTAAAGTTCCATATCCCATGTCACCAATCAAGATTCACCTTTTTCTGCTAGCTGAGCTAGCAGAGATTCAAATGGTTGACTGCTCAATGAATTGGTAAAATAAGCTGCTTGATAGTAGTCTGTTATTGCGCTAATTTTTCTGATGTGCCAAATTACGTTCCATCAGCTTAGGGCAGCATAACTCATCCATGGATCAATATGGATTCAAAAGGGAGTAAAGGTAAATAGGCTGTAAACTTTGCAAGGGAATTTACCTTAGATCCCGTCCAAACTTAGAGAGTGGCTTAACCTCCCTGGCGGTATGATTCTTTTGGATTTTAGGTGCTGAAAGCGGTACCTTTATTTTGCATGTAATTCTTAAGAATGAGCAGCCCAAACCAAATATTTACATATGATTTTTTTTTTTACTGTGCGTTAATTTTTATAACATCTTGGGTATGATAAAGTTTGAAACAAAAAATCATAAATTATAATATAATAAAAAACTATAAATAAGTTAAAGTAAGTATGTATGTATACATATATACATATATATATATACATATATATATATATATATATATATATATATATATATATATACACTGTATATATATATATATATATTAGGGCTGCGCATCTTCACTTAGCTCACGTTTCGATGCGATTATGATTATTAGGGTCGCGATTCGATACGATTCGATTCCGCGATACATCACGATGCATCACGATTACTATGGGGACCCTTTTCTAAAGGGGGATCTATGGGGACCCTGCTCTAAAGGGGGATCTATGGGGACCCTTCTCTAAAGGGGGATCTATGGGGACCCTTCTCTAAAGGGGGATCTATGGGGGACCCTTCTCTAAAGGGGGATCTATGGGGACCCTTCTCTAAAGGGGGATCTATGGGGACCCTGCTCTAAAGGAGGATCTATGGGGAGCCTGGGCCTGCCCTAAAGGGGATCCAGGGGAACTGAGCTCTAAAGGGGGATCTATGGGGACCCTGCTCTAAAGGGGGATCTATGCAATAGATCCTCTTTAGTGCAGACAGGTCTCCCGTAGATCCCCCTTTAGTGCAGGCAAGGGCAGGTCTCCCGTAGATCCCCCTTTAGTGCAGGGAAGGGCAGGTTTCCCGTAGATCCCCCTTTAGTGCAGGGAAGGGCAGGTCCACCATAGATCCCCTTTAGTGCAGGCCAGGGCAGGTTCCCCCATAGATCCCCATTTAGTGCAGGCCCCCCCTTTAGCGCAGGCAGGTCCCCCCATAGATCCCATTGCCCTTTAGAGCAAGCCAGGGTCCCCTACCAATAGAGCCCCCTTGGAGCAGGCCAGGGTCCCCCTTCCACAGACCCCCCCCTTAGAGCAGGGGGGGTCTACATGCTGGGGGAGCTCCCCATAGACATGTCTACACAGCACTACATATTTCCAGTGTCACTACTCAATGGTCTGATACCCGGACTCTTCTATATCACCTCCACTCCATACACAAGTCATAGCACATAACCTAACATGATTATTATTGCCATAAGACTCATATCTATAATAATGCACAGTACTCAGCATCCTGTCTTCTGCAATCATTACTTAGGGCCAATTCAGTGCTGAGCGCCAACAAGTTCAAGTTCACTGCAGAGACAGAGCAGCCCCGCTCTCCCATAGATAATCAGTGAGACTATCAGCACCGTGCCCACAGCTCTATGTATATACAGACGGCTCTGTCCTCCCACTGCCACCAGCTCACCTGCCCGGTGGTGCTCATGTCTCACGCTGTACTCCGACACTGTGCCAAGACTCTGCCAGGACTTCCCCTCCCACTCTATCCCGCTATATGAGACGCTATCCAGTAGCAGTCTCCGTGTGATGGCGCCTTCTGGCGCACGGAAGGACCCGAGCAGCAGCTCTATCACGGAGGAGCTCAGCGTTCCACAAGCCAGCGGCCCAGCGCCGCCATGTCACTTCTGTCCCCACCCCCAGAACTGACGTCATTAGTAATCGATTTTTCAATCACCCCGAATCGATGCAGAATCGCGAAGGGTCGCATCGCGATGCATCGATTCGGCGATTATATTCAGCAGCCCTAAGATATATATATATATATATATATATATATATATATATTTATATATATATACATAACATACAAGCAAACTAATGTGACTATATTTTATTTTGCATTGTATCAGTGTGTTTGGTGTGTTTTACATTTGAATTTATTATAATATAATAAAAAACTATAAATAAGTTAAAGTATGTATGTATGTATGTATGTATACATATATATATACTGTATATATATGTGTGTATGTATGTATGTATACATACATATATGTGTATATATATATATATATATATACATATATATTTTTATATATATATATATATATATATATATATATATATATATATACATACAAGCAAACTAATGTGACTATATTTTATTTTGTATTGTATCAGTGTGTTTGGTGTGTTTTACATTTGAATTTGACGCCGGTTCCACCCCCCTGCGAGCGCCACGTCGCAGGAGACGGAAGCCAGAGCACAGAGAGGTTCGGGAGGAAGCTCTGCCGCCACGCACCGCCGGGATACATCGCTGGATCCCGGTGACAAGGTAAGTAACCCCTCTACCAGGATCCAGCGATCTTCCTAGCGGTGCCCTGAGTGTGGCTCGGGGTTACCGCTTTTGGCACTGAAATTTAACCCCAAGCCAAGCTCGGGAATACCGCTAGGAAGGTTAAAGCTGGAGGACGACAAGTCTCCCTGCTAATTCCCAGAATATGGGAGCAGGCATCAGCACACTAATTTCAAAAAATCAAACACAAGGGTGCACCAGCCTAGTGCATTATTCTCCACAAAGATTTTATTATTAAAAGGTATAAAGATACTCACAAACAAATTCTTGGTACAAGCATATCAAATGAATGTGTTGCCATCAGGATCAGAACCAAAGGGTGTATCATCCTCTGGAGCTTGAAGGCGCACTAATTCAGGAGTTTAGGTATGTATAAAATTAAGACGCCGCTCAAACCGACCCAGTGCTTCAGATGTAAAGGTAGCTGTGTATAGCCTCAGCTGTTGCTGCTCCAGCCACGTTGCCTGATGCGTTTCGTCCCGCCCACCAAAGTTTGGTCACAGAAAAAGCTTAGCTTTGTGAATGTGGATCTTTGCAAAGAATGCCCTATCATGTGCAAGGGAACTAAAAAGAAAAACAAAAAAAATGTATTTTTTTTCTTGCACATGATTGGATACTAAAAATCAGTAGAGCTTCACCCCATCTGCTAAGATAAGGGGAAATTCCTTTGCAATATGAAAATGCGTTTGCAAAGTAAACAGCCTATTTGCCTTTTGTAAAACAGCCCCAGTAGCACATGGAGTAAAACATTTACTGCATCAATTTCAGACACTTTTTATGGCCTAATGTCTTTTATGGGCTTATTTAATCAAATTTAAAGTCCAATAGTCCATGCTAACTCGTCCGGTTTCATCTGTTCTCTGCTAGCTGAACTAGCAGGGATTCAACTGGTTGACTGCTCAGCCGGTTGGCAGGATATGCTCCTCTATAGTAGTTTGTTAAAGTGCTAATTTTCCTAATGTGTCAAATTATTTTTCATTGGTTCAGGGCAGCATAATCAGTGGATGAAAAGTTTCTATAAAAGGCCACAACAGGGTTGATTTACTAAAGGTACATAGGGATGTACAGTTTAAAAAATAAATGTTCTCTTTGTTTAGTGAATGGGGTGAAATTCACTATTCGAATAACCAGTCATGTGCAGGGAAAATGTAAAAGAAAACTGCATTTTTTGCTTTTACAAATGGATCATGGAAGTCAGCGGAGCTTAACCTCATTCCCTAAGGTAAATTTCTCTTGCAAAATGAACAACCTATTTGATTTTAGTAAATCGGCCCCATTATCTGCAAAGTAGAATTTACTGGATTCTTCCCCCCTTTGTTGAGTTATGGAGGCATTGCCTTCAGCAAAATTTGCATTTTAATGCATATATGTGTTGTGTGAGCATTAAAGCCCACCCACTTTGCTGCTGCATATACACTATATTACCAAAAGTATTGGGATGCCTGCCTTTACACACATGAACTTTAATGGCATCCCAGTCTTAGTCAGTAGGGTTCAGTTTTAAGTTGGGCCACCCTTTGTAGCTATAAGAGCTTTAGCTCTTCTGGGAAGGCTGTCCACAAGGTTTAGGAGTGTGTCTATGGGAATGTTTGACCATTCTTCCAGAAAGAAGCGCATTCATTAGGTCAGGCACTGATGTTGGAAGAAAAGGCCTGGCTCTCCACTCTAATTCATCCCAAAGGTGTTCTATCAGGTTGAGGTCAGGACTCTGTGCAGGCCTGTCAAGTTCCTCCACCCCAAACTCGCTCATCCATGTCTTTATGGACCTTGTGGAGACCCTTCCCAGAAGAGTTGAAGCTGTTATAGCTGCAAAGGATGGGCCAACTCATTATTGAAACCTAGGGACTAAGACTGGGATGCCTTAAACCACTTGCCGACCCCCCCCCCCCCAATCAGATTTATTGCAACTCGGCTGCAAATAATCACGTAGATCTAGGTAATTATGTGCATGTGGCCTAGGTGGCATGCATGCACCGCCGGAGTCGCGCTCCCATTGTGATTAGACACAGTGGGAGCCAGACCGCGGAAGGAGCAGGCTCAATCGCCGCCAGCCTCATGCAATCTTTGGGGAAACTGACAGGAGAACTGCCTCCCTATGTAAACAAAGCAGGCGGCTCTCCTGTCAGACAGGCACAGTGAGATCATGTGTCTCAGCCAAGATGAAACACCAATCTCTGTGTGCCTTTCACAGAGCCCCCCCCCCACAGTTAGTAAGCACAATAAGTTCACATTTAACCCCCTTGATCACCCCCAGTATTAACATCTTCCCTGCCAGTGTCATTTATACAGTAACAGTGCATATTATTTAGCACTGATCACTGTATTGGTTTCACTGGTCCCCACTTAGTTTCAGATTTGTCTGCCGCTATTTCGTAGTCCCGCTAAAAATCACTGATCGCCACCATTGCTAATAAAAAAAACGAAATAAATAAAAAGTCCAAAAATCTATCCCATAGTTTGCTAACGCTATAACTTTTGCGCAAACCAATTAATATACTCTTTTTGGGATTTTGGGACGAATTGGCCTAAACTGATAAAAAAATTTCATTGTTTACATTTTTTTATTGGGAATGTTTTATAGCAAAAATTAAAAAATATTGTTTTTTTGTTTTTTTCAAAATTGTTGCTCTTTTTTTGTTTATTGTGTAAAATCTAAAAACCGCAGAGATTATCAAATACGACCAAAAGAAAGCTCTATTTGTGGGAAAAAAGGACATCAATTTATTTGGGTACAGCATTGCATGACCATGCAATTTTTAGTTTAAGTAACGGGTTGCTGAATCGCAAAAAATGGCCTGGTCATTAGGGGGGTAAAACCTTCGGGAGCTGAAGTGGTTAAAGTTAATGTGCGTGTAAAGGCCGGCATCCCAATACTTTTGGTAATATAGTGTATGTGTCCCATGTGGGCAAGAAGACCTTTAAAGACTCTTTAGTAAATAATTTTCCCTATAGTTTGAGAATGGCGGAGTCTGCTCCTTCCTTTTTTCCTGATTAGTCTTTCACTTTCACATAAATTCCTAATGGCACAGACAGAAGCGGTCACTTAGTTTAAAGAAGGGCCTGAAAGGTACAGTATGTAAGCATTTGTCTGACATAAACAATGCCTATATCATATGCTGATTAGGTGAAAAATGTTAGCGTGGAGTCACGTCCACTTTATAAGATTGTAAGGAGGAAAAAGGAAATTCTTCAAATGATACTGAGTAGCTCTTGAGTATCATCATGAGGACCTTCCTGAATGTAACAACCTCCCACCTGAAACACTGTATAGCAATCACTCCACCATAAGAAATGATGTGGACAGGGATAAGTACTATCTATTCTAAGGGTATTCAATGCTTAATTGCACAGCAGCTCTTAACAGTCTCCAGTACTGACACAGAAATGTGCTTTTCATCAGCCCTTCTATATATATATATATTTTTTTTTTTATACTTAACTGGAATCATCAACCTTGGTTGCAGAGGTAGAAATAGCTACCAATATTGTAAAGACCTTTAATCCATCTTCCTGAGACACATACAAGGGAATTCATAAAGCGTTTCTATGACACTCTTTAGAATTTCATTGTGCCACCGCATGTGAAATGTGGGTATGGGTGACAGATTTATGTTAGAAACAGGTACACGAATTTGGGGAAAAAAACCAACATTTGTCCTGCAGTGGTGCACTGAGACCACACTGGCCATACAGATATGCCATCCTCAGTACACCCCGCTGCTGCACCTGTCACACACATAGCATAGTGGTTGGCTGAGGAGTTTTATAGTTGTGTGTGCAGAGCCTCATAAAGAAGCAGAGACACTAGTTCCCCATCAGGTCTTCTCCCTTGTGATTGACAGCAGGCAATGGTTGGATCCATAGCCAAAAGACAGTCTGCTTTTGACTACAGAATCCACTCACTGCCTGCTGTCAATCACAAGTTGAGAGTGGACCTGATGGGGAACTATTTGCTCACCTTCCCTGCCAAGCTTTGCCCTCTGTTAGCATTACTAGTTGCTGGTTGTGAATTAAAGAGCATCCTTGACAACCAGTGACAGGTGCGGAGTGGGTAACATTAGCAAACATGCCGCTGTTCAACACAGCAAACAGAGACAGGGGAACATAGGATAGCATTAATGAAGAACATGCCAAATTAGGGCCACTAGGTGGAGCCAATGATCATAAAAAAATAAGTATTTATTTCCTATGATCACCAGCTCCATCTAGTGGCCATATTACTGTATTTTCTTGATTCATGCTATTTTTCTGAAGCAAAAACTTCTGACCTAGAACATTTGATGTTGTTGGCATAGGTACATAATAAGTGTACATGGAGTTTCAAATAATTAGTAGCTCTGCATGTTTTGACTAAATAAAGCATCAAGTGATGTTTGGTTCAGAGTTTCACTCTCTGTAGTTCTCAGTAAGGAATGTCACGAAAGACAGAATCTTGTGATAAGATGCTGCACTCATACCCAGTAGGATTTTTTCTTTCCTACTGAATCTATCTGCAGTTGATTCATGAGACTTTAGGTGAATACCAAATGCGCTTGCTGATGTCAGCACAGTTTTTATTTTTTCTGAGGCTGTAAATACAATAATTGCACTTGTAGGCTGGAGGTTGAAGGAAGCAGCACCAAACCAAAATGTACAAACTGTCCTAATGTGTTTTCTCCAATTCTGGACTTTTGTGGTTAAATTCAGCAAAAGAACTGTAGGAGAAAGGGTCAGAAGGTTCTTTGTAGTTCAGAAATTATAGTTTCATAGTTGTTAAGGTTGAATAAAGACACTAGTCCATCAAGTTTAACCTGTGTGGGTGTATTTGTGTTTATAATCATTTCTCATATCCCTGTATACTGTGTTCACTAAAATGCACCTCCAAGATTATTTTTAAAACTATCAATACTTCCTTCTGACACCACTGATTGTTGAAGAGAGTTCCACATCCTTATCACCCTGATGGTGAAAAACCCTTTACGGAGCTTAAGGTTAAACCGCTTTTCTTCCAGTCTCTTTGTGTGACCCCGTGTCTTCTTACACTGAGACTGAATCGTTTTCTACCTACGCCGGAAACACCATTGAGATATTTCTATATCGCTATCATATCTCCTCTCATGCACCTCTACCCCAGGGAGAATATGTTTAGTGCTTGTAGCCGTTCCTCGCAATTGAGGTCCACCAGTCTCCTTGTTCATTTTGTTGCACTTCTCTGGCCTCTCTCCAGTTCCAGCACATTCTTCTTGAGGACTGGTGACAAGAAATGTACGGAATACTCCAGGTGTGGCCTAACCAGAGTTTTATAAAGTGGCAGGATTATTGTTTTATCTCCGGAGTAAATCCCCTTTTTAATGCATGCTAATAGTCTGCTGGCTTTGCTTGCTGCAGCTTGACATTGCATGCTATTGCTCAGTCTTTCTTCTACCAGGACCCCCAGATCCTTTTCCATCTTGGAATCCTCCAGAGCTTCTCCCCCTAGTGAATAAATTGTGTTCATTCACATGGCCATAAAAATACAATTTTTTTATTTAATTACAGATTTGAATGCAACTGCATTATTTTTAATGAAGCCATTTATACAGGTGCGTAAACCTGAGCGGCATCCAGATCCATAACTAGGGATCTAAAAATGTTCATCTAAGAACATGCTCTTAATGCACTTACATGTATAAATGCACATATACGTGTTTGTAAGTGCATAGATTAAAGAGGAACTGCAGTCTGCTCACATAATTTGTAATAAAAACATATTTTCCACTCTGAAGCTTCCTTGCAACCACTTTTTTGATATATACTGTGATTCTGTACTTGCCAAATATGCTGCAGAAATCTCCCTCCACTAAGTCTAGCTGCAGCCATTTTTACTGTGGGCAGCTGAAGCTGCAGCCTGTTCACTTCCTGGATTTACACAGACACACAAAGCTTTGCAGCCATCATTGGCCCTCCTATGACTCATTCATCCTCCCTTGTTGGCAAACTCTCACGGGAGTTAGAGAGAGAGCTGTGCATGATCTCATTAGCCCCCTAGACTTTTTACCAGACAAGAAATAGAAAGTGGGCTGTATAAGGTATTTACTGGCAGAAAAAAAATGTTTTACTATCCAAAGATAAAACAACAAGGGCAGAGCATTTAATAGATGGAAAGATGAAAAAATGACTGAAGAGCCGCTTTAGGTCTAAACAAAGGGAAAAAATAAATTATCATAAAAACAAGTAATGTACGCATACGCATCTTTACGCATTTAAATGCATCTGTACACAAATATTTTACTGATATTAATGCAGGAACTTTTCTCCCAGAAAACACATGTGTAATAACATCAGTACAATTTTTATGGCCGTGTGAATGGGGCCTAAAAGAAGTGCTGCTTATAAAACATATTGCCCTATGCCTCTTAGGCCTCTTGCACACTGCAGCTTAAAAATGCTCAGTACAGCTTTTTTTTTCTGAGCTAAAATAGAGCCCATTAATTCTTAATGTGCCTATGCACACAGCCGCGTATTCTTCAGTAAGAACAAAATAGAAAAACCTGCATTTTTGGTCAGTAATTTACGCCTGATGCGCGCAAATACGCGCGAATGCGCTCAAATCAGCCAAAATGCTAATTGCATATCAAGAACGCTAGAATAAATTTAATAAACATTTATGCTCATTTACGCGAGCGCATAATCGCGAAAATGCGCGCAAATGCACGAAAATGCACGCATTACAATTACGCCAGAAAACGTAGATGCTCTAACAGGAGTATCGTGTGTAAGCTGCCTTATAGTGCATTCTATGCAAGATTTTCCGAAAATGATCACATGACACAAGGGGTAGAAGTTTACAAAAGCTGCACCAACCCTGAATCGATGTTCATGGTTCCCATGATATTTCCCGGTGCTGGATCTTGTTTCAGCTTTGATCCAGGTGGACTTTTGCTGCAATCATCTGGCTAAAATCTCTGCAAGCAATTCTAGAGTAATGAACAGGTCGAGAGAGATGGCACCTTATTTGTGTAGAAATGGATTCTGACAATCCAGACTAGAACCAATTTGGACATGTATCTGGTAGGAAAATAAATGTTCTTTTGTTTCTGACAGGTTGTAATGTCGTTTTCATACTGTGCATGTGGGAATATTTGGCTGTTTAAATTCATTGAATTTGAAGCAAATATCACATTTACAATCCTATGCATAAAGATCAACTTAACCATCCTTATTGAGTTGAGCATAATGTTATTTCTTTGTATGTGGAGCAGAATATATTCACGATTATGGAGGTTGACGGGTAAGATGGTACCTTTTGATGTGAAATATGAAGAAAAATATGATGTCAGACAGTGTAATAAAATTAAAGGAATAGAATTTAACAGAAATGTTAAGGGTCCCGTTCTACATGCATATCTTTTTGTGGAACAAAAAACCAGTGTGGCCATAGAGTACAAAGGGAGAAAAGAGAGAGACGACTTTGCTCATAGCAATCAGTCATATCATGGGTCTTCTTTACCCTGTGCTAGAAAATGATACTCAAAATCTGCGGTCGTGATGGGAAATGCTTCAGAATTTCCCCAGTTATATTGTATATCATGTTGGATAACTCTTGAAGATGTTTATCTTGGCCCTCTTTTTTATGCATAAAATATCACATACACTTAACCTAAAAATATCATACATGAAGTTCAAGGTATAACTTAACCATCCTTTATTAACTTTCTAACAAATGATCAGCTTTGTATACTATATCTTATGTACCTTGGCACATTGTGAAACAGGTAGATGCGTGTTGCTGAAGTATGGAAGCTCTTGTGCTGATCCTTACAATCAAACTAAATTCTCTTTTATTAGTAAACTGAGCCCTGAATGATGGTCATGCTAGAACACTCAGTGGGGGGGGATTTACTACAACTGGAGAGTGCAAAATCTGGTGCAGCTCTGCTTGGTATCCAGTCAGCTAATAACTTCAGCTTTTTCAATTAAACATTGACAAAAAAACCTGGAATCTGGTTTCTATACCGAGCTGCACCATATTTTGCACTCTCCAATTTTAGTAAATCAACCTCACTGTGCTGTCTTTTATATACAGAAGGCTTGGTTTAACCATTTAAGCCCCGGAAGATTTTACCCCCTTCCTGACCAGGGGGTATTTTGCGATTCGGCACTGCGTGACTTTAACAGACAATTGTGCGGTCGTACCTAAACGAATTGGACGTCCTTTTTTTCCCACAAACATAGCTTACTTTTGGTGGTATTTGATCACCTGTGCGATTTTTTGATCATGCGCTATAAACAAAAAAAGATCGTCCATTTTGCAAAAATAACAATATTTTTCAAATTTTTTTTATATGAAATTCCCCAAAAAAAATGTAAAAATCAAATTTTTTTAACATTTTAGGCCAATTTGTTTTATGCTTCATATTTTTGGTAAAAAAAAATCGCAAAAAGCGTATTTTGATTGGTTTGCACAAATGTTATTGCGTTTACTAACAAAGTGAAAGATTTTTGTCAATTTTGTTGTTTTTTTTTTAACGCGTAATGGCAGCGATCTGCAATTTTTTTGCGGGACTGCGACATTGCGGTGGACAGATGGGATCCTTGACTGACATTTTTGACACTTTTGGGGTTACCAGTGACATTACTACAGTAATCAGTGCTATTCATATGCACTGTCCTGTAAAATGACACTGGCAGTGAAGGGGTTAACTTTATTTGAGAGGGAGGGGTTGTGTGTGTCCCTAGGGGCGTGATTCTAACTGTGATTGGCTGTGGCTTGAGGTGTAGGAACAGTGATCAACAGTCCTACATAGTAGAACTGTATGATCACTGTTCTTACACAGGGGAGAATGACAGGCAGCTTGTTTACATCAGCCTTTCTCCCGCTGTAACGGACGATTGTGAGTGCCCGGCGGACATCGGGTCCACCGGGCACACGCGCGGGGGGGTCCGTGACCGAGTGGGAGTGCGCCTCCGGCGGCGCGCGCTCGCTCCCCAGAGCCTCACAGGCTAGTGACGTACTGGTACGTCACTTTGCCTCTGAGGGGCTGGCCGCCGCAGTATATGTACTTGCGGCAGTCGGCAAGTGGTTAAAGATATTTCAGACATTAATCAGATCCAAATCCGTTTTGAAAGCCCAAATGTGATAGGTAATGCAAGAAGCAGAAAGATGGGAAATTATATAGTACAGGTTCCTAAAGCTCAGATTTACCAAATTAATTAAAACATTGCCAAACTCAAACTTCAAAGTAGAACTGCATTGAAGTCAATAGGAGACCGGTTTTCATATTTACCCACTTAGGGTAGCTTTCAATTGCAGTGAGTAGATCATTGGGGATCGGCAGAAAAGTTTAACACAATGGGATGATTTAGGCTGGGGGTACCTTTCAAATTTGTATTCTTACTATGTATTGTGCGTCTCAAAATAACTATTGTATTATTGCACCCATCCCCAATTACCGTTTCTTGATGTTTCTCTATTTGGAGACCAGTTTTCATATTTACCCACTTAGGGTAGCTTTCAATTGCAGTGAGTATATAATTGGGGATCGTCAGAAAAGTTTAACACAATGGGATGATTTAGGCTGGGGGTACCTTTCCAATTTTTATTCTTACTATGTATTGTGTGTCTCAAAATAACTATTGTATTATTGCACCCATCCCCAATTACCGTTTCTTGATGTTTCTCAATTTGCTTACTAGGAATTAGATCAGAATCCAAAAATTCTGTTTGATCTATGGAGATTCAGGTTGAATTCATGATCAACTCAAATTCAAACCCCATATATAATGCTTTTTCTCCCCTCCTCCTTTATTAGTTGGCCATTTTATAGATTTAAGGCTAGTTATCTGATGAATTTCTCCATGTGCTACCATACAGGAAAGAATGTGATTGCACCAACAGGAAAACTTATCCAAAGAGTTGTAGAGAAGAACTGAGGGTATGGAAATGTTCCCATGGATGAAGACTCACTGACCCAGAAACATGAAAACTTTCCTATCATCCTACTTGTCTGCAGTATCTAATTAGTTACCTATTTGTTGTATTTCATTTTTACTAATCTAGTCATTAATAACTCAGTGCGGCTACTGAATCTGCAATGAAAGTAAACAGCTTGAATAACCATAAATGCTACTACAATAATTTACAATTCATCAAGACAAATACACGAATAGCATAATTTACTTGTCATGCGTGTCTGTTATTACAAATTACAATTCATCAAATATAATGCATCTAGCTATTTCCCATTCTTCTCATACAATGTTACCTCTGGGAGCCTTGGCTGTTTACTTCTAATGCCTGCAGAACACTCATAGAATTTGTTGTGTCAAAAACTGGCTATGCACAAGCAGATCTTTTATTAAATAAAAACTCCGGTTTAATTAAGAAGCAGGTTATTGTTTCAAAAATGAGATTCTGTCAAAATAACTAAATGTAAGCAGTTGAACAAAAACTCTTGCAAAAATTAAAACACAAAAACAAAACTTTTATACATTTTATACCTGCAGAGAGCTTTGTTCTCTAAGTAAAAGCTATTAGCATTCTGATTACAAATTAACAGATCTCCTATTCTAGAATTATTTGTGCAAACCCTCTCTTAAAGGATCACTACCATGAAAAGTTGTGTATTTGGATAACTCTATAAAAATAATATATGTAATTATGTCTTTATTTATATAAATTGTCATTGGCACAGTCACCATTGCTGGACATCATTGCTTTGTATGTAAGTGCAGAGAAGAGTGTAAATCATAGGCACAGGGTGTGCCAGGTGTGCCTGGGCAAACACTAATCATCCTGTGTGGTGCTGATTCCCCCTGCTACCCCCCCATGCCCCCATGCTGCAGCCCTGCTGGCTTCCCTCCTTTCCTCTCATTTCAGCTGCTGCTGGGGATGTTTCAGGATGGAGCGTGGGGGAAGGAGATGGTGCAGCTGATGCTGGAGAGAAAGGTATTGGGGAATCTCAAAAGTGAGACATCATGGGTCTGTTTAGACCCCTGCTATTTCACCAAAGCCCCCTAACTGGGCTTCTAAAATAACTGTAAAATAATATTGTAAAAAAATAATAAATATTAATATTGTGAAAAATAATTAAAAATTAACTTGTAAACAATACTTAAAAAAATTAAAATCTACTGACACTGTACACTACCCTTCTGACACCATCCTCTGCCTTACTGACAAAGTTAACTGCCCTACTGACACTGTCTATTGCTCTACTGACTGACACCATCCACTGTCCCACTGACACAAACCTCCGGCCTATTGACAACTTCCACTGCCCTTCTGAAACTGTCCACGTTTTTAATACATATTTACATTTATTTATAAGAGTGTGTGTGTATATATATATATATATATATATATATATATATATATATATACATATATATATATACACGCCTATGTGTTTGGGGTGCACACAACTAAATTGACCCTGTCTAACAGTTTACGCTAAAAACAGAGGGTTTTGCTTGCACAGATTTGCGAATATATGCGTAAGCTGCAGTGCCCACACCAGGGGACCTCTGTATATACTGCAGTCCTAACTCTACATTTCCAGAGCCATAGTAGAAACATGTATATGAATGGATATTTGTTTGTAAATGTATGCAAACAAAGCCCTCTGCTTTTACCATAAACTGTTAGACAGGGCCACTTTGGTTGTTTTGCTGGCTGGCTGGTACGTGTGCTGGAAATCCTTTGTTTGTTTGCGCATTGCACATTCCACATTGAGGCTCTGAGGAAGAGGTAGGACCTTGAAATGCATCAGTCGATTTATTGATGTTTTTATTCATCCTGATGTGATACTGTGGACTTCA